>NC_090937.1:393910081-395160081 GCF_040938575.1 Ambystoma mexicanum
GCCCTCAACGAGATCTCAATACAGGAGCAAATGGCTTTGGTTCTGCCACTGGTGCTTAGCCAAACAATTGGACCCCAGGGTGGCTACGATCGACACAGTGCTGTCCTTCGTCTCTCACCTGGCAGAGTCTGGCATTCATGTCCTCTCATGCAGGACTTATCTTTCGGCTGTTGCCGCCTACTTATCCACGGACCAGTGTTCTTTTTGACTATCAAATCCAATGGTTAAAAGGCACTCTGCGGTTCTAATGTGTCTTTACCCTCCTGTTCGCAAACCGCATCCGACGTGGGATCTGAACGTGGTCCTTACGGCATTGTGCCATAAGCCCTTCGAACCAATCGCTACAGTAGATCTTAAGCACCTTTTGTGGAAAGTGTCCTTCTTGGTCGCTGTGACTTCGGCAAGACGTGTGACTGAGCTCCAGGCTTTGCCGGTGGAGCATCCCTTCTTGGTCTTCCACAAGGATAAGGTTGTCCTGAGGACGAATCCTTCTTTCCTGCCAAAAGTGGTCTCTGATTTTCATCTAAATCAGTCAATCTCCTTGCCCGTCTTCTTCCCAAATCCGGCTTCAGAAGCCAAAAGGGTTTAGCATTGCCTGAATGTTAGAAGAGCTCTTAAATTCTATCTGGACAGAAAATCTGAATTTAGGAGTTCTTCTCAACTATTGGTGACCTTTGGTAATCCGCAGGGTAAACAGGCCTCCAAAGCGACTATCTCCAGATGGGTTGCTGCCTGTATTATGGAGTCTTACACTGTTCAGGACCTCCAACCTCCTAAAGGGATTCACGCACACCTGGTACGGGGCAAGGCAGCTGCTGTTTCCTTTCAAAAGTATGTCCCCTGGGAGACCATTGCGAAAGCGGCTACATGGGCCTCTCCATCAGCTTTTTGTAAACACTACTGTTGGACCTGAGCTCTAGATCTGATGCTCAGTTTGGCCAGGCCGTGCTAAAAAACCTTTTTCAGTAGAGGTTTTCCATCCACCTGTAGTTCCTGTGAGGAGTGCTTGGGAATCTCCCATAAGTATGGAGGAAAGGGGACGGGACGTAGGAGTATAATAAGGTTACTCACCGTAGTGACCACCTTACTCCTAGTCCATAGTCCCCTTTCCTTCATACGCCCGCCTGCCGCCCCCTCTAATAAGGTTCCTCTATTATTGCTTAAAGATCTCTGACTTGGCGATAGAAAAGGACTGATGGGCAATGCGCTGTGCGGAGCTAAGGAGTGCGGGGTTACGGCCGCGTGTGGTGCCCTGTGTAAAAAGAGAGGAAGGCACATTTTTGAAAAATGTGATGCTTTTTACAAAGTGCTCCGGTCTCGTTCCACAGGACGGAGGAATGTCCCATAAATATGGAGGAAAGGGGACTATGGACTAGGAGTAAGGTGGTCACTACGGTGAGTAACCTTATTATACCTCAACAGCATAAATATCAGCATAGCAAATCACATAAAGTATGTAACCCACCCAAAAGACAATACACAAAACCACACACCCTCAACAACCCAACAAACCTCAACATCCAATCCTGTAACACTATCTCAGACACCCAGATTAACCATGCAACTCCTTGAAAGACGTCCATAACTCAAGATATTTCTCAGTCATATCTTATCTAGCAAACAAAACCTTCTCAAAACTCGACAAAACTTGCAATTTGTAAATCCAATCCTCCACCTCTGGCTTTTTCTGTGTCTTCCAGACCTTCATTTTTTGTTTGACAGCCACCATCAATGACTTATCTATTTAGTGGCTATTCCCTCGGACCACAGTAGATCTATTGGCCTTTGATAGTAACATAGACGGCAATGGTAGATGAGGAAATTACATACCCATCACCAAGTCCAATTTATCCAAGACATCTTTCCAATAATTGCATACCCTTGTACACTCCCACAACGCATGCAGTAAGGTACCCACCTCCAAACCACAACCCCAGCACAAATCATTATCCATCAATACCAGTTTATGCATGCATACTGGCATCCAATACAAATGCCCAGTACTTTCTGTTGAATTCATCTCAAATTCAAGCCCAGCTTTGCCCTAAACCCTGCCTTCAACACAAATTCCCAATGATCTATGTAACCTCACACTGTAAATCCACCTCCGACTCCCACTCCAGCTTATCCCAGCGTTCAAAATAGGCTGGTTTCATAGGGATCAATTTTTAAAAAAGTAGAAACCATGCGCGGGGCAGTGTCAGAAATATTACATAACCCTGCCCTTTTCTCAAGTGGTGACTGCAGCAAACTCAATCTGTGTACCAACAGCCTTCGGAGCACTCTATACCTATCCCTTTCCCGTTTCCCCAAGTAAAATCTCTGTCTCACCGCTGCAAAACTCAGAAAATTCTCAATCCTCATAACATCACCAATCCTCAGTAACCCCTTCGAGATCCAGCTGTGCCAATTCAGAAACCGATTATCAATCTGCAATGCTGGTTTGTGCCACAGTGAAGCCTCATAATTTAGCCACCAACACTGCCCATTATCCTTGAAACAAGAAACAAGCGCCACATGGGTGGCCTCAATAGAAGGCAAACTATTGCGTCCAGGTGTCCGTTTATTTAAAGAATACATATTTTGTCTAATGAATAGGGCTGCACAACCTCTCTCTCCTCTCCACCCAACCAGCATGAACTCCGTCTGATAATTCTCCACATCAGGATAACCAAACCCACCATCATCAACAGGACGTGTGTTAGGCAGAAACCTGTGCAGTTCCCTTAGGGACCACTGCAAAAGGCTTAAGACTACAGGTGTTGGCAGTAAACCCAATTGGTAGCAGTCTGTACCACCCAGATTTACCTGGTAGCTGTGGCTGAGCAGCAAGACTTCTCTCAAGAAGAGTTAGACAGTATATAGAGTATACAAGATAGGTACCAAAATACAGTAGCACAGGCAAACACTGACCAGAGCTTTGGTATCAAGTATATCATTATTTATTTAAAGACACACTTACAAACACTCTAGCACTATTATTGTAAGCAAGTTCAAAAACACAGTCACTATTAATATATATACATCCCTTATTCCTTATTAGACAAGTCTTAGTTAACACCACTTATTTCCAGACAGAGGTGAGCGCTTAACTAAAGATGGCACTCCAATAAGTTAAGAAAAAGGGAGGGAAAAAGGCAGAAATCAGGAACAGCACACAACACAATACTTTAGAAGCACTCAGCAAGGCAGGAAAGTCAAAGTCTACTGGTGAGCCAAATGTTCAGAGGCCAGGCTCCCTCTTGGAGAGAGTAGGACACCAATATGCCCAAGATCACACAGTTAAAAAGGCTTGGAGAGTCTTGCAGAGAGTTTAAAAAGGAATCAGTTCAGCTCAGAAAAGTTCAGTTAGCCAGCATAGGGCCAACCCAAGTGGTAAGTTGAGGATTTACGAGACACCCCACACAGACTGTTGTGAGGGAGGCCAGGGGGACACAGTACCTTTAAAGTGGATAGAATCCTCCAGCGGGGGCAGTTGTTCCTGGCAGTGGATGCAAGTCGCGGCGTCGTCCAGAGGAAGAGAAGATCTCGACGTGGAGGAAAGCTGAAGGTCGTTGCACTGTCAGGGAAGAAACCAGTCGCGGAGTTCTCCGGTAAAAAAGGTACTACCCTTTTATTCGCGGTAGTGGTAAAACGTGGTATCCCGGTTGCCGGGGTGCTTGGCACAGGCAAGGCGGCCACAAGATGATCCGGGGAGGCGAAAAGGTGGGCAAACTGGTTATCCCCACCAGTCAAAGGAGGAAGACCCTTCAGGATGAAGATCTCTTCTGTCGTTGGAAGAAGTGGTGAGTCGGTTCAGCAGGGCTCCACCGGTGGTGTCGTCGTTGCAGGTCGGCTCAGCTTCTCCCTTTTCGGATTCTTTGGTCCTGTGGCGACGTCTGAAATCCCAGTCCCCAAAGCCCTGCTTTTATGCAGAAAACCCCCATTCATTAGTCCTAGCTGTCACTCAAACATGCCGCCTGTCTCACCACTGGGCCAATCACACAAGAGTGTGACTTGAGTTGCTGAGGCAACTCAGTCCAGGGTGCCTAAACCCCCTCCCACACCCCCGGTGGTACCCAGACAGAGTGGCACCACATTGGAGGGCTTCTGTGCAGAAGCCCGCCAAAAGTGGAACAAAGGGCTCAACTTCGGGTTGGAGTCAAAGAAGCGAACACAAACGCCATTTTGGAACCGAGTTCTGGCAAAAAAATACCAACCGGTGAATTAATATTCAATAAATAAACCGGCGGTATGTTTGAGGCTATGTTAAAAAGTATTAGCCTCGAACAATGGGAAAATCCCATAGGGATATATTCGCGGTCGAATATAAAAAGTAGTATCCACTGCCAACAGCCAGAACTCGCTCAGGGGGGACTGGACAGTGCCCCCTCAAACAACAGACACAGGGGCAATCGAATTGCCCCTACCAGTACGCCCACAATATGATGGTTTGTACTGGTTCTGTTCACAATTGAGGACTAGTAAAGCCAATGGTGACTTTACATGCCCTGGGAGACAGTAGTCAGTCCCAGGGTACAGAGTCTAATGTTTGGGGGTCACTATGACACCCCTGCGTTACTGCACAGAGGGTGCTGTGTAACACACATACCAAAAACACATGAAGCCCTATGGAGTAAAAGACCCCATAGCCCATAAAACACGTTACAAAGTCAAAGGATATCTCAAATCATGTCTAAGAGTGTGAGAAAAAGAGTCTCACTCTTAGCAGGAGAAAAAAATAAACCCCAAAAATCCAGCAAAGCTGCTGGGGGACTCACTAGGTTTGGGAAATTAGTCTTAAAAGAGAATTCTCCCTAACAACGTGTCAACATAAATCTTGGAATTCTGGGCCTCTTACTACTCCACAGGAACTTCTGAAAGTCCTTGTCAATCCTCTGCACATTTTTCCCTGTGAATCTCAGTGGTAGAGACTGCATAATATAAAGTACTTTTGAGAGAAGTGTCCTTTTTATCGCGTTTACCTCATCCCAAACACCTAACTTCAACCTCTCCCATCACCTCACATCCTTTAAAATCACCTTAATCAATCTATCCACATTATAATCCACAATCCTATTCAAGTTACGTAAAACATAAATCCCTAGATACTTCACTTGTTGATCCAACCATTTACAATCCCAGGAACCAAACAATCTGGAGTACACATAGAAGACAAAGGAAAGACCTCAGTCTTGTCCCAGTTAATCTTGTGCCCAGAAAATTGTCCGACTTCTTTGAAAACTCTCCCACAATACCTTTCCTCGGTTTGGACAAAAGCACAGGCATGTCATCTGCAGATGACAAACCCTTTAGCTCCTGGCTCCCTACACATATACCACGGATATCCACTTCCTGCCTTATGCGAGCTGTAAGCGGTTCCAATGCAATGTTAAATAAAAACAGGGAAAGAGGACAACTCTGCCTAGTACCCCTCATCATGACAATTTCCTTTGGAAGGACTCCATTCAACCAAACCTTAGCCTTTGCTCCAGCATGAAGCCAACCTACGGTCCCCCAAATAACGTCCCCAAACCCCATGTCTCTCATCATGCATTCCAAAAAAGCTCAGTTCACTCGGTCAAATGCCTTTTCTGCATCTCAAAAAACCATTGCAACACCAGCGGTAGCACTCCCACGTAGCCCCAAAATATTGATAAGCATTCTAATATTATCATAACCAAATCGCTGCAGCATAAACCCAGATTGTGTCCAATGAATAACTTCCCCAATAACTTGTGAAGTCTGTTGGTCAAAATCTTCGTAAGGCTCCAAATCAACATTAAGCAAAGATATCGAACGATAATTATGTTCTTTATCCGGTTTTGGGATCAGATTAATAAGCGCCTCTCGCATAGAAGGGCATAGTTCCTCATCTCCCAGCATAAAATGATATAGCTCACATAGAAAGGGGACAACTGAGTTTGAAAAAGCTTATAAAATTCCCTTGGCACTCCGTCCAGACCTGAAGACTTACCAGCTTGAAGTTGGGAAATAGCTGTCATAACTTCCAATTCTGTAATCATAGCCTCTAAGACCATTTTACTTTCAGGAGCCAATTTGGGTAAACAACCCAAATCATATGAAAAAGGGTTTCTGATGCTTGTGAATCTGCTTAGAATCACATGCTGTGGATATAGTCCGACATCTAGTGGTATTCGCAGAGTATTACATCTTTCTTTCGAAGATCGAAAGGGGACATTGACATGGGCGTGACTGTAACACTATCCCTAACGTCACGTGTAGTGTACCCAAAATCCCTCACGCGTCGAGGTCCCTCAGATTGTTTTTTCCCGCCTAACTAGTTGTTCGCCTTATGCGGAGCTCGCAAGAGTTAATATTGCTCAATATTGTTACTTTGTCCCACGGTCTGCAGTCGTCTAGTCTCTTGACTGCTTCTTTTCGATGACTGCCTCGTGGACTTCCTGCCTCCGAAGACATCCACTACTGCTCAGCGACTGGTGTACTGAGCGACATCTGTCGACTGCGTGGCCTTGACCCTCCAGCCGGGCCATTACAGTAGGGAGAGTGGGGCCCGGGGTTTATTCTTTTTCAAGAATGAATTTCCTTTTCCCTTCTCTTTCCCCATTTGGTCTTGCTGCCATCTACCTCTGCTATGTAGAGGATGCCCTTTAACTTTTGTTCGTCGTCTAACAGCAAATTCCTGTGGAAGGACACCCATCACTGTTGCAATAGGTGTCTACCTCGTGACCACGACAAGCGTTCTTGTAAGTCCTGCAAGCTCTTTTGTCCCAAGACGTTAAAGGACAGGCAGACAAAAAGGTGGGCGGCCTATGCAATGCAGGCCGAAAGTCATTGCCCCGTTGATGCCGTCGCTTCGGATGACGAAGACTCCTGCAGCAGCCATGGCTCCAAACTGGAAGCCATAGACCTTTCGGCAGAACCCTCTGGTTCCCAAATGCCTGTCCCCGGCTCCGACAGACAGGCCACCGGCTCTGTTATGGGAGTTCACACCCCGGCGACAAGGGCATACACGCACCACCTACGCCAAAACACACAACCCCTAAAGCCTCCTCGACGGACACATCGAAGAAGCGCGCAACGCCAACAGACCCACCGAAACCTTTGACGGTGTCTTCCAAGCATCGCGGTTTGGCGCCCTCCGCTCAACCGTCTTCTCGGCATGCGACTGGGCTTTCTTCTCACAAGAGCGTTCCCCCCAACCCCTAAAAAAACACACGGTCGCTGACACGCCATCCAAGGGCGCACAAGCACCCAAGGCTTCAGCGGAGTCGTCAACCACGACGGCGCCAGTAGGCATTCAGCCGCTGAAAATACTTTAGTCTTGCAGCTATTATTTGGGCAGCGGAAGAGCACAGGGGCAACCCTTCTCGCAGAGAGGAGTATTCTGAAGCCCCTCGTCCTCTATCAAGGGCGTTATCAGGAAAATCTACCCCTTCTGACCAGCCTTTTCCACCTCCAGACCCTTCTGTTCTCAGATTAATATATTACTCCCAAGAGACCAAGGGAAAATCACCCCTGCCCCATTCCACAAAAAGTGCAGAAGCTTTCCATTCCTACACAAGTCCACCAAGAGGAGGTCTTTGATTACATACAAGGACAATCCTTTTCATCAGAACACAGCTGACCAGGACCCGGATTGGCATCAGGATCAGCCAGCAGATCAGGGGCCTTGGCTTTCACCCATACATACCCCTGATCCAGACATTATTTGTCTAGATCCACCTTCACCTCAACAGAGGCAGTCATCACTTGTGGATGACCAAATGTTATTTAATGCCATCCTAAAGATAGCCACAGATCATTTTCAGATCCCTAGACAAGAGACAGTCCCTGTCTCTGATTTCTTTGTGGATATTCTCAAAGAAAATCCTCCCACTGGTCAGGCTATTCCATTACTCAACTCAATAAAAAACGCCTAGCTCATTCTTTGTCACCGTCCCTCAGTAGGGCAGTCAATACTCGAGTTGAGAAATTGTTCCACCCCTCTCCAGCTGACCCTATGTATATACAAGGACATGCCACACCAGACTCCCTGGTTGTTACAACCACTAGAAAAGGGCAGGGGTTCCACTATCCACAGCGGAAGCTCCCCTGGATAAATATTGAAAAAAACGTTCTGCACTAGGGAAACTTACTACTTTTGCGGCCTATTCTACCAGAATAGCTAATAATATGACTCTCCTTGCTAGTTACAGTGACGTCCAATGGGGCCTGCTCCAGGAAGGCCTTCAAGCGGTCACAGAGCCCACGCGATCATGCCTGCTGGCGATTGTGACTGAGGGCAGACAGGTGACCCATAATATATTAAAGAACACTCTAGATGCTGCTGAGACTGCGGGACATACATCTTCTTAAAAGACATGCCTGGCTTAATATCCCAGGCTTCAAACCAGAAACTCAGGCCTCTCTGTTAAATAAACCTGTGAAAGACTCCAACTTATTTGGCAAGGCTGTTGATGACGCCCTGGAGAATGCTAAGAAAGAGCATGAGACGCTGAAATCTCTCAGCCAGATCACAGCCAAGCCCTTCCACTAGCGAGGAGGCTCAAATTCACGCTGTTCCATTCATGGCCATCCTTTCTCCCGGTCTCCCCATGGGCAATATAGTTACGGAAAGTACCCCCTGGTCCTCCAGCCAGGGCTCATCCGGTAACAGCCAGTACCAGCAGAGAAGTCAGCGTAGAGGCAAGGGTAGAGGCATGAACTGGACTCCAAGAGGCTCTGCAGCCTCCACCGCAAAATGACTTGCCAGTTCAGGTCTGCTCCCATGCCTCCCCGGTCGAGGGTTGTTTGTCATCATTCATGCATGCATGGGAAGTGGGATCATATCAGACCAGTGGGTGTTAAAGACAGTCACCCACGGTTACTGCATAGTGTTCCACCGGCCACCTCGATATCACCCATCAAAGAGCAGATGTATATCACCAGCACACCTACAAATCCTGCTGGAAAAGGACGCAGTAGAAGTCGTCCCCATTCACCAGGTAAACAAGGGTATTTATTCAATGTACTTGTACCTAAAAGGATCTAACCATGCGCCCTGTGTTAGACCTGGGCCCAGCGAACAAGTATGTCAAACCGCAAAAATTCAGAATGACAACACTGCAGGAGGTAATCCCACTGTTACTCCTGGGGGATTACCTGGCCACATTGGATATGAAAGATGCATACTTTCATATTTCAATATTGCCAACGTACAGAAAGTACCAAAGGTTCATGATAGAATACACCCACTATCAGTTCAAGGTTCTTCCCTTCGGCATTGCCTCAGCTCCACGGGTGTTCACAAAGGTACTAGCAGTAGTAGCTGCTCACCTGCGCAGGCAGTCCATCCCAGTCTACCCTTATCTCGACCACTGGCTCATAAGAGGGGATTTGTACGGAACATGCCTAACAAATACCCAGAAGACAGTAGATCTCCTCTTCAGCCTAGGGTTCTCGATCAATGAGAAAGTCCAGTCTAGACCCCAGCCAAGTCAAACAGTTTTTGGGGGCTCTAATTCAGACGAAAGACAGCCTTGTCTTTCCCTCCAACAAGAGGGTTCAGAACATGCTGTTCAGATCCTTCACTATGTAGCCAGTCACGAGGTGACCATACGCAAAGCCATGCAACTGTTAGTGATGATGGCCTCCTGCATGTACCTAGTTCCACGTGCTCGCGTACGCATGCACCCCATGCATGAGTGGCTCTCAAGCCAATGGTGTCAAGCCAGCTGGCAATGGGACGATCTAGTGGTTGTCTCGGCAGCCCTCGTTCAGTCTCTGCAGTTGTGGTCAAGGGAAAACCTGCTGCATGGGAAAACCTTCACCACCCCCACAGTATAAGCCACTCTCACCACAGATGCATCTCTGACGGGGTGGGAGGCTCACCTCCTTAATCAGACGGCACACAGCGTGTGGTCCTCAGCGGTAGCATCCAATCACATAAACCTGTTGGAACTGCTAGCAGTGTTCAAGGCCCTGAAGGCTTTCCAGACACACCTCCAGGGGAAGACAGTTCTAGTCCTCACGGACAGTACTACGGCCATGTATTACTAGAACAAACAAGGGGGCATTCTCTAGGGCTATCCAAACTGTCCCAGAACATATGGAAATGGACTATCGAACACAAGATGTCCCTCCTGTCACAACATGCTCCAGGGGAACTCAATCTTCTGGCGGACGTAATCAGCAGACACTTCCCCCTACCCGTAGAGTACGAGTGTCAACTACATGAGGACATTGTACTCAACGTCTTCGCAGGCTGGTGCTTCCCAGAGATCGACTTGTTCGTAACTCTGGAGAATGCACAATGCCCAGATTACGCCTCCAGGTACCCTCAAAACCGCTCCAAGGGGAACAGTCTCTGGATAACATGGTCAGGGAAATTTGTCTATGCTTTTCCCCCGATTCCCCTGCACAACAGAATAGTGCACAAGATGCAACAAGAGCCAGTCAGGAAGATTCTGGTGGCCCCGATGTGGGCCCGCCAACCTTGGTTCTCCAATCTCATGGAAATGTCAGTCTCCCCTCCCAGGAAGCTGCCATGCCCTTACAACATGCTGTCTAAAGACCAGGGGGAAATACTACATCCGTGCCCTCAAACTCTCAACTTAGCAGCCTGGCTCCTGAGGTCATAGAGTTTGGGCCCCTCCAACTCCTTCATAGATGTGTGGACATACTCGGGGAAGCACGGAAACCTAACACCAGGCATTGCTACTCCAGCAAATAGAAACGCTTTGTCATTTGGTGTTATGCCAAGGGAATCAATCCTATTGAATGCACGCCTAAACATATTGTCCTGTACCTGACCCAACTGTTAGATTCAGGTATGGTTTATAATTTATTAAAGGTCCACTTAGCTGCGCTATCAGCGTACACCACGTCCCAAAACAAAGTTTTGTGGTGGAAAATTACAGTATTTTAAGCATTTATGGAAGGGTAAAGAGGATCCATCCCCCTATCTCCAACCCAGCTCCCGGGTGGGGCCTGAACATTGTACTTACCAGACTAATGGGGCCTCCCTTTGAACCAATGCACAAGGCTAGCCTTAAAGCACTCACCTACAAGACCGCCTTCCTTGTGGCAATCACCTCTATAAGGAGAGTTAGCGAACTGCAAACCCTTTCAGTTCAGGACCCATTTGTCACAATTCACAAAGATAAGGTGGTCCTGCGCACTCACCCACGATTTGCACCTAAATTTATTTCAAAGTTCCATGTAAACCATTCCATAGAATTACCCATCTTTTTCCTGAACCTCACTAACCTCACATACTGGATGTGAGGAGACCAGTTATCTATTACCTGGAAAAAACAAAGCCACTAAGGAAAACAAACCAGTTTTTCATTTCAGTCGCAGCTGGTAGACAAGGGGACCCTGTCTCTATATCAGCTATATCAAAGTTCATCATAAACTGCATCACACTTTGGTACACTCTTGCCAAGAGAGATCTGCCCTTCACGCCTAGAGCACACTCTACTCTGGGCACAGGGGCTACCATAGCATTTATTGCAAATGTTCCTCTTGAGTCCATTTGTAAAGCAGCAACCTGTAGTTCTGCACACACCTTTACACAAAACTACTGCCTAGATACACACTCTAGGCCTGATTCTCAGGTGGGACAAGTAGTGCTAACACATCTCTTTGCTACTGTTCCTTCACACATCCCACCACCATCTCTGGGTGCTGCTTGCTAGTCTATGCACGGCATGTGATTCTAAGCAGATTCATAAGCATCAGAAGACATGCATTACTTACCGTAATAGCATTTTGCCACCCTTCCTCCCCTTGTGGAGTAGAAGGAACATAGACATCTTATACCTACTCTCTTCTGTACTCATTCGCGCTGACTATAAGGCTCCCTCACGGCAGAAAAAACACGAGAGGGACCTCGCCGCTTGAGGGATTTTGGGTACACTACACGTAATGTTGGGGATAGTGTTACAGTCACGCCCATGTTGACGTCCCCTTTAGATCTTCGAAAGAAAGATACAATTTCTCTGTGATTACCACTAGATGTCAGACTATATGCACAGCATGTGAATCTAAGCAGACACAATCATCAGAAATGCTATTACGGTAAGTAGTGCATGTCATCCATATCCTGCTCAAGCAGAAAGCTACTTTCCTCATACAGCGCCTCGTAAAAGGAACAAGAGCATTCACAGATATCAGCATTCTTCATCACCAACACCCACCTATCATTCTCCACAATTTTTAATAATAGTTCTCTCCACCATACCTTTAGGTTTATTTGCTAACAGCCTGCCACATTTATCACCTCCCTTCCAGTATTTTTACTTTTGGAAGAAGACACCCTTCTTTATCTGAGCATTAACTTCAGCCTGCAAAGAATCGGATCTCTTCTGCATCTCCAATCTGACTTTCCGACCACTTGTTAATACATATTTCTGTTGAAGCCCTGCCAGGTAATTTTCCAACCTTCCAATCTCTGCCAACCCAACCTTTTTCATATGACATGTACGACTGATCAACTCACCTCTCAATATACACACTCTAGGCCTGATTCTCAGGTGGGACAAGCAGTGCTAAGACATCTCCTAATGTCCTAATTAACAAGGGGGGTCCTGGTAGTCCCTCTGACAGACATTAGTCCTGGTTATGAGAGACTTACCCAGAGTCTTTAGCTCACTATCTTTCACAGAGAAGAAATATCCCAAACATATCAGTCTTTGTCCTGCCCTGGGGCAATCCAGCACCGAAATGCTAGGCGATTCTGCTCTGAACAAGAGTACCAACAGCAACCCCAGACACGTGTTTCGGTCTGGTTGGACCTCATCAGTAGGGTGGAGCTGTGCCTCTCTAAGAGTATTGAGCAAGGGGTCCACGTCTGGATTCCCCTAGTAACTTAGGGTGAGACCCAAAGTTATTTAAATATGCAAATTAACAAGGGGGTCCTGGGAGTCCCTCTGCCAGACATTAGTGCTGGTTACGAGAGACTTACCCAGAGTCTTTAGCTCACTATCTTTCACAGAGAAGAATTATCCCAAACATATCAGTCTTTGTCCTGCCATGTCCTAAACAGCCAACAAGCTGGCTGAACCGCGATTCTCAGCACAAAAAAAACTTCAATGTGTGCATACAGTGCAAGCACCAATTCCTGATACTTCAAGATGCTGGTTTTCATTCTTAATCTATCAAAACCTCTCTTTTATAAATCCAAACATGCTCCCAATTCAACCAATGCATGATCAGAAATCCCCCTCTACCTGATTACAGGGTAACCTTTTCCACAAATCTGTCTGTAACTAAAAACAGATACATCCTCGAGTACGAATCCTGAACCAGGGAATAGAAGGCGTACACTCTTTCTGTAGGATTCATTGCACTCCATATATCAACCAAATAATAATCCTCTATAAAACAGTTAAGAGCCCAGCTCGCTTTGATATTAGTGTACCTACAAGCCGCTGAATGATCTAACCCACAGTCTGCATTTGATATAAATACACGGTTAGTAACCCAGAGCTTTGACATTAGTGTACCTACAAGCCGCCGAACGATCTAACCTACAGTCCGGAACACAATTCAAATCTCCCCCTAAAATGACTCTCTAACCCAAGATTCTGAAGAAAAGTCGACAAAACAGAAAATAAATCCCCCCGGAGTACAAGGCGACAAGGCATCCAGAGCAAGAGCAATTCAAAAACACCACAAACCTTGAAGCTCCAACCATTCAAAGCGCGGTCGTGCAGACAAGCTCTTCTCTACTAAACCAGCTCTCTGCCAGCAAGTTCCTCCATCACAAGGAAGAGTGAAACGTCAGCACGTCGCATCACTTTAATAGCTGCCCTCTTCCAATGCCCTGACCAGAATGTCGGCACATGCATTATACAGAGTTAATTTCAAACAGCAACCCCAAAACGAAAAATAAACGGTGAGTTTGCGCACAATATTACAGAAAGACAAAATGGCTGTCAATCCAAAATCCACAAAATAAGCACACTACCTCCAAATACAGCTAAATTGAGCCCACAGAAGTATTATTTCTATATCCTTCTCGCTGTATGTAGATTTAAGTTGTCAGTTGAGATCAACCCCATTGGTTCACTATCCAGATCAGACAGAAAGGCCTCTGCTCCCCTATGCTCTGAGAATGAATAAACTTGTCCATCCAGCACCAACATGAACACTGACAGATATAGCATTTGGTACTTTAGATGTTTACTAGTGGCCTTGTCGTTTGCCAAATTAAAAGCACTTATTTTGTCCAGAATATCCTTGGTTAGATCAGCAAAGAACATGACCTCATTGCCAACCCAAGGCAATATCTCCCAATTCTGGAGCTTTCTTAAGAATAAGTTCCTTAACTGGAAAGCGCAGAAACTTAACCACAAAAGGTCTCGTGCCCAAAGCAGGTTTGGGGCTCAATAACCTATGCGCCCGCTCTATCTCTAATGACATTTTGGGATCCAGATTATCATTTTTCGATAGATTATTTGGCAGCAACTCCACTAGATTGCCACACTCTGCATTTTCAGGGATCCCAGCAATGCGAACATTGTTTCTCCGTGAAAGGTTTTCCTGCTCAGACAGCTTAGAAGTCAGCTTCTCATTTTGAATTTTCAAGTCTCTGACCTAATCAGTCATCTGCATTTTCTCCTCCATTAAATTCATGAGATTCAACTGAATAAACCCAGTGCTCCTTTGGCCTTGTGGAGGAGGCAGAGTGTCATAGTGCCCCGCGCTGCTTACCTACAATTCTCCGTAGTAGCTGGTACTTTTATCCCTTGTCATGCCGGTGGGGCCTGAAGCTGGGGGACGGCGAGGCCTGGCAAACAGCGTGAACGTCTCATGGAACTGAGAATGGCACGGCACTCTGCTCATGGACGCTGACTTTACTTTGGTGTGCATATGCAATTGACGCATCACCACACCCGCACATGCTCAGAAGTAGCAACGTTACCAGTGCCACTGCAACATCCGCTGCCATCCATGGAACCTCATGGTAACGGTAGCGTTTTACAAGCTAGACTGTGAGTATTTTGTCTTAACGCAGTTTAGTGCTTGTGGTCTTTATTGATCTACGGTCCTTCTGCTTTTGTTCTCCTACTTTCGCCTCCTCTCTTCTCCTTGGTTCCGTCTTCCCCTCACTTGCCGCTGGTTCGAATCCCGGCAGGGTCAAACACAGCGTTTCATTCTTCTGAGGTCGATAAATGAGTAATAATAAGCAGCGCTCAGATACCTGAGGGTTGGTTCGTAGTGCTATATAAATGAAAATTATTATGTGTCCTTTGCCTGTTTTGCCTGATCTGATGGACTTCTCTCTGTTCTCTCTGTTGGCTTCTGCCTTGGTCATCTTTCTTCTGGATATCCTGGATACCATCTATCAGGGCCTCTCAGTACAGTGTTTGCACTGGCCCTATGCTGTAAATGCGGGGTGGCATACTGTGGTGTAGGGAGTCTGGCCCTGTTGGTCACTGGTGGTCCATCCTAGGGACCGATTCAGCCTTGCTTCTTGAATTATTTGGCACCTCGAGAATTACAGAACGCTCTGGATGTCCCCACAGAGAAAGAGAACAACTGGACTCAGAGGTGCGCAGCGAAGTGAGACGTGCACCTTGACACTCGCCGTCATTCCTCTTTCTAATTTGTCTTATCTCTCTCATGTTTTATCACTGTGTCCCGCTCTTCTGTTCCTCCCAGCAGATGCGGGGAGGAAGAATATTGGTGGAACATCCTGATGTCAGGTGGAAACGTAAAATCAGTAATCGCAGTCGGCCAGTTCTTTCAGAATATAAACCTGAAAAAAGAAGATCCAATCTGACAGCAATTGGGAAAGTACATTTTTAACTGTCTAAGCACAGAAGCGCAATGAAACAAAACAGAACAGAATTCTTCGGGATCAGAAATTCTTCGGGTTGCACCATTTGTAAAAACTGTGAAAACAGTTGAACCAAATAAAAAAAAAATATATATATATATATATTTACATCTTGTTTTGTCTCTCCTGCATCCCACCTATTCTCCTTGTGCTCCCCCTCTCATTCAGTCGACTCTGTCTTTATCCCATCATTCTCCTGGATCTTTCTCTCTCATGCTACTTTTTCCCCCCACTCAATCTTTTTCCCCTTCGCACTTATGAATTCAATGTGCGTATGGCGGAATTTACAGTGATAATTCTGCCACTTTAAATTACCCTTACCACCATCATTCTGCCTGGGAAATGGTGTTAAATATTCCAGATTCCGTGGTGGTATTATTCATCCTAGAGTCCTTTAGGACTCTAATGCGGTTTGGAGTAATTTCCATTGAGGTAATGCTGGTGGCTATTGCTCCCTTTTTTGGAGGTAACGTTGAGGAAATACCTCCAGCCAAATGCTGACGGTGTGGCCTTCACTTTACCGCTAAGCTCAGAATTTGGCAGTGCAGTAGATTTCTGGCAAAGCCATACTAGTAATGAGGCCTAATTACTATTTTGCTCCATTCTTGTTGTCCCTCTTTTTCGGTCTCCCCATTCTCTCCTTTCCAGGGTTACTCTGCTTTCTCTACTCTTCTTTCTGTTATCTCCTTTACTCTTCTGTGTCTTGTCTTGCTTGCTTCTGCAAAGCTTTCACGTTCCCCATGGCATACGCCAGTAAGTTGTCCAGTCCTGTCTCAGCAAAACTACAAGCCCCAGAATGCAAAAAAAAGATTGAATAAGTCTTTCTGTCTCTCTCTCTCCCTCACTTAAGCAAATAGCCGAGACACAAATTACCCACAGAATTTAAATTCCACGTGATATTGTGAGGATGAAACAATTTAATTGTACTCCATAAACATTTTGAAATGACCTAACATCACGTGAGCTGCATTCAGGCTGTACGAATCTTAAATGTTAAAAAATATATAATTGGTTACGTTGTCTCATAGCATGTGATCGTTTTGGCCTCCACGTTCCTGTGTATAAAATAACCATTAAACTGAAACTGTGCAGTCAAATCCGTTCTGGTATTATTATTCTTAGTTGCAACTGTTGGGAAGAACTTTTTTTTATGAATATGGAACATATTTAAGAAACGCTAGTACTTAATTAAAGGCAGTTTCCCTGATTACACATTTTATTATATTCTGCTCTTATGAATAAAAGTACAAAAATCAGATGTAAAGAGATCCAACTGATCAGACCTACAACATGGCAATTCAATTCTAGGAAGTTTATTAACAGCATCGCTGTTATATTTTGAAGTAAATCTTGAAGAGTAAATGCCTATGATCTTAAGGCAGTGATCTTCAAACCGTGGAGTTGGCCCGCCTGAAACGGCTCGAAGAGTACCCGGTGGGGCGCGAGGCTCTTCCCAAAAGGGAAATGGCATCTGGCGGGGCCCAGCTGAAATATTTTTACTCTTGGGGGGGGGGGGGCTGAGCAACAACATTTTTACTCAAGGGGGGCTCGGCATAACAAAGGTTTGAATACCACAGTCCTTAAGGGTCTGTCTGTGCATCGGTAGTGTTTTTGATCATCTAATGCAGCCCGTAGAACATATGTTAGGAAATACACAAAATAATAACTTGGATAAAGCCTCAAGAATAGCAGGGAAAGCGATTTTCACCAATTGATTAATGAATTTCCGAATGTTTTATTAGAACGTTTGTTAGAACAATTGTCCGTTTGTGTATTTAAGTCTACTTTCTAGGCGAAGGGATTTATATTCATTCTTATGCTTTCAGTCCTGGGTGTGTTTGCCAAAATGTTTTCAAAATCAATTTTAAAGCTTATTATGGCTTAACATTTTGAAAAAATTGACTTTGTCTCGTATTTTACTTTTTTTCCAAAAACCTTTTTGGAACTGAAATTCTCCATTCATTTAAAACATTTTCATTTGCATGTAATCTTCAGAGAAATTGTTTTAACTAAATCCGAGATGGTTTATGCAATGTGTATGGAAAGAAAATATCTCAAAACTTATTTCAAGTTCATGAAGCATTCCTCTTTGTTTAAACAATTAACAAGAAGGCATGCCAATTCTGCTGTGTATGGCATGGCATCATTGCAGTGGCGTCTGGCAGCAATCTACACCTTACTGTTATGATTGCCGCTATTGGTCAATGAGTGTTGCCACGGTGTCAATATTTTGTGAACATTTTCCCGCCATTTGGGGAAATAATTTGTATTAAATAGTTTAGCAAATTCTTCTGAACAAGAACTCTTAATTAATGGGGACGCATGGTGAACCTTTGTTATGTGGTTCTTGTGTTCTTACAGTGTGCTCCAGCAACTGTCTTGTATTGGCTGCAGTTTTACAAATGAATGTACTTTTATGTATCCTTCTACTTCTTCTTGTTTGGATGACTCCAGAAATCTGAAGCCGGCGATTTCCATCTATTAAGATGTTGTTCGCCAAAAAGAGCACCAATCAGCCATCGACCTCGACTAGATCTCATCCCACTTCCCAGTCTCCCGCACAAACTGAAGAAGGAACCTACACTGTTCATTCACCACCCCTCTTTTCTAACTGAACAGATCAGATAACCCCTGTACAACTACCCCAATGCCACTTATCCGGATTCTGAGTAATTACCGCTGCACATCAAACCTCGCACTGTTCAACATTTATGTATCCATTTAGGGATCAGTGAAAAATCTGTTTCAAGTATTCAAAAAACAATTAAGTTTGTCTACTGCTGTCCAATATTTGCTACTCTAAAACATTTCACCACTTATAACAGCTGCTCACCATGACCTAGGATTTACAGGGAAGCAACCAATACTCCTAGAATAGAGGTAATGTTCTACCTGAACCAACCAATCCAAATACACTAATATTACCTGGGTGGTAAGAGCGTTACAAAATATACCATGTTAATCATCACATATGTATGTTTCCATTTAGGTATTGTTACAATTATATTTAGCAAAGTATGTAATAACATGCGCAAGTCAAATAATGTATTTACATTTTTAATGTTGCATCCAAACTTGATGCCTAGCCCTTTTAATGTTGCTTCCAATCAGTAAAAATAAGAAAACAGTGTCACTATTTCACAAAGGAACACTTGAATTTAAAGGCATGGTCCAGTAAAAAATGGTATTGTCCCTACGGGTCGGCCATGTTTTTTAAGCCTAAGTGGCTCGATTTTAGAAAACTTTCCTATGGACCTTACCCGAGTTTTCGTCCATTAAACGCACGCGAAAACAGGCACCAGGGAGCCGCCATTTTGTGATAATCCTATCACTTGCCGCATCGCCCTGGCTGACCTGCTTCTGCGGCACTAAATCAATTCCCCCGCCCCTGAGCCTGTCATCAGCAGACTCGTACCGCCCATTTTCCAACGCCAAAGCACGTCTCGTGTCAACAATCGCTGCGCTTCAGCTAATGACGTGTCGCCATGGAAATGGCAGGACGCCTCTTTCCTCAATAAGTATAAATAGACCGTTTCCCAACACACAGCAGCAGATTTTCGATTCCATTCCTCTCTCTGTGTTACTTTGAGTATTCTGTGACTCATTTCTGTGCTCTGGTCAGCTACCTTCGCCGCTTGTAGCCCGTGTGAACACCTGTACCATCTTGTTAAATTATTTTACTTTGTTTACCACACAATGGCTACAATAATGCCCTACATGTACGAGCCCGAGTATACCGAGGAGGAACTACTGGAAAGGGAAGCACGCAAAAACGATGGGGATTCGGACGGCAGTTGGGAGGACGATTCAACAGATGAAGAGCCTGGGCCTAGTCGCATTGACGGCGTCTCCACCTGGTGCACATGCAATCGGTGCGAGCTAATGCCAACCGAGGACGAGAACTGCTGCTGCCGAGAAAACTCGGGATGCCTGGCCTACATTTCGGAAGGCGAGCCACGACCGCAATGCATCACCGAGCTGTCAGACTTCAGGGCAGCCTACCTCACACGGGCCGTGTTGAGAATAATGATGGTGCTTATGCACGAACTTCGCGCAACTGTTCGTCCTCGTAATCCGAGTAACGAGTAAGTATACTCTGCTTGTCATGCCACTCCTATTTCATGTTCTTCTACTATATCCAAAATTATATATTCATATCATAGTAACGCATGAAAATCGTTCAATAGTGTGCATTGTCTAGATAGCATTTGCCCGTGCAGAATGCCATTAGTTACAAGAATTGTCATTGACAACAAACGTTTATTAAACTTATCTTGGTCATTTAAAAACAGTTTGTTTCATTCCTTTTCACAGGTGGTACAGGCTGGTGGCCTATCGTTCCTTTACATGGTGGCTCCACGGGAGGCTTTGACACCGCGTTTGAAGAGTGATACCCGCCTGTGCCGTTCGTGCCATAAGAGAAACGTTCCCGAGTGACAGCGGTCAGTACAGGGGATTTTCTCTCGCTGTGCTGCAACCTGACCCGCATAATCTTTAAAGTCTTGTATTTTTGTGTCATGAAAATAAGATACAAAATAAAACACCACATATATTTTAACAACGGTTGTTTCGATTTTTGAAATTAATCAAGTGTGTCTCCATTCAAGGATGGACGTCAAACATCTGTGCTCCGAATGGGCGAAGGTCTGGTCGCTGTGAAGCAGGGTGTTCACTATCTATCTAAGCTAACATAACATATTCTCGATAATGCATGCACTAAATAACACTTGTCCAAAGTCTTTCAGTAGGTTATGTCTCTATAAAAGTCACACATATATCTATACTAACAATTACCATTGGATTATACAGGCCTTAGGTTAAGGGTCTTGACCACTATAATACACCGGTTGAAGTGTGGGTCTGTGCTCACAAGAATCTCTGGTATGTGGCATTTGTTATTGATAAGCAACGATATACTATCAAAGGCAGTTCGCACCCGTGGATGAGCGCTGGCATGTGGGGCTGTCTGGGGCGCGAACGGCCAAGGTGCCAAACTACATGTACACTTCAAAAGGTATCCCACGCCAAGTGGCCATCGGTCACATGGCCTCCTCAGACCCCGTGTCTCCAGCCAGGCCTCCCCTTGAAGCAGGCCGCCCCCCTGCAATCCACATAAGTGTCTCTCCATTCAGCAGTCTTCCTGTGCCTTATCTGCACGCCCCAGGCCCCTCCATCCCACCCACCCTCTATCAAAGGCGGTTCGCACCCGGGGATGAGCGCTGTCAGGGGCGCGAAAGGCCAAGGTGCCAAACTACATGTACACTTCAAAAGGTATCCCACGCCAAGGGGCCATCGGTCACATGGCCTCCTCAGACCCCGTGTCTCCAGCCAAGCCTCCCCTTGAAGCAGGCCGCCCCCTAAGACCACGACATACATACGTCATTCATTCACAAACACACCCCTGTTTCTAATACTTTATAAACCACTTGATATGTCTCATGAGAACATCTTTGTGCTTTGCAAGTCAACTCCTGAACGTGCTACCTGGCAACCACTGAGATCTACGCTAATCTTCTCGTCGTCGTGCTATCCGTGAACTTCTGTGACCGCTTAGAGCAAACCCATCAGTGTGCTACCTGTGGCCACCCACCTATTCTCCTGCAACATACTGCTTTGCTTGCTGAATCCAACTGTTTGTTGGTCAAGGTAAGGCCATGTATCCTAGTCATATTTCGCAGATTTTTAAATTTCTTTTTTTTTTTTTTTTTTTTCCTCCTCCCGATTTTTAAATTTCTATCTATTTGCGAGTAGAGTACACAATAGTGCTATGTTCATTGGTCTCATTGCTATTGACTTGAGTTTCCATTGCTGTGCTATCAATAGATCTATTTATTTTCATCTTTGTCTATTGTCATCGAATTGCATCCTTTGGGAGTCCAGTCTATAATGTAAGCATGTTTCCTTCTCGTGCAAGACAGAACATCCAAGGGACGAGTCACATGTTCAGATTTCAGTCACATCAATTATACATTTCTGCAACTTATGCAAATACTAAGCCGCACATAATGAACTGGTATATAGTTCCTGCGACCAAAACAAACCTTGCATTGATCATTGTATGATTAATTTACTTTTGTATCAAATCTTTATTCATGAAGATTGTATAATAATGTTGATATTTACTTTTCAGATTTATCAACAATGCCCGCCTGTTCGATTAGCGGTTGCCCTTCGAAGACCCATGCGATATCTGAAGGCACTACAATGCATGTATTCCCGAAAACTGTTGATCGAATAAGAGAATGGGTCAGACATTGCAGATATCCACTGGATGAGCTGGAAAGTAGAGTCCAACAAGTCTTACAGGACAAGAGGGGTGATCGATACCGCATCTGCAGCCGGCACTTTTCCTTGGACATGTACACCACATCTTGGGTAACAAAGAAGAATAAACGGCGAACGACACGGAAATTGCTCGCAAACGCTATTCCCACTCTATTCATCCACATTCCGCCACTGGTGAGTCAAGTGTCCGGATTTAGCTTTAAGCCTTGCAGTAGTGTGCAGATAGCCGAATGGATTAATTGATATTGTAGGTGTTCTATCCCCTTGTAATAATTTCGATATTGATATGAGTGTATAGCTTTTTGAATAATGACATTTATCAATATATTCTTTTTCGATTTCATAACCCACAAACTAAATGTATATATATGGGAACAGGGAACTGTGCTGTATTGATCATTTTTCAAGTATTCTGTCGCCTTACATGGCTATTTTTAATATTGGCATTTCATTATCAATCATTAATTTACCTTTACAACTTCTTGACTATCCCTTGAATCTGAAGCAAGAACATTCTACATCCTTGACGTGGTCGCAGTTATCAACCACTTCTAGCGCGTATCAGGTAATCTTACTAGGCTAATCCGCTACAGACTTGTTTTATGCATGTCAAGTAATAGTTTTATCTATTGTGTAATTATTTTACCAAATGTTTGGTTAGTGCTTTCCAATTGATATACACCTTAGTTATCGTCCACTGCTGTTTGTTTTCAGTTATAATTAGTGTTATCCATACTAATGCAAGTACTGTCTTTCAGGGAGATGCTGAAGCGTCCGCCACATCTACAACATTTCTAGATGTTCTTCACCAGCAGGAGGTATGGATAATGACAGCTCCATCGAGCGTCATCATCAGAGCTGGAATTCTTGTCGTTTGATTGTTCTACACAATGTTTCATTCGTGGTTAGCCGTTGATATGTACCTGTGCTGTCGACCCCAGGTGTGTGTTATGTTTTCACTATTGTAATCCTCACTAATGCAAGTACTATGTTTCAGGCAGTTGATGGAGCGTCAACCCCTGCACTTGATGCAGAGCCTGACATTCAAGTAATTCCAGGGGAAGTGGAAGCGGGACCATGCGTATACGAATCGGCGCAACCGCTTTCGGAAGTGCGCACTACATTTGCAACATCCATAGATATTCTTCAGCAGCACGAGGTATGGATAATGACAGCTCCATCATGCGTGATCATATAACGTGATTCCATTTGCTATACTTTCTTCCTTATTAACGCAAGTGCTGTGTTTCAGGGACACGACGGAGCTTCCACTACAATCACAAAATCCCATTTAGATGATGCAGATGTAAATAAATCGGAGAAATAACTCGATGAAATCTGCATATTTATATTTTCCTTGATTGTTTTAGACAATGCATCATTTGTGGTTATCTCTTTATTTGTACCTTTGCGTTCGACCCCAAGTGTGTGTTATGTTTCCAATATTGAAAACCATACTAATGCAAGTACTGTGTTTCAGGGAGACGACGGAGCTTCCACTACAATCACAACATCCCATTTTGATGATGCAGATGTAAAGGAATCGGAGAAATAAGTCGATGAAATCTGCATATTTATATTTTCCTTGATTGTTTTAGACAATGCATCATTTGTGGTTATCTCTTTATATGTACCTGTGCCGTCGACCCCAAGTTTGTGTTATGTTTGCAGTATTGAAAACCATACTAATGCAAGTACTGTGTTTCAGGGAGATGCTGATGCCTCCTCTCCAATACAACCATTCATGGCAGTCCATGCAGAGTCAGAGGTATGGATACTGACAGTTCCATCGAAATAGATCATCACAGGTCGAATACTTGTCGTTTGATTGTTGCACACAATGTTTAAATCGTGTTTGGCTATTGAGATGTACCTGTGTGTTCGTCCTCACGTGTGTTTTATGCTAACAATATTTTGATACATAGTAATGAAAGTACTATGTTTCAGGGAGACAATGGAGCCTCATTCCGTGCTGTCTATGCGGATACAGAAAATATAGTCGTTGCAGCGCAAGAGGAAGGGAGGACATGCGGAAACGAATCGGAGCTACAGCGTGCAGATGTTGAAGGTTGAGTCAAAAAAGTTGCAAAGAAAAAAACCCAAATAAAGGTTAGTTACAAACAGTTCATAACTTTAAAACATTTTTTTGTACTGGGGACTATTTTATGTTTTTTTCCAGTCAATTGGACTACACTTTACTTGTGTTTAAACTGAACATCCCTTTTCCAATCTCTCCTCTAGTTACCCGTGGGTGTCAGAACTATACATACACAGACAGTGAAGCGAATGAGAGATGTGGCTTGCCAGACCATGTACACTTTGGAGGAACTATTAATTGAGGCGAGGCGTGTTCAGGCTCGAGACGCTCATGCCCAATGGCCAGAACATGAATTAACTGTGTTTGGAGAATACAGCAAAGTTGCATTGGACCGTTGCTACAGTGCGACCGCACCACCACAAGAAGATGATATTGAATGTATTGAAGATAGCTCTGAAGTAGTTGCAGATCAATTCACACAATCTGCACCCGCCAAAAAATTGCACCCAAAAACATGTCGACATTGTTGTGTTCTCCCATCAATGTTGAAGTAGCAGATGTCGAAGTGACAGAGAATGAACCAGCCGCAGGATCCATAGACGCATAAGAACTTGATAGCAGCGATATTACTTTCCAATGTGTTGAAATCTCCGCAACATCACAGGCCGAAACAACGTTGACGCAGGATGACAGTCTAATGAAAGAGAGCAAATACATTGTAATCGACAGTTGTTTGATGGAAATTATAAGTATGCTGAAATGTGGGCATTCAGTTAGAGGGAAAGTATGTGGGAAGCCATTGATTAATGTAACTCGTCAAATAAAAGGCAGTAACGTCAAAATAAATGCCGCCTGTCGATTAAATCATAGGTTCTCATGGTCTGCACAAACGATGCTGGGGAAAATGCCAGCAGGCAATCTACTGTGTGCAGCTGCATCACTTTTTAGTGGCTCCAGTTTTAGAAAGTTAGAGGCTTTCTTTCAGTTTGTGGGACTCCATTTCATTTCTAAATCGCTGTACTACACATACCAACGTGATTATCTGTTTCCGGCCATTAGTGATGCTTGGAAAATTGAACAATTGTCTTTAGCAAGTACATTCGAAGGGAAACGTTTCAGGCTAGCCGGCGATGGACAGTGCAACAACCCTGGATTTTCTGCCAAGTACTGCACCTACCACTTTCAGGACATGGATAGTAAGAAAATTGTGAGTTCGTTGGTCGTGCAGGTAACACAATGTACATCCTCAGTGGCCATGGAGAAACTAGGATTTATAAAATCAGTGGAATATCTACAATCAAGGGGAATGCACATCGACCTCATAGCCACGGACAGACACGTTTCAATTGTCAAGACAATGAGAGAGCAGTTCCCGCTTATTGATCATCAATTTGACGTATGGCATCTTGCTAAATCAATCAGTAAGAAAATCTCGGCTGCAGGAAAAAAAAAAGGTTTTGAAAGTATTTTGCAGTGGTCCCAGTCTATCACCAACCATCTTTGGTGGAGCTCAAAAACTTGTGAAGGGTCAGTGGAAATACTACTTGAAAAATGGCGGTCACTGATGCACCACTGTACCAACGTTCACCGCTGATCAGAAAACCTACATTTCCACCAATGTGAACATAACCCTTTGTCCCCAGAGGAGGCAAGGAAGAAGAAGTGGTTGATTCCATCTTCACCGACACACAAAGCCATTGAGAAGATTGTTTTCGACAAAACTCTATCAAGAGATTTGAGAGGACTGACAGAATTCTGTCACACAGGAGATTTGGAGGTGTTCCACAATATGTGCCTAAAGTACAGGCCAAAGCGCTTGCATTTTAGCTTTCGGGGCATGAAACATCACACTCTACTAGCAGTCTTGGCCCATAACAGCAATGCCGGACGTGAACAATCTAGGACTAGGGGTAAAGTAAGGATGCCTCGCTACACTAAGGTGTTTTCAAAACTAAGTAAGCAATGGGTGATCAAACCAGTCTATGATGAAATGCAGTTCGACTTTGTGAAAGGCCTTATTGTTGCTGTGTTAGAGAAGCACAGATATGGAATTTTGGACGTTTCTGTGCAGAGCAGTGATCCATTGCCACCGAACATTGCAACTGTGCCATGTCCACCAGAAGCACAGCTGGTTGTGAAGTACAAATCCCGGTTTAATTAATTGCAATGCGATTGTCTTTTTGTAAATAAATGTTATTGTACAGTGTACCTGTAACCCTAACCCCTACCTTCACCATCATGGGTGGCGAACAAGCTGGGTGTCATCTTTGAATTCTCTCTATTCACCTCATATATGTGTATATATATATTTTTCTCATGTCTCATCCCATGTAAATGTAAATGCTGCGCACTGTTGCACACTGTTAACGGAGGGGAGGCTTGTGTATTGCAAATAATAAAACAAACAAACAAACAATAAATCTCACTTTTCCCTGACCTTCCGCCAAAAATTAAATGTCTCCATAGTTATGATTCATTGGGGCTTCAAAGCTCGCAGACAACTGGGACAAAATTGGGGGCCTTAGAACGCGCCAAGCGAGCCGTGGCATTTGGGAGAGAAGCCAGTTCGCATTTGCACATTGTGGCGCACTACATAGAGGGATTCTAAACTTCAAGTTCTCACAGATGCCTTTACTACGGGATGTTGCAAATAAAGAATGCGAAGGACAGCGGCTTTGATTTTCAGCTCGCGCCCAGAAGAGGCCCAAAAGTCGCACTGGAAGTATAAGGGTCTATTGTTTTTTGACCTTGCGACAGGGACCATGCCGAAAGAACTTCATTTGAAGGGGGTGCGAAATAACGTAAGAGACGATAAGGCAGAAAATTCAGAAACTAGACCGAGTTTCATTTTAGTTCAGTATACGAAAAATCGTTGTCAAGAGCACGGTCGGATTTACAGACTGCATTACGCAGAGACAGAATGGAAATTTCAAATATAATGTGAGTAAATCTTTAGACGCTTTTATACCAGAATGAAGAATTAATGAATGGATGCATGAATAAATGAATGAATGAAGAGCTAGGAAAAGCAAGGAAAACGTGTTCGTAGTGGGCACATGGGCATGCAGGTCCACAGGTCTCGCCGATCTCGGTCCTTGGCCCAGCCACTTTTCCCTGCACTGCCTACCTGCACTACTGGACTGTCGCTGTATCCTTCAGCCCCTTCTCCTGGCATTTACCTTGCACTTGCCACCAGCTGGCCCTATTATTTATCTTGTATTCTACTAACCATGTACAGCACTTTTACCCCCCGCTCCCCTTCTCCGATCTTAAAGGCACCTGGCCTAGTAGGATCATTGTCTGTCTGCCCTTGTTCCCCCCCCCTGCCTCGTCGCGCCTTGAAACACTTGTGTATAGGCGCGTTACAAATGCCATATCATATATCATATCATTCCACACGCATGTAGACTAACTGTCGCTTCTCATTGTGTGTTGGCCTCGATTTATTTCGTTACTTTTCGCATTGATTTTAGAGCCGAACATACTCCATTGACCTATCCTTGCAAGCAAATAGTTTCTGATCGGCCGTAATAAATAAAATCATTTTTTTGTTTTCATAACAGGTATTTGATCCCGTTCTGCTACTGTCATCGGTTTGAGACACCGGCAGACGGATTCTTCAATAGACACCTGCAGCTTCGTGTGAACAACTGGAGCACGTTAACCATATTATGGGACGATCGCCAAGGGCCCACATGCCCTTATGCTGTACTAGTGGCTAGAAGCAACATATCAACCTTTACGCTGGCCTAGTGCCTACTTGATGGAACAGCCTTGCGGTTCAACGTGCGACAAAAGTGCGTCTTTGAACGAAAACCAACACCCTGTGTACCATAAAGGAACAGCGCGTGACTCAATATAAACTTAGACGGATTTGCGGATACAGATAAAAGAAAATAAATGGCTTTCGGAGTTCATATGGCAATTGCTGAATATTCTCTAAACATTTAATGTCAAATAAATGTACTTTACCAAATGTACCGTGTTGCTGTTTGATTTTAAAGTACAGTTTCATATTCCGAATTGTGGCGTGCTGTGTTGTGAGATGGTCTGTGTTGGTTTCCGGGTTGTGTGTGGAGTCGCGTAGAAAACGACTCAGCGCGTTTGCCTACGCAGCACAGTTACGTCACGGAGAGAGGCGGGGAATATGAATGTTTTGATAATGTCAGGCTCAGGGGCGGGGGAATTGATTTAGTGCCGCAGAAGCAGGTCAGCCAGGGCGATGTGGCAAGTGATAGGATTATCACAAAATGGCGGCTCCCTGGTGCCTGTTTTCGCGTGCGTTTAATGGACGAAAACTCGGGTAAGGTCCATAGGAAAGTTTTCTAAAATCAAGCCACTTAGGCTTAAAAAAACATGGCCGACCCTTAGGGACAATAAACATTTTTACTGGACCATGCCTTTAATCATTATGAAGTGTTACATTTTAATCTTCACCAGACATGTAGATCACATTAACATTGAGCATGTGCACTATTATACCGAAGGATCTTTGCCAGTAAATGTATTGTTGGTTGTTACTTTTCAGCCTTGAAGGTCCCTGTGTCACCCGAAACACATGTCGGCTGACAATTTATGATTGGATGCAACATTAAATGGGTTAAGCATCATATTGGATACAAAATTAACAAGTTCAAATACAACATTACTTGATTTGGACATGTTATTAAATACTTTGCTAAATATAATTCGAACAATACTTAAGTGATAACAAAGCCACGTGGCATGTTGATGATTAACAAGGTAAATTTTGTAGAATTCAGACCGCCTAGGTATTATTAGTATAGAAACATCTATTTCAATGCTTTTTTTACCCACCGGATAGTGCCTTCTTTGGAGGTCATACCTCTTTTACACCAAGAACCCCTTTCTTAGAGACGGAACTCATTTAAACTGTAGATAGTTTAGCCAGGGTCATCTGATTCACTCCTAAGAGTTCTCCTATACTCAGACTTGTGGCAGAATATAGTTCACTGCAGGGGACTTTTTATACTGAGGATGCCTACCTTTGGGTTGGTTTGTATTTGTTTTCTCCTGAATTAGTCAATGCAGTTAATCGAATTTACACATCCTATAATATGGGAGGAAGTGCGTTTAGCATTCTTTTAGCCGACTAAGGTATATTGTAAAAGGGTCTTATTTTTTGAGCCAGTGCTGAGGAAAGTGATTTCCTTTCTGCATTGCCTTTTTTTTCATGGCCCACAGACTAAAATGTCCACAAGTGAGGTGCATCACACAAGGATCATCAGTTTTACTTTGGTGTATATTGGTTTATATAGCTTGAACTAGCTAAGAAGCAATGAAGCACTGTACAAGTAATTTGGAGTTAACATAGATCTGTGGAAAGGGAGTTTACAGATTATATTTGCTTTGAGTAGCAGATTGGAAGTGACCCCTTACATATTTCATTTTTTTGGGGGGATTTTAGGATAAATAATTTTTATTAATTAACAACAACAAGACGGGCATACCCGTCACTCAAACATACAATAATAAATGAGATTGACTTTAATTAGGTCGGTGGATCGGTCTAAACAAGAAGCATGGAACAGAATATATGCTAACAAACAATGAGCGGGCAGGCCAGGTCCTCATAGAGTGCAGAAGTACAGTTATGCAGGTGCACAGTTCCTGAAGAGAGAGGGCATGGAGCTCCACCAGGGCGGTGGAGGGGTGGGGCGGGGTCCTACCAGCGCTAGTGTCAAAATAGTTGCTCAATGCCTCGCCGGTCATGTAGTGCCACAACGTTTACCCCATACCTTCAGAAATGTACCAGGGCAGCCTGTGGCGGAATATATAAGTTTCTCCATGGACGCACATATGTCCATCTCATTGGTCCATCTGCTTAGGGTAGGTCCTTCGGGCGCCCCTCACGTGGTGGCTACGCACAGCGAGGAATGTTTTTTCTCCTCTTGTGTTATCTACCTCGCCCCAAATACCCAGCAGTGCAACCTTGGGTTCTAGCGAAGCCGGATTGTCTAGGACCACATTCATTTCATGAATACACTCATGCCAGAATGTGTGTATGACCTCACATTCCCACAGCATGTGATAAGAGGTACCAGGCACCCTACGACATTTAGGGCAGTCTGCATCCTCCCTCAGTCCCCACTTGGCCATTGCAGCCCGGGAGTGATAGGCCTGATGAAGTATTTTATACTATATAAGCCTTAATTTGGCGCCTATGCCTATTTTGCGGGGGAACATTAGGGCCTCCACCCACTCCTCCGACTCCAGGGGGCCCACCAATCTCTCCCACCTCTCCTGCAGACTGGTTAGGTCCCGGGCCCCAAATGCAGTAATCACTTCGTACAGTGTCGATGTGGGTTTTGACGGAACCCTTGCGTGTAGGACATTGACCTCAAGGGGTGAGCTTTTTGGAACATCTGAGAGAACGGGGAACTGGACACGAAGGGCGTGTGTCAGTTGTGTGTGTCTGTAGATGTCTCCGGGAGGAAGGTCAAACTCCTCTCGTAATGTTGCGAACGGCTTGAGGTGTCTGTCTTGTAAGACCTCCGTAATGATCAGTGTCCCCCAATCCTCCCAGCTAGGAAAGCGGCCCATTGTCATAACTTCTGGGATATACCCATTGTCCCACATAGGTTGGCCCATTGTCGGCTGCCTCCCCCACCCAATGTGGTGGAGTGCTTCGTTCCACACCGATTGTATGTGTCATATCATCCCTGTAAGATCGGCTGCAGCGGAGTCCGTTCCATATAGGACCCAGAGGGGCGTTCTCTCACCCATGTACATAGTCTTGTTTCCAACATGTGGGTGAGCAGGGTCTGTGTGGAGCCAGTCATTCAAGAAGCCTAGGTGTGCTGCCCATTAGGAAGCTCTAAAACAGGGTATGCCGATCCACCCCTCCCAGAATGACCGCTGCAGCGTGGTCAGGGCGATGCAGGATTGTTTCCCACCCCACAGAAGTTTCCGGAGGTTGGAGTCTGTTGGAAAAGGTTGTGGAGGGAATGTGAATGTGAGCATTCTGCAGGACGTAGAAAAATCACGGGAGGGAAAGCATTTTCAAAAGGGCTGCCCTCTACAACAGGCCCAGGGGGAGGGATTGCCAGTGGGTGACGTTTGCTTCGAGTCTGTTTACCACTGGTTGGAGATTAAGCCGAAGGAAGTCATCAGGGTTGGGGGTCACCCTGATGCAGAGGTAGACAAAGCCGCGGGATCGCGTCGGCCCCACGCTGGAGCAGGAAAAAAATCATCTTCTGCCTGTCGACTTTAAGCCCACAAAACTCCTGATATTCTGAGAGGATTCCGGTGATCTCGGGGCACGAGACTTTAGGATTGCTCATGTAGATGAGCAGGTCGCCCGCATAGAGTGAAACCCGATTCTCACCTTCCCAGGGCCACACACACCCAGACCACCCAGGGGATGCCCTGAGCCGGATTGCAAGGGGCTCTATAGCCAGTTTAAACAGGATGGGGAGAAGGGGCATCCCTGCCTGGTTCTCCTACCCAGTGGGAAGGGTCTAGAGGAGATCCCGTTAACCCGAACCACCGCTTCGGGGGGCAGTGTACACTAGCTTGACCCACGTCATGAAGTTAGGCCCAAACACCATGCGGTCCATGATATTCCACAGGGCGGTCCACCCAACCGAATCAAAAGCTTTTTCGAAGTCTACTTCGAGTAGCGCAAGAGGCTCCTTGATGTTAGAGGCTAGGCTAATTACAAATTGTGCCCTCAGCAGATTGATCCTGGTGGACTTAGCCGACATGAACCCACACTGGTCCGGGTGGACCAAGGAGTGAATGACCCCGAGCATTCTGTTGGCCAGGACCCGGGCTAGGATTTTAGCCTCCCCATTGATGAGTGAAATGGGTCTGTATGAAGCACAGAGGTCGTGGGGTTTCCCGGTTTGGGAATTGCGATGGTGGCCTGCCTAAGGTCATGCGGGAGCATTCCATCAGTGCGATAGCACAGCAGCATGTGGTGCATATGACCCACCACTGAGTCGCCCATTCCCCGCCAGGTTTCGGCGGGGAAGCCATTCGGGCGTGGGATTTTGCCAGGCTGGTGCTGGGACAGAGCCGCAGCCACCTCTGCCTCCGTGACCTCTGCTTCCAACTTTTCAGTCTGGCCCCCGGAGAGCGTGGGGAGCTCGATGGTGTCCAGGTAGTGTGGGGTCGCCCCTGTGGGTGTAGCTTCCCTGGAGGCGTAGAGACTTTTATAAGAGGCAGTAAAGGCGTTTGCTATGTCTGTGTCCTCATGGAGCAGGTCCCCATCAATCCTCTTGATGGCCCTGACATATCTGCGGGTGCTTCCCTGCCGCTCCAGCCAAGCCAGGGCCTTACCGGCCTTGTCACCAGTGGCATAGATCTGGCTATGCATGGTCGAGTGGGCGGTCCTTGCATTGTCTAGCGTAGGTTCTTAAATATTTCTTGGGCAGTAATCATTGCTTCTTTGGATTCTGGTATGCCAGAGGTAAGGAAATCTTCCTCCACCCTTGCTGCAGCCTCCTCCTTTTCGTAGATTTCTAAGATTTGATGCCGGTGGTATGTTATAACCAGAGAGAGGGCTTCCCCCCGGAGCACTGCCTTGCATCCCTCCCATAGTGTAGTGGGGCTTGATACAGAGCCTTCATTGAGGGAGAAGTATTCGGTTGTCTTTTGCACAAGGCCTTGACACACCTCGGGGACACCCGGGTAGTATGCTTTAATTGTCCAGGAGGGTTGGGGCTTGGTTTGGGTCTGTTACCTCTAGCTAGGTAGACAGCGGTTTTCAGCGTGTGTAACATATCCTGGGGAACGAAGAAGTAATCTATGCGGGCCATGGAGTTATGGGCATTGGAAAAAAAGGAGTAACAGGTCTGTGGGGTGGAGAATGTGCCATAGATCCACCCACCCCAGTGCCGATGCGAAAGAGTGGAGCTTGGTTTGTGTTTGGAGGTTTCTATTGCCCACATGTGTTCTATCCTTACGCACATCCATTACTTCGTTAAAGTCACCGCCGAGTACCCACTTATCCGCCTGGGCCCCCATCATTACCTCCTGGAAGTAATTGAGGAATTTGTGTGTTAGTGGGGGGGGGAGGCGTAGGCTGCCGCGATACCCCAGGAGATCTTCCCAATGTTACACCTTTTCGATGTTGGTCTTGGTTGCAAAGAAGGAAATTATATGGTTCTATATTTTACTATTCTTCTTCAAAGACGGCAGATTCTGACGATAACAATCTCAGCGGTCTAGCTGTTCCGCGCTGTCAACGAACGTCAGAGGCGAGCCACATGATCACATCACGCGGTCAACTGACGCCAACGGCAAGTCACATGATATCATTTAAGGACCGAAGACTTGTTTCTCATTGCGTCCATACTGTTGTGCATGACGCTCTGTAAATTCGAACTCTAGAACTTACTTTTTCCAATTATAGAGATTCTTGTCTGTACTCACCCTTTCGCTTCTTTGCCTTCTACTGCGTATTCCTTTGCAGTGCTTCCTTCCCGTGACTCTTCCGATCCAGACCTCTCTTCCAGGTTATTCTACTTACCTGATTTATTGCCCTCATCCTCACGAGCAGCAAATATTAGGATCCCAGTTTCTATTGATTCCGTGAGTTTCTCTTTTCGGCATATTTCCCTTTCCCTTCTCTTGTTCCGCTATTCACTACTTTTCTCACTGCAGAACACCCTGGAGGATTCAGAGTACCAGTCACCATTCCTCAACGACACTGAGTGTTCGTTAATCTATGACCGCATCTAACCAGGTTAGGATCTTCCCGTTAGATCTATTTGACACTTATTTCTGCTGTCCTGTCCCTCCACCTTCCTTGTAATTTATCTGTCTTCTCTTTACTCAGTAGAACCCGAGTTACAGTCTTCCAGAGACTCTGCGCCTAGGATCATCGTCCACCCGCAAGACCATCTATCTACACACCCAGGGTTTTATTCCCCAGAGGGTTTCCCTGGGGTTCGTGCTCCTCCCCCGCAGGAGTTACTTTCCTGGGAGGGTGTTCAGGATCCTCAGGGAGGCTTTTCTTTTCTGCAATTGCTGTTACCTTCCCGGCATTCTGACCAGGTTAGTGAATACCACATTATATATACTCATTGTGGTGGTGGCTTGTTATCATCCTCTTGGCAAGATTGTTACACCCAATATCGCCAGGGGCCACCACAAAGCGCCCCCTCCGGCCCGTGTGGAGCTCCTTCAGTTGAAATGGGACCCGTTTGTGCAAAAGGATCATGGGGCCCTGGGAGCCACTGGAGAACCTGGCGTGAAAGGTGGTTGCATACTTGGATTTCCTGAAGAATCTGCATTCTGTGCCCATAAGGTGTGTCTCCGTCAGGAAAGCTATGTCTGGTGAGTGTCTTTTTAGTTGTTGGAGGACTAGCTGTCTTTTCACCCCGGAACCCAGCCCATTTACATTCCAAGTAAGCAATGTCAAATGGCTATCATGCACCATTGGTATGTGTGTAGTGGTTAAGTTTGCTGGGGCGTACAGGGGGTTCCTTTCCTAGGACCGGCCTGAGGCCCTGGTTACCCCAGGGGGCCCATGATCACCCGCTTTGACCCCGTCCCCTCCCTTACTATATCTTGACCTGCCCACCAGTGGTCCTGACCCGTGCCCGTTCTTCAGTGGGCGAGTGATTGCTTCGACAGCTGGAGGATAGCGTCCCGGTCCCAGAAGTTTAGGAGGCGTGCAATAATTGTCCTTTTGGGGCACCTGGGACGGGGTGTCCAGTGGGGATTTTATGCGCCCGTTCAATAGAAAAAAACTTGAAGAGCTTTTTGAGGGCAAAGATATGGGCAAGCCAGTCCTCGAGGAAGAGTTCAACACTAGGCCCCTCTTCCTTCTCTGGAATCCTGAGGATCCTCAGGTTGTTCCGTCGCACCCGTCCCTAACTGTCTTCCACAAGGTATTCAAGTTGCTCGACCTTTTTGGAAATGGCTGCCAGCTGCTTTTCCATTTGACGGACCTTGTCTTCTGTGTCCGATATTCTTTGCTCCGACTCCCCGACTCTAGACAACAGGTTGTGTAGGTCTTGGCGGAGGAAGGACACCTCCACGGACAGTCCCCCTATCTTCAGTTCTAGAGATGTCCATCGCCAATCGCCCTCATGACGTCCGTAAGTGAGACAGGAGAGTCTTGGGCTCCGTCACTGGGTTCTTCACCGCCTGGGGTTTGCGTTATGTGTCTGGGGGAGCGCCAACCGTGAAAAGGTCCATTTCACTTTGCATGGCTTGTCTCTTGGCCTTATCCTTAACCATTGTGCTTTTTGCGCAGTCTGAGAGAGGCGTTAGGTCCAGGTGCCTGTTTCAGTCCTGAGCGTCAGGGGCTGCGCGTGTGTCTGGGTTCTGCAGGTCTTGAGTAGGGTGGAGGGCAGTTACGTCAAGCCGGACGTGTGGTCACTCGGGTGTCTGTGAGTTGTCCCCCGTGTTAGCACCAAGGGCAGGTCTCTCGCCCCCAGGCTGTTCGCGTCTTGTTGATTAGGCTTTGTGCGCAGTGCTGTTTGGTACAGTTTGCAGTGTCAAAGGGTGGCTACGGAGGTATTGCTGTTCACAGTGGCCGCCTATATATCTGTGGGCTAGTAGCCACGGCAGTACTATTAGTGTCGTGGAGGGTTTTGTGCCAGCTGCAGGTGGTGCGTGGGCCACACCCTCATTGATCAATCCCATAGCGTCCCGGGATCTCACTGGGGTCACAGTGTCAAGTTTAGGCTGCAGAGTCTTTTTTTCCTCTTCTCCCTTGGTGAGCATGAACATATGTGGCACGCCTCCTTAATGCGAGCTCACGTTTTGCACACACCCACAGTAGGCCTTGTTGTGGTGTTGTGCAGGAGCGTCCTGTTATTTTGCCAGGGTGAGTGTCATGGCCTCTCAGCTCAGAGGGTGCGGGGGGAGGGAGGGGTTCACTCACTGTTTGTTTTTGCAGGATTTGATCCTCTGGGCGCAGCGGCACAAGAGTGTGCCCCTACTGTTGCTCCTGCACCCCAGGAGGGTCCCAGGAGTGAGTCTGTTTGTCTGCGCAGGATGAGGCAGTGTCTCCCGCCCCACGCCACGCTCCATGGCACAATGCGGTCTCACTCACCCTGTCACCTCGTGGAAGCAGCAGAGGTGGGGGGGGTGGAGAAAGCTGTGGGCCCAAGTGTCCGACTCGCGGTGGATAGACCACCCAGTGTTCGCATCCAGCGCGGGAAAGATGTCGCCTGACTTTTTCTGGACAGGTTTGTTTCTGTGTTTATGGCGCAGGCAGCTCCAGTTCGTCTCGAGGGCGGGGGGGGGGGGGGGGAGTGCGGTCAATGAAGCATCATTTCTCCTGTCAGGGACGGCCGTCAGCTTTGCTGTGATACAGCTGTTTGTCAGTGCCGTGGTCAGGGTGTGGAGGTAGTCACAGGACTCTTGTCTGTGGGTTTGTGGACACCCAGGTTGGGCGGGCAATGTTCAAGGTCCGAATGCTGGGGCCGCTCCACTACCAGGGGGCCACCCATCTGAGGCACAGATGCCGTTGTTGGGGGGGCTGCAGGGTGGCCAGGTCTGTGGCTCCGGAATCGTTAGTGCTGTGGTGCAGCAGAGCCTGAGGGGGTTGCAGGCACCACGGCGCTGTCGCTTCAGTGCAGGCTCACCCGCTCTAGCCTCCTGTGAAGGTGGGGATGAGGGTTAGGACATAAGTTGGTTTGGGCCACGGAGGCCACTGTGTGCGATGGCGTAGTCTCCTTACTTCCGCTCAGCCCCCTGCCGCTTCAGACCGGGGTTCCGCGGGTGTGAACAGGGGCACCTGGAACTCTGGGACACATCCAGGGCACCTGCAGGGGTTAGGCAGCGAGATTGCACGCAGAGCGGGTCTTGTTTCCAAGACGCCGCCTCCTATTCCACAGAGGTCCATCAGCCGATGATCAGTTTGTACATTTCCCGCCTCCAATTTCGGTCGGGGTTGCGGGAGCTCGTCACCGGGATGTTCCGTCGCATGGGTGGTGGTTTCCCACGAAATATGCTTGCGAGGGGTCAGGATAATTAAGGAGAATTTCGGCAGGCGCCGGGAGATGCTCTTTACTACATCTGCATCCCCCTTACGTATTTCTTGAAAATCAGGGTCTTGAGTTCCTTCCTGAACTGCAGACACTTTATAGTGGTCCTGATTATGACCGGGGATTTCTTCCAGTAGGCTTGGACATTGAAAGAGAAGGCCTTTTCCTACTTTTTTCTTTACATGTCAGTTTAGACTCGAGCCTCGTATTGGCTGGCTCCTAGAGAAGTGTGTCCCACCTGAACCCGCAGGTTTTTTGTGTAGGTATGCTGGTATTCGGGCAGTAGTTGCCTTTTATGTGATCAAGGCAGTTTTTAAAGGTATCCTGGCTGGGATAGGTAGCGAGTGTCATTCTCTAAGGATGGGGGTGGGATGTGGTCCAATGTTTTAGTTCCCACCAAGAGACATTCAACCGTAAGGGGGCATGGGGGTCAAGTGTGTGGTCGGGACATTCACTTCAGCAAAGCGTGTGGTTAGCTGGACTTGGGCCATGGTTCTGAAATCCTCCGCTGGGAAGAAGAGGCTTTATTTTCCACAGGAGTGCTAGTTAATGCCAGGCCGTTTGGGCTTTTTTGTGGATTTATTGCTGTAGGAGATATTGCTGCCTATAATGAACCAGAGAGATTTCCCACATGGGCAAACTGAGGTGTAAATCCTTCAATGGCCATAGAGTTTAGATGGATAGCTCAGTATGACAAAGTCCATTTTGGCAAATGGGTGTCAGGGCGGTGCTTCTCAGCCAAGCTTGGATGGTGGTGAGGCATTTCCTGAGGCCTGAAATGACTTGAGTTCAATTCACTTTGAAGTATAAATGAGTATCATTCATGTATTGGTGAAGTGAAATGTTGGGGTCATTGAGTTTCCAACCAAGTGGTTACATATAGAAATTGAAGATCACTGCAGAGTTTTGATCCCTCTGCAGCTGACTGGAAAATGGTCAGATTCGAAGTTTCCCATCTCCACTGTTTGATATCTTTTGAGAGCTAGGAGGCGAACACTTTGAGGACACTGCCTGCGAACCTCATTCTATCTGTGAGTAGTAGTGGTATGACCGTGTCAAACCCTTAAGGAGGGCCAAGAGCCAGTAGTAACCTTTATCCATGATTTGGAGAGCATGTTCTATGACATGGATGGTGGCAATTTCCTGACTGTTTGCAGAAGGTCTTAAAGGGCAGATCCTGAGAACTGTTTCATGATGGACCAGAGAAGGATGCCATCCTTGTATGGGCTCGCTTTTTGGTGATGTGAGATTATCAGCAATGTCCTTGTTGGTGAAGGATGTGAAGGTTGACTTTCGTTGCACTGCATGGGGTGGGATCGTGAATTGGGGGGAGCAAAGATTTCGACGCATTAATGTGTTTTCTGAAATTGTATAACTTTTGGTGATGAAGAAGTTGTTGAACTACATTTTCCTGCGGACTTCGGGATTACCGGGTCGGCAACATGCTGGAGCAATGTTTGTCTGGCATAAATAGGGTTTTACTTATGTTGGCGGCTTCTACCATAGTTATGGACTAATATGCAGCTTTAGCTTCAGCGATGAGATCCCCGTGAGTACAGCGTAATGCCTTTAAGGTGAGGCGGTCCTCATTCTTACAGTGCTGAGTTCGAATTGGCCTTTGTCTCTGCTGCCACATAACATGGACCTTCGCACACTGTCATGCCCCAAGCATTTGCCCGCTAAACTTTCCCTTAACCTCCCAGCAAATTTCCAAACCCACCCACCCTCTGTTTATTATTCAGAATTAGAATCCATTTGAACATAATTGAGCATCATGATTCAGTGATAATGACGTTTTAGACTAGAAGTCCCAGTAACATCTATAAAAAACATGAAATTGCTTTTCGGCCCTGTTGAGTACCTTTCGATCAGGTATTTCCCTGGCCGTATGACTGAGTGGACCTGGCTTCGTGAATTTTTAGTCTTGGCTATTAAGTGCTGCTTGCACCACCTATAAGACAAAACTATAGTGTTCAAGCACAGCTAGGGAGAAAAGGTATTTGAGGAGGGGCACAAAGCTTGTAGGTGTTTGGTTATTACTATTACTATTATTACCTATTGACTACCCATGGCCATGCTAATTCCTACGGCTAGTCCCACCCAGTTCCTGCCCCTTCCTCCCCACCCAAAACACATCCTCCTAGATCTCTTTGAGCTACATTTATCAAGCCTTACCATTTACCTTTGTGCTCGAAGTGCCTGCCAGTGTTTTTTCAAAGCAGTCTTCTGAGAGTTAATGACTTCATTGAAGCTCTTAATGGTGTAATAAAAATGGTTTAACCAGGTCTGCCTCCAGCCACTCCATTTTTATAAGAACCATTTTTTAAAATTATTAAAGCATTTAGTTATTACAACTTTTGCTAATGTGTTAATCCATCACAAAATGTATTAAACATTAAAATCAAAATTAACAATCACTCAACACAGCGAAGCAGATCCAAATAAATATTGTGGTAGACAGTTCATGTATGCAGGCAATTCGTTTTCTGAGGAAAATTAACTCTAGAAATGTTACCAAAACATAGGTCAGGCCGTTGTTTTTGCCACTATATAAGATCTCCCACCATGCGTCAGCATCAACTCTGCAAATGTACTGTTCTCATCGATTTTAACTCTGGCCAGAAAAGAATTAAATGTTTTAAAGTTTCTGCTTGGGTGTTACACAATCTACATTTAATATCACCCAATTCTACACCATATCTCTGAAGGGGCACTTTAGTGTGTAAGATGTTTAATCTAAATCTAAGAAACAGGCCTCAGTATTTCACATTTGGGAACCTACGCATACATTGTGGGGTTACATTCAGCAGTGAATACGGATTGTTTGATAAGAGTGTGCAATGTTGAAGTCCTTCTTTTTCCTTCTGTCGCTCTTCAATCATCAGCCCAGAGTGTCCTTTTTTACATGGGTTGGGTTTCTGCATAGAACCTCAGTTGTTAAACCCATATTTAACAGGGTATCTGTACATCTGTCATCCCATAAGTTAAGTGACCAATCAGATGTCGTTTTGTTTGTAAGGATCTTAAAAGGTGCTGGGCAATCAGAGATATGCAGTTTCCTGAAAAGCAGCAGCGCCTTCCAGACCACTCATACATGTAGTGACAACAGGCCAATTTAGTGTCTTATAATGGTGATCGGGACAGCATTCGGGAGGTGCAATATTTTTCTCCCGATGCGACCTTCTAGTCTCTCCCATGTTTCCCATGGTAAGCCCAGACAAGCTTCTGCAGCATAGGTAAGTGTTGGAGTTAAACATAGTTCTTATAATAGTTTATAATCAAAACGTGCCTTTGGCTGAAGTCCTGTTAAAAACGAGCATTGGCAAAGCCAGCAGTTTTGGCTTACCTACAAGTAATAGGCATTTGCCAGGCACTGCTCGTTTATGCCCAGGTACTCGCACCATCAGCGGCCCGTTAATACCACTACGGTAGTGCCTGCAAATGCCTTTCCGATGCCTACACAAAACTGTTGGCATTGCCAATGCTTGTTTTCCGTTTGCAAGTGTATGCCATCTCTCAGCGCCCACTGCAAAATAATATAGCAAGCTACCGATTTCATTACTATTGCATGCTTTGACAAATTGCAGTTTGACACGAGTGGACTGAGAAAGGTCAAATTCTGTAAAGTGAATGTCTACCTGTATATTCTTAGGTTTCCCTGACGGGCAAATACAATAGACCAGGCTTCTTTTTCTCCCGCGCTTTCTCGCACTTTGGCCCGCCGCGGTAGAGCCATTCTTCTCATTGTACAATAAAACAGTTGGAAAGGCATTAGAATATGTTCTCAGACATATCCTCTGTGACTGGAAGTCGGGACAAAAGGCTAAATCATGTTCCCAGCTAAGCGCTTTCTCTCCTCGTCATGAAAGGGCAACCAACCCTGCATGACATCTGACAGTGCCATAAATCAAGCCGCATGGCCGCTGGTCCTGAAGCTGGGAACCTTGCGAATGGGTTTTTTTCCAATTGGTTTTCTTTACCAGGGGGCCATAATTCTAGAACGTGGACGATTGTGCGAGCATGCATTGAATGTAAAGCTGACTTCGGAGCAGCATTGCAAGAGTGGTGGCGGACGGGATCCTCGAAAACAGCCCCGCTACTTCCCCCCGAAATACAGTGCGAGCGATTCCATACGGTCTTATTCGCGCCTTCCCACCTCCACCAAAATCAACTTTTTTGGTAAAATTAGTGGCTGATGACATTTTAATGCATACAGGAAAAAATAAAGCTGCAGGACCATTTCAGATGCTGGAAACTCATCTATTACAGGGTCTGTCCAGGTTCTGTGGGGCAAAATACATGCAAACATCAAAATGTGCATATGGATTGCATAGCACAAGTGACATCACAGAAAAGGACATTGCAAGGAGAATCATTAGTCTTTGATACTTGCAGGCACCATGGATGTCGCTTTCAAATAGGTTGCCATAAGTAAGCCAAGTGGCAAATAACTGTGGTGTAAAAGACCTAAATTGCCCTATTCTTATATATGGAGCAACTCTATATTAACATAAGAGATGAAGTGAATCCCTTACGGAGCTGCAGATAATCTAGTATCAAAGAAAGACTCCAAAACACTGTTTGACAGGCGCTCCACAATGAGAGTTTTAATGTATCTTGTTGTTGCAGAACATCTGTGTTTTAGAATAGTTACAAAAGAGATTGCAAAAGTTGTTGTCCTTTACACGTGTTTCACCACTTTTAAATGCAGTGGCTCATCAGGAGGTATACATGTATTTATGGTGATCATTGATCTTTCTCAAATCTATTGTGATTCCTTCTTTGTGGTTTGAAGTTGTTGGTATGATGTTAAGTTTCCTTTGAGGTTTAAATAGGTCAATCTTGTCTAGCTGAAGTATTTTGCTTCTAATATTGAAAAGGGGCAGTCCCTTGATTTCTCTACTGCTACGATTGCGCTGGATTCAGATCTGTGTTTGGAGCTGCAGATAAGACACAGTGCGATGAAATGATTTGCCCAGGATCACACACTTTGGTTAAATGGTAAAACTGGCATGTGGACAATTTAAGCAACTGAACAACATCTTCACAGATTTAGTTGATATAGGTGTTTATTAAGGTTTTGCTTTGCATTTCATGTGCTTAAATAATACTTTTATTTATAGCAATGCCTTGGAAGGAAACTACATTACATAATAAACTAGCCTTTCATAATAAACTGACTATACACCATATATATATTGTCATAGAAATATGTTGAGCAATAAGAGTACGGCTTTCGTTTTATTCTCTGCATCTTGCATGCAAAGTCACAATAACATCATGCAGATTAATGTGAGCCTAACAGATCCCACTTGGGTTTTAAAGCCATAGTCATTATTTCATAAAGCATGAAGCATTATGCACCCTTTTCACTTCTGATCACCCCATTCACATTTTTTAAGGGACAAAAGTCCCTACTAATTGTCCCCCACCTCCCATCAATGTCTAATGGCTCCCGTTGTTATGCTGTGTTCCAGGACAATGAGGGTGCTGAGCAGTAACACTGTGTTCAGTATCCTCATTGTCCTGCGAATGGGACATCTTTTGCGTTCGGCACTCTTTGAGGGTGACTAACGGCAGAGTCGTCCCGCTGCCAAATGTGCCGGCCTGGTTCTAAAAGACCACTGGGGGGTGATGGCACGCCCCTGTAAACTCACACCAGAAAAAATACAACCCGCTAGGGAAAAACGCCCAAGACACTCTTGCAAGGATAACCAGTATTTATTTCTACACAAATAGTAATGCATCAGGAAAGAACTCTGCTGCTGCAGAACATTCTGAGGTCTGTTGGCATGCGCAGTACATTATAAGCGCAAACAGCGTCACTAATGATGTCATCATATATAGTACAAATCTACAATATGGGTTAGCAGAAGCTTATCGATGTAGGGCCTGCTCCATGTGGGATGCCAAGCCATTGGTCCATCGTCATCTTTCCATCTTTGTTCACGTGGGTGCTGATGGGCTTGTCATCTGCGATGAGCTGGTGAGCTGACCTAACAATTAATTAGCTACTCTGTCACACAATGTTATTCTTATGATTGTAACAATGCACTTGGCAGATGCAGGGATGGGCTCAGGGGAGAGCCGAGGTCACACTAACTCACACACATTTAATTCCCTCCCATACAGATCAGCAATCTCCAAGGTCCTCCACCTTAGGTTTCAGCTATAATTCTGATGCCACGCTGCACCTCGCTGCACAAATCATATGACCCATTCCTGAAGGCGCGATAGCCTTACCTTCTGATCTTAGTGATTGATCGAGGGGTGTCAAAGTTTTATGGTCAGTGGTTTGGGTTTGGATGGTGCTGTGGCATGCAGGGGTTATGGGATGAAAGCATGGAAAAGCTGTATTTCTCATGTGATCGTTTGGCGCAGGACAGCCCAGCTATCTACTCTGTGGCATGGTACTACCAAGAGGCGCTCTGTTCCCCTTTCATGACCTTGCACAGTGCATTCTTCTCAGGGCGCAATGGCTTGTAACTTTCTGAACAATAGAGCAGGTTGTGGATCTCTCAGACCTGGCCAGAGTGGGGGGTGGTTTTCATGCTCATGCAAGTGGCCTAATACTAATGCACAAGTTACTGTTCGCAAGTGCTTGGGCCTAACTTCTAAGATGGCTGCTGCTTGCCAAGATGATATTCACACCCGGATCTACCATTTAGCTTATAATGCATGCACTAAGGTGATCGTGCACCCCCTTATATGTGGACCCCCCCACGCCCCTGCTCCCTGGATGTGTTCGATTAGCATTTAGTTCTTGTTTGGTATCGGCTATGGGGGTGGGAAGACCCTCTCTCCTTCCCAACATTCCCCCCTTTCGTTAATCCTAAATTAACTACCTCCCCCGCAGTGTCACTGGCAACTAAATTACAGTAATGTTTTCCTCCCTTCTTCGCACCCCTCTCTAATCTTTCAGCTTCCAAGAATGGTTGAGACCCGTCCTTTGGAGCCCATGCTCTGCAAACATCTTGTAAAATTGCTCCAAACTGGGCATTTTCTTCTGGGGTACACGTCACATAGATACAACCCCCATCCCCTGCTAAATCTACCCAGTGTTCCCTGTAATTCTCAGGGTCTGGTGGGGTTGTTGTTATCATGCCACAAGGGTGTAGGGGGTGGTAAACCTCTACCATGTGGGGTTTGTTGGAATCGTCTGTCTGAGTACCATTCTTTGTGGTACTGCAAGGTGCTTTGGGCACCCCCTCAATTGAGACCATCATCATCATTGCGCTTCTGGGCACTGCTTTGGCACAGCATCGAAGTCCTATTTGGCATGTGCAGAAAATGACCAAAATAAAGACGATGACGGGTACCAGCATCTTCACAATCGCCCCCAGCCAGGATGGAGCCAAAAAAAAGTCAGATCAAACCATCCTCATCCTGTATTCCAGCTTCTTTCTTCATGCGCACTCCCAAGTTGTGCACAGCTTTGATTATTTGTGACAAGGAGCCATTCTCAGCATGTTTGGGAGGCACAAATGTGCAAAATGAGTCCCCAATTTTTTTTGCACATGCCTCTCTCCATCAGCATATAGAGGATGTAGCGGTTCTGCATCATCAGCAGCCCCATGGCACGGAGATCCACCTTTATGGCATTGAACTCTTGCTCTGTGTCGTTAGCCAGCTGGATGAGCTCCCAGCGGACAATCTGCAGCCATTTAGCGTTGGCCACAGCTTGCACACCAGGCTGTAGCAATGAGGCAAAGAAAGTTTCTGCTTTGCTGAAAAGTCAGTATTCATCTGGGATTTCCTTAAGCAGGTGTGATGAGTCTTTGGACAGATAGTTCGCTCTCTTTTTCCTCTGCAATTTGTCATGTTTCTCTTTCCTGGGGAGTGTGTGGAACTCTGGTGCTGGCAACTGGTTTCTCGTTTCTTCTTCAGGGTCCGAAAGGGGTTAGGGGCAAGAGTCTGCTTGCCCCCCTTGCAAATTTGCTTCTGCGATTACAAGTAGGGTTGAATGCAGCATAGCCAGCGAACAGTAGCCCTTCCATGATGCTGGGAGGTGTAAGTACGCTTGTTGGCCACACACCCAGTAGTAATCCATAACTGCAGCCGTGCCTTTTTTGAGATCAGGTGTGAGCAGAGTCTTATTGCAATGTTCATTGGTTCCTACAGGTATCGTTCCAGCACTGTAAAAGCAAAGTTAATGTTTCTTCTCTGTGCACTTTCACTGGTTTCTCCATTGCTTCAATCCAGTTTAGTTTTGTGATGTGGTTTATACAGATAGTTGCACATGCTGCTTCCACCCATGCCAGAACCCCCTCTTCATAACCTATGAGGCCTTCTGCCATGCAGCTTACTGTTGGTTTTTTTGCCATTTATTATTTGTGTGTTTTAGTCCTTGTATCACCAATGTGTGCCTGGAAAGTGCCTCTGAGCCTACATAGCACAAGATGTACTGGACATTGTGCCTCTAAAATTGGTACTTCCTGTGGCACTAGGACCTTGGGTGCCCCTGACGCATGCGGTATCAACGAACGCACATAACAACCACCATTCACTTTATTCCTTCCCACCAAGCTCATATCTGTGCACCAGCTATTGGACAGTTCTGGGTGATTCATATCTTCTAGGTCGTCGAGGCCAAGCCCATGGTATACATCATACTTTGTCTTTCATGTCTTTTGGGTGTACCTGTATATCCATTAATAACGTTATTGTTTGCATTGGTAGTATTTGTGTTATAAAAAGCATAAAGCTGGGCCTTGTGGACGATACATGTTAATTTTCATTTGAGTGGTGTTTACTTTTGTTCAAGTGGACATTTGAACTATTATTTACAGTGAAATTAAAATGTCCTTCTCTACCCCAACCCCCTTCTTTTATATGTCAGTTTAATATTAAAGACGCCCCTAAATGAATCCCCAAAGCAAACATTGACATAGCAAATATACATGCTATAAAATGCATTGCACACATATCTGAGTACGAAAACCTGGGCATAATACTATAATTACAATTCTTTCTAACATATAATGAGTGATTAGTTGAGAGCACTGGTTCCATCTTCTTGACAACCTGAAAGGCGAAATCTATGCACACAAAGAAACCGGTAGAAAAAGAGAGAGGATAGAGAGAGAGAGAAAGCAACAAGCACTCACCCTGTTGGGGTGGGGGTAGTTCAAACTCGAATGATGGCTGTGAGAAGGGAAATTAAGTAGATGCGCACTACCAGTGTTTTAAAGTGCTGGTGCAACGTCTGAAGGTGCTTTCCAAACATCGGATAGATGAATCCAATAACGGAGACCCTTAACTTTAACCGCAAGAGGAGTGGAGAAAATCACTTCGAAAGGTCCATTGAGTCTCCTGGCATGAGCAGTTGGGTGGGTGAGGAATCCGTCGTGGAGTCAGTTGTGGCGCCTGGCACATCTTCTGGTTTGGGTGGTGCAATCTGTCGGGAAATAGATTTGAGTGCAAGTGTTGTTAAATAGTCTCTGAATTCGTCTCCTAGAACAGCTGCTTCCCTATGTGCATCTGACGCCCTTCTAATGGGCAATATTGGTGTGTGAATGCTACGATCAGTTGGGGTGACAAGTGTTGGTCCTTGCTGGGCTGTGTTCGCAAACTAAACAGTGCCAAGGGCAAGCAATGCACCCAGTTTTTCTTCAACGTGGTGCAAAGCTTAGACAGTTTACTTTTGAGGAGTTCCGTTGATCCTCTGTACAATCCTGTTGGCCTGGAGGTGATGAATCGTACACATCCATTGTTTAATGCCAAGCAGTGCCGTAATCTCCTTAAACAATTCATTGAAAAAGTGTGTGCCATTATCTGCCCTTAACACATCACACAGGCCCCATTGGGGGAACACTTCATGGATCAGAAATGTGGCCAGGCATTGGGCATCCGAACGTGAACAAGGACTAGCTTCCACCAAACGTGAGAAGGGGCAGACGACAATGATCACATTTCACCCCTATCCGCATAGTCGATATGCAACTCGCTGAATGGTCCAGTTGGGCGGGGCAGAGTGCCCCTGAGCGTTCTCAATGTCATGCTTGTGCTGAAGCTCTGACACGTGATGCATCTAATAACCATGCTTTTTAGATGTTCCTGGATGTTTGGAATGAAACATTCCTCTTTTATGTCCGCAGCAATGTGTTTGGAGATGTGGGAGCGGTGATGGAGCTGATGGAACATTATTATTAACAATTTATGTGGCATCCCTATTTTTCCTCTCCATTCCTGGCTCCACAACAAGTCAGTAGGGGACTGCGTGCATCCTCTTTTTACCCACAGCTGTTTTTCTTCTTCTGGGGCTCTTCCCTGTAACTCAATTTATTTACGCTCTGGGCAGGGGATTGAATGGTACTGGTGGCTGGTTAGCAGCAGGGGTTATGACAGTATATTCCGCCACAGTTGGCACTGGGAGATATGCTGCCATTTCGGCTGCGGTGTGTGCGGCTGCGTTCACGAGTGGCACTTCGTCTGTGTTGTTTGTATGGGTGGCACATTAAACGACCGCCACTGTGGACGGCTGGGAGAGGGCGCATATTAGCTTGTTTATTAATGCAGCATGTTATACTGAGGACCCATCTGCCCTCCAGAAGCCCCTCCTTTTACACCTTGAAAGACCCGCATGCACAGTTTTAGTGACGTATGCTGAGTCTGAATAAATGGTCACATGGCACCTCTGTGATGATTGCAGTGCTTCAATGAGTTGTGCTGCATGCGCTGAATATTGCATTGGCAATCTTTTCAAAATGAATTTCTCATATTCACCGTCAACTAGGTGCACTGCTGCTGGCCCACTATGCCTGAGACCTGTGTCCTGGTCAATTGTCACTGAGCCGTCAACGAAGAGGACCTCCCACCCCCTCGAGTGGCTTTCCTTTGCTTTGGGAATGTCATCCTCCTGCCCCTCGTATGTCACACAATCATATCTGGTGAAGTCCTTGTCAGTGCACATTTCTGTTATGAATGTCGCAGGGTTTACGGTTTTACACTGTACAATGTATATGTTCGCATTGGAAAGGATGATCTTGTATGCAGATGCTCTTTGGGTAGTGTAAGGAAGGCATGGTATCAAAGTAAGACAGACACAAGTGATCACAGTTCAAGGCTGTTTATTAAACTGTAAAATGGGTGAGATAAACACCTAATCTGAACCTCAAACTAAGATGGGAGCAAGTTACGACCATCAAATAATAATAAAACAGTCCTAGTGGAGTCTAGTCAAATCAAAAGGGCCTATACCAAAAAAAAAAACAATTACTAATCCTTACCGCTATGCTGCAAAATAGTGTCGGATAATGTTCACAAGAAAAGAAAGAAGTGTTCACAAAATGATAGGTCAGGATTTTATCGCCGGGGTCTCGCTTCCCCTCGTTTTTAGCACGGGACATGGCGGGACTCATGAGCACAACACACTCTTGGGCTTCTCTGGCATGAGCTCACAGTTCCTTTTCTCAATATCAGGAACTTCTGCATCCAAATCTTTCCTGCAAAGTCTCTTGCTTCAGAGGGGCCTGATATGCCAAAACAATAAAACAAACCGTTCCTTCCGGTAATCTTCACATCAGGTGGTTACCCTCCACCTTTGAATCCCCCTCAGCCGGGCTCCAATCCTCCTCTCACTCATCAGCCTCCCTCAGTCGGGCTCATACCAATCATTCACTGTGGACATCCATCAGCCGGGTTTATATTTGTCGCCACAATGTTGTTTTCTTAGTTTCTTCACAACTTCTCTTTTGACGTGCCTCAGTCAGGTTCATTATAGTCTTTACATCACAATTTCCTTATTTGTAATATTCAAGAGCCTCAATGTCTTTTTAAACAACCACCTTAATGGTAGGCTCCCCTCATCTGGGCTCAGACCTTTCATAGCACTTGCCAACTTTAAACAAATGCTTCCGAAGGGTTATAACGTCTTGCTCGGTCACTCTGTTAGCTTATGGCAAGTGCTTGTTTATTCGTACCATCACAGTTCGCACAGCGTTTCCTTCTGCTGGGCGCAAACGCCTGTTCCACAATTCCCTTAGTCGGGTTCACACTTGCCTCAGTTCACAATTGTCACAATGTATCAATGACTTTCGATTGTATAAGGGTTTTGGCTTGACCCTTGTATGACCACCTTGACTCCTCACGCCGGCCTTCTCTATGACCTCTTGCCTTGTAGTTTCACCATCTTTTACTTCAATACTTTCCTTGTTCAGGAGAGCAGTATCAGTCAGAGACCTTTGAATGCATGCCTATGTGGCGATGGACCACTCTATATCTGGTACCAAGTTTGTTTACAAAAGACCTATGTGTCTTAATCTTCTTAATGTTGCCACTGCAACCTTGAGTCTAACACAGTCCGGCCACTATCAGGTTCTTCCGACTCACCGGCTGTGCTGAATTCATTGGCGTGTCTTTTACCGCTGGAGTCAAGGACGGAACCGCGTGATGGCAACCGCGTCTCCCACGCCCTTGTTATCAGTGCGGTAGGGTTCCATGTACTGCTGACATCCGTTACACCATTTGCAGGCTGCGATTCCCAGTTTTAAGTTTCATTGGTTGGAGGCTTTTCAGGTCTGGGATGAAAAGCGGAAGGGCAACTCCTTCCTTGATGTCCTTTCTGGTCTCTCTGCCTTTCTCCTCCGTTTGAACTGCCACCCTGGAATAACTGCTTCCTTGTGCATTCGGCTTTACTCAAAGTGTGCTCTGCCTTTTATCCCAGTGGGGAAGGGAAAGGGCATTCGGGTGTGTGTAATTGTCAGTAATTGCCTGATCCTTGTGTTGGGACATGTCAAGTAAACGGCTCTGGTATTAGCCCATTGTCGGAAAAAGGGGGGGGGTAGAATTTCTAAGTATCTTACTGGGCATGATGGGGGAAAAGGTGTCATAAGGAAGGGGCTACTGCGTGTTGCCCTTTAGTGTCCCACTTCCACTCCCTGAGGACCCCTCATCCAGGTGATGCTCCCGTACTGGTCCACCCCAGGAACTGGATCCAGTTGCGATGGCCATGTCCTGGCCACCTGGATGAGAGATCCCAGGCACTAGTGAGTGAGGCCCCTTCAGGTTTTTCACAGTAGTCAGGGTACATTTCGACCTTTCCATGATGGCAAAGACGGAATGTTCCATGTAGAGCGTAATTGAACAGCCCATCACAATTGTGGAACTTTTCTCTATAGCAAATGCTGCATCTGCAAGAGCCTGTTTGTAAGCAAACTGCCTTTGCATTGCTGAATCTAATGTGCCACTGTAATAGGCCAGTGGCTTGTGCCCCATTGTGCTTTTCTGTGTGAGCACTGCAGTAATGAGCTGGCCGCTGGAGTGTGAGAACAAGTGAAATTCCTGTATGTAGTCTGGGGTCGCTTACACAGGGTCAGTCGACTCACAAGTACATCAAACTTTTGTAACATCTCTTCGGCCATGCGATTTTGTTGTCAGTCCTTAGTGCCTCTTTGAGGCCCAGTAAAAGTGGCCTTGTATACACTGCATAGTCAAGGATCCATGCCCTGCACTAATTGCACAACCCTAAAAATGTCTGCATTTCTTTAACAGTTGTGGGCTGCGGCGTGGTGTGCGCACAGAGGCAGCGCGGTCATGTATTATTTGTGTCATGACCCTTGCCCCTGGCCCTCTCTGGCAAGGCAGCCTTCCAGTTAGGGCCAGGTCAAAGGCGTTAAAACCTCATCCAAGACTCACTTGTAGTCAGTCCTGGCGCCTTTGGCGCCAGGCTCATAACCTTCATTAAGACCAACATTAGAATGGTACTATTTACTTGGGATTATTTAACTTGGGGGGGGGGGGTTCAGCCAACATGGAGGCACATGCATAGCTCAGTTACAAGGAACTGAGCTATGTGGGCTAGTCTTTCGGGTGTGACAGGCCTGGGACTACTTTACCTGGACTACTTTGGGTGTGGCAGGCCTGGGACTATTTTACCTGGACTACTTTACCTGCGACTATTTAAACTACACCCAAACAGCAGAACATGCTTTGTGTTATTCTGCTCTGGGCAGTGTAACGCTCACCGTGTCCAGTTTTTTGATGCCAGTTACCTGAAACCAAGGACCTGCAGAGAGAGAAAGAACACTACGAAACTTATCTTCAATCCATCGCCGACTCCACAAACTCCATCATCCGGCACCGCATGCATCCTGGAATACCATAACCTGGAAAGAGGAGAAAGAAAGACAGCATTAGTAAGCGTTTACTCACGTTTCCTCCCGAATGAAGAAAGCCACACAATTCTTACCTGGGCAGTCCTCTTCTGGTCAGTATCATTGCTGGAACATTACGGCGCTCGGCGAGGAACATCGCAACCTGCAACGAGATAAAGGACACAGGTTAGCAATATAAAAGGCAAAACAGCACCGCGCATCGCGCATTACTCACCGGACAGCATTGCGCACACCGCCCTTTCGCCTACCGGCCCATGCTCATCTTCAAACTGCATGACAACACCATAATACCTTTCCATACCTAAAAGGAAAGAAGCAAGACATTATTATTGGAACTAAGAGGAACATAAGAACTGCATATAAAGACTGTAAAGCAGCAAACCTGCGGAATCGCAGCTGGATTCCCACAGTGGAGCTTGCACCAGTGAAGTAACTTGGTCGCTGCTCGTCCCCCGCTTCTACGCGCCCCTGCCACGAGGAGCAGGCCGGAGAATCCACCTTTTACAATATTAAGGTGAGGAGAGGGCCCAAGGAGGGGGAAGGAGTTGAGGCCAAGGGAGGTGGGAAAACATAAAGACAATCTGGTATTGAATCCAGCTCTCCTATATTGCAGACCCATCTTTAACCAGAGGCCTTACCAAAGGACCGGGAGAGGGGTTGAGAGTGCAAATCATCCAACCGGGGCTGGGTGACGTCCCCGTGGATACTAGGTTAGCGTAACAATTTGTTTTTCATGTGCTGATATCAACTGCCCTAGATATAAAACCTCTTGTAGCTAGTATTGCAGTTTTTCCTTGTCAACCTTGTACCTCTTGCGAGCCAGAAGCTGTAAGAGTGTGATCAAGTCTTGTCTGCATTGTTGCTCAGTGTCGTTGCATACCAGCAGATCGTCCACGTACTGGATGATCGTTCTGGACACTTGAATGTTGCCTAAATCTGCGTGTAGTATTCTGTAAAAAATGCTGGGGCCCTCACAATACCCCTGAGGCAATCTTGTATGTTCGAACCTCATCCCCCCATGAGTAAAGGCAGTGAGGTACTGTGAGTCTGGGTGCAATGGTATAGAAAAAGAATGCATTTTTGCGGTCAACGACTGAATGTGTTGCTTACTTGGAGCTGCTACACAAGATTGTGGCAGGGTTGGGAACTACAGGAAATTCCTGCTGTATAATAGCAATTAGGGGGCGCAAATCCTGAATCATTCTCCAATTTCCCATGTTGACTTTTTACAGGGTATTTAGCAGTATTGCACTGGGAGGTAGATGGCACAATTATCCCTTGGTTGAGTAGTGCGCTAATGGTTTCCTTTATTCTCTCTTCTGCCTCCCTAGTTAGTGGGTATTGTTTCACCGGGGTATTATTGCTCCTGGTTTCAATGTGATGTGTACTGGGGTCACTCCCTGTAGGAACCCTACGTCATGGGGATTTGTTGTCCAGAGCTTCTAGGTCACTTGCTCCAAATCTGCCTGAGCGAACTAGGGTGGGGCCATCATGGGCCACTGAACTTTTCTGTACTGTACCATTATTCCACAGGGTATACATATTGCCAGTACAATCTCTCCATCATCTGGCCTGTCCTCGAGAAATTCTGCATCAGTCACCTCGTTCAGAGGTATCGTAGGGTCAATACAAAGTACTGTGCGCCACTCGCACCCGTCCTGGTCAGTCCCTATCACAATGATCCTCTTTGCTGAAGCCACTAATCCTTGTAAATCTAGGGATAGCATTGTATCTGCCGCCATTTCAGGGGATATACCAGGGTGAAAAATGAAATCTGTGGGTACTCGCCAACACCCTTTGCCAATCTGAGGTACTGCCTCCACAAGCACTGTGATTCCATACATAAACATGTCCGGATCTATGGGAATTCCACGAACCACCACCTCTCCTCCCATTGTATCAATTATCAACATTGCTCTGGTGGCGCACATCCCTGGTGTTGTTCAAACTATGCAATTGTCTGTGAATGATATTGTCATGTTGAGCTTGCTGAGCAGGTCCCTGCCAAGCAAGTTCACTGGCGAACTCTCAGAATATATTAGGGAGCCTGCACCACTTTCCCCCCTATTTTGTTTCAACGTCTTTAGTGTAGGGAACTTTAGGGACAGCCCTAGTATCCCTCACTGATGCATGATTTTGTAGCACCCGCGACGACCATGAAAATTAAGTATTTGTTCCCTATCTCTGCATCCACCAAGGGTTCATCAGGCTGGACTGTCATAGTTAGTACTGGGCAAGCAAGCACCATCTATGGGCTTTCAAATATGGGTATGTGTTGGACTGTGGGAACGCGAAAGAGTTATTCCCTACCACGCTCCACCCTCTGTAAGGCACTATGGTGCCATTTGGTACTTGGCTGTGTCTGTGTGCATGTTTCTGTTTCCGTTTTGGGGCATCGTTTGTTGTGCATATTGCTGTTGCAGGTGCTGTTGCTGCTGTGTGAACTGTTGCTGTGGTTTCTACTGCTGGGGATGTCTGCCTGGTTTATCTCATAGGGTATGGAGGTCATTCTTGGTGTTGGCATTTGTTGTGTATTTTGCAGTGGCGGGTGATAATTATTGTACGTGTTGTACCCGGCCTTCTTCTACATTCTCTTGAAACATGTCCCACTTCCCACAGTTCCAACACTGTGAGGATCCCATACCCACCCCTCTTGGTCCCATATCTCCCCTTCTCTCCCCCCCTAAATTCACCCCTCCCGACCTGCTGACTTTCTTGATGCCACTCCTGGGTAGGGTACTGCTGTCCGCTTGCCCAGTGTCCCTGTCCTCCTTCTGGCCAAAACGACACTATTTGGACATCCGCAGTCTCTAGTGCACTCTCTTTTGCCTCTGTTTGTGCAGGTGTGGACACCGCCCCTCCTACAGCTATTTTAACTGCCAACTTCCTCTGTACCACTCTCGCCTCATTTGCTTGTAATTACTGTGCTGTCTCCTTCTCCCGGTTCATTATTCGCTTGCAGTGGTGTACTAGTATACTCTGATTTTCCGGCCACCCCTTTTCCTCAATGCCCACAATTTTGTATAGTGCATTCTGCACTTGCTTCAGTAAGCCACTTTTGATAACAATATAGAAAAGAGGAACTGATCGCTCCCAATGGTCCCCTGTCTCCGCTCTTCACAGCTCCTGAACCTTAATAATGTACTGCGCAGGGTCTTCGTCCTCCCCCATAACATATTGCATGATTGACTGTATGTCTGCCGTGTCAGGCTAGGTGTGCCGAAGCGTGCCCCACACCTGCACGCTAATGTTATCGAATGGTGGCCGTTGTGCACATCATCGTCTAAACTCACTCCGAGGTACCCTGCTTTAATCCACATGTCTCCCACCTGGTCTCCCACTATCGTCAGTAATAGGCTCTTCATATCACCCATGGTAAGGGGCACACGCGCAGTCTGTTTTTCAAAGGCTTATATTCACTTCCCTGCTACTGCTGTTAACGGCGGGAGCACCTTGATCAAATTGTTCTTATCCATCTGTGCCCAGGGCACAAACTGTGCCCTGCCTGCACCTTTGTGTATCAACAGCATTTGTAACCCTACTTTTTTCTCTTCTTTTCACTTTGCACTTCTCTTTTTCCTTGCTACTGCCATCCGACCAAACCTCCTTATCCTCTCAACCCATAAACGTTCCACCCGGGGTGTTATTTCCAGTGCCTGCTGTGCTTCCTCTTCTGCGTCATCCTCAATTTCATCCACTGAACTCCACATGCACATGTTCTTTGTCTAAAGCTCATTCTCCTAGATTTTGATGCCGTAAAAGCATTTGGTGATGTTGTGTGATATATTTTTTCTATCCATTTGCTCTCAGTTGAATATATAACTAGAACCAATAGCATTCCTTCAACCATTAAAACTGTAAACCTGTTTTATCAGATTTAATTTATGGAAATTCCTCTCAACAATCAACAACAGAACCTGTTACCACAGTCCCCAAACTGACCTACACATTTGGAAACAGATCTTTATTTGTATAGTCAATATGTTGTAACAAAACAAAAAAAAATTCACAAGCCTTCATTGTTTGCTTTGTCAATACTCCGCTATAATGTAGTAAAGCATGTGTTTTGGAAAGTGTACACGGTGAACCGAATCACTTCTAGCCACTCCTAATTTTGGCATACAATGCACATCAAGTCTGAATGATTTGCACAAGATCTTACACCCTGGTTTAGTTGTACATTTTCTTTGAGCTCAGTCTGCAATTTAGGCATATCGTCCTAGCTTCCCGGGGCTAAAATAACATTCTCATTTATAGAAATGACTTAAAAAGTACACTTTCAAATCTAAATTATTTTGCAAAGTCTCCGTTTTCTGAAAATGCGAACCTTGAGTCAAAAGGGCGATCCAGCCCGTAGAACACTCAGAAAAGCCCGAAAGATGTAGTACTCCACCCAAATGTGTAGAGGTTATGTTGGGGGGGCGAGGATGGAGAGTTCTAATAGTTAAAACTAACGAGCAAATGTACCTTAAAGATTGGAGCGAATAAAGGGAAGACATGGGTTACTCTCTAATGCATGCATGTCTGTAATTTATGCTCTTGAAAACGAAATAAAGTTGATTAAAAAGAAGTACACAAATCAAATAATAAACAAACCCAGCAAAATACTACTTGTTATAGAAACATTTTGAGCAAAACTGTACATTTTTTCTCCACACTGAATGGAAGACTGCAATTACCAGCATGCAAAGTAATGTGAACCTAAAACAAATTCCTCTGGTACAACTGTACTATCAAGACTTGAATATACAAACTCAAAGAAAATGCATGATGTGATCTCCTCCTTGTAGTAATTTTTTCACAAAGTATGCAGCTTTATTCAAAACTCCCATTTTTAACCATCCAACATTCTTGTAAAGACCGAAGGGGGGTGGGGGGTGCCTGTCCTTCTGCTCTCTATATGGTAGAGGAGAGCCATAGAGGACCCCAGCCAAGATTCTCTATTATTGGTACGTGGTCGAGCAATCAAGACCTAGCTTCTCAAGAGGTGATGCAGGCTGGTTCTTAAGTACAGTGTAGTCCCCAAGCACCCACAAAGGTATGTCCGCATGCTGTATTAGTTAAAACACAGTCTTTATATAATTAATATTCAAGGTTATGTACAATATCACGATAACTCACTTTGTACTCGGTTAATTATAATGGCAAATATACAATTCTACGTGGTACCACAATTATTATTAGATCTCTTTAAACTGCATCAACTGTACGGTTACATGGCACACAAATCAGTTTGTAACGGAAACCAACAATAGATATAAGAGAAAAGCAGTTGGTTAGAACAAGTGGCAGAATACTGGCCCCGATACCTAGACACAGTTCTGTGTGGAGATCCCCCCACCTTGACAACCTGTAGAATAAAGATATATCACAAGCCCAGTCCATATATTGTTCACAAGAGACTTTCCAATAGTTCTGCAACCCCAAAGCACCTGGTGTTGTAGTGTTCCTCGTCGGGGAATCGACAGCCCTTCTTGAGTGCCCTCTCTTTAAGGCAGGAGTCACGTCCGACGGAGAACAGGGTGAACTTACGACGGTGAAGTGGCAGCTTCTTTCCTAGCGGTGCTCGTCGACGGGGAAGCGTAAATGTCCTGCAAGGAAGAGGCGTGCGGGGCACCTCAATGTCGATAGTTCAGGACCGCAACGAGTTTGAAGAACTGCGACCCAGCAAGGGCGTCGAGTCGTCGGCGTCTCTGGGGTCTTTGGGTGGCAGGAAACCCACCGGCGGATGTTCCTCAGTGTGTCGACGGCCTGGCCTTCTGTGGCGGGATAAGGCAGGTGGCGGTGCAGACGAGCGCGTTCGTGAATCGAAAGTTCTTAGGCAACAGGAGCACGGCGGCAACAGTCCAGGCGCTTCTCTTTGGGATTCCGCAGCAGTCCACATCTCCAGTCGGCAGCCTGTCGTAGGCCTGTTTACCAGGGCGCTTTGGCAAAGTTCAGCTGGTGCACAATGGTCCCTTGTAGCTCGGGAAGAGGGCGCCTTACCAGGTGCTCTCTGGGTCAGTCCTTGGAGACACAGCAGCTTTCAGATTGATGAAGAAGAGCAACAGCAATTCTTCTCTTCCAGCAGGGCTTCAAGGTTAAGCTTCAGTTTTACTCCAGTTACTCGTCGTAGTGGACTTCAGCTTCTGAACACAAATTGTAGCAGTGAGAGGATCCCCGATATACTAGTTGATCTCCCATTCATTCTACTGGGTCACACTTAGGCAACCAATCGGTCAGAAGGGCAGTCATGCAGGAAGGCAGCCAATCAGGTGCATAGTGCATTCAGGCCATTCACTTCTCTCCAGACACTCACAACAAGTTATGTGTATTGGGACAAGTACCCAGCTATTCAACACTCCACACTGCATTGATACCAGTTTCGGGCAGGGCTGTCTCAGTCATTGTGTCAAACACCAGAAACTAGACCTCCACAATAAGAAGTGCATATTCCTCACACACTCCATTCACCCAGGTCCCACCCACTGGCGTACCCACAACATACAGTCGTTGGGAAGGCACCAGCCAGTCTGGTCGGCACTTCCCCACACTACCATATATTGAACTTCCACCCAACAGCCAGTCAGGGGGAAGGGACAGATTTAGGGCTTCCCAGGACTTTGGGAAAACAAGGTAACAGGCGATGGAAGGCAAGCGGCCACGGGGCCCTCTTGTTTCCATCAGGAATCTACTGATTCCAATGACAGGGCCTGGGCATCCCAAAATGGAGGACGCTGAGGGCACCTTGTAATTCAGCACAGAGCTGCCACCAGCCCGTACCCTGCTCTGTGGAGCACACACAGGTGCCCAAGAACATACACTAGGGGCACAAGGTTGTACCCCCACCCATGGGTGCCATAAGGGTATCCCATGGGTCTGTTCACCAAACCAAAAGAAAGAGCTGCACCACCAGGAGTCCCAGGTGGAAAACACGACAGACACACAATAGAAAGCAGTAAAGGACATGGATACTGAGGCCCTGTCCCTCCGATGCATTTCGAGCATCACAATGCTCAGCTCTTGAGGGACATTCCATTAATGTTAGGCACTACCAATCAGCTACTCACTGCTGTGTCTACTTCCATCTACCACTAATTGCTTGCCATTTAAAATGCACTGCTTATTGAAAGACACGTTAAGAACCCCTGTTTTTCTTTTGTCATGGAAATGGAAAAAAACAGACTGGAATAGAGCTCTAGTCTTCGAGTGCTGGCTAGAAGGAGCTGTTCTTGTGCCCTCCGTTTGTTTTATAAACATCTTTTTAATTCATTACCATAAAAACTATTTGCTAACATAGACACATACAGAAACAATATTGACATATAAAAACAGCGTAATAAACGCGAACACAAATTCACAATCAAGAGGTTATCAATGTATGAACATTAAATAGCTAATAAAACTTAAGTGCCGTCATGTAAAACGTCTTTACATTTTTTTAAAGGGCCCAATCTGCTTCACTAATCTTAGGGTTTGTGACAGCATCTTCTATATTACAATGATTTCTGCCTGTGTAGTTTTACCTCCTAAACGTACCTTATATTATCTGCTAACTACTGCTTTAGGGTCTGAGATTGTAGCAATCTAATTGGATCAGGGGACGACAACCAAATTGGTTAAATACTGGGGATCGAAACTCTGGATCACTTTCCAAAGTAAACTGATCACCTTAAATTCAATCAGAGATTTGACAGACAAGCAGCCCAGATTTACTCTGAGTTCAGAAATATTAAACAAATCTTTAGCTGAAAATAACTCAAACAGCTCTATTTTGTAATGGTAATAATGTGGACCGTTATTTCTTTAATACATTCAACTTTCAGTTAAAGCAGAACAATAATAAATATGTGAGAGAACTACCTCCTGTACTAGCAGCTCTCTTTGAGGAATGTCTTACAGAGAGTCTGCTCTTGATAGATTAACAGATAAACCAGACAAAAAAGTTGCAGTTCTTCTTTATACCTTTGCTATGCTCTTTGGTAAAAGTATTTGCAAACTGAGAGTAAAATGGTTCTTCGGTAAGTACGCTTAAAAAAACAGCCTTGTCACAAATGTTTGTGATGTGCAGACTCAGTGCATGCCTGAAGCACCTAGCAACTACTATCAGAAAGCATAGGCCTCGGGTGGCGCTGTGTAGCAGCCCAAGATGGCTGCCTAGCTTTTCAGATCCGTGCGATTTCAGCGTTCATCTGCTCCCATCTGCGGTCCCCTACATTGTGAAGGACTATCGGCTGGCCGAGCTGTTTCCGCCACTGCACTGGACATTTTGTGCGATTTTGGACTCGATCGGTCCACCCGGGACCCGGCTGGCACCCCTGTTGGAATTTTCGGCCTTGTATTCCACCTGGCCTCGGCGGTTACCTAACATCCGGCCTGGCCTGCCTGACTCCTGGGTCCCCTCCCCGCTCCTATTTCCCGCCGCTCTGTGGAATTGTGGCGGATGCCCGGAGGTCCCGCTGCAGACGCCGCCACACTGTGAATGCTAACTGTTGCGTCAGCGATCATCGCGGCCTTCCCCGGCGCCGACAACATGGAGGATTTATTCGCCCCGGTGCCGCGGCGGACCAGGTGAGCGGGGACTAGAGCGGTGGGCGGTGAGACCTCTGCCCGCTGTGTGCGACCTTGCGGGCCCTGCTGGGCGCCAGAACTGTCATAAGGAAGCACCCCTCACCATACTGTCTGCCCACTTTCCCGCTGATATTGTTGTTGCCGCCTCCGCTCGCGCCCTCCTGAGACAGATCCCGCTGGCCCCCCCGTGCAACCTGCACACATAAGAACGCCCGCCATCACAGCTTTGCATCTCCACTGTTGACTCTCTGCTATCTGCGGTGGCCCCCAACCGCCTACTGCTACCGAAAGACACTATGGTTTCGCCTGCCGGCCCCTGCCTTCCCCAGTTCTCCATCCTACTCATAAGTGGGCCCTCACTGCAACCGGGCCCACCACAGTGACAATGCCTAGCAGACACAAGGCAGGGGCCCAAGGAGGTACATTGGACAAGTACGCTAAAGCGGTCCCTCGAGATGAGCCAGCCAGCACATCATCGCCCCAGGACGAGCCAGACTTGACCCTGCACCGAGCGGTCGGAGCACCTGACCTCACCCTACTAATGGAATCTATGGCTAAAAACTTCGCCTCCTTCCATGAAAAACTAGACGACATCAATGCTAATGTCGCCTCGTTAAAGGCTCGAGTAGACCAGGCGGGATCGAGGATCACCGAGGCTGAAAATAGGATCTCGGTGAACGAAGATGGTATTAACGCGCTCCAAGACACTGTGGCCTCCCTAACGCGTGACATGAAAAGTGTCAAGGCGAAATGTGACGATTTGGAATCGCGCTCCCGCAGGACCAACCTGCGCATCATCAGGGTCCCCGAGAATGCCCTTAAGGGGCGGATGGAGGACGCAGTGGAGAAACTCCTCAAAGACCTGCTGGATGACCCTGCCCTCTCACCGTATTTCACAGTCGAGCGGGCTCATCGGGCCCTGTCACCGCGCCCCAGACCCGGCGACATCCCCAGACCCATTATCGCCAGGATACTCAACTACCGCGACCGAGATCTCATCCTCCGCCTGTTGCGGGAAAAGGGAGACCTGCGATTTGAAGCCCATACCGTTAGAATCTTCCCGGACTTATCGCTGGCGGTGCAGCAGGAGAGGTGCCAGTTCCTAGGCATCAAGAAGCAGCTCAGGCAGCGCAACGTCCCCTACGCCATCCTGTTCCCGGCACGGCTAAAGATTACTCATGATGGCAAGATCTTCTTCTTCACTGTCCCTGACGAAGCGATGAAGTTCATTGAGTTACATATACCTCTTCCTGGGCCGCGAGGTGACCACGCGCCATAGACTGCACAGCCCACGATGTTATAAAAATGTCCACCGATCCATGACTTTTGATGTGTTGATGGCAACCTCACCGTGTCCACTCAGCAACTGCGGCCTCTTGTCATGTGTATGCGGGCCACAGGCTAGCTCCTAAACTGCTTACTTTGCCTTCTCCCCCACTTGGTTCCTGGAGCTATCCCTGTGCCCTACTCTCTCCTGCGATGTCAACCTACCAGAGGGCACTCTCTGGTCTCAGAGGTGGTCTGTGATACCCGTTTACCGCAGCAACACATTCGGAACAGCATCTGCTGCCCCACATGAAGCCACAAATGCTGGCCGCACGGCACCAGCGCCCCCCGTTGCAGTTGCAATGTTTGCTTTCACTTTTATGTTGTTCCTTTTATTGACTGGCCCCCGTTGGGCTGGGATGTGGCCCTATCCACGTTGGATCTGGTCCTCTGACTTTTGGTTTCCGGTCGGAGCAGGCCCAAGGAGTGCCATTTGTGTTCTGGGGTGGGAGGTCTGCACTGCATGTTGGGGTTGGGCAGTGAGGGTGGAGGGTGGCGAAGTTGGGGTTGAGTTAACAGTTAAAAACATGGCTTAGAGATGCATGACTTCAACTCAATACTACTGTGCACGCGGCAAGTGCATAAGGAGGAATCCTAACGAATACTTCCACTGGAATGTTCCATAATGTGACACTATGGCTCTGAACATTGTCACATGGAATATCCGTGACCTAAGCAATTTCACTAAGGCCCGCAGGATAACTGCCTATGCCCAGCGACATGGCGCCAAAATCCTCTTTCTCCAAGAAACCCATGCTCTTGGGCGCCTAGCAACATGTCTCGCCCCCATGTGGGGCAACAACAGATACTATACGAAGTACTCCACCCAATCCAGGGGGGTCCTAACTCTAATCCATAAGTCAGTCCAGTTTTCCCTGCGCTCCAGCCATATTGACCCTGAGGGTAGATACGCGATCCTCCATTGCTCACTCGCTAATATGGAATGCCTCCTAGTGAACACATATGCCCCTTACTTTGATGTCCCTGAGTTCTGATGCCATCACCACCATGCTTCTAAAATATATTGGTATTCCCATCATATGGGGCGGTGACATGAATTTGATCCTAGACAAAGACCTGGATAGGTCCGGGACGGCCCGCAGAGCCCCATCACGCGCAGCCCATGGGTTACACGCCCACATAGACACACTTGATCTCAGAGATGTATGGAGAGCTCTCAACCCACAGGTTAGAGAGTACACATTTTACTCATCGGTATACGATAGCCTCTCCAGGATCGACTTTTTCCTCATATCGAGTTGCATGATGGGCAGGGTCACAGAGACCAAGATATTACCGCGCACACTATCGGACCACTCACCGGTAACACTTCAGATAACACTGGGACACGACCAGCCCCCTCGCTCCTCTTGGAGATTTAAGTCGGAGGCCCTACTTGACATAGTCTTTAAAGCTGATATCCTAGCTGACATCAACACCTTCTTTGAGTGCAACAACAGGCATGACACCTCCGATGGAGTGCGCTGGGAGGCATTCAAGGTCTTCATCAGAGGGATGTGCATATCTAGAGAGGCTGGGGTCCTTAAAGCCATAATAAATAGCTTGCAACAGTCAGAAACGAAATTAAAAGAGCTTGAGAGGGCATATGCCACCGCCCCTTCCCCGACCATACTGGCACAGATCAGAGCGGAATTAGAAACATTCGAGTCTCCTGCCCTAAGAGAAGTTCGGTACTTCGCCTGTCCCGTGGCGGCCAGGAAGTATGGTGAGGGGGATAGGTCGGGTAGGACACTGGCCAGACTGGTCCGAACTGAGGGGGGCAGGAACCACATTGATTGCGTCCAAGACACAGGAGGCACCATGTGCTGGTCCGACCATGATATCCTTGGGACATTCACTGCGTTCCACACAACCCTGTATGGCCCCCAGCAAGAACACAGCCTGCAAGATACCGACGCCCTGCTAGATCAAATCCCCATGACCTTCCTCTCCCGCGCGACCAGCGACCTACTTGAAGCCCCCATCACCCTCGATAAGATAACCACGGTCGTCTCAAACTGCCCTAGGGGCAAAGCACCAGGCCCGGACGGCCTCACCTCAGAGTTTTACCGGTAGCATTTAGCCTCTCTGGCACCCAGACTCCTGGAGGTGTGGAACGAATCCTTAGAGTTAAACATCCTACCCCAATACATGCGTGAGGCGCTTATAACTGTATTACCCAAGCCAGGTAAACCGTTGGACGACTGTGGGTCCTATAGGCCCCTTTCCCTGATCAACACTGACACAAAAATATTTGCCAAGATTATTGCCAATAGGTTTCTCCCCATTATGCCCCACTTAGTCCACCCCGACCAGAGTGGCTTTGTCCCCGGCAGATCCACCGTCCTTAATATCCGTCGCCTGTTCAATGTTTTGGCTGGAACTGACCCCCAAAGCACAGGCTGTGGCGGTCACCCTCGATGCCCAGAAGGCATTTGATATGGTGTCATGGCAATACATGTGGGCGGTGCTCCACAAAATGGGAATTGGCCCACGCATGAGGTCATACATCAAACTTCTCTACACAAGCCCCGCAGCCAGAGTCCTAGTCAACACCGGGGCCTCGGGCCCCCTTCGCTCTCCACAGAGGTACCCGCCAGGGCTGCTTGTTCTCTCTGATACTTTTTGCGCTCGCTATAGAGCCCATGGCTGACAACGTTAGGGACAAACACGCGCGTAAAGGTATACGTCTCCGTGATACTCCCGAGATCATTTCTCTATATGCCGACGACGTGCTTCTATATATTAGAGACCCGGCTGCCCACCTGGACCCGATATTGAGAGACATAACCAAAATTGCCACTTTCTCGGGCTTCACCATAAACTACTCCAAATCTGAAATCTTCCCGCTCACCCCGTCCACTACACAACCGCCCTGCGAATTCCCCCTCCGATGGTGATATGATATGATATGATAAGGCATTTGTAACGCGCCTATACACAAGTGTTTCAATGCGCGACGAGGCAGGGGGGGGGAACAAGGGGAGACAGACAACGATCTTACTAGGCCAGGTGTCATTCAGATCGCGCAAGTGCAAGGGTAGAGGGGAAGGGAAAAGTGCATGGGGGAAAGGGAGAGGGGAAAGTGCAGTACAGGGTTATAAGCATACAGCATACAGGATAAATAACAAGGGCCAGCTGGTGGCAAGTGCGAGGTAAGTGCAGACAAGTGCTGGGAAGGGGGGCTGTATGGATACAGACACAGTCCCGTAGTGCAGGGGTTGCCGTGGAAGCAGTGCAGGGGAGAGTGGCTGGGCCGAGAACGGTGAATGGCCCAGTTGCAGATTCAGTGCAGTTTCAGTAGTATTAGCAGGGGAGAGGGGGAGAGAAAGCGGAGGCAAAGAGGAAGGTTTTGAGGTGCTTCCGGAACCGGAGGTGGTTCTCCTCAAGTTTCAGGGAGGTAGGAAGGCTGTTCCAAAGGGAGGCCCCTGCAGTGGAAAGAGATCTGCCCCCAACTCGTTGTTTGGAGAAGCGGTGTTAGGCAGAAACCTGTGCAGTTCCCTTGGGGACCACTGCAAAAGATTTAGGACTACAGGTGTTGGCAGTAAACCCACTTGGTAGCAGTCTGTACCACCCAGATTTACCTGGTAGCTGTGGCTGAGCAGTCAGACTTCCCTCAAGAAGAGTTAGGCAGTATGTAAAGTATACACAATAGGCACTCAGATACAATAGCACAAGCAAACACTGACCAGAGCTTTGGTATCAAGGTATATAATTATTTATTTAAAAACACACTATTTGAAACACTCCAGCACTAATACTGTAAATCACTCTAAACAGTGTTACTATTATTATATATACATCCCTTATTACTTATCAGACAAGTCTTAGTTAACACCACTTATTTCCGGACAGAGGTGAGCGCTTAACTATAGATGGCACTCCAATAAGTTAACGAAAAAGGGAGGGAAAAAGGCAGAAAGTAGGAAAATACACCACACTAATACTTAGGAACTCTTAAGCAAGGCAGGAAAGTCAAAAGTTACTTGTGAGCCAAAGTCCATAGGCCGGGCCACTCTTGGAGAGAGCAGGGCACAAATGTACCCAAGATCACACAATGACAACAGGCTTGCAGGGAGTTCAGAGAGGTTTTAGTTAGGCTCAGAAAAGTTTAGCCAGGGTGTCCCAGGCTAACCCAGGTTCGAAAGCCGGGGGCTAAATCTACCCCATACAGTCGGTTGCAATGGAAGCCAGGCGGAACACGGTACCTTAGGTGGAAAGGATGCTCCAGCGGGGGCAGTTGTTCCTGGCAGTGGGTGCAAGTCGCGGCGTCGTCCAGAGGAAGAGAAGATCTCGACGGAGGAAAGATGAAGGTTGTTGCACTGCCAGGGAAGAAACCAGCCGCTGAGTTTTCTGGTTAAAGGTACTACCCTTTGATTTGCGGTAGTGGTGAAACGTGGTATCCCGGTTGCCGGGGTGCTTGGCATAGGCAAGGCGGCCACGGGTTGTTCCAGGAAGCGAAAAAGGAAGCAGACTGGTTATCTCCACCAGTCGAAGGAAGCAGACTCTCCGGGCTGGAGATCTCCTCTGTCGTTGGGAAAAGTGGTGAGATGGTTCAGCAGGGCTCCACCGGTGGTGTCGTCGTAGCAGATCGGCTCAGCTTCTCCCTCGTCGGATTTTTAGGTCCTGTGGCGACTTCTAAAGTTCCAGTCCCCAAAGCCCTGCTTTTATGCAGAAAACACCCATTCACTCAGCCTAGCTGTCACTCAAACATGCTAAGTGGTGAGCCTGCCGGCTCACCACTTGGGCCAATCAGGACAAAGTGCGACTTGAGTTGCCTAGGCAACTCAGTCCAGGGTGCCTAAATCACCCTCCACCCCTCCTAAGTACCCCAGACAGAGTGCCACCACTTTGGAGGGCTTCTGTGGAGATGCCCGCCAAAAAGTGGAACAAAGGGCTCAACTTGGGCTGGAGTCACAGAAGCGAACACAAACGCCATTTTAGAACCGAGTTCTGGCAAAAAATACCAACCAGAGAATTAATATTAAATAAATAAACCGGCGGCATGTTCGAGGCTATAGGAATTAAATAATTAAAGTTCGTAGCCTTGAACAATGGGAAATCCCATAGGGATATATTTGCGGTCGAATATAAAAAGTAGTATCCACTGCCACCAGCCAAAACTCGATCAGGGGGGACGGAGACGTGCCCCCTCGACTAACAGACCCCGGGGCAATCGAATTGCCCCGGCCAGTACGTCCACAATATGATGGTTTGTACTGGTTCTGTTCAGAATTTGAGACTAGTAAAGTCAATGGTGACTTTACATGCCCTAGGAGACAGTAGTCAGTCCCAGGGTATGGAGTCTATACTGGGGGGTCACTATGACACCCCTGTGTTACGGCACTGAGGGTGCGGTGTAACACACAACACAAAAACACATGAAGCCCTATGGAGTAAAAGACCCCATAGCCCATTAAACACATATAGAATCAAAGAGATACACTCAAATCATGTCCAAGAGTGAGGGTAAAAGAGTCTCACTCTTGGCAGGAGAAAAAAATAAACCCCAAAAATCCAGCAAAGCTGCTGGGGGACTCACTAGGTTAGGAAATTCAGCCTAAACAGAGAATTCTCCCTAACAGATGGTCACCGAGGGGCATCAGATACCTTGGAGTGCAGGTGTCCCTCACTAAAGATTCACTGTTGGCTGACAACTATGCGGCTGTGGCGCAGGTTGCTGAGTCTCAAATGTTGAAATGGCGCAGTCTCCCACTCTCTCTGTCGGGTAGGCTATCTCTAATCAAAATGATTATGGTCCCTAAATTTCTCTACGTCTTCACTAATGTGCCGATCTGGCCCGGAAAGCGATATTTCAGGAACCTACACGCTGCATGTGCCCAATTTCTATGGCACTCGGGCGCGATTCGTAAGAAATGGCAACACATGACTCTTCCCTATGGTAACGGGGGTTTCACCCCCCCGATTTTGCTGAATACTGGACAGCCGCGCAGGCCCAACACGCCACATACTGGTACACGTTCTCCGACCCCCCCCCCCCGCATGTGAAGCTCGAGAAACTAGCAAGCAAGAGTGTTAACACCCTCTCCCTCATTCTCCATCACACATATCACGCCGACGCCCCGGCAGACCCTGTAGCGGCCACTGTCAGGGCCTGGAAATATATCCTACAGACACAACCCGACCACCACCCATACTACAAATGGCTGCCCATGTGGCAGTTCCCGGGCCTCAGCCCTACACATGATAAATTCTTAATGAAACACTGGCATGACCTGGTCTACCAGGCCCTGACCGACTTTCACCCCGACGGGAAGTTTATCACTCCGCAGATGTGGCACCCCGGACACCTGGGTACTGCGTTGGAACTACTACAGCCTGGTGGCCCTCATATCCAGATGAGCCCCCAGACTCACCTGAGATTCACTACATATCCAACTCGGCTGGTGCTAGGGCGATCGTGTCCGCGCTGTTCAAATTGTTGATGGCCGACCCCACAGACATGCCAATCAAGGCACGGGATACGTGGAGTGAGGAGCTGGGCCTCCCCATCACTGACGCAATGTGGGGAAAAATGTGCATACACACTCGAACCACCTCTCTGAATGCCAGACATAGGTGCATGCAATACAAGCTCCTTAACAGACTATATTACACACCTCAAAGACTGGACAGGTTTGCACATACTCAGGCACACACCTGCCCTAAATGCGGGTCTCCTGCTGCAAATCACACTCATATGTTCTGGTCCTGTGATGCGCTGGGCCCATACTGGAAAGCCATAATTGAAGCTCTCTCAGATATTACAGCATCCTGTATCCCTCCTGAACCCCTAGCTATACTGTTCGGCCTGTGGGATAGCCCTGAGTTGAGGAAAATGTCTAGGTTTCTGAATGTTGCCACCATAATAGCCAAAAAATGCATATTACAATGTTGGAAGCGCCGATCCCCTCCCCCTTTGTTTGAGATGTGGATGAGGGCCCTCACCTGGACTCAACCGTGCGAGGAGGACTACATTAACACCCTCCCGCTGACCTCCCGACCCAAGAATGTGTGGATGGAATTTTGCACCTATTTGAATAACAAAGATGACTTAGAACTATTGTCCTCCCCCCCTCCTGGTAATGTAAACTAATCCACTGTTGTGCCGCATAAATCCGAATAATGGCCCCATCTGTACCTGGCTGGCATTCCCGTGTATTGCATTACCATGTAGGTATCTGTTACTCTTGCTATGCTGTACATTGTGTTGATTGTCTGTTCTCTCACCATGCCAATAAAGAAAAGTTTAAAAAAAAGAAAGCATAGGCCTCAATTTGAGAATCCAGTAGGCAAGTTGATTTCCGGATGCGGATGGAACGTGGAGCCTGCCTACAATGAATGCAATGCAGCTCTGGCCTCTGGCAATAGTATTCTGCGCTAGCTGGATTGAAACTGGATTCACTCTTCCCTATACCTTTACTCTGGCAAGCACTGCTCTCATGCTCTTTCATTTAGTTGTTGATGCCTGGCTAGGCTTGTTACTTTCAGTAAGCATCATTTATCTGTCTCGGTTGCCGGGATCTGAAACACTCTTCTCCTTGGCAACAAACAATTCTGAAAACATTAAATAACTCGTGTTTCTTCCATTCGGCTCAGTAGGATAGAAAGTCTCATTGGTAATAGGGTGATACAATCAGGGGTTTAACATCACTAAAAAGATATGAAGGCAAGTCATGAATGTTCCAGTTATACCTGAACAAAATGAGAGCAAGCGCAAATAAAGATTAGTGCGAGTCTTTTTCTGGTGGAATGGGGCCCCACAGAGAAACGGTGGTTTCAAGCTTTAAGTACCTCCATTAATGTGCCCCACCCAGAGGTGGAAGTGTAATACAAATCATTGGTACACAGTACGACTAGTTCGTTTTTATTTTGAAGTGCATACCAAGCATTGCCCTTTGTTTTTATCCATGATATCCATTTGCTTGACATGCCAACAAAACAAAGTTTCCTTTATGTCGATAGTCACATTTTCTTAATTTCATGCACAACCCCGAGCTGGAAGTTTGTGAAAAAATACTCTAAACATAACTGCATTTAGTACACTGCTTCTTTTAGTGCATATCTTAAAGTGGATACATTACAGTGCGTTATGAAGGAAACGTTTCAGACTTGCATTGTTTTTTAATGTAGGTACTGAAATCCAACACTGAAATATTTGTACCAGGAGAGGTGTAGCCCATTTCTCAGCTCTGGTCTGTGCAAGGGTGTACTCTCCCTTGCATGGAGTGTGGACAGTTCCCATGGATACCACCGATTACCCCCCCAGCCTGCAGGGGAGAGAGGGTCAATGCGTGCACTCACACGTGCACACACACACACACACACACACACACTCTCTCTCTCTTTCTCTCTCTCTCTCTCTCTCTCTCTTGTAGCTTCAGGATCTGCAAAGGGCAGTGTATGGGGACTAATTTAGAATCAGGTGAAGCAGGGTAGGGTTGCCTTGTTACAATGTTGTTGCGAGCAGATCTGAAAAGATAGGGCTCTGTGTGGGATGTAGGTTTTAGATATTTTGGAGCTGTCGGGAGGAGTGGTTAATGTATGCTCCAAGTTGCTAAGATAATCGCACGGCTGTCTATGATGTCTGTCAGAGCCCTGCTGCTTTAGGAGGGCAGAGAGTTATGATGGTGTATCTCTGGTGGGTTAGTGTGTCATTTAGGGAAATTTAGTGCACCTTCTGGTGGTGTACATTCCATTGGCCCTCATTCCGAGGTTGGTGCTAGTCCTGGCGCTATTAGCGCCAGGACTAGCACCAATACCGGTACTGCCACCCACTTGGTGCTATGGGGATTTACCGGTCTATTCCGACCATTGCGGGACCGTTAAGTTGCCATTTGAAAAGCCATTCCCATTTGAGCCCCCATAGGGCTCAATGGGAAGGGGGAAGGAGTCAATAACGGTACCGTAAATTGCGGTACTGTTATTACCCCGGTATCCCTTTGCGGGTCCCGTCCTTAAGGGAGGGACCCGCAAAGGGACCTCGGAATAGGGTGCAAAGGGATTACTGGCACCAGTGTCATTACCGGTGCCCGGTATCCCTTTGCGCCCACCTTGTAATGAGGGCCATTGTGTAAACTGTGTTTCAGTGGATGAGTTTTCTCGAGATGCGTTTTCGGTTAGAGCTGGGAGTAGAATGATTTCAACATGTTTTTTTTCATTGTGTTAATAGATTACAGTAAAAATTACACAAAAACAAATAAAAGAAACTACATGTTTCTTCATCATTGAAAACCACATATCATTTTGTACATTTTGTACATCTCTAAAATAAAATGAATCATCTTAAACCCTTATGACATATACAATTAGTTACAAATACTTAAAACACAGACAAATTGGATAAGAGTAGTTTGACCAACACATACAATTAAAATAGAAGAGCATCCTTATGTTTTCCTTTAAGTCCTGTTTATCCGATAAAGTGCAATAGTGCCAGAGTTAGTGCAATTGAATTAACTATAAAAAGTATTTCCCAGACGTTTATTTTCTTTTAGTCAGTCACATGTCTCAGCCCAGTCTCATTTACCATACCTTTTTTTTTTTTTTTGTTTTTTACTTCCTTCATGTTGTCAAAGCACTTCTCGGTTAAAAGCTCCCTGGTCCTGAGTTCCATTTGACACTTTTCTACAAAGATATTACAAACCTCCTGACCCACACTTTTAAAGGCCTCATACGGAATTCTTAGGCGCCAAATAAAGTTGTTATGCAACAAAAGAAGTTTTCAGAGTAATTTACATTTGTAAGGCCCAACTCAATATAATGGATAGCGATCATCGGAGTGGATTTCGGTAATGTTAATACATGTCTAATATAGGCCTTCATAGTAGGTTAAATCCACCTCCAAGAGCGACTAACACATTTCGATAGCATAGATAAGTGCAGGAACCCCTTTACTCTCAAAGAATTTTATTACCGGAATCCAAGTGAATTTGCTGTATCGATTGACAAAATGTTTCAATTGATTCCTCAATATCAAAATAAGAATACACCCTTGCCTTAGACCTCTTTCAGTTTTTATTGCCTTGGTTAAGTCACCCTGTAAGTTAAGTCTAATTTTTACATTTGTATCTGTATGCAGATAGATCAAGGTGTGGAGTAAATGATGAGGGATATTCCAAGAATGCAGTTTAGTCCAAAGATGGTTCCTATTTACCTTGTCAAATGAGAGCGATAAGTCTATGCTCACGACAAAGACTTGGGCACCACCTTTCTTAGTAGCCGAATGCTGTACAAAGTCCATTATCGTTCCAGGGAGAAGGATTCCGACTCCTTTATGGAAATCCATTTGATTTGGCTTCAAAATACCTTTTTGGTCAGCCCAGTCATTTAATTCCTCAAGGACCAGCGCAGAAAAGATTTTTGCAGCCTCGTCCATTAGAGCAATTGGACGAAAGTTGTGCTGCTCTAATTTACTGCCCCTTTTAAATATAGTTACTACGTACCCAGATTTCCATGAGATTGGCATCCGTTTCTCTCCCAATATTTTAGATTAAAAGGGTATATAAATGATTTACTCAAAATTCTGGAAGTAACTTAACTCGATTGCACAACCCATTGGGATATGGGATTTACCTCTATTCTTAATACTATTGACAATATTGTTAACATCAAAGGACAATTTCCATATCTCATCTATGACAAAGGGCCCATATTCAAACCTGGGGAGGAGACAAAAAGAGATGAGAAATGGTCCACCCATGTGGATTCTAAAATGGGGCTTTCTTGCATATTTAATTGGGATTCTACTCATTATTGGCCATTTTCCAATAGTTTTTATCACATTTTCCTGTTTTGCACCTAAACATTTCCCCCGCTTATTGGATATGTATTATATTTTGTTTTTATATGTTTATATATTATATATTTTTATATTTTTGTTTCATCTTTCTAATTTCTTCTATAGTGTTGCACCTGCCCCGGGGATGGTTCACAATATCTATTATAGATCTTCATAACTCCTTCTTATATTGCTGTATATCGTGATTGTAGCCTAATGGTCATTTGTGGTGGGAGACTCTATAGTAATGTTCATCTTCCAGGCAATTAACAATAAAAATTGGAAACATGAGAGGCGTCAGGAGTTCAGATAGTTCCTCCATTGAGGGATTTTCAAAACGAGTAATAATATTATTATTAAATCTATTTAGATTTGAAGAATGTCAGATTAGTCTGTTTGCCTTTGGAGGCAGTTGCAATCGTTTGCAATTGCCCGCATTGAGCGACTCGCTCAAAAGAGGCGCATAACATGTTATGATCACTAAGTTTTTTGCAGCAACTTGGAAGTTCATACATTGGTTGAATAACTTTTCAGTTGCAAACATGTAATCAATGCAGGACCTTTGCTATCCCCTTAGTCAAGTATAACTGCTCCTAAATCCCCTTCAAGATTTCCATTTAATTGATGCATATTCCATTCATAAAGTGCCTCCAGGCATAAAATACCCACCTTACATTGATTTCCATAGAAATCCATATCAGAATAAAACATGAACTGGACTTCTCTGATCTAACAAGCAGTTTGAATAGAAGTCTGCGCCATAATATCCTCTGGGAAGGCATCCTTCCATTTACATAAAATATTTTCCAAATGCTCAACAAATACATTTTGTGGAAAAGTGTTTGCATTCCAATACATGATGACTAACAAGTAGGCTTTGGTCTCCTTGATTATAACATGAATGGCTAATACACCCTGTGTGGATTCATCAAACATTTGAATAAAACCCCGCCTGGTTGTATCAACAGTGACTAACAAGCCACTTTGCAGTCTTCCTGAGTTATTGGCTATAGCTCTTTGTAAAAGAGTGAAATACCCATCCAGTGTAGCATTCCGACACACCATTTTTTCCTGTAATATGATTATGTCAAAAGCCCTTGAATTCTGACAAGTATGAGCATCATTTACCAAATGATGAAAGCCCCTTATATTCCATGACACAATCCCCCAAGTAGAGCTGGGTGCTAAAAACCTGAGTGTGATGCCCTCCCTTGAGAGTAGCAAACGTTTAAAACTTCTGGAAACCAAGCCCTTTCATATTGACTGTCATCTCTGTGTTCGTTTGACTGTAACACTTTCTGGTTTAGATGAGAGCCTAAATTCCCACTTAAATTAATACCAGGCAAAGCCGTTTGTTTAGACTTCTGCTCCAAGTCAAAGGATTATAGATTATTGGAATGTCTAAACCTGGATTTCCTCAGATCGTAGCCTTTTTGTCAAAGTTCATCAGCAGCTGTCAGTAAAAGATTGCAGACAATCATTGAGGGAATCAATATTTCCACAATGACCAATCCATCATGCTCCAAAAATTTCACCAAATCAATATCTCTTGAAGTGATCAGTCTCGAAGAAGGGATTCTGTGGAAAAGTGACAATACATTGTGACAATTTAATATTTTTTGTTATCGCCCCCTGGAAAAATTGATACAATGGTAAAACATAACATTTGAGGTTCACAGATCTCCGTTCTATTAGACTCCATCAGGAATGGTTGTGCTTTTCCTTCAAACAATTGATTTGATGAGTCCATCAGAGGAATTGCGCCATACTCAGTGGAAGCAGATCTTATCTCCACCATTTGTGTATCTTCACAAGTACCAACAGACTTGCCCGGTGTACACCCTATATTGCTGTCTGCTCCCCCATTCTGGGCGGTGGAGTCCACTTTCGATTGTCGCATGGGTGAAATGATCATGGCAGCCTCTAACACGCATACTTTCTTGTTCTTGCTGGACTTTTTTGGGAATTTTCCCATTAGAATCTAAATCTCTTTTCATATTTGATTGAATCATAGGCTCTGCCATGTTTTTTGATGAGCCTAATTCTGATGGGAATACTTCTCTCTGATGAGATTTTATTTGTTTTCTTTTTCTTTTTTTCTTTTTGGTTTTCTTAGTTTGATTTTTCCTTTGGATAGATTTTTATTTCACTTCTTCACTATGACTTCGGGCCCTACACAAATAACGAAGGCAGCTGAGATGTATTGCAATTCTTATTACAAGGCAAATTGCTCAGACGACACATTCGTAAATGAAAGACAAGCAGTGAGGCGTGTCTACTGTTGTAGATTGACCCCTCTGCAGAGAGTCTGTTTGGGGCTGCTTCATTAACTCCCCGGCAACAGTTTACTGATCTTCTCAATTCGGCATTGTTCTGTTTTCAATATAAGATACGCAGACCTCGAGCCTATCTTGAATTCTAGCCAACTAAGAAGTATGAGACTTCACTTCTTGCTGTATCGATTTGTATCCTTTAACAAATTTAGCATGACAGTGTAATGTCACAAGAGAAGGAGTACTCATCTGCTTGTTCCTTTCAACATCGGGCAAACGTAGGTCGAGTGGGTGGACGATTAAGAATCTGTTAAATTCAAAGACCAATATAATGGCTCGTCTGGTTGGTCTTTTAACAGTGCTTGCATCTCGATAGGAGGCTAGAATCGTTTAAAACACCCGGTTCGAGCGCCAAAGGCACCAAGTCCTTATTACACCCTATTTGAGAGCTTAAGGAATAATTTCTCAGGTTTTGGGGGGAGCCCGGAAAAGGCTGAAAAGGAGACAAAGGCGATATCACGCACGCTTGCACTTCTTCGCCTAAAAGTCTGTTATTTTCTTTTTGATATTTGAAGATGTCAAGGTGAAATCACTGATAGGCAAGGGTGTTACCTTTCTCAGAGTGGAGATATCATGTCTTCCCCGCTGCTCACATTAATCACTTTGCAGAGACCCTCACGGGTGGCTTCTTCCACCTCCCTGGCAGGATCTAACTGCGTCATTGGTTCCTTTTGGTCTGCCGAGCCTTCCCCAGCATTGCTACAGAGGAAATACATTGGTGCTAACACCGGTAATGCCCAGTGCCTTGCCGATTTTCACGTGCCACCTTCAACATGAAAGCAATGCCCAAAGTAACCCTTGCCTCTCTGGCACCAAATGGCAGCACCTCAACTTATGCCGCACTCATACAGCAACAGATGCTGACAAACCAGAAGAACCAGGATAAAGATGCAGTCAGGTAGGTGCTTGAAACTGCCGAAAAAAACAGGAGAGCAGAGCGAGGAGACGCCGGGCAGAACCTCTGCGGTCCTGTGGCTACTCACTCAAGGGATAGCTGTCCCGCTGATTGTCAGGCTGGGCTAACTGCTACCAGCCCCCACAAGCGGCAATGGCGAGCCTCATTAACTTCACTCGCCACCGCCTCTCGATCCTGGTGCTCTGTCTCGGGAACGGGGATTGGCCGGGGTATGCTGGAGATCTCCGGCTCAACGCTGCTCTCCACTCGTACGAACTCTCCACTCACTGCTGTATCCCAGAGGAAAGAACCACAACGCGTGATAAAGCACTCCACGTCAGGCTGAAAGGCTGAGTCGGGCCGTATCTCTGCTTCTCCTGAATAAGGCCGCATCCGACACTGCCTGGGGATCCACCTGCAACCATGTTATTGTTAAGCATGTCTTTCTCTAATCAGTGTTGAATATGATTGCATGGACACACCATGCAAGCATGGGAATTTGGGGCTTTGAAAGTGCACTACAGGCAGCAACAGCACACAGAAAAAGGAAGCGTTTGTCTTCTGTTTGTTTTTGCAGGTGACTCATTAGGGAGCCAAGGAAATAATTACAGCTGCCAAGTGTTACATGAGATATTATCTTATGCTTTGCTTCTTACAGCAACAATTGTACATAGTTATTTTCTAACCTTTTGTTCCTCACTGCATTAGACCATTCTAGAACTGATTGCCATCCTCCTTCCAACCTGAATTGTTATTCTTTGAGGGTGGAACATCTGGGTGGACAGTTGGAGTTAAGACATTGGAAGGAGAGGCTGCAGTCCTACTGTTGTATCCTGCTACTGAAATAAACCTTTTGCCTTTTCACTGGTTTGCAGTAGCTTCATTTTACTGGCGACAAGCCTGTCCTCACTGACTGCAGCGGAGAGAGGACAGGAGGGCAGAAGAACCCACACCCATTGCGTTCAGCTTGGAGCCTTGGGCCTGCGCCGAGTGGAGGACAAACTTCACTGAACTGATCACTTCTGCTGGCGTTTCTTCACCACAACACCCTTTACCCCCCATCGCACTAGCGGATCGCGGAATTGGCACTCTGTGTTTATTCTGCGTTTTCGCTGGTCCGCCATTTTCATTCCGTTTTCATTCCATTTTCACTCCGCAAGCAGGCCCATCTGCGAGGGCCTATCTGCGAACACCTTCCGTTCTTACTGATGCTTTGGGAGAGGCACGCAAGAGCAGGAACAAGGGCTGCCATCTGGTAAGTGCGTTCTTGCTTCGTTTAGTTTCCTTCCATTTAATTGAAGCGCTCCTGCAGTTAGTAATGCCCACCTCCAAGATATACCCAGGAGCTGCCTCATTGCTTTAAAGGAACACTGCCACATGCATACATATATATTTAATTTAATATCTTTAATGTGATTTAGTTTACATAGTAAACTTTACACATAACAGTATACAAAAATATATATATTAAAATGTAATGATAAATCTATGTTAATATAACAATAAAACACAATAGTACCAAAACAAAACATAAATACTTCATTTGCTGTAGCACAATTTAATTAGCATATTTCATAATTTCCATCAAACATCTTTTGAGAACATACATTCAAACCTCCACTCAAAATCCTTTGCTAGTTTTTGCAATATAAATAACTCCTTTTCGTTTTGAATGATATCGCAAGTTTGATAGTTGTTCAGAGTGGCAATCATGAGATGTTTTCAGATATCTCCCACTGGGATAGACTTGTATTGGCTATGCCCCGGACCCCCATAGTGATATTCTCAATTTGGTTTCTACCTTCAGCCAGATGTGATAGAGGGCAGTTAACAAATGCATGCTATCAGTGGTTGTACAGTGGGTCCAAAAGGACAATTCCCCGATAGTTTCCCAATTGTGCACACAATTACCAACATGATATTTAATTACATCAGCCATATCATGACATTCAGTCAATAAATGCTTGGCCGTCTCGGGAATTTCCTGACTATTACAAAGACGACAAAATCGCTGTTCCATCGGGATTTTATCCATCATCCCAGTTGTCGTCCTAGTGGGGAGCTGTTCCAATCTTAATAAGAGAATGAACCTTCTAAGCCTCTTGGAGGGGCATACATTCAGACATTACTGCAGCTTCTTAAATGTATAGAGCCTAAACTGTACAAATTGATACTTTTTTAACCTGCAGAGATGGTCAAAATTCTCCAACCAATCCCATAGTTCTACCCTTCTACCCAATGCTTTCTGCATTGCCTCTGAGAAATGCCCACCTCAGTGTGACCAACATATATCCGTCAACATTTTTTCCATATGATTTATCAGCAAACAAGTAGTACTCTCTTTATTTATTTCTTGATACACTGCAGCAAGTAAAGCATTTTCAGTTCCACAAATCATTTTTAAATAAAGCCCAGCCCTCTTCTTCAGGACTAATGCCTTTAGGGAAATCAGCCCTAGCTCGAGCCTTCTAAGAGCCATGGGGATACAGGCCGAGAGACCTAAGATCCTCCGCCAAAATTTCCCCTCAATAACCTGCAGCCAATTCAGATCGGATTGTACAAGTGCATCAAGGCCATATGTCATCATGGGGGACAGAACTTGTAAATACAATTGACGAGTTCCCCACAATGTAAAGCCTCCCTGTTTGATTGCAAAACTATTGAACACTGCAGTTATTTGTGCAGCTCCAGCGGTGCGTTTTTGCTTGCATATAGAAAAATCCCTGCTAGGTTCAAAGTCAATTCCGAGATATCTATAAAATAGAACCTACAAGATTTCAATATTACTTACAAAAATCTTCAACGCGAGCAGTTTTTTTGCTTGTATATCTTATGACTTGGGATTTCTCTAAGTTGATAGTGAGGCCATTTCTTTCAGCATACTCCCATAGTGCAAGGGCAGATCTACGTAACCCGCTAATGGTATGGTCAAGTATGAGGGTATTTCAGTATTGCATAGCCCCACATGCCACAGCAGGAATTTCTCCGTTTGAGTTATTCAGGGGTCGCAAACCCAACCCTTTATTGACACCTGGGTGGCTAAGAAAATCTAACCTGGGAGGAATTGATTATGATAAATTGAGAGAATGCATTGTTAGACAAGGGAGATGTCCCAAGGGAGATATGATAAAAGAATAGGTTTTATGTATACAGAATTTGTGAGGGTAGACAAGGTGAGCGTTTTGTTGCCAGGGAAAGGAATAAATACTACTGAATAAACCTACCTTTTCAATGGTTTGCAATGGCTTCATTTTACCAAGGACTAAAGGGCCAACTGACCAGAGGGACAACAGGCCAGAGGATATGATATGATAGGTTATTTATAACACGCTTAATACCCAGAGGTTTCTAAGGGCCAACCCGGGGATCGAACCTGTGGTGCTCCATGTCGTCTTGCTTCCAACATGTTGGCCTGAGCTATCCTCCCGAGGAGAGTCACTTACCAGGGTGTTAAGGAACAACAGGGCGATGGAGCAGAGGAGTATTTCACTATGGACGGCAGATGACTTTATGTTATGAGGGGCACCCCACTCTGCACCTGCGCTTTGCTTTTACCTTAGTGTTACCTTAGTCCATTGTATTCAATTAAAAGGGACTGCAGCCAGATGATACTGGCACGTGCAAAGTGTATCGAGTTAAATTTATGGGTATGGGCTTGCCCACAGTATTACATTTCTGTTTTGCTAAATTGGTGTAATTTATAAATTAAATGTATTTAGAGAAAAGGATACAGTAATAATATAACTTTAATATTAAAGAGACACCTGTCATGAATGTCATTCTAATGTTTTTTTACACATTTTTTTATTGCTTTTTAATACAAAAAGGAAAGAAGAGCTTCAAAAACAATCCAATCAAAAGAGAAATAAACTCCCCCTTCCCATCTCCCTCAACTCTGTCCAACCTCGTGCCCCATCCTTTGAATATAAATAAATACAAATCAGTTTTCCCTTGGCAGTACCTGTTTTTTTATTTTTTTTGTTAGTTGACCTAAAATTCCAATATCTATACATTCATACTCCTTCATGGTGGTAAGTCATCTGGGGATGTGTGTAGGTCATTGCGAAGAGTTCCCCACTCCAGTACCAGGGTATCCGATTCCTCGTCCCTTCTATTACTTTCTCTGCCACTACCCTCTTAAGGAGATTATGTAACCAAAGGCCCATTAGGGCTTTTCATGAGATGGCCATTTGGCACCTGGCCAGCAGAAAGAGGAAATTTGCTATTTTTATCGAGCGTCTCGTTCTCTTGCCCCCTGGAAGGAGCCCAAACAAACAGATTTTGGGGGTGCACTCGCGATTACTCCTGAATAGGCTGTTTACTTTGAGGATCACTGCATGCCAAAAAAGTTCTATTATTGGGTATTCTTAAACTATGTGCCAAAACCCAGCTGATTCTCTTCTACATCTCGGACGACATCTGTGCTTGTTGTCCTTATTTATCACATGTAGTTTCTGGGGGTGCAAAATCTTAAATTTAATTAGTTTAAAACAGCATTTCTGGACACCTTAATATTTTGTGACAAATCTTGGACCATGTCTTTCCCTCAAACATCTCTGCCATATCCCTTTCCCTCTTCTCCTTCACCTTCAACTTGGGTAATGTGTCGCTATCCTGTAAGGCTACATATAATCTCTACTTTGTATGTCGTTCAGTAACCATGGTCAATATAGTGTGAAGGATTGGGGCAGTTGGGGGCTCCTCTTATATGGAGCTCATGTGCTCTAGCGCCTTGAAGCGTCTCATGTGCTAGATGTAATTACCAATAAATATCAAGACCCAAATAACCGGACAGACTCAAAGAATATGGCAAAGTACTACTTTATTACAACCTTGAAATAAAGTAGGGCAAGCTGGCAGACATCGGACTGATGCTCGCACACTCACACCCAAACTTGACCAGAGTTTTATACCCGATGTACGTCAGCTATGACATCATCCTATGTGGCAAACTGTAAAACCTATTAACGGGAGAGATTGGTTAGGGGAACATATGTACATATAGTATATGTAAATGTAGATAGCCTTTCTTTCTGATCGATCGGGCGTCTTACAGCTTTATGGTCAGCGGTCTGGGCCTGACTGGCCCAGTGGTATGTGGGGGTCTTGCGATCAAAGCATAGGAGGGCTATAACTCTGATGTGTGAGGTGTTGGTGCTGAGAGGTCATGCTATCTGTTTCGTGGAATGCCTGGCGTGGTGGGCCCAACGCTTCGTTGAACGGTCCTTAAGTGTCTTAGGTTTAAACCTACTACACGCTCTGCAGTTCGCTTCGGGGTGGTCCCTCGGCAAGCAGAGATTGCACGTGGCGTGCCTGTCGACCCAAGGGTATTTGTGATTGCACTTGGGGCAGAATTGAAAAGGGGTACCCTCCATACGCACCTTGAGGCAGCGGGCTGTTAAGTGTAGGAAATGTATAAGGTGTACCTATATACCAAGAGTGTAGAGTATGTACAACCCCCCACTCTCCCTACATGCAGGGCCGAGGCCAGAGGCCTTCCAAGGCCCGGGCCGAGGCCAGAGGCCTTCCGAGGCCCAAATCCGTCGTGCAGCAGCCGACGGTCGATTTCTTCTCCAGCCAGTGTCGAAGTTCGACGTTGGGATGGGGAAGGATTTAAATAAATTTATATTTTAGCAAAAGTATGGCTAAGGCCAGGGGACTCCGCAAGACGCGTGAGGGATCTTGGGTACAGGGGACGTCACACTAGGGATAGTATTACTGGCACGCCCTGTGTCGACGCCCATTTTCGAGTTTCGAAAAACAAACTGTAATACTCTGCAGCTTCCACTATATGTCGGCCTATGCACAGCATGTGAATCTAAGCAGATACAAGCATCAGAAATACGATTATGGTGAGTAATGTATCATATATATATATATATATATATATATATATTACATGGACGCGGTAGCATCCATGTAATTATGGTTAAGTTGGTGTTTCCATAGGAAGAGCATTTTTTGGGTGGCTTATAACTTCGCTCCCTCTGGACGAATCCTCACCAAACTTTGCAAAAGAAAAGTATATGGCCCACTCTGAATTTATTTGCAAAGTTTGGTGAGGATTCGTCCAGGGGGGGAAAAGTTATAGAGGGGGTCCCAAAACGTGTGTTTTTTCCTATAGACATAATGGGAAAAAACTTTGTGCACGGCCACAGGCCAAACCGCTGAACGGATTTACACCAAATTTGCAGCAGGAGCGGGGGCTTGGTCCCGAAAGCGTGCTTTTGCAAATTTGGTGTAAATCCGTACAGTAGTTTTTTATAAAATGACCAAAACGTAAGGCAAAAAAATTAGTGATATCTGTGTTCGCTTCGCGGACGGACTTCCCTGTTCGCTCCGCGGACAGCACCCAGATTGGCCCATGGCCTTGCGTCATGTCCGCGGACATGCGACATGTTCGCTGATTGGACGGCGAGGGGCGTGGAGCGCGTCAGATTTTCTGTGGCGCCCGCCATCTTGTTTTCGCCGTCGACCGCGTACAGCGCGGTGAAACGTGGATGAAAAATTGTATTTAGTGCCGTGTGTTGGTGTGTAAGAGTGTTTGGGGAGGGTGGGGGAGTATGAGATAGGTTCAATGTTTTGTTTTTTTATGTGCTAGACGTTTTTGTTGTGTTCGATTTGTTCGCGGAGAACACGGCTGTTCTGACATTTTGTAAATAAACTAAATGGTGGGGTGTTTAGAGGACGGAGTATGTGTAATTTTTGTTCGCAAGGAAGTTAAAAAGGAGCTATCGACACTCGCGGTGTACTTAATTGTTCGTAAATACACAAACTGGGGGTGTCCTCATGACGCTGTCCGTATTGTAATCTGTCTAGTTGAATGTGTTCTAAGAACACTCGCGATGTCCCGAAATGGTTGCAATTACACAAAATGGGAGTGGTCTGAGAACGTTGTTTGTATTGTTCGTTGTCAGGGTGAAAGTGTTTTAAGACCACTCCTTTTGTCCGCTAATAGTACAATTTCCTATGGGCGTCAACCAACTTTTTGTCCACTAAAGAAACGATAAATCCGGCTGGTGTGCGCCGACATTGTGATAATCCTATGACTGGCGCTATTGACCTGGCTGACTTGCTTTTGCGACACTAAATCATATCTCCCGCCCCTAAGCCTGATATTATCAAAGCATTCATATTCCCCGCCTCTCTCCGTGACGTTACAGGGTGCGTCATCAAACGCGCACAGTCCTCTCCAGTCCTAAGTGACTTTACACAGAACCCGGAAAACAACACATATTATGTCACAACACAGCGCGCCACAATTCGGAATATGAAACAGTGATTTAAAAGCAAACAGAAAGATTGTAAATTTTGTAAAGTACATTTATTTGACATCAAATGTTTAGAGAATATTCAGCAATTTGCATTTGTCTTTGTTGTCGATCCGCAAAAGTTCATGTTGAGGCACGCAATGTTCCTTTGCGGTACAGAGGGTGTTAGATCAGCTTACAACTCAGTGCGCCACAATTTGGAATATGAAACTGTGGTTTAAAAGTAAACAGCAGGATTGTACATTTGGTAAAGTACATTTATTTCACATGAAATGTTTAGTGAATATTCAGCGATTTGCTATTGTCTCTGCTGTCGATCAGCAAAAGCTTATTTTGAGCCACGCGTTGTTCCTTTGCGGTAGATAGGCTGTTGGTTTATGATGAAAGCAGTAAATGGTCGCTCTGATAATCGGAAGGTTGCTCCAACAACAAGCCATTAGACCACCCTATTGGTTGGTATGTTGTTTGTAGCCGCTAGTATTGCGTAAGGGGGCGATTGTCCCATAAAATGGTGAGGGTCATGAAGTTGCATATTTGGACCTGCACCTGGCAGTTGAAGACCCCATCCGCTGGAGTCTGTAAATCGTGACATAGGCAAAATGGGGCGACATACCTGTTTTAAAAAACATAAATTAGTCTCACCAGCCGATCTTCATTAAAAATTATCATTTTATTTATTAGGGCGTGAAACTATTTGCTATCGAAGATAGTGCAACAGAGTATGTTAATAATAAAATAATAATATTTTCCCATTCATATAGCGCTAAGAACCGTGAGGTATCTAAGCGGTGCTTATTATTACCCACGGTGTGTGGTGCTCATTTATCGATCACGGAAGGATGAAAGGCTGAGTTTGGCCTTGCCGGGATTCGAACTTGCGTTAGCAAGCTGTGCACGGATGTCAAAGCGAGCGTTGTACTCGCTGTGCCACTTGACAGGCTACAGTGAAGTGGCACAGCGAGTAGAGCGCTTGACCGCCTATAGAGAGGTTACATTATTTCTATTAACCCACCCTGTGTCATCTGCCTTTTTCAGAGCCCTCTAAACGACAGGGGATCAATTTGGCGGTAATAGTGCGCGGTAGAAAACATTATGCCACTTTGAACGAACAAGTTCAACTTGAGCGGTCTTTAATGCTACGCTATTGTAATTATATTTGGTATAAAATAATCTAAAGGGTTACTTACAGTACAATTGCAATTTCCATTGCCTACGAGTAGTGCAGTCCCAAAATACGACTCCGCGTGTGCGAACGATCTTTCGAATAGTGATATAATATATAAAAGTGGTTTTGTTTCAGAAATTTCATCCTTATCTTCTCTTACGTTTTAGCAACACTCCTTCAAGAGAAGTCTTTCATCACAATCTCTGTCTGTCAAGGTCAAAACACAATACAACCTTATAGTCCGCTTCGTGAGCCTCTCCGGGGCCCGAGAAAAAAATGGAAGCAGCTGACCTTCACTGTGAACGAGCATACATTCTTACTCTGCAACATTCTGTGTAAAGCCATCTGTGAAAAGTTGGTTTTTGCACGCCATGTTTGTATATTGTTTACGTGATATTAAAAAAAGTTTGTTTAAGGGACGTTATAGTTCTAAGTACAGCTGAAAGACCCCTGAAAATCGCAAGTTATGGTAAGCTATGAAAAATAACTCGCGGCACCACCGTGCACTGCTAAGACTAACACCCAGGACATCAAAGATGACATCGCAAATGTCATTGATGAAATCACTGATGACATCACATGTGTATGTACTTTTCATGGAATTTGTGTACTAGGGATTTTTATTATAATGTTGCGAAAAAAGTGTCAAGGATATTGCAATAAATATCATACCGTTCTCCAGCATGGGGTCTGGCATGGATTCACATGCTCATGAATATTCCCCGTCGTCAGGCTGGGAATCCTCGGTAAAGAAAAAACCAGTATCAGTTTCGTTTCTGATCTGTCTTTCGTAGTAATAACCAATCACTGGTCTCTGCGTCATACTGACCACAGCCAATGACTGCCCTCTACCTAAGCACCGCCTCTGGCAGCCATCTTCAGATTTTTACCGCACGTTCATGTGTTGGGATCCTCGTGCTATTGCTCTCGAGCGTTAGTGCTATTTTTTCGCGCTTTTTTACCAAAAAACTTCGATTCTTTCGGTCAAAAGAGCCTCAAGCTCCACCGATCCTACATCCGATCAACGGGGACCCGTGTCGGATTCATCTGTGCCCCTCAAGGGTGAAGATTTCGTCGAGCTACACTTCGGAGGACTCCAGAAGCTTCTCAGGCCCGGTCTCGGAGATGGCCCAGGAGAAGGGAAGCTCGACGCCCGGAAAGCTGTTCAGGGTCTGCCCTGGATGCCAGCTGCAGAACGTCTTCAAGGAGGACGAACACTCTTTCTGCCTTTACTGCCTTCATGAGGACAAGACGCACGTGGAGAAGGACTGTGCGTTTTGCGGCAACATGTCGGAACGGACCATGAAGGACCGCCATCAACGTCTCGCCAACTGGCTGGAGGGTAAGAGCCCGTCTGGCGAGAAGAAGAAGAAATCCGAGCGGTCTTCTAAGACCTTTGAGGGCGCCCCGGCGACGGGGGCCCAACATAAGGCCAAGCACCGCGAGTCCGCTGGCACCGGGAGCGCCGAACGGTCGGGCTCTACGGGCGCCAGGCAGGGCGCACCCTCCCCGGCACCATCAACCACGAGCCAACGCTCTGGGTCGGGTAAGAGGAAGGCCGAGCACCCGGCGAAGCTCCTGGAGAGGCCCCGGTCGAGCTCTAAGGCAGAGGAGGATCGTGGCAGTGCCCCCTCCCTCAAGGATAAGGCGGTGAGCGCACCTAAGGTGGTGAAGGCCTTGATCCATCCGACCAAGCCCTCTATCGAAACGGTCGCGGCGGCCCTGGCTCAGCCTGTGGTGGCTGCACCAGTGGTGGCGACCTCAGGGCCCAGAATCTCCCTGCCTCCTCGGAGGGAGTCTTCCTTTGTGCCCATCGATAGGACCCCCGTGAAACCCTCCGTGGGGAAGAAGAAGGGGGGGCAGGGCGTCGTCGTAGAGTCGGCCTCAACCTCAGAAGAGGAGCTGATCGAGGTCTTAAGCCACGGCCTAGGCGTGGAAGAAGGCCAGCCCGTCGGAATGGACCCCGACGCAGGTGACGACGACGACATCGTCGAGGATACCGACGGGGCCCCTGCTCGCCCGTCGGATTCCCCTCTGCCAGCGCCGCAAGACAACTCGGCGGCCATTTTGTTGGCCATACAGTCCTTATGCTCCGAGATAAGGACGAGGCTACCGTTACCGACGGAGGAACCTCTCCCGTCGGGGGATCCAGAACCGGGACCTTCTGGTGTTCCCCCTACCAAGAAAAGAAGGATCCATCCACCACCTCCTTTTCAACCGTCGCGCCCCTTCCAGCCCTCCTCCCCGTCCACCCGAGGGGATGATACGGGGACTGACACGGCAGCGACGGGTACGGACGACGAGGCATACGACGAGGATTTTCCGTCGTCGCCTCCCACCAGGGCCTCTCCGCCCGACGAGATCGGATCTTTCCACTCCATGATCTCCAGGGCTTCCGAGCTTTTCCAACTCTGCCCTGAGGAGAAGAAAAAGGAAGGCTTCCTTTATCAGCGGCGCGAGGCCAAGAGGAAGACGGTCCTCGCAGTGCCTCTGTTGGACGACATTTGGGATGAGGGCCTTTCCCTCCTCAAGAACCCTTCCACGACGCCAGCTAGAAGAGACCGGTACGAGAAAAAGTACCGGGTCCCGGACACGGCCCCCCTATGCCTCCGGGCGCAGCCTACCCCGGACTCCGTTGTCTCCGCGGCAGCCAGGAAGAAAGCGGGGGGGGGTGCGGCCTCCACATCGACTTCCCCGCCGGACGGCGAGGGAAAGAAATTGGATGCTATGGGACGTAGAGTCATCTCATCGGCAGCGACGACGATTAAAGCGGCCAACGCCTTGGCTATCGTGGCCCGCTACGACAGGGAGCTCTGGTACAAGATAGCTCCCCTGCTGGATTTTCTGCCGGACGACAAGAGGGCGGAGGCCCTTTAGATCCTGCAGGAAGGTGAGGTGGCCTCGGACCACGCCATCACCGTGGCGACGCTGGGTTCCGCCAGCTGGGCAACGGCGTTTGCCTTCGACGTCGTGGATGGCTCAAAGCTACGGACTTCCGGCAGGACGTCCAGACCAGAGTCCTGGACATGCCCTTCGACGGGAACAACCTGTTTGGGAAGACAGTGGACGATTCCCTTCAGGCCATCAAGGCGGATACTGAGACGGCCCGGGCCCTTGGAGTCCTGCAACGACGGACGCCCTTTCGGAGCGGCGGAGGCAAGGGCGCCTCCAAAGGTTCCGGCGGCGGTTTCGCTTCCTACCGTCAAGCGGCCCGCTCGTCGTCGCAAGAGGCCTACAGAGGACGAGGCAAGTCTAGCGGACCCCGCCGTCGTCGCCAAGGAGGTCAAGGCGGCAAGGCCGCGTCCAAGCAGGATTGAACCGGCCGTAGGGTCAAGCCCCCACCGAAGCACCCCGGTGGGAGGCCGGCTGGCGGGATTCGTCAGCGTGTGGGAGTCCATCTCCACCGACCGTTGGGTGCTGGACGCCCTGGCCCGGGGCCACGCGCTCGAGTTTCAAAGAAGGTGCCCGCGCGTCCCCCCCGTGGCCAGGAAAGAACTTCACGTCCCTCAACTTCTCCTGGAGGTAAAGGCGATGCTCAGAAAGGGCGCCATCGAACTCGTCCCAAAGAGGCTTCGGGGCTCCGGAGTCTACTCGAGATACTTCCTCGTGAAGAAGAAGACGGGAGGATGGCGCCCCATCCTAGACCTGCGACGTCTGAACAAGTTCATCAAGGCGCAGAAGTTCCGGATGGTCACCCTCCAGCACGTCCTGGGTCAGCTGGAGGAAGGAGACTTCCTATCGTCGCTGGATTTGGAGGATGCCTACTTCCACATTCCCATCCTAAAGGGGCACCGCAAATTCCTCAGATTCGTGGTCCAAGGGCGTCGTTACCAGTTCAAAGCCCTTCCCTTCGGACTACGGTCGGCACCCAGGGTATTCACCAAGTGCCTCGCACCGGTGGCGGCGCAGCTGCGCCGCGAGGGGATTCACGTCTACCCCTACCTGGACGACTGGCTCATCCGCGCCAAGACGAGGGAGCTCGCCGTGGTCCACACGGCAAGGACCGTCCAACTCCTCACGGACCTGGGATTCTCCGTAAACTACGCCAAATCCCACCTGGTGCCCGCGCAAGTCGCACTGTTTCTGGGAGCGAGGCTCGACACAGTGTCCCTTCTGGCCTCCCCGTCGGAGGAGAGGACCAGGACCATCTTGGGCAAGGTGCAACGGATGTTGGTGCCCGACGCGGCCAAAGTGAGGTCCATCAAGTCCCTCCTCGGGATGATGTCTTCCTGCATCTACCTCATCCCCATGTGCAGGCTCCGGATGCGCCCGTTGCAAGAATTCCTGGATGCGCGCTGGATCCAGACGACGGGCAGCTTCGAGGAAAGGATCAAGCTCGACGAGAGTTTCCGACGAGCGATACGGTGGTGGGGCACCCGCGCGCATCTGACGGCGGGCATGGACTTCCAGACCCCAGCCCACCAGGAGACTGTGACCACGGATGCCTCCCTGGAAGGGTGGGGAGCGCACACCGAAAATCTGCACGCAAGAGGACTCTGGCTCCCGACGGAGAAGTCCCTGCATATCAACGTCCTGGAGCTCCGTGCAGTGTTTTGGGCCCTCAGGTCCTTCCTTCCGTCCCTCAAGGGCAAGGTGGTGAGGATCTTCACCAACAACACCACCACCATGTTTTACATCAGGAAACAGGGCGGAACCAGGTCCCCAGCGCTGTCCAAGGAGGCGCAGGACCTGTGGCATTGGGCCGTCGCCCAAGGGATTTTTCTGGTGCCGTTTCATCTGGCAGGGATAAAAAACACCATCGCCGACTCACTCAGCAGGGAGCTGCGCTCGTGCCACAAGTGGGAACTACGGCAGGATCTGGTGGATCGCCTCTTCCGACGGTGGGGCACACCCCAGATCGACCTGTTCGCGACGGCGACGAACACCAAGTGCCGGAGGTTCGCCAGCAGGTTTCCCCAGACGAGGAGCATGGGCGATGCTTTCTCGTTCCCCTGGGAGGGCCTGTTCCTCTACGCGTTCCCTCCCTTGCCTCTGCTAATCCGGCTCGTCAACCAGCTCAAGAGGTCACGGTGCAGGATGATCCTCGTCGCACCTGCGTGGCCGAGGCAGATATGGTTCCCGGACCTTCTGGACTTGTCAGCGTCCCCGCCGATCAAGCTGCCGGCGGACGCGGATCTACTCTCCAGGGAAGGAGGCGCCATCCTCCACCACGACCCGAAGTCACTGAACTTGCAGGCCTGGCTCCTGCAGCGCTAGAGTTTGGAGGATACGACATACCGGCCGATTGCAGAGAGGTTCTTGCAAAGGCCAGGGCGTCCTCGACTCTTAAATGCTACAGACACAAATGGAAGAGGTTCTCTGTCTGGTGCCACGCACAGAAGATTAACCCTCTACGGATTACGGCTCCCCAAGTACTGCCGTACCTGCTGACGCTGGCCAAAGCTGGTCTGGCACACGCGTCCATCAAGATTCATCTTGCTGCGATCTCCCGATACACCAGAACCACGGGGCGGACGTCCTTGTGGTCTCATCGTCTGGTGAAAGAGTTCATGAAGGGACTGTTCAGATCGTTCCCGCCGGTGAAGGCTCCGGCCCCGGCGTGGGAGCTCAACGTGGTGCTGACCAGGCTCATGGGACCTCCGTTCGAGCCTCTGCACTCGGCCCCGTTGAAGTTTCTATCGTGGAAAACAGCTTTTCTTGTGGCCATCACCTCCGCACGACGAGTGGGAGAGATCCAGGCCCTTTCCTGCAAGGCCCCGTACTTGACTTTCCACGACACGAGGGTAGTGCTCAGGACGCACCCCTCCTTCATGCCCAAGGTACCGTCGGACTTCCATCTCAACGAACCCTTGGTGTTACCTGTGTTCTTCCCGTCGCCTTCGTCGCCGGCTGAGAGGACTTTGCACTCGCTGGATGTAGCTAGAGCGCTGAAGTTCTATGTGGACCGCACGAAGGGTTTTCGGAAGACGTCACTACTCTTTGTGAACTTTGGACCTGTCAATCAGGGGAAGGCTCTCTCGAAGGCTTCCATCTCCAGATGGCTCTCCGGCTGTATCATGTGCTGTCACCGGTTGGCAAACCGACCGCTGCCTGGCCGTCCGAGAGCCCATTCCACCAGAGCGATCGCAGCTACCACGGCGTTCCTATCTGGTGTGCCCCTGCTGGACATATGCAGGGCTGCTACGTGGAGGTCGACGCACACCTTCACGAAATTCTACTGCGTCGACCGGGATTCCAGGGAGGAGTCCAGGGTCGGCCAAGCAGTGCTGCGCAACCTGTTCGCCTGAGGTGAGCCTGGTGAGGAGGTAAGATGCTTAATGTTGAGTTGATGTGATGCTTAATGTTGAGCCTTTGCCACCTCCCGTGGTTGTGCATGTGTGTACTGCTATGTATTCTTTATTCATGAGCATGTGAATCCATGCCAGACCCCATGCTGGAGAAGGAACAAGTTACTTACCTGTAACTGTTGTTCTCCAGCATGGGTCTGGCATGGATTCACATGCGAACCCTCCCGCCTACCCCTCTGCGGCTCTTCACTTGGTCATACTGCCACTTCACGTGCTTCCAAATCTGAAGATGGCTGCCAGAGGCGGTGCTTAGGTAGAGGGCAGTCATTGGCTGTGGTCAGTATGACGCAGAGACCAGTGATTGGTTATTACTACGAAAGACAGATCAGAAACGAAACTGATACTGGTTTTTTCTTTACCGAGGATTCCCAGCCTGACGACGGGGAATATTCATGAGCATGTGAATCCATGCCAGACCCATGCTGGAGAACAACAGTTACAGGTAAGTAACTTGTTCCTTATTAGTGCTTTGAACGATGCATTGATATAAATAGCATTGTATTATGGGATTCTATCTAGTATACTGAGCTACTAATGGAGAAACATAGCATTGTGTGCAGATTACAAGATGAAAGTATAATATTTGTAATGTTAATATGTTGAATAATGAAATGATAATTGTCTTGAAATGTTCGAAAATTCACAAAATGGGGGTGTTCTGAGGACGTTATTCGTATTGTGTGATTGCTTAGCTGTATGCAATGAGGGAATGGCACAGAGAGTAAAGTGGACGCCGTCCGCGGACACCACGGCTGTTCGTGGACAGGGCGTGCTACATCCGGGTTTTTCCAGGAAATCCAACATGGAAAGAAGACTGTACGGATCAGCCAATCAAATGTCGAGGTTGTGGATTTGTGTTGAAAGAGACTGTGTGTGGTGAAGATGGCAGAAGTAGAGAAAGTCAGGGTGTTGGTGCTTGGAGATATGCTTGTGCATGGTTTACAACAGTACGCTCAATGCAGGCATGTTGCAAAGAACTGTGATGTGAAAGGAGTGGAGGTGGTGTGGAGCACTGTGCCTGATTGCAATGTACAGGGAATTGTACAAGTTTGTGAGGATATGGCCACGATGAACAGTCCGCGTGTGGTAGTTTTGCACTATGGTGCTTTCCATTTGGGCAACGTCAGTGCCCCTACTTTGTTGGCTGATTTGGAACGCTTGGTTCAAGCCGTAATGAAGATCCTTCCAAATGCGAAAGTAATTTTTTCTGGATTACTAACTAGGGCAATATGGGACAATAGTTCAGTTTTTTGTCCTCAGCAAAACATTGCTAGGTGTGTCATCAACCGAGGCATGTGTGCCTTCATGCTTAGAGCTGGTATGTTCTTCTGTAATAATGAGAATATTGATGCCAGTAATGCTGTTAATTTTAAAGAAGATGGCATCTCTTTATCTTTTACGGGAAATGCCTTTCTATTTTGGAATGTAAGGGTAGCTTTGGAGAAGGTTATGTGAAGATTTTAGGAGTAAAGTAAGAAAAAAAAACAAGAAAAAAAAATACAAAATAACAGGTGTCTGTCAAGCATCTGTAAAAAAAACAAAAAAAACGGCTCTTTTCAGAGCCAACTTCAAAGGGGAAATGGGGCACAGTATTTAAATTTACATTCACCACGCTCAGATTTTCGATATGTCCGCGGACATGGCGGTAGTCCGCGGACATGAAAATCACTACTACGAGGGGGTTAGTATGTTCTATGTTACATGTATATGAAGTCAGGGATATTATGGTTAAGTTGTGCTACTAAAAACCTTTGAAATTCAGTGAAAAAACTTTGTTAAAGGGACGTTATGGTTAAGTTGCGCTACTAAAAACCTATGAAATTCAGTGAAAAAAATTAGTTAAAGGGACGTTATGGTTCAAAGTAAAACCGAAAAACCCCTGAAATTCGGCAGTTAAGGTAAGATAAGCAACCATAACTCGCGCCACCGTGCACTGCTAACACTAACACCCAGGACATCAAAGATGACATCACAACGTTTTTTCACTGAATATATATATATAATGGAAAATGGAAAATCTGTTATTGCGTTTGTTCCTCATACAATTCAACACCGTTCCACCAAATTGTGCATGTTAGGACCCTCCATACAATACTGGCTACATGACATTTGGCCACCCCACCTCTTTCTCCGGATTTCAGCCCCTTCACACATAAGATTATTGCCTGAAATCTGATAAACATCAATGTGGGCGTAGAAGTACCGGACAAACCACGTTTGAAGACCAAGAAAACCACGTTTGAAGGCCCTAGGACACACTGTTTCTGAAATTGTTGTACTGCATAACTAGGGTGAGGCGACAGGTGGGGAGAGTGCACAGAAGGTCCCTGTATGCTGCAGCACGCCAACCCTCACCTCACCTCCCTGTCTGCTCCGGGGTATGTCAGCCAGCCACACGTGCCCATTCTTGGTGCAGTTTGCTTCAGCGTGCAAAGCACATTAACCGATAAGCGTCTCGGAACAGCGACCTACATGATCATTGATTTTCAACAATTGATGAGTGTTAGCATGTCTGTCTGCAGAACCGTTGCGGAGTACAGGTACTCTTTGCTGGTATCTCCTATAAATCCTTCTATTTTGGCATCTGCTCTCAAGGGCAAATCAGGGATATATCCCATTCCTATTTTCAATTTGGTACATGTTCTTTTCCATACCTGTTGGATCACCCGTGTTATATAAGATGACTGCTATCGCCCCACTTCATGCCGTTCTAATGTAATGGCAATCACAATTTGTTTAAGCTATTTTTGTAATTGTGGGTTTTAGTGTAAATGATGAGTCAAAGGTTACACTAATAAACGTGTTGTAAAGAAATCTGTGTGTCAAATAATGTTATTTGAACTGCATGCACAGTTGGCTCTAAGATTTCTGTTTATAAGTATATTGTTTGGATATTTGTTTCAGGGAGAATCTAGTGCCATTTTCCTTTTATTATTCCAAGCATTGTCTAGTTACGGCACAATGCAACAAGAGCCAAGAAGGATTGCAAACCAACGCTGAAGCCCTGACCTACCCTGCCCAGCCCTTCCGTTTTGAATGGAGTTGGAGCCACTTCCACCACTGAGTCCCTCATACTCGTTATAAGGGACACTTCACTTTTCTCGCTTTCCCCCAGAATCTCACCGTCTCCAGAGCCCTGGTTCTCTCTAGGCTGGACTACTGCAACAGCCTCTTTCTCCATCTGGCCATCTGGCTTCATCTACTCTCCGCCCTCTGCAACTAATCCAGAACACACTGCAAAACGTATCCAGCCCTGAAATATCTCCACTGGCTCCCGGTGGTTGCAAGTATCAAGTTCAAGACACTTTGCATTGTCCACAAGGCTTTTTTTTGGTGCTGGGGCCCGCACTACATCCAACGCTCTCTTCCAAAATACCTTCCTTCTCGATCCCTTCCCTCAGCTGCCTCCAATTCTCTAAGGCTTAGGCGCTTCTCCAGGCAGAGAGTGGGGGGTAGATCTGTCTCCTCTGCAGGTGCCCCCCTCTGGAATTGCCTCCCTGCCCCTCTTAAACTTGAGCTGGACCACCTGAAGTTCCGGAAGCAGCTCAAAACTTTCCTCCTCTTCTCTGCTTTCTCTTTCCCTCCCCTGCTGCTTTACCTGACCTACCTATAAGCTTTACAGACTGGTTGCTTGGCTACCCCCAGAGTCTCACTGGGTACCAGCCTCTTTCTTGGTTTTTTTATAACTCTTTATTTGCATTTTTCAAAAACAGCACATTACACACAACATAACATAGCAAAATGTAATTCCCCTGCTTCCCCCCTCCCACTCGATCCACTTCTGCCCTTTCTCCAGTCCTGGTTATTCCCTGGAGGTCCATGACGCTGATGATAATGGAGTATCCCCTACTTCCTTAATCTGCATTGTTCTCCCATATTTTGCTATGTTTCCCCAACATCCCTCTGCACCGGTAAACTATCTTCTCCGTAATCCGTCAGTTTTCCATGCCCATTTGCCAAGTTGCTACTGTTGGAGTGTCCCCGGAGCCCATATGACTGCCAGGTCCCTGTTTACCACCATTACCGCTATGGCTATCAACCTACACTCCCACCTGTTCCCTTCTAAGTCACCACCAGTATTTAGCAATAGCATTTTAGGATCCCGCAGAATTGTCCTGCTCAACACTTTCTCCAGTCTGTGGAGGACCACCTCCACCAAGGCTCCTGGCCGTCAGCAATTCCACAACATATGATAAAATGTGCCTTCCACACACTTAGGGGCTGTAACTGTAACCCTACAGTCCCTTGTCCTCCTTGCACTATCCAGAGCTGCGCTGCCCTGGCTGAACTTACTCAGAGCATTGCTGTCCTGTTTTCCCCTCCCCTCTCCCTTGCACTCCCCCTCCCTTTTCCCCTTGCACTTCTCGTTCTCGCACTTGCACAATCTGAATGACACAAGGTTTAGTAAGATCGTTTGTCTTGTTCTCCCTCTGGCCTCCTGCCCCTGTCTTGTCTTGTCTAGAAATACTTGTGTACAGGCGCATTATAAATGACATCATATCATATCATAATGTTTCTGATCAAGGCTGGATACTTTGCTGCAGGATACTGCTTTTGAGCTGGACGCACATCCAAGTCATGAATTATGACTGTCATTATTACTAGAGGAATAGGTGGAGAAAGGGATATATTTAGAAACTGCTGCTGATTAATGTCTAGAACGGAACCATCTGTTATTTCCCAGAATTGCATACATTGATGGGGTGGATGAGTACAATCAGACTTGGGTGGTGGGGGTCTAAAGTTGTCTGTTTTTAGATCCGAAGGGGAAGAGTGGGCCAACCCATATAGAATAAATATTTTGGCATTGCATGTTGGCCCTAATGATTAGAAAAGAATAAAGAACACCCGCCTCATAATTAACATGTTGGTTTTGTAATCATCGTTTCGATATGATGTATCTTTTTTCACAAAATAAAACGTTTCTTTCTCCTTCTTTGCTTTCTCCTATTTGTATTCTTCCACGGTTTATTGTTCCTTCCTGCACCTCGGAAATTTCAACTATATTCAGAATATAACATGTTCTTATGTACTTGGAGTGTAGTGCATCCCTTTGCGGAATATAATTATCCAAACATACTTAACAATAGCGTGCTCTCTGGTGATATTATGCTGAAGCACATACTGCCCAAAATGATCCCGCGCACTTAATATTCCATTATATTGCTTTACATTTCTATGAGCTAATTTATCAGCAGGTTTTGGAGAATAAAAATGAAAGAAAGCATCTTCTGCTAAAATATATGTGAGGGAAATGTGAGAATATAGCCGCACTGTTGTAGCTTTATTAAATCATAAGAACACTGTCACTTTTTATGTTCGTATGCCTTGATGATATTAGAGTTTTGCCATGCATTAGAACACTGATAATAGAGAAAACCAAATGCTGACCTGTAACTTTGTTGTCCCTGTTCTTCATCATGTGACTGGGTTTGGAGGCTCAGCAAAAAGATTAAAATGAGGAAAAGAAAAACAAAACGGAAACCTTTAGCTGAGGCGAGGGGATTCACTGTGCAGTTGCATGTTTACACAGAAGCTAAATCTACAAGACAGTCAAAGTGGCCCAACCCTGCGCGCAGAACCAAGAGCTGAGGGATAGAACGTGCCATGGGGTAAGAGGAACAAGTGGTCGAAGACAGAAAGTTCAGACACTGAGAAGGTGTGCAAGCGGTGAGAGAGCACCAATGCGCAAGCAGTGTTGAGAAACTGAAGGAAAGACCAGGAAACTGGTTGTTGGGTGTTGCAATCTCAACACTTCCCAACGCATCGCAAGAGGCGCTGAGAGAGAGTAAGGGCAAACCAGTGGGAACGGTTAATTGTAAGTTTTGGATCTAGCACTTCACAGGGCACAGTGTGTAGTGCTCAAACATCTAGAGAATCAAAGTGAACTGTTCTGTAATTGAAGTCCTGTCACTCCTCAATGGTGCAGACACTGAGGAACAGAGACATTAGGCCTCATTCCGAGATTGGTGGCAGTCATGGCGCTATTTGCGCCATGACTGCCACCAATAACGGGACCGGCACCAGTGTTGTTCAATGGGGACTTACTGGTGTAGTCCAACCATGGCGGGACCGGTAAGTCCCCATTGAACATGCCATTCCCATTTGAGCCCCCATCGGGCTCAATGGGAATGGGAAAGGCGCTATTTACGGGCCTGCTAATGGCAGGGCCGTAATTAGCAGCCTGGTCCACTAACTGGACCCGTAAGGGACGTGTGGTCCGACCAAGGGACCCGTATCTTAGGGGTCCCGTTGGGGGACCTCGGAATCGGGCAGTAGGGGATTACCGGACCCGGTTTCCCCTACTGCCCGACTCGGAATGATGCCCATTGTTAAGTATAGAAGGGCAAACTAGCTTAGCCACTCCAAGGTAGGGATTCAAAGAACTGGGAGACATAGCACTTGTTAACCACAGCAAGGGCCAGCTAAGAGAGAGAAAGTGATCACAGAAATGAAGAGAATCATAGACTTTAAATGGGGAACATCATTCATTTATAATTTGATTAAACAACACATTCTTTTATTTGGGGTTGCAACATAATCACTGACAGTGACCTGGCACACAAACAAACATCTAGTACTGGACCACTTGCAGCTTGAAATGATATATGCTACTAAAAGACCTCAATCACAATGTCTGGGTAACCAGAACATCTGAAGTCTGAACATTTACTGTAGCTATTTCTAGATCAATCCAATCCATCCTAAAACGTCTATTATTGCACTTGGAAAAGTATATGAAGCACCCCTTCAGATCAACCCCTGGTTAGTAGATAGTGATTGTTTCTCCCACAGTATGCTAAAGTCTAATTTAACTTTGATGACCTAAAGTCAAGTTGCGTTATCTGTCTAGACACCCACAGGGACTTCCTAACTATCCCAACTCCATCCAATGGTAAGTGTTCTATAGGGATTGGGAATTGTCCCCTACAGATACTCTGCTTGATTCAGTTTTGCTTCTACCATGCTCACTTTCTCCTCCGCCTCTTCTGATTTCTCATTCTACTCCTTCTCCAACTTCACCCACCACTATTCTCTCTGCCCTCGACTCTTCTGTCTCTCGGATGTCTCTCGTTTTTTCTAGGCTTCCCCTTCACTCTTTGATGTTACTACTTCCTTCTCCAGCCTACTGCTTCTTCCTCGACTCTACTGCCTGCCACACACTAATCCTCCCTCCACACTACTACCATCACTCCATTAACCTCCTCCTCAGACACCCTTCTTTCACTCGATAACACACACTTCACATTCACTCCTTACTCTATCTCACCTAAACGCACCCACCAACCACACAGTCGCGCACACTCCTGATGCAGTATCACTTGCACTCACTAACTAATACCTCACCTTCTGTCCATATTTGTGTTAGGGGTCTTGGTCCTGGGCTCCCCCTGGTAAACCCAGTGTTTTTCGGGGTCAATGCCCCTTGTAAAGTTCCTGGTGGTCTAGGGAATGAACCATTGGCTTCTGTGTCTTGGTGCCGGCGTTGAAGAGTGTTAGATGGTTTTGCTGCTCTGCCGTTTCCCTCTCTCCTCTCAGGATCTCTTTTCAGGCGCATGATGCTGCTAGCGCTGAATGCCTGAGGATTGCCTCTGCTTATTTGGGTTCAGGCTTCTGGCAATAGTTTGCAGACGTCATGTGGCACTTAAGGTCCTTTCTCTCCTTGCTGCTGCTTGTTTTCGCTCATAGCAGGTGTGTAAACTCTACAAGAAACAGTCTGGTGAGCAACTTGTATATGATGTATGGTGTGATACAAATGTGCACGGCATAGCAGCATGCTGGCGCAGTGGGGTATAGGAACTGGACCCTCTCAACTGCCACAATCCTCCTCCGAGGAAGGGCTGGTACTGGATTTCTACCCGGTTACCCTCCCAACCCCAAATAAGAGGGATTCTCGTCTTCTCTTCACAAGGCCAGGCCACTGGCCTTGTCAGGTCACTGCGCCATACAAATGTATCATTTTTGGCAGTCACAGTATTTCTTCCTCGGGATGTTGTATAGAATGAGGGCTTTCAGGCACGAGAGCTCTGTTGACTCACATCCACCCTTTTAGCAAGTCCCCCTCCTATTCTCTCCAACATTGAAGCATAGTGTAGGCAAGCCCATTCTTGTCAAATGATTCTGGTGGCTCCTTGTGGTCAATTCAGGTTTCTTTTTCTGATCTATTGGACCGGTCTTCTAGCTTATGTGGTGTATCTGTCTAGGGAGGAATGATTAGTTTTCCAATGTTAGCCTCAAATTCTGTGATGCTTTCCTTTCAGAATACTGTTGTAAAACATAATTTTGAAAGACATTTGCATTACCCCCTCTCGGATGGCTCAACCAATGTGGGGTCCAAATGTGTTTTTTCGATTCTGGCTTCCAAGTGCTCTGAACTCGTGGCTACCAGTAAGCTTGATTTGCTGACCTAGCAGACTGCTTTTCTGGTTCCTCTTACCTCTTCTTGTAGGATAAGTGATTTGTAGGCTCCCTCTTCTTTGATCATGTTACAGATTTTCATATGGGAAAGTTTGTACTTGCGGTGAATTCTTTCTTTTGGCCTAAGATTTTGCCAGATTTCCCTGACAATCGGGAGATATTTTTGCCACTTTGCTTTACAAATCCGTCGTCTGGAGGAAGGGAAACCATGGATAATATTTCATTTAATGCTGTGATGTACCGATGACAGGGTCCTCAGACAGGTTTTGTAAGATATACGGTGGGCATTTGCCCAACAGATCGCTTGCCTGACAGGCAAGCCTTCAAGACCTATCTACCCAGTGGGTGGTAAGGCTGGCGCCTCCTCTTGAAGCTCATGCTTTGAGGGCATAAGTCGCTACTCCTTACTCTGGCCAAACATTGCAACAGTTATCTTGGTGACACGTAAACGTTTTTAGTTTAGAGCTTCTATCCACTGAATAGGACAATCTCGAGCAGGGGTCTGCAACCCACTACGACGCCTACGATCCCTCACCATTCGCTATACTGCATAAGGTTGATGGGAGATGGAGAGACAAAGGTTGCCAACCCCTGATCTTGAGAGTATAAATGGAACAGTCATGAAGGCCAATTGACTAAAGTTCGCCTTTATTAATTGCTACAATTAAAAGATATATTTCGTTTTGCTGTAGTGTATTGTCTCTTGTGAAGTATAACAGACTTTCTCCAGCATGGGGTCTGGCATGGATTCACATGCTCATGAATATTCCCCGTCGTCAGGCTGGGAATCCTCGGTAAAGAAAAAACCAGTATCAGTTTCGTTTCTGATCTGTCTTTCGTAGTAATAACCAATCACTGGTCTCTGCGTCATACTGACCACAGCCAATGACTGCCCTCTACCTAAGCACCGCCTCTGGCAGCCATCTTCAGATTTTTACCGCACGTTCATGTGTTGGGATCCTCGTGCTATTGCTCTCGAGCGTTAGTGCTATTTTTCGCGCTTTTTCACAAAAAACTTCGATTCTTTCGGTCAAAAGAGCCTCAAGCTCCACCGATCCTACATCCGATCAACGGGGACCCGTGTCGGATTCATCTGTGCCCCTCAAGGGTGAAGATTTCGTCGAGCTACACTTCGGAGGACTCCAGAAGCTTCTCAGGCCCGGTCTCGGAGATGGCCCAGGAGAAGGGAAGCTCGACGCCCGGAAAGCTGTTCAGGGTCTGCCCTGGATGCCAGCTGCAGAACGTCTTTAAGGAGGACGAACACTCTTTCTGCCTTTACTGCCTTCATGAGGACAAGACGCACGTGGAGAAGGACTGTGCGTTTTGCGGCAACATGTCGGAACGGACCATGAAGGACCGTCATCAACGTCTCGCCAACTGGCTGGAGGGTAAGAGCCCGTCTGGCGAGAAGAAGAAGAAATCCGAGCGGTCTTCTAAGACCTTTGAGGGCGCCCCGGCGACGGGGGCCCAACATAAGGCCAAGCACCGCGAGTCTGCTGGCACCGGGAGCGCCGAACGGTCGGGCTCTACGGGCGCCAGGCAGGGCGCACCCTCCCCGGCACCATCAACCACGAGCCAACGCTCTGGGTCGGGTAAGAGGAAGGCCGAGCACCCGGCGAAGCTCCTGGAGAGGCCCCGGTCGAGCTCTAAGGCAGAGGAGGAGCGTGGCAGTGCCCCCTCCCTCAAGGATAAGGCGGTGAGCGCACCTAAGGTGGTGAAGGCCTTGATTCTTCCGACCAAGCCCTCTATCGAAACGGTCGCGGCGGCCCTGGCTCAGCCTGTGGTGGCTGCACCAGTGGTGGCGACCTCAGGGCCCAGAATCTCCCTGCCTCCTCGGAGGGAGTCTTCTTTTGTGCCCATCGATAGGACCCCCGTGAAACCCTCCGTGGGGAAGAAGAAGGGGGGGCAGGGCGTCGTCGTAGATTCGGCCTCAACCTCAGAAGAGGAGCTGATCGAGGTCTTAAGCCACGGCCTAGGCGTGGAAGAAGGCCAGCCCGTCGGAATGGACCCCGACGCAGGTGACGACGACGACATCGTCGAGGATACCGACGGGGCCCCTGCTCGCCCGTCGGATTTCCCTCTGCCAGCGCCGCAAGACAACTCGGCGGCCATTTTGTTGGCCATACAGTCCTTATGCTCCGAGATAAGGACGAGGCTACCGTTACCGACGGAGGAACCTCTCCCGTCGGGGGATCCAGAACCGGGACCTTCTGGTGTTCCCCCTACCAAGAAAAGAAGGATCCATCCACCACCTCCTTTTCAACCGTCGCGCCCCGTCCAGCCCTCCTCCCCGTCCACCCGAGGGGATGATACGGGGACTGACACGGCAGCGACGGGTACGGACGACGAGGCATACGACGAGGATTTTCCGTCGTCGCCTCCCACCAGGGCTTCTCCGCCCGACGAGATCGGATCTTTCCACTCCATGATCTCCAGGGCTTCCGAGCTTTTCCAACTCTGCCCTGAGGAGAAGAAAAAGGAAGGCTTCCTTTATCAGCGGCGCGAGGCCAAGAGGAAGACGGTCCTCGCAGTGCCTCTGTTGGACGACATTTGGGATGAGGGCCTTTCCCTCCTCAAGAACCCTTCCACGACGCCAGCTAGAAGAGACCGGTACGAGAAAAAGTACCGGGTCCCGGACACGGCCCCCCTATGCCTCCGGGCGCAGCCTACCCCGGATTCCGTCGTCTCCGCGGCAGCCAGGAAGAAAGCGGGGGGGGGGGGTGCGGCATCCACATCGACTTCCCCGCCGGACGGCGAGGGAAAGAAATTGGATGCTATGGGACGTAGAGTCATCTCGTCGGCAGCGACGACGATTAAAGCGGCCAACGCCTTGGCTATCGTGGCCTGCTACGACAGGGAGCTCTGGTACAAGATAGCTCCCCTGCTGGATTTTCTGCCGGACGACAAGAGGGCGGAGGCCCTGGAGATCCTGCAGGAAGGTGAGGTGGCCTCGGACCACGCCATCACCGTGGCGACGGACATCGCCGACACTGGGTTCCGCCAGCTGGGCAACGGCGTTTGCCTTCGACGTCGTGGATGGCTCAAAGCTACGGACTTCCGGCAGGACGTCCAGACCAGAGTCCTGGACATGCCCTTCGACGGGAACAACCTGTTTGGGAAGACAGTGGACGATTCCCTTCAGGCCATCAAGGCGGATACTGAGACGGTCCGGGCCCTTGGAGTCCTGCAGCAACGACGGACGCCCTTTCGGAGCGGCGGAGGCAAGGGCGCCTCCAAAGGTTCCGGCGGCGGTTTCGCTTCCTACCGTCAAGCGGCCCACTCGTCGTCGCAAGAGGCCTACAGAGGACGAGGCAAGTCTAGCGGACCCCGCCGTCGTCGCCAAGGAGGTCAAGGCGGCAAGGCCGCGTCCAAGCAGGATTGAACCGGCCGTGGGGTCGGGCCCCCACCGAAGCACCCCGGTGGGAGGCCGGCTGGCGGGCTTCGTCAGCGTGTGGGAGTCCATCTCCACCGACCGTTGGGTGCTGGACGCCCTGGCCCGGGGCCACGCGCTCGAGTTTCAAAGAAGGTGCCCGCGCGTCCCCCCCGTGGCCAGGAAAGAACTTCACGTCCCTCAACTTCTCCTGGAGGTAAAGGCGATGCTCAGAAAGGGCGCCATCGAACTCGTCCCAAAGAGGCTTCGGGGCTCCGGAGTCTACTCGAGATACTTCCTCGTGAAGAAGAAGACGGGAGGATGGCGCCCCATCCTAGACCTGCGACGTCTGAACAAGTTCATCAAGGCGCAGAAGTTCCGGATGGTCACCCTCCAGCACGTCCTGGGTCAGCTGGAGGAAGGAGACTTCCTATCGTCGTTGGATTTGGAGGATGCCTACTTCCACATTCCCATCCTAAAGGGGCACCGAAAATTCCTCAGATTCGTGGTCCAAGGGCGTCATTACCAGTTCAAAGCCCTTCCCTTCGGACTACGGTCGGCACCCAGGGTATTCACCAAGTGCCTCGCACCGGTGGCGGCGCAGCTGCGCCGCGAGGGGATTCACGTCTACCCCTACCTGGACGACTGGCTCATCCGCGCCAAGACGAGGGAGCTCGCCGTGGTTCACACGGCAAGGACCGTCCAACTCCTCACGGACCTGGGATTCTCCGTGAACTACGCCAAATCCCACCTGGTGCCCGCGCAAGTCGCACTGTTTCTGGGAGCGAGGCTCGACACAGTGTCCCTTCTGGCCTCCCCGTCGGAGGAGAGGACCAGGACCATCTTGGGCAAGGTGCAACGGATGTTGGTGGCCGACGCGGCCAAAGTGAGGTCCATCAAGTCCCTCCTCGGGATGATGTCTTCCTGCATCTACCTCATTCCCATGTGCAGGCTCCGGATGCGCCCGTTGCAAGAATTCCTGGATGCGCGCTGGATCCAGACGACGGGCAGCTTCGAGGAAAGGATCAAGCTCGACGAGAGTTTCCGACGAGCGATACGGTGGTGGGGCACCCGCGCGCATCTGACGGCGGGCATGGACTTCCAGACCCCAGCCCACCAGGAGACTGTGACCACGGATGCCTCCCTGGAAGGGTGGGGAGCGCACACCGAAAATCTGCACGCAAGGGGACTCTGGCTCCCGACGGAGAAGTCCCTGCATATCAAAGTCCTGGAGCTCCGTGCAGTGTTTTGGGCCCTCAGGTCCTTCCTTCCGTCCCTCAAGGGCAAGGTGGTGAGGATCTTCACCGACAACACCACCACCATGTTTTACATCAGGAAACAGGGCGGAACCAGGTCCCCAGCGCTGTCCAAGGAGGCGCAGGACCTGTGGCATTGGGCCGTCGCCCAAGGGATTTTTCTGGTGCCGTTTCATCTGGCAGGGATAAAAAACACCATCGCCGACTCACTCAGCAGGGAGCTGCGCTCGTGCCACGAGTGGGAACTACGGCAGGATCTGGTGGATCGCCTCTTCCGACGGTGGGGCACACCCCAGATCGACCTGTTCGCGACGGCGACGAACACCAAGTGCCGGAGGTTCGCCAGCAGGTTTCCCCAGACGAGGAGCATGGGCGATGCTTTCTCGTTCCCCTGGGAGGGCCTGTTCCTCTACGCGTTCCCTCCCTTGCCTCTGCTAATCCGGCTCGTCAACCAGCTCAAGAGGTCACGGTGCAGGATGATCCTCGTCGCACCTGCGTGGCCGAGGCAGATATGGTTCCCGGACCTTCTGGACTTGTCAGCGTCCCCGCCGATCAAGCTGCCGGCGGACGCGGATCTACTCTCCAGGGAAGGAGGCGCCATCCTCCACCACGACCCGAAGTCGCTGAACTTGCAGGCCTGGCTCCTGCAGCGCTAGAGTTTGGAGGATACGACATACCGGCCGATTGCAGAGAGGTTCTTGCAAAGGCCAGGGCGTCCTCGACTCTTAAATGCTACGGACACAAATGGAAGAGGTTCTCTGTCTGGTGCCACGCACAGAAGATTAACCCTCTACGGATTACGGCTCCCCAAGTACTGCCGTACCTGCTGACGCTGGCCAAAGCTGGTCTGGCACACGCGTCCATCAAGATTCATCTTGCTGCGATCTCCCGATACACCAGAACCACGGGGCGGGCGTCCTTGTGGTCTCATCGTCTGGTGAAAGAGTTCATGAAGGGACTGTTCAGATCGTTCCCGCCGGTGAAGGCTCCGGCCCCGGCGTGGGAGCTCAACGTGGTGCTGACCAAGCTCATGGGACCTCCGTTCGAGCCTCTGCACTCGGCCCCGTTGAAGTTTCTATCGTGGAAAACAGCTTTTCTTGTGGCCATCACCTCCGCACGACGAGTGGGAGAGATCCAGGCCCTTTCCTGCAAGGCCCCGTACTTGATTTTCCACGACACGAGGGTAGTGCTCAGGACGCACCCCTCCGTCATGCCCAAGGTACCGTCGGACTTCCATCTCAACGAACCCTTGGTGTTACCTGTGTTCTTCCCGTCGCCTTCGTCGCCGGCTGAGAGGACTTTGCACTCGCTGGATGTAGCTAGAGCGCTGAAGTTCTACGTGGACCGCACGAAGGGTTTTCGGAAGACGTCACAACTCTTTGTGAACTTTGGACCTGTTAATCAGGGGAAGGCTCTCTCGAAGGCTTCCATCTCCAGATGGCTCTCCGGCTGTATCATGTGCTGTCACCGGTTGGCAAACCGACCGCTGCCTGGCCGTCCGAGAGCTCATTCCACCAGAGCGATCGCAGCTACCACGGCGTTCCTATCTGGTGTGCCCCTGCTGGACATATGCAGGGCTGCTACGTGGAGGTCGACGCACACCTTCACGAAATTCTACTGCGTCGACCGGGATTCCAGGGAGGAGTCCAGGGTCGGCCAAGCAGTGCTGCGCAACCTGTTCGCCTGAGGTGAGCCTGGTGAGGAGGTAAGATGCTTAATGTTGAGTTGATGTGATGCTTAATGTTGAGCCTTTGCCACCTCCCGTGGTTGTGCATGTGTGTACTGCTATGTATTCTTTATTCATGAGCATGTGAATCCATGCCAGACCCCATGCTGGAGAAGGAACAAGTTACTTACTTGTAACTGTTGTTCTCCAGCATGGGTCTGGCATGGATTCACATGCGAACCCTCCCGCCTACCCCTCTGCGGCTCTTCACTTGGTCATACTGCCACTTCACGTGCTTCCAAATCTGAAGATGGCTGCCAGAGGCGGTGCTTAGGTAGAGGGCAGTCATTGGCTGTGGTCAGTATGACGCAGAGACCAGTGATTGGTTATTACTACGAAAGACAGATCAGAAACGAAACTGATACTGGTTTTTTCTTTACCGAGGATTCCCAGCCTGACGACGGGGAATATTCATGAGCATGTGAATCCATGCCAGACCCATGCTGGAGAACAACAGTTACAAGTAAGTAACTTGTTCCTTTCATGGCCTACTTAAAGATGATACACCATTAAGCGCTGGAAAGAAGCCGTCATTACGTATTACACGAAACTCCAATGCATGTCAACTTTTGGTGCCTGCTCTCTTGGATATTCGAAAGTGTATACTTTATGTAACAATCCCATTTTCTCCTGCAGAAGGTGCAAGGTTCGCTTCCAATACGCTAATGGAAGTGGTACTGAGGAATCGCTTTACCCTTCTCATTAACAACACGACCTTCGAGGTGGAACCTCCGATAGTAGGTAAGATACTTCTCGTTAGCAGGACGTTAACTTTGGGTGTAATTATGCAATGCTCGCAAAAGGGTGATGAGTTATAATTCTCACATCAATATGACTGTATGACATGTATTTGTGATGTATACAAAACAAATTGTCTTTGATTTCTTCTTCAAGTATGTTGAAAGAATGCTTCCAGTTGCTTGTATGGGTGAATTATATATGTGATAAAAAGCAAATGGTATTTCCCCAGCATGGGGTCTGGCATGGATTTACATGCTCATGAATATTCCCTGTTGTCAGGCTGGGAATCCTCAGTAAGGAAAAAATCAGTATCAGTTTTGTTTCTGATCTGTCTTTCTTAGTAGTAACCAATCACTGGTCTCTGGGTCATACTGCCCCCAGCCAATGACAGCCCTGTCCCTAGGCCCCGCCCCTGGCAGCCATCCTCAGATTTTACCGCACGCTCAAGTGTTGGGCGTCCTCGTGCTATAGCTCTCGAGCTTTTACTGCGTTTTGCGCTTTTTCAAAGAGATTTATCTCATTTTTCAGTCTAATCGAGCCTCAAGCTCCACCGTTTCTACTTCTGTTCAACGGGGACCCGTTTCGGATTTATCTACGCCCCTCAAGGGTGAAGTTTTTGTCAGGTTACGCTTCTTGGAGGATTCCAGAAGTTTCTGAGGCCTACTTCGTGAACGAGAAGAACATGGCCCAGGAGAAGGGAAGCTCGACTTCCGGCAAGCTGTTCAGGATCTGCCCGGGATGCAACCTACAAAATGTGTTCAAGGAGGACGAGCATTCGAAATGCCTTTACTGCCTCCACGAGGACAAAACGCACGTGGAGACGGATTGTGCGTTTTGCTTTAACATGTCGGATCGGATGATGAGGGATTGCCGGACCCGTCTCTCCAACTGGCTGGAAGGCAAGAGCCCAGCAGGTGAGAAGAAGAAGTCCGAGCGGTCTTCTAAGTCCTGTGAGGGCGCCCCGGCAACGGGGGTCCAACAGAAGGCAAAGCACCGCGAGTCCAGGGGCACCGGGAGCGCCGAACAGTCTGGCTCCTCGGCTGCCAGGCAGGGCGCACCTTCACCGACGCCATCAACCGGGAGCCAACGCTCTGGCTCGGGGAAGAGAAAATCCGAGAACCCGGCTAAGCTTCTGGAGAGGTCCTGGTCGATCTCGGAGGAACCGGCCGAGGGTGAGTGAGGCAGTGACCCTCCCCCTAAGGCGAAGGCCTCAAGCGCGCCCAACGTGGTGAAGGCCTTGATTCACCCGGCTGAGGCCTCTATCGAGGGAGTCGCTGCGTCCCTGACGAAGCCTGTGGAGGCTATCCCAGTGGAGGCGACCTCAGGGCCCAGAGTTTCCCTCCTCCACAGAGGGAATCCTCTTTTAGGCCCATCGAGAAGACCCCCGTGAAGACCCCGGTGGAAAAAGAGGGGGCCGGTGGCTGTCACGGACACAGACACATCCTCCAAGGAAGAACTGGCCGAGAATTTGAAGAGGCCCAGCCCCACGGGAGGAATCCCGAGGAGGGGGACGACGAGAGCGAGGGTGGCAACGACGACGAGGTTCAGGACAACTCGATGGCCATTTTGACGGCAATCCAAGCCTTATGCACGAGATAAGGACGAGGCTGCCCCTGCCCCCGACAGACGATCCAGCTGTACTGAAGCCCTCCGAACAAAAGGAGGAGAATTCATCCAGTGCCCCTTCAGCCCTCAGGGCCTCCTCAGCCTTTGTCGCATTCCCCGATCCGGAGGGACGACATGGGAACGGATACGGCCACGATCGGGATGGATGACGACGGTGGTGACGACGGGACTGGCCTCCCGTCTCCGATTCCTCGGGCGTCCCCGCCCGACGAGATTGGCTCCTTCCACGCCATGATTGCCAGAGCATCCGAGCTTTTTCAACTCTGCCCTGAGGAGAAGAAGAAGGAAGGCTTCCTCTACCAATGGCGCGAGGCCAAAAGGTCCTTGCGGTGCCGTTGCTGGATGACATTTGGGACGAGGGACTTGCCCTCCTCAAGAACCCGTCCACAACGCCTGCCAAGAGGGACCGGTACGAGAAGAAGTACCGGGTCCCCGCCGCCGCCCTGTTGTGCCTTAGGGTGCAGCCGACCCCGGATTCGGTCGACTCAGCGGCGGCCAAGAAGAAAGCGGGGGGGGCATCGGCGTCATCCTCAACTTCCGCACCGGACGGCGAGGGAAAGAAGTTGGACGCCATGGGACGACGAGTCATCTCGATTAAGGCGGCCAACGCCCTAGCGATTGTGGCCCGCTATGACAGGGAATTGTGGTACAAGATCGCCTCCCTGTTGGATTTCCTCCCGGATGACAAAAGGGCAGAGGACCTGGCGATCTTACAGGAGGGTGAGGTGGCGTCGGACCACGCCATAACTGTGGCCACGGGCATTGCCGACACCGGTTTCCGCCAGTTGGGCAAAGGCATTTGCCTTCGACGGCGGGGGTGGCTCAAGGCGACGGATTTCTGCCAGGACGTGCAAGCCAAGGTTTTGGACATGCCCTTTGACGGGAACAATCTATTTGGAAAGACTGTGGATGAGTCGCTGCAGGCCATCAAGACCGACACAGAGACGGCTCGGGCCTTGGGAGTTCTGCAGCAGTGGCGACCGCCCTTCCGGAACTTCGGAGGCAAGCAAGGTGCCTCCAAAGGATTCTGCGGCGGCTCCTCGACCTACCATCAGGCAGCCCGCTCCTCGTCGCAAGAAGCCTACAGGGGACGAGGCAAGTCCGGTGGATCTCGCCGTCATCGCCAGGGTGGCCAGGGCGGCAAGGCTGCTTCCAAGCAAGACTGAACCGGCCGTCACGTCGGGCCCCCAACGGAGCACCCCGGTGGGAGGCTGGCTGACAAGGTTCGTCAGCGTGTGGAAGTCCATCTCCACCGACCGTTGGGTGCTGGATGCCCTGGCCCATGGGCACACTCTGGAATTTCTAAAGAAGTGCCCCCAAATTCCTCCTGTGGCCAGGAAGGAAAACCACATCCCTCAACTACTGTTAGAGGTAAGGGCGATGCTCAAGAAAGGAACCATCAAGCCTGTCCCAAAGAGGCTCCGGGGCTCGGGAGTATACTGAAGATACTTCCTCGTCAGAAAGAAGACAGGAGGTTGGTGTCCCATCCTGGACCTGCGTTGGCTAAACAAATACATCAAGGAACAGAAGTTCCGGATGGTCACCCTCCGGCACGTGCTGGGCCAGCTGGAGGAGGGCGACTTCCTATCATCGTTGGATTTGGAGGATGCGTACTTTCACATCCCCATCCTAAAAGGACACAAAGTTTCTCAGGTTCGTAGTCCAAGGGCGGCACTATCAGTTCAAGGCCCTCCTATTTGGATTGAAGTCCGCGCCCAGGGTGTTCACCAAGTGCCTAGCACCAGTGGCGGCGCAGCTGCGCTTGCAGGGGATCCACGTCTACCCCTACCTGGACGACTGGCTCATCCGAGCAGGGACAAGGGAACTCGCCGTAGAACACACAGCAAAGACCGTCCGGCTGCTCACGGACCTGGGATTCTCCATCAACTTCCCCAAATTCCACCTGGTTCCGTCGCAGGTTGCGCTGTTTCTGGGAGCCAAGCTCGATACAGTAGCGCAGTTGGCCTCGCCGGCGGAGGAAAGAACGCAGGCCATCCTGGGCAAGGTACGGCGTCTGCTGGCCACGGACGTGGCCAGAGTGAGGTCCATCAAGTCCCTTCTCGGGATGATGTCCTCTTGCATCTATCTGGTGCGCCTGTGCAGGCTTCGGATGCGCCCTCTGCAGGAGTTCCTCGATGCCCGTTGGACGCAAGTGACGGACAGCTTCGAGGACAAGATCTCGCTCAACGAAGCATTCCACCATGCAATTCGATGGTGGGGCACCCACGCGCATCTCGTCGCGGGCACAGATTTTCAGACTCCAGCATACCAGGTGATGGTGATGACGGATGCCTCCCGAGAGGGGTGGAGAGCACACACTGGAGATCTTCACGTGAGAGGCCTGTGGCTCCCGGAGGAGAGACCGCTCCACATCAACATACTGGAGCTCCGAGCAGTGTTCTGGGCCCTCAAGTCATTCCTCCCATCCCTCAAGGGCAAGGTGGTGAGGATCTTCACCGACAACACCACCACGATGTTCTCTATCTGGAAGCAGGGAGGAACCAGATCCCTAGCCCTGTCCAAGGAAGCCCAGGATCTGTGGCACCGGGCCGTTGCCCAGGGAATGTTTCTGGTACCTTTTCATCTGGCAGGGATAAAAAACACCATTGCCGACTCACTCAGCAGGGAGCTGCGCTCGTGCCACGAGTGGGAACTACGCCAGGATCAAGTGGATCATCTCTTCCGGCGATGGGGCAAACCCCAAATCGACTTGTCCGCGACAGCGACCAACTCCAAGTGCCAGAGGTTCGCCAGCAGGTTCCCCCGGCCGAGGAGCATGGGCGATCCTTTCTTGTTCCCCTGGGACGGCCTGTTTCTATACGCGTTCCCTCCATTGCCGTTGCTGCTCCGCCTCATCAATCAGCTCAAGAAATCCAGGTGCAGGATGATCCTCGTCGCACCGGCGTGGCCGAGGCAGATCTGGTTCCTGGACCTTCTGGACTTGTCAACGTCCCCACCAGTCAAGCTTCTGGCGGATGCGGATCTTCTCTCCAGAGAAGGAGGCGCCATTCTCCATAACGACCCACAGTCACTGAACTTGCAGGCCTGGCTCCTGCAGCACTACAGTTTGGAGGGTACGATATCCCGGCTGATTGCAGAGAGGTTCTTGCAAAGGCCAGGGCGTCCTCAACTCTCAAATGTTACGGTCATAAATGGAAGAGGTTCTCTGTCTGGTGCCGTGCACAGAAGATTAACCCTCTGCGGATTACGGCCCCTCAAGTGCTGCCGTACCTGCTGTCGCTGGCCAAAGCTGGACAGGCTCACGCCTCCATAAAAATACATCTGGCTGCCATCTCCCGATATACCTGGACTACGGGACGGGCATCCTTGTGGTCTCATCGCCTGGTGAAGGAATTTATGAAGGGACTATTCCGATCATTCCCGCCGGTGAAGGCTCCTGCCCCGGTGTGGGAGCTTAATGTGGTGCTGACCAGGCTCATGGAAGCCCCATTCAAGCCTATGCATTTGCGCCTTTGAAGTTCCTGTCGTGGAAGACAGCGTTCCTTGTGGCCATCACCTCTGCACGACGCGTGGGAGAGATTCAGGCCCTTTCCTGCAAGCCTCCATACTTGAATTTCCACGAGACGAGGGTGGTGCTGAGGACGCACCCCTCCTTCATGCCCAAGGTGCCGTCGGACTTCCATCTCAACGAGCCCTTGGTATTACCAGTCTTTTTCCCGTCGCCTTCGTCGCCGGCCAAGAGGACTTTGCACTCACTGGATGTAGCTAGAGCGCTGAAGTTCTACGTGGACCGAACGAAGAGTTTTCGGAAGACATCACAGCTGTTTGTGAACTTTGGACCTGTGAACCAAGGGAAGGCTCTCTCAAAGGCTTCCATTTCCAGATGGCTCTCCGGCTGGATCATATATTGTCATCGGTTGGCAAACCGACCGTTGCCCGGCCGTCTGAGAGCCCATTCGACCAGAGCCATTGCTGCTACCACAGCGTTCTTGTCTGCGGTGCCCCTGCTGGACATCTGCAGGACTGCTACGTGGAGGTCGACGCACACCTTCACGAGATTCTACTGCGTCGACTGGGATTCCAGGGAGGAGTCCAGAGTCGGCCAGTCAGTGCTGCGCAACCTGTTCGCTTAAGGTGAGCCGGGTGAGGAGGTAAGAGATGCTTAATGTTGAGTTTTATGTAAGCTTAATGTTGAGCCTTGCCACCTCCCGTGGTTGTGCATGTGTGTACTGCTATGTATTCTTATATTCATGAGCATGTGAATCCATGCCAGACCCCATGCTGGAGAAGGAACAAGTTACTTACCTGTAACTGTTGTTCTCCAGCATAGGTCTGGCATGGATTCACATGCTAACCCTCCCTCCTACCCCTGTGCGGCTCTTCACTTGGTCATACTGCCACTTTACATGCTACCAAATCTGAGGATGGCAGCCAGGGGCGGGGATTAGGGAGAGGGCAGTCATTGGCTGGGGGCAGTATGACCCAGAGACCAGTGATTGGTTACTACTAAGAGAGACAGATCAGAAAGGAAACTGATACTGATTTTCTCCTTACCAATGATTTCTAGCCTGACGACAGGAAATATTCACGAGCATGTGAATCCATGCCAGACCCATGCTGGAGAACAACAGTTACAGATAAGTAACTTGTTCCTTTTTCATCACTCGCTGTGAGCCCATCTTTCATAACCATTGCAGGGAAAGTAGGTATGTAATTAGTTGCATGTATGACCACCACTGCACCTTATGGTCTTAACCCATCTTCAAATCTAACCCCAAATCTTTGGAAGACGGAGTCTATGTCCCAGGCTTGCAGCGTCTGTTTGGAATAGGCCTCCAAGTAATTCTATATTAAATTTCATAACAGAAAAGGCATGCATTGCTGTGGATGACAGGAAATGCTCAGTGTTCCGAAGCACTGGCATAACTTCAGGCCCTTCACCCATCACGTGTTGCTATTCCTAGGCTCTGCTTTTAAAATATGATTTTGCAGGTCTTCAAAACTCAATAGAGCAATGCCAGTGCACAAGAAACAGCAGAATTAATAAAGTGCTGTGTATGCTATTGGGAGGTTTTGCTGTGGTCTAAGCTTGCAAGTACCCACACCCTCATATTTGCAAGTCCGAGTCCTCATTTGGACCCAGAATAAAGTGGGTCTCAGACACTGACAATGGATTGTCCAGTCAATGGTCTTCATTGCCACTCTATCCCGTACTGACCCATTTTTCTGTTGCGGTGCGATTTCTTCCCAGTTCTTATCTCCAACAATGTTTATGTTAATGTTAAAGGTACTTATATAGCACACGGTCACCGATGGAATTGGTCCCCAGGCGCTCTGGTGGATCTGTAAACAAGGAGGGTGGGTAGGGTTAGTCGGGTTGGAGGGGCAGTAGGAGAGTGGGAGAAGTGGTGTGCTGTTGGCGGCTTCAGTTCGGTTTACACCGTGCGCTGAGCTTTGGTGCAAGTATCGAATCGATGTCAGTCCTCGTGTGCTGTTGGTGCGGCCTATTATTTTGTTGCGTTGTGGTGAAGTGCATGCAGTTTGCTGTGTGAGAGGTGGTTTTGTGAGTTTTTTGTGTGAGTTAAGTATGCAGAAAGTTAGAGCTTTTTGGTTAATGGGTTATGTTTCGCAGGTGACCTTTACAGTATGGCTGAATGCCTAGATTTGAGGATCCTGTATGGTGGGGGAAGGCCCTGGTCTTACAGTATACAATGGACAGATGTGTAGGCCACACCTAGATTTGAGTGTTCTGCAATGTCGTGCAGAGGTCTAGGTTTCAAAATAAGTTTTGTTTCACCATATAGTATGCAAGGATGAAGGTTATCCCTAGATATGATTGTCCTGTATAGTGGGAGAAAAGTCTAGGTTTCATAATGAGTGGGTTTCAACATATAATCGACAGAGATGGAGGATACATCTTGGTCAAAGAGTCCTGTAGAGTGGGGGAGGCCAGGGCATTATAATACATTTAGTGCACTTGCTAATATTCACAGATCTGTCTAGATGCGACGCAGGCTAAGATCCACAATTCCATCCGAGTGTGGCACCTGACGAAATTCACAACTCTATCCAAATGTGGCACATGCTAATATTCACATTTCTAAGTGTGTTGCTTGTTAGCTTTCACAACTCTATCCAAGCGTGGCACTCGCCAACACCCACAATCCCATCCAGACGCGACGCAGGCCAACCCTCACAATTCTATCGAATTGTGGCTCTTGCTAACCTTCTCAATCCCATCCATGTATGGTAGAGACCAACATTTACAGTTCTATCCAAGTGTGACACTTGCCCACATTCACAATCTCATCGAGGTGCAATTTATGCCAATCATGCACAATTCTCTCTTGTGGCACATGTTAATATTGAATGTCAAACTGATGACCTTGATGTGATCCCACTGTCCTGTAGGCTTAGGTGGCCAGAGTGAAACAATACATGGGAGAAACCCACAAGTCATCTTTCCCATAAAGCGCTGTCTGTCGGCAAAGAATAGCTGTTGCATGCTGGCAGTTGATCATTGTGAGTTTCAAGGACATGCAAGTCAATCCATGGGTTAACTGACTCTTCCGGGAGAACCAACTTCCCCTTTTGCTGAGGCTCCTTTTGGCAGCCTTGGTGCTATCATGTTTTAGGAAGCACTGGGCGTGCATATGTTGGCACTAGTAATTGTGATTTAAGAAAATAAGAATTAGCATTTCAATGTTAGTGTTTACCAAACACTTAAAACCCTTCACAAAACAAATAAGAGATACTTGAAACACATGTGTACAGGAGTATACCGTGTAGGTTAAATCAGCATGTGCTTTACAAGAAGAGCAGGAAACTCGGAGAGAGTGGATAAAGAGGGCGGAAAGCCAGGAGGGTAGTCCAGAATTCGGAAGTTTGTTGAAAGGTTGACATCCAAAGGAGGGATACACTAAAGTGAGACTGCTACAGGTAAACCAGTCCAAATGCAAAATGTATTTAGTACCAAAAGGTGTCACGCAAAGGCATAAGGTAAGCAAGGAGATGGGAGTTGGGGAAAAGAAACGGAAAATGCTCACATTTAAGAAAACAAAATTGAGGGTGAAGCAGAGCAGCCGTGAAGATGGTCATGTTCATTCGAGCTCTGCGAGGTGGACTCCCTTAAACCGCAAGTGATGCACACGAGGGGATTAATAATATCCTGTAGGAGTGAGTAGCTGGGGGAAGCAGAAGCGCTCGAGACCATTGACAAAGAAACAATAGAGAGTGCCACGGTGAGATGTAGAAGACAAGAAATCCCCAGCCCCCACTGACATAGAACCACAAAATGGTGGCATTGAGAGGTTGCCCAGTGAAAGCTGCCTGGGTTGGGACTGTCAGTGTTCAGTGTAACTGCGCAACAGCTAGTGCAGCTATACCAGCAACTCCAAAAGCCTATTGTGCCTGACTGGACATCCACTCATGGAGAGTGAGAGGACAGATGTTTCCCTGGCCCCGCACATGGAGAACATCCCTATGAAGGACTGAGCAGATGCAACACAAAGTGAGGTGGGTTGCTGGCATTCACGAGGTTACAGGCTGACACAGAGAGATCTAGATAGAAGGTTGTTGTGCCTGAGCGCTTATCAGGCAACTGAATGACTGAGAATGAATTGAGGAACGTAAGGAGGCAGGAGATGGGCTCACTGTGATGGGGAAGCGGAAGGGCAAGGACATGACCTCAAGCAGATGTTTTTGGAACATTGTTAAACATGCGGCCTACACGCCATGGATGCAAGATGCCTACACGCCGTTATCATAGTGTAACACATTTGAAGCAATCCATAGAACACTTTTGAAAATGTTGTACTAGTCTGGGTATGAATCCGGTTGAATTGAACTACAACAATACAAGCCTCATTAGAAAAGAATCACGTTTTAACTGGGAACACAAAAAGGAACTAACAGTTGTGAACACACAAAACAACAGCGATAGCTGCAGCTAGAAAGAACAAGAGAGGGTCTTTTGAGACTTTTGATTAATTATTCTGGCCCTGAAGAAGCTTGCATACAGAACACGTATGCACTGGTACAGCATTGTGAAACACCTGTTGGCCGGTTTTTGGTTTATATATGTTTAGTGCTCATTATGTAGGCGGTTCACTGGTACCAACTATGTAATCAAAAGAATACTAAGTATCCTTTGAAAGTTAGACAAAGTATGAATAATTGTATCAAAACATTTTTTTCTTTTCCTTTATGATTGAGAATATATGAATCAAATGATTGTTCTTGTAATTTGTCAGTGATTACTCAAATGAATCAAACATATTTAGCAATAACCAATTTTCAACAATAATCAATGTTTCAAAATCTTGTTTGAGCCACACAGTAGATGTGTTTAGTGCAGCCAGTGCTGTACGGGAGGAAGAGTTGTCAGAGGGAGAAGTCCCTGGTCGAGGTATGGTGGGTCTATCTAAAGGTGAGAAAGCTTGGATGGTATTCTTGGTGGCTTTCCACAAGAAGATAGATGACGTTAGTAAAGTGGTCCAATCCAGGCTGGGAGTGATGGATGTCAGGCTAATGGGTGTGGAGAGAGAGAAGTAGAGTCCACCAAAGCTTTGATGAGGAGTGAGCTGAGGGCCACGGAAAGAGGCTCAGTCACACCAAACATACATTGTGAAACTTCAACCATTGTTAATTTGGAAAGACTCTGAGAACCTCTTACATTTAGGGATGACTTTTCTGACACAGAAGGCAAAGCCAAACATGAAGGGCATCCTATTTTATGTAAGCAATTCAGGTATCATATGAGGGGTTCATCAGGAGTTCTTGGGATGCTGAGCCCTCATCACTACCCTCCTGTGCCTAATTTCATAGAGGGGATACATAGAACAGCAGCAATCAAGAAGATGGTCGGATCCTCATGCGCGTCTATTCCCTGATCTGTGCCCCAAAACTCTAAATAAAAGGATAAAGGTGAAAATTCTATGGAATGACCTTGTGGATTTAGGGGCAACAAACTGGCAATTGGCGAGCCTGAAAGTATCCCATCAGGGTATGTTTTTTATTTTTATGTTGACGTGAATGCTGTGAAGGGCACTAGAGATGGTGTGTACTGAGACAGATTACCCTGATGTGCTCCAATGTTGGGGCATAGTAAAACTATCGCAGTCTGCACCTGCTTGTGCTTTGGTGTTGCCCTGTTCTTACATATGCATTTTTGCTGTATTTCAGTGGGTGCCTTTTTAGCACCAGCTTATGATAGTCCCCCACCAGCTGACTTGTTTTAGCCACCTACTCACTCCATAAGAAGTTTACTCCTGCTTTACCTGGTTCACTCAAACTGTTGCTGTTAAAGGGATTACTATTTGCGTGCTGCAAGAGTATCCCATAGCTAAATATTTTAATGTTTAGATGACATTCTTGACTGAGTTTAAGTTTGTGTTGCATTGTCTGGTCAAAACAGGAAACGGTAGCAATGAGAGATAAGTAAGAAAAGGGAGTGTTGAAGAGACTGAAAATGGATTATGGTCCCAGACATCACCGTGAAAAAGACACTTTAAAAGTGGTCGACTATTAAAAGGACCAACCTTAAAAGTCGACATTTCGACAAATTAAACTGTGAAAATAGCAGGTTGGCTTTTAGCGGTCTCGCTTTAGAATGACTGTCTAATGGATGTTAAGCATTGGTCTTGGAACCCCATAATTCACGTGTTTTAAGTTCAAGGGCGAAAAAATGAGAGGAAAAACAGGGATGAGTGGGCACATTAAGGCCATATTGTTGCACTGTTAGCAGATCCAGGAAGGGGATATTCGATGAAGTCAGAACAGATAAATAGTGCGTCTGTACAAGTCTGTTCAGGTTTGAAAATCAAATTGAGTAAACTGAATTGAAAAGGATAGGGATGCCTACACACCTTGATTAGGAGGGGAGTAATATGGGCAGAGCAAGTGAGGCTCAAATGTTAAATTACATCAGTTTGAGACAGGGAAGAGAACAAGTTGTGGTTCGAATCCAGAGAATAGAATGTCAAATCTAGACAGAATAAAAGCAATAAGGACATTTTTAAGTAGCTTGAACAGTGAGAAAAGAACATATCTTGACATATTATTTACAATTGAAATGTGATAGAAGGGAGATGGGTAACACTCAAACACAAAGCATCACAGATCACTTCATGATTGTGGGCAGATAAAAGATGGGTAAAGGCACTTAAAGATAGCGGAAAGAATAATTACTGCATGCATAAGGCTGAGAGGCATAGAATAGAACTACTATTTTGCTTAGGTTGGGATGAAGAGAATAGGATGACATCCAGGAATTTACATAAGAAATGTAGAAATAGAATCTCATCTACATAACCTCTCATCTACATGACCTTCATTGCTGATATAATCAGCACTGCAGGTCACGTAGTGGTTCGAAGTGAGTCGAGCACAGGCGAGTTAGCTCAAATATGACTGGGGTGGTAAAACTGGATTAAAGCTGCTTCTTGGTTACTGGGAAGATCTAGGGTCTCCAGGGACAAGGTAAGTTCTGCACTTCCAGTGGGGAGTCCTTCCTCTCCAGAGATGCTTTGTTCCACAGGCGTGCCTCCCCCACTGTTCCCTGGCTATGCTTAGGGAGCAAAGCTTGCCTCTGCCTTGGAGCTCGCTGTCATCACCCCTGTGGCCAAACACTTTGGAATAGGCTATATCCCCAACAGCGTTCAGATGGATCCTTCTTGCACTTAGAGTCTGAATATGAATCAACGAAGGTCAGGATTTCCAGACATAATCTTGGTAAATTTCTACACTGGTGTGGAAAAAAGCCAGCCTGTTGCCAGGGGTCCATTCCAGGCTGCTGTAACCAATGTCCTTTGCCTTCTGATATCATACCCAGAGTCCGCAGGAGGTGAGGGGGCACCAGTAGTTGTAGGGAGCCCTAGCAGAAACCAAGATTGTGGAGCCCCTCTTCAAGCCTACTTCCCTCCCCTGGCTACTCTAACTCAACCCCCTGTGGTAGGTCAGATAGAGGAGGCATACACAGAGGCATAGTTTAACACTGCTTTATTAAGTAAAGTAAATAAAAAACCTGTCATAATGCCTACTTCCAAGATGGGTTCCCTGTGCTACAGAATCACAAAAAGATGCTTGTCGGGATGCCTCACAACCTAAAGTCAGTCATTCGTCCCAAATCTCACCTAACCTAACCCTATTCTATTCTATAGATAAGAAGATAGAAATAAGGATCCTAAGCTGCAATTTAGCTAAGGTTAGCTTCAGCCTAGGCACACATTAATGTCATCCAACCATAGGGTTTTGTCCCCTCTCCAAGGATATACAGATTTGTAGCAGGAGTCTCTATACCCCATGTCCAAGAATGTTCATTCCAGGGTACTCCTGGGCTTCCAACTTGGCGTCCTCAGGCTCTGGCCCAGTTGGTTGTTTGGTTTTGTTTACCCACTCCTGGGGTATACTCGTGGCTGACCCCTCATGACCTTTGGGCTTCTCTTGCCCCTTTGTTTGCTCTCTCATTTGCCCCATCCTGGGGTATTCTTTCGGTTGGCACTTGTAGGCTACAGTCTTCTCTGGGCCCTTCTGCTTGTTCAGTTTTGTTTACCCCATCCTGGGGATATGTTCTCGGTCTGTCCCCCGCAGGCTTCTCTTGCCTCTTCATTTGTTCTAGTTTGGGGTATGCTCTCAGCTGGCCCCTCGCGGGCAACAGGCTTCACTGGCCGTTTTGGTGTGTAGCTCCAAGCGGTCTCGTCCTGCTGGGAGCATGGGTGTCTTGTCTCCAGGATGCCGGTACATCTCACCGTCAGTGATGGTGCTTCCTGCCTCAGTGGCCCCTCTCTGTCCCTGAATTCCACCTATCACTTCCTATTCTGCTCCTCCGCTGCACTGCTCCACGAACCCACATTCCTCGCTCCATGGCGGTTGCTCTCCTCTTTACTGCTTGTTCGTCAGTCTTTAAGCTCCTCCCTGGAATGGAAGAAGAAACTTGATTGGTGCTGTCTTCCACAAGCAGGTGACAACAAACGCAGGTCAGAAACTGAGCCTTCCACATTAAAGGGGCCCTGCACATAATTCTCCTGCTCCCGTCCCTATGTAAACAATAAACATGTCAGCCTTATGGGCAAGGAAAGGTGGGGTGTTCTCCTTTTATTAGGCATTCCTTGTTCCCATAAGATGGGAAGGGTTACCCCAGTGGAATCTCAGTTACCCTGCCCCCTAGAGAGGGTGTTGCCTAGCGGGCTCACCTTCCTAGTCTCAAATGGGTTGGCTCCCCCTTGGGGCGAAAGGATGAATTATTTTGATCCGGTACACCCCTTTCCATGTCTGCTGACCTTAACGGTAATTCAGTGATCAGCAGCCTAGTATGAGTGTGGCTTTGTCATGTCAGTACTGCCTTTGAAGCGCTGGTTTTCATGGGACCTCCAGCAAAGGGTTCCTGGGCCGGTATCCCCCTGGCTGCGCATGGGGCCAGTATTGTCATTCCCCCTTAGGTCAAAAAATGAGAGGGGAAGAAATTAAACGTTTACCTTATACGAGAGTGCTGGTGATCACTCCTCTGCAGCTGTGTCTGCTGGTGACTGACTTCACACATCCTGGTGTTCTACGGAATGTGGAAGTGAGCTCATCAGTCAGTGTACGGCTGCAGGAAGAAAAGTGGGGAGGTGCGGTCTGAATGCAGTGTCCTCATTGGTGCGCGTCACTCCTGGGGGGAACTTGTAGTGTCCGAATACGCCGCCCATTACAAATAGAGATGTGAATGGGCTGTGCCATAAATCACTTGCTTGACATTTGTGGCGGCATCCAGGAGCTCATTTGCTCAGAATGCATCACGGTACCGCAAAACAAACAGCAACCGTGCGTGCCGGCACCGACAACTAGAGATGTGAATGGGCAGCGCCATGAATCACTTGCTTGACATTTGTGGCGGCATCCAGGAGCTCATTTGCTCAGAACGCGTCACGGTACCGCAAAACAAACAGGAACCGTGAGTGCCAGCACCGGAGGGCTCATTGATGCAAACTGCCTGAAATCTCGAGACGTGGACGTGAGAACCATGTTGGTACACGGTAAGAATGTGTACTAAGAGGGGCATCCCTTACGTCACATGATACTACCATATAAAAGGGATACACCAGCTGCACATAACGTCAAAGGGGGGTATGCATGGACATGGAGAGAAAAGCTAAAAATAGAATGAGTGATGTGGTCACATGGCCGATAAGTGGGTAGGCCTCAAAGACCCTTTAGGTGCGTAGCACCATAAATGTGGTTCAAAGCAGAGTATATCAAAGATTGGGAGCACAGTGTGTATCATGTGCTAAGGCCCCGTGGTGGAAGTAGTTGAAAGTGTGATAAACCAACACAGGGGCTCAATGCCCATTGGGTGTAAAAATCCTGCGGCCTTAAGTGTAGAAAGAAAGTATTTTCGTGTGGGCACCAAGACGTTTGAAATGGCTGTTGTACCGCATGCAGTCGCAAAAACATCAGACTGCGATGCAGTTTGTCAATTTGCTAGGGTGTGAAATCGTTCCCAACCTGATTCATGTTAAAATTGTTCATATGTATGGATCACCCTGTTCAAGACTGGGGAATGTATAGCTCATTAAGTCCATTCTCATGAGTGCCCATCCTGTGGATCCATCTACTTTCCAGATTCAGAAGTCTGGTCTGTATGTTCGTGCCAAAGTGAATTTTCTCCAAGACCCACCACGTAAATTCATCAGCTGTATGATCTCTTGGTCGAGCTCAATGTGTTTTTCACAAATTACGCCAACAAGACGCAGTTGGTTGAGGAGTCAGGAGACTATGATGAGGATTACGCCTCTCTACAAACTATAATTACATTTAAACAGGGATGAACGAACATTGTATGTGCCTCAACAACATGAACACAGTTGTTCATCGTTGGCACTGCCCAAGTCTGTTCAAAACCTGACTCTAGATACGTGTCTTTTCCCAACAAAGACTGTCACATTGAAGTATCCAAGAACATTAAAACATTAGGCTTTCACCTCAACTCCACCCTAGACTCTGATCACCATGATACCAGATTGTTAAAAACTGCACCTAATACCTGTGACTCAAGAGTCTATGCCCTTTTCTCTCTGAAACCAACTGTTTTTCAGTTGCTCGCACTACGATCCTCTCCAGGTTGGACTATGGTAATGCCCGCTTAATGGGGGCATCTAAAAAAATACCCAGGCATTGCATGTAATACAAAATTATGCGGTGAAGATTATCAAAGGGAAATCCAGAAGAGATCATGTCTCTCAAAGCCGACAAGACTTGCACTAGCTACCTATTGCCGCACGATTACAATTTAAAACTGCCATGCATATACATAAGTCCTTAGAAGATTTTTGATGTATCGAGGAACGTTGCCATATGACCATGTACGAACCCTGGAAAGAGACACAAGGATAGCATGATGTCTATCTAAAATTGCCTGCAGAGTGATGCTAAAACTAGGTTTCGCTGATGTGCCGATTATCTAATACAAGACAGAAAAAGAAGGAGGGAAACAAAAATGATTCTGATCGTTTCTTGGGCTGTTCAGGCCTTTGACTCAGAGCGCAGTCTTAACGCCATTCACTTGTCTATTTATGGTAAAATGCAACTTTAATGACCTATAGACAATGTGAAAAGCTCCCATTATTTCTAAAAGAAAGGAAATTCTAAAAACATCTAATAGTTACTAAAACATTCAGTTTGTATGTTTATGAAGACTACAAAGCATCTACACTTATGTGCCGACCCATGTGGAAGAATAGGGCCGCACACAGTGCAGCGCGAAACTGTATGGTATGTGTGGTAGCAATTTGACCGTGATCACAGTTTATTCTTTCTACCCGTTTCAGTGGTAATTCGAAATTTGACCCACTTTCTTCAGGACAGTCTTCAGTAACAATGTGGCATACTCACTGTGTCTCTTACTGCACCTTCATCGACTGCCTTGTGCGACTGGTGGCCCTGTAACAAAAAAAAACATTTTTATAGGTACTGGGTCACACTTTAGTTGCAAGGCTAATTCAATTAGTTAGGGAATTGTGTATTCTTGCATTCCCTAAATGCACACTTCCTATCTAACAAATCTGATTTGATCATTCCATAGGTGCTGGTTGCGCTGAGTTGGTTAAAATAATTTAAAGAGCCTGCGACTGATGTCCATTAAGTGCCTGTTTTTACAATTGAATATCCTGCAATCGAAATATATCCAGATGTCAAGGAAACAAAATTGGTGTCGGGAGCACTGACCTGCGTTTCTGCCAGTGCTATCCTAAGGAAGGAACGAAGCAAGCAAGCAAGGAAGGAAGGAAGCAAGCAAGCAAGGAAGCAAGCAAGGAAGGAAGCAAGCAAGGAAGGCTCAGGGGCAATGCAGTTGTCTTGGAAGCAAGACAATGCAGCACAACACAGGTTTGAATCCCGATCCGGCCCTTAGAAACCGCTCGCTGGTATTAAGCACGTTATAAAAGAACAATTATAATAATAATTATAACATTGTAATTATACTATTTGGCCATGCCCCCGGCGACCTCAAGCCACCCAGAGTGGATATGGCCAGCAACACAATCTTCACAGCCCTTCTCCCCCCAGTCACTTGGCCATGGCCACATGTTATCCAAAGCCACCATTGCCCAGCTCGTCGTCCCGGATCCCAAGGAATCTGTATTGGGCACTGGGATGACTTTCTAACATGCCCCGGCCATCATCAAGCAATAACCAGTGGTCACTTTGCCCCGGCCCCCCCAAAAGCTACCCGAAGTGTCCACTGGCCATGGCTTGCAGTGATGGGCATTGGCCACTGTGTCTGGGCCATGGCCTTCGGCCATTCTCTGTGCCCCGCCAGCCACCCAAAATGCATTTAAATAGCAGATTTTGGGATTCCAAGATGGCCGCTGACTAGGAAGGCCGCACAGAGACACGCCCTGGCCTGGGCCTGTTGAATAGAGCAAGCCTGTACTGAAGCAGCCAGCGATCTCGTGACTATAGGAGGGGAGACAGTGAGAGTGTCCCACCCGCCCAACAGAATAAAGCCAGTAGAATGCCAACGGCGAGTCTCTCAGTAGACCTGCGCTACCACATTGCCGCCATCCACAATGGAGCCTGCTGTCATCAGGCGTAGCCATAGGGGGAGATCCGGCGCTCCGTCCCACTGCGTGATACAACCGGCGGAAGAGACTGGGCTGTGGGCGACACTGGCGCAGCGCCGACGAGGACCCGTGGCACAGAGTGTGTGGTGCGTGCTGGGTCCTGCATAGCGGAGACAGAGAAAAGCAGAGGCTCGTCGCCAAAGCCCCAGCCTGCAGAGACGGGAGAAGCCCGGGCCAACGCCCAATGTCTGCTACCCCCTACCTCGGCAGCATAAAAGCAACGGGAGAGTGATGCATCAGGTGGAGCTGTGGAGGGAGTTCTGGTGTTCAGCTCCCCACACGATCCTACAAGGGCAGAGACACAAGGCCATTGGCGGCATTGGAACATTTCGCCTTAGCACGGAAAGAGGGGAGCAGAGGCTTGCCACCTAAGGTCCCTGACAGCACTACCACGAGAGGCCCCGGCTGTGCCCATAATCTGCCCCTCCCTCCTCAAGCAGCATAGCAGCTACAGGGAGAATGATGCTGTGGGGGGTCAGGGACACTGTTGGAGCGGGTAAGAGCATGCAACATGCCTGAGCCCTGAATGGTGTGGTGGGAAGCAAGGAAAATGACGACCTCTTACTCTTGTTCTTTGAGACAGTGATATCACAGAAGAGCGAGCCCCGCCTGCAGTCAGGCAAAGGGAGACTCATGCCTGGTAGGGCGTACAACTGAGAAGTGAAGTGTTGAAGCCCCCCATGGCAAGAGGCACTGTGCGGAAGGAGGCTGCAGGAGCATAGGCCTCTGGTTAGAGGGATAGAAGGGCGTACTACCAGTTGAGGCACTGGTTGTCGGACGCCACCCTTAAACAATCAGCATGTAGGGAAATGACGAGGTTCGAAATGTTTATCACCACACACTCAAGATCCAAGAGCCTGGTATCCATGCTATATAGGAAACTATTGGACTGCATGCCAAAACAATAGTGGCCATATATGAAAAAATGGGAAAGCACATTGGATACTGACCTGCCCATAGAACATTGGGAAAATATATGCTGGCTGTTTTATAATCTTCCAACTTTAGACCAATACACTCTCCCATCCCTAAGCTGACACAGTCAATACAACTTAGAGACCTGGTACAAGATTATGATGCAGAGGCATTATACCCCAGCAGCGCTACATAAAATGTACCCCAGAGTTCCACAGGTGTGCTGGAGGGAGTGGCAGGGGAAAGGGGACTGGGCACACATATGGTGGGAATGTCTAGCATTAGCGTCATTCTGGGCAGATATTACATCTCAAATACAGACAATGATTACATTTGACACGGCCATCAGTGCGCGAGAGTGGATGTGTGGATTGTTTGATCCCAGAATCAGTTTGCCCACCAAGGCCCAGAAGAAGGCTTTTATGATGATGTTGATGGCAGTCCCACTGGTGATAGCAAAGTGTTAGAAACAGAGGCAACCACCAACAGGGTTAGACTGGCTCCTTAAACTATGGGGAATTGTAGCGATAGAGTGGGTCACGTATGGCATACAAGGGAAAAGCGCATGATTCGAGCAAGATTTGGGGATGGTCGTGACATACCTGCAAGGTGAAGAAGCAATGGTACATAACCTGCGCATATTGGAAATTATGTGTAGGTGTGAGGAAGAATGCTTTCTAGGGAGGGAGAAACAACTTAGATGGGGCCGCTGTCATTGTGGAGAAGTGGGGATTTTTGTTTAACATATTAAATGCGAATAAAAATACATAACAAAAAAAGTAGAGATGATTTCGCAGTTAGTAAACAAACTTTGAATTAGTGTGCCGCTTAGTTTGCAAAACTGGCATAATTTGGCATTTAACAACATACTTGTTTATGGTTGCTTGCGCTAGGGAATGCAACACTTAGACCTGCAGCTTTTTTTATGGTTCGAGTGGATTATTTCAATAGTAATGTTCCCACGCTGTGCCTTGTCTCCCCCTCCCCCCCCAAGAACTTTACGGTCTTCTACGCCCGTCTACATCCTCAAATAAATATAGCAATATACTGTTTAGTACACGCCAAACAGTGTAAGTGTAATGCCTGACTCCTCTTAGGCCTCAGTTATATCAATGGCCATGTAGCTTAACAATGGGTGCCGTATTTCCCAGAAGCACTATTTGCCTTGTTGCACAACCACAGTCAACCATTCCAACACAGTTACCTGCCAAAGCTTGCCTATCCATCTGTTCACAGCTGGCATTTCCTTCCTCCACCAACCAACACTAACTGTTCATTTTGATTTAAGTGAAATATATGTGAATGCCCTACTCACTGCCACATATAAATGATATATGCCTGTGAGGGATCTCCCCAGTTTCACCACCCCAAGGCAAGTCTTTTGCGCAAATCATAACACTTCTTGTCAGAAAGGTTGAAGCACCGGACAATAACAAAAAATGTGGAGCAAGGATCCTCTTCTATCGCATTTCCTTCAATCCAACATCCTATAAGCAATGCCCTTTGTAATCTAACAAGCATTAGTTGTCATCAGTGGATTGATGTGTATGGCAATTCTATGTGCTGTATACAAATGGATGAAGTCTTGTCCCTGACCGATATCACCAGCAAGTCTTCATCTGAGAGTCACACCCAACTCATCTTCCAATTTTCTGTTGTAATTACATTTAACAATTAACTCTGGGGATCACAAGACTTTATACAATAGTGTGATTAGCCATCTAGTGGCTACCAGCGATTTGATGCTTTGCACAAAACTTGTCAAAGGTCTTGTAGCAGCTTCCTTGGTATTCATCTTCACTACCCAATGCTTTAATTGTCAATATTTTCTTCTTCTGCTTTCGTCTTTCCCAAACTCATCTATGCACTTTTGAAACAATGGGCCTCATTACGAGGTGGGCGGTAAGGGATTACCGGCACCGGTAAGGGGACCGGTGCCGGTAATCCCTTACCGCCCTACTACGAGTTCCCTTTGCGGGTCCTCCCTTAACACCTTGTTTTAACCAGGCGTTAAGGACGGGACCCGCAAAGGGACTTTGGAGCTAATAACGGCACCGCAATTTGCGGTACCGTTATTAGCGCCTTCCCCATTCCCATTGAGCCCTGTGGGGGCTCAAATGGGGAAGGGCGCTGGTGAATGGGGAATTACCGCCCCTGCCAACCTTGGAATGGGGCGGTAATAGCTCCATTCACCAGGGCAGAATCGGTAAGGATTTTGAGGCAGCCATGGCGCTAATAGCACCAGGGTTACCTCCAACCTAGTAATGAAGCCCAATGTAATTCTCTCTCCCATGAATAGATCTGACAGACGTTTGCAATCTCCCTTGTTCCACTACGTACTCGAGGAGAAGGCAGGATTTCCAATCATCAGAGTGAAAGAGGAGAGAATAAGTTGTCTGATGTTCTACCATAGCTATACAATCCCATATCTCAAAGATCAATTTCATTACTGGATTAATATAAACTAACGGACGTCTGAGAGACTTTGATAGCTAGATGAGATTCCCCATATATTTATCACTGACTATGAACTCCATTTTCCACCACTGCATAGTTGACCATCTTTTTGCCCACTCCCCAAAGATGCATAGTTGCGATGCATAGTTCGAGAGATCCAATCCCTTCATAATCCCAGTTCAGCAATAAAACCCTTCTGGTTGCTCTTGGTTTATTTCCTTTCCAAACACTTTTTCATCTCCTTTTCCAATTTAAGAAGTTCTTGTCTTGGGAAGTGTGTAGGAAGGGTTTGGAATGGGCATAGAAGTTTTGGGAGAAGATTCACTTTTTTAAAAGCATTTCTGTTTGATGAAGTTTTACAAATATATTGTAAAAGGATCAGAGCCCTCAACACACCTTTGTACAAAACAGCACCACATATAAGTGGGGCTTCACTGATTGTCCTCATGGTAAGTGGGGGAATACAATGTACGACATGTTACCCCTTCACCATCCCATCCAGAGCCCCGCTCTGGTTTCTAGTTGACTTTTCCCTTTGTGCGCTAGACCCTCCATAGCATAGATGTCATGTGTAACAGACAGCATACTTTTGTAGACTACACTATGTAAAACAGACACATTATCTGTATCCTAATAAGTACAGGCTCTCCTATAATCTTCCAACTTTAGACTAATACACTCTCCCATGAACCCAGTTATATTGCCCGAGCATCAGAAAAATCTTTAACGCCCAACAACTGATTATAGTGAACAATTGCCTGACTAGTACCCGTTTAAACAATGATCCCAGCCAAATTTGAGTTTTCAGAAAAAATAGTGCCTCATTTATATTGGGTTTGTTTTGTTAATTGGAAAACTCATTCATTCTTTCAATCTTTGTGTCAATGCTGGCCGGTGAGGGTATCATCTTCATTGTATCCTCCGCTCTCTCTGCATCCCAGAAGATGTATTATTTCCCATTCCAGGTGACTCGCAGTTTTGCAGGCCGAAGTATACCCTCTTTCACTCCCCTCACGAAAAAGGATTTTTCCAGGGTGTCCATTTTCTTCCTCTTCTTCTCAGTTGCAGGCACAACATCCGGAAAGATCATGACTCTATGTTGTTGCTATTCTAACTGCATTTTTTAGCTTGCAGCTTTCAAAATACTGTCCCTGTCTCAGATGTCTGAGATCTTGATGATAAGTGTTGGCACACTGGGAAATCTGAACTTTTTTGGGATGCGCATCTTAATCCTGTAACTTTTATCGATGCACGTAGGATCGTCTTCTGTCTAGGGCTAACATTTCTGTAAGCCAGCTGGAGGCAAAAGAAACTGGATTGTCCCTCTCCACTCTTGACGGGAGACCAATCACTCTGATCGGCTTTGCACTTACCATGTTTTCCAGTTATTCTATCCTGCTCTCCAAGGCCTTGTTCCATTTATTCACTGCTGATTAATCTCTTTGGCTTTTTGCTTCTACATGGAAGTTCTAGATTCTAGATGGGCAACCTTTTCATTCAGTTTGTCGAATTTGCCCTTTAGCCATGACATTGATTTTTCAATGCAACCATCCCTGGATCTCTCTTAGGTGACGAGGGTCTGGAAGTTACTTGACTGGCTTCTCTGCTTGCCGAACTATGTGATGTGTGAAGAAGTCAGATACACCTATTTTGTCCTTTTGTTTTTATTTTCCCTTAATGCCATTATTGGGCTCCTAGTTATAGAATATACGGGAGTGGTGCTGGCTTTTGATTTCCAGACCTGCAGGTAAAATAAGCAGCTTCTAAATTGACTTTGAGACTTTAACGCACCCCAATCTGGAAGCAGACTGTATATTTTATATAGATTGCCAATGCTAAATCTTCTTAGACTATACTGTGCCAGGGCATACATCAAAGCATGCGTAGATCAGAGCCTGCGGTGCTCGAGGGCAGAGTGAGAGTCAATTTGCCCACAGTAAAAAAGGCAGCTCCCAGGCGTGCTTCATATCAATGTCCACAGATGTGCCGCTGGACCAACAGTTAGAATGACCTTCCTTCCATTGTTCTCCTGGGAATCACCAGCCAAGGCCATGCCATCCCTGTTCACTAGGTGCCGCTCTCGTCTACTTGCTTACAACGTCTGTCGCGGTCAGGCGTAACACATGACAAGCTCCACTGCCCAACTGGAGGAGGGCTTCCTATGGAGCTTTCTGTTAGTTTGATCTTCTGTCCGTGCCCTGGGCCCCCGTGCTGCAAGCAGCGGGCCTCTGAGAAGTACCACCCGTCCTGGGAGCCAACGCCATCTTTCCACCTCACTGGAGCAGCTGGGCCAGGCACACCTTCGTCCCTCTTCTTTTAAACAGTTAGTGTGCGCCAATGGGGGATCTAGAGGTTATCAAAGCTTGCTCCTGCTCGGAGCCTCAAGGGAATACGGCCATCTTGGTTGGTCACCAAGCCACGCCCACAGAAGATTCATTTTGACTATATTAAGTCTCCCAACCATGGTACCACAAGTTCCCTCCACCTACCCCTATCCACCCTGAAAGCATCAAAGATTGTATGGTAGTTAGATCTGTATAAACTACTCAATTTAAGGGCAACCTTTAAACCCAAATATTGCACTCAAGTTGTGTCCCATGTGAATCCCACCACCTCAGCGATATGCTTTTGTTCAGTTGGCAACAGGTTCAAGCATAACAATTCAGATTTAGTTTAATTGATTTTGAACTCTGCTTTCCTTTTGAAGGGCTAGAAGAGAAGTCACCAGTTGGCCAAAACATCATCTGCAAACATTGCCAATTTATTTTCTTTACCACCAAACCTAATGCCTCTTATGTCATTGTTGGCCCACACTCTCCTAACAAATGGCATTATTGTGTGGAAAGTAGGCATCCCTATTGAACCCCTCCTTCACTCGATAAGAATTGCCACAGATTATTTCCTGTGTATTACTGTTTTAGTAATTGGATTGGTATAACAAGCGAGCACTCCTTGGGAAAAATAATCTGTTAAACCAGTCAAATGCTTTTTCAGAAGTTAACGTGAATAGAGTGGCTGGGCCAGTCGGGAAACCGGTAACTTTATCTAACGGGTGGATTACCTTTCTCACATTTTCAAAAGTGTGACAGCCACTTTCAATGCTGACTTGATACGAATGAATGAGAAGCTTTAGACAGCCTAACAAGATTTTAGCATAAATCTTAACTTAGATTTCATTTAGTAATCAAGTAGGAGCTGCATAGTGCCACATCTTTTTTTATTTTTGGAATTCTATTCATCGTGGTCTAATTTTTTCTGATACCTCTCCCTTTGCATATAGAGACTAAATAAAGTTGTAATGGTGGTCACCAGCTCCTTGGAAAAAGTATTTTCAAAGCGGGACATAAGCCACCTGGGACCGGTGCTCTGTTTGTCTTCAGGGAAGAGATAGCTTTGACCACTTACTCTTTGTTGTAGGGAAAATCTAGACATTATTTTTGCTCATCTGAGATTCTAGGAAGATCTTCTGTTTCCAGATAGCCGACTTGCAGCAATCGTCGCAAATGTCTGTTACAATGGCATACAAAGTTGTTTCAAAGTCTGCAAAGGCCTCTCTTTTCTGTCCATCTTCAAAAAACCTATTTCGTCATCGATTTCTCCTTGCTGGTACACGTTGCAGCCTATCCTTCAGCATATTTGCCAATGCATAATTTGTGTTTTTAATTTGTTTTTCATAGAAGTTGTGTTTTAGGTTTAGAATGCCACACTCAGCTTTATTTATTTGCAAGATGAACAGCTGACACCTGACCTCTTGCATTCTCCTATATGTTTGTTTAGAGAGTGACTGTGTTTCAGAGGCATTCTTTCTCACTGATGCCAGGTGAGAGGTCTCTCCTATTCAGTATCCTCTAATTGATGCGTCCCATGTTGTGTTGTGAGAATCTTCCTGTGGGATGTTCAGCAGTAACAGTTCAAAATGTGGTTTGATATCCCTTTCTAACAGCACATTCTCCCAACATGTGTTGTGGCAATGACCACAATTATTAATTTCTCTGACAATGCCCCCTCTTCGTATATCATAGCAATAAAGCTGTGGACAGATGGATTGTAAAGTGAGCTTCATAGATTCTCCAGTTTGGGAGAAAGGTGGTACATGATAGATATAAAATAATATATTCCTGTGTACTCTGTGGGAGTGAGGGAAAAAAGTATAATCCCTGACATCCGGATTAAAATATTGACATACATCCGTAAACCCCATGTCAGTCAATCTGTTGTCTATGTCCCTGGATACCACATTTTATCCTCTACGAACCTAACCAGAGTGGATCAACAAAGGTGCCATTAAAGTTTAGATCCCCACCAACATTTGTTTTTTTCATCCCATATCGTAAACTTTCAAATGAATTCCAATATAAAATTGTTTTGACCTTTACTGGGGGTGTGCATTGATGCTAAATCAAAGGATTGATTGGCCAGACTATCCTTTAATGTTCACACAGCGATCATTCTTATCACACTGACATAGGCTCCCAGCTTAAATGAAACACTTTTATGTACCAAAATGACAAATCCTGCTAATTCCATTTCCACTGCTTCCTGAACCATCAAAGGAAAATGTTTGTCGCTGACCAAACTGGTCACCCCTCAGTAGATGTCTCTCCTGTATCGAAGCTACCTCCACTTCATTTTCTTTCAATACATTGAGTAGCCTAGTCCTTCTGTTGGGAGAGTTTGGTCACCCTACAGTAAGTGCCATAAATGTAACCATTGCAGCTCATAAGGCCAATTTTAATATTTTCCACTCCTTGACTGCCACACCTGTCACCCTTGAGAACATTTGCAGATGTTGCAACACCCAGTCCCTCCCCCATCCTAGTTATAGAGTACTGCTTCATAGTGCAGGTCATAATCATTCCACTGCCAGTGCAGTACCTCCTACTTTCATCCAGCCAGGCATCATAACACATTTTAGACAGCATATCAGTATTATATTAACAATAGTCTACCAATTGGACACCAGTATCCTGATGACCAATACATATTATTTTGAAGTTTGATTTGATATTTGTGCTCTTTTATTGAATAAAATGGAACACATATTGAACTAGGACTTCACTGCAGTTTACTTTCAATTCCATAAAAACAATCTCCAAAGACTATCATGTGAAAAATATTCTGTCCCTAAAATGACAATCTATTTGAAATGTTACATTTTTCTATGTGCATCACGTGTATACATAACAGCATGCCATTCCTAGGCCAACACATGGTTCACACTCAGTGGAATTATGATCCCATGCTGCATGCTTCCACAGGGCCTGCATATTATCTTAAAAGATATGCACTTTTTGTATTGTGCCATCATGAATCCAATCATTCCATATAGGAGTTTTTCAAATGGATTGTGTCCTCCCACATATTACTCATCTTATAATTATCTCTCCAGCTTCAGCTGCTTCTGAATTTATTTTTGACAGGGGGCACTGTGTTCCATCTCGTCAAGTCGATGTCCCTCGAGGGCCTCCGTTCAACTGTCGATGTCATCATTAGTATAAGTAGCGCACGCAACGCACGTTGGCTTCAGTTCCGTTTTTCTGAGGTAACGCTTAGAGAGAATTACGGCACGCTTCGGTTCTTCTGTGAATCACTAGTTATTTTCGTTTCGAAAATATCTTCTTCATCGCCACCATCGGCGCCTAAGTGTCAAGTGCCAAGACTGTGGATCGAAGATGTTGATCACCTACCCCCACCGCGTATGTCTGTGGTGCCTTGGTTCCGGGCATCGTACCTCCGACTGCGGCTCCCGTCAGGCAATGACCGTAAAGGCTCTTAGGGAGCATAAAGGTAAATTGGCGGTGGGGAGGTTAACCTTGAAGTCTCCTTCGAAGAGTTAAAAAAAGACAGATGAGTCGAGCAATTCCTCTTGACATAAAAATAAAGCGGGCTCGATCGAAAAGTCGATCACGTCATTCTTCGTCGTCTTCTTTGAAGAAGGCCAAGAAACGGCGTCATAGGTAACCTTCGACCTCCAGTCATTCCTTGGCTGAGGTAATCGGGTGTGCAAGAAAATCAGACTCCCCTGCAAAGTGGGATGCGTTTCGTTCTGAGATGCTTAAGATCTTCGAGAATGCGGCCTCGACCTCCTCGAAGGACAAGCAGAAAGCCCACGTCCCTTTCGATCTGCAAAAAGACCCACAAAGGGAAGTCGAAGACAAAATCTTCGAAACCGAGCCTTACACCGGTGCTGCATCGAGAAAGTTCTCGTTCTGACGAGAAATCGTTGAAGGCTTGGACGAGTCTGGAACCTAGCCCATCGAAGGTTCTGTCGAAGAAGCACAGGAAGTTGACTACGTTGACGCCTTTGTGGACTCCGTCGGATCTGTCTACGCTGACTAAGGCGATCCCGACTTCGAGGTCATTGTCGCTGATTACTTCAAAATTATCGTAGCCAGTGATGATACGGGAAAAGATGTTCAAACCTTTACCTAAAAAATACTTTTAAAAGTCTTTATCAGCCATCTCTGAGGAAGATCATCCTTCTGATGATAACGCACCACCTTTTGGGCTACAGTTCGGCACCCCTAATGTGCCAGAAGAGCTCATCTCTCATGAGTCCAGATTAAGGGGCTTATATGACAACATTCAGTCAGCCAGTGGGTTAGATACCTCTCCCGAGTTAGTTTGGCAAACCAGATCCAACTGAACATGCTGACTCTTCATATAGAAAACAAATGAGTAAGGTTATAGAGTTTTTAGGCTGCAGCAGGCCTACTCCTTCTTTTGAACAAGATGATATGACAGACATCTTGGACCAGGGTCCCCAGAAAGATCCTATTGTAACTTTCCACACTGCATTACAGAAAAAGGTATCTGCAAATTGGGAGACACCAGAAACTGCGGCTGCAGTAAATGCACATTTTGCCAAAAAATACAGCCCATGCAGCAGCGACCCAGAGCATCTAACTAAGGACCCAACACCAGAAAGGTTGGTGGTTCAGGCTGCTACATCTACCAAGCAGTTAGCATACCATCCATCCCACCTGATAGGGATGATAAGAGACTGGATGCCTGGGCGTAAAAGGTTTTCACATCTGGCATTATGGCATTAAAATCTACAAATGTGACTTGTACGTTGTCAAGGTTTATGTTTACCCTGTGGGACTGCGTAGCTAAAGTGGCTGACCACATCCCGCATGGGGAGGAAAGAGACAGCTCCCTGGCAATCATCAAGGATGGTAAGGAGGCAATGGATTAATATCTCCAGTCAGGCCTGGATACTGCAGACAGCATCAGCAGATCCATGGCAGCTAGCACAGTGTTACGCAGATTTGCATGGTTGAGGAAGTCCGGGTTTACACCAGATGTGCAAGCTAGGCTACTCAACATGCCCTTTGATGGCCCGAGGCTGTTTGGCAGCAAGGAGGATGAGAGTTTGGAAAAGCTGCAGACCTCGAAAGCGGCAGCTAAATCCCTTAGCACCGCTATTCAACAGCCTCAATACCCCTACTCTGGCTCATCTTCCTAGAGAGGTAAGTCCTTTTGATTGCACTCCTCAATTGGAAGAGGAACTGCCGGTCAAAGAGGTCCAAAAAGATTCCTTCGCGGCGGACGAGGAAGAGGTGCTAACCCAACCCAAGCAGCGGCAGCTTTACCCTCAGCCACTGCTACATCCACCTCAAAACCACTCTGAGGCCTTGACTCACAAGACCCCGGTGGGTGGCAGACTTACTCAGCATCTGAACAAATGGCAAGGCCTTACTTCAGATGCTTGGGCACTGGAAACTGTAGCCCAAGGTTACTGTCTCCCTTTCCAAAGAAGGCCTCAGGATCATCCAACGGGGAACAACTCTTTCAAAATTCCGGATCCGCTGCTTGTGCAGGAAATGTTGACCCTGCTAGAGAAAGGTGCAACAGAACATGTACCTGCAGCGGAAAGGAACACGGGTTGGTATTCCCCATACTTTCTGATTCCCAAAAAGGACGGAGGATTGAGGCCCATAAGGAACTTGAACAAGTTCCTTAGGAAGGACAAGTTGAAGATGGTTACCCTTTCCCAAATCCTTCAGGCTCTCCAACTCCAAGACTGGATCGTTTTGTTAGATGCTTACTTTCATGTGCGTATCCATCTTAAGCACAGAAAGTACCTGAGGTTGGCGGTTCTCATTATCAGTTTCGAGTTCTGCCATTCGGGCTGAGCTCTGCCTCGAGGGTTTTCACCAAATTGATGGTGGTGGTAGCAGTAAGTCTCAAGAGATGGGGATTCATGTCTACCCCTACCTGGATGATTGGCTGATGAGGGCTAATTTACCCGTGCAAGACCGGGAACATCTCCGCGTAATCTGCCACTCGCTCCACAGACTGGGCTTCTCCCTCAATTACAAGAAGTCCCACATGATACCATCGCAAATCCTCTGATTCATTGGAGCAGTCCTGGATGCTTCCCCGGGAAAAGCCTTGCCACCCGAGGTGAGAGCTCAACACGTTCTGCAGATGATTACCAAATCCCAGAGTGTCCAGCATCTTCCGGCCCTCGATTTTTTGAGGTTGCTAAGTCTCATGGCATCCTGCATTTTCCTGGTGCCAGAGGCTTGCCTGAGCATGAGATCCCTCCAATGGCCTCTCATGACTCAGTGGTCCCAGTTTTCAGGCAGAATGTCGGACCACCTGAAAGTTCGGAGCAGAGTCTCTCAGGACCTTCTGTGGTGGGCTTGCAAAGACAACATTCTCAAGGGAGAATCTTTTTGGCAGCCATGGCCGGCGATAACAGTAGTGATGGACGCCTCACTCATGGGGTGGGGAGCCCACACCAACAATCTGACAATCAGCGGTCGTTGGTCTCCATCGGAGTCCAAACTACATATCAACCTTTTGGAGCTGAGGGCGATCAGAATAGCGCTGAAGGTCTATCAGCTCTCTGTACGAGGAAAGAATATCCTGATAATGACGGACAACACAGTGGCCATGTACTACCTCAACAAGAGAGGTGGCGTAGGGTCACTATCACTGTGCAGAGAGGCAGTGCAGCTCTGTTTCTGGGCAATCCCAGAAGGAATCTCCCTGTTGGTAATTCACCTAGCTGGAGCGGAGAACACGGCGGTGGATGCTCTGAGCAGGCAGAGCACAGTCTCCCATGAGTGGGAACTAGCTCAGGAAGTCCTTCAAGAGATCTTCACCCTTTGGAGAATCCCTCAATTGGATCTGTTCGTGACCAGTGTCAACCGGAAGTGAAAACTGTTTTGCTCCAGGGAATTTCCTACAAGAGGAGCTCTAGCGGACGTGTTTGTGGTGGACTGGGAGTTTCCACTCCTGTACGCGTTTCCTCCAGTCCATTTTCATTCCTCATGTGATCAGGAGGTTGAGAAAGTTCGGGATATCCATTATCCTTATTGCTCTGGATTGGGCCAAGAGGACGTGGTAACCGGACCTTCTGGACATGTCCATCTGCCCTCCAATAGGTCTTCCTCAAAGAGAGGATCTTCTTTAGCAAGAGGATGGTCGAATTCTTCATTCAGAGGTCAAGACACTCCGCTTTCACGCATGGTTTCTGAAAGGCTGAGATATAAAGATTGTGATCTTCTGGATGACGTAATGGAGATTTTGCTTTCAGCCAGAAGGCCAGGAACCAAATTCTTGTACCACCGCAGTTGGAACAAGTTCAGCAGCTGGTGCAGGGATAAGAATGTGGATCCCTTTCTATGTGACACACCTATAGTGCTCTCTTTTCTGTTACATTTGGCAAATCTGTGGCTCCAAATTGGAACAGTTAAAGGTTACCTGGCGGCGCTGTCTATTTTCAAGCGCTCTTCGGATGAAGATTCATATTTTAAGATCCCTCTGATGGTTCAATTCCTAAAAAGCCGTACAAATGTATTTCTACCAGTTCCACTCAATGATGGGATCTCAATTTGGTGTTTTTAACATGCATTCCGTTTGAGCCTCTACACTCATTCCCATTAAGACTTTTGGCATTACAAACTGTTTTTGCTTATTGCAATAACGTCGGCCCACAGGGTAAGCGAATTGCAAGCCCCGTCCTGTAAGCCTCCTCATACAGTTTTCCATAAAGAAAATGTTATTCTTAAGGTGAAACATTATTTCGTACTGAAGGTAGTCTCTGACTTCCACTTGTCAACAAAAATTACTTTACCAACTTTCTATCCACCTCCCCATCTGGGGAAGGAGGAGGAAATATTACATAGACTGGACCAAAAAAGGACTCTCCGTTTTTACATATCCAGAATGGCTACATTTAGCCAAAATGACCAATTATTCATTGGCTATACTGGCCCTAAATTGGGTTTAGCTGTTACTAAACAAACCCTATCCAGATGGATTATCCTGGCTATTGGTGAATGTTAGCAGGCAAGGACCAGCCGGAAGGCCTAAGAGCACATTCCACAAGGGGCATGGCAACCTCAGCTACTCTTCAAAGGGGTTTCCCGATCAAAGATATTTGTTCAGCGTGCCACTTGGTCGTCCATTCATACTTTTGTGAGACATTACTATCTGGACTCATCTTCCAGTCATGGAGGACAATTTGCAAAAGCAGTCCTTCATTCAGTCCATGAATAGAACAAACATTTAAATTCATACTCCCACCTCCAAATTATTACTACTTTGGGAGTCTATCATAATATGAGGAATATGTGGGATGACATAATCCATTCGAAGAACAAGATACTTACCCCTGGTAACGTTCTTTCGATTGGATGTTCCTCCCACATATTCCTCATCACTCCTCCCAGCCTACCCCGCCGTACAATTTACGTGTCCTTACACTTTATGTTGTCTGTGAACCTGCGGTCTAGGGTACGCCTGGTAATTCCTCTTCATGAGGTGGGGGAAAAACAGAACTGAAACCAACACGTGCTGCGTGCACTACTTAAACTGATGATGACGTCAACCGTCGAATGGAGGCCCTCGAGGGACATCACAGCACCCCGTCGAAAGAACATTACCAGGGGTAACGAACTTGTTCATCTCCTTTACTTGCAGTATTTTCCCAAATACTGTTTTCTCTAAGATTTCATGGTTCACATTTTTTTAATGTGCAATAAATATAAAAATATGTAATTTAGTACTTGGAAAAATGTCTGTATGTGTATTCGGCCATCGGCACTGCTGCCTTCATCGCCGATCTCAAATGGAGGTCGCCATGCCATGTCCTACCCTGCGTACCCTACGATCCTCGAGTACCTTATGAACCTACTGTGGTCGCCGACCACTGCAGAACGTCTTCTCACCTCGTACTGTGTGACGAATCTGAGCTGTACTGCCGCAACGCCTATCATCTCGCTGGTGCTGGCAGCAGAGAAACATTCCACTGTCACGCTCTTTTTCCTTCTTATTCTCTCGAATGTTGGTGGCACTGGCCCAGTTTGAGCACAGTAGCTGGGCAATCACTCCACAACACTCTAACCAGCTGCAGACGGACACCCTCTGGCTCTGCATGCCCATTCTGCTTCTCTCGCGATGGCTTCTAAGACTCTCATGCGATGTGGAGTGTTATCTTGATTAGCTTGGCTTTTCTCGCAGAACTAGGGCTCCCTGGTATAGGATTCGATTTCACGGTCTCCTCAAAACTGTATCTCACTCTAGCAGTGTTTTATTATCACTCTGCTGCCTGAATGTATCTTAAAGCTTTCATATTTCGCCTCCTAAATCCTTAACTCACCTGGCTAGGGCTGAGCTGAGTAGTGGTACCTCATGCTAGCCTGCCATTTTGGTTAGTTCGCCTGCCCACTCCAGAAATAGAATCTTTCAGAGATTAGCTGAAATAAGAAAAAGAAATTAAGATTTGAGGGTCACTTGCATAGAAGTTGTGTGAAGGATCAAAGATGAAATACATTAGAAAGAAGACTTGGAGCTAGGAAACTGTAAGGACCCAAGTATGAAACCTTGAGGAACCTGCATAATAATTTTCAGAGCTGAATGGATATTAAGAACTACTAAATCATAGATCTCGCCATTAACATAGAGCAGTCAGAATGATTTTGCGCTAGACTATAATACACAGGAAAGTTACATCACTCGTCTTGCAATCTGCTACCATAAGGCCATCTTGCAATCCCCCCCTCCAAAATGATGTTAAACTGTCTGACATTCAGTAGGTGTTGTATGAGAGCCCCCTTTACTAAAGCCAATTCAAATGGGTAGATGGAGTTTAATAGCTCTCTACAGACACTGCATCATAACATCATTCATAGGGTTTTGGGGCCTACAACTATTGCTAGTTCAGTTGATTTTTTTCATGATGGTGGTAGGGAATTACTGTATTGTACAGAAACTAAGAGGGTCACTTCAACCCACAAGCCCACCACTGCCAGCAATGCCTACAGATTGTCATGACCATGAACAAACTCTTCCAAATCCCAGTCATACTTTACATTTATTATGTTTGCTCTTCCCTGTTGTCTCTCTGCAGAGCCACAGCAGGAGCTTGCAAGGAAAGTAGTCTGAATAACTATTTGTGTGTAATTGCTGTACTTGAAGGGAGAAGGGTATGGCAAAGTCCCATGTTTGGGGTTAGTAGATGGGACTGGGGAAGCCATGTGGGCCAGTTGCCACAATCTGCTTCATGATGGTAGTGCCTTAAGACGGTAAATGGAGAATCATCCAAGCCCCCTTTCTATCACTAACCTGTGTGTTCCCCTGCAAACGATTTCCCACCAGACTTCGGTGGGACTCTGATGTTTTTCAAAGGAAAATGTGCATTTTCACTAATCAAATCTACCATGAGGATCTGCTGCCAGAACGTGCTTGTTGTATGCATCATATCAATAACAAGAATTGCTCTAGTTGACCAGTAAATTGTGGTGGCTTCCTTGTCTTTTACATTTTTCTACTGGGCAAACTCTGGAATTGTAATTCAGGACTACCAAACATGGAGGGCTGATGGGTCCCAGCCTAGAATAGGTTGTGTGAAGGTGAATATAGTAGGAAAATAAAAGATCAGGAAGGACCGCTATGGATCTGTTAAAAATGTAGGCATATGATGCAAACCTGGCCCTCATGAAAGACTGATGTGATATTATTTTTTAAACTTTGAAGTTAAAGGCAAACTTCACAAGGCAAATCAATAAGCACATATATGAGAGGCACTGTAGTAACACGGTACAGATAATAAGACTGGCATGGCATAAAGTAAAGGTACAGGTGGGTAAACCAAAAAACATTTGTAAGAAAATAAGTAGAGGAGAGAGAAGAACAGAAATCGTATTGCCATTAGAAGTTTTAATAGGAAACCGACCAACTTGACAAATCACCCTGCTCCTGACCCAAAGTCACCCAGAGACACCAAAAAGGGCTGCAAAGGTGTCCAAATATCCTTGGGCCTACACAGCGCAAAGACTGAGACTATGTACATTTCCTACCCGTCAGAGGCATATATAAGATTATGCAACCACTCGGCATGTGTCAGTCCACTTTTCGACTTCCAGTACCGAAGAACACATTTCTTGGCTACAACACATGCAACATTAGTCGTCTGACCACCACTGACACTTTGGCTATCTCCCCCAAGCGGTACTTTACTGGTGCTAGTGTAGGGGGAATGTCCAACATTTTGTGCAGGGTTGCGGCCACGCTTCCCCAAAAACTGTACAACAGGACAATTCCAGAACATGTGGACTGTGCCAGCCGGGGCATGGCTGCATCTGATGCGTTCGGTGTGAATTTAGCAAGCCTTGAAGGTGTGTAATGTAGATGGTTCAGCAGATTAAACTGGATCAACCTATATCAGGCACACATTGACACCTCCTTAGTAAGCATGCAGCATTTCAACCATTGAATATCTGAGAATTGGTCCCCCAGGTCGTGTTCCCACCTTGATTGTACTGTATTCCTTGTTGGCTGAGCATCTAGCGCTAGTTTATATAGTCTAGATACCACTTGCCAAGGTTCTCCTCCCACAACAATGGCATCTATGAGAGAATGGGTTTCAGACTTGTGCAGGAACATTGGCCACAACCGCTTTGCAGCAGCTCTTATTTTATAATATTTGAAGGCAACCATTGGACCTCTACAGTCCTCAAGAGGCGCAAAGCACATATTTAGAAAGAGTTCATCCAGCATCAAATCGGTGCTAGCTCCCCAGGATTTTTGCCAGTCACGATCTAAGGTGGGGGACAAACCCAGAAAGTTCCACAACAGGACTTTGAATGGTAGGGCAATGTGAGACCAAGTATTTGAAATAACCTAGCCCAGGCATTAACCGTGATGCATAGCAGATGAAAAGTGCAGGAGTCTATGGGCCTCATTACAATTTTGCTCGTTTGGAAATAAGGGTGCCGGTAAGCACACTGGCACCCTTGTTTCCGGACTGGCAAATTACAAGTTTGCTTGCCGGGGCCACTGTTTCCGACAGGTCTGACCCTGCTGGGCACAGCGGCCATGGTAGGCAGGCTCTTCACAGAAGTGCTTGCACAGTTGGCAATGGTGCCGACACTTACGTCTCCTCACTCCCATAGAGTCCTATGGCACTCTATGGGAATGGGGGGTTCAGAAATCCGGCGCCTGAATTCCCGCATAATATATTACAAGCCTGGCGGCAACCCGCCGGTAGCACCGGTAGGGTTACCGCCAGACTCGTCATGAGGCCCTATGGGTCTACCACTGAGCATGACTGCCTTAAGATTAGATGGGGAAGTGTCAGATGGGCCACCTCTGGCCCTGAAGAGTACCAGTACCCTGCATATTGTGCCTGTGACACCAAATAGTATAATTCCATATCAGGGGCCGCCAGACCCTCCCCCCGGTCATACAGCTCCATAAGCTTCTCCCAGCCCATAGGGGCTATGACCGACCCCTATAGAAACCCCACCATCATGGAGCGCACTGATGTAAAAAAGACCTTACCCGGCCAAAAAGGGATGTTGCTAAAAGAAATAGGAGCTGGGGAAGTTCTCCAGCATGGGGTCTGGCATGGATTCACATGCTCATGAATATTCCCCGTCGTCAGGCTGGGAATCCTCGGTAAAGAAAAAATCAGTATCAGTTTCGTTTCTGATCTGTCTTTCGTAGTAATAACCAATCACTGGTCTCTGCGTCATACTGACCACAGCCAATGACTGCCCTCTACCTAAGCACCGCCTCTGGCAGCCATCTTCAGATTTTTACCGCACGTTCATGTGTTGGGATCCTCGTGCTATTGCTCTCGAGCGTTAGTGCTATTTTTTTCACGTTTTTTCTCAAAACTTCGTTTTGTCCGGTCAAAAGAGCCTCAAGCTCCACCGACTCTCCATCCGATCAACGGGGACCCGTGTCGGATTCGTCTGCGCCCCTCAAGGGTGAAGATTTCGTCGAGCTACGTTTTGGAGGACTCCAGAAGCTTCTCAGGCCCGGACATGGCCCAGGAGAAGGGAAGCTCGACGCCCGGAAAGCTGTTCAGGGTCTGCCCTGGATGCCAGCTGCAGAACGTCTTTAAGGAGGACGAACACTCCTTTTGTCTCTACTGCTTACATGAGGACAAGACGCACGTGGAGAAGGACTGTGCGTTTTGCGGCAATATGTCAGAGCGGACCATGAAGGACCGCCACCAACGCCTCGCCAACTGGCTGGAAGGGAAGAGCCCGTCAGGCGAGAAGAAGAGGAAGAAATCCGAGCGGTCTTCTAAGACCTTTGAGGACGCCCCGGCGACGGGCGTCCAACACAAGGCCAAGCACCGCGAGTCCGCTGGCACCGGGAGCGCGGAACGGTCGGGCTCTACGGGCGCCAGGCAGGGCGCACCCTCCCCGGCACCTTCAGCCACGAGCCAACGCTCTGGGTCGGGTAAGAGGAAGGGCGAGCACCCGGGGAAGCTCCTGGAGAGGCCCTGGTCGAGCTCGAAGGCCCCATCGGACGGGGAGCGAGGCAGTGTCCCCCCCCTCAAGGATAAGGCGGTGAGCGCACCTAAGGTGGTGAAGGCCTTAATCCATCCGGCCAAGCCCTCTATCGATACTGTCACGGCGGCCCTGGCTCAGCCTGTGGAGGCTACACCAGTGGTGGCGACCTCGGGGCTCAGAGTCTCCCTGCCACCTCGGAGGGAGTCCTCTTTTGTGCCCATCGATAGGATCCCCGTGAAATCCCCGGCGGGGAAGAAAAAGGGGGGGCAGGGCGTCGTCGTAGATTCGGCCTCAGAGGAAGAGCTGATCGAGGTGTTAAGCCACGGCCTTGGCGTGGATGAAGACCGGCCCGTCGGGATGGATCCCAACGCAGGTGACGACGACAGCGTCGAGGGTGCCGACGGGGCCCCTGATCGCCCGTCGGATTCCCCTCTGCCAGCGCCGCAAGACAACTCGGCGGCCATTTTGTTGGCTATACAGTCCTTATGCTCAGAGATAAGGACGAGACTACCGTTGCCGACGGAGGAACCTCTCCCGTCGGGGGATCCTGAAGCGGGACCTTCTGGTGTTCCCCCTCCCAAGAAGAGAAGGATTCACCCTCCACCTCCTTTTCAGCCGTCGCGACCCATCCAGCCCTCCTCCCCGTCCACCCGAGGGGATGATACGGGGACTGACACGGCAGCGACGGGTACGGACGACGAGGTATACGACGAGGATCTCCCGTCGTCACCTCCCACCAGGGCTTCTCCGCCCGACGAGATTGGATCGTTCCACTCCATGATCGCCAGGGCATCCGAGCTTTTCCAACTCTGCCCTGAGGAGAAGAAAAAGGAAGGATTCCTTTATCAACGGCGCGAGGCCAAGAGAAAGACGGTCCTCGCGGTGCCTCTACTGGACGACATTTGGGATGAGGGCCTCGCCCTCCTCAAGAACCCTTCCACGACGCCAGCTAGAAGAGACCGGTACGAGAAGAAGTACCGGGTCCCGGACGCGGCCCCCCTGTGCCTCCGGGCGTAGTCTCCGCGGCGGCCAGGAAGAAAGCGGGGGGGGGGTGCGGCCTCCACATCGACTTCCCCATCGGACGGCGAGGGAAAGAAATTGGACGCTATGGGACGCAGGGTCATCTCGTCTGCAGCGACGACGATTAAAGCGGCCAACGCCTTGGCTATCGTGGCCCGCTACGACAGGGAGCTATGGTACAAACTGGCTCCCCTGCTGGACTTCCTACCAGACGACAAGAGGGCGGATGCCCTGGAGATCCTACAGGAAGGTGAGGTGGCGTCGGACCACGCCATCACTATTGCGACGGACATCGCCGACACTGGGTTTCGCCAGTTGGGCAACGGCATGTGCCTTAGGCGGCGTGGATGGCTCAAGGCTACGGACTTCCGTCAAGACGTACAGACCAGAGTCCTGGACATGCCGTTCGATGGGAACAACCTGTTTGGGAAAACAGTGGACGATTCCCTTCAGGCCATTAAAGCGGACACTGAGACGGCCCGGGCCCTTGGGGTTCTACAGCAACGACGGACGCCCTTTCGGAGCAGCGGAGGCAAGGGCGCCTCCAAAGGTTCCGGCGGCGGTTTCTCTACCTACCGTCAAGCGGCCCGCTCGTCGTCTCAGGAGGCCTACAGAGGATGAGGCAAGTCTGGCGGACCCCGCCGTCGTCGCCAAGGAGGTCAAGGCGGCAAAGCCTCATCGAAACAGGATTGAACCGGCCGTGGGGTGGGCCCCCACCGAAGCACCCCGGTGGGAGGCCGGCTGGCGAGCTTCGTCAGCGTGTGGGAGTCCATCTCCACCGACCGTTGGGTGCTGGACGCCTTAGCCCGGGGCCACGCGCTCGAGTTTCAAAGAAGGTGCCCGCGCGTCCCCCCCGTGGCCAGGAAAGAGCTTCACGTCCCTCAGCTTCTCCTGGAGGTAAAGGCGTTGCTCGGGAAGGGCGCCATCGAACTCGTCCCAAAGAGGCTTCGGGGCTCTGGAGTTTACTCGAGATACTTTCTCGTGAAGAAGAAGACGGGAGGATGGCGCCCCATCCTAGACCTGCGACGTCTGAACAAGTTCATCAAGGCGCAGAAGTTCCGGTTGGTCAACCTCCAGCACGTCCTGGGTCAGCTGGAGGAAGGAGACTTCCTGTCGTCGTTGGATTTGGAGGATGCCTAATTCCATATTCCCATCCTAAAGGGGCACCGAAAATTCCTCAGGTTTGTGGTCCAAGGGCTTCACTACCAGTTCAAAGCCCTCCCCTTCGGACTACGGTCGGCACCCAGGGTATTTACCAAGTGCCTTGCACCGGTGGCGGCGCAGCTGCGCCGCGAGGGGATCCACGTCTACCCCTACCTGGACGACTGGCTCATCCGAGCAAAGACGAGGGTGCTCGCCGTGGAGCACACGGCAAGGACCGTCCAACTTCTCACAGACCTGGGATTCTCCGTGAACTACGCCAAGTCCCACCTGGTACCCGCGCAAAACGCACTGTTTCTGGGAGCGAAGCTCGACACAGTGTCCCTTCTGGCCTCCCCGTCGGAGGAAAGGACCAGGTCCATCCTGGGCAAGGTACAGCGGATGTTGGTTTCCGACGCGGCCAAGGTGAGGTCCATCAAGTCCCTCCTCGGAATGATGTCTTCTTGCATCTACCTCATTCTCATGTGCAGGCTCCGGATGCGCCCATTGCAGGAGTTCCTGGACGCGCGCTGGATCCAAACGACGGGCGGCTTCGAGGAGAGGATCACACTCGACGAGAGTTTCCGCCGAGCGGTCCGGTGGTGGGGCACCCGCGCGCATCTGACGGCGGGCATGGACTTCCAGACCCCAGACCACCAGGAGACAGTGACCACGGATGCCTCCCTGGAAGGGTGGGGAGCGCACACCGAAAATCTGCACGCGAGAGGCCTCTGGCTCCCGACGGAGAAGTCCCTCCATATCAACGTCCTGGAGCTCCATGCTGTGTTCTGGGCCCTCAGGTCCTTCCTTCCTTCCGTCCCTCAAGGGCAAGGTGGTGAGGATCTTCACCGACAACACCACCACCATGTTTTACATCAGGAAACAGGGCGGAACCAGGTCCCCAGCACTGTCCAAGGAGGCGCAGGACCTGTGGCATTGGGCCGTCGCCCAAAGGATGTTTCTGGTGCCGTTTCATCTGGCAGGGATAAAAAACACCATCGCCGACTCACTCAGCAGGGAGCTGCGCTCGTGCCACGAGTGGGAACTACGGCAGGATCTAGTGGATCGCCTCTTCCGACGGTGGGGCACACCCCAGATCGACCTGTTCGCGACGGCGACGAACTCCAAGTGCCGGAGGTTCGCCAGCAGGTTTCCCCAGGCGAGGAGCATGGGCGATGCTTTCTCGTTCCCCTGGGAGGGCCTGTTCCTCTACGCGTTCCCTCCTTTGCCACTGCTAATCCGGCTCGTCAACCAGCTCAAGAGGTCACGGTGCAGGATGATCCTCGTCGCACCTGCGTGGCCGAGGCAGATATGGTTCCCGGACCTTCTGGACTTGTCAGCGTCCCCGCCAATCAGGCTGCCGGTGGACGCGGATCTACTCTCCAGGGAAGGAGGCGCCATCCTCCACCACGACCCGAAATCGCTGAACTTGCAGGCCTGGCTCCTGCAGCGCTAGAGTTTGGAGGATACGACATACCGGCCGACTGCAGAGAGGTTCTTGCAAAGGCCAGGGCGTCCTCGACTCTTAAATGCTACGGACACAAATGGAAGAGGTTCTCTGTCTGGTGCCACGCACAGAAGATTAACCCTCTACGGATTACGGCTCCCCAGGTACTGCCGTACCTGCTGACGCTGGCCAAAGCTGGACTGGCACACGCGTCCATCAAGATTCATCTTGCTGCGATCTCCCGATACACCAGGACCACGGGCCGGACGTCCTTGTGGTCTCATCGTCTGGTGAAAGAGTTCATGAAGGGACTGTTCAGATCGTTCCCGCCGGTGAAGGCTCCGGCCCCGGCGTGGGAGCTCAACGTGGTGCTGACCAAGCTCATGGGACCTCCGTTCGAGCCTCTGCACTGGGCCCCGTTGAAGTTTCTGTCGTGGAAAACAGCGTTTCTTGTGGCCATCACCTCTGCACGACGGGTGGGAGAGATCCAGGCCCTTTCCTGCAAGGCCCCGTACTTGACTTTTCACGACACGAGGGTAGTGCTCAGGACGCACCCCTCCTTCATGCCCAAGATACCGTCGGACTTCCATCTCAACGAACCCTTGGTGTTGCCTGTGTTCTTCCCGTCGCCTTGGTCGCCGGCTGAGAGGACTTTGCACTCGCTGGATGTGGCTAGAGCGCTGAAGTTCTACGTGGACCGCACGAAGTGTTTTCGGAAGACGTCACAACTCTTTGTGAATTTTGGACCTGTCAATCAGGGGAAGGCTCTCTCGAAGGCTTCCATTTCCAGATGGCTCTCCGGATGTATCATGTACTGTCATCGGTTGGCAAACTGACCGCTGCCTGGCCGTCCGAGAGCCCATTCCACCAGAGCGATCGCAGCCACCACGGCGTTCCTTTCTGGTGTGCCCCTGCTGGACATATGCAGGGCTGCTACGTGGAGGTCGACGCACACCTTCACGAAATTCTACTGCGTCGATCGGGATTCCAGGGAGGAGTCCAGGGTCGGCCAAGCAGTGCTGCGCAACCTGTTCGCCTGAGGTGAGCCTGGTGAGGAGGTAAGATGCTTAATGTTGGGTTTGATGTAATGCTTAATGTTGAGCCTTTGCCACCTCCCGTGGTTGTGCATGTGTGTACTGCTATGTATTCTTTATTCATGAGCATGTGAATCCATGCCAGACCCCATGCTGGAGAAGGAACAAGTTACTTACCTGTAACTGTTGTTCTCCAGCATGGGTCTGGCATGGATTCACATGCAAACCCTCCCGCCTACCCCTCTGCGGCTCTTCACTTGGTCATACTGCTACTTCACGTGCTTCCAAATCTGAAGATGGCTGCCAGAGGCGGTGCTTAGGTAGAGGGCAGTCATTGGCTGTGGTCAGTATGACGCAGAGACCATTGATTGGTTATTACTACGAAAGACAGATCAGAAACGAAACTGATACTGGTTTTGTCTTTACCGAGGATTCCCAGCCTGACGACAGGGAATATTCATGAGCATGTGAATCCATGCCAGACCCATGCTGGAGAACAACAGTTACAGGTAAGTAACTTGTTCCAACTATCCTCTTCAACATTGGTAGCGTACCGTATAGTGAGATCGGCAGCCTAGCCCGAGATCCTAAGTTTGGCCTTCAGTAGTTGCTTGTAGTGAGCATAATTATCTGCATACAGGGTACGCTGCTGCCTAGAGACCTTGATACCCAAGTATCTGAAGTGGGAATCTACCCATCGAAATCCCTGTAGGTCGGGCATCGGAATGGTGGCATCTGTAAGAGAGAACAGTTTTGACTTGGTTTTATTAACAGTATAGCCAAGTACGTAGAAAATGTGTGCACTTCATCTATCACTGGGCGAAGATTCACTTCCGGGTCCTGAAAATACAATAAAGTATCATCAGCATACAGAGATAACCTGTGGCATCCTTGATATACGTATGCCCAGGCTTAGTTCTTATTACTGCTGCGAGAGGTTCTACGGTCAATGCAAACAATAATGGGGATAGTGGGCACCTCTGTCGTGTGCCTGTGAATAACCCCATACTTGTTGACAGCGTCGAGTTGGTCTGCACTCTGGCCGTGGGACAGGAATAAAGTAATTGCATGCAACTGAGGAAGTAAGCCCGATATTTTAGCGCCTCATTAAATATCTCTGACACAGAATCAAAGGCTTTCTTGGCATCCAAGGATGCCGCGACTGTTCTGGTCCGTGGGTCGATCTGGGCAATAATACCAAATAATCTGCGGAGATTTAACGCTGTGGACCTAGCTGGGATAAATCGATACGAAGTGACCTCACACGGAAGCTTACCAGGTTTCAGAAGAACTGTTATTATTGTATCATGCATGGACGCCGGGAGGGAGCCTGTAGCTAGGGACTCCTCCAATCGAAAATTGGATATCAAGGGCATGTTTTACCGATTTTTATTTATTTTTTACCGAAAAATGTTACACCGAATTTACATTCATAAAGTGAAAAGAGTTTATATACCGAAACCCTTACTGAAAAGAGTTGCAGTATATAAACACTTTTCACTTTTTGAATGTAAAATCGGTAAATGAGCTTTATGTAAAAGAAAATCTGTAAAACATGCACTCGATTTGCACATATAAATGTGGTTTGTTGTAAAACAAATAATATTCATGCACGCAAAATGACAGTACAGCAGTCGCAAGAATGCGTTTTATCATTTGAAAAGCTAGAGAAAATGACATACTTGAGCAGTGTTGGTTTCAATATAAAATGTTAAAAAATTGACAGTTGACTTACCACAGCATTCAGGAAATGTCGAAACCAGCAAGAAATCCACATCTAGGGAAATCCACAAAACCGAAAAATCAAATAATCCAGAGAAATCAATACACTAACCCAAAAGAATCCAGCAGAAGGGACAAAAGAAACCAAAATCCACAAAAATAGAAGGAATCCACCATGAAGCCCCCAGCACGAAATACACATGCATGAAAGTGGAATGAGAGTAATCCAATGAAAATCCTTAAAAAAAAAAAAAATAAGTCCTACAGAAACGGAAAGAAATCCATAGAAAAATCCACGAAACTCGGGAATCCAGAAAGAAATCCACAGCCGCGGAGCAGCAAAACCAGTGAATTCACAGAAAAAGCCATCAAAAATCCAAATCCTTAAAATAAAACCAAATACCAATCCTGAAGAAATCCAGGAGAAATCCATAGAAAAGTCCACAAAAATCTGGAAACCATGAAGAAATCCACAGCCACGGACAAGCAAAACCAGTGAATCCATGGAAAAATCCATCGAAAATGCACATAAACAGGAAGGGAACCAGTCGAAAAAAACCTTAACAAGAACTCTGAAGAAACCCGTCCCAGTTGCAAAAGTAGGAAATCCCAAATGGCCGAAATGCATGATCGTCAATAGAAATGAATGGAAAAAATGGACAGAACAGCGACCCCAGGTGGTTAAAAAAGACATCTACATGAAAAGTTGCATTTAACAGTATAAAGTTATTATGTCATTAAAATGTAAGCACGTTTATAACAGCATATTTTCAATAGTTATTCAATTAACGCCTCGGTTCTACTGAATCCTTTGCTTTCTGTTCTTCGAACCTGTTCGTTTGTGTACTTGAAATGTCTTAGGCTTCTTTCACCCCGCGGTCGGGTTTTCAGAAGTGTCGGGTGCGCGGGTCAAATATGTCGTTGACGGACACGCACGACGCTTGCCTCTGGTGCCACGATACGGATGACTGTGTCGACTGCCAGTCGCTTACATCGAAGGCCTTGCGGGAGCGTAAGAAGAAGCTGTCGGTGAGTAAGGTGGGCAAGCCCCGTAAATCGCGATCCACTGGACTTTCGACAGGCGATTCGAGGGGCGACTCTCTGCATTGTCGTGAGTCCGGGGGTCCCGGTCCAGGAGTCGGTCTCGGAAGCTCCGTCACAGGTCGCCTTCCCCATCCTCATCCGAGGACTCCGCCCGTCCCACCAAGCATTCCACTCCTGAGGAATGGGATTCCTTCCGAAAGGAGATGATGGCGATTTTTCAATCGCAGTGCTCCGGTCCGTTCGCGCCGTCGAAAGACGCCGGCTGTGACCGTGCTAGAGACACCACTCGTACGCCTTCGGGCTCGAGCCATCATCGCGACCACCGGGCGCCTTCCAGGTCCCGGTCGGACAAAGATGGTCACTCTAGACATGCCCTTTCCAGGTCCCGGTCCTCGACGCCCTCGAGACCGCGTGAGCCTGTGAAGTCTTTGAGGAAGACATTGATGCCTGCGGCGCCGAGGTCATCGAGGGACTCTCGAAGTCGACGCCATCGGCCCCCAGGCTGTCGAAGGACACGCTTGGGGTTCCACCCTCGAGGCCTGTGTCGACACCGGCGAAGTTGTCGGCGCCTCGCTCGACGTCAATGCTGATTCCGTCGACGCCTTTCGAGGCTGCTTTGTGGGAGGTACCCCGTGGCACGGTGGAACCCCCCAGAAAGGCCCCCCAGAAAGGCTCTGGACAAGGCTGAGAATGTCTTTGTCCCCTTTTCTGTGCCCTCTTTCCGACCTCCGGATTTTATTTCTGAGGGCGATGAGGGATCTGAGGAAGGTTTAGTGCCTGAGGAGGTGCCAGACGAGATTTTGTCTGGTCACAGCCAGATTGATGACCCGCGTCAGTCACTGCACGACACCAGTGGTCTGGACACCTCTCCGGAGGTGGAGTTCTGTCGGCCTGAGCCTGGCACCCATGCCGAGTCCTCGTACCGGCGCCTTATGTCACGGATTATTTGGGGTGGTCTGCGCCTCCTGTGGATTTTCTGCAGGATGACCTGACGGACATCCTCGACCAAGGTCCTCCAACTGACCCGGTACTGCCTTTCCATATGGCTTTGCAAAGAAGGGTGGCTGCAGCTTGGACTGCTCCGGAGAGTCTCCCGGCAGTGAGCAAGTCTTTGCCGCGAAAATACCGTCCAGCCGGTAGTGACCCCTGCTACTTGATCACGCATCCCACTCCGGAGAGTTTGGTGGTGCAGGCGGCCACAGCCCCAGCAAAGCAGGCGTCGTACCCTACCATCCCTTCTGATGGGGACGACAAGTGTTTTGATGGCTGGGCGAAGAAAGTGTTTTCTTCAGGGGGTATGGCTTTATAGGCAGCCAACTCCGTGTGTGCCTTGTCGCGTTTCAAGCACACTCTGGAACTGTATTTCATTGGCGGCTGAACATATTCCCGAAGGGGAGGAACGGGATGTTTTCTTGCTATCGTACAGGATGGCAAGGATGCTATGTGTGAGTCCGTTCAGTCGGGTCTGGACATGGCGGATTGTGTCAGCCGGGCCATGGCTGCGAGCCCCGTAATACACAGGTTTACGTGGTTGCAGAAGTCAGGGTTTGCTCCTGATGTGTAGGCCCAGCTCCTCAAAATGCCCTTTGATGGTGAACATCTTTTTGGCAGCAAGGCTGACAAGACCCTTGAGAGGTTGCAGACCTCCAAAGCTGCAGCGAAGACGTTGAGCGCTGCAGTTCGCCGACCTCTGCCTTTTCGTTCTAGGGGACAGCAATGGAGGGGAGGTTCCTTTCGATATTACTCATCCTTCAGTAAATCGAGAGGAGCTGCAAATCAAAGGGGCTACCATAGGAGCGCCGCATCTTGTAGAGTGGCGTGCCATTACTTCAGATGTGTGGGATCTGGAGATCATAGCCCACGGCTACTGTCTTCCTTTCCGGCAGATGCCTCACGACAATCCACAAGGGAATATCTCTTTGAAGAGTCCATAGAACTACTGCCTGCAGCGGAGAGGAACAAGGGATGGTATTCCCCTTATTTTTTGATTTCAAAGAAAGACGGGGGATTGAGACCCATCATGGACTTGCGCGGTTTGAACAAGCTCCTCAGGAAGGACAAGTTCAAGATGGTTACTCTTTCTCAAGTCCTGCAGGCCCTTCAACATCAGGACTGGTTGGTGTCTCTCGACCACGAGGACGCTTATTTTCATGTGCCGATCCATCCAAAGCACAAGTACCTGAGGTTTGGGGTTGGCGACTCCCACTTTCAGTTTCGGTCCTGCTGTTCGGATTAACCTCTGCCCCGAGGGTCTTCACCAAGCTCATGGTGGTGGTGGCAGCGTATCTCAGGAAAGGGGTGATTCACGTCTACCCCTACCTGGACGATTGGTTGATCAGGGCGCACTCTCCCGAGCAAGTCCTGCATCATCTGTCCATCACCTGCCACTCCTTTCACAAGCTGGGCTTCTCCCTCAACTTAAAGAAGTCCCATTTGACGCCAACCCAGCTGCTCCAGTACATAGGAGCAGTGCTCGAAACATCCCTGGGGCAGTGTTTTCCTCCCCAGGTGAGGGCTCATCACATTCAGCAGATGGTGCACAAGTTTCAACACGCCCAGAGTCTCCCGGCGTTCGAGTTCTTGAGATTGCTCGGCCTCATGGCATCCTGCACTCTTCTGGTGCCGGAGGCCAGGTTGCGGATGAGATCTCTGCAGTGGGCCCTCAAGATACAGTGGTTGCAGTCATCCGGCAGGATGCGGACCCCGTTCAGGTGCCACCCTCACTCGCCCAGGACCTTCTGTGGTGGGCCGTCGAAGGCAATTGATGAAGGGGGCTCCGTTTTGGCTACCCTGGCCGGAGGTGGCAATCGTGACGGACGCATCCCTCACGGGATAGGGAGCTCATGCCAACGAGTTGACAGTCAGCGGTCGTTGGTCTCCGTCGGAGTCCAGGCTCCATATCAATCTGTTGGAGCTGAGGGCCGTCAGGCTTGCCCTAAAGGCTTTTCTGCCGACTGTGCGAGGAAAGAATGTCCTGATTCTGACGGACAACACAGTGGCCATGCACTACCTCAACAAAAAGGGGGGGCAGGGTCACTTCCTCTGTGCAGGGAGGCAATGCAGCTCTGGTTAGCAGGAAATTTCGATCTCTGCAGTTCATCTGGCCGGAGACGAAAACGAGATGGCTGACGCTCTGAGCAGGAAGAGCGCAATCTCTCACGAGTGGGAGCTGGCTCAGGAGATTCTCCTGGAGATCTTTGCCCTTTGGGGGACCCCTCAGGTGGATCTCTTCGCCTCCAGTGTCAACCGGAAGTGTGAAAGGTTCTGCTCGCAGGAATTTCCTCCAAAAGGAGTCTTAGGAGATGCGTTCGTGGGGGAGTGGTCCTTCCCACTGCTGTACGTATTTCCTCTAGTCCCCGTCATCCCGCAAGTGCTACGGAGGTTGCGGAGGTTAGGTTCCCGGATGATCCTCATTGCTCCGCCTTGGGCTCGGAGGACGTGGTACCTGGACCTTCTCGACTTGTCCATCTGCCCTCCACGTCGTCTTCCCTACCGAGATGACCTGCTCTCACGGGAGGGGGTCAGGTTTTCCAGCCAGAGGTCAGATCCCTCAACCTTCATGCTTGGCTTCTGAAAGGTTGAGGTTTAAGGATTGGGACCTCCCTGAAGACATGATGGAGGTGTTGGTTTCGGCCGGACGGCCGGCAACAAAGTCCCTGTACCGTTGCCGTTGGAGAAAGTTCTGCGACTGGTGCAGGGTTAAGAATGTGGATCCTTTTTCATGTGACATTCCTGTAGTTCTGTCTTTTTTGCTTTCGTTGGCCCACAGGGGCCTGCAAGTGGGTACTGTTAAAGGTTACCTGGCGGGGCTGTCTATATTTAAGCGCTCGTCTGAGGAGTGTTCTTATTTCAAAATTCCATTAATTTCTCAGTTTCTCAAAGGACTTACTAATGTGTTTCCGCCGTCACCTTTCCAGGTACCTGGTTGGGATTTCAACCTTGTTCTGAAATTCCTTATGGGTGCTCCGTTTGAGCCTTTACATTCTTGTCCTTTGACGCTGTTAACCCTTAAAACTGTGTTTTTAGTTGCGGTCACTTCCACTCGCAGAGTGAGTGAGTTGCAGGCACTTTCAGTTAAGCCACCCTTCACTGTTTTTCATAAGGACAGAGTTGTCCTTAGAGTTCGTCCTTCCTTTCTTCCGAAGGTGGTGTTGGAATTTCATTTAAGCCAGAAGTTGTTCTTCCGGCATTTTATTCTCCTCCACATCCTGATAAGGAAGAGGAGAGGCTCTATAGGTTGGATCCTAGGAGGGCTTTAAGCTTCTACATTTATCACATGTCCCGGGTCAGGGTGGACGATCAGCCCTTTATTGGTTACGCTGGAAGGCGTTTGGGGCAAGCTGTTACTAAGCAGACTTTGTTTAGATGGATTATCGTGGCAATTTCTGAATGTTACTGCTTGGCGAGTAAGGACCCTCCGGTAGGCTTTCGGGCCCATTCTACTAGGGGTATGGCTGCCTCTACTGCCCTGCAGAGGGGTGTTCCTATTCGTAACATCTGTGAAGCAGCCACTTGGGCTTCGGTCCATACTTTTGTACGACACTACTCCCTAGATTCTATCCATGGGCAGGATCTGGCCTTTGGCAAGGCGGTCCTTTACTCTGCAATTTGATTGGGGATTCTAAATTTCTATATTCTAAATTCTTTTTCCCTCCTCCATACGTTGGTAATGCTTTGCAAGTCTGTCATAGATATGGAAAACGTCAGAGGACCCAATCCCCTCGAAGAACAAGTTACTCTCTTACCTGGTAATGTTCTTTCGATGGGATGGTCCGACGACGTATTCCATATCGCTCCCTCCCTACCTGCCCCGCTACAGAATTTCTTATGCGATTGCAGCTTACGTTTCAGCAAGGATTTCTGTGTTCATACTGGCAGAAGATTGGTGCCACACGTTCTGGGAAAAAACTGCAACTGAGGCTACGGGCATCGTGTGTCCTACCTATAACATCCGGTGACATCGGCTCGACGGAGGCCCTCGAGGACAGGGTATCGATGTCATTGACGCAGGACGCAGACGCCGAAAAATTTTCCGAAGCAGCACAGCTGTGGTGATTACTGTCATAGATATGGAATACGTCGTCGGACCATACCATCGAAAGAATGTTACCAGGTAAGAGAGTAACTTGTTCTTCTTCAGGATGACCGGGCCCTTGAGCACCGAATGTGCCTCTGCTGGCAAAGCCGGGAGTTAAATGGACTACAAGTACTGTGTGAGCTCTGTCTCCGAGCAGACATTCCTGTTAGAATAGACTGATGCATAATAAGCTTGGAAATTCTGAATTAATATCATCCTCGGCCGTGAGGGTAACCCCAGATGCTGCTGTGATGCCAGTTATTACCCCAGGGGATGAGTCGAGTCTCACTGCCCTATCAAGGGCCCTCCCTGGCCTATCAGACTTGCCATAGCTCTGAGCAAGCACCGGTTTGGTTACATATAGAACCTCCCTGTCAGCCAGCTCCTGAAATGTCAACAGGTTGCCCTTGATTAGAGCCAGCAAAGCCTTGTTGTTATTCAAACCATATTCATATTTGAGCAGTCTAATCTGCAGCTCTAGTACACAAAGCTTCGATCTAAGTTACTTAAGTGTGCCAGAAGTACTAGATTAAAAATCACCTCTCATGCACACTTTAAAGGTTTCCCAGACCGTTGAATGGCATGCCACCAAGCCTATGTGGGCTACATTGCCCCACTCAGCAGAATTCCCATCCATAACCAAGCTCGGCTTCTGGATTCAACAGCCAAATGGCTGTTCTGGCTCCTTGGAGCACCATTGCATCAAAAACTGCGTTTGGCAGCGACAAAAGAGTGGCTGCACCATCTTGCCAAAAACTTCTTGGGCAAGTTGGAACAGGGAGCAGACAGAGAAAAGTGCCAGTGTGTGTTCTTGTGTGCACCAAAAGAAGCGAATTGAAAAAGACAGCGCTGCTCAGCTGCTTGCAAAAAGTTCCCATTGAAAAGGGAATATTTTACACTAAAAGGGATGCTGCCCTGACACTATTTTCATCTATTCCACATCACATTGCTTTTATCAATAAGGCCCTGCCATGCCCATCCATATCCACATTGTGCTTCAGCAGAAGTAAGCTTTATCCCTGCATCACAGGCTATGTCAAGCCAAACCTGGACTGAAATAAAAGAAACTTCACTTTCAGCCGTGCGAGAAAACGCTTAACTGTTGGGTTACAAAATGTCAAAATCAAGGCTTCAGAGAAATCCTAGCTCTATGGGCATGTGTCAATTTCAGTGAACCTGTGGCTTGAACAAACTGCTGGATAAAAGAAACTGAATAGGACTGCAAAACAATATTGGGAAGCCAGGTGGAAAAGAAAAACCAAATTTAAAAGAGAAATCTTAGCAGCTTTCACCATGTGTCAAAATTGGCTTTTGCAAACCAAAAGAAAATGCCTGTTTTAAAAGTACAATGTTGAATAAAACTTGTCCGTGCCTAGCAATGTAAAGGGGGTTTTGCTGGGGAACAGATATGGGATTTTTATTCAACAGGCTTCTTTTTGATTCAGAACAAAATAAAAGAAAATGCTTTGTTTTGTCTTGTCTTGCTTTGTATTGGCTATTGGGTTCTGACAAACTGGATGCATTTTAAAGGTTTGTATAAACCAATAAAATAAAAAAATAAAATAAAAAAAAAAGAAAAGAAAGGAATTAAAATGCATTGGCTGGATCTTGCAAGCTCCAGAACAGGTCTTTTTGCTGGCTAAACTGAGGCCTTTGCCCAAAAGGAGCCACCATAAACTTCTGGGACACATAAGTGATGATTGCTAGCTTGGAGAACTTTGAATAGGACCAGAAGGCCGCATATCACAGGCTCATCAGACTTTTGTCTGGGAAGAGGCCTCTTACAATAGAGATTCTGGGACACCAACCTGTGAAGTGAGGAAGTGGCAATAAACATTCAATCAAACTGGGGAACCCGCAGGGCCACCCTGGGCTGACATGACAGTTGGTGGTAGCTGAGAAAAAAAATGGGCCAAGTGAAGGACAAAGGCCAGCCCCATTTGTTTAAAAAAACTATTTTGATTAAGAAACTTTTAAGACTTTTATATTTGCAACAGGACTTCGCAGGAACGTAAAAAGTTAACAGTGTAAATGTAATTTTGTGGTTTTTAATTTAAGACGTTTTAGCCTTCACTGCCATATTGGGAACAGAAATGGCAGAGAATTGCATATTCTAAGGAAAGTGTACATGATGCCACTTTGAAATTCAATACTGATATGCCTAATAATAATATATATACCTGTATAAAGTTATAAAATTTAAGGCCGAATATTTCTCACTGAAAATGATGAAAAATTGTTAAGCGGACAAAACAAAGTCTTACAAACTGTAAAGTTGGACTGGCATGCTCTGCGTAAAATATGGAATCTGCCCATGTGATTTGTTAAAGTGCCACAACTGTACAAATGTGTAAATTGTGTCAAGATGGATTTTTGCCAAAAAGGTCTGTGGGAAGGCTTTGTACATCATAAAATCCAACTCCATAAACTGAGTCACCTCCTAGAGGAGGCAACCAACATTGGTTGTCCTATCTGGGTCTTGGGGGTAGGCCTAGTTCAGTTCTGCCCGCCAATAATTCTATGATGTCACTGTGTCTTATAAATAAGGGTGGCTGACAGAATTCTAGAGACTCTCTTCTGAATTTTCCAGCGCTTGCGTATCCAGATCCCACCTTCACTCTGCAAGATTCCAGACCCCACTTCTAGAAAAGGGATAGTTGACCCAGGCCTTCCTATCCAGGCAGAATAACCCTTCAGCACTAAAACCCCATACAAAATCCCACTAACTTCAGGGAGAAAGGGGAAAGGTGGCTGAGCCCGCTTTGGGATTCTCAAGTGCCGACTGCTTGCCCTGCTTACCTGCTCCATCCAGCTGAGGCGCCGCTGTGCCATGACTGGACCTTTGCCCAGCTGCCTTTTGCCAGGAGAGCTTGCTATCCGGTGACCAGAACCTTTTGAGCCAAGAACCCTGTTGACTGTCCAAAATCCCAAACTCAAGCGGGGACTGTGAGTATTTCCCCATCCCATAGCAACACATAGCCTACCACATCTTGACCCCTTTATATTTGCCCTATTTCCTAAGTGATCCTATCCATACCCTGAAAACTTGTCTAGACTGTTCTAATTCGCTGTGGACCCTGTCCTTGTTTTTCTAATGTTAGCGCAATTCTTTCATTCACCTCATCTTGTAACTCCTTAGCAATATTCGGAATAATTTAAATTAATTCCCACATAGATCTGAACGCAGGGTGAAAGGGTTACGTTGCAAATTAACCCGGGATCGTACCGTGTCTTTCGTTAACAATTTAGTCTGAAGAATCTAGTGCAAGTAAAACTTGTCCTTTTTCTTTCCAAACAGATTTCCTCCCTTTAGCTGATTTATTTCCCCAAAACCAACCCTCCTTTTATTTTGCAAATCTCATCCAGTTCTTCATCTATAGCCCTCCTTTCACTTCTGTTTTGTCCCTGTGATGTGAATCTATCCCCCACCAAAAAACTACATTCCAATTCTAAGTATTTCACCCGTTTTTCTTAAAAACCGTTTGTGCCATTTAAAACTGCATCCGTGTAAAATACAACTTTCCAACGTGTGATCCCGGCTGCATCGTGTTCTTACTTTCAACTTGCTTTTGAACTGTGTGCCTTTGTTGAGACCTTGCCTTGTGATTGTTAGTGTTTATACCTTCCTGCTATTGTGAGAAAGCATATTTGGCTCATAGATTTAACCGCACCTTAATTATTTATTAAAATCTCAGTGTCATTTTATTTGTTTGTTTATTTATATAGCGCTAAAGCCTGCAGGCATCGGAGCGCTTACAAAGAAACGGGACATATAGTGGCAGAGGACAGGACAAAGTGTAGTTACATGTAGTGAAAACTTCGCAGGTGCTAAAATTGTGTTAAATGAAGGTCTATTTAAATAATAGTGTTTTTAGATTCTTTCTGAATTGGATATAGTTAATTTCAAGCTTCAAAGATGGAGGTAGTTCATTCCATTTTTGGGTGCTTCTGGTCGGGAAGGCTCTGCCAACGCCATTTGCCTTTTTTGTTGGAATGATTTGTAGAAGGCCTTTGTTAGATGATCTTAAGCATCTGGTGGGTGGGTGCCATTTAAACTCTTTCTTTAGGTATACTGGGGCCTTCCCATATAGGCATTGATGGACCATGGTGAGGGATTTAAATGTAATTTTCTCTTCCATGGCCAGCCAGTGTAGCTCTTTTCTATCACCAGTGATGTGGTCTCTTCTTGACCTGCCTGTGATTGTTCTAATAGCGTTATTTGAATAACCTGGCATTGCTTCAGACATTTACTTCTTGCTCCAAGGAGCAGGGAATTGCCATAGTCAAGCCTTGATAGTATAGTTGCTCTGGCTATAGTAGTGCTGTTCTTCTGGTTGAGAAGGGGTCTGATTTTTTTCAAGAGCCTCTGGTGGTACTGACAATTTCTTTTTAAATAGGCTGTGTGAGCCTCAGCACCTAATGAGGCTTGCAAGTAAACTCCTAGTGTCTTTACTTTCTCAGATATTGAGATGGGAGTGTTTTTGATGTTGAATGAGGAGTAAGAGGGGTTTAGTTGTTTTCTGGCGTGTGTTGAACCAAAAATCATTAGCTCAGTCTTTGTGCCATTGAGGCACATCCAATTGTCCTTCATCCAGCTTTCGATGAAGTTGTATAAAGTTGACAATTTCTCACTGTCTTGTTTGTAATCTCCGCAGAGCTCGAAGACCAGCTGGGTATCATCAGCGAATTTAGTAAAAAATATTCTCATTTGGGACAGCATGGTGCAAAGGCATCACATGTACAAGTAAACAGTAGTGGAGAGAAGCTAGCTCCCTGTGGTACTCCGCAGTTCGCAGGTTTAGTGTTGGAAGCCTTGTTTCCCCAGACAATCCTGGATTGCCTGTCTTGGAGGAATGAGGATATCCATTTCGTTGCCTCTGGTGAACAATTTCCTGAAAGTTCTATGGCCTCTTGGAGCCTTTTATGATCAAGCAGATCAAAGGCTGCCGAGTGGTCCAATAGGATCAGTAACCCTGCTTTACCCTTGTTCAGAATGCCTAGCATCTCGGTCTGAAGATCTAAAAGAGCCGAATCTGTGCTATGACCAGTCCTGAAGCCGGACTGTTGGGGGTGTAGTAGATTATTCTCTTCCACGTAGCTTTGAAGTTGTTCCGTGACTACTTTGTCTAGTATTTTCAGCAGAAAGTTGCAATTTGTTATTGGTCTCAAGTTTGCAGGGTCCTGTTGGTCAAGTTCTGTTTTTTTTGGCAGGGGAGTGACTGTGACTGTTTTGATTATGGTAGGTACAGTTTGCTCCTTAAATGAGTCATTTACCATTCTTCTGAAGAATGGGGCAAAAATATCTGGGTTTTCTAGGATTAATTTGGGTGATAGTACGTTCTCTGAGCATGAAGTGCATCTCATGCTTGAGAGCGTGTTCTGCATTTCTACGAGGGTAATGGGCCTGAATTGAAATCTCGACTTTTCTAATTCAGTCATCTTCTCGGTAAAATTGTTCTTTATTGGCGGACTATTTGTTTGGCAGTTAAGAATAGTCTCTCGGGCTTTGACGATTTTATTTTGAAAGGCCGTTTGGACTTTCTCAGTCTGATTCTGTAGGCAGGAAAGTTGGGGTGAGTGCCTTGGGTTTGTCTATAGACTTGAGAATCTGGAATAACTTTCCGGTTGAATTGGCCGCAGTATTGATGAGCTCATTAGGCCATTGCAAAGGGTTTTGTGAGGGAAGGTCGGATTTTGATTCTGTTTGCTGCCACATATCCCTGACTACCTGCTGCGTCTTTCTTACCACTCAGAATTAGTGGGTTGAGGGAACATTGCAGGGGGAAATCCTAACTCTGGTGCTATCTATCCTAATTGAAATTCAATTGTGCTTTGAATATGTGCTTGTAGGCGGTTACCCAAGTGTATTTCAGTAGTTTTCATTGTAATGATCATACTGTGGCGATTGCTGCCCTGATAAAAATTGTGTGATTTTCTTTGAAATTAAAATAAATAAATATTGTGTTACCACCCACTGGCCTGGTTCATGGTCCATTGTGACCCGGGGTATTTGTAAAAGAGGGTGTGAGCCGGGTTGGGTATCGGCTCAATTTGAATTAGTTGAAAATAGAGAAAAAGCATTCTAATTGCGCACTAGATCTAAGGCTGAGGGCGAAGATCCTGGTCCGGTGTGTGACGCCCGATTGGAATCCTTCACACCAATGTTATTTCTAAAGACCTCCTCAATTTTAACACCAAGTGCTTCTGTGAGATTAGGATCCTGCAACATTGCAGGGGATATTTGCCAGAGGGTATAGGTTTTATTTGAGTGTGTGAAGACCAGCGCGAGCACAATGCGTGAATGATCAGAAAATGTATGTGGAAGAAGAGAGCACACAAATACCCACCCCCTCCATTAAGTGGATAGAAGCCAGTAGTCAACCCGAGACATAGAATTGTGGACTGTAGAATAATACATATATTTCCTCGCACCAGGATGTAATCCCTGCCAGACATCTGACAAGTGTAATTGAGATATTGGGCCTCATTACGAGTCCGGCGGTAACCTGCCAGTTTTTCCGGCTCAGTTACCGCCGGACTCGTATTACCATTCCGCCTCCGTGATTCTCGGAATTACCAGGGCATTACAACCCCCGGTGACCCGGGAATTCCGGAGGCGGAATTCGGTAAATCCCCATTCCCATTGAGTCCTATAGGACTCAATGGGAATGGGGACCATGGAAACACCGGCGCCATCTCGTGATGGTGCCGGTGTTTCCATGTCTGCCTGCAGGCGGGTGGTGTTAAACTGTTAAACCTGCCAGGTCAGACCTGGCAGGAATGACACCTCCACCTGCAGGACTCGAGATCACCCGGTATGGAAACAACGGTGGCGGCGGGTTTACCGCCACCGTTATTTCCATACCGGGTGACTCGTAATGAGGCCCATTATCTTCAACATTGTTTGTGCCGCCAAAGTCAGAGGCCGGGAGACTTTAGAGGAGCGATCCATGGCGGTATCAAGGATCGTGTTCATATTCCCACCCCAGACCACTGGTGTATCAACATGTTCGACAATTATATCCGCAAGAGCCCAATAAATGTCAGAGTCATCAACATTGGGGCCATAGGAGTTAACCAACAATATGTCGTTTTCATTCAGTGTACCCTTCAGCATGACATATCGTCCCAGAGAATCAATATAGCTTATATCCGTGTTGAATGTGACCATAGGGCGTGTAAGTGTCATTACCCCACGTGCCTGTAAGGAGTATGTGGTGTAGAATCTTTGGCAGCCCCATTTAGGGGCAAATGATTTATGCACCAACCTCAACTCATGGGTTTCCTGCAGCATCAGGACCCTCGGGGCATGGCGCTCAAGATACGCCATCAATCTCCTAGCCTTGGCTGGGTTATTCAGGCCCACACGTTCCAGGAAATAAATGTCAGTCCCCCTGATGGCCCTGGGTCACTCGCACCAGCCATAGACCCATACCAAACTGCCTAGATACCAGCACCACCTGACAACCCCATTGATGCAGTGCAATAAAACTTTTGCCCAAATAGTTTTAGATATTGTAAACCCAAACAATGTGAGTATCCCAACACCCTTCCCTCCTCCCTCCACCCTGAACCCACCCCACCATCACCCCCAACTTGATGATGCAGCCCCAACCCAGCAACCATGGAACGCTCCTGGGAACCGTTGCGAACAGCAACCAACGTGTAGCTGATGGCCCCAGCAATCTTGTAACTATAGCTCAGTGTGCCTTCTAGTCATTTCACCCAGGACACGGGGCATGTCCGACAGCCGCGAAGGTCACTCTCTGGCATCCACAGTACTGGGGTTCCTACCCCTGCAGGGGGTTTGATTGCCTGCACCGTCATTCAAGGGAAGCGGAATCAAAGCCCTGACACATGTGATCGCATCCGATGGGTTCTCAAAGAAGCGCTCCCTGCCCCCGTGCAGTATGCATGATTTGGCAGGGAATAGTAGGGCATACTGGACCTGTCGAGCACAAAGGAGACTCTTAACCAAATCTTAGGATCGGCATAGCACCTGGACACCAGCCGCAAAAAAGTCAGGATATATGTGGACTTTACTTGATCCAAACTGTAGGGACCAATGCTCCCTTGATAGCTTCAAAATAAGGTCTCTGTCTCTGTAGTTCAGTAGCTTGGCTACAATCGTCGTAGGGGGCGCCCTCAGCTCAGGAGCCACGGCCAAAACACAGTGGGCCCGCTCGACCAGTAACTGAGCGGAGAACTGTGACTCCTCCAGTAGCTGCTTCAAGTGTTCTTCAATAAACTGTTGCATGGGCCCCTTCACTGCATTTACAGGCACACCGACAATGCGGACGGTGTTGCGACGCAAGCGCGACTCCAAGTCACATTTCATCCGGATTGTCGCTAGGTCCTTCTTAAAGCAAGCTAGGTCCTGGTTGTGCTGTGCAACCTTGTCCTCTGTGCCGCTAATCCTAGCCCTTGCTTCAGTAATGCACCCACTCTCCTTGTCCAGTTTGGTGCGCAGGGAGCTGATATTAGCAACAATATCATCCAATTTTATAGTGACGGCAGCAAAACAACTCGGCATAGCAGCAAGAATGGGATCAGTGGGTGCAGTTTTCAGCCGGAATCTGTCCCTCTCGCTCTCACAGGAGTTTCAGGGCTCGCAGTCCTCACCGATGTACTGGTGAACGTGGCCATCGCTCCCCTCTTCCTCCTAGCGCCCTTCGTCATACTTGAATGAAGTAAGGGACTCCTATGTCGGAAATCCTCATATCAAGTCTAAAGCCACCAGAGCGGGACAAACCCCACACCCAGACCGTAAACACAGGCTGACCGTACACAGCCAGTCCCAAACTGCAATTGTTTTACACAAGGAGCAGTGATGATTAGCTCAGTCCCCTGGCCGCAGCCAACCATTCCCAACAATGACGGTCACCAAACCTCAGGCCCCCCCTTGGGCCAATACCAGGTTGCAGGGCCAAATATAGCAGGATGTTGCCGGTACAGGCTACCTCCGGGGCTCAATGCCCCATCTCCAGTCTTCAAAGCATCAGTAAAATATTGAGCCAGGGTAGCACTGTGAGTCACAGTAGCAGTGTAAGGAGGCTGACAGGAAACCTGCATTGCAGAGAAAATGCCCCGTATGATGGGCTCCAGGATCCTCACCTAGCATGTAGTCTTCGAAACTGACAGCTCGCCAGCGGCGCACTGATCGGGAGGGCCTACGCAATGGATTAACACTGCTTACGTGAGCAGGCCAGCTGGGGTCTTTTCCCAGGCCGATGAAACGCCTGTGTCAGTGTCTCTCTTCAGATGCCATCCGCCAGAGGGTCCGGATTCTCCCTCACACAGGCCGGTGGAGCCGCAGGCCTCAGTGGCCAGGCCCCAGACAGAGTAGGAACGATTACCACAGCGGGCAGCCAGCACCCACGCCAGCCGCTGATAGCGAAACATGGCTCCTGGCTCTCCCAGCAAAACTCTCATCACTGGAGTCGGGCAGCCGCAACAGCGGATCAAGCATGGCACTCACCGTCTCCTCAGCAGCACATCCACGGCACAACACAGGATATTTCTGATATGAGGATGTTGCCTGGGCCGGAGCCCACAATCGGGCCACCATGCTTGTTGCTGCTCAGCAGCGCCCCAGCTGGTGTGTAATTCTGATAATATATTGTCTGAGAGTTCAGTTGCAAGGCAGCTTGGGATTCGTATGTGTTACATGACTGCTACCGGATAAGGCTAAGACGCATATTTTGCTTGTACTGTGCTTTCTGCCAAACTAGTTCCGCTTCACATCACTGAATCTTTGAGGCTGCAGGCAAACTACATATGCCAACTACATATGCACCAGTGTGACCAAAGATCAGTAATAGGGACAAGTGGGAGACCAAAGTGGCAAAAAAGGGCTTCAAACACAAATTAATTTGCTCGCCGGCATGAGAAATTGTGACTTGAAGAGCTTTCACATATGAAAAGCCTTTTCATAACAGGGCAGATTGCAAGAAAACCTTTTGAAAAGAAGTGCATTTTCTACAAAGCTGATTCCCAGACCTAGCCACTTTGACAGCAGCCGGATACAGAAAAAGGCTGTATGTGCTTCATAAACCCTTTCAAAACCCAGGAGGGATATCATTAAGACCTGTTAAAGCACACATTAATTTGCTTCAGTTAACTCCCATACCTAGGCACTGTTCAAAATATTTTCAAATACCATTTTCTGATCCAAGGGGGGCACATAGTCTTTTAGTATGGTATGTTTTTGATATATGGTAGAATGCATTATTTATTATTTTCTTAATTTCGTGTTTTTGCAAGGCACCTGACCGTGTATTTCAGACATATCCATATACTACTGGAACAGGAAGTAAACAGGAGGCACTGGGAGACATCCTTATGCCGGATGAGTATAGCTTGATCGGGTATTTGGACCATTTTCTGGAGAGATGTAGATCAATAAAGGAACTCTGGTCTGGAGGAAATCACTTGGGTGCAGTTTTTTTGAATATTTGAGATGATCTAGATGTGCAAGCTTTAAGATTCCATGGTGCATGCCGTGCAGGGTTGGCAGTGGGGAATAGGTCTTACATCTCTTCGTGTAATTAGCAATTACATATGTAATGGTTCATCTTGTTTTAGGGTAAAAGATTTCAATTGTGTCGATCTACTTATCCATCCATTCATTGTTTCCATTAGTAGATTCATTATCGTTGTAGAAGTGCGATCATTGGACTTGTTCAAGTCCAAGTGACGTTTGAAAGCTGCTAATTGGAAACTTTGCCTCTCACTTTATACAAGGGTATATACCATTCAAAACCTGATTTAACGTAGTACCAGGATTTTAAAAAATGTGTCACACAATGTGAAACCATAATGTGTTATGAGGGTTTAATTGGTGTATATGGGACTGCAGGGAGATTGTGTAAAGGAAATTGCAAATACGTAACCGGTCCTTATATCCGGGACCCAGAACGTCACGTGATACCCATAATGGAGAAGGTGCATAACTTCACATAACTTTCTGGTTACCGGATTAACAGGGCCAAAACAGAGCTATTTCCATGCACGGATGGAAAATTTGGCTCCACAGCAATTTAAATCCCTGGGGGTCTGAGGGTCTTGGTATCTCGGGCGCAGCGCTCATTATATAGAGATAATCATGAGCATATTTGAACATTCTTGCTGTTGAGCTACAGCTCTGGGCCAAGCTCCCCATTTTCTTGTATGCTAGACTGTCTTTACTAAAAATTATAGTGGTTCCTAAACTGCAATACTATTTCAATAACATCCCAATATGGCCCAGGCTTGCTTTCTTCAATAGATCACGTTCATTGGCAGTTGACTTTGTGTGAGGGTTAGGGGGGGCCCGAATGAGCTGGGAAAAACTGATGGAACCCTGTGAATAGGGTGGGTCAGCCACACCAGACTTTGAGCTGTATTATGTTGTTGCTCAGGCTCAATATGCTGGTGTTGGTATGCTTGGGCCCAGTGTACAGTGCACTAGAGCACTCCAGCACAGTGCCAACTGAGTTTAAAAAAAAAAAAAACAATTTCTATTAATTCCAACTTGAAACCTTACAACGTAACAACAAATGAACATTTCCAATCTTCACGTGTAGTTTCATGTTATTTCTCCACCCCCCCTCCCAAAGACCCCACTCCCCTTCCCGAGCCTACCCCACATCACCTCCTTCCACAACTACTTCTAGGGGCACCCTCCCCTCTTCTCCCTATGAAAAGCTCTGGGCTTGTCCGGTCACAACCAGATAGTGTGGCTACTATTTGCCTCCAGGTTATCAATGTTTCCGCTTCTTCCTCCCCACCTCTGTTTATTGCTTCACTCCACACCACCGTTTCAGCCTCCGCCCATTTCTGAAGATCGCACCACCAGGCCTCCACCCTCTGTCTTTTACTAGCTTTCCAGCTCATAGCTATTCTGCGCTTAGATAGTATGTAAGCCAGGTCTTTCAGTTTACTCATATGTTTCAATTTGCATGGCCAGGGAACCCCCCTAACATGTATGCCCACAGGGAGTCCACATCTAAACTTATCTCTTTCTCTGCCATGAGGTGGGGTACTTCTCCCCAGAATCTCTTTATTTCAGGGCATGCCCAGAACATGTGTATCAACCCTGCATTCACCAGTCCACATTTCGGACATGTTTGTATACCCACATTTTTAAACTTGAGTCATGTATGCTATGGATCCCCCAGACCCTCAGGATACTGATGAGGAGGATCCTGACACACCATCATCGGCCAGGGCCTTCCACGAATGTATCGCGGTCCTGGCGGAATATCTGGCCCTCCACAGCCCCAGGTTGAACAGCCGGCACAGGGCGTCCTCTCTGAAGTCCTCACGAGGCGCCCTTATGTCAGAACAGGAATTCCACTGCAAACTGATGTAGTCTCCCTCGCCAAGAAGGGTTGGCTCAAACCACACTCCGTCCAGCCAGTCAACAGCCGACTGGACGCCAAGTACAGGCAGATGGAGGGAGATACACTCTTGCTCTCCTCCGATCCTCAGCCACACTCCTCAGTGATCGCTGCGGAATCACTGTACTCCAAACCTCAGTCGTCCGCGTCTTCTTCATCGACGGGGCTGTTAAGCAAGGAGGAGAAAACTTTGGAGGCATACGGTAAGAAGCTGTATTCCAACACTACCTTGCACCTGCAACAGGCCAACGCAGACGCCATGCTGGCAGCCGCTAAACAGAGGTTATGGCGGGAAATTGCGGACTTTCTCCCGGAAACTCCCTACCCACTGCCAATCACGTTTTAAGGCGTGGCTAGCCGAGGCCAAGCTCGTGGCTCAGGATATCATGGAGTCCACGCTGGCACACATCGATACCTCTGGATGTGCCATCTGTATTGCCACGGACACGAGAAGGATGGCCTGGCTCAGGGCAACCAAGTTCAACCCAAATGTCCAGGAATGTATTCTAGACCTGCCCTTCGAGGACAGTGACCTCTTCCACTCCAGCACAGACGAAGAGCTGGACAAGAAGAAGAATAGCTCTCTGACGGCTAAGTCTTTGCCCACTCTCACAAAGACCACGCCCAAAGCGTACTCCCAGTCTCAGCATCGCTCGGATAAGGGTCGCTCATCTGGAGGCTTCCACGGCTTCCAGGAACAGAGGTCTAGGCAGCCGAAACACTCGCCGACCCATACTCAACGCAAGCATCAAAAAAGGGGGGGGGCAAGGGCTTTTTCAGGTCCCCCTCCTCCGCCTCTACCTCCGAGGGTAAGAAGTCATGACAGACCCACTCGGGTCCACGTATCGCCAGTGGGGGTCCGGCTTGCTCTTCACGCACACCTTTGGCAACAGAACTTCGCAGACCCCTGGATCCTGTCAGTAGTATCCTCGGGGTAACGTCTACCTATTCTTGCCTCTCCTCCCACCTCTCCCCCTCTTCTGCAAGTTGGGACAGCAACTCTTTTGGTGGAGGTTCGGTCGCTTGCCCCGAGCCAGGCCGTGGAGGAAGTCCCAGCCTCCGAGCAGGGCTCGGGCTTCTACACTAGAAAAAAAACCAGGCTGGCCTGAGAGTTGCACTGGACCTTTCCACTCTCATCCTCTCCTTACCTCTCCAGAGGGTCAAGATGGTGACGCCAGCTTTTATTGCGGAGACACTATGCGGGGGGGGCTGGATGTGCTCCCTGGATTTGAAGGACGCCTTTCTCCATGTCCCGATCTGGCAACCCCATCGGTCTTTCCTCCGGTTCAGGATCATGGGCTGCCATTTTCAGTACAAGGTCCTCCCTTTTGGCCTCAACTCGGCCCCCAGGGTCCTTACCAGACTCATGAATGCAGTGGCAGCCCTCCTCTGGGCTCAGGGCCTCCAAATATACCCCTACCTAGACAACTGGCTCGTCAGGGCTACATCTCAGGAAACAGTTCACCACTTCTCCCAGGCACTGATGAACACGCTGCACGACCTGGGCTTTTCACTCAATCTCAAGAAGACACAGCTGCAACCCACACAGTCATTGACCTTCCTGGGCTTCTTCTGGGACACGCGCTCCGAGAGGGTCTTCCCCTTGGAGGACAAGATCTCGGCCATCAGGAGGGCCACGTTGCACTTTCTCAGCCGAAGTGCTACTTCGGCTTGGTGGTACCAGCATCTACTGGGCTTTTTTGCAGCGGTTCTGCTAGCCGTCCCCCACACAAGACTCGGGATGAGAAGGATTCAGCTCCACTTCTCAGCGTCGTGGAACCAGGAGAGGGGATTGCAAGCCTAAATCATCAAGATCCCCACTTCTCTCCACCCAGACCTCACATGGTGGTCCGAGGACTGCAACCTGCGGACGGCAAGCCCTTCAGGCCCCCGTCCCGCAGGTGATGATTACCACAGACTCCTCTCTCGAGGACTGGGCAGCCACCCTGGAGGATCTCTCGGTCCACGGCATGTGGACTCATCAGGAACAAGATGACCACATCAATTGGCTGGAACTGAACGCCATCTGGTTAGTGCTCAGAGCCTTCCTCCCACGTCTCAAGGGAAGGGTTGTCCTCATCCAGACAGACAACTCGACCAGTATGTACTACATCAACAAGCAAGGGGGGACCAGGTCCCATGCCCTGTGCAGACTGACTATCAACATGTGGGAATGGTCCTTGGAGAACGAGATCTTCCTCACGGCAGTCCACCTTCTGGGGGAATCCAACCTGGAAGCGGACAGGCTCAGCAGGTTGGGAGCGGACAACTACGAGTGGCAGCTGAACAACTTTGTTGCACAGGAGATCTTCCACAGATGGGGCCTCCCCCAGGTGGATCTCTTTGCCACCAGGCACAACAATAAGTGCCCCCAGTTTGCCTCCTGGCAGGGGCAGGGCCTAGGCTCCCTGGGCGACACCTTATGGATCCAGTGGAACGACATGTCAGTCTACACCTTCCCGCCCACTCCACTGATTCACAGAGCGCTTTGCAAGTTCAAGGAGTCTCACCAGCTCAACGTCATTCTGATAGCTCCGTGGTGGCCAGCCAGGACATGGTTCTCGGAGCTGCTCAGCCTCTCGGAGGTCCCTCCAATCCACATCCCGACGGGTCCAGCACATCTTCTGACACAACAGGGGGGCAGGGTCGTCCACCCCACCCCTCAAAAGCTGGCCCTCACAGCGTGGTTCCTGATCAGGTGACGCACAACCACCTCAACCTATCCCAGGCCAATCTGGAAATCATACAAGGGGCTAGAAGCAAGGCTACCAGAGCCCGGTATAAAAGTAAATGTACCAGGTTCTGCCACTGGGCCCACTCCAAGGATATCGACCCGCTGGCTTGTTCGCTGGACGACGTACTATCATTCTCGGTGCACCTCGACAACTCTGGTGTGCAGGTGGACACTTGCCGCACATACCATTCAGCCATTGGGGCCTACAGGATTTCGGAGGAAGGGGTCTTCTCCTCCTCCAACCCAATTGCCAGGAGACACCTGGCCGGACTCGCTAGACTCTACCCGCCCATCAGGAAACCACACCCTGTGTGGGACTTGAACCTAGTCTTGGGCTCCCTCGCGCACCAGCCATTTGAGCCTATGGCGTGCACGGACATCAGGCTAGTCACCATCAAGACGGCCCAACTAGTCAGCCTTACTTTGGCACACAGGGTCAGTGAGATCCAGGCCTTAGAGCCGTACACTACCTTTCACAAGGAGAAGGTTGGCCTGCGGACCCATCTGGCATTTCTACCTAAAGTGCCATCAGCCTTTCACCTAAACGAGGAGATCGTCTTTCCCACATTCCTTTCTGACCCGAAGGATGAGCCTCAGAGAGTTCTGCACTGCCTAGGTGTCAGGCGTGCCCTGAAATTCTACCTGGACAGGACCAAGGGCTTCTGCAAGTCAGGTGCCCTATTTATCACTTTTGGAGGCGCCAGGCAGGCTATCAGGCCTCAAAAGCCTCCATTTCACGCTGGATGGTCTCTGCCATCAAGGAAGCGTACGAGGGCCAGCATAGACCCCTTCCGGCGAACATGCATGCCCACGCGGTCAGGGCCAAGGCAAAGGCCATCGCTTTTCAGCGCCATGTCCCGTGGCAGGTCATAAGCAGAGCGGACTCATGGGCCACTCCATCGGCTTTCTGCAAGCATTACTGTTCGGATACCGGCTCCAGGTCGGATGCAGCTTTCGGACAGGCAGTTCTCCGGAACCTGTTTGCTTAAGGAGGGCCTCCTCTCCACCCTGGGGCTACATTCAGTTGTAATCGCCCATGCAGTATGGAGGAAAGGGGACGGGACGTAAGAGTAATTAGAAGTTACTCACCGTAGTGACTAACCATAGTCCCGTTTCCTCCATACGTCCCACCATCCTCCCCTCTAATAATCAGGTGTCATTAGGCAATGGTAAATCTATTGTTGGCGCCTCTTTGGGGACTGAGGTGTGGTGCTGGAGGGCGGAGTCAGGGCAGCGCATGCTCCCAGGGTCATGCCTCCACGCGCCTCTAGTTTTAGAGGGGAAGAAGAATTTTCTGGTGAAAAAGGTTCCGTCTCCCGTCCCTCGTGAGGGACGCCCATGCAGTATGGAGGAAAGGGGACTATGGACTAAGAGTATGTTAGTCACTATGGTGAGTAACTTATAATTTCCCATGCTATATCACCTTACAACCCTTTGGACTTAGATATTGCCACTCCCCTCACCACCACCTTAAATGCCTCCCATAGTGTACCAGCCGATCTCACACTCCCGGTGTTGTGTTAAAAATATTCTTGTATTTCTTTCCTCAGGTCTTCCCTGAACCCTGTGTCTTTTAGTGCCTTGGCCCCAAGTCTCCATGTCGGGATTCTCGCCCTAGGAGCCAAGTACTGCCATGTCACTATCAACGGCGCGTTGTCTGAGAGGACCACAGCTTTGTAGTCCACTTTAATCATTTTCCCCTTCTACTCCGATGCAGCAAATATGTAGTCTAGTCGGGTATGCAGGTTATCTGGGGCAGAGTAGTGAGAGTATTCTCTGTTCTGTGGATGGTGCATTCTCCACACTTCTACTAATCGAAAATCGCTTAATAGGACTCCCAAAGCTTTAGCTACTGGAGTAGGCCTCTCAATCTTCTCATCTGATCTGTCGAGCTTGGGGTCTAATGTACAGTTGAAGTCCTCCCCCCATATAACTGCCCCATCAATATATGGACTAACCTTGGGGTATACGTTCTTGAAGTAGCTAGTGGCGTCCTGATTCAGGGCATACGTGTTAATAATGCTCACTTCTCTATTTTCTACCAATCCTCTTATGAGCACCATCCTCCTGTCCAGCTCTATGGTGGACTGTAATAGTTTAAACGGGACATGTGGTGCAATCCACGTTATGACCCCTCTGGCGTATGCCGAATACGTCGCCAACAGAGTTGAGGGCTGTTAGTCTTAGTGACCGACACTGACACCCGTACTTTCGACCCAGTTCGTACAACCACCAATGCATGGTCCAGGCTGTTTAAAAAGGTGTGAGTTAGTGCTCCATACTGTGGCGCCATCCCCTTGTGGAACTGCCCCAGGCTCCCTCCCACTTATGAACCTGATGTTCAAGTGTCCTGGGATGGCGATAGACAGATGGACCTGGAGGATCTATATCCAGGGGGGGGATTCATGACATTGGAGGGGTTTGCAGAGAAATTGGGTATTACTCCCATTAGAACTTTACAATATTTCCAGATGCGAGCGACTGTCAGACGCTGATGGCCCTCATTTCCACAAGAGCCACAACCCCGAGGTTGCATAGAGGCTGTGGTGACGAGCGGAGGTACTGGAAGACTGATCTCTAAGCTGTATAGATTGGTTCAAGCTGGCCAGTCTTCTGGGAATATGGCACGCAGTAAGTGGGAACGTGAGCTGAGGGTGGAGATGCAGGGCGTGCAATGGCAGAAATATTGTCTCCTTACATGAGAAGTCTCGCTTAATGCGCAACCTCGACTTATACAGTTCAAGGAGCTCAACCAATTGTATTATACGTCTGTGCGGCTTGCACAGTTCTCATCAGAAATGTGTGATAAATGTTTACAATGCGGGAAGGCAGGGGTGGACTCATTCCATATGTTCTGGGACTACCAGAGGGTGGGGCGTTTCTGGTGGCGTGTGTTACATGATATGGTGGGCATCCCACTGGTTCTCTCGCCACCCAAATACCTCCTGGGTGACATTGGGACTGTATCCATACTTGTGCATAGACTGTTTAACCTTCGATGTGTCCGCGAAAAAATGTTTATTGAAATACTGGAAATCTAAAATTGCTTCCACATGTAGTGAATGGCTTAAGGAATTCACCTGCATTAATGAAAAGGAGGAGGGGTATGTGATGCAGGTTGTGACAGCAAGCATGTCTAAGAATATCTGGGATCCCTTCCGAGACTATACACGTATAGGTGAGAATGCAGAGTTGCATTAAGTGGGGGTGGGTCTGAACGGACGAGCAACTGTTGGATGGGCAGGGCTCACCAGATGGACTAGGTTAACTCACGGATTGACGGCTCGCAACTGTAATGATGTAATGTATTTGAACTCGTTCAGGATGTAATTAGTATATTGTCAAGTGTAACGTGTCTGCCTGTTTTCTTAAATAAAGTTTTTTTTAAAAAAGATAATACGTAACCGGTCTTCATTGTTTTCATTTCATGTTCTTCCGTTGTTGCTTCCTATGAGTAGTTATTTTATTTTGACACTGCTTAGGCATGGCGAGTCGTTGAAAGCGAAGTGGAGAGAAGAACGTTTGACAAGAATAGAAAAACAATGACTGTAGAATATTTTAACACATTTTTTTGTTCCTTAGAAAGTGTGTAAAAATATGAACTTGTGTCATTGATTTTAGACTAACTATATTAGTGGATAATTAGAAATATTTCTTTAGTCAAAGTTGCAAGCTCAGTTGCTCATAGAGGCAACAAATCTATGGAAATCTGTGCTTTAATCAGTGGTATGTCCTACTCTTTTAACACTACAATATGCTGTGCCATGCTATTTGTAGACTATTAATGTTTGAAAGGACATCACTACTGTTCATAGTCTTAAAATATGGCTGTCCATTCCTCAGATAAAGTCAGCAGCGAACGGGCGTCAGAGTTGGACGGCATAAAGTCATTGGTGCACAGTCTATACACTGCCCTGCACTTGGAAAGCCATCAGATAAAGCAAGAGCGAGAGTTGCTTCAGAAGCTGGACAACCTGCAGGAACAGCTCCAGCCTTTTGAGCGGGTAAGGAGATTCTTCCCCCAATGTAAAAACTGAGCAGTGAAGGGAAATTATGTCATATGGAAATAGAAATGTGTAGACAGAAAAACTCAGGCATTGTTGTGGTTATGTCATTTGCTCGTAAAATATACACGCACACGCGTACTGTATCCCCCTCCCCTCTTCCTCCCTGCCTCCCTCTCTCTTCTCCCTCTCCTCTCTCCCCTCCTCTCTCTTCGCCTCTCACTCCTCTCTTCTCTCCTCTCCCGCTACTTACTCGCATTCTCCCCACTCTCTGCTGAAGAAGTACAGACATACATCCAACTATCTCTTGTTAGGACTAATGATGATGCCAGATATATGACACACACACACCAACTGATGACTTGAAAGCCCTCTGTTAATTTTTGCAAAGGATAATTATTTCCTAGGATTTGAGCTAAGATGTTGGACATTATGTTCGTATAACAGACTCTGCTTAATGTGCTGTTTTGTGTATACACATAGCTAATGCGGAAATAATGGGACGCTCATTTTCCTTTGTCAACTGGTTTCCTTCATCTATCTCTGCCTCACAAAACTATATCTGTCTCTACTCCAACCCAGCACATTTACTACATTTCTTCCCTCAGGGACCACATTGGCTTTGCTCCTCTCTAGTTTGCTCCAGGACAACGGACATGGTTGACTGCCTCTATAGTCCTGGTCTTTCCGGCTCCATTCAGGGCCTTTGCTAAAGCAAGGCTCTGGAATGTCCCAACTGTTGAGCAGAGATATCTCACACCGTTTATCTGTGTTCTGTCTCCGGTCCACAAAGTAATTAAGTGAACTTGTAGAACAGGTGGCCCAAGAATAATCCTCGATTCCCATGCTCTATCCAAGCTTTGCCACCTATTGGACCCTCTCCGACTATCTACTTCAGAAATTTAGGTTATAAATATTGTTAACAAAAGGGAGAAGTAATTTTGAAAAGAATTTGCATAACCCTGGCACCCGGGATGGGTTCCCGAGCCAATCGTATTGGTCCAAATGTCTGTTGAATCTCATGATCTCAACTTGCTTTCTAAGAGAGTTGAACTCTCAACACACCACCGCTGTCATTTACTTTCCCTCCCGCTACCCTGCCCCAGCGTCCTCGCTCTGTCCTGACTCCCACCCACATACACAATCCACAATTCCACCCCCTGGCTCACATTTCAATCCCCACTGCAATTGCCTTTCTTTTTTTTTTTTTAACTTAATTTTTATTGAATTTTTCAGCAGAAGAAAAACAAGTTCTTCCAGGATCAAATAACAAAAACAACAAAAGAATCCAACCAACAACTAAACCCTCCCATTATCCCCCCTCTCGATCCCTCCCACTACCTCCCCCCCTTAATCCCAGGTAAACTAGGCTCCGAGAGTCCATGGTGCTAGTGACTGAGAGTAGGGACAAAACACATACGCAGCAGTATATTTGGGCCATGCAAATGGCGGAGTCGCGCAACCATCTAAACCTGCTTCCGCCGGTAAAAGCTTCAGCAGCCCCACCCCGGTGACCTGATACAGAAAAATCACAAAACAGTTCATAGTTTCAAGGCTTCACAGTCCACACTGAGTATAACCACAGTCCATTCCTGCAAAAAGGATGACATAGAATCGTTGACAATAGCAGAAAGTTTCTCATACTCAAAAATAGCAATTAACTTGGTAAACCATTCTGTTTTGGAAGGCACTAGGGAACTCTTCCACTTCCGAGCCAGAGCCAATCTCCCTGCTCTCAACATGGCCCCCATTACCCTCGAGAAGGAACCCACCTCTTAATCAGGCAAGGGAGTGCCCAGAAGAACCTCAAGCGGATGCAAGGATGGACATGTTCCCAGAATGCCCTTAATCCAGCTGAGCACTTCCGTCCAGTAGACCTCAATAACCGAGCACTCCCACCACATATGAAACCAAGTACTTTTATTGGAACACAGTCTGGGACACCACAGGGACACTTCTACAAACATTTTAGAGAGGGCAACCGGAGAACGATGCCAGGAGTGCAAAACCTTAAAATTATGCTCCATTGCCGCCGTATACAGTCCACCAGAAAACACCGACCTAAACTCTAACTGCCAAGATCGGTCATCTAAGGACAAGCCTGACCGTTCCTCACGGATATGCTTGAACGACTGCCTACCTCCCAGGTTAGAGGAAATGAGCACATTATAAATCTTGGAGAGGGATCCCTTCCTAGACTTGGCTTCCGCAAAAAGCCTCTCAAAAGGAGTCAAAGGGCGTGATAAATCAGCCACCCACCGCGCTTGGGTGAGAATTCCCTTAAGTCTCAAATACTCAAAGACCGAGAGTGGCCTCCCCTCGAACCCCTCTGCCACTTGGGCATATTCCATGAAAGACCCTTCATTGAACAGCTGAGCAGCTCTTTCCAACCCCTGATCAGACCAGGCCTGCATTTCCCGGAACCCCTTCGCGCCCAAATTAATCGGGGGACCCCACAAAGATGACAAGGGGGAAGGCCAAGAGGAAAGAAGCCTATTGGTTCTAGAGGGCTTCCAAACCGACCACAAAACAGCAAGAACAGGGTGTGATTTAACGGGCTCTGGAGTAGAGTTCGGGGGAGGCCACAAAAGGTCCCTAACCTTTCTTGGATGAACCTGAACATCCTCCACATAAGTCCAGTATGTCCGCAGATCATCCCTCAAATGCTCCAGCATAACTCGCAGCTGAGCCGCCTTAAAATAACCTCTAAAGTCCGGGAAACCAAAGCCCCCAAAGGACTTGGGAAGGGTCAAGGTAGCTAAGCCAACTCTGGGTCTCTTTCCATTCCAAATAAAACGGAGGATACGCGATTGCAATGCAGCAAAGAAGGAATCCGGCACCAAACACGGAAGGGACATGAAAAGGTAGAGGAGCCGTGGAAGAATATTCATTTTAACCACCACCATACGCCCAGGCCAAGAAAGAGTCAAGGGGGCCCACCTTGAAAGATCGCTCTGGATTTTTGCTTGGAGAGGAGGGAAATTTAGCTCAAACACTTTACCTAGATCCCTGGGAATAACGATGCCCAAATACCTCTAGTAGATACACGCTCCACACGCACCCCATATATTTCTTCTCTTCCCTCAATTTCGAAATCTATCCCCTCCCCCGCCATAGGCATAATGCATGACTTGGACAGATTAACTTTTAACCCTGAGAAAGACCCGAACCGACGAATCGGACCCAGAAATCGCGGGAGAGCCAGCCGAAGCCCCGTCAGGTACACTAAAATATCATCCGCAAACAAGGATAGTTTAAACTCATGGTCTCCACAATGTACCCCTGTAAGGCCCCCGTCAGCCCTGACCATGATGGCAAAAGGCTCCATCACCAGCGCATATAACAGTGGAGAGAGGGGACATCCCTGACGCGTGCCCCGGGAGAGCGAGAACCCCTACGACATGCAGCCATTAACCAACACCCTAGCAGAAGGACCATTGTACAGTGCAGCAACCCACTTACAAAAATTGTCCCCAAAGCCCATTTTCTGCAACACCCTCCCCATGTAAAGCCATTCTACACGGTCGAAAGCCTTCTCAGAGTTTAACTACAAGAGATAGGCCTCCAAACCCCGCTTCGACGCCTCATGCATTAGCCCCAGGGTCTTCCTCACATTATCCGTTTCCTGGCGCCCGGAGACGAATCCGACCTGGTCGCCATGCACTAGGGAGGGAAGGAACACACCGACACCCTCATCCGAGAGACGAGGAATATGCAGCAATTCTAAAAAATGGTCCACATCAGTCCCGTCCCCTGAGTATTCTGACGAGTAAAGACCCTCGTAATACCGCCAAACCTCTGCTGCTATCATATCATCCTGCAGAACTCCCCTCCCTTCCCGATCCACAATACGATTCACCCTCCTGCTGTTTCGAAGCTCCCTTAGGCGCCACGCCAGGATCTTATCCGCCTTTTCCACCCGCTCCATATACCACTGTTTCAAAAATGCCAGCTTTCTTTCCGTTTGTCCCACGAGCAGAGCAGACAATTTAGCCTTAAGATTCTGAAGTTCTTCCCATTTTCCCGGGGCCATCTGAGACTTCAGCTTTCCTCCCGGCTGAATGGCAGCTATTCGCTCCCTCAATTTAAGTTCCTCTCTGTCCCGCTCCCTGTTTCTTCTTGCGCCCATCTCTATGAGTATGCCCGTAACCGTGGCCTTAAATGCATCCCACACACCTAGGACATCCACCTCCCCTGTGTCGTTAAGAAGGAAATATTCATTAATTGAACCCAAAAGAGACTCCTTAAGCTCCTTATCTAAAAGCAACGAATCATTACATATCCACCGAGCCCTAGTCGGCGTCCGCGGGGGAACCCCTAACGAGACCCCAACTAAATGATGGTCGGACCACCGGACAACCTCCACACCAAAGTTCGAGACACCCTCCCGAAGCGTCCAATCCACTTAGACGAGATCTATCCTAGAGAACGCCCAATGTACCGCAGAGTAAAAAGTGAAAAGAGGGTCACGGTTCCCTTCAACGGAATGCACGTCCACCAAGCCCAACCCCTCATTAGTTCGTTGAAATGAATCCGCCATATTCCTCTGAACACACTGGTCGGGGCAGGGGGAAAGCGACTTCCTATCCCTATCCGGCCAAGGACCATGTTAAAGTCCCCACCCACTATCAAGGCACCCTCCGCAAAACCCCGAATAGACTCACCCACCTTTTCCCAAAAGCGATCCTGCGCCTCATTTGGGGCATAGACCCCTACCAGGGTAATCAACCTGCCTTTCATTGACCCCTTAACCATAATGTAGCGCCCTTCCGGATCGGACCTATGAGCCTTTGGGACAAAAAGAGCCTGGGGGGAAACCAACAACACAACTCCCCACTTCTTCGCCACATACGAGGAATGGAACACATATTGAATAGCTTTAGCTCGAAACGATGGCTCCTTACCCCAAACCCAGTGAGATTCCTGCACAAAAAGGAAATGTAGATTACGCCTAGTAAGTTCCCTCGCCACCAGGCACCGTTTCGTAGGAGAATTCAATCCCTGCACATTCAGGCACCCCACCAACAACCTCTACATAGAATCAGCCATTAAATAGGCCAAAAGAAACTGTCCCACCCCCTTGCAGGCCACACCAGAATGCCCGCACCTCCAGCTCACACGCACCAAAGGAGATCAAATAAGGACCTGTATACCCCCTACTTCTCAGAAACCCCATCAACCCAAAACACCCCCCCAGAACTAGGAAAACAACAACCAGTCCCCCCATTACCCACCCAAAACCAGCCCAACAACACCCGTTGTCTCCCACCCCCACCCACCTCCGAGTGCCTGGATAGACTGCGACATCTCCCCGCCGTGCTACCAGGCCGCCAGAGATTGCCTCCACCTGGGCGCCTCCCACATCATGCAGACAAATAACAATTTGAGCCCCCCCATCCCCAATCAAAAACAAGCCCCCAACACCACCACTTGTATACGCCACTCCCCCTATCCCGAGACCCCATCATAAGCTTGAGACAAAACAAAGAACCAGTAACACAGGAGGTCGGCCAAGGCCAAACAGGACCAGACAAATGGCCCTATAAAACCCCAACAGCAACCAGCGTGCCAATCTCCACCAACAACATCAAGGCACCGGCTGCTTCGGTGACGGGGGCGCCACTCTCCTGAATTTCCTGTGCCCCCGTACACGTTGCTGGCCCACAAATTCCGACGGGCCAGGGCGGTCTCTGTCTGAACCCCTCTCCCCCTCCACATCGTCCTTAGAAGGGTTGTCTCCCAAAAGTTCACGAGAGACTCGATGAATGTCAGTTTCTGAGGAGAGAGAGTATTTGTAGCCATCTAGTTCAAAGGCAAGGGAAAACGGGTGGCTCCATCTATAACGTACTCCCTTGGATTGCAACCACCTCGTTAAGGGTCCGCAAAGGCGCCGTCGAGCAAGGATGAGCGCTTAAAGATCCTGAAAAATATTGATTTGCGCACCTTTCCAGTCAATGGGACCCTTCTTGCAAGCTAAATCCAGGATATTGGCTTTTTCAGCAAAGTAATGAAACTTCACAAGGACCGTACGGGGCTCACCCGCACGCCCCCCCCCGCCCTGTGGGCCCTATCAATCGCCTTGACCCCTCTCACAATGTCCGCCTGAGACTCCCCCTCCAATTCTGGCATACCAAAAAACCTTAGATTAGAGCGCCGTTCCCAATTTTCTAAATCGTCCAGCTTGAGGGTGACTTTCTCCTTCCACTTCTCAAGCTCAGCCAGCCTCATATCAAATTGCGTCTCAAAAAGGTCCGCAGAGGTTTGGTTGGCCTCAAGGGCCTGAACACAATCTTCTACGGCGTCAACCTTCTTGTCCAGAGAATCCAGGCGTTTATTGACATCTGCTCTAAAGCCACGTATCTCCTCCAGCAGGGCTGCCATGTTGCGGCTCACAGACAGAGCCTCTGAAGCTTCCAACTGGACCCCAGCCTGCATGACGGCTTCCCCCCCCTCCTCTGCTCCCACTCTTTGATATTTCTGTAGGGCCTGTGCCCAGTCCATTCAAATGGGACCCCGAGAACACCCCAAACAGAATATTAGGAGACCTCCTGGGGTGGTGGTGCTCAGGCCCTCAGCTTGGTCCGGAAGGCCTCTCCCCTCCAACAGGATACAGCTCAACTTACAGCCCACAGACAGATTGCCGCCACGGCCAAGCAGACAACCAACCTACTGCACCCCCGAAAGAGGGGAGAGAAGCCTATCACACCATCTTCATTCTTCTTGGCTGACTGGAAACGAAAATATATAAGCTCCGACCTAAAATTGCAGCTCGAACAGCGCCATGCACAAAGTATAGAGTCTCTGCGGGTGCAGCAGCGTGCCAAATTTTTTTTTAGAAAAAAATCAGGCTTATCTGCTTTCAAATAGGTAAGAGCTCCATACCATGATGTCATCTGTACCATAACAATCACTTCAAAGTCCAAGAAAGGCGCTCTTTGTGAGGTCCGCTGCCAGCGCTTTTACAGGCTGTTTAAACGTCTTCCAAGTATTTTTAGCAGCCTACCTGCAGGCTTAAGGTTTGTGACACGGGGCAAACAACTGTCCAGCCCAGACCGGCCTCGGGGGGGGGGGGAGAGAGGCACAACTCGCCCTCCACAAAGCCTCCACGAGCCGCCTATACCGGCCCCCCTCACCACCACAACCCGGGCCGTGTTGAGCTTCCAGTTAGCCCCCCTCCGCTCCACCAGGACACAACAGTAACACACTGGGAGCACTCCCAGACACGTCTAATGGGGTTTCTCCACCTCGCCAGACGCACGCTCCAGGGGGCTCACCGGACCTGGGCTCACACCCAAGCCCGGCGGCCCACTCCAAACTCCACCGCTCTTGCTCCCCGACGGGGTGGGGGAGACAGCCGCTGCCGAAGAACTCACTATCCTGATCCCGACAGCAGACCCAGCTGCTGCCGCCCACCGAGCGTTCACCTCACCTTAACGCACAGGAATCAGCTCCTCTGATCGCCGCAAAATGTCTCAGGGGAGGGCAGAAGGGCACCCACCACCCTCGATGACACCGCTTCGGTCCCGCAGTCCGGCCAAGAGCGTACTCTCGAGGCTGCATCTCCCCCTCCGCAGGGCAGGCGTCTTCCGCGCGGCAAGCCCGCCAAGGCCGACAGCAGGCCACTCAACTGCGGTGTCCCAGGGCCACAACACTCCGGGACCGAACACCAAGGACTCTCTCCGAGTTCAGCCTTCCTCCCAGGGGGTCCAGATCAGGCTCCAACGGGGCTGGGGGGCACAATTCCCACAGTTTTAGCACCCCAGGACGAAGACCGTCCGAGAGACGTTAGCTCATCTCAGCGCCCCCTGGCGGCTCCCCACTTGCCTTTCTTCATCTACCGCTCGTCCGCGTATCATGTCCGCAAGGAAAATAGAGATGAAACAAATACGTTCCAACTCCTTTTTTCCCAGCAACCATTTTCTTTTGTAGTTCATTTTTGTTTACCTTGTGAAATGACTACCACACAGTTGCACAAGTTTAACAAAGCTATTGGTATGCCGAGGGTTGGATCCAGGATGCTAATAGTATCAATACACCTTTGGTGAAGCCCACAGGAAGGTGTATTATTGCGTAAACAATGCTAATTTATTCATACAGCACCTTTGCCAAAGCCCTTAATGTACACCATTTTCATTTAAAAAATAGTAATGCTAAATTGAAAAAGGTACATATTTTTATCAATTCAAAAGGATAGAAGGCTGGCTTGACATCGACAGGACTCGAATCTGAGATGTGCAGATCTCACACAATTGTCTAAAATAAGTGCAAATTGTAAAACAATAGTTTGGCAAAATGTCATTATGCCTGGTACACAGCTGCTTCAATACTTTTGATCACATGCATGAGGGGGGTATTTACCTCTTGTTTACACTTTTTTTCATTTTTTACATCATCTCTTATCTTCCTGAAATAAGGGTGCAGTTTTGGTTATTCTCATTTGTGCATTTAGCACAGTGCTGTTGGATGTTTCTTGTTGTAAGCTGGACAAAGTTTCCAGGTAGCACAGATATTTTTATTGAGAGGTACCACACTACTCAAACACACTCCAGCATGTCCAACATCACCTGCCAGTCCTTACTCAACATGCCAGATCTTCCCCACATACCTTGCCACATTTCAATTGTGTGAAAACATGCCTAGATACTACATTTCCCACATTTTTGTTTTGTGACACTACTAACAACCCTATTTGTATAGTTCTGTCTATTAAGCTATTAAGCTGAAACTACTGCATTGGATTACAGATAGGAGAGGGATGGGATATGAGGAGGTAAACATAGCTTGTGGGTATTTGGGGTTTTTACCCACCCATTGACTGACATGGCCATGCTAATCCCTATGGAAATTTCCTCCCACTACCTGCCCCACTCCATTCAAAGCACATCCTCCTGGCATCTCTTTGTGTTAGCACTATCAAGCAGCAACATCAAACGTTATTCTGCATTTGGCCTGCCAGTGTTATTTCAGAGAAGTCTTCTAAGAGTTAATGGCTTGAATTCAGTTGTGAATGTGCTGCTGGTTTAATAAAAATATTTAAACCAAGTTTGACTTCAGCCACCTAATGTATAAACTGCATGTGTGTCCTTTCATCTGTTCCTAGGAATAGGCATTTGCCAGGCACTGTCATTACTAGTGCATAAAATGGTGGCAGCTGGAAAATTATGTCATTACCTGGGAATATGGCAGCAGTGCCAGAAAAGTTGTCTGTCGTATTACCAAGTACTAACACAATTTTTCAGCTGTTGCCATCGTATGGTCATGTAGTACCAATATAGCAGTTCCTGCCAAAAGCCTATCCCAAGCATACACAAAATCCCAAACTATTGGCTTTGCCCAATGCTTGTTTAAGAGTTGCCACCAGCTCGGCCCGCTCAGCATTGTAAAGGTGGCATTTGACAGCTTAACATAATCATTTAAATGTAGAAGTTATTAGATAAAAGAAATAGCAATGTGTAAAAATGTGAAGCTAAACCTTATTTGTTACTTTTGGTCATGTGTTACTTACTCTTCAAGATGTTATTAAGGACCTTGTCCCATTTAAGAATGGTCTAGCCCTTTCTTCCGAGTGTTTTAGGCATATTTTCTAGGGTCTTTAATATGCTTCCTTTCTTTGCTCACACTTTAATAAGATCTTAAGATGTGATGACCTTACCATAGCTGTTTTTGTTACTATTAGATGAAATTTGGACTCCTCCAAAATGCTCAAGCAAAGACGACACGGCTCATGTGGGTCGGCTTAGCATTGCTGTCCACTCAAGGTGGAGCGCTTGCATGGCTAACGTGGTGGGTCTACTCTTGGGATATCATGGAACCCGTCACTTACTTCATCACATATGGAAGTGCCATATCCTTTTATGCCTACTTTGTTCTTACCAGACAGGTATGTTAACTTTCTCCACTATTTGAAAGTGTTCTTACGGAACCGTAATGCATTTAAAATGAAATACGTACATACTGCAGTTACAAAAGACATAAACCAACCTTTTTGTTTGGTATGCTGGTTATGAAAAGTTGAATGTCTAATGCAAAAGGCAGGGGTTTGCTATACAAGTGGGTACAGTGTTCAACTGTGTTTTTTGCATATTTTTATATGATTTCTAAAAAAGAAAAAGTATAAACTGATTATGAAACACATTCAATTAGAAGTTATCTCAGGAATTGTATTGGCTGAATGCATAGGGCATGTATTTTTGAGCATATATCGATCGACTTTTTTTACAGTGCATCTTATCTTCGATTTTCTGACAATTAGACATGCAAACCGCCCTGGCGGCAGTAAATCTTAACACACACCCCTCAAGCTGACATCGGCATGACAAACTTATATGCAACGCCCTGTGAAGGGATCATGAAGCAAGGAACAGACAACTGATTGTGTTCTTTCATCATAAAAGTATGTTCAGTACAATGTTTTAAAAGAATTGTTAAAACAAGATTCAAAAAAATCGGTTCTTAAATAAAGATTTCAACAAAAAAGTGGAAGAACTTTTATGACCACACCACTTTACTTGAATCTTGATGTCAAATATTCCACAATTTCTGTGTTACGAACCACATTAGCAATGTTTTTTTTTTTAGCATACACTAAATCTGTTATCAGTCCCTGCATTTGCATTGCCAGCACAGTCAAATTCAGTTCTTTCACAAAGTCAAATAGCATCTGGGGGCCACCCATTTTTTTTCTTTTGGTAAACGGCATGGTATAAAGCAGCATAGTAAAAGCACAAGTTGTTCTTGCTTTTTCCCTACCAATGTTTTCATTGAGAACAAGTACAACAAGTTTTATTAGGGCCTCCACACCATCTATGCTGAACTGCAACCTTTTAGGCCTGTACTTTAGGTGCATATTATGGAAAACTTCCAAATCCCCTTTGTGGCAAAATTCAGTGAGGCCCTTCAATTCTTTAGTAAGCACTTTGTCGCACACTATCTTTTGAAGAGCAACATGAGGAGGGGTGCCTTACACTAACCACTTTTTCTTACGTTCATGCTCGTCACTTAGAGGGCCATGTTCACAAGCGTGATAATGCTAGTTATCCTCCCATGACTGTCTGTTTGAAACACATTGTGTATAGGCGTATTATAAATACTCAATAAATAAACAATGGTGGAGCAGTGAACACCACTTTACAACTAGATACTGAACTGAACCCTTGAACACCCCCATAGATGATTGCAGATAGACTGTGACCATTTTAGTATTTCTTCTGACCCCTTTTTATTATTTTACCAGTAGCAGTGACCTTTTTGGATATGTATTTGGTGACGTGTGTTTTGAATCTAGGGGAGCCATCACAGATTCACTGACAGTGACCTCCTCCCATGTGGCCAGGAGAAAGCAGCCGATACCTGATCCTGACCCTGGGGGCGGTGTCATGAGGGAGGATCACAGAGGAGGAGATAGCTACTGGGGCAATGACATGACTTCACTGGACGAGACTCAGTAGCTCCCCCTTTCTCATGAGGAAGACCCCCTTATACCTAAGACCCTTTTTAATGAACAAGATCCTGTGATGCCTCAGACCCTCATGGCATACTGTCAGATACGTGTTCCCACTGATGGGAGAAGTGAACCCTTTTCTTAATATTTTTATGGCCAAACACACAACCACGACACCAACACATACTGCTCAGATATAACACCTTTTTCTTCTAAGGTTCCGTATTGTAAAACCAGTAAACGGAACTATTTCATTGTCATTTGTTTAACAAAATCTAGGAACTCCAATTACTGAGACTGGGCGGATGCAGGAGTTTGAACCATGTACCAAGAACCTGAACCATAATGTACAGTCTAGTTGTTTTTCTAAAGCACCTTTGCGCGGGACATTTAAACCCAGCAAGCACACTATTGAAGAAGGCAGAGGCAGTGAAGGAGAAGACGTTGGCTCATGTTTAAGAGCTCACAAACAGTATGTGCTGGTGTGGCAGAGCTGGAGAGGCCGCCACGGGAGAGATGCCGAGTCAGAGACTGAAGTACCATGGAGACTCTGGGAGCTGCAAGCAAGATCCTGGGCGTTTGGCGAGTCGAGAAGCTTGCGCTCTCCATTTTGGATCCCAATGGGAAACAGACATACCATCGCGGAGCTGCGAAGGATCCCGGAAGAACGTCTACGGTCTCCAGATTGGAAAGCGGCTGACAGCAGCATGCCACAGAAGAGCAAACCCAGTGAGTATGCTGAATCATGCTTGGACCGATCCGGCAACCGCGCCAACAGAAATTTGAACATTGTAACTTATTTGAATACTACAAATGGCTTATTTGAATACCAAAAGGCAACCCCCAGTGAACTGTGAATATATGAAATATAAATGTGGGAGCCAAACTTAAAGAAACTTTACCACAAGTATATATATTGATTGATCGATATATGCTCAAAAATACATTCCTCATCCATTGGGCCAATAATATTCCTGAGAGAACTTCTACTTTAAGACCTCTTGTAGATATTGATTGTGCTATCAAAAAACAAACTTCATTATCTACTAACATATTTTGCAATAAATCAGGGGTCCATCAAGTCAAAACCTACTGCATGTTTTCAGGATATGTACACAGAATGCATTTGAAAAAATTGTACACATTTAAAAAAGGAGTGCACATGGAATAAGTGCATATGATGCATTTTTTTACTTTTCGCTCATTGCAAAATTGCTCATTCTCAAAGGGGACCTGTGTATTTTAGGGGGGCAGGACAGCGCAAAGATGTGCTGGCCAGCCCCCTTCAATACATTAGTGTCGGGAATATACTTTGGACACTAATGTATTGCAGGATCCCAGCATCCACCCGAGTGCTAGGAGCGCATTTTGAAATGCGGTAAAAATAAAGTATTTCTGTCCTAATGCAAGTGGTAGAGCAGCGGCTCACAAGGCTGCTTTGCTACTTTAAATAAAATGCCTAGTCCAAACATGCGTCGGGGAAGGCCTTTGATTTTTGTACATTTCAAAGTACATTCCAATCGTGAATTTGGGATGCGCAAAAATGCCCCTTATGTACACAAATGCACAACGTGAGTGAATGAAGGCATCTGAAAGTGCATGCCCACATTCAGATGCCCTCTGTGGATTTGGTTTACCTATTTGTGGCACAAGTGATAAGATGTTGAAAATCTGGCCTATTTGAATGCAAATTAGCTACTTACACAGGCAGTGGTTATCCTGAAAACCTAGTGTGACTAGGGCTCTAGAAGGCCATAGTCTCCTTGTGTTTGGCCTACTGAAGGTGAATAGGTTTAATCAAAACAGGTAGAAATTGCATGTGATCTAAATATTTAATTGTATTTCCTCATTCTTTTTTTGATTAGTTATATTTTAAAATAATTGTGATGTTTGTGGTGCACCTCTGTGTATGGGATGAAGATTCTACCCTGCAGCTCGCTAGATGAGGGAGGATTGGCAGAGCTGCTGAGTCAGGCTTCTTAGCTATTGGGGCGCGGGGACGTGACAGTAAGTAATGCAAGCCACCTGTTGATTGTTTAAGCACACTATTGGTGTTTATATATATTTATTTCAAGAACAGTGATGCCAATTTCAATCAGGAATGACTTACAATAATACATTAACAGATGATGGCGGCATTCCCCAGAAGGGGTGTCTGAACTACAGCACAAAGATGGGAACGTGTGTTGTGTGTTTGTGTGTAGGTATGTGTATCTGTGTGCAGCATTGCTAGGCTTACAAAATCATGTATTTGTGAGTTTTCATGGCCTTTACCACGTCATCAGGCAGAGATGAAATGAAGCCTTTGAAAAACATTGCAGCAGTACCAGTCAGATGCCAGTGAATGGCTTTGGATAAATTGATAGGCGTCAGGTCTGAGTTTTGTAATCCCTGCTTCGAGGGTTTGGGTCCTCCGACGTATTCCATATCTATGACAGGTAATGTCCACAGCTGTGCTGCTTCGGAAAATTTTCGGCGTCTGCGTCCTGCGTCGATGACGTCGATGTGCCGTCCCCGAGGACCTCCTCTGATGGCCGACGTCACCCAATGTGATAAGTAGGACGCACGACGCCCGTAGCCTCAGTTCAGTTTTTTCCGCGAACGTGTTCGTTTCGTGAATCTCGGTACGCCTCGACACTTTGGAGTTTGTTGTATTCTTCTCGGTTCTTTGAACCTGTTCGGTTTTTGTGAAAAAAGCCTGTTTACGATGTCTACCGCGTCTTCCACCCCGCGTCCGGGCTTCAAGAAATGCGGGGACTGTGGGTCCAAGATGTCGGTCACGGACTCGCACGACGCCTGCCTCTGGTGCCTCGGGGAGGCCCACGATACGGACGACTGTGTCGACTGCCAGTCGCTCACGGCCAAGGCCTTGCGGGAGCGCAAGAAGAGGTTGTCAGTAGGTCGGGTGTCTAAGCCCTGGAAGTCGAGGACTACAGGGCTTTCGACGGATGACTCGAGAGGCGACTCTCCGCGTCATCGTCGGAAGTCCAGTGGGTCTCCTTCCAGGAGTCGGTCTCGCGACTCCTCTGCCTCTTCGAGGCATTCCCAGAAGCTCTGGCATCGGACGCCTTCCCTGTCCCCGTCCTCTTCCGAGGACTCCGCCCGTGGGCGGGTCGCTTATCCCACCATGCAAGCGACACCGGAGAAATGGGCTTCCTTAGGGAAGAAAATGTTGGCGATTCTCGAATCGCAGGGCACCGGTCCGTCCGCGGCTCCGAGTGGGGTCGGTCGGCACCGGTCGAGAGACACCGCTCGTACGCCTTCGGGCTCGGGTGGTCGGCACGGCTCGCGGGAGAGGTCCCGCTCGGACAAGGGTAGCCGTTCTCGCCATGTCCGTTCCAGGTACCAGTCCTCGACGCGCTCGAGACCGCGTGATCCTGTGCCGTCTTCGAGGAAGACGTCGACGCCTGTGGTGCCGAGGTCGTCGACAATCTCTCTCGAGGCTCCGCCTCTGAGAGGGTCGTCGACGCTGTCAGCGCCTAGGTCGTCGAGAGACACGCTCGGAGCTCCGGCTTCGAGGCCCGTGTCGACGCCGTCGATGCTGGAGGCGCTGCAGCTGACGTCGACGCCGATTCACTCGATGCCGATTCTCTCGACGCCGGTGCCGATTCGTTCGGTGCCCTCGACGCCTTTCGAGGCGGTGGTGTTGGAGGGGCCCTGTGGCACGGGGGAAGCCCCTAGAAAGGCTCTGGCTAAGGTCAGGCATAGCTTTGGTCCCCAGGTGTCTTTCTCTCACCGCCTGGAGCACATTTCAGTGGGTGATGAAGGCTCTGATGAAGGCCTGGTTCCGGTTAAGGTCCCAGATGAGCTTCTCTCGGGCCATAGCCAGTTTGATGACCTGAGGCAGTCACTGCATGATGCCAGTGGACTGGACACCTCTCCGGAGGTGGAGTTTTGTAGGCCGGAGCCTGGCACTCATGCCGATTTGTCGTACCGGCGCCTTATGTCTCGGGTCACCGAGTACTTGGGATGGTCGGCTCCCCCAGGGGAGTTTGTTCAGGATGATCTCACGGACATCCTTGATCTTGGTCCCATCACTGACCCGGTACTGCCATTTCATAGGGTGGTGGCGGCGGCTTGGACTGCTCCGGAGAGTCTCCCGGCAGTGGGCAAGTCTTTGTCGCGAAAATACCGTCCAGCCAGTAGCGACCCCTGCTACTTGTCCAGGCAACCCACTCCGGAGAGTTTGGTGGTGCAGACGGCTACGGCCCCGACAAAGCAGGCGTCGGATCCTACCATCCCTCCGGATAGGGACGACAAACGTTTTGACGGCTGGGCGAAGAAAGTGTTTTCTTCAGCGGGTATGGTGCTTCAGGCGGCCAACTCCGTATGTGCCTTGTCTCGTTTCACACACACTCTGTGGAACTGTGTTGCATTAGCGGCTGAACATATTCCAAAAGGGGACGAACAGGATGGTTTCCTTGCTATGGTTCAGGATGGCAAGGATGCCATGTGTGAGGCCGTTCAGTCAGGTTTGGACATGGCAGATTGTGTCAGCCGGTCCATGGCGGCGTGCACCGTAATACGCAGGTTTGCGTGGTTGCAGAAGTCTGGGTTCGCTCCTGTTGTGCAGTCCCGGCTCCTCAACATGCCCTTTGACGGTGAACATCTTTTTGGCAGCAAGACTGACAAGAGCCTTGAGAGGTTGCAGACCTCCAAAGCTGCAGCAAAGTCTTTGGGCGCTGCAGTTCGACAACCTCCGCATTTTCGTCCTAGGGGACAACAATGGAGGGGAGGTTCCTTTCCCTATTACTCGTCCTTCAGTAAAGCGAGAGGAGCTGTCAGTCAAAGAGGCCACCGTAAGAGTGCCAGAGGTGGAAAAAAGGGTACTCGAGGTGCCAAGGCCGCTCGGGCAGTTGCCTCTTTGCCCTCCGGCAACGCGCAGCCACTACCACTCAGTCATGAGGCCAGGTCCCATGGTTTGCCGCTTGGGGGAAGGCTGGCGCAGCATCTTGTAGAGTGGCGTGCCATTACTTCAGATGTGTGGGTTCTGGAGATCATAACCCACGACTACTGTCTTCCCTTTCGGCAGAGGCCTCACGACAATCCACCTGGGAACCTCTCTTTGAAGAGTCCGGATCCGCTCCTTGCGCAGGAAATTCAAGCCCTGCTGGAGAAAGGCGCCATAGAACTGGTGCCTGTAGCTGAGAGGAACAAGGGATGGTATTCCCCTTATTTTCTGATTTCGAAGAAAGACGGGGGATTGAGACCCATCATGGACTTGCACGGTTTGAACAAACTCCTCAGGAAGGACAAGTTCAAGATGGGTACTCTTTCTCAAGTCCTCCAGGCCCTTCAACTTCAGGACTGGTTGGTGTCTCTCGACCTCAAGGACGTTTACTTCCATGTGCGCATCCATCCAAAGCACAAGAAGTACCTGAGGTTCGCGGTTGGCGACTCGCACTTTCAGTTTCGGGTCCTGCCGTTCGGATTGACCTCCGCCTGAGGGTTTTCACCAAGCTCATGGTGGTGGTGACAGCGCATCTCAGGAAACGGGGGATTCACATCTGCCCCTACCTGGACGATTGGTTGATCAGGGGTGAGCTCTCCTGTCACCTGCCACTCCCTTCACAAGCTGGGCTTCTCCCTCAATTTAAAGAAGTCAAATTTGACACCAACACAGCGGCTCCAGTACATCAGAGCAGTACTCGACACATCCCTGGGGCTGTGTTTTCCTCCCCAGGTGAGGGCTCTTCACATTCAGCAGATGGTGCACAAGTTTCAACTTGCCCAGACTCTCCCAGCGTCCGAGTTTTAGAGACTGCTCGGCCTCATGGCATCCTGCATTCTTCTGGTGCCAGAGGCTCGTCTGCGGATGAGATCTTTGCAGTGGGCACTCAAGCTCCAGTGGTCTCAGTCCTCCGGCAGGATGTCGGACCCTGTTCAGGTGCCGCCCTCAGTCGTCCAGGACCTTTTGTGGTGGGCTGTCGAAGGCAATCTGATGAAGGGGGCCCCATTTTTGCTGCCCTGGCCGGAGGTGACGATCGTGCCGGACACATCCCTCACGGGATGGGCAGCTCATGCCAACGAGTTGACATTCAGCGGTCGTTGGTCTCCGTCGGAGTCCAGACTCCATATCAATCTGTTGGAGCTGAGGGCCGTCAGGCTAGCCCTGAAGGCTTCTCTGCCGACTGTGCGAGGAAAGAGTGTCCTGATTCTAACGGACAACACGGTGGCCATGCACTACCTCAACAAAAAGGGGGGGCAGGGTCACTTCCTCTGTGCAGGGAGGCGATGCAGCTCGAGTTCTGGGCCATTCAGCAGGAAGTTTCGATCTCGGCTGTTCATCTGGCCGGAGACGACAACGAGACGGCGAATGCTCTGAGCAGGCAGAGCACGATCTCTCACGAGTGGGAGCCTGCTCAGGAGATTCTCCTGGAGATCTTCGCCCTTTGGGGGACCCCTCAAGTGGATCTCTTCGCCTCCAGTGTCAACCGGAAGTGTGAGAGGTTCTGCTCGCAGGAATTTCCTCCAAAAGGAGCCTTAGGAGACGCGTTCGTGGTGGAGTGGTCATTCCCACTGCTGTACGCGTTTCCTCCAGTCCCCGTCATCCCGCAAGTACTGCGGAGGTTACGGAGGTTCGGTTCCCGGATGATCCTCATTGCTCCGGCGTGGGCCCAGAGGACGTGGTACCGGGACCTTCTCGACTTGTCCATCTGCCCTCCACGTCGTCTTCCCTACCGAGACGATCTGCTCTCACGGGAGGGGGGTCAGGTTCTCCATCCAGAGGTCAGATCCCTCAACCTTCACGCTTGGCTTCTGAAAGGTTGAGGTATAAGGATTGGGACCTCCCTGAAGACGTGATGGAGGTGTTGCTCTCGGCCAGGCGGCCGGCAACAAAGTCTCTGTATGGTTGCCGTTGGAGAAAGTTCTGCGACTGGTGCAGAGTTAAGATTGTGGATCCTTTTGAGTGTGATATTCCCATGGTTGTCTTTTTTGCTTTCCTTGGCCCACAGGGGCTTGCAAGTGGGGACCATTAAAGGTTACCTGGCGGCGCTGTCCATATTTAAGCGCTCGTCTGAAGAATGTTCCTATTTTAAGATTCCTTTAATTTCTCCGTTTTTGAAAGGGCTCACTAATGTGTTCCCTCCGTCACCTTTTCAGGTGCCCGGTTGGTATTTGAACCTTGTTCTTACGTTTCTTATGGGTGCTCCGTTTGAGCCTTTGCATTCTTGCCCTTTGAGACTGTTAACTCTGAAAACTGTGTTTTTGGTTGCGGTTACTTCCGCTTGCAGAGTGAGCGAGTTACAGGCACTTTCAGTTAAGCCACCCTTCACTTCATTTCAGAAGGACAGGGTTGTCCTTAGAGTTCGTCCTTCCTTTCTTCCGAAGGTGGTTTCGGAATTTCATTTGAGCCAGAAGGTTGTTCTTCCAGCGTTCTATCCTCCTCCACATCCTGGTAAGGAAGAGGAGAGGCTCCATAGGCTTGATCCTAGGAGAGCGTTGAGCTTTTATATTTCGCGCATGTCCCGGATCAGAGTGAACGATCAACTTTTCATTGGTTACGCTGGAAAGCGTTTGGGACAAGCTGTGACGAAACAGACTTTGTCTCGGATTATTTTAGCTATTTCCGAGTGTTACCGCTTGGCGGGTAAGGACCCTCCGGCTGGCTTGCGGGCCCATTCTACCAGGGGAGTGGCTGCGTCTACGGCCCTGCAGTGGGGTGTTCCTATTCGTCGCATCTGTGATGCAGCCACCTGGGCTTTGGTACATACTTTTGTACGTCACTACTCCCTCGATTCCATCCGAGGGCAGGATCTGGCCTTTGGCAGGCAGTCCTTTATTCTGCAATTTGATTGGGCATGCTAAATTTGTGTTCTAAATTCTTTTCCCACCTCCTTGCTTGGTACTGCTTTGGGAGTCTGTCATAGATATGGAATACGTCGGAGGACCCAATCCCCTCGAAGAACAAGTTATTCTCTTGCCTGGTAACGTTCTTTCGATGGGATGGTCTGACGACGTATTCCATATCGCTCCCTCCCTACCTTCCCCGCTGCAGAATTTCTTATGCGATTGCAGCTTGCGTTCCGCAAGGCCTTGTGTGTCTGACTGGTAGAAAACTGGTGTCACACGTTCTGGGTAAAAAAACTACAACTGAGGCTACGGGCGTCGTGCGTCCTACTTATCACATCGGGTGACGTAGGCCGTTGGAGGAGGTCCTCGGGGACGGCGCATCGACATCATCGACGCAGACGCCGAACATTTTCCGAAGCAGCACAGCTGTGGACATTACCTGTCATAGATATGGAATACGTTGTTGGATCATCCCATCGAAAGAACGTTACCAGGTAAGAGAGTAACTTGTTCATCTCTATGGGTGGAGAATAGTGAGATTCTGTTAGTTGGGATAGTGACTCATGAAACCACAATATCTGTTGAAGCCCCCTGTCAGGGTATGGAAAATGTGCATGCATTTGATTTTATAGGTCTTCCTTGCTTTGTCAGGCCTGAAATTACCCTGCAGTACAGCAATTTTAAGATCCTCAAGGGTATGATTTCAAGCCGAAAAATGCTTACCGGCAGAGCTCTTCTCTATGCATTGCTTGACACTCTACATAACTTTGTAGACCTAATTCATGTGGGCTATCCAGATTGCATCCGAAATGTTGACATGTGGACTAGTTAGGCCTTTTTGGTTTTTGCATTGCATGGTTCAGGTTATGTGCTCTTTGTATGTAGTTTGCTTCTTAACATCGTTGTCTTCACATTTGCTGGTTTCCTGAAGCCAAGTAGGGGCATCTAAGTGAAAACTTCTCGCAAACGTTCATCTTGTTGCAGACTGGGTTATAGTTCCTTAAAAATCTTGCTCCCAACTCTGTATTCTGAGATTTTCATCCCCGGGATCCATGTTGCGTGTGAATCTGGCTTCCCACAATTCTGTGGCTGTGTCAATGTTGTATGAAGTCTGATCTCAAAGATTGTATATGTCTATCTCGCCCCCTTTGTGTCTGAGCATATTTGGCTTTATCGTAATGCTTGGCTATATATTGTAGAATGCTTTGTGTGCACTGGATGGAAGCAGTCACACTTCTTATAGCCAGCCCAGTCGGTTGTTTTTTTATATACTGTGGTATGTAGCTAGTCGTATTTTATTGTTATGGTGGTGTCGAGAAAATGCACGTTTTCAGGAGAATATTTCAGGAGAATATGAGAGTTTTTAGTTGATGTTGCATAGAATTCTTTAAATCTTTTGTGCAATCTTAGGAGGTGCTGATCTACAGCTGTCTAAAACAGGAGGATATCATGAATGTAGCACAGATACCTCAATGCTCTGCAGTTACAGGTAGCAAGGAAATCGGTCCCTAATCATTCAATGAACACATGTGCATACAGAGACCCTATCCGAGTACCCATTCCCATCCCCATTGTTTGGAGATAAGTAGCAGTACTGAATGTGAAATAGTTGTTAGTCAAGATGAATTGTATGCCCTTGGCTATAGTGTCAGCAAGTGCATTATGATGCCAAGAGCATTCTTGCATGCCTCAATGCCATTTATGTGGGCAATGTTTGTGTAGAGTGGCTCCTCGTCCATGGTTTCTAGTAATGTGCCCCGTGGGACGGGGCCTTTATCATCCAGTTTGTTGAGTAGGTCAGTGGTGTCCTTAATGCATTTGGACATCTCCCTTGCAAGTGGCTTCAAGATGCTTTAACCCAGCTAGATATGTTTTCAGCCAGCATGCCTGATACAGGGATCATTTGGGTGTCAATGGAGATGTTCTTTGTGCATCTTCGGCAGCATGTAGAAAGTAGCAGGTATTGGGTTGTCTGGTACGAGACCCTAGATGTGTTCCTGGATGTCATTCCGATGTTTCTTTATGATCTTGGAGTGTTCCCTTTTGTATTGTTTGTTTGGATCTTCCTGCAGATTATTCTACTATCTTGTGTCAAAGTTGCCTGTGCGCCTCCTGAATATAGTTGCTGGTTTAATTATGACAACTGCTCCTCCTTTGTGTGCTGGTCAATTGTAATTCTCTGTTTGCTCTCAAGTGGAAAGTTCAAAGCTCCTTCTAGAAGCATATGCAGAGTGGCGTTGGGCCAGGAAATGGTTGAAATGCGACTGCTAAGGTTAATACCTAGTCATTAGCTACAAGAGAAATAGAGTACATTTACCTGAAATGTTTCTGTATTGGGTGGCGATGTCTGGTAACCCTTTGTTGAAAACTGTATTTCAATTTTTCTAGCTACGTAGTCGACTGGCCCAGGCTCTGTGAAAGATAACCTCATTACGGATCTCTGCCACTAAGTATAACCCTGTTTGTCCTTCTTTGAGGGGTGATTCACTTGGGTCTCAACAGTAACGTTCTGTAAGCTGCATATGATGACATTTGGAATCTGGACTCTACCAGGTCTTTGCTTGATATAAAGCCATGAGTATGCAGTCTCTACATTTAACATGTACAGTGCTGGCTCAGAGGTTTCAGGAAATTCTGCTGCATTTGATATGAATGCAGCTGTATTCCATGTCTGATAAGAAGAGTATTGATAAACATTGTTTATTTTGCTTATTGTTTATTAATTGTAGGAGAGGAAAGACGTGAATTCAAGAGTTCAAAATTGTTCTCTTAATGAATATTATGTGTGTAAGGATGCAAATTGAGGCATATTTTACATGGTAATAAAGGGCGCATTTTTATCAAACTCAACTGGCTACTTATGTCCTCTCCCAAGCACATTTTCAGTGGCTACACATTTTAAAGAAAGGATCCCTGGAGGTCAGATTGCATCCTATGGATGTATGTGCCATGTTGACTTGCTTGTGAAATGTGAAATTGTGCATGATAATGGGGTCACTCTTGTGTACAGAGTAACCATAGTCTCCTCATAGTTACTTTGCATTTCTTGCAAGCGAACTCCCACATAAATGCTCTCATAACTTACTAGTATTAGGTGGTGTGTCCCTTGATGTTGTCACGTCTCCCCTGGAAGGGAACCCTTCCCATGGGCCCAGGGAAGTGAGCCCACTATCCGATAGTCCCCCTGGGGGTGGTACTCAGCAGGAGGGTCCCATGGTAGGGGACCTGCTTTGCGTTGAAGGGTAAACTATTAAGGGAGCACACAGTATATTAACCCCCATGCATTGCTCACCCAACAACCCTGATAGGGCCCAATCAACCCCACCCTCTGTCTCCTCTTTCTTCTGTTAGTTACTTCATGCAAAGTAACTCTGTCTATCAGGTAGACAGTACTGTGCCAAGGAAGAGTTAGGAAACATTGAGAATAGGTGGCTCCACAAATACTGACATAAAGAGCAGGGCAATGAAGAGCCCTATGTGGAACCAAGACCAACATCTAGTTATCGGGAATACGAGAGACGGCTTACCATAAAAACTGACAAAGGACTCAGAGTCTTTCCTGCCCCAAAGAAGCATCGAACTGGGGAGCAAAGCAACGCATGGAGAATGTGCTGCAGACCCAGACGCTGGGAAAAGTGAAACAGTGCCTGACACGGCTCAACAGAGCAAGGGCTTACCTAAAGGCTGGGAAACAAGACGTCGGGTGGCGGAAAGAAAGCCATCCGAGTGGTCCATGCGAGAACCGACACATGGCGAAAAACCAGCGTGGTGGAGCCTCTGAGAGCAGACCATGAGAGCCCATGGAAAGGCAGAGAAGCTTGCTGTTGTTGCCAAGGACCGGGACCCTCACGGACCAGGTTAGAAGGTACACAGAGGGTATCTGGGAAGGCACTGGGAAACCCTAGAGGCTGTGTTTGGAGGGAGAGCAAAACCAGCTTCCTCGCCCAGTAGGAACAAACAGAGAAACTAAACATACTGGTTGAGAGAGCACCTCAAAGAGACCAGAAGAGAGATAAGCGTCTGGGACCCAAATGTTGAGACGTTTGGAGTGTTATACATGCAAGATGATACCTGGCCTGATAGTGAGTCAGGCTTGAGTAAGAGAAATTATAAACCTGAGAAATGGGTTTGGGACCCACATAATGAGAAAAGAAGACCGGGGTAAGAGAGAGATATTGTTTGGCAAAGGTTAGAAGAAGACCAACAGAAAAGAGACATTCTTTAATCAAAGTCAAAGAAGACCAGGCGAATAGAGAGGGATATTCTTTGGCAAAATTCATGAGAAGACCAGAGGAGGAAAGATATATCCTGTGGCAAAAATTCAGATATAATTGTGACTATTGAAAGAGAGCCTGGGAAGGCCTGGGGAAGGGAGAACTTTTCTCCACCCCGCACTCCCACTAGTGTGGGACTATTAAAAAAGGCCTAGTGACAGCCAGGGCAAGGAGAATATTACCCCATTATGTACAAACTGCATAAAAAACATCTAGAAGGAGGCAGCCACCTTTCTGGAGTTAGGGCGAGACCTGTTCTATAGTTTTTCTTTTGAAGTATAAGGTACGGAAATAGGTTTGGGACATAGGACAGTGGACAAATTACTTTTGACGGATGTTCTGACACCATCCTTAGTTTTGTTTGAGGCAGGAAAACCCCTCTTAGTTATAGGGACAGGTAGGGCTCTTCCTTATTTTCTGTTAAATAAAAGTTTATGCCAACAAGCATGCCACCTTTGTGTCCAAAGTCTGCCTCTGCACCCTTACCGTGGTGAAAGAGCAGGGTGCTGATTATTTTTTTTTATTAGGTCAGATAAACTCCAAGACAATAAGGTTATCTTGTTAGTTCAATAAAATGAGTGCACCAAATTATATTAAGCTGATTAGAGTTGCCCAAGACTTGTTCAACATCTTATCAGCAAGAAGGATTTGCCTTAAGCTAATGGATCATTTGACATATACTTGGGCAGAGAAAGCAAAATCTAACAGTAGGACAGTGTCGGGATCAGCTTTCGGCAATCGCAGGTCCGGACCTCCTACATAAAGTGGCTTTCCTTCCAAGAGCACTGCCACGAAATAGCGAAGTACCGAGATGTAGAAGGGTTGGATGAAAAAGGTATCGGGAATACCGATCAACTCTCTTCCTGGCCGCAATAGAAACACAGAAAATACTTAGTTGGGCTAGGAATGGGGGTGTCAAGAGACGCAACCCAGTATCCGTACAAAATATCCCCACCATAAATATCGCCGTACATATGGCCGTTTGTCTCGCCATAGGCGAGATTTTTCGGGGGGGATAATTTGTGGTAGCGGGGGTTGTAGGGTATCCCCTGCACATTTTAAAATAACTTGGGGGCTGAAGGGGTGTCCCCCGCAGGGTCCATGGGTCAATATCGCTGCAAGAATATGGCAATATTTTTGTATCGCAATATTTTTGCTGGGATATTAACACATGGAACCCATAGGCCAGCCCACCCGGTCACCTACCTGAGGGAGACCAGGATGAAGCTGATGAACCCAGAGTGATTTCCTCCTACCCGAGTAGTTGGAGCACTTCTTAGGTTAACAAAACTGCTTGAGGCTTCTTTGTCAAATGGGCGCAATTATTCAGTCCATTATAAGGGACCTGACCCGCAAGGCATGGGGGCACAACTAGATAATAGTTGACAGAAAGGGCTTATATTCAATATGCCAAAAAAAAACAACTGACTCTATATTGCAAAATGAACACTTTTACACAGTCAATTCGCAGGGACCATACCCGGGCGGCATGAGGGTGCAAGTATTAAAATCCACAGGGCAGTCCAATGCCATCAACAAGTTCCAAAAGGTAATTAAGAATAGTGAGCTAATGGGGGAAATGGGTCCTCCTTCCAAATGCCTACAGTGAAACGCAGGCAAACCAGAGAGAAGTATTTTTACCAAATGCAGGACTAAGGGGACCATCTTCCATACTTATAAAGGTTGAGCCATAACCACAGTTAATTACCGAATCAGGCCTGGGAGAATAGTGAGGGACAGGCAGAGTCGTCACCAGAGGAACAAACAAGGGGAAGTACAACAACACTGTCCAGAGACAAACCAGAGTGCAATAATGCCAGTCGTATCAGAAAATCAGGAAGCTATGTACGTGGCCGGAATCTGTAGCACTTTGAGGGTGCTCTCAATTGGCAAAATGCCAACCAGTGTTGCAACATCATTGCACATTGCATGATGACACTTCAAGACTCTTGGCCGATGTAGTTAAGGAGCAGTGCTTCTGGCCCAACCACCAGGACAACCGCCACTCCCCCCAGTGTTGCTGCCTGAGCCTGTCGCACCCAAGAATGCGAAGCCTGATAGCGTGGGGCTCTACTACTACCTTTGCATGCATGCATCTGTTCACCACAGACGTCTATAAATCCCTACTCTTCATGGATACAAACTGCATGTTTTACTCCCTTTGCATCAGATCTGTAAGCCCACATAACAGCAAATGATAGGCACCCAACTTTGATGAGTGGCGCAAATAATGGCGGGTAAGATTGTATGCATTAAAGTGACAACTTTGATTTCCTCCTTAGCTGCCAAAGGACTTCCCTCATTCATCGTTGTTGAAATAAGTACCATTTTGAAGATTACATTACTGTGTTTTCTGCGTCATTGTGAATCGTATGGAGCCGTTACATCAATTTCTTAGAAAGGCTCACATGTTGACTTGGTAGGCAGTGTGGACCCTGGTCTGTATGTTGCCTTCCCTTTCAGAGGCCTGCAAACAGAGGTACATAGCAGTAACTTTGTGTCATATTATTGTTTTTCTACGTTGATACTTTTAAATCAAATCCCACTATGAGGGACAGAACCATCTGTGCCTTGTTTTATGTCACCCCTCACCCATTTTGATAGGCACCCTCTAAACTGTGTCATGTTGATTGGTTCCTTTGTGATTGTAGGATTTGAATCAGCCATCAAAAGGTTAGTTTTATCCACATTCTAGGCCTACACATTATCTCTTCATTGTGACCTGGTTTTCTAGATAGATTAAAGAATAATTGGTTGTCATTGGTGTAGTTATGACACGTCTACTGCTCTCTTCTAGGTGTATTTAATAATAGGTATGGTGGTGACCCCTCAGAAACACTACATCTGCAGATACTTTTTGGATCCAATTTGGTGGTGACTTGGGGGCTGCAAACATATGGGTTGGGGAATCCTTTCTTCTCCATATTGGAAGCTCTGGTCATCTGTCCAAGGCAGAGTATCATGACATTACCACCCACAGTATCATGCACAAGACAAGTCCTGTATAATTAGCAGTGATGCTCTGTCTAGTCTGAAGCACAAGAGTCCTTTGTTACTTTTTGATGGGGAGAGGTAGGACTGTAAATCAGGCTTGTCAGTAACCTTGTTCCTTACAGGCCTCTTCTGTGTTTCTTTTCAGAATAAGTGGTTTGAAAGTTCATACGTAGACAGGGTCAGTCTACGGTTTATTCTGAAGACCCTCATTAAGTCTGAAAAATGTGGTTATCAGACCTTTTAATACATGTATCTAATTTACCTAGTGACATAAAAAGATAACGAGGATTTGCTGCCCATCGCCAATCTTGAACCCTTTTTCTGTCAACACGACTCTCCAATGAAACCTTTTGTTTAAGATAGTTGTGTCCTGGGGAAAAAAGGAATTTAATGCCACAAAACCTTTAGAATGAGCTAGCCTCCTTTTGATTCTATACCCGCTCCACCCCAAGTGCATCTATTTTAGGCCATTACGGGTCTGTCTTTACAGTCTGTGCTAAATGTTCAAGATTGGAGTGTTGTGCAAGTGCAAAACACATACAATAAACATATATAAAAGCCTCTTAACAGTATACATCTTCCTTAGCCAGATTATTGTATCATCAGAGCCTGAAACAGGAAATGCTTCTTTCTGAGGGACTGGACCTTTACGATGATTGCTTGGCGATCATTACCAAAGTCACAAAGGCTTCTGTCATATTATTCTATTCTAATGAATGGAAGAAATATTTGTTTTTTGTCAGGAAAGAACACTTGATCTATAATTGTGCATTATTTGCTTCATTATGATGGATTGACTGTGCCTGCTAATAGATTTTTTTGTTTTATTTGTTATTTTGTTGTCGATATGGTACTCTGATATCTAACTGCTCTACTAGCCAATTAAAGTTCAGAAACTGATTTTAGAACAAGATGATTTTGATTCTTTTTTGAAAGTTCAGTAGATCGACAATGCCAAAAACCTCCAGGGGAAGTGAGTACCATTGTTTGAACGCAATATTGGCACAGCCCCGCACCATGTGCCTGTTTAAAACGGGTGTTATGGAAAAGAAGAAATTGCTAAGATCTCAAGTTGCGGGGAAGGTCTATACTTCAACATCCATTCCTTGATTATAAAATGGGCATCCTCCATAAAAAGCTTTATGAGCAATAGTGAGAAATTTAAAATCGATCTTAGCCCCAATTGAAAGCCAGAGAAGCTTTTCCGTACAAGAGAGATATGGTGGTGGCAGGGAGTGTTGGTGAGTATACAGACTGCAGTATTTTGTTCGACCTTCAGAGATTTGATTGCATATTTGTGAGACATTGCATGCAGATCATTTCAGTAGTTTAATTTAAAGCCTGTGAAAGCACGAGCAATGTTGGCACAATGTGACTCCGCTACAGGGGTTGAAGTTCACATCGCAGCAGCTGATTATAATTAGTTGAACTGATCAATGAATTCATTTATGGAATCATAGAAAGACTAGAGTAAAAAAAAACTCCCAAAGTCTTAATTTTTAGTTGAATAGGTAATGAAAACTCTGAAAGGCTTTTATGGTAGATTTTGGCAAACGTTGGAGCAATCTATTTACTTGAAGATACAAGTAAAATCTTTAACCTCAGAAAATGATCAGACATCCTTCATTTTAATTTATCAAATGTGATCTGAATTCTGGTGATATTAGCTTGTAGGTCTTTGCCAATTGCCAAGCCGAAATGCTAGTTTGGTGTCACCCAGAGGCGTTGGTATGGGGTGGCTGAGGGGGCTATGGCCCCTGGTCTTTTGGTTGTAGCCCCAGATAGAAGCTCATGGTCTACAGCCAAGAGGCCAGCTAGCCCCGGGTCCCAACAGTCACAATAGCAGCTTAGCCCCTGATCTTTTCCAGTTCTAGCAACACCCCTGGTGTCGCCTGCGAAGTTTTGGAATATGTTAAAAAGCAGAGCGGATAGACAAGATCCCTGAAGAACACATTAATCACAGACAGAAACGGTTTGGTTCAAAGTGCCAATTTTGACACTACAAAGTCGATTTATGACAAGGGAGGCTAGCTATTTGGCTGTTTTTTCAGAGACATAAGCAGCTTCCGTAATATGGTTAGTTTGAATGTGGTGGTCCAAGGTGTCAAAAGGTGAATACAGGTTGATCAATGCATTTGGTAATGAATCTTTAATATTTATAAATGCCAGCTCCATACTTTTCGCTGGTTTAAAGCCGACTGGCAACCACCTAAGAGCTTATGATGTTCTATAAACAAGCTTAACTGAATGGTAGCCACTTTGTCTAAAACTTTGAACAGAAAAGGCACATTAGTTATGGGGCGATATATCAAATATACAAGTAGGTCCCAATTATGTTTCTTCAATAATGGTGTGACCCATGCCTGTTTTGGGGCAGTAGAGACTAAAGCATTTTCAAAACAAGGTTTCATTAGCAATGTAATTGCCATACTCAGGATATCCTCGCTGTTTTACGACCGCTGAGGAGCACGGGTCGCCAGGACAACTTGTAGGTTTAAGACTATCCAGATTAGATACTGTTTCCCAACATGACATTTTTGTAGAATCAAACTAATATCTGCTGAGCACACGTGACATGGTGCAGATAAGGAATCTGAGGTTGTTGATGTGGCCCTAGCATTGGAAACATACAACACTATATTAAGGGGAGCATTTCTCATCTTAGAACAAATCTTAGTTATGTTTTTTCTAAAATAGGCTTGAATTATATTGCACCATCCCTCCTAGGTTTCTTTGCATTCAAGGTGCGTGATATCTCGGCACGCAGGTATGTGAAGGGAATATTTTCAAATAATTTTCTACCTGCTGCATTCGATTTGTGAAAATAATCTGATTCATGGAGTATTTGCAGAGACTCTTTATTAAACCAATTGACACATTGTTCAGACATTGCAAACGTATACTGGAATTCTGGGAAGTGGTATTTCCTAAACAATAAAACGTTTTTTTCTTTTTTTTAATAACACATTTTATTTGATTTTCTTTAAAGTACAACACTTAGTAGATACATTCTAAACATACAGACATTCTCAATGCATAGTTTATACACTAAAACCATTTCCTGGGTACTTCTGCGTATATCGGGCTGTGGTCATTGTAGTTCATACAGTACAGGTTGACCTCAGGTTATCATCAAGCGTTGCACATTACAGGTTGGTGTCTCTAGTTTTCTCCCATCTTTGCCATATTTTATGCGCCTTGCCGGGGCAGCCTCTAGTATTGTATACCCTGGTCTCTATTGCAATACACTCATCTACATCTGCCACCCATTGCTCGTATTGCGGAGTTGAGTTTGACCCCCATAGTTGTGCCAGGTTCCTTTTGGCGAACCCTGTGGCCGTTGAAAATAGCTGTTTTTCAAAACAGGACAAATCAATGTCTGCATCTACTCCCAGTATCAACAGTTTGGGGTCCGTGGGTGTTACTTGGCCTATGACCCGTGAGAGATGTAGAAAAAGGTTCCTCTGTCTTGGTGACATCTTAAACAGTTGGGATCTGTTATTTTCCCTCATTGATACAGCGCTTCTCTTGGGTAGTATATTCTGTGAAGTATTTTGAGTTGAATCAGTCTGATTCTGGCAGATATGGCTGTTTCTCTGGGGTACATTAGGGCCGTGACCCAATCCTCCGGTTGCAATGACCCCACGTCATTTTCCCACTTGGCTTTTAGGCTACTGAGTTCCGGTGTTGCAAATGTGGAAATTGCATTATACATTGTGGAGGTTATTTTGCTATCTATTCGATCTATGACAATATTTCTTTCGACGGGTGTGCATTCAGGCATGTTGCCTAGGTCTGCTTCATATGTTGTAAGTGCATGCAGCATCTGCCTGTAGTGAGCATGTTCTGTTAAGGGTAGGCCGAATTTGTTCCTTAGGGTCTCAAAGGACACAATCTTGCCTTCTTGTGTCACGTCCCCGATCCTGTTTATCCCCATTGCTTCCCAATTTGCCCATTTCGGAAGCCTATTGAGTTCTGGTAGATGTCTGTTCCTCCACAGGGGTTGTACCGGTGTGATCTTTCCCTCCCAACCCAAGTGTCTATGTGAGTCCCTCCATATCTGTGCTCTGTGAGCTGTTGTGGTGTTAGGGATGGTGCGGGTTATATTCTGGTAAAGGCTCTCCAGTGGGGAAAGTCCCTGTCTCACCTGTGTGTGTTGTCGGATGTGTGGTAGGTTGAGGTTGTTGTGTAAGATGTCATTTACAACTGCCATTTGGGAGGCCCAGTAGTATGTTTGCAGGCAGGGAAGTCTGATTCCACCTTCCTAAATGGAGCGCTTCAGGGTATTCAGGGCAATTTGCGGATGTCCTTCTCCCCATAACAATTTCCTGAGTGTCTTGTCTATTTTGTGGAACTCTGAATTGGGTATATATAATGGTGCGTTCTGCAGAATGTATAGGAACCTCGGGAGGGCCAGCATCTTAAACAGTGCCGCTCTCCCTAGTAGAGTAAGGGGAAGAGCCATCCAGTGTCTCACATCATTCGCAAAGCTGTCAGTGACTGAGTATAGATTTTCGGGTACATATTCCGTGAGATTGGTCGTGATTTGTACGCCGAGGTAACGAAATTGCCTGAGTTCTACTCAGTACGAGCAGTTATTTGGGGTCATATTATTTATCCCTTTTACCGGGAATAGTATTGATTTCTTCCAATTTACCTTGAGCCCACTGAACAACCCATATCGGTCCAATATTTGTGTAACAATGGGGCAGGACTCCGACGAGTCGCTCAGGTAAATGAGCAAATCATTGGCATACAGGGAGACTCTATCCTCCCAGTCGTGAGCCCAGCGGAATCCTCACCACGATTGCGTGTCTCTCAGCATTATTTTTGCAAGGGGTTCAATCACTAGTGCGAAAAGCATCGCAGATAAGGGGCATCCCTGTCTTGTTCCCTTGCCCAGTCTAATGCTACGTGAGGACCACCCGTTTACTCGAACTACGGCTGTTGGGGCATTATACAGGAGCTTAACCCAGCTCATCAATTGGTCGCCAAATCCCATTCTAGTCATTATCATCCACAGGGCCTCCCAATAAACGGAGTCAAAAGCTTTCTCAAAATCAATGGAAAGGAGTGCAAGTGACTCCTGTAGTGCTGGTGCTTTCTTGATTGCGACATGGAACCTGTGGATGTTCATTTGTGTGGATCTCTGGGGCATAAAGCCACACTGATCTGGATGGATGAGAGTAGCTATTACCTTTTGCAGTCTATTGGTGAGGATCTTCGCTAGAACTTTGGCCTCTGTGTTTATGAGCAAGATCGGCCGGTAGGAGCTACACATGTTTGGTGGTTTACCCTCTTTTTGTATTACCACTATACTGGCCTTCCTCAGGTCTGGGGGGAGGATTCCTTTCTCTTTTGCTTGTAGAAACATGTTAAGCATGTGTGGTGCCACTTCGCTGCTACCTATCTTTTTAATAAGACGTTTTTGAAGAATTTCCAGAACTCAACTCCGGATTAATTATTTTGGGTGCTGGGTGCTGTATCCATGCACACCTTTTTCTAATGTAAAGATGTTGTGTTCTCCGTTATTGTTGCAAAGAATAACATTTTGTAGAATGGTAGGTTCTAAGCCAGAGCTGACTTATGTGTTCAAACCCACAATCATCTGAATCGAATAATTGGGGAAGCTTCTAGAGCTCTTTGTCAGTCACCGGGAATCTATCAGAGAGGGTGAACTGGTGTCTGTTGCCGCTTGAGAACTGGAACATTTAACTAGGTTAGGCATTTAGGGCTTGTCCATATGATATATTTATAAGGAGAGACAGTAATAAGGAGCATTTAAAAGGAAATTAAGTTTTAGGTGTCTTTTGCTGTTTGTGAGCTGGAGCATTTTACTCTAATGTTTCTGGCTTTTTGGACTTAGAAACAAATCATTATTGCACGTTGTGCCTTTAGTATTATAGGAGAACACATGGGTAAGGAGATTTTAGGCAGTTCTAAACAGGAAATAATTGTATGTTTTTATTCTTGCAAACGGCACTTAGAAGCAACCTGCATTTCACAGAAAGGCAAGTCTGCCTTTGGGATTTGTTTTGAGAGATTTTACTTTATCTGTCAGGCAACTCAAAATTTACCTCGAGCTGCTTTATTGAACATGCGCTCGCACAAAACAGTGGAGTTTAATTTATTTGCCACTACTTTGGAGGAACAGAAACAGATTTGGGGTGCTGTAAAAATTGTCAACACTTGCAGTTGCTACTAGTGGCAGATTGACTGGCTGTTAGTTTTCTAAAGAGAGAATAAACTTTTTCTGCCAGGCACCTCAATCATTTACTTTTCGTGAATGCACTTGGGCTGTTTCATTGAATATGTGCTCCCACACAGGCAATTGAATTTAAATTATTTGCCACTACTTTGGGGGAACAGAAATAAAGATGGGGGTTCCAATAAAATTATTGTAAGCAGTGGTGAGCAAATACTGGCAGGCTGCTTGGCTGTGAGACGCAAAACATCACCTGCTTGAGCAAGCACACTGTGAGCATTATGCTGCAAGCAGAATTTGCATGGGGTCAGCATATTTGAACAGGCACCCACACATGTTTTTCTTCCCCAAAAACAATTCAACTGCTTTGTGTGTGCCTGAAAACTTGTTGGCTGTTTCACATAACACATCAGTTGCTTGAGCACACTGTGACCAGCAGGCCGGGGGATGAATTTGCTTATGGACAGCTTGTTTGAATAGACGCACTCACACACAAAACAAGCCGTTGAATTCTTTTGGGGGAATAGAATTTTATTTGGGTGCCAGCAAATTTCTTGGAGGCGGTGGTTATAGTGGTGGTAATTACAGGTGGTGGGCATACTGCATACCTCCTTTTGAAAAAGGGACTGCCAGTGATTATGCTGTTTGAGGTAAAAAGCACCACCAATTAAGATGTCCTCAGAGCTAAGGGCAACCATGCAAGTGGGAGAGGAAGACACTTTTGAGATGTTGCACTGGTTTACTGCCAAAACAGTAGCTGCTACAGTTGCTAATGATGCCCAATTTCCTGGTAGTAAAGTTGAGGTGCCAGCTAAAGTGACTGCCACTAAATCTATGGCAGAAGGAGCAGATTTTCCTAGCTCAGGGTGATTTGCAGTTCTCAGCAGAAGGTGAGGGGAAGCAGAGCCATGCCCAATTGCCCATGTTGGAGGAGCAGGATGTTTTTCAGCCTAGCACATCCGTTACATCTTCCACCCCTTCCAGTTATTTGGACTATAATTTCCATCACAATGGTGATGACCCACACACCCTTATCTCTTACTGCTGCAGGCACTGATACTGAGGCAACCCCAGCAGTGGCCCAGATAGAGCGCTGGAGGAACAAAGGCAGCCTGAAAGGGCATCTACTACCACCAAAACCCCTGCATGGGTTCAACGTGTAGAGGCACTCATCCTGTCTACACTTTCTTTGCAATGCCTCAGAGATCCAGAGGTGGCAGTGGTGTTCATCAAACAACCGCAGCACCCACCAGACCACAGCAACCAGTACCACCTCATGTGCCTTGTGGAGCGCTATGTTCCCTCTTCCCTTGCCTCTGATCAACAGCCAATGACACCTAGTGTATGTCCACAACACATATCTGTGGTGTAGCATTACTTCATATAGGGCCAGAAGCAGCACTGTGCCAGCTGCACTGTGTAGAAAGGTTGTGCCCCATGGGGAGGCAGGGACAAAACTGGGCACATGCTCATTGTTGGGGCATATGAAGAGAAATCATGCACAATGGTGGCACCAACCTATTACACTGCAGGTAAATACTTAGCAGCATGCTGGCAATGTCCTTTATGTTGAATCAAGAACTGGAAGGGGTCTCATTCCTGCTGCAAAGTAGTGTGTCTGCCAGGTCCCTCAACGGCTCCAAAACACAAATTAGCGGTAGGGGAACAAGAACTATGCGCCAGCCCACTTTCAGCGAGTCATTCAAGCACATTCATCAATATCATCACCTCCATGAATACCACTGCTCAGTTCTAAATTGGTAATAATGCTGGCAGTAGACCTTCTGCCATATGCCTTTTTTGAAATCAGGGGTATCAGAGAGCTGGTGGCAAGTGCTCATGCCTGCTGGCAAATTCCCAGCTGGACTTACTTTTCATGCAAGGCTGTGTATGAGTTGTATGAAGCAATAGTTCTTGTGGAGAGAATTTCCTTGAACAAGTCAGAAGGTAGAAGGTCCAGTTCACCATGGATATGTGGACAAGCAATGAAATTGCTGAATATATGGCTGTAACAGTGCATTGGGTCACCTTTCCCTCTCGTGGTGAGCAAGGAAAGTCATCCGGGCTGCTGCATGCCGTCCACTGTGTTTGTACAGTTTTGATGATACGAACCACGCAGTAGCAGACATTTGGGATGAATTGGAGCAAGTGGTACAGAGTGGCTAACTAGTCTCCATCAAATAACATTGTGCTTTGTGGTAGCAGACAACAACCTCATTGTCATTACTGCACTAAGGCTGGGCTCACCCAGGATCTGCTGTCATATCAGACGGTCACACAGCACCAGTAAGGCTTTGAGTGCATTTCAGGTGCAGCAAAGACTCACACACCACTAGCTAAAAATGTCTGTTAGAACCTCCTGGAATTCAACATTGCATATGCTTCACCAGCTGAGTGAGCAAAGCAGTGCTTTGACTGATTACAGTAACAGTCACAGTCGGGCATTCTTCACCCTGACTCAGTGTCAGCTCGTGCAGAATGTCTGCTGTTTGGTATGGCCCTTTGAGGAAGTCACCTAGCGTGTGAGCCAAAGCTGTGGGTCACTGAGTGTGGTACTTCCATTAGTTTACTCACTCAGAATAAACTTGTCCAAAAGAGGAAAGCAACATAATTACAAGGGCGTGTCAGACATTGTGCAGCTGGTGAAAGCATTTCTGTCAATCTTTTAGAATGACCCATTTTATAAAACGCATGAAAGAAAACATTGTGAATCTTGTGGGGTCATTTTTCGACCCCACAAAATCAAAGATGGCCTCACGAACACAGCAACTCTCGAAGACAGTTCAAGGGTCCCCTAGCCCCCGGGATGGTCGCTGGAGATCAGTAACCCCTACCATCGAAAAATCTGTTTGATCTACTATTCCACCCACACTTTATCCATCAGTCACCCTCTTTTCACTTCCCCAGCCCCCTTTTCTCTCACCTTTTTATCCTCTATGAATCACACACACACCATTCATGCACACTCAGATACATATACCACCCTCTCCCACCAACCAATACCTCACTTTGCACACCCCTCCAGCAAGTCTACTCCATGCTCTTCTGCTCCGTCCTTCCACGACTGGCCTTTTGGTCCTCCTGATCCTCCCTTGACCTCGCCCAAACAACCCATGCATTCCTGCTTACTGTCCTCCCTTTTATTCTTGCCTTTTCCCGTCATTGGCTCTCTCCCTCTGTTGTTTCCCAACCACTAACTGTCCTCTTCACTGGGGGAGGTATAATCCAGCAAACATCCAAAAGGGACCTTAAGCCCCGCTCCTTTTCCATCCACAGGATCGGCAGTCACCAGCAGTAGCGGCCCGCAACAGTTAATGTCCCAGGTCATGTGAGGCTCTCGTGGCTCCTCAAGAATGACAGCTTAGTGAAGGTGCCGCTTCGCAGCCCCCCTGCAGATAAGCGTAATGCCTGTGTTATGTCAGTTCCATCGGGTGTTCTGCGGCCTCACTCTTATTGGCATTGTGCTGGCACGGGTTGCTGGTTCTTGATGGGTTGATTTTGCAGCAGCGCTGTATGCTTGAACTCACTGTGTTGTTTCATTGGGAATGGGCTTGCTTTGTTCTGGCTGCTGTGCTGTTTGTTCTGCCTCTTGTACGCTCTGCTTGGTCTCTTTCTGGGCACTCACTAGCTGTCCTATTACGTCAGCTGCTGTTGTAGATCCTCCAAGACAAAGAGAAAGACACCGGCCACAATCCTGCTGCACAGGCATGATGTGGTTGATAGGGTACTTTGGTCACACAACCTGCCACACAGTGAACAGTTAGGGACTGGGGCCCTCTCAACTCCCATATCCTGCTACCAGGGTAGAACTGGTTCTGCCATGAACCCTGGTAGACCCCTCATCCCAGACTGAGAAGGGTTCCTACCCCTACCTGGCAGGGACAGATCTGTCCCACTGTGACACCGCCTTTTTCATGCAAAATAGATGCGTACCAGACTGTGGTCAGTAGGACAACACACACACACACACACACACACAAGACATGGTTGGGATGCTCAAGTTGCAGAGGCTTGAAGGACAAGCAACAACTGAGCATCCCCAACATCCAGTAAGAGTTCTGTCTTCATCTGGTAGCAACCTCCCACTGCAACTGTGCAAGGATAATGACCCAATTCAATATTGTTTCTCCAAGCAGGATGTGTGGCCAACAGCACTTGTCAAGGTAGCTGTTGTTAACTTAAGCTGCCCCCTAGTTGGTGTGCAATCAGATTGAAGTTTTAGTGCTGCTGGTGCTATGTTCTCTGACCACAGGAGAAGCCTCTCTGTAGCTCAGGCAGAAATTATGTTAATTGAAATGAATGAGCACCATGTCCCAGTCGACTATGGCAAGATACGGTTGCCTTTGCAAGCACAGGGCATCATCCTCAACCGTCAGCAGATGATAGTTGAGTTAGAGGATGGCCTGCTGTGTCCCAGTGGACAGGGCAACCTGAACGGGGGAGCGGGAGGGAGGTAACGGATACTGGGGCTCAGAGTGATTCAGCTAGCTCAGGCTCTGTGGATTAAATTATATTCTGACAAAGGTCACACAAAATGACTGTCAGGATATTGAAAAAAGCACATGAGAAAAGAACAATGAGATATCTGGCCCTCAGGAAGTACACCCTAGCCCTAACAGGGGTGCCTCTCCCTAGATGGTGAATGGTGCAACGTGTATCTAAGAGGGAAAGGTAGGAGAGACTGTCCCTAAACTTAATCAATTGTGTGTGAAGAGATAATAGCTGTCTGAAACTCAACAGAAACAGCAACAACCTGACAGCAACCACCTTTAGAAATCTAACTGCGAGTGTTGTAATTAAATCTCGTAGAAAAATGGCTGTAAAGCTAACAAGTGGTTAGTGGTACTGTAGGAATTTCATCTGTATTTTTATTCACCATAAGGTCCACTAATTGCCACATGTCATGGTTGCATGAGATGCGCGGCTTTGGTCCCCAGAGCCAGTCCCAGGAAGGTTGAGTGCTTCGTTTCACCCGCGGATCTTCCATCTTCTTAGCAGTCGTTAGCTCGAGACGTCAAATATTCAGGTTCCATCTTTTCCTGAATCTTGGTCATGCCAAAGACATCCTTAGAGGTGCGCTATTATTTCAACTTGCGCCCCCACCAGTACCTGGATTGGAGCACCAAGTGCAGCCATCTGCTACGCAGGACTCCTTATCTGAATACTGCCAATTTTTGTCACAGTACCTCCAGTCCCATACACGGATTGATTCTTGTTGGTTGTGCCAAGAAAACTAATTGTATATCTCCTGATGAAGACGTAACACAAACAACGTTAATACGTCGAAACCGGTAGAGAAATTCAGGATAAGGCCGCTTGTGAAGATCTTCTATTTCTGGCCTATCCTAATTGTTGTACACCTACAAAATCTATTGTGGCCATGCACCTTGTTTTGCACAAAAAACTTTTTGTACAATAATTGAATTGCTGATGAATTGTGACATTTGTTATATGTTTTTACCTTGTACTTATTGATGTTTGGATGAGTGGATTGATGGATGTGGTTCGGATGTGGATGAATGATTTAAAAGTATGATTTTTATGGAATTATGAAGGTTTTTTTTTAAAAAAAATGTCCTGCTATGTTAAATAAATAATTGCCTGAGTGCAGATTAGATTGTGATTAAACTCACACACTAATAAATGTATTGGGTATAATAAAACCCTTAATAAGGCATTTTCAAATTGTATCCTCTGGATTTTCTTTCCAAGACGAGGTGGTTGCATGGAAAACATATAAAGAATGAATAAGTAATGCCCATATCCAGGGGACAACCTTAAAAGGCTCACGCTAAATGAGTAAAATTTGCTAGAAAGTACCCCCTGCACGTTTAGTTAGACCATCTTCTTCAGGACGTATTATTTATTAGTGTGATCAGTACATCTTCCAGCATGCCTCAGAATGAGGCAGCAATGGCAGGCTGCTCCGTCCCCTGTAGGGAGACATAAACAGACATAGCAAAGTAGGCATGAGAACACCTAACGCTAGATCAACAAATTGTTAACTGTGGACCAGCTATTTAATGCACATTATCTTTTTAGGAATGCGGCAAAGTTTTGCCAAATCACAAGGGACATATAAATATGCAAGGCCACTTGGTGTGTGGCATGGCGTATACACTAGGGTCCGTGGGAAGTGGGGGAAAGAGGGAAATGTGCAGGTGAGGAGGGGGGAGCTGATGAAACCAACAGAGCCCCTCACTCTTTGTAAGATGACCATATGGAGGCCACAAATATCGAGTCTGCCCACCTGTCGTATGAGGCAATCAACACGGATATATGAAATCCGCTTGGACAGGAGGGTGGTACTGATGTTAGCAGGATGGTATGATATGATATGGAATTTGTAACGCGCCTATACACAAGTGTTTCAAGGCGCGACGAGGCAGGGGGGGAACAAGGGGAGACAGACAACGATCCTACTAGGCCAGGTGTCATTCAGATCGCGCAAGTGCAAAGGGTAGAGGGAAAGGGAAAAGTGCAAGGGGGAAAGGGAGAGGGGAAAGTGCAGTACAGGGTTAATAGCATACAGCAAACAGGATAAATAACAAGGGCCAGCTGGTGGCAAGTGCGAAGTAAGTGCAGACAAGTGCTGGGAAGGGGGGCTGTAGGAATACAGACACAGTCCCGTAGTGCAGGGGTTGCCATGGAGGCAGTGATGGGGAGAGTGGCTGGGCCAAGGACCGAGAACGGTGAGTGGCCCAGTTGCAGATTCAGTGCAGTTTCAGTAGTATTAGCAGGGGAGAGAGGGAGAGAAAGCAGAGGCAAAGAGGAAGGTTTTGAGGTGCTTCCGGAACCGGAGATGGTTCTCCTCAAGTTTCAGGGAGGCAGGAAGGCTGTTCCAGAGGGAGGCCCCTGCAGCGGAGAGAGATCTGCCCCAACTCGTTGTTTGGAGAAGCGGCTGACCCTGAGGGAGTTGGAGGCGGATGAGCGAAGAGCTCGAGAAGGAAGATATTTAGGAAGAGAGAGTTGAAGGTATTTTGGCCCAAGGCCCCAGACAGCCTTGTGGACAATGCAGAGGGTTTTGAACTTGATCCTCGCAGTCACTGGGAGCCAGTGCAGTGATTTCAGTCCTGGAGAGATACGGTCCCTGGGCTTGAGGCCAAGGACAAGTCTCGCAGTCCTGTTCTGGATGAGTTGCAAAGGGCGGAGAGTAGAGGCGGGCACATTTATATAGAGGCTGTTACAGTAGTCCAGCTTCGAGAGAACCAGGGCTCTAGAGACAGTGAGCTTCTGGGGGAAGGAGAGGAAAGGAAGGATACCTCTGAGGAGGTGTAGCTGGTAGTGTGACTTCTTAGAGACGTCGGATATGTGAGGAGAGAAGGAGAGTGTGGAGTTGAAGATGACCCCAAGGTTTTTTGCCTTGCAGGTAGGAGCAAGGAGCAGCGCATGAAGTAATCTGATGTCCTGAAAAAAATACACACAAACGAGTTCAATCCGTCGTTTGCCATTTAAGATCGGCGAACAGATGTTGCAAATGCAAGCCTCCCCTGTATCAGGGGTGTCCTACCTTAGACAATGCTGAGTGGCGTTCTAAGGCGGCCGCTGCACGGGAAGAAACAACGCATTGCTATGATCGCAGTAGCTGTAAGCGGTGCTTCTGCATGCGTCATGGGGGTCGGACCGGAGATGGTTGTCAAGTACGCGCAAGGATCAACTAGTGATGCTTCCGCGAGCGTCATTGGCGGCGGGTCCAAGGGGGGATCAATGGGGGCATGCATGGCCCTGATTGGCTGAGGGGCTAGTCAGCGTGTTGGGTGTAGCGGCCAGCACCGCGGAGAGTACAGCTACTCATGAATGATCAAATACCGTGGGGAGCAGCGCATGAAGTATTGTGATGCTTCCTGCCAGGTGCTGTGGACGCCAGACCTGCTACTCTTGGCTTGGTAGAAATTATGTCTGTACACATTAGCACGATAAAAAAACACATGAACGCTACGCATGGAACAATAATAAGTGCATGCCGCAGGATGTTTAGTCCGCATGGCGCCATGGGGGGTGCAGTTTCATATGAGTACTCGGGTGTCTGAAGTGCAGGCCCGGCTCCAGCAGAGGGGCCAGGCCCCCTCAGATCCAGCCCCTGGCCCCCCTAGAAAGGAGGCCATGTCAGTGGTGTGATACACCACTAGTAACCAAGGGAGTGGGGGTGTGGACGGCACTCTAAACATCAATCAGCAACCTCAAAGACATTCCGAGAGGCTGAACTGCAGGATTTGTTTTATTGCCCTAGACAATGATTTATGCCCCACAGCCATGAAAGTACAAATAAACAGAGAGATGGAGAGCCACACACACCTCCTCTAAGTGAGGTAGCACACATATTCAAGCAGGCTGCCTACAACTATTTTCTCAAACCTACAATCACAATGTTGGTTTCTGTATTTTAAATTGTGTTTATTTTTTGTGAGAATTTAATGGTTTTTCCATCATGCTTAATAAAATGGTTAACTGTATCAAGTTATATAAATGACAGGTAAGATGCTTGAACACAGATTTCTGCGCAAGGTGCGTCACCTGACTTGGGGTCCTTACAAATTACATTCAAAGTATATATTCTGCTGCATTAACTACTTGAGTATAAGTGAAAAGATAAGGTTGGTTGTAACAAAAATGTAATTCTGGAGGGGAGGGTGTAGTAAAATCAAAAAGTGATACATGCAGGGCTTTGAATTAAACATTACCACTACCGTTGCTCTGCGCAACATTCCATGACATAATTTTCCAGTATGTCTGTACCATTAGAGAAGGGGACAAGCCATTAGCAAATTACTTTTGGTGCAAAAGGTGCAGGTCATTCTCAATTTCCATCTTCACTGGAACACAAGTAACCACATGGATTTTTAGGCCCTGTGGTCTAGAAGTTTGGGACGGGCTTCTGATATTAGTGACAGGGCCAAGGCTGATATGCAAACAATAGTATGCAAGGCTGGCCAGAGCAATGACGGTGGTTTTAATTGATTCATAGACTTTTTACCTATTAGGTACAACCAGAGCGCATGCAGTGAAACACAGCTAGGATGGCGATAAAATGTGAGAAGAAACACACATCCTATGGGTGTGTCTGTTCATTTACCCACCTAATGACTAGCCATGGCTGTGTTAATACCTCACCAGAAAAACCTAACGTTTCTAGAACTCTATAAGCAAGCTCTATAACAAAGTAACACCAAACATGTTGCTGTATAGGGCCTGTCAGTGTTATATCTAAGCATTCTTTTGAGTGTTTAATTACTTAATTACCTGTGTAAATAAGCTCCTGGTGTAATAAAATTCTCTTAATGTGTGTCTTCAGCCAGTTGATTTTATAAGCAATATATTTGTCAATGCCTCTGTGATTGCACTGAAGTCATGTCTTAAACAAGCAATCACATTCCATCCGTTTTGGCTTGCTTATAGGTATTAGACATTTGCCAGGCAATGCCATCATATGCCCAGTTACTGCCACCATTTTCCAGCTGTTCCCATCTTATGACCAGGTGGTACCCTTATGTGGTGCCCTTATGGAAGTGTCTGGCAAATGCCTATCCATGCCTAATCAAAAGCCAAAGCCATTGGCTTTGCCGATGCATGTTGGCTTCTGTTTGTCTCCCTAAGTTAATGTGTATATGCCCAGATGTGGGTGTCTTGCTGGCTACGCCTTGGGAATCAAGCTGCACTGAGCTGGTCCAACAAGGCCCTACCTGAAAATTATTAGGCTATGTTGGCAAGTTTTGACAAGTTTTAGATCTTCTCATGCATACTTACCAGTGGGGCTCCGACCTAAATAGAATGTATCTTTGTTTGGAAGCCTAGTCTACTCTGACAGAATGTTTCATGATTCAAACTGATAAGTACTGACTTCATAACCTTAATCTGTTGAGTAACTTTACAGAGTTTGCAAAGTATGATGTAAATCCTGGGTGCTGGGTGTTTAGGCAGTGCCAGAAATTAAACATGAACACCCACAAAATAAGCAAAAAAGAGGAGCGTTTTCTATAATGTTCCAGGGCAAAGTATATAAGGTGTACATCTTTTATAAATAAAAATCAGTATTTCAATATTTACTAAAGAGTACAATCAGAGGTGGATTTAACATTTAGACAAGGGACACGTGCCAATGCCCCTACCCTGCTCTACCATCACCCCTCACATGCAAACATCAGGGCTGAACAGGCCATACCATTGAGGTTGTATCTTTTAACAAGTCTCAGAGGCAGATTATTTACAATAGGATGTGCTATGCCAAATATGCTGTTGATACTCAGTGTCTTTTCACTTTATCAGGTGACCACTCCAAAGACACTGAGGTCATTATTGCCACATACAACCAAATCGAGCTCTGGATGCTGTATAATGGCCTAGCCCTGAATAACTTAAAAACTGAGATTACTATCCTGGGCACCAGCGCCAAGTGGCGCCAGCTTGATCAGTCCTATTCATTCTTTCAAATCGCAGACTGTCTGCTCCCCACTTTGAAAAAACAATAAAAACCTTGGGAGTCACGATTGAGGTCCCATATCAGCAGCCTAGTGTCAATCTCAACATTATATTACATTATACTTTTGGCACAACTCAGACAATTCCTTGAGGCCTGCAGTTGTGCCACCCTAGCCAGGGCGATCATAGGGAGCCGCCCGGACTTCTGTGGCAGCAGTCTACTTGGGGTAGGCAAAGGAGAGCTCAATCGTCTGCAAGCTGTCCAGAACAATGCACTTAGGGTCGTTATGGGGATGCGCAAAACAGATCATGTCTCAACAGCAAACCGAGCATTACATTGACTATCTATTACAAAGAGAATCAAGTTTCGTACCCTTTGCATTTCAGGGGCTTGCATGTATGGAATAAGCCCTTTTTATATGGCAGCATAGTTGAAGTGGCTATCTAACAGCCGTAATCTAAGATCCAATAACACAGGGTTGCTTTTCACTCCAAAGGTCAAACTGGTACAGGTGCAAAATGGATGCTTCCCAGCCACAATTCCTCACTTCATCCTGCCTGATTTGAGGCTGTGTGCCAGTCTTCCCAGGTTCAAACCTGTCCTGAAAACCTTGCCTTTTGAGTAAATGGATCCTTGACCTCCACTAGTTTCTCTCAGGTTTCTCCTTAGGCTTTGCTGAGCTTTATGTTTTTTATTGTATGTCATGTCAGCACTCCTATGCCCCCGGGCCACTCTCATTGTGCTTTAGAAATAAATTCAATAAATAAATAAATTAGAAATGAGAAAAGGTAAAAAGGCAGTGATCATTGCTGTGGCACTTAAAAAATATATAGGGTTTTAAGAAGCTGTTTGAGTGTGATTGTTAGGTGATTAGTAATTAAGGGGATACAGAACAAGCTGTGTGAAACAATAACCTTCACATGCATTTCATTTCACTTTGTGTCTGTAAGAGATTTTTTGTAAATTCTCATTCATTGCTATGCTGGAGCTTGTAGGCTTCCATTCAGGATGGGGAAAATAAAGCTACAGTCATAAGGGATTCTTTTCCAGGTCAAGCAGAGTGGAAGAAGTGGCGCTAAATGCATTTAGCTCCACTTTGTATGAGCTACAGGATTTTGTATGATTTGCCAAGCGAAGTTGGAGAGCAGATCAGACTTAACAAGGCCCCCCTGCCAAATCCTTTTGGCATTCCAGCAGCATGTATTTTTAAGTTGGCTGAAATCCAATGGATTCTTATGAGATCTGCCGACTTTTACACGTGGTAAAAGCGGACAGAGTCAAAAGGAATCCATTGCGGATGACTCCCACAATCATTAATTGTGGAGGTGATTTATACTTTTCCAGACACGTAGTGGTAAAGTAAAGATCAAAATGCGTTTTTCACCTGTTTTAATCTTTACTTTTCCAGTACTTGGTGGAAACAATTAAAATTAATGAATGGCCCCTTTTGCAAAAAAGCGCAAACAGGAGAATTCTGCTCTATGCAGTTCAGGATTCAAAACAAAATGCCCCACCTTAATCTTTTCATCAACATGTTTCTACAATGATGAATACATTGTCAAGTTGGTTTATCATGTGACCGGTGCATTTTTTAAGTAAACTGTATACAATTTAGTATTATTTTAGTTATTGAAAGCCAAACTTCAACACATATTTGTACCAACTTGAGCTCTACAGATGTTTGTTCAAATATCTATATTTCAGGCTACGCTGAAATTATGGCTTTACCACTCAACCAAAGTGTGTGATCCTCAGCATATTTTTTTAATTTCACTATGCCTTGCCTGTTAAAAGTAGGTGCCCCTAGAAGGGATTCAGTTTGCATTACAAGCTATTCCAAAAAACGTCACTCATGATTTAATAGATGGCCAGTACAGGCATTAGGATACACACACACACACATCTAACTTTGAAAATATCCAGGCCACATTTATTGAACAAAATTGTGTCATTCATTACCAGTGAACACATCAAACAAAGAGGCATCTCGGACAATTGCATTTTATAACCAGGATGTAAACAGTATGTACCAGACAATGATGTATAGGGGCATGACAGTGGAGCAAGACCCGCTCCTTCATGCCATACTCCACCAGGAGCGATACCAGGAGGCTGGAATACCCTCAACCAGCACTGTCTGCCTCCTGATGCAGCCCTTACAACCCTAGAACAGCCTTGCACTCTCAATTCAATTAAAATGTGCTGCGAAGATGCAACAAAATATAACATTTTGTGTTTCAAATTTAATATTGGACATGAACCATTGATGGGAGACATTCGGAATGGGACTAATGTAGGGGTTCAGTTGGAAAGGAGGGGGCATTTGTTGAATGGGTGGGTGAAGGGAGAATTGTATACATGTGTATGTTATTGGAGGGTATGTTGTTGTGCTCTAAATATTGTTAAGATCAGCAAGACTACCTGTATTGATTGGGCATGGTATGTTCTGTTCATGAAATTAAAAAAAGTTAGAAAAAAATTTAATTTTGTAGGAAACAAAATCTCCTATTCCTTGCTTCAGTATTGTGGGGGGTCTATCTTTCACAACAGGATGAAGGGAGCACAAGCTTCCCCTTCGGGGCCCGCTGGGAGTAGCCACAGGCACCATCCGTCTGCTCAGCCCTCTCAGAGGAAGAGGAGGAGGCATCGCCCTGAATTCTCTTAAGCCAGGCCAGGAAATGCGTGCTGGTGTGAACAGGTGAAAGGGTAGGTAAATGGGAACGGTGATTAGGGCAGCTGAAGGAACGTGTCTGGATGGTGAAAGGTGAAGGAGGATCAGATATAACAGAAAGGGGAGAGCAGATGGGAAGGGAAGACAAGTAGATTGATGTTGCAACACGGTTTTCCTTGCTTCTCTTTTGCTATGTACTATTTTATAGAGGTGTGCAAATTTATTTTTGGAGATCTGCAAAATCTGGATCAACGCCAGCACTTTGAATAGGGTTCTCCTAGACCCACACCCAATGGAATGTGGGCCCCCCTCGTCACAACCCTGGCCCACCCAGATGAAAATTCCTGGAGCCGGGCCTGCTGAAGTGGACCCAAAAATGGATGGCATGCACATCCCAGTTCCAGCTCTACAGGTAGTTTAGGAGGGCTGTGGTACAGAGTGATTGGTTAGCGGAGATCCTCCCTCTCCTAATGGTCTTTGACCAGGTGAACTCCATGGATTCAGTCTCTGATGCTAAAACCCAATTGGGCACCTTAAAGTAAATATGGTGGCAAGGGGGGGTCTGTCTCCCTGCCCTCCTTGTACTTTCGGAGGAACTTCTGGGCTTTCCTTGAAATCTTACTGGGCTTCATATTTCCTCCTGGCCCCCTGAAATACTGCCTTTACTTCTGACCACTGCAGTATTGGCTGTGCCACCTGCTAAGGCGCCATCCATGCCTTTGTGTAAATGGCAGCACCATTCCCACCATCACATCCAGTAGCATCCTCATCACCACCAATCTCACCAACAAACTCTGCAGCTGCAACATCTCCAGGGAGGTCGATTGTCTGTAGGCTGCATCCTGAGAGTTATCCTGAACTGTACCTTTACTGATTCCAAGCAGGATGATAGGAGATTCACAGAACCAGATCCAGATCGATGTATTCCTTCTCTATTGGCAGCACCACATCAGATTACTCCCCATGTATCCCTACAATGTTCCACAACAAAAGAGGTTTCCCAAAAACAAAATGAAAATACAAATTTCTCAACAAAAATATCAAACATTTCCCTGTCGAAACAAAACTGGCTTCCAAAGTAACACAAAAATAAATGGTTCCCCAACTAAAGTAACAAGGTTGTTTATCAAATTCAAATTGCAAAAGAAAAGGATTCTCTAAACACCATTAGCACCCTGGAGAGGAGGTCAGAGGGCCTCTGAGCCAGTCTGGGAGCTCGGATTGTGGGCTTTACCTCATGGTAATTCCTGTTCCAAGCCTGCGCACCCTTCCCCTCACTCTCCCTCCCCAAATTCCATCTCCCAGACAATCTCCCTTCCTAACCCCAGCCCCACTTACCTGCAGCTGCCTTGTCCCTCGCCTTCGCCTGTAACACTCAGTATTCCAGTGCTTCCCCCTTCAGCAATGGTCGATTTGGGATGGGAGCTGGGACTGCGTGAAATATCTTCTCCCTTGGCCATCTTGGTTTGTAGTTTGAGAAACAGCAACTAGCAGTTTCTTAGCTTAAAACAACAAACTATTAGACTCCCCATAAGCATGCCTAGATGACTATAATGGAAATAAACCCCTGCAGGCAGGAGCATCACAGAGTTAGGGTACCTCGGCCTGGTGCATTAACTGGTCCAGTAATGTCCCTACCGTCTGGGTTTACTACTTAATAATAAATGGCTTCCCAAATAAACTGCCTAGTGCCTGACACAAACAGCAAAAAACAAAAATAAAGGTTGCCCAGCTAAAAACAAACATGTTTCCAAATCACAAATAACACTCAGTCGCCAAAGAAAAAATAAATCCTGCCTAACCCCTCAAAAATGTGTTTCTCCAGTTCCTCGTGGTGATCAGCTCTGCCTCGTCTTCCTGCTGCCAAACATATCATACAAAAGAAAACAGTGAGTCGCTGGTTCTTTACATAAAGGACTCGCCCAAATTCACACGAGAATGTGCCGAAATCCAATATCCCTATGACTGTGGATCAAATGTTCACTCAGTGCCTGAATCCGGGTATGGGCTTCTTGAGCTCTTGCAAACTTGCGAAACTGATTTGGGTGTCGCAATTCTTCGGCGGGCTCCTGCTGCTTTCCCAAAATCTGGCGATTGAGCCCATGGGGATTTGTGAGCGGGCTTAAAAGGAATTTGCCCAAGCTTAGTAGATATCCACAGCTGCTTAGATGTTTTCCCTGGACGGAACAACTTGGAAGGAATGTAGCAAAGGGACATTTAATTTACTGCTTGAATAGTAAAATGAAGACTTGACTCAGGCGCATTGGTGTAGCCAGACTATTGCTAAGGGTGGGCCTGCAATATAATACATGTAGTCCTAGTTCAGGGCTCCCCCAAAACGTTAAGCCCAGTTCGGCTGGGTGTTGGGATACCAGGGTTCACCCTGAGGTCTCCGTGTCTGGAGCTTTCTCCACTGTAACCAGGTTGAAACCTGAGGTTCCTCTTGTGGAGGCTAAAGTATGTACCGAGTCCCAACTCGAGGCCCCTTTTAAGGGAACTTTACTTACCAGGTTGAAACCTGAGGTTCCTCTTGTGAAGGCTAAAGTCTATATCAACTATATCAACTATATCTATATCAGATATGAGAGGCCTTCTCTGAGGGTCTTGTCGGTGAGGTATTGTCCTCAACTGGCCCACGCTCGTGGTGGTATCGGTTCTGTCGAGGGGGCAAAGAGGGGGTCACAGGCCGCATTCCCTCTGATACCAGCTTGTCCAAGGTTCCTCTGTTGGAGGCTTATTATGAGACTGGTTCGAAGATGTCGACTAAACATCCGATTAAATATGTAAGGGCTCCTCATTAGGAACCTATTCTGCTCAAGAGTGCTCTGTAATTCATGTTTGGCCACTAACAAAATGTTTTATGTATTTTGTGTGCCGCTAGACCATTAGGTCTCCACCTTTGAATATAAACATTTGTAAAAAGGGTGTGCCTACTGTGTTATATTAACAATACTCGTGGGACAATCGAATAGGCAATATTCACCCTGTTCACTTGTTATTTTGACTAAACATCAGAGACCACCCAGTACCGGCTCTGCCGAGGATCCTTGTAAGGCTAAAGTGTTACTTAAGTCCCCTGAGTCTCCTGAGGAGGCAATTGCCTCCGCTGCGCATGTGACGCAGTTCTCTTCAGGTGGCGACAAAATGGCAGCCCAATCTGCGTGGCCTAAGGCAGGCATTTTGGATACCTCCCGTACACCCACGTTCGCAACATCTGGTGCTGGGAGCATTCATTTCGGCAATAGTAACCTGTTCCGCCCTTCTTTGACTGGCGTGCATGGGCTCCGCAGCCTCATACTGTCTTGCTCTCTCCTGCTTTTGCTCCACTGATCTATGTGGACCCGGCCGGTGGTGGACTCTCCATGCAACCATGCTCCTTGTGTTCGGGGGGAGGGTAGGTCCCTTATGAGTGGTTTCTTCCTCTTCAACAACGAAGCCCTCGGCTGTGGATGACTTTTTTTGGGGAAGTTTCAGATGCTCGTGCACTCTGACCCTATGAGGACGTATTTCAAGTGTAGGCGTGGAGGACCGGTCTTCTGTTCCCGCCTCGTTGGGATGAGCCTTATGTGGATGAGGACGGCGATGAGCAGCTCTGCTCGGTGAGAGCATTCCATGACCGGCAGGGGCTTGTGTAGCTCTGTTGCCAGGGATTCCCATGAGGTGCCTCAAGGGCCTAATAGGCGCACCATAGTGTTCTCTGAGGGTCCCTGAGAGGACCTGCCAAAACCTAACGTGGTTCCAAGGTACACCATTTGGGTGCTAAGGTTCAGCTCAGTCGTCTTTGGCTCTGGATACCGGGGTTCGCCCTGAGGTCTCAGTTTCTGGTGCTTGTCACCGAGCCACGGCTCGAGGCCCCTTTTGAGGGAGCTATATGTCCCGGGTTAAAACCCAAGGTTCCTCTAAATACAGTACCGACTAGTCGAGGGATCCTCTTATAAGACCCTGTCGGTAGGATACATTCCTCAACCGTCCCACGCTTGGGGTTGTGTTGGTACCGATTCTGTCGAGGAGGCAAATAAGGTAATCAGCTACAGGCCTTCCAGTACTGGATCTGCCGTGGTTCCTCCTTTGGAGGCTAATTCTGGGTCAGTTTCTAGGATGTCCACTAAACATCCTAGAACTGCCAGCACCGGCTCGGCCGAGGTTCCTTGTTTCAAGGCTAAGTGTTTAAGTCCCCTAACTCCTCTGAAGAGACAGTTCCCTCATTTTCTCCTATGGCGCAGTTCTCTTCAGGTGTTGAATAAATGGCGGCCTAGCCTTCTTGGTCCACGGCAACCATTTTGGATACCTCCCTTACACCAACTTTCATGATGACTGGTGTCAGGAGCGTTCCTTTTGGGGCCGAGCAGTATGTGGACAACAAGGATCCGTTTCTCGGTCCTGCCGACAGCTTCAGGTACGGCCCCTTGTACACAGAGGTTAGAGTCCCAGACTCGGTCCTTCTCTGGGATCAGGGTCGCTGTGCACGCCGATCTGAAACTCCTGTTGGTAGCCCCACCTTAAGAGGCAGTGGCAAGATGGTTGTTTTTTCTCTCGGCCATCAGTCTCCTCTACAGGGACAGGTAATCTCCCTGCCGACAAATCACCAAATGATATTTTTTGTCGGTTACACTACACTTCGGTTGGAGGACGAATCTCGTCTCATCTGGAGGCGTGGCAAACCCTCACCGAAGACTGGTGGGGTTTGTCCATCTTTTAGGTTGGTTTTGCTTGCCCTTTCCTCCTACCCCGCCCTTCAAACCTCTCTTCTGACAGATCGGGATGCCCTCCCTCAGAGCAGAGGTACAGAAACTTCTATACCTCAGAGTGGTGGAACCTGTTCTCCTCATGGAGCAAGGGAGGGGCTAGTCCTCATGGAGCAAGGGAGGGGCTAGCACTGCTGTCCTTTTGCAGTGCTCAACTAGGCTGGCCTGCGCACTATCTTTGATCTTTCTGAGAGAAATTCAAGTTGATCACGCCCTGCCAAATAAAGTCCTCTCTTCGGAAGGCCGATTGGCTCAGTGTGGTGGTCTTCCAGGATCCGTAAATTCACATTCTGACTTGGAGCCCGCACATGAAATATTTGCAGCTCTCTGTGGGAGCAGAACACTTCAGATTTAGGTACTCCTTTTGGTCTCGGCTCAGCGAGACGCCCCGGAAACTCCTGAGGGGCCCTGCAGCGGTTTCCCAATACCGGATCTTCTTCCAAGGTTATGGGGCTAAGGCAGACCCCAATTCTGCTGTGGCTTTGGGTACCAGGGTTCGCCCTGAGGCTTCTGCACCTGCAGCTAACTGTACCGAGTCTTGGCTCGAGGCCCCTCTCGAGGTGGCTATAAAACCAGGGTTAAACCTGAGTTGCCCCTGCTTGGGGCTAAATCGGTCACCAACAGAATTGAGAGTCCCTCATTGAGGGTCCTCGCTGTAAGGTATATCCGTAAGCTTTTCCACGTGCGTGGCCGTGGTGATACAAGTTCTGTTGAGGGGTTAGAAAGAAGGCGGTCACGTACCACAGACCTTCCAGTACCGGCTCTGCTGAGGATCCTCCACTAGAGGCTAATTCTAACATTTCGAGTAAGCACCCTAGATCTGCCAGTACCGGCACTGCTGAGGTTCCTTGTTTCAAGGCTAGGATGGCATGCAAGGCCCCTGACTCCCCTAGGGAGACTATTGCTTCACTTGCTCCTGTGACGCAGTTCGCCCCTGGTGTGTGATAATGGCGGCCCAGCCTCCGTGGCCACGGCAACCAGTTTGAATACCTCTCTTAAAGCAAGGTTTTACATCAATAAGCAGGGCGACACATACTCCTCTCCTTGTGGATCTTGTCATACAAATTTGGGCTGGGCCATCCAGTATATTGTTTGGCTCCAGGCTCCACACATCCTGGTTTAATACAGTAGCCAGTCGGCTTCGGTTACGAGTGTGAGATGAACTGCAATATCATCTCCAATTTTTCCAGCAATGGGGCACGCCAGAGGTGGTCCTCTTTGCAGCTTGTGTGTCAACATGAAAGCTAATGCTTTCCCCTTATTGCCTCCAATCTATTGGTCGCTCTGTAAGCACATCGAATCTTAGCCTAAGCAGTTATGTGGGTTTTCCCACCAGCTTTTGATATTTGATATGATATGATATGTTTATTTAAATAGCGCCTATTCAAATGTGTTTCAAAGCGCTTCAAGGGAAAATACAATAACATTCTTACAGGCCATGAACAGTACGGATGTGAAATTAACTATCGTACTCGGCCTGACGACATAGGAAATGGAAACAGACAGGCGACTACCGTACCAGGCCTGACGATATTTCTGGTAGAGCCAGAGAAAAACAAAAGGTGACGGAGAGGGCTGCAGAAAGGGAGGGGAGGAACAAAACAAGCGACTATCGTACTAGGCCTGACAACGTTTCAGATAGTGCTGGAGGGAGGGGGGGAACAGTAAGGGGATGGGGGATCGACAGACGAGGTTGCTGTCATACTAGGTCCAGGGACAATTCTGGTAGAGTAAGTGCAAAGTAGAAGGTAAAGGGAGGGGGGAGGAGATAGGAAAAGGGAGAGGGGAGTAGAGGAGAGAACAGAGAGTAAGCAGTCAAAAAGAGTGCAGAAGCAAGAGGGGACAGCAAATACAATTGCAGAAGTCAGTAGTAACACATAATGTTGCAAGCCAGGATACAAGATGAAGATGGGAACAGCATGATTCAGGGCCACCATGAGTACAAGATGCAAAGGAAGTCCAGCATGAGAGTTGGGAAAGGGTGACGCACCGTGAATCAATGAAGTCCAAAAAAGTAAAATCCAGCATTGGCTACAAGACAGTGATAGTGAAACCAGAAAGTATCAGGACAGACTCATGTGTGCGGGAAGAGGGGGGGCACAAGGGAACAACACGGGGACCAGAGAGGGTGGGGATGGCCTGTGGGGACAGAGGGTGTAAACACGTGTTGGTGCATGCTTTTGGTAAGCATTACTGCTTAGACCTGGGCTCCACAGCCGATGCTCAATTCGGACAGGATGTTCTTCAAAACCTTTTTCAGTAAGGAGGTTCCATCCACCCGTATTTCCTGTGAGGAGTGTTTGGTAATCTCTAAAAAGTATGGAGGAAAGGGGACGGGACATAGCAGTATAACAAAGTTACTCACTGTCAGTGTTCCCTCTAAGCTGTGCGCATGTGCGCTTGCCCAGCTTCCTTCTGGGTGCCGCTCACAAGATTTTTAGCAGCGCACACAGACAATTCTCACCTATTGAAAAAATGTAATAAGGCACAAGTCACAGCAATTAGTTGACATTTTCTTTCTCTTAAAATAAGCAACTAGTAGTCTTGATATTCTGCTCATTTGCATTGCCCTACTATGCAAGAGTGACCGTAAACACCCAAAAGCCCTAACAGCAAAATACACACATAAGAGGTTAAAAACTAATATGAAAAACTGGCTCCATGAACAGAAGAACCTAACCAAGATATTCCTGCACACATTAACCGAATAATGTTCCCTCCCCACCCATGACGTCTAAGCTTGATTCTACCACACTTTTACCTTATGACTCTAACTTCTGCCCCAGAACACATTAAGATGGTACTGGGCAACGTTGACTCTTCCTCTCATGGCTCTGCGAAAGATAAGCAGATGTGTACCTACATCCACTTGTTTTATGTTTGTTGGAATATGAATAATATGAATACCATTCACATGCCAGAATATCTGTTACTCATTGTGCCTTACCAAAAGCATCACACACATGATACACTCGAACTACCTGCTCAAATATCGGATACTGACTGTAAGTAAGCAGGCTACCTGTATGTATAACCTTATCTCATACTTCCTCTTCTTTGTACATATTTCACGCAAGTGTTTTGAAGCGGCCCCCTTGCAAGTTAACATATTATAAAACTCAAATATTAATTTGCACTGTAAGGATTTTGAGAAAACAAATGTGATGCTCAGTGTACTCTTGCATTACTAACATTACCTTATAAGTGGACAGCAACATTGCAATATAATTGACTTTGCCTACAAGAGATAATGGGTATGGACTATGCCTGGGATTACTCGCCCAGAGTATCAGAGCACCGGATATTCAGACAGGAGGATGCTTTTCACACAATCTGCCTCGTTTCCAAGTGTTTAGAGTTCCTTTGGGCATAGACCTTCACACGTTTTATGGTAACTCGCTGCTATACAAAAATGGTTTCACTGAGCACTGTGTAATCCTACATAATGATATAAGGGTGGAGTATGTTGCAAAGAATCTTGTATGCGCTGCAAAAGAATTGCGTACATGCAGAGTCATGACATTCTTAAAATGCACATAATATGTTGAGGCATTTAAATATGCCTTGCTAGCAAAGTATTGTGGATCTGCAAATATCCCATTGAGTGTTTACTGCTACAATCCCTCACTTTTTACAGTGCTCTACCAACTAGTATTGGAGGATAGCGCAGGGGCCGGGGAAGGGTATGGTTGGAAGAGCACAGGTCATCACTCCTTGCGGGTGATGACCAAAGCAGCACATTTTAAAAACCCAATCAGATGATGTTTCGGCAGTACACTGAAGGAAATGTGTTGCTTTTTTGCTAAAGGATAGGAAATTCTAGTACCCGTCTAGACAACAGCTCCTTCTTTTTCTTTCTATGCTCAGCTGCTGAGGGCTTTTCAATATAACCATGTGCTCTGTGTGTATCGTCTCTAGCAGCCCCTGCATCTTATTGAACTGATAACAACTAATTACAGAAGAGGGATCCATAGTTATGGAAGAAGGCACTAAATCAGTTGTATCTCTGATTAATTGATGCTATTAACTTAAAAGGCATATATATGTGACTTTCTTCAGCAGGGCTAATAAGCCTCAGTAAGGCACTTATTTAATTTTATCTAGGTTGTGGTGCGGAAGGGTGGGCAAAACTATAGACTTTATTAAGTGCCCTGTCATTTAACTTCTTAAGTCAGGGGTATAAGCAGGGCTCTAATCAGGTTTTGCTCCCTATTTGGAATTAAAAGATTTTAATGGGAGTAAAAAAGTAATTAGCTCTGCCAATAGGTATAATTTCGGCTTATTAAAAGATGTTCATCCCCTTATAATTCCTGTTGAGATCAGGCGTTAATATTATTAGAGTTCCTTCCTATGCCACTGCTCTACTGGTCACTAATTCGAAAAAAGATCATTGGAGCTTTGTGGGTTGAAGCAACAACATTTTCATGGTTTCTCGTTTTTGTTGGGCACATTTTCATTTTTTTAGGGAGTAGAGATTGATGGTGTATATGTTTTTTTTAGCTGTAAGGCTGGTTTTATCACTACCCACAGGACACATAATGTGGATAGTAAGCAGAGGCATAGGGAAATGTTATCATATTCTGAGGTGCAGTTATTTTGATGCAATATTCATCCTTACACACATTAGAAGCATGTTATCCTGGCACTTGAATTACTTAAAGTGGCACTTCAACTCCTATCAGTATGTTTTTTGACAGATTGCTTTTAATTGCCATTAATTCATCCACATCAGTTTATGACAAGAGATATTTGTGTTTTGTAGTACATATTACTGATTATCAAGTGGCATAAAACATTTGTAAGGTACTGTGGGTCTTGGACTGGTTGATGAGTTTTCTGTTTAATCACATATGACATATTTTATTTTAGCCTATGTGTTTGGAAAATGTGTTGTAAAATGTGTCAAGAATTGCAGTGGCTGGGAAGAGGAAATTGCTTTCCAAGCTCACTTCTGCAACGGTAGTTCACTAAATACGCATGCTCACAATGTGGCTTATCTCATGAATCAGTTGCGCACATGGAAAAAAATGTGCGCACAACAGCAAACCAGTTCCGCACATAGAGAAAAATATTTAGAGGGAACATTGCTCACCGTAGTGACTATCTTACTCCTAGTCCATAGTCCCCTTTCCTCCATACGCCCGCCTGCCATCCTCTCTAAAAAGTATCCTCTATTATTGCTTAACGGTCTCAGACCTGGTGATAGAAAAGGACTGAAGGGCGATGTGCGGGGCGGAGCTAAGGAGGGCAGGGTTACGGCCGCGTGCGGTACCCCGTGTAAAAAAGAGAAGGACACATTTTTCAATTTGATGCTTTTTTACAAAAAGTGCTCCGTTCCCGTCCCACTGGACGGAATGTCCCAAAAGTATGGACGAAAGGGAACTATTGACTAGGAAAAGATAGTCACCACAGTGAGTAACTTTGTTAAACTATTATGTCCCATTTCTTCCATATTCTGCAACGAGGAGAGGGTATGAAAACCTACATTTTTTTTTAATTGTGATATGGTTAAACAAGTCAGCCTTACACGAACAATTTATAAAAACAACCAATCAATAACAACTTTCACATTTGATAAAAATGTACAATATTTCAAACATTGACAAAACATTTTACATCCTAAACATCAAAAATGTCATTATACATGAGTGAATGGTTTTAGATAATTCAAATCTATATATATATATATACTAATTTATCCCAAAGAGCACATTAAGACTAATATAATACAAAGTGCAATGCAAGAGTACTAACAAAAGGAGAAATTGAGAAAACAATCTTGTGCTAATCTCTAGTTTATAAAATGCAATTTCACCAGCTAAGCTTCATTAAGCCAGTATGACTCCAACATCTTAATATAGCGATTGTTAATGAATTTTCATGGCCGGCCACAAGTCTTTCCCAAATTTCTGTAGTCGTTAGCCATTCAACATTGCGTACAAAACTCCCAAATAACAGTTGTCTCATTTCATTTAATGTTGGGCACTGTATTAACAAATGAGCGCTATATTGAATCACATCCTTGTTATGGCATATGAATGTAGTTGGGCCGGATACCTTAGGTTCAAATAATTACTCTTCACATTCTTGTTTTCAATGGGTTACGTGTATTTTATTTATGTGATTAAGGTGGTCAGCCAACACATGTTTCAACCCCTCCGGGCCTTTATCAAGGCTGAATTGGTACATGTTTCAATTATGCAACATATAGTGATACGTTGTGACAGTGATGATTAGTATCCAATTGTAGTTTGAAGCATAAATTAGGTGTTCATCACAAATTATTGGTATCAATTGTTAGATGTAGCTTGGAGTACAGAATGTTCATTAGAAATGATTTACAATTGCATGGTGATTACGACATTTATTTCAATTAGTAGAGGAGGAAAAGAAGGGGAGGGAAAAGGAGAGAGGCATGATTGAAGGTTTCTATATGTTGTTGATTTTACTAACTTGCACATGTTTTTAAGCCTTGCATGGGGCTTATGAGTTGCTTAGCCTGTCACGGAAGGCTAGTATGTGGATTCTGGGGCCTGTTGGCTGTTCTGTGTTGATGCTCAGCTTGAAGTGATTGTTCGCATGGTGATTTTGGACACCAGCCAGTTGGGCAATTATCAAAAATGTAGATGGTGATTGGAATCAACTGATTAGGTGGCGGTGGGCCTTGGTGTACAGATCGTTAGGTTCTAGGTCAGGCAGTTTCACTTATTGGCAAGCAACTGGGGTTTGGCAGTATGTCCCTGGTTAAGGACTGGCCACCGCATCAGCAGGATTTCCAATAAAAGATCCAAAGAATACATTTCCTTTTATATAGCCAAGTTCTATTCATCAAGTTCTTCTTATTCCAAAATTCTTTTACTTGGCATTTGACAAATTTCCCACAAAGCAAAAGAAAAGTTGTTATCTTCAAGCTACAATATCTTTATGTCTCTTCTTGGAAAACAAACACAATTCTTCTGGATTTCCAACAATAGTTTGTCAGATTGGCTTTATCCATGAAAAAGTAAACCCTTCCAAGATTCTTCTGGTTTCCCAATAAATGTTTTTATCCAGATGGTTCTTATCACAGTTCATGACACACAACAATGGCCTTGCTTCTTGCTCTACTTCACAACTTTTAACCACAATGCAGTACTTTGGTGACTTCTTCCTGTTCACTAACCACTAACAATCCCTTTCCTGGTATACTCGCCTGCCAGGACAAAAACTCCCAGCACAATTACAAGTTCTCTGTGGTAAGGCTTTCTTCACACTCTTGACTTTGAACAACATCAAGATTCACAATTTATTCTGTAAGGACTCCACATCAAACCACTTTTGACAATGTCTCTTTATCACATTTGCCTTGCTGATCTAAGGTTTAACTATTGCCTCTATCTCACTCTGGGAATAAAAGTTACAATTTCTCTACAATATTGTCCTATTGTTATTTTAACAAGGCAGGCTATAGCTCTTGTCCCCTTTCTACTTTGGTTGTGTTGGTTATTGCTTTCCTTCAATATTGTCCTCTTTCTCCAGCATGGGGTCTAGCATGGATTCACATGCTCATGAATATTCCCCGTCGCCAGGCTGGGAATCCTTGGTAAAGAAAAAATCAGTTTCAGTTTTCAGTGTCTTTCTACTAGTAACCAATCACTGGTCTCTGGGTCATACTGCCCCTAGCCAATGACTGCCCTCTACCTAAGCTCCTCCTCTGGCAGCCATCTTCAGATTTTTACCACACGTTCAAGTGCTATAGCTCTCGAGCTTTTACTGCGTTTTGCGATTTTTCAAAGAGTTTAATCTAATTTTTTCGGCCTCAAGCCCACCGTTTCTACTTCTGATAAACGGGGACCCGTTTCGGAATTTTCCAAGTCCCTCAAGGGCGAAGTTTTTGTCGAGTGCGCTTCTTGGAGGATTCCAGAAGACCTTGAGGCCTACCCCGTGGACATGGCCCAGGACAAAGGAAGCTCGACGCCCGGATCCAAGCTGTTCAGGAACTGCCCTGGATGCGGATTGCAGAATGTGTTCAAGGAGGACGAGCCTTCTAGATGCCTCTACTGCCTTCATAAAGACAAAACGCACGTGGAAAAGGACTGTGCGTTTTGCAAGAACATGTCTGAGGGGACCATGAGGGATCGGCGGATCTGCCTCACCAACTAGCTGGAAGGGAAGAGCCCAGCGGTAGGTGAGAAGAAGAGGTCCGAGCGGTCTTCTAAGTCCTTTGAGGGCGCTCCGGTGACGGGGGCCTAACAGGAGGCTAAGCACCGCAACTCCGCGGGCACCGGGAGTGCTGAACGGTCGGGCTCCTCGGCTGCCAGGCAGGGCGCACTTTCACTGACGCCATCAACCACGAGCCAACGCTCTGGCTCGGGGAAGAGAAAGTCGAAGAACCCGGGTAAGCTTCCGGAGAAGCCCCGGTTGATCCCGACAGAAGCAGCCGAGGGGGGGCGAGGCAGTGACCCTCCCCCCACGGTGAAGGCCTCAAGCGCGCCAAAAGTCATGAAGGCCCTGATTCACCCGGCTATGGCCTCTATCGAGGGAGTCGTGGCGGCCCTGGCGAAGCCTGTGGAGGCTACCCCAGTGGAGACGACCTCGGGGCCCAGAGGTTCCCTGCCACCACGGAGGGAATCCTCTTTTCAGCCTATCAATAAGACCCCCATGAAGACCCTGGTGGAAAAAGAGGGGGGGGGGCGGTGTCTGTTACGGACACGGATACAGCCTCTGAGGAGGAGCTGGTTGAAGTTGTGCAAGGCCTCAACGAAAGGTTTGAGGAGGTCCGGTCCCACGGCAGGAATCCCGGAGAGGCGGACGAAGGCAGCGACGGTCGCACCGACGAGGCTCCCGTGGAGGAGGAGAAACCATCGCGCCCGTCGCAACCAGTGCCCGAGCCTCAGGACAACTTGGTGGCCATTTTGATGGCAATCCAAACCTTATGCACAGAGATAAGGACGAGGTCGCCTCTACCCCCAACTGACGACCCGGCAGAACCAGGCCTGTGGCGAAGCCCTCCAAACAAGCAGAGAGTTCACCCCCCCCCCGCCCTTCCAGACCTTGCAGCCCGCTCAGCCTTCATCTCCTTCCCCTGATCCTAGGGATGACACGGGAACAGATACGGCCACGACGGGGACGGATGACGACGGTGGTGACGACGGGATGGGCCTTCCATCACCACCCCTGCGGGCCTGCCCGCCCGGCGAAATTGGCTCCTTCCATGCCATGATTTCCAGGGCATCCGAGCTTTTCCAGCTCTGCCCCGAAGAACAGAAGAAGGAAGACTTCCTCTATCAACGGCGCGAGGCCAAGAGGAAGATGGTCCTTGCAGTGCCGTTGCTTGACGACATCTGGGACGAGGGACTTGCTCTCCTGAAGAACCCATCCATGACGCCTGCCAAGAGGGATCGGTACGAGAAGAAATACCGGGTCCCCGATTCTGCCCATTTGTGCCTTAGGGCACAGATGACCCCGGATCCAGTCGTCTCGGCAGCGGCCAAGAAGAAAGCGGCTGGGCGACAGCTTCAACTTCGACCTCCCCACCTGACGGCGAGGGAAAGAGACTAGACGCCATAGGACGACGAGTCATCTCGTCTGCGGCAACGACAATTAAGGCGGCCAACGCCCTAGCGATTGTGGCCTGCTACGACAGGGAGTTGTGGTACAGGATCGCTCCCCTGTTGGACTTCCTACCGGACGACAAGAGGGCGGAGGCCCTGGGGATCCTACAGGAAGGTGAGGTGGCATCGGACCACACCATAACGGTGGCCACGGACATCGCGGACTCCGGGTTCCACCAGTTGGGCAACAGTGTCTGCCTTCGACGGCGGGATGGCTCAAAGCAACAGATTTCCACCATGACATGCAAACCAGAGTTCTGGACATGCCCTTTGACGGGAACAACCCATTTGGAAAAACAGTAGATGAGTCTCTTCAGGCCATCAAGACCGACACAGAGCCAGCTCGGGCCTTGGGAGTTTTGCAGCAACGACTTTAGCCCTTTCGGAACTCCGGAGGCAAGCAAGGTGCCTCCAAAGGATTCGGCAGTGGCTCCTCGACGTACCGCGAGGCAGCACGTTCCTCATCGCAAGAGGCCTACAGAGGGCGCAGCAAGTCTGGAGGACCTTGTCGCTGTCGCCAAGGAGGCCAGCGCGGCAAGGCCGCCTTCAAGCAGGACTGAACCGGCCATAGCGTCGGGCCCCCACCTGAGCACCCTGGTGGGAGGCCAGCTGGCGAAGTTCGTCAGTGTGTGGGAGTCCATCTCCACCAACCGTTGGGTGCTGGATGCCCTGGCCCACAGGCACACTCTCGAATTCCTAAAGAAGTGCCCCTGCATTCCTCCCATGGCCAGGAAGGAAAATCACGTCCCTCAACTGCTGTTGGAAGTAAGGGCGATGCTCAAGAAGGGAGCCATCGAGCTTGTCCCGAAGAGGCTCCGGGGCTCCGGAGTATACTCAAGATTCTTCCTTGTCAGAAAGAAGACAGGCGGTTGGCGCCCCATCCAGGACCTGCGTCGGTTAAACAAATACATCAAGGCCCAGAAGTTCCGGATGGTCACCCTCCAGCACGTGCTGGGACAGCTGGAGGAAGGCGACTTCCTAATCGTCGCTGGACTTGGAGGATGCTTACTTCCACATCCCCATTCTGAAAGGACACCGAAAGTTTCTCAGATTCGTAGTCCAAGGACGGCACTACCAATTCAAGGCCCTGCCATTCGGATTGAAGTCGGCGCCCAGGGTATTTACCAAGTCCCTAGTACCAGTGGCGGCGCGGCTGCGCCTGCAGGGGATCCACGTTTACCCCTACCTGGACGATTGGCTCATCCGAGCAAGGACAAGGGAACTCGCCGTCGAGCACACAGCGAAGACCGTCCAACTGCTCATGGATCTGGGATTGTCCATCAACTTCCCCCATTCCCACCCTGTTCCGGCACAGGTTGCACTGTTTCTGGGAGCCAAGCTTGATACAGTGGCGCGATTGGCCTCTCCGTCGGAGGAAAGGACAAAGGCCATCCTGGGCAAGGTGCAGCGCCTGCTGGCCACGGACGTGGCCAGGGTGAGGTCCATCAAGTCCCTTCTCGGCATGATGTCCTCTTGCATCTACCTGGTGCGCCTATGCAGACTGCGGATGCGTCCTCTACACAAGTTCCTCGATGCCCGTTGGGTGCAAGCGGCGGGCAGTTTCAAAGACAAGATCCCGCTCAACGAGGCCTCCCAGCAAGCAATTCGGTGGTGGGGCACCCACGCGCATCTCGCGGCGGGCACGGACTTCCAGACCCCTGCACACCAGGAGACGGTGACGACGGATGCTTCCCTGGAGGGATGGGGAGCACACACCAGAGATCTTCACGTGAGAGGCCTTTGGCTCCCGGAGGAGAAGTCACTCCACATCAACATCCTGGAGCTCTGAGCAGTGTTCTGGGCTGTCGGGTCGTTTCTCCCATCCCTCAAGGGCAAGGTGGTGAGGATCTTCACCGACAACACCACCACGATGTTCTACATCCGGAAGCAGGGAGGAACCAGGTCCCCGGGCCTATCCAATGAGGCCCAGGATCTGTGGCATTGGGCCGTTGCCCAGGGGATGTTTCTGGTGCCCTTCCACCTAGCAGGGATAAAGAACACCATCGCCAACTCACTCAGCAGGGAGCTGCGCTCGTGCCACGAGTGGGAACTGCATCAGGACCAAGTGGACCAACGTGGACCGATCGACCTGTTCGCAAAGGCGGCAAACTCCAAGTGCCAGAGGTTCGCCAGCAGGTTTCCCCAACCGAGGAGCATGGGCGATGCTTTCTCGTTCCCCTGGGACGGCCTGTTCCTGTATGCTTTCCCCCCCGTTGCCGTTGCTACTGCGACTCGTCACCCAACTCAAGAGGTCCCAGTGCAGGATGATCCTCGTTGCACTGGCGTGGCCGAGACAGATCTGGTTCCCGGACCTTCTGGACTTTTCAGCGTCCCCCCCAGTCAAACTGCCGACGGACGCAGATCTCCTCGCCAGAGAAGGAGGCGCCATCCTCCACCACGACCTGGGGTCGCTGAACTTGCCAGCCTGGCTCCTGCAGCACTAGAGTTAGGAGGGTACGATATCCCGGCGGACTGCAAGGAGGTGCTTGCAAATACCAGGGCACCCTCGACTCTCAAGTGCTATGGACATAAGTGGAAGAGGTTCTCTGGTGCCGTGCACAGAAGATTAACATTCTGTGGATTACGGCTTCCCAGGTGCTGCCATACCTACTGTCGCTGGCCAAGGCGGGGCTAGCCCACGCCTCCATCAAGATACATCAAGTGGCGATCTCCCACTACACCACAACTCCAGGACGATCATCTCTGTGGTCCCATCGTCTGGTGAAGGAGTTTATGAAAGGATTGTTCCGATCATTCCCGCCGGTGAAGGCTCCAGCCCTGGCATGGGAGCTCAACGTGGTGCTGAGCAGGCTCATGGGGCCGCCATTCGATCCTCTCCATTCGGCACCGTTGAAGTTCCTCTCGTGGAAGACTGCGTTTCTTGTGGCCATCACCTCCGCACGACGAGTGGGCGAGTGGGAGAGATCCAGGCCCTCTCCTGTAAACCTCCATATCTGACTTTCCACGAGACGAGGGTGGTGCTGAGGGCACACCCCTCCTTCATGCCCAAGGTGCCGTCGGACTTCCATCTCAACGAGCCCTTGGTGTTACCTGTTTTCTTCCCGTCGCCTTCCTTGCTGGCCGAGAGGACTTTGCACTCGCTGGATGTAGCCAGAGCGCTGAAGTTCTACGCGGACCGCACAAAGAGTTTTCGGAAGACATCACAGCTATTTGTGAACTTTGGACCTGTGAACCAAGGGAAGGCCCTCTCGAAGGCTTCCATTTCCAGATGGCTCTCCGGCTGCATCATGCACTGTCACCGGTTGGCAAACCGACCGTTGCCTGGCCGTCCGAGAGCCTATTCCACCAGAGGGATCGCTGCCACCATGGCGTTCCTATCTAGTGTGCCCCTGCTAGACATCTGCAGGGCTGCTACGTGGAGGTCGACACACACCTTCACAAGATTCTACTGCATCGACAGGGATTACAGGGAGGAGTCCAGAGTCGGCCAGGCAGTGCTGCGCAACCTGTTCGCCTGAAGGTGGGCCTGGTGACGAGGTAATTAATTAAGAGATGCTTAATGTTGAGTGATGAAATGCTTAATGTTGAGCCTTGCCACCTCCTGTGGTTGTGCATATTCATGAGCATGTGAATCCATGCCAGACCCCATGCTGGAGAAGGAACAAGTTACTTACTTGTAACTGTTGTTCTCCAGCATGGGTCTGGCATGGATTCACATGCAAACCCTCCCTCCTACCCCTCTGCGGATCTTCACTGGGTCCTACTGCCACTTTACGTGCTACCAAATCTGAAGATGTCTGCCAGAGGAGGGGTTTAGCTAGAGGGCAGTCATTGGCTGGGGGCAGTATAACCCAGAGACCAGGGATTGGTTACTAGTAGAAAGGCAGTTCAGCAACGAAACTGAAACTGATTTTTTCTTTACCGAGGATTCCCAGCCTGGCGACAGGGAATATTCATGAGCATGTGAATCCACGCCAGACCCATGCTGGAGAACAACAGTTACAGGTAAGTAACTTGTTCCTTTTACTTTAGAAATGCACATCTTTATCTTGTTTCAATATTATCCCCTCTTTATCTTGGCAATCGCAATTGCAACATTTATTTTCTGGCTTTCCTTTAAAGTGAGTATATTGCCCATGTAATTGCCTTACATTAGTTCGATAGTCCAACATTTCTCAGTGGGCAGCGTTCGACTAACGAGCGTTTCCGGGGTTTTCTATCATAGGCGAACTCACCAGCGTTTCCCCATGCGTCCACTCAAACTGCTGCAGCTTCTTCTTATGTGCTTTCCTGAACGTCTGACAGCTTTGGTAGCATTCCACTGGTGCGCTGCTAGCAACCATGTACCGTATAAAGAGATTCTCTCACGGGACAGCTTGTCAGTTAATCGCTTCCTGCTGAATGACCTCTGCAGTTCAGGTTTTCTACATCAAAGACCCTTGCAAGACCGAACTCTGCATCAAAGATAGCGGTGGCTGCTCGTTATCATTGCTCTGCGCCTGTTGCTGCAACTACGGCCAACAACTCCTACTACTACTCCACCTTCTTGTTCTAATGGCCTGCACCCGAGTAGGCTTTATATATTCAAGAAAGCAATTCACTTGAACCAATTGACTCAAGAAAAGAACTCATATCCCTTCCCTTTTTTTTATCACTGGCTGTTTTTTTTAGTATGTTGTTTAAAAAGATTTTAAAGGTTTCTTTTTTTATGTCTGATAGACAGAAACTGTAGACCATAGACAATAAAAAAATGAAAAAAAATATTTAGATATCCCACTCAGGTGGAGGTCATTGGACTGCACATTACATTTTTGGGCCTCTGAGACCCTCTTCCTCGTCCCAGTACTTAGGGCATTGTGGGACTTGAAGTCCCTGATGTTCTAGTTACCTTTTACATTAAAGGCCTCTATTTTACAATAGGAAATCAGAACTGTAGGGTATCTAGGGAAGTTAGTTAGAGGGTTCTACCAATTGCCCTGACCCGAGTCCCCTCCTACGTGATCCTGCTGCAAAACACCAACGCCAGGGTCAGGATCAGGAAGCGTCTGCCTTTCCCTGGCCACATGGAAAGGGTCCCAGGCCAGGCCTATCCCCACTGCCACACTAAGGATGCAACAAGTTCAGAAATCCACTCTACCACGGACAACGCACATAACCATTCAACTTTCAGTAAAATATGATATTATTGGTTGGTAGTCACATGACACAAAGTTTGACAGTGTCTAATTTTCAGGCTCCCCTGGCAGCAATATCTGTCACAAGAAGAAACTTGAACATTCAGATGGGAGTGACACTTTAATTTTCAACATTTGGTCTGTTCAGGAATTGCAAGGAGCATATCGGTTCCCTGGCACCAGCCATTTTTCTAATCCTGAAGACCTTACTACACATGATTTAAGGGAAGGATATCATGGTGAGAATGGACATTGTACAGCAATGTCTTAAGTAAACAACGAGGCTGTACACAATCTCCTTACCTGTGCAGTTTAGATGTCCATTTGTTTAAGTAGGCCCTATAAAAAACATCTACTACTTACTCTTTTATGGCAGAGGAATTAAACATGCAAGCAGCCTCTCAGTGGATTATCTCATCAGAGTCATGACTGGGAATTAAACCCAGAAGTAATTAACTTGATATTTCAGAGAAGGATTTTTTGCAAAGATGGACCTGTTTGCGTCTCCTCTCAAACTAGTGCCCATTGTACGCATCAAGATGTGTTGGAGCCGTCAGGCTCTTGGTGAAAAAAGATTTCTGGACATGACGGCTAAGGCCTTTCTTCCCCTTCCATAAATTCGCAAGCTACTGACAACATTCTGGAGAAACAGTAGTTGCAGGTTCGGGCTGGGGCGTAAAATTGTCTTGGGCACCAATGAAAAAGTGGCCCATGGTTGCAAATGGCAATTCATTCCTTTTGTGACAGACTGTTTCAGTAGTAACCAAGGTGGTGGTTTTTGATGAAATGTGATGCAAATTGTGCATTTTAAAGAATATGAATTCAGTAACACTGGTCAAAACTACTAGTCGGATGGAGAAGTAACTAATCAAACTCGCCCACATGGGCCAAATAAGTGGCCAACTTTGACCAAAAAAAGTGACCCACACTAGTATTTGCGATTTTGGTACGGGCATTGCCCTAAAGGCCAGTCCGAGCTTGAGTAGCTTCTCTCTGAATCTGTTGAGTAGTTGCTCTCTTGCATTGTTTTGGTCTTATAACCTTGCTCCACGAGTCCATCTGCTAAGCCAGCAGTAGAGTTCAAGGATTTAACTCTTGCCTCAATCACTGAATTTAGCTTGACCCCTGAAGATTTATTGCTAGACTGTTTTGGATTGTCTGAAGCAAATTGAACCATCATTCAATCAGTCATGAAGTGTTCCAATAGATCCCAGTATCGTATGTGGTAATTGACACTGATTCTGTGATTGCTCTTTAGGGAGACCGCTTAATCCCACAACGTGTATTTCCTTTATGGCGGATTTGACAATGTCTGGGATTCTTCCATCCACTTGTTTCCACTTTTGATCCACTATTTTTTCTTTGTGTGCAGCGTTTTGTTTCTCGTCGGCAGAGAGCTGCAATCCTTGTACATTAAAAGAGTTTGCATTGGCACAGGTCAATGACGTGTGAGCTGCAGTTTTTCCAACGGGGATCTCACATCCCTCCTCCTGACAGGGCTCGAGTAGATTTGGGTGGCTGAAGTGAGGAAATAGAAAGGCAGGGGGAGGTGCCCCGACTCCCACTGAGTGCTGCAGTCCTTGCCAGATGATAGTTTTTGGGATCCCCATAAGATATACCACAAGAAAAATGCCGTACAAATTAGTGCACTTATGACTTGCTCAACAATGTTCACAAACATTAAATATATATTTGTTGGAACCCTTACAAGTGCACATAGCTTTGCAAAGTGCCAGCTTTCGCCCTCTTGTGGCCCATGACCTAGAATGCATTCTACAACTGTGCCCGCTACAAATAAACCAAGGTCTGTGATGCATGTGTTGGATACACAGGTAATTAAAACACAGTTAGATCATGGCAGGTCAGAGACTTTGGGCTGCATCGCTTCAGCAATGCTGAAAACATGTTTGGGGTTCTCATTAGACCAGACATAATGTACTTGGGTTTTGGATTAGGACAGCAATAGAAAAATAAACGTATGTATCCCACTAGGCTTATACTCATGAAATGTTTATGTAGTTTTCTTCAATAGACTGCTCATAACTGTTGCATTAATTCAGGCATCGCAAAGGTTGCGAGTGAATCTAGGTGTAGTTTGCGCCATGTGGAAAAAGTGTACTTCTGCCTAATTCACAGATTAGAGCAATTTACGCCTGTTTTATTGGTGGTCTAGCAGGTGACATTTGAACTGGCACGTATTAAATGAAACAAGATATATATTTCCCAATTTGAAAATATTTTGTTTTCCAACACTGCAAAATATGTTTCCCTGGCATAGTAACACTTTCTTCCCACGTCTTGCACATCATTTGAACCAAAACAATGTAAGCCACAACTTCATATTGCTTGTGCCGAGTACATCAAGTTGTTAATCTTATTGCCACTCAGGTGCACACCCCTTTCTGAATTGCAGGGTGCAAGTAACACATTTTATTTTTTATTTTTTTTTATTTGTATGAATCAAAATAAAAAGATTGATTTTTACAAAGAGCTTGTCACTGTCCATGTCTGTTAAATGTATTTTTTGTTGATTGTGTTTACATGAGAAGCAAAGTTGCTAGGGTTTTCAGCCTTCTACGGCCTCTTCAAACTGGTATTAGTGAGTGGAAGATATGATTAATCATGATCTCTATTCACTCGCAGCTGCTACCTCTAGGTTTCGCGAAGTTGACAGGGCAAACGTCGCATCCTGACTTTCTGCTGTCATTTCTGGAGAGGTCAAAGTGTCCAGTTTTGCCATGATTTGGTGAACTATTTGCGTGGTAGCCGTTAGCCAGGTCGGTCTATCTCCACTAGTCATTCTTGACCACCAACAAAGATCACACTCTAAAGAAGGGTCCAACACATTGCATTTTATCAAGTGTAAGTCACAATTACTCCTGGAAAAGGTTTTGCCTCAAAGGAGGTCATTTGCTTCCAAAGTGTACCTTGACTGCAAACAGGTCCACACTGTGCACTTCTAGCCATTTTCACTGCCAAGTGCAAAAAGCAGGTGTACAAAGCAGGCACAATCTTGTTTACACCTTCATTTTGCACTTTGCAGTGCAAATAGAGTAAATGTCGCCTGTCATTTACACATGGCAGGCAGCATTTACAATGGATTCCTAAGGAATCTACCTGCATTTTGCTAGTATAAAAAGTATGTAGATTCCATAGGAGTCAACAAAATGTGCGCCAGCATGAAAAGGTCTTGCTGGTTTTCATAATTAAGCATTTGTATGGCAGAGAGGATGGGGTAGCGGGAAAGGTAATTCCATCCCATGCCCTTTCTCTGCCATACAAAAGAATGAAAATGTGGGGTAGAGTAAAAATCATGCGATTTTACGCATGATTTTTACTGTACCCCACATTCATCATGACCCCTTATGTGATTAATATTCAAGCAAACCGTATCTCGTGGAATGTCCCTAATTCTTCTTGGGTCTCTAGATGGTATTGTTTGATAGAAAAGTCGTATCATGCAGACATAACACTGTGGTAAGGTTTGAAAATTTACGCAACGTAATTAGTTATTTTCGGTTTCCACAAGCCTGCTTAAAAAGAGCATAGCTAAACTGGGTTTTTTAGTGAGAGTTGCAACTGGGAATCATGAAGGCAGTAGGGAATGCCCTTTAATATCAGGATCATATTCCCTGGAGGACTTGAAGGTGTTTTCCTATTGGGTGAGTGTTTCATAGGCAAATCAGATTGTTCATCCAGGTAGGCTTAAAACCCCATGGTAGGAAAAGTTGAAAATACTGTTATTTGAGTCTAAAACTACCAGATTAAGCACACAGAAGAAATTATTGTTCCACAAGCTGGTGTCGAAATGCCAATATTCTGCTTGGGGCAAACCCAGAGCACTCCCAATTCACAGTTCCATCGTAAAGAATGTAATGTCATTTGAAAAAAAAGAATCCATGACCATCGTGTATGCTTTTGCTTTTTTATTAGGATTATGTCTACCCTGAAATTAAAGACAGACAGTTCCTAAACTACTTCTACAAGAAAGCTAGGAAACAGCGCTTTGATGTGGAGGAATACAACAAGCTGAAAGAGGATCTTGCTCGGGTAAGTTCTGTAGTTTTGTCTCATCCATGTAGCTCCCCACTGGAAGACATTTCATTTGCAGCCAACTTTATCTGCAGGAGGGTTTATTTTCATAACATACATGTGTATTTAGCCATAATTCATAATGCATTAATTTGTGTCCATTTCTAGATTTGAAGTGTGCCCTTAATTGCTACCCTGACGCATGCAGTGGAATAGCCAAGCATTACATTTGTGGGCTATATTGATATCAATAAAAATATGTTTGGCTATGATTAAGTTTGCGTTAAAAAAGTTTCCAAAAATTGTATTTAAAAAAGTTGCTAAAGGTAAGTTATGATTGCAGTGAAAAACGCTAGTTATTGTTTCTAAAGTAACTCTAACTCCCCCACCCACTGCCATTATAAAGAACATAACTCTGCCACCACAATGCATAATGATGTCACATGGCCACGTGCCACGTAGCCCTCAGCCAAATCAACTATTTTCTTTTATGTAAGGGCAATTCACCGATGATATTCGTCCACAGCTGATTTTGGGCAGAGCCCTTTCTGATCTGTGCCCACTCTCCCCGAAACAGCCTTTTTATCCTTGTTTTGGGGGATAATGTACCACACCGCTGGGCCCACTGACCTTGCCCAGAGTTGGGTGGAGACACACAGTAGGATGTCATACGCCTCATCTCAATGAAACAGATTGGCTGTCTTTGACTGGCAGATCTGGTCGCCCCTTTCTGATATTCACCAATCCGGGTCCTAGCGCAGTCATATATAGACTAACTCAGTAAAAAGTCCTGTGTCATCACTGATAGTTTGCTCAGACCCAGATATCACGAACAGGATTTTATATCGCTCAATATAATGTGCAATCTTCCTAAATTGCACAGATCTTTCAAAATCACTTGTCTATATTGAAAATTAACAAAGATCTCACCAAAGTTCTGGTCACCAGTCCTCAAATAACATATTCTAAGGCTCCCACATTTAAGGATAAACTGGCACCCAGTATGTTAAGAGAAGACGTTGCCCAATCCAGCACACCATGGCTCAAGCACTTTAAGAGTAGAAATGGTTTTCAACCATGTTACAAATGTAAAGTCTGTAGCTTAGCCATAAAGGGTACTAGTGTGCCATATGGAGAACACAATGTATGGTACATTGAACAACAGATTACTTGTCGGACTAACTTTGTAGTATACTGAATAGATTGCCAGCACAAAATGAGATATATTGGCTCTACCATAGTTCCTCTTAGATTTAGATTTCTGCAACATTAGAGGTCTATCAAAAATGTAGATGCCAATTACCCGTTGGCTGTGCATTTTCAAAGCTATGAGAGTGATGTCTCCCTGATGATGTTCGGTGCATTGGCACATGTGAAGGCACACACATGGAGAGGATATGGAGAGAAGTAATTGAGATGCCTAGAGGCGAGACTCATTATTAAGATGGAGACACGTAAGCCTAGGGGCCACAATAGAGACAAAGAGCTATATGTTTTTCTTAAATGAAAGTTAGGTCAAATCTCTCACAGAAGTGGTCTTAAATTTGTATGGACCAAGTGGATTTACATTTTATATACTGTCTATAGATTGATCTTTTAAGCTCACCAGTCATACTTGCTATGTGATGTGTGGTTTATTATCAATATGAGTTTGTAGGACTGTCTGGTTGATTGGTCTTCCTAATACTTTACAATGTGCAATGGATTATTATTATAGCCACTGTGAGCTATATATACTTCGCTTCGGATGTCATGATATTACTAATTAAGTGACTGACCATCACCATAATGACTGAAATTACATCTCCTTAAGAATGAGTTCCGACTAACTACTGGGGTTCGATAAAGAAACATTAGCTATTTAATCTGAGCTAGTGATCTATGTCACTGGACTGTCTCTGATGTCCTGCTTTATGAACAAGTATGTGCATTAAAGTTGTGATTCTACACCACTTGCACAACTATAGCACTATTGCACTTTAATAGAGCATTGACACATCTTTTACACTATTTGCATAACTGTATTTTGAGATTATGAGCATAAGATTGATTTTAATGTGAGTTTGACTCCGATAATTGCACTGTTCATAATACATTTATAGCATTATTGCCCTTTATTAGAGCGTCTTTGCACAAGCCTGAACAGCCTTGCGTAATTGTATGTGAATTACCCAGTAAATGTTGATCATAAAATGTAGCCAGAGCACCATGCTGTCATTATTTATTTTATAGTGCTAGCGCTTTAGCTCAGCAATAAGTAATTATGATAATTGATCATTTGCTGCCAGTCGTGATGTGGTATTGCAATGTCCATCTGTATTTAAAGGTCCTTTTTGATTATCATTACAATTTAAGTGAGTAAACTTGCAATGTTGGGCTAATTCCCATGGAAAATGTAGCCTTGAAAATAACGTTTATGGCAAGTTTCGGTTCCATTTTGAGATGTTTTTTAAAGTTTTATTTGTGGACAGGAGGAAAAGAAATGTCAGCCATTACAGCATAGATTATGTCATGCATGTGGATTACCGCATATTATCTATAGAGGTGGAAACAGGTTGCCACATCATTGGCACTGAAAATATGGGGGGCTGGGAAAGTGCATATAAGAGGTGGGAGAGTCAGAAATCGAGAAAAAACAATAGGGGATGAGGTGTTTGGGGGGAACCACCCCCCCCCCCAAAAATAAAAATAAAACAATTTCAAAGAACTTTTTTTGTTAAACATTTTTTGTAAAAAAAAAACGCATCGAAAAAGGACTGTCGATGAAATGGCATATAGGGGCCGATTCATGGAACAAACGTGCGCCGAAGATCCATGCGCAAGGGAGCGCAAGCGTGAGAAACGCAGCGCATGCGCACGCGTGCGATTCAAGGAAGACGCTGCGTGTGTTTCCCGCTGTCCGTGCGCCCAATCCAGCCATGGCGCACGCAGGCATACACGGCGTGCGCTACGCGCACAGCAAAAGCGCATATACCGCGGCACACACAACCAAAGTGGGCGGAACAGTGGGCGTAACACGCGGAATGGGGAACAACGCGTGAAAAAGAAGGCGTAACTGGGGAAGTACTGCAGGGAACTACACGGAACGCCCACACGCACGCGAACAACCCGTATTCATGGATCCGAATACGGGAAACCCACGCACGGCAAAAGACGCACACAGGCGTCAACGCGTCCGCCACACGAAGGCAGGCGGAAGCGTCCCCGCGCACAGTACAAAAGTGCGCGCAAACAACAAACCCGTATATACAGCTACGATGAATGCCCCATTTGTCGCAGCACTGATCGTGGGACACCACAGGAGGAGGAGAATAGCCAGGGCACGCATTTTCGCACCACGGACAAGCCTTTTTGGGATGCCTGACGACCAGGTCTATGGCAGGTATAGGTTTCCACCCCACATCATCCTAGACCTGGTCAGGGAGTGGGAAGATGACCTTACATCCCACACCCTTTGCTCCCAAGCATTGAGCCCCTTGGAGAAGGTGCTCAATGTCCTGCATTTTTTGGCCACTGGGTCATTTCAGCGGACTACTGTCATAGTGGGGGGGGTCTCACAGGCCACGCAGTCACGCTGCCTACACCAGGTACTGGCAATCATGACAGCGCGCCCCTCAGTCCGCAGGCACATATACATGCCCAGAACACCCGCAGAAAGGCAGGCCGTTGTCCTTGATTTTTTCAGGGTGGCACACTTCCCCAAAGTGCTCGGTGCCATAGATTGCATCCATGTGGCCCTACGTCCACCTAGGGCCACTGAGCACATCTACCAAAACCGCAAGCACTGGCATTCCATCAATGTACAGGTGGTATGTGATGCAAAGGGAATCATCACCTCTGTCTATGCAAACTACCCTGGCTCCACCCATGACAGTTTCATATACAGAATGTCCGCCCTGAGCCGGGCTCTGGAAGCTGGGCAGCATGGCGACACATGGCTCCTAGGTGAGTACAAATGCCCTTGCACATGCATGCAAGTCACACACAGACAAATACCCAAACCCTAATAATCTCAACTATTATCACCTCCCCAGGGGACAGTGCCTACCCTCTGAGCAACCACATGATGACGCCAATCCGGAACCCCACCACACCACCCCAGGTAAGATACAACGCCGCCCATATTGCAACCAGGGCCATAGTGGAGCGCACATTCGGAGTGCTCAAGTCACGTTTCCGCTCCCTTGACCGCTCTGGCGGGAAACTACTATATGCACCACCAGTAGTGTGCAGGATCATTGTGGCAGCATGTGTCCTGCACAATGTTGCAACACGGCAGGGCGTCCCGGTGGACATGGTGGTGCCCCCACATCCCCAACCACAGGCACAGGCGCTGCCCATGGGAGGGCACGTGGCGAGGAAGCCTGGACCCAGCTTGTGGCCACATTTTTCACCTAAACTCCCACCCCTGCGGAGTGCACACAGGCCTGGCACATACCAGGTGACAATCGATGATGACAAAGAGACAGTCAACTGTCACAACCCGACCACCCTGAGATAGTTGCCATGGAAGTGCCACATCGTCTGCATCCCTATCTACTTAAACACAAGCTATCCGGTGTGACCAAAAGGCACACATATGACAAATGACATGATATGGCCTATACACAAGTATTTCAAGGTGCGATGAGGCAGGGAGGGGGGAACAAGGGAAGACAGACAACGGTACTACTAGGCCAGTTGTCATTTAGATTGTGCAGGGGTAGGGGGAAGGGAAAAGTGCAAGGGGAAGGGAAGGGGAAGGGGGGGTGCAGTACAGGGGAAGTACACCACAAAACAAATACATAGGTCAGCTGGTGGCAACGGCAAAGGTAAGTGCAGACAAGTGCTGGGAAGGGGGGTCTGTAGGGATAGAGAGACAGTACTGCAGTGCAGGGGTTGCCAGGGAGGCAGTGCAAGTGGAGAGTGGCTGGGCCAGGGACCGAGGTCGGTGAGAGTGGCCCAGTTGCAGATCCAGTGCAGTTCCAGTGAAGAATTCCACAAGGGAGAGACAGAGAGAAAGCAGAAGCAAAGAGGAAGGTCTTGAGGTGCTTCCCGAACCGGAGATGGTTCCCCTCAAGTTCAAGTGAGGCAGGAAGGCTGTTCCAGAGGGAGGGCCCTGCCGCGGAGAGAGATCTACCCCAAGCTAGTTGCTCTGAGAAGCGGATGACCCTGACATGCAAGGTATGCATCACACATACCTGCAAAACAGGCCATGGCCATCACTGTTATGTCACTCAAACCCTCCCAAACCACAACATGACATGGCAAGCAATACCCATACACCAACACAGTAACAATAAGGTACACATTGCCATGTCCAAAATGTACAGTGGCATCAGACAATACTGCCTGACCTGGAATCAGATGAAATGACAGACCAACAACCTCCCACTCAAAATAAGTCATTTCCAAATGCATTACAAGAGTTGTAGACGTAACATAAAAATGAATGCCTGTCTACATGCACATTGTGCATTGCAAAATCAACACTGCAGCTTCTGTGTGCTGTGTCCTACTCCTGCAACACACTGCTCAGCACACAGCACAGTGAACAGCCATTGTGTGTGATGCACACCCTGAGCATCACATCTAAGCGACAGACCACATCAAAAAGCAAATTAGGCATGTACAGGATCCATAATTGGTCACAGAACATGTGCTGCAGGGACACAGTGGCCACCAGAAGGCAAACAGTGTACACGTGGATATGCAAGGGTGGGAGTACATGTAGTGCATCAGAGTGCAAGTGTGTGGGTCTGCAAGGACATGCATTCAACATATGCATGTGCACTCAAGTGACCATCAGTGTTCTCTACACATCACATGTGAACATTCACCATGTGTACACCCCAGCATGTCAAACCACAACTATCCCCTCGCACCTGAAAGGTAAACACAACACATGAACAGGCATTGATCAGCAGAACACAACATGTACATAGGATACCACCATTACAATGTCAGAGTTCCCATCACACTGCAGGGCAAGGCAACTATCAACAACAGCCCCCCCCCCCTCCCTCACAAATCACCATGACCCACTGAACAACTGCACCTGGGTCATGGAGCCTTCAACCCTCAATTCCACCTGGCCACAGGATCACCTTTACCCTTCGTCACCATCTCCCACCTTGTGTGTAAAAAGGTGCCTGCACCCTCAGAATCCACACTCATTTCCAAAATCACAAAATCCAAGGCATAAACACGAACCAGAACACCCTCCAGTAGATGACTTGACATAGCAGTACCTCACAAAGGCCAAGTACTACCACAATGATGCAACAACCAAGGTAGCACAGTAAAACAATGTCACAACAGGATGTGAACCATGTGTGGTACATAACATAGGATGATGCACCATGAACGGATGTGTACTGTCACAGGTCCCGTGTACAGGCGCGGGAGTGTCACGAAACAACCACCCCCACCGTGTCCCGGGTGCCTGCAAGGTCAAACTCACACAGGCCCCTGAGACCCTGGTGGGGAAGGAGGTTCAGGGATATGCAGTCGGGACAGGTGTTGGCACACTGGATAACTGGAATGAGTGGCAGGAGAGGAGAGGAGGAATGACACATGAAAGTAGGGAATGCACGAAAATGTACTACCTGCATGAACACATACACAATTCAAACAAACTTGGACATCATTGTCATGGCCTTCTGTAGGCCAGGCTTAGGAGTGGTACGAACCAACCACCCCCTCTAGGGTTTTGGCGCCTGCAAGTTCGGGGCTTACACAGGCATCCGCAACCCCAGCGGGGAAAGAGGGTTAGGGAACGTTGCTTGGATAGGTACGGGAAGCAGGAACACTGGGTGGAGGGTACAGGGTTCAAAATTGCATAGGATTCCGGGTGATTAGGGGGAAAAAACATACCAAATTGAATCACACATACATCCATGCATTAGTGCACCCCCCAGCAAGCCTATGCAGAGCAGTTTGAAAGAAAAACAACAAGACACTTAGCTCTGGTTTTGAGTGCTGGCCTCCTGCCTGCGCACTCTCAGGTCCGGTTACAGGAGCACTGCAATGCTGCAAAGAGAGCCACAGTCAACAACCTGTACGTGCCAATTACACAATAACACACCACCAAACATGCCCCATAGCAACAAACTACTCTACAAACAGACAATCTGGTGCAGATGCTTCGTACCCATATATAACATTACCCCTGTGACGGGTTATACACAGTCAATGCAGTAAGTCAGCCGCCGGTGGGTGCTTGGCAAATGGAACACCAATGTGTCACAATTCACACAACATGCAATGTTCCCTGGGTAAGCAGACAGACCCATATAGCAAGCCATGACTTCAGAGCAAGTTGCGTACCACCATGACCGGAACAAAGTTGGCAGTGCATTTATCATAAAGTACATGGAAATGAAATGCACTGCACCCGAGTATGTCCCTTGCTGTATGTCCCTGTGAGCTGCCCCTTTCCATGTCTCGGAAGGCTACATGGTTGATACAAGTGCCTCAATGGACCTTGGTGCACCCCCCAGCAAGCCTATGCAGAGCAGTTTGAAAGAAAAACAACAAGACACTTAGCTCTGGTTTTGAGTGCTGGCCTCCTGCCTGCGCACTCTCAGGTCCGGTTACAGGAGCACTGCAATGCTGCAAAGAGAGCCACAGTCAACAACCTGTACGTGCCAATTACACAATAACACACCACCAAACATGCCCCATAGCAACAAACTACTCTACAAACAGACAATCTGGTGCAGATGCTTCGTACCCATATATAACATTACCCCTGTGACGGGTTATACACAGTCAATGCAGTAAGTCAGCCGCCGGTGGGTGCTTGGCAAATGGAACACCAATGTGTCACAATTCACACAACATGCAATGTTCCCTGGGTAAGCAGACAGACCCATATAGCAAGCCATGACTTCAGAGCAAGTTGCGTACCACCATGACCGGAACAAAGTTGGCAGTGCATTTATCATAAAGTACATGGAAATGAAATGCACTGCACCCGAGTATGTCCCTTGCTGTATGTCCCTGTGAGCTGCCCCTTTCCATGTCTCGGAAGGCTACATGGTTGATACAAGTGCCTCAATGGACCTTGGTGCACCGGAGGGTATGTGCCACTGCCCCTGCAGGTGTCCCAGACAACCTTACAATCAACAGCCATCAGTCCACCAACACATCTGAGCTGCATTGTGTGCTTCAACACCAATATTCGTCCAAGCTCACCCTCAGTGCTGTGACTAAGCCTGCATGTGCAACTCGCCTGGTGCAAGCTTTGCTGTGTTGTGGCCCCCTGTGCTGCTCACCTTGCCTGGAGTTCCTTGGAACACGTCAGCAGTTCTAGGATGTAGGTCTGCAATCCCTGTGCCTCTGATTGTGCACACATGTGCATGTGGGCACCAACAAACGTGTCCAGAATTCCGTCGTCCAATGGGCCATGTCTGCTGGCAAAGGTGCTCTGGAGGCTCATCCCCCTGCAGAAAGGGCATGAAACACATGATTAATGCTTCAAAGTCATCTGTTTGTGTCTCTTCAGGCATCTCATTACTTGACCATGTCAGAGAGTCACATCATAAATCACACCATCAGTCCGTCTTTCACATCCAAAGTGTGGAACACTATCTACAGCATGAATTGCAACACATACTACACAATACATAGCAATTAATGTACACATTAATCATGAAACACCCCATCTAGCAAAAGCTGAAGAGTGGACAATAACACCAAAATCATCCCCACTAGGGGTGTAAACACAAGTCACACAGCACCAGACATGCCACAGATATGACAGTCCAAAGCCCTTGTGTAAAAGTTTGTGACACCGAACCATCCTTGCGAGCCCATGGATAAGGGAGGCAGGGGTGGCATATGTGAGTCAAGGACCCCAAGCAGCAAACACATACACAAGACAAGCCTGAAGGGCCCAGCTGGAACAGACAGTGGATGCCTTCAAAAGCCACAAAGCACTGCACCGTCACATGAAAGCACAATAGACAAGCAATTTTAAACTATATGAACTATTAACTAATTACACTAACTATGGAAAACCTACATTACCTAATTAAACTAACTATCAAACAGAAACTTAACTAAACTAAAAGAAAAATCAAAAATGGCCACATACGACCCGGGGGGGAGGGGAAGCACCCAGGAGGGGGAGGTACAGGGTGCTGCTCAACATCCACATGCGATGATGCTGAGCCAAAAAAAAAACCTCCATGGGCTCAACGCCTGCACAGCCCGACCTATGTGGGAGATAGATGGTCGTCCGAGTCTGGCTCATCCTGTAAAGGAGGACGTGGCACAGTAGCCTGGCCACGCCTAGCCGCAGCTTGCCCCTCGTCGGCAGCAAGTCTGCCGGACGGGTGAGCCTGGTTCTGTGTGGCGATGTGACGTAGGTCTGCATGCAGAACCTCACGTGATACACGTGCTTCCTCTTGCAAGGTAGCACGTGTAACACGGAGTTCCTCCTGCAAGGCCTGGCTGGACAACCGCTGCACCTCCCGGCAAGCCTGTAGCTCAGCCGAGATGGTACGCTCAAGCTGTGCAAACCTCTCCTCTGCCTCCTGCCTCTGGGACATCATAAGGACACCCAGAGTGGATCTGAGGGAAGCATACTCCTCCCTCAGGGCATCCTTGTGCGCCTCTGCGTGAGCAGCAATTGCTTGACGCAGAGACGACATTTCAGCCTGGCATGCCCTGTCTGAGGCCGCCATGCCCAGCCTGAGCGAGCGGGCCGTGGACCGTGCCGCCTGCTGATGGAGAAGCACCTGCCTAGCAGGGGGAGCACAGATCGGGCCACACGCTCCATGCTCTCAGCGATGTTCTCCATTGCTGCCCCTGCCGTTCTGAATTGGCAGTCATGTCTTGCTCCCACTCAGTATACTGCGGTTGCGCGCGGCGACGCGTTGCCGGGCTTGACCCTTGCAGGGCCCAAGGACCGGGGGTCCTCGCGGTGTTGGCACCGCCCGCGGCTGCACGACTACATGCCCCCGTCGACGTGATGTCCCAGGCACATCAGTGACTGGTGTGGAGGGTGACCCTGCGTCCCGATCCACCACGGGCGGAGGAACCAAGACTGTCTGATCCCTCAGTGCAGGTGTCGCAGACAGAGGAGTGTCCACATCAGAATCACTCACCCCTGACACATGGACTTGATGCTCATCCAACCCCAGTACCAAAGCAGGGATGCCTAGCATGGTATCAAAAGGCTGACCATACACCTGTGTATTGACAGGCAGTGTTGACTGGCATCAACAGCTTAATGTGATTCAAGTGACAACACTGCAAATGATGCTGGGACAGTAAGCAGGACACATGATGAAAACTCTGGATTCCGCCCATTTGTGAAGAAGACACAACAACAGTTGGACAGAGTCATTCGCCATTGAACAGGCTGAGGCCTGTGAGCCACACAGATTGTCAGACCCTAAACATGTGTGCAACGCAGGACTGAGCCACAGTTGACATGGGAAGGCTGATGAGATGGCAGGCAATGTATGTAACCAAGGACTTGTATTACAGTGATCATCCAGTCAAGGACACATAGGGGCATGCGTGCAATGCACATGGAGCATGAATGGGCACTCGTGTCCCTGAGGGACATCTGACCTATGCACAGTACAAGTGAGATACCCTGCATCAAGTACTAAGGCTGTACCACACGGCATATGTTTGGCAGATTCGACGCTGGAAGTTAGCATCTACACAGGACGCATGAACAAGAAAGTACACATTGGCAAGATTGAAGAACACCAGTGCAAAGGTGGAACTGGGTGCAGAGTGGCGGAGGAGGGGCAAGGGAGCATACCTACATGGAGTCCCTGCATGCAGGCAGAGGAGACATGCATGACGGAAGCATTGCATTACTTACACATCAGAACCATGTACACATCACATGTAGCAGCAATCATGCACAACACATCACACAAGTGAAGTGACACACACGTCCTCAACAAACACGCATCAACACTCACTGGACTGGGCATCAAAGTCCAGCATCTCTCCCACTCCTTCGACCAATTCAGGTGGTATGAACTCCGCAACGAGTGCCTCATGCGGAGTGAGCTCTTCCTCCTCTGGTGCAGGCCCACCGCCAGTCACCAGAGTCAAGTTGTAATTAGAGGCACGCATAGCCTTAGTGCTGCGTTTGATGTCATTCCAACGCTTTTTGCACTCTTGCGCCGTGCGCACCTCATGGCCGAATGAACTGACATGTTCCGCAACATGCTTCCAGTGGGTGTCACGTTGGGCAGCCGTAGTCTGACTATTGGCACCCACTAGCATGTCACGGCTGTGGCCCCGCACATAGTCCACGAGGAAGTCCAGTTCCTGCTTACAGTAAGGCTTCTTCCTCGACCTGCAGGAGGTTGTGGCTGTGTGTGGGGTCCCAGCCTGTGCTGCAGGTGCAACCTTCCTCCTCTTGGACTGTGGCGCAGACCCTGGCTGGCTAATGCCACCCTGACCAGTATGGCCAGTGGGTTCGGTGGATTGAGCCAAGGGAGTGGCAGGTGGAGGGATGACCAAAGGCCTGACTTGTGTCAGTGGCAGCTGGGTGCCCACTAGTGGACCCTGCGCAGCAACATCAGCTGTGGCAGGGTCATTGACCGCAACGGTCCTGGTTGGCAGACTCACAACCGGGGTGCTGTTGGGTGCATCTGCCCCTGCACTTGCCAACACCCGGCTGTTCGGGGCAGCAGATGACATGACTGCCCCAGGGACACGTGTCTTGGTCTGAGCAGCCCGGCCTGCCCCTATGGTTTCCCCCCTGGCCTGTTGGAGATCTACCAAGGGCTCTTCAAGTGCCAACGCAACCTGCGCTGGCAGACCCCGAGCCTGGGTGGCGGTGTCCACAGCTGCACCTGCAGCTACCACTACCCTTTGGCCCGTGGCAGTCGATGGAACGGACTGCCGGGTCACACGGGCGCCAGTGCCAGGTGCAGAAGCTGCATCCCCCGGAAACACAGGGGGTGGTGGCATGACTGCACCGACACATGGCACAACATTGTGCTCAAGTGGCGCACCCCTGCCTCTTCCCCCTCTGTGGCCGCCCTGGACACCCTGGAGTCCCCCTACTCCCTGGTCACCACGGCCACGTCCCCGACCACGCCCGCCACGAGGAGTACGCCCAGCTGAGGCGCCCCTCACCTTTGGTGGCCTCCCAACCATGGCACAGATGTAGTAGTGCCGGCACAAATGGAGTGGTGCCAATGGGAGGTGTACACCACAATTGACCTGGGCAATTGGGGTGAAGGGGGTGGGAAGCAAGTTGTTAACAGCCCCCCTGCGCCTGCAAGGCTGTATGTGACCCCGGTGATGTAGTGACGGGTCACGCAACGGTCAGGCACCCCAAAACTGCAGTAAAACCGTGCACGCAACCCTGCAGCCTACGTGCGTGGATTCAACCTCCCGCAGTACGCGGTGGCACCCAGTAACACGAATAACGCGTACGCATGGGACACGCAGGCTACTATGACATCGAAAATGGGTGCGATACACAGGGGCACCCGCAGTGGGAAAAAGAGCGTGTGCGACTCACCGTCTGACTAGCGCGATGCAGAAAAACACGCGTAGCCAATACCCCCGCCAAAAGAAGAGATACGTCCTTGATAGCTGTGAAGTTGTGATGGCGCGCGAAACAACAGGAAGCAGCAACACACGTCGGTCTCCACGAAAGGCACGTATAGCGAACTGCTGGGCCCGCTCACCTTTAACCCGTGCTGAGGGAAACGCACGCGCGCGTCACGTCACTTACGCACATGGGCCCTTTTCTCGAATTACACACTGGCATGCCGAATTTTCACGTGCCAAATCACTCCGTATCAAGCTGGCCACGCGTAAGCACACGGAAGACCACGCTCCTGCCCAGAAGGCCGAACTACTGCCCCCCAGATCCCCGAGCACGCCCCCACCTGCCATCTGCTGCTGCCTGCTGCCCACATGCCCTGCCATTTGCTGCCTGCACATCAGCCAGGGGTGCTGTTGCTGTGACCACCCCTGCTGGAACCGAAGACTCCCGACTGGGATTCCATCGCTCCACAGCCCAGCCCCAGGACCCAGTTGCCCACCCACTCCTGCCTCTGGGGTTGTCATGTCGGGCACTGCAACATCTGGCACCACTGACAACCCCCGGCCGGAGAGGCAGAGGGGCACCAGCTTCAGTGCCAGGGAAGTTGGTGTCCTGGTGGAGCAAGTCCTGGGGCAATATGATGCACTCTTCGGAAGTTCCCGCGCCGACAAGGAAGGACGGACTCGGATCTGGACTGACATCGTGACTGCCATCAACGCGGAGGGGGTGGCAGTCCGCGACTTCCAACATGTCAAGAAGCGCTGGGAGGACTTCAGGTCCAGGACCCTGAACAAGGCCCGGCGCCTCTTCAAGGCAGCGAATGCCAAGGGGCGCCGGGGCCACTTGTCGGAAGATCAGATGAGGGTCCTGGAACGCATATCCCCAGCGCTCCACGTCCAGGTCCTTGAGAGGCAGACCCGTCTGGAGTCGAGCGGTAAGTGTACATGCATCCTGATTGTGAGCTGTGCGTGTGGTGATGTTTCAGTAGTGTGCAGGTTGCACATCTGTTTGTATGGGGTCGAGTATGGATGGGGGTGTACAGGGCCGTGAGGCTAACACATGCAAGGGCTGTAATGTGTGAGACATGGATGGTGCTTGTGTGTGTAGGCTTGCATGCCAAATGCAGTTGTGTGGGCACACATGTTTGGATGAATGTGTATGTAAGTAGACATGTTTGTGATGTCACGCATGTATGTTGTTTTCAGCTGCATGTATCAGCACTGTGTACATGTGCATTTGTGTTTATTTGACAAGGGTGCAACAGTGATGCCACATGGATGCATGTGACAGCGGGATGTGGAAGCCTGATTGGCAGATGTGACATGGATGCCCATCTGAACACTGCGACACTTGGCAGAGGTGTACACATGCATGCAAGTGTGGTGGTGTGTGTACATGTGTGGTGCACTTCCTGTGTTGCATGTGATGTCTGGCTCAGCTTTGCCTGCTCATTCTGTTGTATGTGTATGGATGGTGCTGGCAGTTGCGATATGGCTGTGGTATGGCTCATGTGTGCGAGTTGAAATGACATGTGTGTTGGGGATTGTGATGGCATGTCTGAGGTTTGCCAATGCCACTCATGTACAACTGTCATGTGTGTATGTGTCCATTGTACAGTGCCCTGATGCCTGTGTTTTATTTCTCCCTGTCTGCAGCGTCAACTGATGAAGAGGGCGGAGAAGGTGCTGTGGAGCACAGCGGCGGGGATCCCACCGCCAGCCGGAGACGCAAGGCCCGGCTCCCCTCCCATGTTGTCATCTCGTCGGGGAGTGAGGAGTCCGGTGCCGCGTCCCAGGCCACAGCTGCCGGGGGGAGGTCCAAGAGGCGAAGGTTGGAGCTGGACTCCTTGGCAGCAGAAGGGGCAGCTGTGACCCCACAGGGCCCAACGGGGGAAGATGGCACGGAGTCATCCAGGTTGGTGGGGGGGTTTGGTGGAGGGGGAGGCCGTGCAAGCAACAGAGACGGGGTCTGGAGGTTGGGATCCCACTGGTGCTAGTGGTGCAGTGCAGGACCAGGGACAGGAGGCAGCACAGGCCGCCGCGGAGGTGCCTGTGTGCAATCCTGTCCCTGATCCTGTCCCTGCATCATCTTGCACCAGCAGGGATGCCTACGTCCAGACCCGTTTTCAGGCAGGGGATGAGCGAATGACAACTGGCCTTCCTCTGCCTGCGGACGTGGCTATCCGGGTCCGGGTTGAGCCTTTCCTGACTGGTGTGGCGTTGCGTCATCGGGCCATGCGAGGTGACCTGCAGTCTTTTCATGAGGAGACTGCACGTCATCTCGAATGGCTCGTTGACCACGTCAGCCTACTGGGACAGGTCACCTAGGCCGGATTCCTCCGTTTGATCGGGCTTGCTACGACCCCCTCCTCAACCGAATCCCCTACGCGCCAGTCGTCCTCCGTGCCATCTTCCCACCCATCAGTCACCTGGGTGCCCTGTGGAGCTGCCTCTGACGGTGCGGCCAGGCTGGTGGAGGAGGCATCCCTGCCACAGTCGGGAGTCGGACGTCCAGCAGGGGTGGCCACATCAACGACTGCACCCCAGCCGGCGGAGGATGTGCAGGCAGCAGGAGGCAGTGCACGGGCAGAAGCACAGCAGCAGCAGCAACGTGGTGGGAGCCATGAAGGCTCGGGGCCTTCAACATCGGAGGGGCAGGCATCGGCCGCAGGGCAGGAGGACCCAGGACAGAGAGTGTCTTCCGTGTGGCAGCGGTTGGGCCACGCCATAGATGCGGAGCGGCAGCGGGCAGAAGAGGCACGGCTCACAATGGTCAGGGCGGAGAACTCCATGCGGAGGGCCCTGAGGCGGGCCGAGTGCCTTGAGGCAATCTGCAGGGGGTTGGAGGTGGACACGTCGACGGCCCTGCGGACCCTCGGGGCCATGGAGGAGGACCGCCTCCGGGACATTGAGCAGGAGTTCGATGATGCCCTGGCCCGGGACATCCAAAAGTGAGCCGTCAGACTAGCCCGCTGCCCTTGTACATAGTTATGTAGTTAGTGTTAGGTTTCCTTTGTTTTTGGATTTATTTTGGACCTTTTGGACATTGGCCACATTTTTGTATATAGTTTATGTTATTAGTTAGTGTTGTTAGATAGGTTTCATTTCTTTTGTTGGGATAATGGACCCTGGCTTGTTCGTCTGTACATAGTTCACTGTTGGATTTTATTTTTCTTTCACAATTTACCCATGGAGCAATGGCTTTCAATTATTATTTCCCATTGGATTTTCTTTTGTGGACTGTGACTTTGGACACCATTCATTTGGATTATGATTTTTGATTTTGCTTTTTTTCACAGACATGCTTCTTTTCATTTTTGTACATTCCCATTTCTGTTTCTTTATTTTTAAATCTTTTTATGTTTCCTTTAATACATATTTTTTGATCGAACTTCAATGTGTAGTATCATCTCATTGGTTTCATGCATATCATGATATGGGTTTTGAGATTCACTGACACCCATTGGGTGTATGTGAGGGACATGTGTTTGTTTCGAAACTTGCAATTGGTGTTCTGTCATGTAATTGCCATTTCTGAGTGGGTGGATGCAATACTCGGGTGGGTGTTTTGCATTTGGAGGCTGCCCATAGGGACCAGGGATCTAGATTGTGATGACATGTTGGCTGGGGAACATGAGTTGGGGCCTGCTGGCAGGTGCCCCACAGTGCTTGGGGGTGGGGGTGGTGGGGAACATGAGTTGGACATGGGTGGGGGCCTGGTGGAGGCTGCCCCTGCACTGCTGGGGGGTGGGGGTGGTGGGGAACATGAGTTGGACATGGGTGGGGGCCTGCTGGCAGGTGCCCCTCAGTGCTGGGTAGTGGGGGTGGTGGGGAACATGAGTTGGACATGGGTGGGGGCCTGCTGGCAGGTGCCCCTGCACTGCTGTGGGGTGGGGGTTGTGGGGAACATGAGTTGGACATGGGTAGGGGCCTGCTGGCAGGTGCCCCTCAGTGCTGGGTAGTGGGGGTGGTGGGGAACATGAGTTGGACATGGGTGGGGGCCTGCTGGCAGGTGCCCCTGCACTGCTGGGGGGTGGGGGTTGTGGGGAACATGAGTTGGACATGGGTGGGGGCCTGCTGGCAGGTGCCCCACAGTGCTGGGGCGTGGGGGTGGTGGGGAGCATGAGTTGGACATGGGTGGGGGCCTGCTGGCAGGTGCCCCACAGTGCTGGGGGGTGGGGGTGGTGGGGAACATGAGTTGGACATGGGTGGGGGCCTGCTGGAGGCTGCCCCTGCACTGCTGGGGGGTGGGGGTGGTGGTGAACATGAGTTGGACATGGGTGGGGGCCTGGTGGAGGGTGCCCCTGCACTGCTGGGGGGTGGGGGTGGTGGTGAACATGAGTTGGACATGGGTGGGGGCCTGGTGGAGGGTGCCCCTGCACTGCTGGGGGGTGGGGGTGGTGGTGAACATGAGTTGGACATGGGTGGGGGCCTGCTGGCAGGTGCCCCACAGTGCTGGGGGTGGGGGTGGTGGGGAACATGAGTTGGACATGGGTGGGGGCCTGCTGGCAGGTGCCCCACAGTGCTGGGGGGTGGGGGTGGTGGGGAACATGAGTTGGACATGGGTGGGGGCCTGCTGGCAGGTGCCCCACAGTGCTGGGGGGTGGGGGTGGTGGGGACATGAGTTGGACATGGGTGGGGGCCTGCTGGCAGGTGCCCCACAGTGCTGGGGGGTGGGGGTGGTGGGGAACATGAGTTGGACATGGGTGGGGGCCTGCTGGCAGGTGCCCCACAGTGCTGGGGGGTGGGGGTGGTGGGGAACATGAGTTGGACATGGGTGGGGGCCTGCTGGCAGGTGCCCCACAGTGCTGGGGGGTGGGGGTGGTGGGGAACATGAGTTGAACATGAGTTGGACATGGGTGGGGGCCTGGTGGAGGCTGCCCCTGCACTGCTGGGGGGTGGGGGTGGTGGGGAACATGAGTTGGACATGGGTGGGGGCCTGGTGGAGGGTGCCCCTGCACTGCTGGGGGGTGGGGGTGGTGGTGAACATGAGTTGGACATGGGTGGGGGCCTGCTGGCAGGTGCCCCACAGTGCTGGGGGGTGGGGGTGGTGGGGACATGAGTTGGACATGGGTGGGGGCCTGGTGGAGGCTGCCCCTGCACTGCTGGGGGGTGGGGGTGGTGGGGAACATGAGTTGGACATGGGTGGGGGCCTGCTGGCAGGTGCCCCACAGTGCTGGGGGGTGGGGGTGGTGGGGAACATGAGTTGGACATGGGTGGGGGCCTGCTGGCAGGTGCCCCACAATGCTGGGGGATGGGGGTGGTGGGGAACATGAGTTGGACATGGGTGGGGGCCTGGTGGAGGCTGCCCCTGCACTGCTGGGGGGTGGGGGTGGTGGGGAACATGAGTTGGACATGGGTGGGGGCCTGCTGGCAGGTGCCCCACAGTGCTGGGGGTGGGGGTGGTGGGGAACATGAGTTGAACATGAGTTGGACATGGGTGGGGGCCTGGTGGAGGCTGCCCCTGCACTGCTGGGGGGTGGGGGTGGTGGGGAACATGAGTTGGACATGGGTGGGGGCCTGCTGGAAGGTGCCCCACAGTGCTGGGGGGTGGGGGTGGTGGGGACAGGAGTTGGGCATGGGTGGGGGCCTGGTAGAGGGTGCCCCTGCACTGCTGGGGGTGGGGGTGGTGGGGAACATGAGTTGGACATGGGTGGGGGCTTGCTGGCAGGTGCCCCACAGTGCTGGGGGGTGGGGGTGGTGGGGAACATGAGTTGGACATGGGTAGGGGCCTGGTGGAGGCTGCCCCTGCACTGCTGGGGGGTGGGGGTGGTGGTGAACATGAGTTGGACATGGGTGGGGGCCTGGTGGAGGGTGCCCCTGCACTGCTGGGGGGTGGGGGTGGTGGTGAACATGAGTTGGACATGGGTGGGGGCCTGCTGGCAGGTGCCCCACAGTGCTGGGGGGTGGGGGTGGTGGGGACATGAGTTGGACATGGGTGGGGGCCTGGTGGAGGCTGCCCCTGCACTGCTGGGGGGTGGTGGGGAACATGAGTTGGACATGGGTGGGGGCCTGGTGAAGGCTGCCCCTTCACTGCTGGGGGGTGGGGGTGGTGGGGAACATGAGTTGGACATGGGTGGGGGCCTGCTGACAGGTGCCCCACAGTGCTGGGGGATGGGGGTGGTGGGGAACATGAGTAGGACATGGGTGGGGGCCTGCTGGCAGGTGCCCTACAGTGCTGGGGGGTAGGGGTGGTGGGGAACATGAGTTGGACATGGGTGGGGGGCCTGGTGGCAGGTGTCCCACAGTGCTGGGGGGTGGGGGTGGTGGGGAACATGAGTTGGACATGGGTGGGGGCCTGGTGGAGGCTGCCCCTGCACTGCTGGGGGGTGGGGGTGGTGGGGAACATGAGTTGGACATGGGTGGGGGCCTGGTGGAGGCTGCCCCTGCACTGCTGGGGGCTGGGGGGTGGTGGGGAACATGAGTTGGACATGGGTGGGGGCCTGGTGGAGGCTGCCCCTGCACTGCTGGGGGGTGGGGATGGTGGGGAACATGAGTTGGACATGGGTGGGGGCCTGCTGGCAGGTGCCCCACAGTGCTGGGGGGTGGGGGTGGTGGGGAACATGAGTTGGACATGGGTGGGGGCCTGGTGGAGGCAGCCCCTGCACTGCTGGGGGGTGGGGATGGTGGGGAACATGAGTTGGACATGGGTGGGGGCCTTGTGGAGGCTGCCCCTGCACTGCTGGGGGGTGGGGGTGGTGGGGAACATGAGTTGGACATGGGTGGGGGCCTGCTTGCAGGTGCCCCACAGTGCTGGGGGGTGGGGGTGGTGGGGAACATGAGTTGGACATGGGTGGGGGCCTGGTGGAGGCTGCCCCTGCACTGCTGGGGGGTGGGGGTGGTGGTGAACATGAGTTGGACATGGGTGGGGGCCTGGTGGAGGGTGCCCCTGCACTGCTGGGGGGTGGGGGTGGTGGGGAACATGAGTTGGGCATGGGTGGGGGCCTGGTGGAGGCTGCCCCTGCACTGCTGGGGGCTGGGGGGTGGTGGGGAACATGAGTTGGACATGGGTGGGGGCCTGGTGGAGGCTGCCCCTGCACTGCTGGGGGGTGGGGGTGATGGAGAACATGAGTTGGACATGGGTGGGGGCCTGCTGTCAGGTGCCCCACAGTGCTGGGGGGTGGGGGTGGTGGGGAACATGAGTTGGACATGGGTGGGGGCCTGCTGGCAGGTGCCCCACAGTGTTGGGGGGTGGGGGTGGTGGGGAACATGAGTTGGACATGGGTGGGGGCCTGGTGGAGGCTGCCCCTGCACTGCTGGGGGGTGGGGGTGGTGGTGAACATGAGTTGGACATGGGTGGGGGCCTGGTGGAGGGTGCCCCTGCACTGCTGGGGGGTGGGGGTGGTGGGGAACATGAGTTGGGCATGGGTGGGGGCCTGGTGGAGGCTGCCCCTGCACTGCTGGGGGGTGGGGGTGGTGGGGAACATGAGTTAGACATGGGTGGGGGCCTGCTGGCAGGTGCCCCACAGTGATGGGGGGTGGGGGTGGTGGGGACATGAGTTGGACATGGGTGGGGGCCTGGTGGAGGCTGCCCCTGCACTGCTGGGGGGTGGGGGTGATGGGAGACATGGGTGGGGGCCTGGTGGAGGCTGCTCCTGCACTGCTGGGGGGTGGGGGTGGTGGGAGACATGGGTGGGGGCCTGGTGGAGGCTGCCCCTGGTGGCTGGGGGTGCAGGGGGACATGCGTTGGTGGGCGGTAGTGCAAGTTGACATGTGGGTTGGCTGGGGGGCATGGCCATGGTGGATGGGGTGCCTGCAGGACATGTGCAGGGTAGGCCCCTGTGGTGTGAGCCACCTTCAGGGGCCGTGGAGGGTGTAGAGGGAACACCTGGGAGGACCCACACGTGCAATTCACGTGTGGTGCTCCCCGCGCACCCCTGTAATACACATACCCTGATGGAATCGCGTGTGATACTTTCCGCGCACCCCTGATATACACGTACCCTGCTGATATTGCGTGTGAAACTTCCCGCGCACCCCCGAAATACACGTAGCCAGGACATTCGCATGTGGAACTTCCCGCGCACCCCTGATATATATGTACCCTGCTGACTTTGCGTGTGAAACTTCCCACGCACCCCAAGATACACGTAGCCAGGAGATTCGCGTGTGTAACTTCCCGTGCACCCCGAAATACACGTAGCTAGGAGATTCGCGTGTGGAACTTCCCGCGCACCCCAAAATACACGTAGCCAGGACATTCGCGTGTGGAACTTCCCGCGCACCCCTGGAATACACGTACCCTGCTGATATCGCGTGTGAAACTTCCCGCGCACCCCGAAATACACGTAGCCTGGACATTCGCATGTGGAACTTCCCGCGCACCCCTGGAATACACGTACCCTGCTGATATCGCGTGTGAAACTTCCCGCGCACCCCAAGATACACGTCCCCTGCTGATATCGCGTGTGAAACTTCCCGCGCACCCCGAAATACACGTAGCCTGGACATTCGCGTGTGGAACTTCAAACGCACCCCTGTAATACACGTATGCTGCTGAAATCGCGTGTGGAACTTCCCGCGCACCCCTGAAATACACGTACCCTGCTGAAATGGCGTGTGGAACTTCCCGCACACCCCTGAAATACACGTACCCTGATGGAATCGCGTGTGAAACTTCCCGCGCACCCCTGAAATGCACGTACCCAGCTGAAATGACCTGAGGTACTTCCCGCGCACCCCAGTGATACACGTAGCCCGCTTGCCATGCTGGTACAGGGTTAGCGCAGCCTTTTGCACTGGATTGGGGATTCTGATGGCTTTTCCCTGCGCGAGAGGCGTTCTTGGGGGCATAACTGGCGCTGCTGCAGGGTCGCTGCGCCACTGTGCGCCACGGCTGGTTTTGGTAGCTGGAATCCATGAATACGCTGTGCACGGAAATGGGTTTTGGCGCACGCGGCTGGCGCAGGGATTCGCACGCGCACACTGTGCGCCAGCCGCGTGCGACACTTGTGCGCTGAATTCTATGAATTACCCCCATAATCTTGAGGACAGCATAGAGATGTATATTTCCTCTGTGTCATTAGCTCAAAGCAATTATTTCATACAGTATTCCATGCCGAGGGCATGCTGTGCAGTCCATAGTTTCACTATACAGAATTTTGCAATTAAAAATATAAGTTGTTGACTCTACATTCCATAGCTGGCGTTTTGCTGAGATCTTCTAGCACCTTGGCTATTAGCTTGGCCGAGGGGAATTTCAATTCCTGTGATTAGTTTGATTTTAGTACATATGCAAGACCAGAGCACATAAACAAATCCAGCATTAGACGAGTTGCATCTTGGGTACATGCCCACACAGTCTGTATTGAACAACTTGATCTTGGCAGGGGCATAGTAACAGTCTGTCAAGTACTTTGAACTGCCTTGGAATACCAAGTGTCAAAAGGCATTTACACTCCCAACAGGTGGTTCATATTTTTGATTGGGCCTGTGCCAGGCAGTATGTTCAGTAACGGACCAGCCAGAGGCCAACATTCCTCTTGTGGGCCTTCCATTTTTGGGTATGTTGAGTAGATTCCACTGTCTGCCCCACCTTACTTCCATACATACCTCTTAATACTTCTGGAAGAAAATGCTGGGACAGTGGGAACAAAGGGCTGAGGCAGTGGTGAGTTTGAGGCAAGATTGAGGCCACTGACAGGGATTAATAACCTGGAGTTCTGCTATCGCAGGAGCTCTTAGGGCCTGGGAAAGAAGTGGGCTAAAGTGCTGTCACAGCTTTATAATCAAGGCCTCTCTATGACATGTGAGAAGTGTGAAAGTTGGTTTAAGGTAGAAGAATCTGGAAGGTTCAGCTGTGCTCAACTATGGCACTGGGTCACAAATCCTGAAGCCTGGTCCGCAAGTGCTACGTAGGCAACCCTGCATGAGTTTACTTTAACAAAAGGGATCAGCACGGGCCGAGTCTCGAAACTCTATTGGTTTCCATATGAAGGGAATCCTGAAGAGAAGCTGGACTTTAAGGATATATGGAAGGATAAAATGGGTTTGGAAATAGGGGAGGAATCTTGAGATCATATCTGAACAATAGCTCATAGATCCTCAAAGCATACAACCATGAAAGTATGCCTATAAAATCTGTTTCAGGTGGCATCTTCCTTCACAGTGGTTACATATTATAATCTTGGCTTACCCTTCTCCGGAGTGTGCTGGCAGAACTGTGGAAGGAAGGAAATGTAGTGCACCTGTGATGGTAGTGTTCAAAAGTAAAAATATATGGTAACGGATTTTACCCAGAACAAATGTGATATGCGGAATTCAACTACCGCTTGACCCTCTGGTGCTTGTTTTGGGCAGTTTGGATAAGGAGTGGTCCTACTGAATGATGGGCTGCATGACATTTCACCACATTTTTACTCACTGCTTACCCCAGCCCAATGTTGGAAATCCCCTAAGGGTCTGCTGAAGGCAATGTAAAAGCAATGTTTAGGAGTCTTTAGTGATGTAGAAACCATCAGCCACAGTAGTGGATTCCTGAAGTTTGTGACAATATGGATGTAGGTTCTGGACTTGTACAGGGATAATGAATATCACACTTCCAAACTTGCTTTTTAAAACACTTCTCCATTACTCGAGGTATTGGATGGGAAGGATTTGCTGCAGGAGAGAGCAATTTGAGACCTGGACTCATATCTCGGTAGGATACTGTCCATGTGGCTTTGAATGGTCCCACAGCTGTCCATCGTTATGTGACGTTATGTACTTAACACTGATTCTTGTACTGTTTGGGTGAATATGATGGATGTATAACAGTGAAAAAATAAAGTTTTGCAAGTACCTTGTACTGTATGTGATGAATTGAACAGTTTAGTGCCATTTCTTTGGTAAGGGACCATATGTCCATGGTTCATCCGTGTTATTGTGGTCAAGAACCTTTGTTATGGATTTTCATGGACTCCATAGGCTTGTGTTGTACTAGATGATCTAAAGATGAGATTACATGTGTACAACTAGCAGAGTGTACTGTGTAAAGACTACATGGAGTATATATTTTCTGTAACTATGCTGTGTTTGCAATCCTTTATTTGCTGAAGGGTGTATGTGTGTCCATGTAGGCTGTACCTTTTACCAGCCCACTTCCCACTGTGGTGGGGTCGGAAGAAAGAGTCTGACTCTTTAAGGACATTCAAATTCACTTGTATTCAAATTATAAGAAAAGGGCATTTCTTTCCCTGTTTCTAGAGGCACTTCCCTACCTATCTAAAGGAACTAAAGGTGCTTGTCTGTTGTCAGGAAACCCAAAGAAAGAAAAGTCTTCACTCCGAATCTAATTCTACCTCGCCCACAACTAAGATAACAAACTTAAACACGTCCAGGAGATTGGCTTGATCCTCTTGGTCTGCCAATATCTTCTGACAGTCTCTTTCTATAAATGTCTATTCCTTGGGCTGCTTGTCCAGCACAATCTTCTGTAATAGTGCCTCTTTGTCCCTTGTATTAAATCTTGTAGCTCTTCTTATTTAATTAATTGTTTTCATTTGTATAGCGCACACAAACCCTGAGGCATCTAGGCGCTGTAGAGGAGACAGCTACAAATAGCCGGAAGGCAGTGGTCTTGCTTAGTCAGTTACACATGGAATTGCAAAACCTGGTCAGTTACATACAATGTTTGCATAGGACAAAATCACATTCGGCATGCAGTTACATCCAACGTTTGCATAGGACAGACTCACATTCGGCAGACAGTCTACATGGTAAACAGGTTTAGGCAAACAGCCAAGTTTTGAGCTCCCTTCAGAAAGCCCAGTAGGCATGTGGGAGAGCGTTCCATTGTTTGGCAGCAATGACTTGTTTGTAAGTTTGTCCCCTCCTGCTTTGTCACGCTTGAACTTGGGTTGAGTGAGTCTGTGGGAGTATGGGATTCTGGTAGTCCTGGACGAGCAAGTCAAGGCGACTTTTTGTGCCAGGTAGGGCAGGGCAGTTTTGGAGATACACTTGTGTGTGATGGCAAGGGTCTTAAAAGTGATTCTTTCTGGGATAGGAAGCCAGTGAGCTGTTTTATGGATGGCCGAGATACGTTCCGATCTCGGAATATTGAGGGCAGCTCGTAAGGCATTATTTTGGATAGCCTTGAGTTTAGTTATGTTGTGCGCAGAAGTTCAGGTGTAGAGGGAATTGCAGTAGTCCAACGTTCCGCCAACCACTGCATGGGTGATAGTTGGGCAGCTGTCAATGGAAAGGAAGGGTCTTGCAGCGTTTAGCAATTTAGCTGAGAATGCTGCTGAGGAGGCAATCACATTTACTTGACGGGTTAAGGCAAGAGTAGCGTCCAAGTAAACCCCTAGTGTTTTGACTGCTGCAGAGACTAGGATCAAAGTACCATTGATGTAGAAGGCAGTGAAGTTAGGGTCCAATTTTTTTTTAACACTGATGCAGGACCTACAAGGAGAAGTTCTGTCTTCTCATCTTTAACACAAGAGGTCGTGGGGGATGGCTTGGATAGTGGCTTAGGTTGAACTTAGTGCGGCGGTGTCTTTGGTGTAAATGCCGGAAAAGGGGAGGAGAACTTGCGTGTCGTCAGCATAGTTGGTTTACGCTATGCCTAGGGAGTCCAGGACGTCGGAGAAGATTTTTTATAATGTTGGTTAGACGCAGGATCCTTGCGCTACTCCACAGCTGATGGGGGAGGGGGCAGTGCTGGCGTTTTCTGTGAAGACTTTCACTGCTCTTCCTTCTAGGAAGGAGGCGATCCAGGATGCCGCTTCCGGGGAGAAGGAGGCTGCAGAGGTATGGTGGTGGCAGAGTATATGATGGTTGACTAAGTCGAAGGCCGCAGAAAGTTCTAAGAGGAGCCGTATGGCAGGTTATCCCTCATCCCTAATCTCATCAGTCTGCTTTTTCAGGCCCAAGAGTGCCGATTCTGTACCGTAACCTCAGCGGAAGCCAGATTGGCAGACTCCTAGGATGTGGTTAGCTTCTAGGTGTTATTGGATTTGTACATGAGCAGCTCTGTCGAGTATTTTTAGTAGGAAGGGTACTGTGATGATGGGCCGGTAATTCTTAGGTAGCGCAGGGTCAAGTGATATTTTTTAGGAGGGGTAGGACCCAGGCTTTTGTGATGCAGGCTGATACTATGCCTGTCGAGACTGAGGAGTTGATGATGAAGGCCGTGATGAACGGGGCCAGTGCTTCCGCACAGTCTTTGATGAGGGGGGCCGGGCAGATATCCCCTTTACATTACAATGGCTTGAGCCTTCTTAGAATGTGAAGGGTTTCCTGTTCGGTGATTTCACACACGAAACAGCTATATTAAACTACACGTGAAAATCAACATTTACCTTTGTGTGGCATTCATAACGTGTGCAATTTGTTTCTGCATTCATTGGTTATTTTAACAATATATTTTAAAAAAGAGTTTTGCAAATTTCTGTGTCTCTCTCTTGCTCCTCTGTCATCGGATGGCTTGTAATATTTTAACCCTCTGCAATAAATGTAAAATCTTCCACTTAAATTTAGATCTAGCTTATTCATTAACCCTTTGGTACCATAAACGTTAATACAATTCTGCTCTGTGCCAAATCTTACACCTTGACAATTATTCTGCAGGAGGTATTTTATTTATTAATTTATTTTTATACTCTCCATCCTCCCTCCCTGTAAATTGGATGGCCCGTCCAACGCTCTTGCTTTTTCTTCCCCACGCTCACAGTCAGCAGGCTTCTTTTATGCAACTTGGTAGGCCTCAGCTCATTCTTGCCAGACCGACTCCCTTGAGCCAATCCTCGAATCCTCCTCAGCCATCGCCGTCGGTAAGCTCCAACTACCCCCTCGTTCCTCCTTTTTCCTCTATTTCAACTACCTTCGTTCATCTACGTCCCTCTGTACATTTTGCATGGGATGTCTGCACATACCATATCACGTGCCAACTCTTGTCATTTTCCCGTTCCTTCTGATCGCAGAATAACACTACTTCCCTTCTGTTCTAACTTGCACGAACAATGATTGGTTTCTATCAAGATCAGTCACAGTTCTGCTACATCCTCAGCACACTATGAATCTTTTTCTTCACGAAGCATTGCTGTTCATGTTTGATTTTTCTTGGGTTTTTTCGCAACCCTGCTGTATTGCAGCAGCTATGCTTACTTGCATGGCCTGAGCAAATCTAACCTTACTCTGCTGCCATTTCTAAATGTTAATGCACCTACTGCACAGATCCCTCTATCTCATTACGGCAATGACCTCTGCCGTAATGCCAGTAAGACTGAGATTTTACTCATTGGTGCACCCACTCCCTCCTTCCCTGCAGCTCTCTGGCCGGCCTCTCTTGGCCCTCTTCCTGCTCCCACCTGCAAGGCTAAAAACCTCGGGGTCATCTTCAACTCCACACTCTCCTTCTCTCCTCACATCCATCTGATGTGTCTAAGAAGTCACACTACCAGCTGTACCTCCTCAGAGGTATTCTTCCTTTCCTCTCCTTCCCCCAGAAGCTCACCATCTCCAGAGCCCTGGTTCGTTCTAAGCTGGACTATTGCAACAGCCTCTATCTAAATCTGCCTACCTCTACTCTCCGCCATCTGCAACTTATCCAGAACAGGACTGAGAGACTTGTCCTTGGCCTCAAGCCCAGGGATTGTATCTCTCTAGGACTGCAATCTCTGCACTGGCTCCCAGTGGCTGCAAGGATTAAGTTCAAAACCCTCTGCCTTGTCCACAAGGCCTTCTGGGGCTTGGGGCCGCAATACCTTCAACTCTCTCTTCCCAAATATCTTCCTTCTCGAGCTCTTCGCTCATCCGCCTCCAACTCCCTCAGGGTCCGTCGCTTCTCCAAGCAACGAGTTGGTAGTAGATCTCTCTCCTCGGCAGAGGCCTCCCTCTGGAACAGCCTTCCTGCCTCCCTGAAACTTGAGGAGAACCATCTCCGGTTCCGGAAGCACCTCAAAACCTTCCTCGTTGCTTCTGCTTTCTCTCCCCCTCTCCCCTGCTGAATTCCTGGCTGAAACTGCACTGGCTACCCTTTGTGACCTTGGGCTCAGGCCCCGCCATTTGCACACCTGCACTGCCTCCCTGGCAACCCCAGCACCCGCGGACTGTATTCTGTTTCGCTACAGTCCCCCGCCAGCACTTATGTCTGCTCTTACCTTGCACTTGCCAGCATCCGGCCGTTTATTTATCTTATTTATTCTACTATCCCATGTACTGCACTTTCCCCTCTCACATGTATTGCACTTTCCTCTCTCCCTTCCCCCTCGCACTTTTCCCTTTCCTTCTTCCCATGCACCTGCGCAATCTGAATGAAACCTGGCCTAGTAAGATCGTTGTCTCTCTTCCCTCTGTTCCCCCTCCCTTGCCTCGTCGCACCTCGAAAACACTTGTGTATAGGCGTGTTATAAATGCCATATCATATCATAGCATAACATACATTCTCTAACAACTCCCTTTTTCTCTTTGCCTCCCCTGTCTTCTTCTGTCTGCTATGCTCATCCACTCTGTGTGCCTTCACTATCTTTTCCTATGCGCTCTGCTCCCTTTCTCTCTCCGCCTCTGTGGAACTCTTGTCTGCTCCATTCATCTGCTTTCTCTGCTTCCGTTGTCCACTACCTTATCTGCTTCAATGGTCTAGTTTCCACTGTATTTTCTTGTCCTCTCCACTCACTTTCTCTCCATCTCTCTGTTGCCCTCTCCTGTTTATTGTGCTCACCTCATTTTGGCCATGACTGCTTGCCAACACTTGTTACCATCGCCACTCTGCTTTGGTTACCTTGGCACATTTTAAGGGTGTGCGGTTTTGGCCCATGGGCCCGCAAACAATCAACTTCTCTCAGCAATGGTGTGCGGTTCGTTCCGCACCAGGATTTTATTTGATTTTATTTGTGTTATTTTTTAACATGCATATTCCAACGATAACTGGGCTGGAAATGTGCATAGTTGCCGATGATGAACACATCAAGACCAAGAAACTAGAGATGTGTTTGAAAATGAAGGCTTTCAGTTGTTTATGAAAGAGACATATAACACCCATTTATTACATCTCCAAAAGACGCTGATTCCACCATTTTGGTCCCATGACTGAAAGTAGTCTGTCCCCTCTAGCCTTGGTACAAAATGGTATTGTAATAGAAGGTGTTTATCCATTGAGTGTAAAATTCTTTCCGGACTGTAAGGAAGGATTATAGAGTTAAGATAAACTGAAGCAAGATCCTGTAAACCTTTGAAAACCAGACACAAGTCTTTCAAAACAATGTACTGGGCAATTGGAAGCCAAAAGAAGGAGAGTCAATAAGAAGTAATCACACTTCTTTTGGAATGTTTAAACATTCGGCACACATCAGCATTCTGAACCATCTGCAGCCAGTTACAATGACAGTCTGAAATACCAGAATAAACGACATTAGCATAATCAAGATGAGAATTGAAGAGAGTCCAGAACCACAGATGCCTGTTGCCAGTATATAGTAATGTGTTCATCTGAGAAGACGAAGATGACAAAAGGCTGATCTAACTACTTCATTGCCCCGGCATGTGGGGTAGAAATCTGACTCCCAGATCACCAGCAAGTTCTTAGCGTTTTTGGCACATGAAGTAGATAATCCGAACAGCATCAGTGTAGAGGGAGCAGAGTTTGTAACGTTCAAAGTATGCTTAAGATCCAACAGAATCACTGCTGTCTTGGACAGATTCAGTTGGAGGCAATTATTGGTCATCCTTTGTCTGGCGTCCAGGATGCAATCCACAATAATGGGAGGAATTCCCATTTGAGGCTGATTCTTCAGATACACCTGCATGTCCTCAGCATAAGAATGGAATACATAATGTTTCCCAAAAATACTCAGAAGAGATTTAATGTACATGGTGAACAGTAGTGAAGACCTAGTGGATCCCTGTGGCACTCCACAAGTAATTGGGGAGGGGCTGGCCATAAAGGAGCCTACTTTGACTATCTGATTTCATCCCACCAAAATAACTGCAGGACCATGCATACATATGGTCTGTCATACCATAATGGTTTTTCAAGTGAGCAAGCAGGATGCTATGAACCACTGTGTCGACCGTCACCGAAAAAGATCCAACAAAACCAATAGGGACAAATTACCCTCATGGACGTGTCTCAGAACATTGGGCCAGACTGCGACAGTGCCATTTCCGTCCCATGCCTTGGATGTAAACCAGATTGTAATATACCCAAAATATGTTTTTCTTCAACACATGGCAAAAGTTGCAAGATAGCAACATTTTCAAGGATTCTAGCAATCCATGGTGACCCTGCTATAGGACAAGAATTGCTCAATAGTGATGATCAAGTGAAGCCTTCTTTAACAAGGAAGAGGATTAGTACTGATTTTGTTTTGTGGAAAATTCGATTTTTGTTAAGGTTTTGTGATTATAACATAGGCAATTCAATAGTACAATCAGCAGAATAAGTGAACATGAACAATCACAACTTTTATGTCTCCCACTCCCTCCCCACCTCCCACAGCCTCCCCCCTCCCTTTCCCACACCATGGCTCAATAAAAAATAACCACGGGGTTCAACACATTATCTTCACAAAGACATATCGCCAATATAAGGTAAACTAGGGGTGAGGTCGCTCGAGAGGCAAGGGCCATGGCCTGGAAACAACATCTCCCGCACCAGTCTGTCTCTTCACACTCGGGGAGGTTTATTTTAGACAGAAATATTCAAGTCCAAATAGGCCATTCCAGGTGTTGCTCGAATCTTATGCCGATCTCCCATATTTATCAAAGAAGGGAAGCCACAGGCTCTCAATATTGGACCTAGATTCATCTATCAAATGGGTTAAGAATTCCATGTCATAGATTTCTCGTACCTTAGAGACCCACTCTCTCTCCCCTGGGGGTTGAGGCGATTTCCATTTTTGGGCCCAACAACACCTTGCCGCAACAAGCATCACAAGCAGCATGTGGTCATGTTTCACCTTCGGTCCCCCTTCCACTTCAATGCCGAACAACACCAACCAGGGGGACAGGGTCCTTTCCATCCCATCTACCTCTTTAATCCAGGACAGGACCTCATTCCAATATGTTTGTACCACACGGCACTTCCACCACATATGTATGTAGTCCCCTTTTTCAGTGTGACATTTCCAACAGTGTGGATCGTAGCCCCTTCTCATCTTGGCTATGCTCTGCAGGGGATAGTGCCACCTGTGGATCATCTTAAGGGCCTGATGGCGGTATTGAGGTGCAGCCGTAGAGCGATTGTCTTGTCTACATATCTTGGTCCATCTCCTTTCGGTGATGGGTGTGCCCAGATCTTTCTCCCATTGTACTTGGGAGGATGGGGGTTCCCGTGGGGTGGTAAACAATAAAAAGCTGTAGAGCCATGATATTACCCCTTTGGTCCCTTTGTGTGTGATAAGAAATTTCTCAAAGTCTGTTAGGTCACGCCTAAGGGCATCTCCCCATCTGCTTTCAGTGAGGGCCCCTTTGAGTTGCAGGTAACGAAAGGGGAGAGGTTGGGGAGGCCCAAGGCCTCTTTCAGATCCCCTAATGATATAAACACCCCTTCCAAACATAGCTGTCCAGCTCTACAAAGGCCCGCCTCTGAGCATTGTTGGAAGGCTAGGGGCTCATTGATTCCCTCCCAGAGTGGGGGGCCCAAATGCAGCTCAGGGGCGAAGGCCACGTTGTGAGCCACCGAAGGTAGCCCCCTTCCATCCATATTGTCCATAGCACTCCCAGTACTGGATGGTTCAAAACTCTCCTCAGGATACTCGCCCTAGGAACCCACAACCACTCATCTAGTGTGACCGGGGAGAAGAGCAAATTATCCAGGCCCACCCACTGCTTTTTCTGGCCCATCACCAAGTGATCCACCAGGATTCGCAGCTGTGATGCTTTATAGTAGGTGTCTAAGTCTGGGTAGTTAACTCCGCCCTCATCCTTGGGTCTTATCAAGGTGTCATAGGCAATTCTATGGGATTTTCCCGCCCAAAGGTAGCAGAGAAGGGTCCGCTTGATTTCTAGGAGGAAGGGCTTTGGTATCTGGGTTGGGAGCATTTGGAATAAGTATAGAAATTTGGGGAGGACCACCATCTTTATGGAATTAAGGCGTGCCATCCATGAGAGGCCAGATTTTGTCCAGCGCTCAAGATCTCGTAAGATCGCTGACCAAAGAGGGGGGTAATTTGCCTTGAAGAGGTCCGCCAGATCTGTTCGTATTTGGATCCCCAGGTGACAAAATCCCTTGGGTTGTTTACAAAATGGGAGGTCTTCAACATATCGCTTCTCTAGGTCCTTAAATTGGCCTGTTGGGAATGTGACTGATTTGTCTAGGTTTACTTTATAGCCTGCGAGGGCCCCATATTGCTCTAGGCTATGTAGCACCTCAGGGACTGATTGGGACGGGTTAGAAAGATATAATAGGACATGATCGGCAAAGAGGGTAGCTTTATGGTTGGTATCTCCCATTTTAATGCTCTGGATCTTATTGTTTCCTCTGATGGCTATGGCCCAGGGTTCCATCACTAACGCGTATATGAGGGGGGATAGCGGGCACCCTTGCCTTGTACCCCTGCCCAGTGGGAGGGCTTCAGACTCGCTCCCGTTAACTACCACTTTTGCTGAGGGGTGAGAGTATAGAGCCGAAATCCATCCCTGCCATTTAGGTCCCATCCCCAGGGATGACATAACCCCCTCCAAAAAGGCCCAGCTCACCCTATCGAACGCCTTCTCTGCGTCTAGGGACAGGAGAAGAGCACCTTCCATTCTGACTCCTCTTGAGCTCAATATATGCAGGGTTTTACACATGCTATCGCCCCCCTGTCTGTCCAACACAAAGCCGACCTGGTCGGGGTGGATCAATCTGGGAAGGCATTTTTCTAGGCGTGTTGCCCGGATCCTAGTAAAGATCTTTGCGTCCGTGTTCAAAAGTGAGATGGGTCTGTACGAACCGCACTCCACCGGATCTTTGCCTGGCTTAGGAATCACTGTGATCATGGCCTGCAGGAATGTCGGTGGGATGGTTTACGAGGTTCTGATTTGGTTAAAGAGTTTGGCCAGCGGTTTTATCAGTACCGATTGGTATTGTTTGTAAAAATCGGCTGTATAGCCGTCTCCCCCAGGTGTCTTGCCTACCTTCAGTTTTTTGATAGCCCCCTCCACCTCTTCCTCCATTATGTCCCTCTCCAGAGCCTCCCTCTTGGAGTCTGTAAACTTGAGTAGGGGATGTTCTTCAAGATATCTCTGAATATCTTCTGATGATTCGTCCTTTTGTTTGGCATAAAGCTCTTTGTAAAAGCTTGCAAAGGATTCAGCTATATATTTAGTTGATGTCTGGATGTTGCCTGTCCCATCTTTAACCCGCTCTATCCGCCTAGCAGCTCTACTTCCTCTCAGCCTATGGGCCAAGAGAGTTCCCACCCTATCCCCCTTCTCATAATATCGCTGTTTTGTGTATCTCATTTTCTTAACCACCTCACCAATTAGGAGTGTGTGCAGGGCCTGTCGCTTGTCTCTCATTTCGCCCAGGAGTTTTTCTCGGTCTACTTTGCCACTAGTGAGCTGTGCCCTCATGTCCCGTAGTTCCTCACGAAGTTTGTATTCTATTAGCGCCCTCTCCCTTTTCTTACTGGCACCTTCTGCAATAAGGAGACCCCTGAACGTGGCCTTTGCCGCCTCCCAGACTGTGGCCATTGGGACCTCCCTTGTGTCATTAATTTCAAAAAAGGCTTCCATTTCTTTCTGTAGAAATTCCCTAAACACCTGGTCCCTCATTAGAGTGTCGTTACAGCGCCACCTATGTGACTTTGGGGCGTCCTGCAGTCGCCAGTCCATGGTTAGAGGTTCATGGTCTGACCAAGTCACTGATTCAATCGTGGGGCTACCAACCTCTCACCTCCCTCTTCCGATATCAATAGTAGATCAATTCTGGTATATGTTTGATGAGGAGGGGAAAAGAATGTGTAGCCCCCCAGGGTCTGCCAGCATTTTCGCCATACATCTACCCAATAGTATTCCCGTAACGGATTTGTGTTTACGGAACATGTTGCTTGTAAGGGACCACTTGCTTTGTGAGTTTAGGCCCTTAACATTGAGCGAACCAATCCGTCCCTCAGCCATGATCGTTATTGTCCTTGCCCCTTAAAGTTTCTGTGAGTTCCCCCCGCGTCATTCGCGTGTTTGAGCCCCATTCCCATGGTGTGGTATCCCAGTTTCCCTTGACCCTCCCCCCTCCCTTCCCATGATCCCCATTTCCCTTACCCGTTTCGTGAGGCGTTCGTCTCCGTCGCCCAACATACATCGGGGTTAGTAAGACGAACCACCAGGGCTGCTACCCAGGCCCCAGGATGATAAATGATATGGAACACATCCTCCATTACTTTTGCTAAAGGACTTTTTCCCCCCAAAACTTCAGTTTCAGGCCCCCATATGGGATCCCCAATTCGCCCCCCCCCGTCATCAGCAAACTGGGTTGCGTCCCATATATTGCAAGTCCCATCATACATTAACTTTTGGAACGAGGCCGGGGGGTGCACCCCCATTTTAGGTGCCAAACCCATAGAACCTCCAGAGAGGTCAACCCCTCTCCGATCAACTCCACAATGGGCTTCAAACTTTCTCTAACTATACCCAAACCTAAACCTAGCCAACAATGGCTGTCTCAAAAGATAACATACAGTTACCCCCGGCCTGGGGGGGCCCTATGAGGGCCATGCAATCAATTGCACTGTGAAAATGGTCATCGACTTTCTTCTCCATTCCCCCACCCTCTCCTCACGATCCCGCGGGCCCACCATGACCTGTAGAGGGGTGTCTGGTTTTCTGAAATTTCCGCGTGCCTTTCACTTTGTTTTCCCTGGTTTGAGCCAGGGCCCCGCGGAGTCCGGGTTGGGTCTCTGTCTGTCCCAGATTGTGCCCCGAGGTTCCTGGTGGGACTCCAACCAGCTCGTCGGTGGCCCTCAGGATGTCTTCTTCCATCACCAGTTGGTGATTCTCCCCTTGCCATTCGAACGCCAGATAGAATGGGTGGCCTGCGGTATCTGATTCCCTTTTCCTGTAGCCATCTGGTGATTGCTCCACACTTTTTCCGCATTTGCAGCATGAGAGCGGACAGGTCCTGATAGATTTCCACCCTGGAGTTGTCATATTGTATGTCCCTTAGAGTCCTTGCCCTTTCCAGTATTCTCGCCTTGTCCCTATAATAGAGGAACCGTGCCAGGACTGAGCGTGGGCCCTACCACCTCCACCAGCTCGATGGACCCTGTCAATCAGGACAGTCTCCCCAGAGTCGGTCCCCAGAACAATCCTGATAATTTCCTGCACCTTACTCTCAAGGCCAGCCTGGGTTTCGCCCTCCGTCTCAGTCAGGCCAAAAATCTGCAAGTTACTTCTCCGTTCGCGATTTTCCATATCGTCCACCTTGAGACGAAGTTCATTCTCCCGTCTCTGTACCTCCCTGAACTTCATCTCAATCTGCGTCTCCAGAAGGTCCGTGGATGCCTGATTGTTCTCCACCCCCTCCATTCGGTCCTCAAGTCTGGAGACTTTGGCAGTGAGGTTAGCTAACTTGGCAACCATATCCGTTCTCATGCCCCTGATTTCGTCCAAGATCGTTTGGATGTTGTTCTGCATAGTGTTCATATCTGGGGGCGATGTGGAAGAGGCGCTGGTATCCATTGTTGACTCCTCAGGTGCGTATTGGAATTTTGCTAGTGCTGTTTTCCAACTCATGGGGTGTTATCACCTTCTAATCTCTTGTGGTTTATTGGAGCCTCCCGTAGCGTCTACCAGGGGTGCAAGCCTTTCCCTTTTTCCAGACCAGTTCAGCTTGTTTATGGTAGTCACCAGGGTAGTAGCACTTGGAGCCTCGATTTGGAGCCTCAATCCACCTCAATGTGCTTCCAACGGGCTGTGCAGCGGGCTGGATTTATGCTGCAGATGGAGTGGCAGGGTGAGTAGGTGCAGAGTTTTCCCCCAGGGATGTAATGCAATAGCCGCCACTGTGGAGGGGTGATTACTCCAGGGTCTATCCTCTTGTATGGTTTCCCTGTGTGTTGACCCCCAGATGGCCAGTCCCACAGTAGAGCCCCGGTAGGATGGGGGGCCCCAGGCGCGATCCCGCGACGGCCCAGGCCTGTAAGGGGGGGAAGGACCAAGAGGCTGTGCCCCACGGAGGGTCAAGGGAGTCCGCTCCTCCCCTGTTGGTTTGGGGGGGGCTTACAGTGTGCTGGAGGGGGCCCGGGCGCGCTCCCGTGTCGGCCCAGGCCTACACGATGTCTTTTGCCGGCCCCGTGGCGCAGGGGAGCTCCCCGTGAGGATCTGGTGCCAGCCTGTGGGCAACTCGGGCCGGAAGAGGGAGGGAGAAGGGGGCCCAGGCGCGCTAAGTCGTCGGAAGGGGGGGGCACTGCGACACCCGCTCGGTGCCTGGATGTCAGGGGCCTGGATCCGTCACCGGCCGCCCTGCGATGCAGTCTCCGCTCGCTCCTATGGACCCACCTCTGAGGCCGCGCGGATCACGGGGACCAGGGCGTACACCGTCCAAGTCCTCGAGGGACTCCCTGGACCCCCGCCGAGGGCGCCGGAAGCTCCACGGAGTCCGAGGTCAGATTGCTGGCTGCGGCTCGGGGATCACCCGCTGTAAGGCGGCGCGGTGCTCCGTGTCCTCGATTTGTTCATGACGTCGGCCTGGTAGGGGGAAGGAGGAGCGCGGCTGCTCCGAGTCCAATATCTCCAGTTCTGGTGCACCCTCAGGGTTCGGGAGGGTGTCGCTGGGATCCTTAAAAGTTCCTGTAGCTGTTTTTTTCAGGTTTGAGGAGGATAGTGATCCTTTTTCTTTTATTACTGCGCTGTTATCCCGAGGCCATGCAGGGAGCAGATAGTTCAGGCAGCCATCTTGCCTGCGCCCCCTGGTGGCCTCGGATTAGTACTGATTTGAGTGAGGGTGGCATGGCACCTTCACCAAATGAACAGTTTATGAAGAAAGTAAGGCATTTGGGGAGGCTAGACATAAAATGTGGCTCTGCAATTGATGGTAACATATCAAATTTAAATTAAGTTGGTTTAAGAGTAAGCAGTAAGTGTTGGACCATAAACTCTGAAGGGAAGATGACGAGAATGACAAGGAGGATGGTGAGAGAAGGGGTCTGGACTACAAAGAGAGATTGTGTTTTAGGATTAGTGCAATTTGATTATATTTTACATGTATAAAATGTATTGAAGTATTTTGAGTCCCCCATACAATGTTGCATCAATCAGCTGGGGTTAACTAAGTATTTAATGATGGTAAACAGTTAATTTTGGTTTATTCCAAGCTTAAAGGAAACTTTTGTGGCAAAAGTGAGATGTTAATATTTATTTATTTATTTTCATTCATAAATGAACTTTTACAAATACATAATTTGTTCAGAATAAAAAATACGACTAATACACAGAAATAACAAAAAGTAAGAATTGTAAAGATAAAAATAACGATTAAAGATAATAATCAAGACTAAATAATTCATTGAATCAGTGAACAATAACACAATACATAGATACATCGGCAGGCTCACGTAGAACTTACTTTCATTTTCTGTAAGGCTCAGTTTAGAAATCAAGATCAGACCATCGGATCATTCAATCAATGGAAACATGATTAATATTAAGGTGCATTCCAAAAGATAATGATTTCATTTCACTTCACCTCAGTGCCCAAAAAATAGACATTCAGCAGTAACATAAGAGAATACATTGCTCATTACAAGATGGTCAGATTTATTAGGGCCCATGACTACATTCAGGGTACAGTTAATCTGTATTTAGGCAATAATGCCAAAAGTGGTCGAACTTAATGGCGTCATAATTGCTTACAAAATGTCCCAAAATACACATATATTTAGATTCCAATTTCTCAAATTGCATTAACACATGGGGCAAACTTGCTAATTTGTCTGTTTTTTTACAAATGCTGCATGTGCGCAGCTCTAGGCAATTTTATATAAGCTCCCCGGGTCACCAGCACGGGTAGTTAGTTTATCCCAAGACGTAGTATAAAGCTAAGAACATGCAGGTTGGGGCACTTAATCAAGTAACATTGAGTTAATAAGTATTTATGGGAAGTTCCCAACATGAATATGTGGTTATGGAGTGTTTCCAGATGAGAGTCATTATTTAGCCAATCTCGTTCCATCTTCCTCTTATAAATGGATTTTAACATAAGGAAGCTTGTACTGCGTTCAAAATCAGGCTTCCAGTCAATTTCTTTAAAGCAATCATCATTAAAGCTCTGGTAAACTGGCAATCGTGTTTTAGTCCTGTATTTTCCTACGTAGCTACTTCCCAATATGCCCTATAAAGGGCTTTTAGGTTTGGATTGTGACTTAATGTACAGCAATCCACGTCCGATCATAAAACTGTGTTCTCAGTGAACTCAGTCGCGGTTCCAGCCTCAGATAAGCCATGGAGGTACACTGTGGTAGCATTAATATTTTCCTTCTGAAGTTTCCTTCGAGGACGTCAAGCCACTTTAAGTCGGCAAAGGCTTCAAGGCCATATAATATAGCCGGGACGAAGTTCTGTTTACAGAGTTTGATGGTGCCTTACATAGTGAACCCTGCGGTACTTTTGGAGAATTGGTTTATGGTGTGAGTCAACTTCCGGGGCTTACGCTTTTTGGCTTCAATGACATTGTAATAATTACCCCCAGTGGATAGCTTCATGCCTAAAATAATTTTAACTCCCATCATACTCAATGGGCCCCAGCTCAGATTCCAATCTCACCCGATGCACCTTACCCCCTGAGATTGCCATCATTCGGGTCTTCTTCATATTGATGGCTAGATCGTTGTTTCTAACATCAATCAGGGCTTTAAATGTACACTTAGCACCTTCTATAGTACGGTGTACCAAAACTAAATCATTGGCTTATAGTACGCTTGATATAAGGGTATCTCGTATTTTTGCTGGATAACCCTTTTCTGAGACCAATGCATGTGACAGATGTAACAGGTACAAGTTAAACAACAGGGGGGCCAGAGCACAACCCTGTTTGACACCTCTATTTATGTCAACTCTTGGAGAGAGTGAACCAGCATAGTCCAGGCGCTTTTGGACACCTGTATCAGTATCTAATGTAATAAGCATCTTCACAGATTCAGGACAACCCAGGGTTCTAAGCTTATGCCAAAGTATAGTCCAGTTAACCAAATCCAAAGCCGCACTGGGGTCAACACATATGAGGTATAACACAAGGTTATCCCTCGTAGCAGCCTCCTGTATCAGTTTTGTGGGTGGTACTAGACCCCGGCCTAAAGCAAGTCTGTGTAGGGTACAATATGTTGTGACTCGTAACCCAGTTCTGTAGGACAGCCAGAATAAAGTTGGCAAACACCTTCCTCGTTACATCAAGGAGGTAGAGAAGCCATTCATTTTCAGGCTTCTCTCTATCCCCTTTTTTGTAGACGGGGAGCAGTATCGCCTGCTGCCATGAGTCTGGAACCACACCTTCCATGCATACTCTCTCAAATAGGGACTCCAGATCGTAGCCCAAATAACCGGATTTCCCTAACAGCATTACACAAGACATCTGGGCCCGGTGCTCTTGAGCTCTTTAATTTAAAAATGGTCTTGAGAATTTCATTAATGCCAATTTTCAAGGGGCAATAGCCATAGCACCCATTGTCTCTAGATGTCGTGACGGTTTGAACAAATTTGGCTCTGAGGAAAGCAGACCATTTTTCACCAGATGTAGGACTGAGAATCTGACATTTTGAATCCCCTTTTGCCTTTGATAACAGTTGCCAAATTGACCTAGATTTTTTGCTACTTAACATAGCAAACATCCGTTGCCAACTGAAGGTAGTGAGGGTGTTCCTCCGTCTTATGAGCCAGTTTCTGTATTCGTTCTTAATCCTCTATATCCTGGCTTGGACCTCCCCATCATACCCCCAGTATGTCTAACATTTCGAATATGGCGATGTATGTGTCGCTTGGCATTCCTAATATCTATATCAAAGACATGTTTATGTTGAGAGCTATGTATAACAATGTGTCTGTGGCTAATATACCCAGTTTCAAACAGCAATAGTTGCAATCCGTCAGCCATTTTATTTACACTTGACAATTTGAGTATTGGAAGTTCGGTCTTTAAGAACATATAGGCCGTTCTGGAGGGCTTATCAATATTTCTAGGCGTCCAGCTCCACCTTTTACGTGCATGGTTTATGTTAACCCCACCAGCACCAAACTGACATACGTTCAAATTAGAGAGACTTGGTGAAAGAACCATCAGTGAATTATCACTATAGTCGGTCCCCAAAACCGCCAGAGAGTCGACCCTTTCTGCACACGTGTTACCGGCAAAAAAAAGCAACGGTAGAATATTCGTTGTCCGTCTGCCATGTGTATAGGCCAGGTATATCTCTGGCGGTGCCACCATTTAACATTATTGGGCCCCACTCCTCTAGGAGGGAGACCCACTTGGCATCCTTAGTATTACACTGTCTCCTGGAGAGAACACTTGCCGGGTTCACAAAACCATAGGCGCAACCAATTTCACTATCTCTGCAACTGGCATTCAAATTTCCAACAAGGGAATCCTGTCCCGCTATGATTAGCCAGCCAGCACATATTGAGTCAATACATACATGAATAACGTCAAGGTTTATCAGGGTCGGTGGGCATATAGATCAATCAACAATATTTCCATAGGTTCTCTTGCTCCAACATCCAGGCCGATCTCATTTGACAAAACATTAGGTGCACTGGAAATCATTTTAACACTATATACTGGTAAGGACTGCCAGTATATAGTGTTAAATAATGAGGCCCCCCGAAGGTCGGCCGTGTGTCTCCTTCATGGCCACAGACTGAAACAATGTATATCCCTCTATGTGTATCATTTCAGCCAACCAAGTCTCCTGCAGCATAATCACACCACAGTCCTGCAGTAGACTAAAAGAGCCTTTGGGGCTCACAAAATGGCTGTGGCCACTTGTGTGCCAAGATGCCACCTTCAGCAATCAATTTGGCTCCACTAGATGTCTCAGTAGAACTTTTCTCAACCATTCCCACCCCATTGCGTCCCCAGGCAATGATGGGATGCGGGGGGGGGGGTTGGTTATGCTGTACTCGAGGAACCTGGAATTGTGGGTATTTGGGTCCGCCATGCCAATTGGGTGGCTGCCAAGGCTTCTACTTGTTGTTGGAGGCTAATATGGGATGAGCTATCCATTAGGTAACCCACATTCTCGAATGCCGCCTGATGTGCTCTCACAATAGCCGAAACCTCTGGAGTACTGCAATGTACTGCACAAAGTCAAAGTTACCCCCCTGTGTTTTAACAGGTTCAACAAAACTAAAATCGGATGAGGATAGTACACGTAAGACCAGTACTCTTTTACAGACATGCATCACATCCGATCTGTTGGTGCATTTAACTGAAAAAGTCTGTGCCCCTCGGCCAAACGTAGATATTTTTGGGTCAAGGCTAACAGGATCAACACCCCCAATGTAACATGCCCTCAAGATATTAATGAGGCATCGGGCAAGGCTTGTTTTATTTGTCCAGGCGTAGGTTGACCTGCCGAGGGCCAGCTTGCGAGGGGACCATGGCTAATGGTAAACAGGATAGTAAGGCTGTTGGAGTTGAGGTCAGGTCTCCCTTTGGTACGGGAGGTTGCAATCCGATTGCATCTCCAATTAACCAGCTGGTAAGAGTACCAGCCGATTTTTTTGCCTCCTTTTCTGTGTTGTCTTCTTTTCCTTTTTTCCTTAACCCTGGACAAGTGATGTGTTGGTAGAGTTTAATTGGTCTGTTTGGGGTTTAGGTAAAGTTGGTTGGACTGGAGCAGATATAGCCTGTTGGTGGGCTTTTGCCCGTTTAGCCAGACTTCTTTCTTTCCTGGTTAGATAGATGGATGCATCCAGTATACTGTTTCCAGACTTATTGGCGATACTATTGGTGGAACCCCTTTGTTCGCCAAAGTTAGAGGAATCCCCCAGACGGTTCATCTCTGAGAGGGGTTCATTGTAAGGTGTGTTTTGATAGGCCAGGGCTAAACATCTGTCATTGATGGAGGACACATGTTTGCCTAGCTTTTGCACTTCATCCAACATAAGGCCACACAATTTTAGAAGAATCTTTTATATCAAAGTGAACCACATCTGTATGGGTATTATTAGTCCCCATTGATTCTCGGTGGCCACTGTTTTGTGAGGTAGTTTGGCTACCTTCCTCACTTGACGTATTCAGGAACAGATTTGGAGAGGCTGAAAGGTGTTCATTTGGAGCTGGGCTGGGGGCAGGCTTTACAGATTGATGAATAGAGGCGGGTGAAGCATTGTGTTTTGAAACCCGGCTCTCTAATTCCATACATTAGTCGGGATAAACTGTACTACTCCCAATAGCATTCTGTAACGTATAGCATAGCCCCAGCAGCAAATTATCTATGTCGCCATAATCAGATTTTGTTTGGTAATTTTAATACCCGTATTTGTGTTTCATACACACTTGTTTTGTTGGCCACCTTTAACTAAGTGGTAATAATCAGTGATTTTCCCCACACCAGGAGGCGCAATATGTATGTCCACTGATACGTCTTCCTGTGGGAGCAGGGGGCCCGGCATAGCCAATGGCATTTTCTTCTGTAATTCTGCTTGTGTAACTACTTTGGAGTACGGTTTCCCAGGCCTCGGTTTTTCATTCCTAGGGTTAGAGGTTGCTTTGCTGGGAATTTTCTGAGGCTCGTAGTTATAGCCCAGGTACCAGAAGTATGTAGGGTTTTATGATCTAGTTCTTTTCAAGGGAGAGAAATGTAAACGTAACTAATTATGTACTGAAAAAGGCTGCACAATCAGATGAACAGTCAACCCCAAAAGTGAAAAAGCCAGGGGTGTCCACTTCAGTTTAGGAACAATCAGCAGGGCAGTCAAGATGACGTTGATATGACTCAATGGCTGTGTTTAAGCTTTTATAGATAAAGATTACCTTATTGTGCTTTCCATTTAAGAGAACCACCGAAGGGGAGTGAAAAGACAGCTGGCAGCCAACAGCCCCACACACCGAGCACCAAACACTCTGCTGACACATTCTGTGCAACGCGCTTTCGTGCTGCCTTATGGGTGGGAGTTTTACAGTCTTAGCCTTTGTCAAAGGGCCAGTAAGCATGGGTGCAGTGAAAGCAGAAATCGAAAATCCAAACGTGGAAAATGCTCAGTGTGCGGCTGTATTCTTCTCCAAACACTCAGCTGACACACTCCACAAAGCAAGATTGTTAAAGAAATGTATTTATTTTTTAGTGTGCGGTGGCCAAAAACAAAATCTTGACTTTTTACACATTACTTGTTATAAAATATCAAACAAAGAAAAAAAAGAAAAAAAATTATAATTAGTAAAACTATATCATACAAAAAATCTAATCACATTCAATTTAAAATCTTGACAGAGTAATAATTCATAGTAAGATACACTGCACAAAAAGAACCATTAGATCCAAAATGACCCGAAAAAGAGCCATCACCTAAAACTTTCCAGAATCATATTATTGGCTTTCTTATTTTCCAGTGAGGTTTAGTTCTTTGAAGATCTTCACAACTTCAGTCGTAAGAAATTATTAATTTCCCGAAGCCAGTCCCTCCCAAAAATGTATAGTGTCTTAAGAACTCACATTATGTACAAATCTTTGAAATCGTTGTAATCTCAGATCCCAGGTCCCTGAACATTTCATTTAACAGGTGTTGGATAGATTGTTTTTCCATTTTATCATATTTTTGATAAAATATCTGTGGGAAAGGTTACATTATCTCTGATATGCAACATTTCTAATGTAGGCAAGATATCAAATCTAAATCTAAGGAAGTCTGCTCTTATTCTTTGATCCAGTGACTTCCTTAGATAAGAAGGCAAGGAAGATAGTGGTTTGTCAGTCGGAGTAAAAGGGGATGATATTTTTACTACTCTGATCCTCTCTATCGTCCTTATCAATCCATTTTCTTCATGCATTCTTGTGTTTTCAGTGGATTTTGGATCAGGGTTTCTATCATGGTATCCGATTGATTTACTATTGCTTCACGTTTAGCCCTCAATTTATTCACAAATATGTTATTTGCATTCTGTAGTAATGTTGCCACGTCCTCGTAAAGCGAGGATAAAGGAGGTTCAAGAATCAATATAAAGAAACCCATTTCCATTCCAGCCAAGCAAGGAGTGAAGTGAGACCGAGTTCATAAAATAGGGAGACTATTGGGACATAGGTAGGGAGGCCAAGTGTTCTTTTCCATACTTTGGCTTCGATTTTGTCCCAATCAATTTCAAAGGCTTGTGGATTAGAGTCTAACCGAAATAGTAAGCTGGGCACTACCTTCCCAATATAAACATATTATTACAGAGAGAATAGAATATTTGCAGTATTTTGTGCAAATTTTCTTCATTTGAGATCCCATGTTTAGTATCTTTTAGATCTAAAGTTGAGAGTAGATGAGTTTTAGTGGGAAAGGCTCTAATCCGTGATCCCAAATAAGTAACTGGGGATAAATTGGTTGTCCATATGTCAGGTGAAAGCTTTCGTGACCCTGAAAGGATGCTTAAAAATCACTATCTTAGATTTGTTCGGATTTTTTTTTAGGTCATTTTGCTGCGCATATTTTAACTAAGCGTTAAAGAGGCGTTGCAGGCCGATTTGCATATGGTCTAGTATTACAATACACTCGGCAAATGCCATCCAATTTATTTTTGTAGTGCCGATTTTTGGGCTTACCAATGCTATCTCTTGAAGCCATTGGAATAGATCCGACAGGTATACGTTGAAGAGAAATGGTGCAACCAAGCATCCCTGTCGAACTCCCCTTTCAATCCCAATTGCCTGAGACAAGTCCCCCAATCGGGTCATTCTAACTCGTAAAGACCGGTTTTGATGTAGTTCTATTAAGATGGCTAAAACATTATCTGGTAGACCCCAGCTTTTCAATTTTCCCAGAGATTTAGCCTTAACTATGGCTTTTTTGTGTGGCCTTTGCTAGTGAATGCGAGTCCCAAGGTATGCGCCAATGTCTTTCATTTGTTCTAACTTCTTGCAAGAGGGCTCTTAAATCTGGGATACAGCATGGATTTGAAATGGCTGTTCTTACCTATTGACTGAGGGTGCATAATCATAAACAATAGATTGAACGGCAGTTGAGCATTGGTCTAAAAAACTGGTCAGATGGGGATACTAGCTGCTGCTTGAGGAAGCATTACCATAAAATCATCCAAAGGGTTGCTAAAGCAAAGTAGTTCAAATAGGTGGGGTATTAAAATTAATAATGATCTTCCATACCAGCCAGTGGCTGTATTGCTGGACCAAGCGGTTGACTGCAAAACACCATGTTTATAGCCATTGATGCAGAGAGATTCAGACTGAAAAAACAGATTTGTGCTGATTTACCCCTGAAGAGTTTAAAATGTGGGACAATAAGAACGATTACTACACCTGTTCACAGACGTTTGGTCACTGATCCTGAACTTCCCGGCGCAGGCGCACAAGCCACATCTAGCAGGGTTATTCCTACCCAATCGATAATGTCATGTGGGCCTCGCTGGGTCCTGCCGGGGCTCAGGAAGGGGACGGGGGCGGAGATGGGGGGGTGTTGCAGGGCGGGTAGGGTGGGATTGGCCAAAGAATGCGTTGCGTCATGCATTAATATATGTCTGAGTCCTGTTGTTGGAATTTGCTCTATGATTGCAACCGATTTTAAATAAAGTTGGTAAAAAAAAATAATAATAATTGTGACAATAATATGTGACCTTACTGTATTTGCTATGCCTCATCTTTTTCTTGATTCCATGTTGACCCATTTTTGATTACAAATCCTGCTGTATAAGCAGCTCTGGGCAAGTTTGGGTAGAGGAAGACATCAATTTTTCTGTAATAAACTTGATGTCTAAGTGTTGCTCGAGACTCAAATCGTGGATAATATTGAGTTTATTACTGATTGGTTTAGCATAAATTAAAGCAAAACGTACCTCAAATAAATCAGCTCTTATCTGCCAAATGCACAGCCTTATTACTGTGGGATACTTTAGTATTCTTTTTTTATTTGTTTAAAATATTTTTTATTGGCATTTCATCGCTATCATTTAACATAAAATTCAACCATAACCGGCCGCCACAATATTCCCTCACTATATCCCCCCATCTTGATGGGAACTATATTCAGGCATTAATGAGTCAAACCCCCTCACTTGGCAATACAGATAGTACAATATAGCCAACCTGCCACCTTTACTACTCATTGATTCCCGATGGCATAGATAGTCAAGCCCAACACACAAAATGCCAGAGACAGAGATGCTCCATGGTATAAAACAGTATAGATCCCTAATTGTCCCCATTTTTAACTGATTCCACATTGTACATATATGCGCTGTCTCCCCCCAAATATGTTCTTGGGGCGCAGGCATGTTGCAATAGTGGTGATGTAATCTTCTTCCCTCTTATTTGAGTATACTAATGCCTTCAGCCACATATTCCTTGTTGGAGCTAATTTAGATTTACATAAATGGAGTATACACTTTTTTAGCAAGTAAGCATGACAGGTTGAACAGCCTACGATTCTCAACTGAGGTTTTGTTGTTAATGCGGGGGATATATCTGTGATTTCCGGCAATATGTATGCTACCTCAGACCAGAACTCATGTACACCTGGCCATGTCCACAATATGTGTATGAAGTCTGCTGGCGCCGTATGGCATTTAGGGCAGGCATCACTGGCAGTATTAGTAAATCTGGCAATCTTTGCAGGTGTGTAGTATAATCTGTTAAGGACTTTAAATTGGGTAAGGCAATATCTGGCATTAAGGGAGACTTCTTTAGTAAGAAGACAATCCTTGCCCATTTTTCATCGGGTATTTCATCGCCAATGACAGCCACCCATGCCGTAAGGAGTGTGCAGGTGATCATAGAGGTTTACTGCGACTTGCTATATGATGTTGAACCATTCCCCAAACTATCGAATCTTGTGTGATGGCATCCACCAGTTTGTGTGCTTCAGGTTCATCTGGGAAGGATGGCCACGCCTGCCTAAAAGCAGTGGAAATCTTGTCAATACGGCCCTTTTAATTCTTCCTTGCGTACCACTTACACGGGCTATTTATGGCAGCACCCCCATATGTCATGGAGCTCACTGGTGACAGCCTGGCTAGCAGAAGCTTGCAAATCCACTCTTTACTTTAGTAATCGACACAGTTCTTTGAAAGAAGCAACTGCGATGAGTCCTGGTCGGATTCTATCAAGATAATACTTTCTGAGTAATGTAAAAGGAAATTTGGGTTTTGTTCACTTTGTTCAACTGCCTGCATTTTATAGGTAACAGTGTTATTAAACCATCTTGAATTGTGAACATGCTTTTCACTTTGCTTTAGGACACAGGTAGTATTGTGTAAAATGAAAATTGTCTTAAACAAGGGCTGCATAATTGGCTTTAATAGAGGCAGCGCAGTTGCAGCAGCATGGGCATTTCATACTTTGTTTTTTAATGTTTATTATGTTATGTTTATTGAATTTATATAGCGCTTTAAGCCAAAGCGCTTTACAATATAACAGGTACAAAAGTGACTGAAGCATATTTACAAACATGAACAGGTAATTAGAATAATAAGTAGAACTATTTACAAGGGGGGAGAGAGTGGGGGTAGGGTAGAGGAGGGGGTAGGTGAAGGGAGTTACGGTGTAGGATTTGAGGCAGGGGAGAGGGAAGGAGGGAGGGGGAGGGAAGGGAGGGGAAGGGAAGTGGTAGTGATCTGGTGTTTTTTCATCGCAGAAGCGTACAAATTGAATAGCTAGGCATGTGGTCTGAACTTTAACTCCCTTTCTGACCACCCACCGCAAGCAGGTACAAGGGATACACGTCAAAGCAATGCTGTATATATCTTCAGTGGCACAAATTGTACCTGTACCTCTCAACAGGACTGCTATATATTCAGGCAAAGTAGCCTAATTTATCAACATAGCTGCTATACCGTACACATGTCATGGCACAATGCCAAATATTCATAGCAGAGCTGATTGCATAATGATCCCATTTCTTAGCAGGACTGCTGTGTTTTGGGACAGTACCTACATTTCTTAACAGAGCTGCTGTTCAGAAAGCCTGAACATGTGTTGGCATTTTCTGCGGCGAGCTAAAGTACAGAGCATGAGCAGTGTCTGAGCTCTTCCCACCAAACTCCGACAGTTTGAGAAGATGGCATTGCTGTCATATACTTCAATCTCTTCTACTCAGTCTTGCACTTTTCACAACTTCTGCTTCTCCCATGTCCGATTACTGAGTCCCACTGCCAAAAATCTAGCACATTTCAAAGCCTCATTATGAATCTTCTGACTAATGTAGGATAGTCCAAACAGGCTTGGAGCTTTTGACAGGCCATTTATGTCAGGCAAGCCTCACATGGAACTGCCAGTGCCCTAACCCTATGTGCCTTGCAGTGTCAACAGCCGGTTGGGAAAGGTAGCTCAGTGGGTCAATAACCCTGCTGCACAGATTATTGTGTAACCCGTTAGTTCAAATCCTGTTAATAGGCGAGTTAATTAGCCTGCATCAGAGATATGTATTAAAGATGTAGGTAACATTCAATTGTAACAAAGTTGACTTAACTTTCGATTTATCAAAAGGACTACTAAATGTTCAGTGATTCAGAACACACACATTTCATCGGGGATGCTCTACTTGTAATGGCTCATAACACAAATCATCAGGGCTGCTATACCTTTGATTGCTCAGAACACAACTCTTCAGGGCTGCTATGCTTATAATGGCTCAGCTCACAAACCTCATCAGGGCTGCTATACCTCTGATTGCTCAGAAGTAGAACACGCACATCCCATGAGGACCAGTATAATTGTAATGGTTTAGAACAGACATCTCATTTGGGCTGCTATACATGTAATGGCTCAGAAGAAGCACATCCCATGAGGACTGCTATACTTGTAATGGCTGAGAACAGACATCTCATTTGGGCTGCTATACATGTAATGGCTCAGAAGAAGCACATCCCATTAGGACTGCTACACTTGTAACGGCTCAGAACACACACATCATCAGGGCTGCTATACCTGTGATGGCTCAGACCACACAACTCTTCACGGCTGCTATACTTGTAATGTCTCAGAATACACACCTCATTGAGGCTGCTATACCTGTAGTGGCTCAGAACACGCATCTCTTATGGACTCTTATACTTGTAATGGCATGCAGTGTTGGTAAAGCATCTGCATTCAAGTAAGTGCTGCATCTGGTAAGACAAACCTCTAACTCTATAATTCCCAGCCTAATGGCCAAAAGAAGGTTTGCACACATCTAAAAAGGAGCACCCAATGGTAAAGCTGCAGTAGATTTTTTAATGGAAAAGGCATTTTCAGCTTTTTGGATATTTGCTTGTGCTATGTTAAAAGACCAACAGAAAAACAGTAGAGGAAGGGCAACTCTGAATCTAAGCAATACAGAAGAACAAAGGTGTGGCGGGGAGGGGGTGCCAAGGGACAGAGAACATAAGACAATCCAGGAAGAGAGAGCAATGAGCTACATGATAGGGCAAGAAAGAAAGTTAGAAGGGAAACAGAGTTAATAATAGGGCAAACACACAATAGGAGTGAGGGATAGAAGCAAAGCAAACAAGACATTTGGAGACAGTAAAATAAAACACAGATCAACAGCAGGTGGGGAGGGATGGAAATAGAAAAGCAAGACTAGAGAAGGGCAGGCCAATGACATAAGAGATGGTGCAAGAAAGATGAGCAACAGTAGTAACAACCCTAACCGAGAAAATTAAAAAACAGATATAGCCAGAGTAATGACATGAGAGAGGAAGAGGAGTTGTATCAACCGATATAGCGAGATATAGGAGGGGAAAAGCAACACTAGAATGCAGAGATGGGAGAGGCAGAGTGCCAGAGAAACAGACAGCAAAATGTGGCATGGGAACACTTAAGGGTGAGATGCCGAGCGTCAGAAAGTGAAAGACAGTGGAAACAAAGTAGCAAAGGGAAGGAGATGGAGCAAAAACATGGGGTGGCTGTCAAGCAAGTAGTGCCAGGCAGCAACAGTAGGCCAGAGAGGCAGAGAAGTGATGCTGGTAGAGTGAGGGACTTGATTTGTGAATCACCCGATGTAACTAGCTGGCATCTGTAGTAAATCTTAACAGAGTTTGTGCCCAAGTATCATGAAGATGATGCTGGGTAGTATGCCTTTACAGGGTTCTTGTGTGGGGAAAATGTTTTACATAGGTGCAATAAATTATTTAGAACCACCTTGAAATGCAGCTGTTTTGTCCTTTATGTTTTCAAACAAAGTTTTAATTTTATGCACACATTGGATAGTTGTCAGACACTTGTTACTGTCTTGCGAAGGAGGAAAATACTTTTTACTCCCTTGAAATTGGATTTACTCTCTAATTCTATAAATTGCGAGTAAAATACTCTCACTCCAAAATCCTATCTGGAGCACTGAGTGGGCATACGGATGTATTGCAATACCACTACCATATTGTTTTCTAATTTAGCAGGACACTCTGGCAAGGAAACAAACCTCCCTTCCGGAAACATATATCCTATGGTGAGTATACTCCCAGGATCCCATCTATCTTGTATACTTTTGTCTTTGGTGGGCATTATTCCTGGCAAACCCCTCTGTGGTGCATTCTTACTATAGGGAGCTTTTATCTACAATCGCTTAAACAGCCTAGACCAGGCATGCACTGTTGTCCTGACTGGGTCCAATGTACACTTGTCAGAATACTGATCACCAAAAATCACGGAACAAAGGTTCAGCGGTCGTGCAGTTAATCTCTCAATTTCTACATATCGGTGAATGGGAGAGCAGGAGTACCAGTGTGCTGCAAACTGGGCCTGAGCTGCTTGATAGTATAATTCAAAGCCTGGGGCAGCTAGTCCTCCCTGTATGTAAGGTCTCATCATGCCCTCCTGGCTCCTCCAGTTCCCCATACAAATTTAGAAACCATTGACCTGATGTTAAAGAACGCCCTCCTAGGCCAGATCGGTATGTTAGTAAAATAGTAAAGTAGTTTGGGCTACACTTATCATTTTCACTAGTGATAGCTGGCCATACAATCAGATCGAAAGTGTAGACCAGCTACCCAGTATGCCAGTGAGTATAGGCAGGTAAGTTGCTAGGTTAGCCATGTACAGTAATCTGGAGGATTTAGAAATGTATATCCACAGGTATGTAATAGTCTCAGGAGCCTATATAAATCCCATCAGATCTTCGGGCGGTCACGCGCTATTCGTCCTGCAGAAATAATTCTGACTTAGACCAGTTAATGCGGTAGCTTGAATAGCTAGAAAAATTCTGGAGATCGTCTAGGATAGGGCGAAGATATTGCTTCGGATTGCATATGTACAGAAAAGCGTCAACTGTGCATAATCATATTAGGTCTGGGGGGGCCTGAGATACTCAGACCCCAGTACCCATGTCTTGACCTGATTATTTCTGCCAGAGGTTCAATTCAAAGTGCAAACAGTAGAGGGGACAGGTAACATCCCTGTTTCGTCCCTCGTCCTAACGATATAGTGTCTGAGATGACACCATTCGCCTGTATCCTAGCCTGTGGGGCTGAGTACAACAGCCGGACACAACTTATGAAGAATGCCCCCAGATGGAGGGATTCAAGTCCAGAGAGTAAAAAGTTCCATGATACTTTATCAAACACTTTTTCAGCGTCTAACGTTGTGGTGACTGCATTCACGCATTGGTTAATTTGTGACATAATGCCAAATAGGCAGCACCGTAGGTTTAGGGCCATACACCTAATGGGATGAACCCCGATTGGTTGGAATAAACCAGGTGCATCATGATGGATTCATTCCAGACCTGTAGGAGTGGCGCCAAAGTTTGCTTGTGTTCTTTGTAAAATGTGCTCCTATGCCGTCAGCTCCTGGAGCTTTACCAAATGGGATGTCTTCACTTGCAAGCATAATTTCCCTCAGCTGAATCCGCGCATTCAGTGGCTCCGCCACATCAACTGGCAGCGTTGGAAGGTCTACTTTGGTTAAATATCTCCTTAAATAAGATGCAGATTTTGTGTCCCCATTACACTAAAGTGCTTCATAAAAGCCTGCAAATGCATTGCTCATGGAAGTGTAGTCACCCCTTGATCAACCCTCCATATGTTTCGGCTCTCAGAGCTCTGGCAACGACCTGTCCGGCCTATCTGCTTTTACATATTTACGAGCCATCACTGGTCTATTTATATATCGCGTTTCTCACTGAGCCAGATTGCGAAACAATAGGAGTTCAGTCTTAATTTCACCCAGTAGGGATGGTGTGGGGCTAATACCACACTGATTTTCAATAGTGTGTATCTTAGTTTCCGCTGTGCTTAGTTCTGCCCTTATTATTTTAAGAATGCTGTAGGGGAGGCATGGTATCACAAGTATGACACTAACACAAAAGGTACAATTTGTAAAACCTTTATTAAAGTTTCTAGGCTTGGAAAAACTCCTATTCTGCCCTATAACTAAGATGGTTGTCTCGACCATCAAATAATAAATAAACAGTCCTAGTGAAGGATGTCGAATCAAAATGGCCTATGCTAACAAAACCTAATACCTGCCCTATCTGTTATAGAAAAAGTGTATAAAGGAGACATGTATGCCAAGGAAACATCAGTGTTCAAAAGAATAAATGTGGCTGAATCAGTGCTTCTCCCCACGTTAGACCACACAGAGTAAGGCGGTCCCCGTAGGCAGGATGAGACACTCTGCCTTGGGTTTCTAACACAAAATAAGTTCAAAACGTGGACCAAGGCCTACCTGGCCTTCCACATTAAAGTCTCTCTTTCCAGCCTTTTCAACAATGTTCAACAGAAAGTTCATGCCAGTCCCTCTCTGTCGGGCTCAGACCTTTCACAACAAGTCACAGCAAAGTTCACATGGGTCCCCATCTGTCGGGCTCAGACCTTGCACAAAAATGGCAACAATGCTTGCAGGGGGATCCCTTCCCCAAACGTATTACACTTCGCGTCTCCCTCAATTGGGCTCAGACCGTTTTCGGATGTCGAAGACTTTTGAATGTGCGTGGCTTTCTTTACAGACCTCTGCAGGACCACTTTGACTCAAATTTCACTGTTCAGCTTTTCACTCTCCCCTTCTCTCTGGGTTGATTTTGCTTACTTTGCTTTTGCAGTTCATTCACTTTATCGTTACAATCAATGCACCTTAGACAAAGACTTTCGAGTGGGTTACTTCCTTTCGCCAGACCAATCCGTTACTCAGTATCTGTGATTTCACAGCTGTCCTTACTTCAAAGTTGATTCACAGTTCTGCCTTTCTTTGCGTCTCATCCACACAGGTGCAGCCTTCAGTTGCAATGTAATGTTGCCACTTCAATCTTTCTTTAACACAGACCAGTCTCTCAGGTCGCTTGCCAACTCACCGGCTGTGTGCGTTTCTTTCTTGGTTTTTCGAGGTTATTACCACAGGCTTGGCCTCGCCTCCCCAACTCTGCCGTTCACCCAGGAGGGTCGCTGGCGTCCTTGAAACACAATGCAGCCTTCTGATTTGGGATCTGGCCTTCTCCATTTGTCTTTCGCAGCCTGTTGAGGCAACAACCTCCTGTAGGGAACTGCTGGGGTTTTTGACCCGCTGCTCTCGCTCCTTGGTCAGTCGCTCTGCTCCAGTAGGTTTGCCTTTGCCCCGAAAGTTCTGCTGGTACTTGTGTTCTACCTTGCTCAGTGTGTGTCTCTAGGTTCAGCCTTTTATCCGTGTGAGGAGAGCTAATTGGTATCAGGTTTATGCACTTAAAGTCAAGTACCTGACTTTGCCTGACCTGATTAGCGGGACATGTCCAGTATGATGTATAAGAGTTAGTCTTGTTACTCTGTCACCCTCTTCCTCGGCCCAGTGTTTGTGTAAAAAAAGGGGTCGGGGGAGTTGGGACCTCAGAGAATCGTGGAAATTAGGATGGTTTAGGTGAACAAAAAAGTGGGGAATAACGCATCTCACTATCGGCTGCCTCACCCCCACTCCATGAAGACCCCTCACCCAGGTGATCCTCCCGCACTGGTCCACCCCCAGGGTCTGGATCCAAAGGCGATGGATGTGTCTTGGCCACCTGAGAGATCGATCCTGGGCACTAGTGGGTGAGACACCCTTTGGTTTCTCACAATGCCCACTGGCGAGGAGAGCGCCACACCTCTTACATAGACTTTAAATGACTCCCATAGGGTGTCATGGGAGGACACTGAATCAACATTACTCTCAAGGAAGACAGCTATATTGTCTGTGAGTTTCCAGGAGAATGCAGTGTCCTGTAAAGTCAAGGGGAACAGCCTCCATTAAGAACAGTATGGAGGAAACATACCCATATTGAGGGTCTGTATGATTGGTGAGTGATCTGAGTATGTGCTAGGTAATATATAGCAGACCACAGCTTGACCTAACAGGGACTAGGAAATCAACCAATAGTCGATATGCAGCACCCTGTCATGGACAGTGGAGTAAAAGGAGCATTTCCTACCCTGGGGGTTTGTGTTCCTCCAGGCGTCTGCCAAGTCCAACTGGAAGATTGTTTTCGCTGCGACAGTAAGGAGTCTATCCAAGCTATTCGAGCGCTCCTGTACTCCTGTATTACACTCAGGATTGTGTTCATGTCCCCTCCTCATATCACTGGAACTCCCTCGAATGTATACATCAGTAATTCCAGTTGTATATAAAATGCAGGGTCATCGATGTTCGACCTGTACATGTTTACCAAGAGCACATCTAAGTGGGCAATTCTCCCCTGTACTAGTATGTACCTACCCAAAGGGTCTGCATTGGATTTATTCAGTTGAAACGAAAGGGCCCGATGAATTAGAGTAAGTACTCCTCTTGCTTGTGAAGAATAGGATGTGTAAAATCTATTGCCACTCTACTTTGGTTTGAAAGCTTAATTTACCTCCGAGAATGCATGTGTTTCATGTAGCATCCATATTTGAGCGGAGTGGCGGTCAATGTTGGAAACCAATTTCCTGGCTATCACAGGGTTGTTAATTACATGCACATTCCAGCTAAGGAGCGTTAACGATGCGACCATGCTAATAGGTGAAAAAGTAAATACTTGCTAGTATAGTTCATCCCAGGCCAAACCAATATATCCAAGTGTGCAGTGTCATCAGAGGTAACATGCCTCATCAATGCAGCTAACTTAGTTTGTATATTTTTGTGCACCTCGCTTGACACTGAAACCCAAATAACCATAACTAATAACCATAACTAGCTGAAAGTTCAAAGGGGCGTTGCGAGCAACGATATAGCGCAGCCAATGCCAGGCAACCCATCCATAAACTTTCTTTTATGCACAAAACAAATCATTAACAGGGCTGTAATGCAGCCGCAAGCACCCACACATAGGCAAAGGCAACTGACTGAGCGTCCGACTGAATGTGTAATTTCCACTGCTCGCTGCCAGCAGTCACCACGCCAGCGAAAGTCCCCCGGGCACAGGATCCATAGGCGAACGTTAGGAGATGTGTCAACGTAACAAGTCCTACCGTTCATCCTGCAGCAGGCATATGGCGAAATAGCAGCACATGTTACAAACAGTAGATACCTTTCTATATATCTGTTCACTCCGAATCACGGGCAAGGCCGCGCCCGTGGACATTGTTGAAGAGCCATCAGCTGTCTTTTCTCGTTATGGTCCCAGACCCAGGCTGACCACTTCAAAGTATTTCTTTCGGGCATGACAGTCTCGGCAGAATAGTAGAATCTATAAAGGATGCTGCCTCCGTGGGCGACGTGAAGAAATGTGCACGCCACCATATTGGATCCAGAGCTTAGATGGAAACAGGATTGTGTATGGCACATGGAGATCTCTTAGGAGCTGTTTTTACAATCAAATAACTTGCGAGCAGATTGAACCACCGTTGAGAAGTCCGGATATATGAACACTTTGCTGTACTCTAAGTGCAACTCCCCACGCTCCCTTGCTAGTCGAAGGATGAAGTCTCTGACTCTGTAATTAAGGAGTCTTGCCATGATAGTCCATGGTGGGGCCCCAGGTTCAGGTGGACAATGAAGGGACCTATAGGACCGCTTGACTTGGAACTGCGGGGAGAAGGACGGCTTGTTTTGGATTATATGAAGTAGTTTCTTCACAAACCGTTCCATAGGCCCTTTAATAGTGGACTCAGGAACTCCAACTATTCGTGTGTTGTTGCATCTAGATCGGATTCCAGGTCCTCACATTTCACGCAAATTGACGCCAATTCTACTTTAGGGCCGCCATATCAATTTCCACGATGGACATCCTGTCTTCTGTGTCTCCAGTTCTGGATTCAGCATGCGTTATGAGGCCATTCTCCTTTTCAAGTTTGGCGCGTATTGAGCTGTTGTTAGCTGAAAGGTCATAAGTTCACTGATGAACACCCTGCCTGCATTGCCTCCATAATCGAGTCCGCATGACGCTGTTCAGCTGGGTCCGCTGCTGCAGTGGCCCACAACGAGGTCTCCTGCAGCAGCTTCTTGCAAGGAGTATTAACATAGGTGTTACGCTCACCTGGCTCCCTCGGGGGCGTTGATCTGAACTGGCCAGTTGTTGTTTCCACCAGTGAGACGCGTAGTGCCGAGATGATGGACTAGACTGGCCCACCCAGCTTCGTTTGTTTGACTCGTAGGAATATCCTTCTGTAATGGAGAAAGGGAATTAACCACCTGTGCAGTTCGAGCGCTAACCCCACCTTCCCCTCTCCTGTAGTTCTTCCCACAGGTCACTTTTGGATTCCTTCTATGCTCTCACCTGATGGTTTGGAAAGATGAGCTCTCCATCCTGCTTCGAGCGCAGGGGCGCGTAGATGACCAGTTTCTTCACTGGCGTGGAGGAGTTGGGGAGTTCCAGAACAGTATTGACTGAAAGAATGCCGGCGAGACGCCGTAAGTCTGTAGTTCGTAAGAGTTCAAAACACGTCTGACCTTCACTCTGTCCAATTCCTTTTAGGTTGCTGTATTGCCCTTATGAAGAGTTCCACGTGGCAACCGGTAAGATGCAGGTAAGGGTTTATATTATCCGTCTCAGTTCGATAAAATGGTGTCATTGTATAACATGTGGCTTTTCCCCCATTCAGGCGCTGATGTGGTATGAGGTCTTGGGGATTGATGCCTCCAGCGGTAAAACCAGGTAAGTCTATTTGGAAAAAATCGGTTTCCCCTTATTGCGCCTTGCTGTTCTGTTGTTTCCCCATAGGGGCCGAGGCACGGCGGAGATGCAGCGGAGGCTGCGCCGACCCGAAATGAGGTAAGTACCCCCTGTGGTAAATCAGGTAAGTCTTGGGGGGGTAGCTTGTACAGTCTTAGATTATCCCTTTGGCTCACCTTGCTGTTTTTGTCTCCTTGGGTGTCGGAGAGCGGCCGCGAGATGGAGAAGAGCGTGATGGAATGCTGAAGTGCTGCAAGGCAGGTGAGTACAGCGCGGCGCTGCAGGATGCGAAGAAAGGCGTTTTTAAAGACTTCTTCTCCAGCTCCGATGGATCAAGATTCAGGTGAGGATTAGCGGTAATACTCCTGTTCTCACCTTTCCTCCTTGTTTCTTCTTGTTTTCAGGAGCTCCGGACTCGAGGCGGGCGTGGCTGAAGACTGGAAGCTGCTGCAGGCACGGTGAGCGTTACGCTGCTGGATGCAGAATAACGCGAAGCGTGTGCTGCTGTCCGGGCGTGGTTTAAATAGCCTTGGAAGTAGTCCCAGGTAAGTATTCTTCCACAGCCCCACCCGAATAAAAAGTAGTCCCTTAGGTAAAATAGTCCCTCCTAAGCCTCATTTGGCTTGTGGCTTCTTGCAGCATGGTCTGTATCAGGTAAGTTTGCAGCATGGTCTGCATCAGGTAGGTTTTCTACTATGAGCCTGGCGCCCATGGCACCAGGACTGACTCTATTCTTATGAGCCTGGCGCCATAGGCGCCAGGACTGTACCCAAACAGCCCCTAGCTGGGGTTTTTGGGCTTGCTCTAAATGGCACGATGCCTGCTTCTGGGGTTGCTGGGCCTGGTCTGGTTTCCCGGGGGCAGGCATCATGACAGCACGCCCCCTCAAGGCCCCTCCTAAAGTAGTTCTTCCCCTTGGCTTTGGTTTGTTTGGGAAATCTCGGTGGGATTTCTTCACCAATTGAGGTGCATGCACGTGGTCACTAGATTCCCAAGACCTTTCCTGTGGTCCGTAACCTTTCCAGTCGATTAGATAGAAGAGTTTTGACCTCACCCTTTTTGAGTCCAAGATGTTCTTAACTTCAAATTAGGGTTCCCCGTCTATGAGGATGGGATCTGGTGGTTTGGTTAGCCTTGTTCCTAGTTGCACTGGCTTCAAAAGTGACACGTGAAAGACGGGATGAATTCGCATATAAGCAGGTAGGTCCAACTTGACGACCACCGGGTTGATAATGGCCTTGATAGAGTAAGGTCCCAAATACCTAGGGTTTAAGGTCCGTGTTCCCTTGAGTGGTATGTGCTTAGTGGCCAACCATACTTGGTCCCCTATCTGGTATTGCGGTGCTTCACTTCTGTGCTGTTCAGCATCTTTCTTGTATGTTTCCTTAGCTTTTCGTAAATGTGCAGTTGCTTCTTTAAAGGCTTGTGTAATAACCGCGTGGAGATGGTCCACCGCGGGCATCTCTAAGTGTTGGGGCGAATCAAGGACCGAGGTTCGAGGATGGTGTCCATATATGGTATAAAAAGGACTTTGTCCAGTTCCCGAGTGTACAGAATTATTGTACGCATACTCGGTGATCCAAAGAATGTCTTTCCAATTACCCTCAGACTGATGTAGCATACAACGCAGGTATTGTTCAAGAGTCTGGTTGGTCCTCTCTGTTTGACCGTCGGTCTGAGGGTGGTGACTGGTCGAAAGCCTAACATCTATCTGCGCCAGTTGGCAACATTTTCTCCAAAAATGTGAAATGAATTGACTGCCCCGGTCCGAAATCAACACGGATGGAAAGCCGTGTAGCCGAACTATGTTTTCAAGGAACTCTTTGGCCAGGGTTGAAGCTGAAGGTATTCCCTTTAAAGGAATAAAGTGGGCCATTTTGGAAAAAAGATCCACAATAACTAAAATGGTGTTAAAACCATTGTACAGGGGTAGATCCGTGATAAAGTCTAATGACAAGGTGTGCCAAGGAGTAGGTGGGATGTCCAAAGGTTGTAATAGTCCAGCTGGTTTTTTCTTTTGACTTTTGTTTTGGGCGCAAATGCCACAAGACATGACAAATAACTTAATGTCTTTTCGCCAGGTGGACCACCAGAATTGTTTCTTGATTTTAGCTTCAGTTTTTGCAATACCAGGGTGTCCCTCCATTAAGGTATCATGGTAACGGGAAATGGCTAGCTCTTGTAGTTCCTTTTGTGGCAGAAATAGCTGCCCTTGGTAATAAGGCAAATCATTGGTGACAGAGTATTCCGGGCCTTTCCTTGCCCAGTCCTGTAAGGCAATAGGATCAAAGAGTTGTTGGATCTTCCCCTGAATGTCCTCCAGTGTCTGTACAGTTGTCATGCCAAGAATCCTCTGTTCGGGAATTAGGGGTACGGGTTCTAGGGTCATTTCTGCTTCTCCCATCCCAATTCAGGACAAGGCATCTGCTTTACCATTCTTACAACCTGGTCGATCGGTTATCACGAAATCAAACTCGGCGAAGAACAATGCCCAACGGAGTTGGCGCGAAGATTGGGCCTTGGCTGTCTTCAGATATTGCAAATTTCGGTGATCGGTGATGACCGTAATGGTATGCCTGGCACCAAGTAGATAGTGCCGCCAAGCCTTGAAGGCAGACTTGATGGCTAGCAGCTCCTTGTCGGTAATGGCATAGTTTAATTCGGGAGCTGAAAACTTTCTAGACCAAAACGCCACTGGGTGAAGCTGGTTAGTTTCGGGGTCCTTTTGAGATAGGACAGCTCCCATGGCTAGACTGGATGCATCAGTTTCCACTATGTATGGGAGCTCAGGACGCGGGTGCCTTAATACAGGGGCAGATGTGAATTTCGCTTTTAATTCTTGGAAGGCGTTTTCGGCTTCTTCTGTCCACACAAAGCGTTTATTTTTTCGCAAGAGTCCTGTAATGGGATGTACAATGTGTGAAAAGTCCGGGATAAACCTCCGGTAGAAATTGGCAAAGCCAAGCATGCTTTGTACTCCTTTGACTGAACTTGGCGAAGGCAATTTAAGAATTGCGTCCACCTTACGCGTATCCATCCTGATCCCTCTCGGGGTCAGAATAAACCCAAGGAATTCCACTTCTGTGGCGTGAAAGACGCACTTTTCCAGTTCAGCATATAGTTTTTGCTGGCGTAACTTCTCTAGGACTGCTCGGACGTGTTTCACATGATCAGATTCTGATAAGGAGTATACTAGGATATCATCGATATAAACGACAACACAAACATTGATAAGTTCTCGAAGGACATAATTCATGAAGAATTGGAAGGCTGCTGGTGCATTGCATAGCCCGAAAGGCATCACTTGGTACTCAAATAACCCGTACTTGGTACGAAAAGCAGTTTTCCATTCATCGCCCTCTTTGACACGTACCAGATGATATGCCCCCCGAAGGTCCAGTTTAGTGTATATGCAAGCGTCCTTCACCTGGTCTAGTAGTTCAGGGATCAAAGGCAATGGGTATCGATTCTTAATGGTTATCTGGTTCAGTGCGCAGTAGTCTATGCACGTTCTGAGGTCACCTTCCTTTTTGGGCACGAAGAACAAAGCTGAAGATGCAGGGGACTTGGACGGGCAAATGAAGCCATTAGCAAGGTACTGGTCTAAGTATTGGCGCAGGTGAAGGTTTTCAGGCTCCGTAAGGGCATAGATCCTGCTGCAAGGGGATTGTGCGCCGGGTATGAGATCTATTTGACAATCATACGATCTGTGAGGTGGTAAGGTGTTTGCCTGTTCTTATTGGAAGACGTCCTGAAAGTCTTGGTATTCTGCAGGTAATTGCACGGTGGCTGGGGTTACTGGGGCCAGGACTGCGTTTAGTGTTTTCTTTGGGTAACAGGTGTGCGCACATTCTGGGAAGGTTATTCTCTTCTCTCGCCAATCGATACAGGGATTATGTTTTTCCAACCAAGGTATCCCCAGTATTACTTGGAACTGTGGGGCCTTGATTAAATCAAACACCATAGCCTCTCGGTGTCCATCCTGACCCAGCAATGTCATCTCTGCGGTGGAATGAGTTACGGGCCCAGAGGCAATTTCCGTTCCATCTACTGTGGTGATGACATCTGAGGTGGTCTTTCGGGTGAGAGGTAGATTCATCCTGGAAGCCAATTCATAGTCCAAATAGTTTCCCATGGCTCCGCTATCAACGTATGCTTTTACCGCGTGCATACATGATGGCTGCTCTGGATGTACAAGGACCATTAGTATGATGAAATGCGAGGTCTGAGTGTCCTCCTTCAAGCTCGGCAAGCGGACCTCTACACATGTCGGGCGTGGTCGTTTCCCGAGTCAGGTTCCAAATGGTTTTTATCTGCTGCTCCTACAATCTTCTTGGGTGGTTTTACAGGGCAGTTCCGTAGAAAATGACCAGTAGTCCCGCAATATAGACACAATTGCATTTGCTGTCTTCTTTCTCTTTCTTTCTGAGTTAAGGGTCCTCTAACCCCTCCGATTTGCATAGGTTCTGAGGCATCTGTTCCCTTGGGACTAATGTGGGTTTTGACCAACACCCTATTCTCAAACTTGGCTCGATCAGCCTTTCTGTTTTGAAGTCTGTGATCTAACTGGACCACTAAGTCTATGTATTCTGCACAGTCTTGAGGCGGGTTCACGATTTGGGCCAGGACATCTTTGAGTTCTCCCCGAAGCCCTTGATGGAATAATGTGATTCGCTTTACTTCAGGCCATCCGGCCTCCACTATTAATCTGTTAAAGGTTGCAATGTAAGATAGAAGATCCTGATTACCCTGCCGCAAGGACAAAAGTTCGTTATCCAGGGCCTGTCCCTGGGAGTGTCGGGTGAATAGTCTTTCCATGCTTGTTTGAAAACCCTGGAAATCCCAAAGAATTGGGTCATCCTGATTGACTAGTGGAATGGACCAATCTGCTGCACTGCCGCTGAGATATGACAGTACAAAGGCTACCTTGGCTTGATCATTTGGGAAAGCTCCAGGTCTGCATAAAAAGTGCAAGCGGCATTGATTCATAAATACGGCAAACCTTTTAGGGTCTCCGGCAAAACGTTCGGGCGGTGCCAATGGAACGGTTCCTGGTAGATTTATGTGCACCGGGTTACTCGATGGTACAGGAGTTGGACTTGCCCCGAGTCCTGGTAGGGGTGTTTGCCCAGCCTGGCTTTGCAATAGTTGTCTGGCCAGATCATCTGTTCGTTCTTTTGATACAATCAGTTCTCTCCTGAGGGCATTGGTTTCTTGGCAGGCGGAATGCACTTCGGCCCTCAGTTCCCCTAATAATTGGGCCAACTGATCGGTTTCCGAGGTCTCCATAATGCCCAGGTGGGTATTTGTGGGTAGGCTTTGCGTTCTGTTATGCTCACCTGGCTCCCACGGGGGCGTTGATGTAAACTGGCCAGTTGTTGTTTCCACCAGTGAGACGCGTAGTGCCGAGATGATGGACTGGACTGGACTGGCCAACCCAGCTTCGTTTGTTTGACTCGTAGGAATATCCTTCTGTAATGGAGAAAGGGAATTAACCACCTGTGGAGTTCGAGCGCTAACTCCACCTTCCCCTCTCCCGTAGTTCTTCCCACAGGTCACTTTTGGATTCCCTCTATGCTCTCACCTGATGGTTTGGAGCTGTTAATGGCAGCCCTGCAGAGTTATGACTTCCCCTTCACAGAGCTGTTTCCCACAGAATCAACGCCTGGCTGTGTATCCATCTTCTCCGACTCTGTTTCTGATCCTGGGCTCTCGCCCCCACCCCAGGATGCGGCCTCGGTACACCCCAGGTGCGCCCCACAGTTTGAAAACCTCTGTCCTAACCTAATGGGACATTGTCACAATTGATACAATTCTGGCTTCTGATGGGGAGGATGTGAGGCCCAAGGTGGATCCCGGGCTGCTGTTGAACTTGACACTAGGTGAAAATGTTACTTGTCTTGGAGCTACAGCTGGGACTTATTCACCAAACAGCTTTTCGTTATGAGGACTGTCATTGACCTTAAGAAGTCTCTTGACAAAGCTACACAACGTGTTGATTGATCACAGTCAAGGGCGGACTTACTGGAGGCTAGTGGCAAGACCACTCTTACCATTCTCATCCAATCTCTATTTCCGTAGCTGTTCAACAAAGTAAGGGATAGTGGACATCCAGCTTCCAGTGTGAGTTTGCCCAGCTTCACTGTTTCTATGGCCCCTACCTTGATGTTGGGGGGTGCCAGAATGGGACATGAATATTGCTGACTCTTCGCAGCCAGCAACATAGGAGCAATGCAAATCGGAGAAGACACCAGAGTTCATCAAGTTCAGCTGGTAAGGGCTACTCCTGGGCTAAGCCTGGCGGCAATGCAGGATTCCAAAGAACTGGTTGGGATGATATTGACACGCCCACTACATGGGGCTCCATGGGTGTTGGCCATGACAGGAGTACCAACTCTATCATTCTTTAATCAACAATGCAGCCCATTGGATAAATAACAAGCGGATGGCTAGCCTCCTAAACCCAAATGATCTATTGATGGCGAGGCGCGTATTGTAAGCATGCTTGAGGCCCAGGTACGCCCCAAGGGTTGTGCTGTTGGAACTCTAAGACCTCATAGATTACTTAGCCGGATTTTGGCTGATGAATGTGTAGTTATCCTGAGGGAAACAATATTTTGTTGAGTTCTCTGAATTATTTCTATTTCCCAACTCTCCCGCACCTCACACACCAATTGGGTATCACCTGCAGTTGCTTGGGAGGAAATAGTAGGGATTGAAGGGAATTATCAAAGGCTGTGGCCATGGGAGGGATGCCCGCAGGTTAATGTAGAAGCAGATTGGTCTCTAGGCAGCCTCCATGTGGGATGTTAGCATGTCAGTACCTGCTGAATCCCTTACTGAAGCCCTCAACAATTCAGTGGTGCGGTGGATGCAGCGTGGCCCACTGCAGAAACATTGTTAGCTGCCAAAGTAGAGGACATTTTATCTTCCTATCTAGGAAGCTGGAATATTACAGGTGCAACCTCTCACCTGGGTGATGCTGACTGCAAAAGCTATATTGCATGACAAACAACTTGGTCTTATGACATAGTCCGTAAGAAGGATTTTGCCACTTTGTTCCTGCAAGCCCCTATAATGGAGGTAAGGCCAAAGAAGGTTTGCAAGCCTGGATTTCTTTACTGGAGGTTCACATTGACATGTTGACAGAGTATCCTCTCCTGTAATTTGTATAATATCGAAATCTGAAGAACAGTTACTACTGGTGTTTTAAAAAATATTTAATGGCAAACCCCGGAAAGGGATTGTTCATCTACAACTCTTACCACCCTGGCCCAAACTGTAGACTGAGTTTTTGAGGAATTTCTGGCTCGAACCAGCAGGGACCACTTTTCGATTGCAGTGGATTTACACATGTGCATGGTGAGAGAGTCTGATGATTCACTGGTCAGGGGAAGATATTGCAATCAAATAAATCAGACCTCAAAACAACTCCTTAATGCAAATACTAAATAATATCAAATGCATAGTCAATGGGACAGAAGCAAGGTTCGAAATTGAGGTTCAATAAGGAGGAGAAAGAAAATGGCACCTGGCTGTCAGGCATCACCCAATAAGCAAGGCGTTCCAACTGGGGAACTAAGACTGAGTACACTGTGCACTACAAATCTAATTTCCACATGACTTGCACCCTTTATCTTTTTGGCCTTTACATATGATCCATTATGTTTAAATGTGTCCTTATTCTTCTTTATTAACATTCTGAAACGCTCAAAGATGAATACCACATATTCTTGTTTGTAAGGCACCAGTTGGCCTGCGGAACCAAAAGTAACTGCTGGTTTCCAGCTAACAAGGCTCTGCAGGAGCTAAATAGCTCCCTACAGTTTCGAACCGTGCAGAGGTCAAGCGACTGACTAAACATTTGTATCCAGCAGAAATACATGTCAACAATCTTTGTAGAATAGTAGAACACAGTTTTAACATTCTTGTACAAATAGAACCCTCTGCACTGCAAGGGGAAACATAGGTTCTGAGGCAGTATGTAATATTTTTCATATGTATAGGATCTATGTGATCCGACCGCGGCTGAATGTCCCGCGGCCGGAAGGTTTGCATGAGAAAGGGGCGAACTACCAAAAGTTTGCACCTTTCTCATGCAAACACATACATACCCACACCCACACACACCCATGACACACCCTACACCCACACCCTCAACACACCCCCACACCCAACATAAACAAACCCCACTTAACCTTCTTCTTCCTGCTGGGTCCCTGCAGCGCCAGTTCCCTTTCACTTCCGTGATCGGGAACCGGCGCTGCACTATACTATAAATGTTTCCTTTTTTTTTTTTACAATTCTACCACCAAAGTATCGAACTTTTGGTGTTCGAACCTTTGGTGGTAGCATTTTTAGAACGTTTGGTTCATGCAAACCCTTATATTCGGTAAAAAGGTACAAACTCTAAGTCAATGACTCAATTTTTTCATGTTAATTGGTGCTGGGTTCACAAACAGAATGATGTGAATGCCTTTGATATCTGTGTTACATGTTCGATTAAACTGTTTTCTGCTATTGTAGAATTCTTTTGAATTTTTTTCCCTGTTCAATAAAAATCATTTTTTGGTTAGTCGCTTGACTTCTGTCCCATTCACTATGCATTTGATATTTTTTTATATTTGCATTAAGGAATTGTTTTGAGGTCAGAATTCTTTGATTGCCCGATGATTAACCTTCCAGATCTCTGTTTGACTTCTGAAAGAGGTTACCCTTTTACTTTTGTATGAAAGGGGTAGATATTGCCAGGGGCATCCCCTTGGTGTGTTGGCCTCAGAGGTATAACAAGACAAATAAAATGGGTCTGGAAATGAGATTGTGAGCCCTCATCTTTGATGTGCATGCCATCAATGGTAGAGCAGCCGATGAATTTCCAGCAGCATTAATTCACATTTAAAACCCATCAGGGGGAGTCCTTAATTGACTACTGTTTTGTGAAGGTGGAACATTGGGGGATGTTTGTACATTTTATATTCAATGTCAGGTGCCAAAGTCAAGTGACCATGCCCTCGTTCTTATTTCTTTGGTGCTTTCTCAGTGCAGAAACTCTGAGGGTGTACAATGAAGTCTTAAGTGAGACTGTTGCTGGGCATGGAAGAAACATTAAATGGACAAGGGTAGATGGTGAAGTTATCCTCCCTCTGCTGCACGTAGCACGTTGGAAAGTGTCTATAACCTACTGATGCCTTAAATTCACCTCAGAAGCTCAAATGAAGCCACTTCTGTATCCAGACATCTATGGCTTTACAGGGAGTAATGTTCTGATCTCAGGTTGTTAGGAAGTTTAGATCCAGAGGTAGGATTCCCGCTGAGCATGTTAAGTCAGTAAGATGGCAATATTGTGCGCTGGTGAAAAGGAAGAAGTATAAAGCACAGACTAAGGCTTTGGCGTATCTACAGCATTTAGCCAAGACCAACAACTCAAAAGCTTTTTGGTCATTGGTTACTTGAGGGAGTAAACATGGTATTCATTCAAAATGTTTGCAACTAAAATGTATTTAGTGAAAAATCTTAGTGAAAATTACTTGGCAGTGAAAATGTTGCTCATCAAAAAGTAGTCAAACATGCATCTGAAAGGTACCCAAGAATGCAGTGGTGCTGGGAATAAGTAGGTTGTGGAGGACTTGTGATTTCCTGTACTAGGATAAGTGCAAGTGCTAGGATTAGAATAGGGTTTGGGGTAAGGCTAGTGTGTAGGGTTAGAATACACATTTGGGTTAGAATTAAGATAAGGATATTATTTTAGGATGAGAGTCATGATGGTTGTGGAAGGTTAGTGATGTGGGGGTTTAAGTAAGTGTGAGTGTTAGGGTAAAACTAGGGTTAACATCAGACTAAGGGTCTGGGTTCACTTTAGGGAAAGCAATCAGTTTAGGGAATGCTGCTGATTTTGGGGTTGACATAAGATAGGAGTTAATGGAAACCTAGGGTTTAGGGGAGAGTAACTGTTAGGGTAAGTGTTAGATGTGTGGTCAGGGTAAGGCTAGAGTTGGTATTAGAGAAAGGGTTTGTGTTAAAGATACGATGTTGTTGTTAAGGCGATACACAAAATTAATGAATGGGTGCAATACATGATATGATAGCCAATAAGCAACAGATTAGAACAAAAGAAGAAAATAAGAATAACCAGAAAGACAGAAACGAATTTGGCAGACCAAATATCAGAAAAGTTAAATTTAGGTAACAGGAAGAAGAGTTGCTGGACAAATAAACCGACCATCTGCCTCAAAAACCATTCAAGGGGGTAGGTCCAATCTAAAAATACATAAAAATAGTTCCGTGCCAATTTCAGCATAACGTCTACCGATAAAAGTGACACTAAAAGGTCCTAAAAAATAGCCAGAGATAAAAGTCGACACTGGCAAACAAACTATATCCAAGAGTCCAAAGATGGAATCCAGGACCTTGGAGCCATGGCCTCCACCACTCCCAAGCCAGCCACAGGGAATGCTGGACCACCACCAGCGTCCCAGGGGACTATCCGAGGGCCTCCTTAAGCGTCCAGGAGAACTACCCTCCACTCCACCACCCATTCTATGTTGAGGGCTATGCATGTTTTGGAGGATTGTTGACATAGATGCAGTTGAGATCAATGTCCATTTTCTGTTTATTTGGTGTTTTGTATTGTGCCACATGCAAACAAGTTGCTTAACAGTGCTGACGAGTTAGGGAAAGCTCAAGGGTTGGGGTGGGAATAAGGTTTGCGGTTCGAGTTAGGATAATGGTTAGTGACAAGTTTAGGGTTATTGTGGAGAGATAATGAATACCTACTTTTATTAGGCGTGAGGGTTACAGCCTTGTAGTTTTGTGTGTTGAAAAATAGTTTTCCCCTCTCTTATCACTGGCAACATTTTCAATAGAATCACAACATTTTGAAAAACATTTGCTGAGGAGTTTTTTACATGACATTTTCCGGAGCAAAATTTTTGCATAGCACTGCATATGAGCATCAATATGTTTTAGCTGCAGAGCTCGAAGCCCATTTTAGGTGCCTGTATTGTCTTCCCATGTATATTAATATCAATGCGGATTGTAGCAAGTGTTTGGAAATGTGGGTGGACGAGACATCCACATTTCCTGCATTACTCTTGTTGACTTGACTTTGGGACTGAACTCTCAAAAGTCAGCCCCAACTCTACGCGCTGGCCTGGTTCCCATAGATCTATCTAAGTCAGAAACTAAAATATGGGGCGCAACTTTCTACAGCATATTTCATGCTATTATATACTCTGAAACAATTCTTTCTATGGAGCATAGCAGAAGTGGTCCTCTTATTTAAAAAGGAGTACAAAAGTGACCTTGGCAGTTAGACCCATGACAGTCCAAATACTGTACCTTGAGGAAAGTAGTTGGCAAGGTATCCTCTCTAAAATCTTGAGGTCACACTTGGCTGCTTCTGTTCTTTCTACTTTGCAGTGTGGGGGGGGGGGTCTGAAAGGCACTGAAGCAGGGCATTGTATGGGTTCTATTTGAACTTTATTGATCTCAAGGCTGTCTTTCACCCAATGGATTAGGATATTTTGTGGGAGGCTTTTTTTGAGAAAGAGGATCTCTCAAGCGTTAGTGTCAGTTATCCGGGCGTGCACGAAAAACACAAAAGGGCGTGTAAAGTATATTAGTTGTGACGGGGGAATTTCAAATTTGGAAGGGAGTTAACAGGTGTGTGCGCTGGCCCCCTATCCTTTTTAACTTGTTTGTAAATGACCTAGATACATTGCTGCAGAAAAGGGATGCCAATGCCCCAAGGATGAAGGGCATTAAGGTACATGTCCTACTCTTTGATAATGATGCATTCACAAGCACGAATGGTCTTAACAAGCTTATGAGGAGCTTTGAGATATATTATACAGCAAAGGGATTCACGATTAATAGGTTCAAGAACAAGTTGTTAACATTATGGACAAAGCATAGTTGGAGACGCAAGGTAGTATTGGGAGTGCCAATGGAAGTAGTCCAGTGGTAGGACTACCTAGGCATGCTATTTTCCCCATGAGGCTCTTGGAGGCCTCTATGTGAGAAAGCAGTTTAAACCTAAGAGAAGTGAGAGAAAGTATTTTTAATTTTAATCAAAGGTTCAAGGCTTCGATGTCTTGGCTCCCATGAGGCCTATAAGTCTATGGCCATTGCAGGCTTTCTTTACACCAGTGAACTCTATGGGTAAATAATGGTAGATAGACTTCAAATGCCAGAAAACAACATTATACAAATATTGTTGAGATCCCTTCATGTCACTCTACCATTCTGGCGCACTAACAACTAGGTCTGAACCTCATAAGCAAAGAGATGTTGCTGAGAATAGCCCTAGTCTGAGCTACAATCATGGCTTCTGGGGGCTATTTAGTATATGGAGCCTATTTGCAGGTAGTCGTAGCCCTCAGAGGTGGCAAATCTCTTCCTTTGTTTAGGCACATTAAAAGCTGATTTCGTTTTTTGAGCATAACCCCTTTATAGAAAGATCTTGATTCTATTTCCTTTTCAGATCTTAAACATGCAAATTCGCAGGTGGCTCCTGTAGTTAAGGTTGACAAATGTCTGCACTTTAGGTTACTAGGCTCCCTTAGTTAAACTTGATTTAACTTTCTCTGATCTGTGGTAAGTCCCCTGCCTTGGTCTACGGATCCGTGGGGTGACTCAGAGTGATGTGTGTTTCCCTGATCCAGTGGATAATGCGTCTGGTAAAATCCCCTGGTCACCCTCCCTTCTCCCCCCTATCACAAGGCAGGGGGACAATCACTGTGCGACAGATCTGGGGACAGAACCTTTCCCAGCCCTCTCGTACATCACGGTAGGAGATTTCTAGCAGCCTTGACCCTCCCCAGCAAGACTTGGCTAGACAGGTAAAGTTAACCCCTGCCTCCCCCAACTCCGGAAGCCTGAAGTTCTATCCACGCAAACCCAAAATCAAGGCAAGAACAACCAATTGCTTCATATTAAACTGAGGCAATTTCCTTCTTTCAGTATTAGTAGCAGTTGTCCTGATACTATCTGGGAGGTCCCGGTAGGATAGCTCGGTGGCAACACAGGTTCAATACTCGGGTCCGCAATTAGAAACCTCTGGGTATTTAAGCGTGTTATAAATATGCAACTAAGACAACAACAGCAAAAAATCTGTAACAGCGCCTCGATGTCCCAGGGCTGTGTGAGCGTTTTAAACATGCAAATAAACGATTGTAATCCAACTCATGGTATCAGAAGAGTCATTTTCAAGCATTAATGAGACTCTCTGCGAACACCAAGATCCGCTCTTGAAGCAAGATGGAGGGTTCTGACCGCAGGATTCACCAAAGCTGATAGTGTTGCATTCTCAAGTTTTTTTGACCACAGGATTACCTGCAAGTCATATGATGCCAGTTTTTGAAACGGTTTTGCCCCCCATATGATATCAAATTATCAATTCATTATCTCCCAGCAGAGCGTTCGCTCGCTGAAGATATATAAAGATAAACATTCAGCACTAACACTCCCTGTACACTGCGGGAATGTAGAAAGGCCATCAAGAGTTTTCCCGGTGCAAGCTACACACTCTGGTAGACAGAACTGGGTCCTGCAATAGCAGCACAAAGAGAGGGGCAGGAAGACAAATGTGCAATCCAAAATGGTGGATAGGACAGATGAAGGCTTAGTCCAGCCACCTAAGCCGAATGTCAGGCTAGGTGCAACCAGGACTAGTCACAATCCCAATGAATAGGAGGTCCAAACATTGGGCTGTGGAGGTCAAACTGAGCAGAGGGAGGAAATCAGTCCGATTTGCAGACAGTAAAGTTCTGTCAGGCCAAGTATCACCGGGAAGTGAAGGAGGAATGAGATTGGGCCATAGATGGTTTGATGAGATCACAGAGGAAAGAGGGTAAGAAGCAGGATGGTTCCCGGTTAGGCAAGCCTAAAAGCTACTCCCACTGATCCATCTGCTGGTGAGACTACGCTTGATAGTTAGTGTTAGGTTATGGGACCCCAGAAAGCCTACAAATAGTCCATCACATGAGTATAGTTTTTGGGAAAACCTACCGCATTCAAAGCCTAGGGGACAGAACCCCTTTTCTCATGTACGAAAACTGGGAAGGGCATTCAGGAGGCCATGAAGACCTGGTAACCCAGCGTGACTGGGGATGACATTGTAGGCGAGAGGTCCAGTTATGCCCAAGGACAAGAACCATCTTGTCATTTTGGTTTTTGGAAGATCCTGTTTCTGTTTAGGTTGCCACTTTTTGTACTTATTTCCCAAAATAAAGGTTTGAACTTGAGTATGTGGTCTTGACATATGTCTTGGTCCCAGGCTGCTCTGTGGCAAATCCTAGAATAAGTTTGTATTTTGATGTTAAGTGCTTTCTTGAGAAAGGAGCCTTACTTGGAAGACTTTGGCTCCCAGAAATATATATTCTCTGTATGTGAAATTCTGATTCCGTCTTCTTCCCCCGAAAATGATTATCGGTAAGTGGGCAAGGCTTCACCCTTGAGTGTTTGTTCAGGTTCATTAATAGTTTTCGCCATCTCTACCTATATTTTGAAGGGTGGAGGTGGTGAAAGTACCTTCTACATGTTTGTGGCCATCTTCCAGATTCGATGTTCTGAGGGCAAACATACCTGCTTGCATCCCTCTTATTGTATTTGTATTTAAACTGAATGCATTTATATATTTATTGTTTTGAAACAATTTTTATTAATTTTTCTAACAACTAAACAACATACAGAAAACAAAACTTAGCGGTGCATTTTATACATTATTGACTATTACGTATCTTGTTAAACTATCACCGCTACCTACCCTTTACCCTCCCCCTTAACTTGAGCCTACTCCAATTCGCCTTCCGCCGTTACATCCTCTTGGGATGATCCCTCTTCTGTCTTCTAGGAGGTATCATCCTTGCTTAAACATACCTGGGTGGACCCAACCAATGTAGCCACTAAATGCCTCCAGGCCGTCAATGTATCTGCCTCTTCCTCCCCCCTCTACTGGATGCTTCGGTCCATACCACCGTTTCGGTTTCTGCCCACCTCTTAAGGTCATTCCACCACACCTCTACCTTTGGCCTGTTACATGCTTTCCAGCCCATGGCAATCCTGCGCTTGGCCAATATGTAAGCCAGGTCTTTAAGTTTTCTCACATGCTTTAGCTTGCGTGGTCTGGGGAACCCCCCAAAATACATGCCCACACCGAATCCACATCTAGCATGACCCCCTTTTCTGTCAGGCGGTGGGCCACTTCTTTCCAGAATTTACTAATTTCCGGGCATGCCCAGACCATCTGGGTCATTTCCGCATTCCCTTCTCCACATTTGGGACATGATTGTATTTCTGCGTTTTTAAATCGGGCTATCCTCTGGGGGGTCATGTATGCTCTATGAGTTACATATAGCTGGATTTGTTGCAGCCTTGCATTTCTGGACACCTTCTTATGATACCGTTGAGCTCTCCCACAGCCCGTCATTCATACATTCCCCCACTTCCTCTTCCCATTCCTGTTTTAGCTGGGTTACCTCTCTCCCACCCCTGCTTATCAATAGTTCATAAATTCGGGAAACCTCGTGCCCTCCCTCTGTGATGTCATAGATTGTTTCAATGGTTGTATCTGGCTGGTCTTCCAGCACTATTTCAGACCATGTTTCTTTCACTCGTCGCACAAGTCTGGTATATATGTGATATGTTGCCCTTGATGTAGGCCCGTTTCCTCTACCAATGTGTTCAACTCCTACCTTCCCATTTTGCCATATGTCTCCCATTGTTGCAATGCCCACCGATTCCCAGTGCATGCATATTGTTTTCCTCAGTTGCACGTCCCCTTTGGTTAGTACTACTAGTGGTATCTGCAGGGAGCACGGGGTCGGGTTCTCCATAGCCTGGCAAGCTTTCCGCCACATTTGCCATCCCAATTCCAACATTCTCAGACCCCACTTTATCTCCAATTTGGGCAACCATATCCATTCTTTCAAGAAGAATGGGGAACACTCTGATCTCAGCAGTCTGGACTCCGCTGTTGGGTCTTCCGATAGCCATTTGGCCACATATTGTAGCTGACTGGCCCAGTGATAAATCTCAAAATTGGGAAGTTTTATGCCTCCTTTGTCATATGTGTTTTGTAGTTTCCACGGGGCTATCCTATTCCTAGTGTTGTGCCAGATGAAGCCTCTGCATATGCTCTGGAGTTTGGCAAAAAAACATTTAGGTATCATCCATGGTATTTTTCCAGAAAAGTGTATCAGCCTTGGTAATACAACCATTTTCAACAGGGCCACCATCCCCACCATGGCCAGTGGGAGCTTAGACCAGAATCTCATACTGTTCTCGATATTTGTATAGCCTTCTCTGTGTTGTGTTTGTGTTCGTCCTCCACTGTGTGATAGATATCTATCCCCAGGTATCTAATGGTTGTGGTCTCCCAGGGTATTTGTAGGATGGGTAATTGCTCCCGCGGGCTCCCTTTATATCTGCCCAGAGGGAATATGCGCGATTTTTTAGGGTTGACTGCAATGCCCGAGAGCAACGCGAACCGCTCCATTACTTCTAGGATATATTGCAAGTTTTCCTCCGGGTATCTTAGATATAACAACATATCATCGACATCCAATGATATTAGATGTGGCCCTCCTTTCGTATGAATCCCCACCTCTTCGTACTGTTGTCTGAGGTATATCGCTATGGGCTCTAATGCAAGGATATATAACATCGGGGGCCGAGAGCACCCCTGTCTGGTACCTCTACTAAGTTGCCACCTCTCCGAAATAACCGTTCCAGTCTTTACTCTGGCTAGTGGTGAGCTATATAATAGTTTAACCCATTTTAGATACTCAGGCCCTATACCATATTCATGTAAAGCTGCAATCAACCATGGCCATTTCACAGAATCAAAGGCCTTCACCGCGTCCAATGAGACTATTGCGACCTCTTGTGCTTCTTCTTCTGTCTGCTCTATGACCCAGTGAAGCCTTCTGAGATTGTCTGATATATTTCTATGTGGGACTTATCCAGTTTGATCAGGATGTATAAGTTTGCTTATAACCCATCTCAGTCTCCCGGCCAACACAGCCGTGAGTATTTTACTGTCCTGGTTCAGCATGGATAGCGGTCTGTACGATCCGCGCTCCATGCTCGGCTTGTCAGGTTTAAGAGTCGGGATGATTATCGCCTCCTTTAGGGATTCTGGCAGCATTCCGATTTCGAGAGCTTCATTTAACATGGCCAGTAGTGGGGGAAGCACTTCTGTCTTATATGTTTTATAGAACTCACTAGGGAGTCATCCAAGCCCAGGGCTTTGCAAGTGGGCAATTCTTTGATCACTGCTTCTAGAATACTTTTATATATTAGCAGATTTCTATCATGTGTTTCAATTTTTATATGCAAATTGGTATTTTATGTTATTTCTTAAGAATTTGTAAAGTGAATGAAGTGGTTTTTTAAAATGTTTTTCATATATTATTTGTAATGGCTTTTTGTTTAACACATGTATTCTTGGCTGATTGACACTGAGTGTTAGGGAGAATTCTCTGTTTAGGCTGAATTTCCTAACCTAGTGAGTCCCCCAGCAGCTTTGCTGGATTTTTGGGGTTTATTTTTTTTCTCCTGCCAAGAGTGAGACTCTTTTACCCTCACTCTTGGACATGATTTGAGTGTGTTCCTTTGACTCTAGATATGTTTAATGGGCTATGGGGTCTTTTACTCCATAGGGGATCATGTGTTTTTGTGATGTGTGTTACACAGCACCCTCAGTGCAGTAACACAGGGGTGTCATAGTGACCCCCCAGTATAGACTCCATACCCTGGGACGGACTACTGTCTCCCAGGGCATGTAAAGTCACCATTGACTTTACTAGTCTTGAATTCTGAACAGAACCAGTACAAACCATCATATTGTGGACGTACTGGCTGGGGCAATTCGATTGCCCCAGGGTCTGTTAGTCGAGGGGGCACGTCTCTGTCCCCCCTGATCGAGTTTTGGCTGGTGGCAGTGGATACTACTTTTTATATTCAACCGCAAATATTTCTCTATGGGATTTTCCCATTGTTGGAGGCTACTATCTTTATTTATTTAATTACGATAGCCTCGAACATACCGCCGGTTTATTTATTTATTATTAATTCTCCGGTTGGTATTTTTTGCCAAAACTCGGTTCTAAAATGGCGTTTGTGTTCTCTTCTGTGACTCCAACCCAAGTCGAGCCCTTTGTTCCACTTTTTGGCGGGCTTCTCCACAGAAGCCCTCCAAAGTGGTGCCACTCTGTCTGGGGTACTTAGGAGGGGTGGAGGGGGATTTAGGCACCCTGGACTGAGTTGCCTAGGCAACTCAAGTCGCACTCCGTCCTGATTGGCCCAAGTGGTGAGCCGGCCGGCTCACCACTTAGCATGTTTGAGTGACAGCTAGGCTGAGTGAATGGGGGTTTTCTGCATAAAAGCAGGGCTTTGGGGACTGGAACTTCAGAAGTCGCCACAGGACCTAAGAATCCGACGAGGGAGAAGCTGAGCCGACCTGCTATGACAACACCACCGGTGGAGCCCTGCTGAACCGTCTCACCACTTTTCCCAACGACAGAGGTGATCTCCCACCGGAGAGTCTTCTTCCTTTGACTGGTGGGGATAACCAGTTTCACTGTCTTTTCGCCTTCCCGACGCATCTCGTGGCCGCCTTGCCTGTGCCAAGCACCCCGGCAACCGGAATACCACGTTTTGCCACGAGCGCGAAATAAAGGGTACTACCTTTAACCGGAAAACTCTGCGGCTGGTTTCTTCCCTGGCAGTGCAACGACCTTCATTTTTCCTCCAAGTCAAGATCTTCTCTTCCCCTGGACGACGCCGAGACTTGCACCCGCTGCCAGGAACAACTGCCACCGCTGGAGGATCCTTCCCACTTAAGGTACCGTGTTCCGTCTGGCTTCCCTTGCCACCGACTGTACGGGGTAGATTTAGCCCCCGGCTTTCGAACCTGGGTTAGCCTGGGACACCCTGGCTAAACTTTTCTGAGCCTCTCTAAACTCTTTTCGAACTCTCTGCAAGACTTTCAAAGCCTAGTGTAACTGTGTGTTCTTGGGCGCATTTGTGCTCTGCTCTCTCTAAGAGTGGGCCCAGCCTATGGACTTTGGCTCACAAGTGACTTTTGCTCTTCTGCCTTGCTAAAAGTGTTCCTAAATCTTAGAGTGGTGTATCTTCACATATTCTGTCTTTTTCCCTCCCTTCTTCATGAACTTATTGGAGTGCCATCTATAGTTAAGCGCTCACTTCTGTCTGGAAATAAGTGGTGTTAACTAAGACTTGTCTGATAAGGAATAAGGATTGTATATATTATAATAGTAACTGTGTTTAGAGTGTTTTACAATAAGAGTGCTGGAGTGTTTCAAACAGTGTGTTTTTAAATAAATAATTATATACTTTGATACCAAAGCTCTGGTCAGTGTTTGCTTTTGCTATTGTGTCTGAGTGCCTATTGTGTATACTTTGCACACTGCCTAACTCTTCTTGAGGGAAGTCTGACTGCTCAGCCACAGCTACCAGGTAAATCTGGGTGGTACAGACTGCTACCAAGTGGGTTTACTGCTAACACCTGTAGTCCTAAATCTTTTGCAGTGTTCCCAAAGGGAACTGCACAGGTTTCTGCCTAACACTGACACCTCAGTCAGTATGCCCCACAGTGTGATTCAGTTTGTGATGTTTCCCTGTACAACTCAATTCACTTGCTCAGTCAAAACATAATGTAATTTTCATAAAAGGCATTATGTAATGTAACATTATGAAGTTAGGGCAATCTAATGTTTAGGAATAGAGAACGTTTTTGTTATTTAAAAAAAACGAGGATAACAATGTAACTTTCAGATCCAGGAAGAACATAACATCATATTTACAAACATGCTCCAGCAGCTGTCGTGTATGTATACAGTGTCCTTATGTGACTTTGTTTTAAACTGATGAATACAAATGCACAACAGATCAAAATAATTGGCAACAAACACTATCACATTTGGAAGCTAATGTAAACTGTGAATTGGGTTTATGTTCAGTGATTGCCAGCAACTGTTGTCTTGATAATATTTTTTGTGTTTTTCACAGGTAGAGGCAAGCTTGAGGCGCCTTCGTGACCCACTAAAACTAAAGCTTCCGATTCAGCAATTAAATGCGGACCATTGAAGGGAAATGCTTGTCTTCTTTTTCCATCCTTTTTAAACTTGCACTTTTATGCTGAAAGCTTACAATACTGTTTATTGCAACAAATGGAAACTGGATACTTTTGGCCACTTGTTATGAAGATAATACTGAAATTGTTAAAATAAACAACCAGTGAAAAAATTGTCTTAAAGAGTGGAGTGTTTATTTTTGTGAATGTATTTGTCTGGGAATATTACATTTGGGCCAGGTTATAAAACATCTTGGACATTGAAGCACCAAGCAGTTGGCTGGCGTATCCTTAAATAGCAACATGTGTGACAAAATCACACACTCAACCGCATTGTAGCTTGGGCAGTTGCATAGAAGATCTGTGCAAAGCATCTATTCATGACTTATTCAAATTGAGGGAGTTGGCTTGTTCAAATTCAGAAAATCCGTATTGTGGGGACTCAGAAATGAGAGATGGACAAGAATGTTGTATTATTCTCAAAGTCAGACATTTTATTAAACAGAAATGGGTTGGAAAAACGCCTCTGTAGCCCTATTACAAAGAGGATTCTTCCTGCCTGGAAAACTAAAACTAAGGATCTGCCTGTGTCAAGAAGTCAGTAACTTAAAAGCCGTCCTTGTATCCAAAACATTCTAAGCTCACCCTCACACTAGAAACAAAACAACAAAGAGCACATGGTGAAGAGGGGGTTGTCAAGTATTTGACTTGACAACCCCATCTTCCTCACATGAGTGAATTGGAGAATATGGAAAAGCTAACTTCACAGTGCCAAGTATTGTCTCGTTGTGGAGTTCTGGCGGGACAGTAGCTTCATATATTATACTTCTTATTTGGCCCACTTGTGAGACCCACTGGTCAAATTGGGGAACATAATTTCCTAAATCCGATTGGGCTGGTAGGTCGGGGATGACAGCCACCACCAGATCCAATTCTTTTCCCAGGATAGTGATTGCGATTTGTGTTTGTGAGTGTTCCTCAACATGGTCATGGATGCGCCCTACTTTCCATCATTGGGGAAGCAAATCTGTTCTTATTGCGCAACCCCTACTTCCTGTATCCAATTGGGCCCAAATGATCTTTCCTTTCAGGACAGCAGGGATGGTATAGATATGTTTGTCCCCTCTGCATAGGATAGTGCAGGATTGTCCCTGGCTTTAACCTTTCTCCTGGGGTATTGTTTCCCTAGAGTGGGCAGACATTTTGCTCTTATAAGAGATCCCTGTACTTAATTCATCTTCTGCCCTGATAGTGAGTTTGAGTTTTCTGATCTGCGAGATGGACAGTGGTGTGTGGGCTGTTTTATACTCCTACAGAGGAAACATTATGATTCCAAGGAATGGTAGGTTCCAAAGAATCCAGATTATTCCCATGAGGGATCTGATTCATTCTCACTACCTTCTTGTTCCTTGCCTCTGAATTTAGTTTGAGTGTTACTTCTAGATTCCCCAAGGGTAGACAAGGAGGAACTCATGGGAATAGTGTGACTGAACATTTTCCTTTTGGATTTGGGAAATTTCCTCTCCTGGGAATGTTAAACGACATTCTTTTTTTACCTCAGACCTTACTTTTTGTGGAGAGAAACATTTCAAAGATGTTGAAACACCGGGAGATTTGGATTTCTCCCACAAAGTCTTGCCCTCAATTTGTTTACAATCTGCTCCCTTTATTACATGATAGAAAATATTTTCTCGGGGAGTCATTCCTCAATTGTTCCTCTTTATTCTTTCTGGAGGATGGTTCCCATAGGACCTCACATACTAAGCTTCCCACTCTTTTGCCACTGTTGATTTTTTTAGGAGATGTAGAAAAATTGAAATACATTTCAGCTCTCCTACACAGGAAAGAATGGGTAACATTTGTAACTTTCCTTCTCTGCAGGGTATAATATGGAGGCACAGGCTGGTGAGGTACTCTATCTGATATTTCAAAGAAACTATCACTTTGTCTTTTCCAAGTACCAGACATTCTTGGGGACAGAAAAGATGGTAGATGTACTCTTATGTCCCGTCCCCTTTCCTCCATATTGTATGGACGTCCCTTCCAAGGGACGGGAGACGGAACCTTTTTTCACCAGAAAAAACATTCTTCCCCTTTAAATTTAGAGGCACGCGTGGGTGCGGCCCAGGGAGCATGCGCTGCCCTGACTCCGCCCTCCGGCGCCACACCTCAGCCACCTTTTCCGCGTCCACAGGAACAGGCCAAATTCACCAGCGCTCCTGGGTTTGGCTCTGGCCATGTAATTCCACGTGCAGATACTTCTTCTCTTTGTCTTTTTGTCTTTTTGGCCCTCATTACGACCCTGGCAGAAATCGAAAAACGATGGCGGAAATGCAATACCGCCATCGAATAGCGCTCGGTGCGATTATGACCCGTCACCGTAAAGTACGATGCCATTAGCGACACCGTAGTGAACGCCAACGCTAACTGCACCAAGTACGCGCACGCGCGCCATGCCAAACCGTAATTACCACCATGGCGCAATGGTACGCGAATTCTGACCCTAGCGGACATGTACCTAACGCCATCAAGCATGGCGGAAAGTACCATTCCGCCATGGTGAGAAGTATGGCATCGCGAATCAACCGTAAACGGCCCTACTGAGTGCCTGTACACCACTCCCTGGCCACATTGCACAACTCCTCGTAGGTGCAATGAAGTCACACAATGCAACCAGTGAAATGTACAAGTCACCCATGCATGCCAACGAACAAATGAATCTAGGGGCTCCAAGTACCTTGTGAGTGGCCATCCATATTTGCCATGGCACCATTGCCGCACTGATGCAGCACAGGCATGTGAAGGTTCAAGTACAGCAACATGAGCAGAAAAATGAGACAAACAAAAACAGGCCCCCCCATCGACTGACACCAGTGTAAGGCAACATTCAAAGCAGTATCCTGAGTGAGACTGCACCAGCCCTGTACTCCTGCCAGTAAACAAACCAACCATCAGCGTAAGCATGTACCACACAAGTTGGCAGAGTGACTGAGCAGCCAGGCACATCTCAAGAGGGGCCAATGGGAGCTGCAGGGCACAGATGGCACGAATACAGAAGCTATTCCAATGGACATGACCTCAGTCTCCCTCCAAGAAACGCACGCAAACACAGGCACCTGTGACCAGCCATATTCTGATAATCACATCATTCCACCAATCCACCTGGCTGACCGGCATCTGTTACACAAAAGCTAATCCCCCGCCCCCTGAGCATGACATCATCAAAACAGTCATAATGGTAGCCCCTATCCCTGACCACACTGGGCTTCGTAGGCAAACGCGGCCAGTACAGTACCACGCAACTATACTCAGAAGCCGGAACCCAATGCAGATCTTCTCACAATACATCGCTCCACAAATAGGAATATGCTACATTACTTGCAAAGAATAACGCTACACGGTTAATATCAGAATAGAAATTTAATGCACCACAAAATCACCAAGCCCATACAGCCATTAGGTCATGAACCCCAAAATATATTTCATTATTGTGGGCTGCATCCGCAATAAATGACCAGCTTCTTCTTGTGTGACGCCCTGTTCCTTCATGGTACACAGGGGCTACATTCACGTTCAAAAAGGCAACATGGAAGCGCCTAGAACCGCAGGGCCGTCCCATTAGGTAGGCACTAGTCCAGCTGAAAGGTCGAAATGTTGCTCCTAGCCACTAGTACTGCGTAAGGGCATGTGGCCCATTGGCGATCGTCCCATAAGATCGTAATGGTGCTCCACTGATTAACTCGAAGCAGCAGGTGTCGGGAGTAAAAGCCATCTGCAGGAGTGGCATACAGATGGCAGCGGCAAAAGGGGAGGAGATACCTGTCACCCAAATGAAATGAAAAAGAATAGTATGGCCATCAGAACTTGATTTGTATTACTCACTTCAATGATCACACTAAATCTACAGCCATATGCATGCTAGCCCACTCCAAAGGATTATTCCCACCCAAAAATCACTTGCGAATCATAACTATAAAAATCGAGGTGAAAACACTATTACAAACGAGTGTTTGTGTGCATGCGTCTGTCAAAACAGAATCCATTCGATGGGATTAGTAACGTGCATAGACACAAGTGTTTGAAGGCGCGTCGAGACAGGGAGGGTTCAACAAGGGCAGATAGACGATGGTCCCACTATGGCAGCTCTGCATCACATAGCGCAGGGGAGGTGGATAGATTCCAAAAAGCCCTGTACATGGCAAACTCCATCAAATCATCTGTCCATGCATCCATACATCATTCCCTCATCCCGGTATGAAAACGCCTGATTATGTACTCACATAACATGTGAAATTTCCATTGAGTCTGTGCGTAATGCAGTCTGCAAAATCCACTGTGCTCCAGGCCGGAATTCCAGTGTTGTGAAGTAACATGTATTTGGGAACGTCCTGCCTTACCGTCCACCACGCTATTGCGCATCCCATACTATTCATATCAATCATTGCATTCTCGCCATGGCCCCTGTCCCAAGGACATTAAACAATAGAACGTTATATTTGCAGTCAGACCTGTGGGCGTCTCCTCGCCGCTAGCTGAAGACCGAAAGCGCCGTCCTTCGAATTCCTCATTTGCAACATCATGTCGAAAAGGCATCTGTGACCGCTTGAAATCACAAATCCATCCATGTAGTGCGGCAATGTGTGAAAATGCAAAGTGGCTTCACTCACAAATGGGACGCCCCGCCCGTCGGTGAACCGCGGTACAGTGCTGCATGAGGGTCCACCGTTAATCGAGTACTACATTCCACTGACCCTTCACAAGTTTGTTCGCGACTGCAAAGATAGTATGTGAAACAATGGGACCATAGCAGAATGAACATATGAACCAATATTTCACTGCCATCGGGATCAAATACATGATTGTAATAGCAAGATGCCATGCGTCGAATTGCAGCGTTGTGTGCGGGACGTGCTCGCCCAAAGGGGATTGCAGCTTGCACAGGTGGAATGAATCACCACAGGTGGAGGCAATACAGCTTGAAAACACATAAATTGCACACCCAACCCCCTCACACAACCACACCCACTCCAAAATGCTACCGGCAGGACTAGCGATGTTGGCCCTGGGGGACCTGATAGCACTGCAAGTACTCCAACTTCAAGAAGAACACGAACACCAACTACTACAACAACCGGCCGCACAGAGGAGACGCAGGAGGAGGAGGAGGGCAAGGCAGGGCCAGCAAGGCCCGCCAGCACAGCCACTACCACCACGCAGGCAGCCCGCAATCCCACGCCTCCGAGCACATCCGTTCAACCTCACGGATGAGCAGATCCACACCCTCTACCGTTTGGACCGGGACACCATAACCGCCATTGTGGACATGACACAGGCTGACCTTGTCAGCATGATAGATAGCCCAACCGCCATCCCACCCCTACTGAAGGTGGTGTCTGTACTCCACTTCCTGGCCACAGGCACCTACCAGCACACAGTCGGACAGTTGCATGGCATTTCACAGCCAGTGTTCTCACGGACACTATTGCAAGTGCTCGATGCCCTCCTGAAGCACGCAGACGACTACATCTCTCTACCACTCTCGGAGCAGGAAATTACGAATACAAAAGTGGGATTCCATGCACTTGGCGGCATACCGGGTTGCATTGGTGCCATCGACTGCACCCATGTGGAATTGGTCGTCCCACATGCCATGGAGGCTCAGTACCGCAACCGAAAACAATTTCATTCTCTTAATGTACAAATGGTGTCTGACTCCAACAGGATCATTACACATTGTTGTGCACGCTTTCCTGGATCAACCCATGATTCTATGGTCTTGAGGAACTCTACAATACCACGCTACATGGAGCGACACGCAGGGAACAGATCCTGGCTACTCGGTGAGTCTCATTTCATGCATGATAATGTGGGGTATGTGATGCGGCAATGACCTGGCAGGAAGGGGGGGGGTCATACGTAGCAATGTCATTCCACAAACATCCTTTATTGTCCACATACAGGTGATGCCGGGTATCCACTGAAGAGATGGCTCCTTACACCACTCCGGAACCCACAGAACCAGCATGAGGAGGACTACAACCATGCCCACTCACGTACCCGTGTAGTCATAGAACAGGCATTCGGCCTACTGAAGTTTCCGCTGCCTCAGCAGGTCTGGCGGGGCACTCCTGTACCGCCATGAGAAGGTTGCAAAGATGGTCATGGCATGTGTCATGCTACACAACATGTGCGTACGTAGAAATGTGCCCATGCCCCCTGACGCAGAACTGCAAGCACCTGAAGATGGTCATGATGAGGGTGGGGATGTGGCAGCACCTCAAGGAGTCTGCGAGGCACAGGAGGGCCGTGACATTTGTCAGATTCTCATTGATTCATGCTTCTAGCACTCACGCCTGGTGGCTGATACATGGACACGGGACTTGTGGCACTGTGTGTGTCTGGAACATGCACAATATGGACTGTACGCCTATAAAGGCCTCGTACACAAAGATCAATGTCCACACATCTCATTGGATGATCGTGCATTGTTTATAGCATATGTGAAATTATGTTACACACCCCATCGACCCGCCACCCAAGTGAGCCCAACACACCCCCTCCACCCTCCTACCTCCCCCCCGAACACCAGTGTCCGAAGATGCTCATTGTCAGTGGGCAGACGCTATTGCAAGCCCCCTCTCCGGGTATCAGGGGCACCCCTGCCTGTGGAGCGCAGGTTCCTCCCAGATCTACGTTGGGGGCTGCCCTGGACGGAACTTGCAACGGATGATGTCTCTGCCTGCTCACGTCCATGCATGTCCCTAAGGGTTTGTGAGAGCTCAGTGAGCACACGGCGCACAGCGGCAAGTTCAGCACATACGTCTTTGGACGTCGCATGCAGTTCCCCCCTCAGGCTCTCGGTGCTTCTCTCCATTTGTACTCTCAGGCTCTCGGTGCTTCTCTCCATTTGTGCCCTTAGTGTCTCTGTACTTCTCTCCATTTCTGCCCTAAGTGTCTCAGTTGATGTTTCTATGGCTGCCTTAGTACCCCCACATTCATCAGCATGGTCCTTGAGGAGCGTGGCCAGTTGCTGCTGTTGCACGATCACCTGGTCGAGGGACTGTTGCCTCTGCTGTGCCATGGCCATTTGCGGTGGTGTCACAGAGGGGCTGGTCACCTCATGTTGCCTTGCCACAGGGCTTGTGGGGGATGGCCAGTCGTCGTCTTGTGGGTGCCCCTGCGTGGTATCCTCATGGTGTACGGGATGGAACAAACAGGGGGATTGAGACAGGTCATGGATGGATCTTACTTCGACATCCCCGTTTTCTGTGTCGGAGCATGCTGCCATTAATGCAGTGTCACCTATGGTGCTGCTGCCACCAGAAGCAGTGCCTTCTGTGGCATCCATTGGGGGGACCTGTGGTGGTGCTGTTGTGGGCATGCTGGCTGCTGGGGTGCCTGTTGAAGTTCCCTCCTGTGTGCTGCCACTTCATTTGTGCTGCTGCTGTGTCTTGATGCGTGCAGCTGAGGTGGAGGGTCTTTGGCCTCCACCTCAGCTGCACGTCGTTTGAATCGGACCCTGTGGTGGAGTAAAGGAGGGCGAGCGTTATTAATGGGTCTGTTGAAATTGGAATGGCAATGTATCACATGCATTGGGGTGGTACCTGAGGGTGATTTGGGTCGGGGCCTTGGAGGTGGTTTCATTTTTGTGTGGATTGAGGATGCAGTTGTTTTGCAGCCTGCAGTTAGGGTGTGCCTGCTGCACGTGTAGAGGGTGTTTTTAGGATTTTTAATTATTTATGTATTTAATGTGAGTTTTAAAGTGCGCTATCAGGCCAATGTATGTGGACGTTCTCCTGGACATGTGTTACTGTTGCACTATGTGGACACATGGTACTTCACATGATTGGACATTGTGGATTTAGCATTGTTTTATTTGGCCCACCTACCTGATTCTTCGGATGTCTGCACTCCTTTCTCCATCCCTCCGACTCCCTCTATACTCTCCATTCCAATGGTGGAGGCACAGATTTCTTCCCAGGGGGTCAACTTGATGGGTGATTCCGATCCTCCCCCGGTAGCTGTGGCAATGTTACGGTTGGCGGATAGTATGCTCCGTACGCGTATCCGCAGGTCGTCCCATCGCTTTCTGCATTGCTGTGGATTGCGGGGTGCGGTCCCCACCGCACTTACCCGCTGTGCCACCAGGGCCCATATGGCCTTCTTGTTCGCAAGTGCCGTCCTGGTCATTTGCGTCGAGAAGACGACGGCAGCATTCTCCTGGAGGGTCTCTGTGAGCACGGTGAGTTCCTCACGGGAGAAGTGGACCTGTCGCTTGCGGTCGCACGCTTTTTTCGCTACTTTTCCCATTTTTATTGCTTTCACTGGGGTGGATGACGGGTTGGGATGTGTCTCAGGGTAGTATTTTTTATGGTTGTGTGGGAATTCAGATTTTATAGGTGTACGGCGTGCTGTTTCCCGTTCCGGGACCATTTTTTAACTTCCGTTTCCGTATATTTACGGTCACCGTACTTTCCGATTGCCGCTCATTACGGTGACCGCTCAGATGGGTGGCGGAATTGCACCTAGGGCGCCGTACGACGGCGGTGAGGGGCGTTTTGGGGACATTTCCGCCATCGCGGACTTTGCACTTCCGCCATGGCGTAGTGCTCGTGCCCGATGGGTCGGAATTAGCCGCACTTTGCTCCGTCGTGCAATGGCGGAAACGCTATTTACGCTATGGCGGTCAGGTCAGTCACTTTCCGCCAGGGTCGTAATGAGGGCCTTTGTCTTTTTATCATTCAGGTACTGTGTCCTCAGGCATCGCGCTCCTCCCCGGCGCATGTCGACTTATACAGGGTTCAGCAGGTGTGTATCCTGCAACAGGCTCTTCCCAACTTCAGACCCCCACACCCTCTGCCTACGTTGCCTTGGCCCAGACGACGGTTGGCAATCTTGTTCAGTGACTCGCTGTCCTCGAAAGCGCTGAGGAACAGACTAGCCAGGTGGAGGGAGCTCTTCCAGAAGTCGCCTCCAGAGGATCTCAAGAACTTTGTGAAACATCAAACCAGGCCCAAGGTAGGGCACATATTCTCCATCACATCCCGCAAGGGAGACACCTTCCCAGGGACTCTCCCACGCGAGAGGGACCAGTCAGGACCTACTACCAGCACATGCACCGAGGCTGCTTCAGCTACTGGCCTTCGGGTCGAGGGATCCTCCCGGTGGCTGTGTTGAGGGACCGGAAGGTTCTTTTACCGGGTCTTCACCCGAGGGGCTACGCCCTTTTACCGGCACCATGGCTCAGCGCTTACGCCTTAATACCGGCAATACGTCCGAGGAGGTGCCTAAACGCAGCTCTACCGACCCCCGCGTCGAGGGTGTCACACCTACGGGCCTAAGCCCGAGGAGCAGGGTAGGCCTCTTGATCCACACACAAGAGTCTTGGAGGAGGCCGGGCCCAGCGGGCCGAACAAAACGTCGCAGGCAGCTCGACAAAATGACCACCATGCCAGAAAGAGGCACCCGTCCGACGCCATTCCAGGAATTCAACGAAGAACGAGTGTTGAGGTGGGACTGGCCTCAACCAGGTACGTGGCCTACAGTCTACCCCTCATTTGCGCAGGGCAGCTTTCCTTTGCGTCCATATGGACAGGGTACAAAGCGGCTTCAGCAGCTCCCCGTCAGCACCCCCTGCCACCTCTTTGGTCAATGAGGAGGTGCTCTTCGAGAAGTTCCTCGGCCCATGAAGTCACCTAAGATGGGGCTTATCAAAGACGCCATCAGGGAAGTCCTACCTGCAATGCTACCACAGACGCCTCCATCGGGCCCCCTGGCCCCGGTGCAGCCAGCTCCAGAGCCAACTCTGCAACCTCTGCCGCCTCCTCAGCCTCCGGCTGCGGTCCCTGTGCACCAGCCTCCGGCGCCATCTACTCCTCCTCCACAAGATCCTCCAGATCCGCAGGCTACGGACGAGGAGGAGGATCCAGACACGCCATCCTCAGCCAGGGCCTTCCACGAACATCTTGCTGGGCTGGCGGAGTACCTGGACCTACCCCAACCCGAGGTCGAACAGCCGGCAAAGGGGGTTCTGGCTGAAGTCCTCCCACAACGCCCCTCTGCCAAATCAGGGATTCCTATGCAGACCGATGTAGTCTCCATGGCCAAGAAGGGCTGGCTCATCTCCCACTCGGCCCAGCGGGTCAATCGACGCCTGGACGGCAAGTACAGGCAGGTGGAGGGGGATTGCTCTCGCCCATCCTCAGCCACACTCCTCGGTGATCGCTGCAGCATCATTATACTTCAAGCCCCAGTTGTCATCAGCCTCTTCCTCGGCAGTGCTGCTAGGCAAGGAGGAGAAGATCTTGGGGGCATATGGCAAGAAACTTTGTTCCAACACCTCTTTACATCTATGTCAGGCCAACGCCAATGCCATGCTGGCAGCCACCAACCAAAGATTATGGCGGGAAATTGCTGACTTCCTCCCGGAACTCACCACCCAGAGCCAATCAAGCTTTAAGGCAGGGCTAGCTGAGGCCAAGCTGGTTGCGCATGACCTCATGGAATCCACAGTGGCCCATATTGACACCTTAGGCCGTGCCATCTGTATTGCCACGCACACGAGAAGGACAGCCTGTGTCCGGGAAACACAATTCAACCCGGATGTCCAGGAACGCATACTAGATCTTCCATTCGAGCGGGGCGAGCTCTTCCACTCCTCTACGGACGAAGAGCTGGACAAAAAGAAGAACAGCTCACAAACAGCTAAGTCTTTGTCCATCCTTACAAAGACCATGTCTAAATCATACACCCAATCTCAGCAACGCTCCGAGAGGGGTCGTACGTACAGAGGGTTCCGGGGCTTCCACGAACAGAGATCCAGTCAGCCTGACCGCTTGCCGTCTCAGAACCGGCACAAGCAACAAAAGGGTGGGGGTAAGTGCTTTTTCCAGTCCCCCTCCTCCGTGACAGCCTCTGAGGGAAAGGAGGCATGACACGCCCCTTTGGATCCACGTGTCTCCGGTGGGGGGCAGGCTTGCTCTCCATGCACATTTCTGGTGCCAGAATTTTGCGGACCCCTGGATCCTCCCCGTAGGATCCATGGGGTACCGCTTCCCTATCCCAGCCTCTCCTCTCTCCTCCCCTCCACTCCCACAGGTGGGGACAGCAACTCTTTTGGCGGAGATCCGGTAGCTAGTAGAGAGCCAGGCAGCGCAGGAAGTCCCAACCTCCCAGCGAGGCTTTGGCTTTTACTCCAGGATTTTCACCATGCAGAAGAAGAACCAGGCGGGCCTGAGAGTTGTGCTGGACCTTTCCACCCTGAACCTCTCCTTACTGGATGTGCTCCGTGGATCTGAAGCACGCGTACCTTCACGTCCCGATTTGGCAGCCCCATCGTTCTTTCCTACGGTTCAGGATCATGGGCTTCCATTTCCAAGCCAAGGTCCTTCTTTTTGGCTTCAACTTGGCCCCCAGTGTTTTTACCAGGCTCATGAATACGGGCCTCTACATCTACCCATGCCTCGACGACTGGCTCGTCAGGGCTACATCTCCGGAAGCAGTTCTCCACTCTTCCAATGCCCTTATGAACACACTGCACGATCTGGGCTTCTCGCTCAATCTCAAGATGTCACAGCTGCAGCCTACGCACACTCTGACATTCTTGGGCCTCTTCTGGGACACGTGTTCCAAGAAGGTATTTCCATCGAAGGACAAAATCTCGGCCATCAAGAGGGCCACCGCCCATTTCCTCAGGACAGAATAACCTTGGCATGGTGGTACCAACTTCTCCTGGGTCTTCTGGCAGCGGCCTTATTAGCCATTCTGCACACGAGACTAAGGATGAGGAGGATTCAGCTGCACGTCGCAGCCTCATGGAACCAGGAGTGGGGCTCTCAATCTGAGATGATCAACGTTCCTCCATCTCTCCACCCGGACCTGACTTGGTGGTCCAGAGACTGCAACCAGCGGACGGGCAAGCCCTTCCAGCCGCCAACTCCGCAGGCCACCATCACCTCGGATTCCTCGCTCGAGAGCTGGGGAGCCACCCTGGACGATCTCTCGGTCCTCGGCACCTGGACTCGACAGGAGCAGGAATACCACATCAATTGGTTAGAGCTTAACGCCATCTGGCTGGCGCTCAGGGCAATCCTACCACTTCTCAGGGACAACTCGACCAGCATGTATTACGTCAACAAGCAGGGAGGCAACAGAGCCCCTCCTCTGTGCAGACTGGCGATCAGCATCTGGGAGTGGGCCCTGGAAAACGGCATTTACCTCACGGCAGTCCACCTCCCGGGGGAATCCAACCTGGAAGCGGACAGGCTCAGCAGGCTGGGAGCAGACAATTACGAGTGGCAGCTAAACAGCCTCGTTATTCAGGAGATCTTCAACAGGTGGGGTCACCCCCAGGTGGATCTCTTTGCCACCTGGCACAATATGAAGTGTCCCCAGTTCGCATCCTGGCAAGGTCAGGGCCCCGGCTCTCTCGGTGACGCGTTTCACCTCCAGTGGACCAGCATGAAAGCCTACGCCTTTCCGCCCACGCCCCTGATTCACAGAGTAATTTGCAAAATCAAGGAGTCTCGCCAACTCCTCATCATTCTAATAGCTCCATGGTGGCCGGCCAGGCCATAGTTTTCAGAGCCGCTCAGTCTCTCGGGAAGTGCCCCCGATTTGCCTCCCGATGGGCCCAGCACATCTTCTGGCACAGCAGGGGGGCAGAGTCATCCACCCTGCACCAGGGAAACTAGCCCTCACAGCGTGGTACCTGAGCAGGTAACGTTTCGGCACCTTAGCCTCTCACAGGCCAATCTGGAGATCATACAAGGTGCCAGGGACAAAGCTACCAGGGCCCAGTACAAAGAAAAACAAATGGACCAGATTCTGCCACTGTGCAGACTCCAAGGGAATCGACCCCCCCTGGCATGCACCTTGGATGTGTGCTCTCCTTTTCGGCGCACCTCGCTCATTCAGGCGTGCAGGTGGACACCTGCCGCACATACCTCGCAGCCATTGGGGCCTACAGGAACTCGGAGGAGGGCATTTTCTCCTCCTCCAACCCTATCGTCAGGAAACATTTTACGGGCCTTGCAAGGCTCTACCGCCCGTCAAGAGACCGCACCCAGTGTAGGACCTTAACATAGCCTTGGGCGCCGTAGCGCACAAACTATTCGAGCCAATGGCATCCGTGGACATCAGGCTGGTCACCATCAAGACAGCCTTATTAGTCGGCCATACCTCGGCTCGTAGAGTCAGCGAAATCCAGGCGCTGGTCGCCTCTGAGCCATATACCACCTTTCACCCAGGACAAGGTAGTCCTGCGGGCACACTCAGCATTTCTGCCCAAGGTTCTGTCTGCTTTCCACTTGAATGAGGAAATAGTCCTTCCTACGTTTTTTCCCGATCCCAAGGACGAAGCACAGAGAGTGCTGCACTGCCTGGATGTTAGGCATGCCCTGAAATTCTACTTGGACAGGACCAAGGGCTTGTGCGAATCGGACGCCCTGTTAAGGCTTCCATATCCCGCTGGATGGTCTCTGCCATCAAAGAAGCATATGAGGGCCAGCACAAGCTGCTCCCGGCCAACATGCATGCCCACGCAGTCAGGGCCAAGGCAATGGCCATCTCATTCCAGCACCATATCCCTTGGCAAGTCATAAGCAGGGCAGAGACTTGGGCCTCTCCCTCGGCTTTCTGCAAGCATTACTGTTTGGATGCTGGCTCTAGATCTGATGCGGCTTTCAGACAGGCGGTTCTCAGGAACCTATTTGCTTAAGGAGGATCTCCTCTCCACCCTGGGGCTACAATCAGTTGTAATCGCCCATACAGTATGGAGGAAAGGGGACAGGACGTAAGAGTAATTATAGGTTACTCACCGTAGTGACTAACATACTCTCAGTCTATAGTCCCCTTTCCTCGATACATCCCCAACCTCCCCCCTAAAAATTCTGGTGTCATTAGGCAATGTTAAATCTATTGTCGACGCGTCAATGGGGACTGAGGCGTGGCGCCGGAGGGCAGAGTGAGGGCAGCGCATGCTCCCTGGGCCGCATCCCAGCGCGCCTCTAAATTTAAAGGGGAAGAAGGTTTTTTCTGGTGAAGAAAGGTTCCGTCGCCCGTCCCTTGGAAAGGACGCCCATACAGTATAGAGGAAAGGGGACTATGGACTAGGAGTACGTTAGTCACTACGGTGAGTAACTTATAATTTACCCTCTACCACTTTCCCAGCTGTAAAAATAGCGTAGTGGGCTAATAGTTGGAAAAACACCCCCCACCCTAGAATGTAAATGAGTAAGGGGCTCTTGGTCTCTTCCTAAAGGTCGCAGTCCACTGGTAGTAAAAAGGAGGCGTCTATATTTTTCTTGGGTATCTGACTCACTGGTGGAAGGGGGGGGGTGTTCCACCCTTCCCCGGATGTAAAAACTGTGGGCTGAATCTTTGCTCTACTCCTGTGGGATCCCAGCTTGTTTCAACTGGGTCCAATCCCACATCTGACACCATATGTGAGAAATCAGATATTAGAGGTGGACACAAAGTTGTATTATTCTCAGTCAGACATTTTACTGACCAGAAATGGGTTGGAAAAACGCCCCTCTAGCCCTATTCCGAAAAGGATTCCCCCTACCTGGAAAACTAAAATTAAGGAACTCTCTGTGTCAAGTAGTAGTCAATAACTTAAAAGATGTACTTGTGTTTGAAACATTCTAAGCAGACCCTCATACTAGAAACAAAACAACAAAGAGTGCATGGACATTCTTTTGACTTGATATTTAGCAATAAAGTGCTCAAAACCAAAAATGTAAGGATAGTTCCAACAAAAAGGGCTTTTCAAGGAAAGACCCTTGGATCCAGAGGGGGTTCCCTTCCCCTGGATTTTTAAGCAGGATGGCAAAATGTGTCTCTTTATCTGGTTCCTTTATGTCAAAAGTGTCTCTTTACCTAACAGTTTATTTGTAGCAAAGTGTATTTTTATCCAACAGTGCCTTTGTATCTTGGTACTGAATTCACAAGAGTTTTATTCAAACAATAAATTCCATAGGTCTTTCTTGAACTTCAACCAATGCATTCCATATCAGTGTTTCGTTTAGCTTTTATTGCCACTTTTGCGGATTGCCTGGTATACTTCCCTGCCAGGAATCCTTCTATGGGATTTTCATATCCCCTGGTATACTCCCCTGCCAGGTATGTCCCCACAATGTCAAAACTCTTCATACAACTTCAGGTGTTTGGTGTACTCCCCTGCCAGGACCTCTTTCATGGGCTTCTCAGATCCCCTGGTATACTCATATGCCAGGCATCTTCCCATAATGCCAAAACTCTTCATACAACTTCAGGTGTCTGGTGTACTCCCCTGCCAGGACTTCTTATTAGTTTCACTGTAGCACATACCCTGAGGTGTATATTTACTTATGGTAACATTTGTTTCAACTTTCCCCCACATTGACATCTCATACATCCGTACTGGCATGGGGCTTGTTGCAGCACTTGGTTTTGTTTGTTTTCAAATGTTCTACTTATTGGCATTTGAATTTGTTCTTTTCATTGGTTGCATTTAAACAAGCTTTGTAGCCTTGTGTCATTTGCAACCCCATACAATTCAAATAATTGCTGGCGTGCGTGTGGTAATTCCCCAGGGTCCCCCGCTGCTCTAGGCAGACTCATCAGGTCTTCTTTGTGTTTCCGAAATTGCTTGCGCTTCCACTGTGTTGTTCCCTCCCCATTAGGAATGTGCAGATGCTGTGCCAATGTCCGCAGCTCTGCGAGCAACCGCCGGCTTTCCTTAACCGGAGAGCACTATTTGCTTGGGCAGTCATATTCCCGGGAGTTTCTGCGGGGCCTCCAGCCACTCTGCAGCTTACTTTTCCCTGTGCTTCACTCCCCGTCTTGCCACACGGGTCTGGATACCTCGCAGTCAGGAGCGCCAACAGGGGTTCCTCGTCCTCTCCTGCACAGCCTTTTTGTGCACTGCCTCTGCCATTTTTAAATGCCCCGCTCACTTTAGGTGCAACAAAACAACTAGCCTGCATGTTAGACTTCAGGCTTCTCTTAGTGTGCATAAACTCTTTCCTCCTCATCCTCGTCTCAGTACCTGAGGGTTTATGGGAGTTGAAGTCCATAGATGTTACTGAGTTTCTTGGTCATGGTTGTTCAAAAGTCTCACAAAAAAGACACATCAAAACCAGAAGATGTTATGTAGGAGTTGTGAGTGTTTGAATCATAGATGGGAGCCTGACAAGAGTAATATAGAGGAAAGGTTTTCTAACATTTAGTATAGGGTGGAACGGTTAAGTGACAGTAAGCCATTAAGGTCTCCGGTAGCATAGTCTTCCTCAGGGGAAAAGGGGGAATACTGAGTCTCATCTGGTGGAATCACCACCTCCCCTGGTAGTTGTCTCCTCCCCTGTGATCCTCCCTTAAATAGCCGCCCTCAGGGTCAGGATCAGGTAGCGGCTGCCGTCCTCTGGCCACATGGAAGGAGGTGAGCGGGTGGAAATCGGTGATGACTCTGCTGGATTAATCACAGTATGTTGCAGTGAATCTGCATTCCAACCCCCAAGCGATAGAAGCCGTTTGCCTAGCAAAGGCAACTGTTTGCATTCAACAGTGCAATGGCAGATGTCATTTCTGCAATTGAAGCAGTTGTTGCTGATTTCCAATGTGTTTGTGTCTGTGCACAGAGAGTACACCAGCATAATCACACAGGTGTGGAGGAGGGCTGAGGAATTTGAGTGGATCTGGGTTCCTATACTTTTTTTCCATTAATCTTTTATTGTCTCTAGAGCATGTGGAGACAGTCCAGAATCACAGGGAAACCCCTGACTATGCAGCCATACTAGCGGTCTGGCTCTTTCTTGTACTGTGCCTGCCATTATCAGATTGATACCCTTGCGAGCGGAGCTTGTCCGTCTCCAAAGAGGATGACTCTTTCCAAATTGCTCTGGGATGGCTTCACTGTTGGGGCCAAAGAGTCGTTCAGCATTCATTTGCACAGAGAAAGATGCAGGTAATGAAGTTGAGCCAAGAGGCAGCTCAGATGCTGATTTTGAAGGTCTGAAGTTCTGAAACTATTGGGGGAACATGTGCACCTGGACATTGTGAGATGACCCAAAATATTTGTGATGTACTGCTCCCTGCAATGGCGTAGCAGGAGCCCCTGCACTCCCTGTGACAGCAGGTCTTGGGGGCCTGGGGCACAGCCCAGTCCTCGTCCATCAGGGTGAAAGCTGGGCCTGGGCTTGCAGCGTGAGAAAGAGAAGTACAGTAAAGGTTGGAGCTGACCTTGACATGTGTCACATTCCACGTTCAGCTCCAACCCCTTCTCTGGCTTCCTAGTGGCTCATATACAGGTACCAGGAAGCTCTCCCTGGTTCCCGTTTGTGAGAAGCACGGACGAGCCGAGGGTGGCCTGGAGTGACGGACTGAAGCTGGAAAAACAGGTAAGAAAGCTTTTTTTATGTGATGTGTATTTTGCATGTGTGAAGTGAGTGTCAGATGTATGTATGTGCTATGGGGTCAGTGAATGGTGGGTGAATGAGAAGAAATGTGATAGTGTATGTATGTTTCAATGTTCTGGGTGGGTCGGTGGGTGTGTGCCTGTGTGGAGAATGCAGTGAGAGTGGATGTAAGAGAAGGTGTATGAGGGAGTGACTGGTGGGTGAATGAGTAGGAAGATGATAGCGTGTTTTTGAATGTTCTCGATGAGTGGGTGTGTGCCTTTGTGGAGATTGTAATGTGAGTGGACTTGAGAGAAGGTGTATGAGTGAGTGACTGGTGGGTGAATGAGTAGGAATGTCATAGTGTATGTTTGTTCTGGGTGGGTGGATTCCTGTGTGGAGAATGCAGTGTGAGTGGATGCGAGAGAATGTGTTATGAGTGAGTTTGACTGGTGGGTGAATGAGAAGAAATGTTATAGCGTGTGTTTGAATTTTCTAGCCTGTGTGGATAATGCAGTGAGTGTGGATGTAAGAAAAGGTTTGTGTGAGTGACTGGTGGGTGAATAAGCATGAATGTGATAGTGTGTGTTTGAATGTTCTGGGTTGGTGGGTGCATACCGGTGTGCAGGATGCAGTGGGAGGGGATGCGAGAGGTGTATGAATGTGACTGGTGGGTGAATAAGTAGAAATGTGGTAGTGTGTTTGAATGTTCTGGGTGGATACGTGCCTGTGTGGAGAATGCAGTGTGAGTGGACATGAGAGGTTTATGGGTGAGTAAATGGTGGGTGGGTGAGTGAGTTGTAATGTGTGTGTTTGTGTATGTTCTGGGTGGGTGCCAGTTTGAGTGTATGTGAGAGAAGGTATGTGGGTGGGTGAATGGGTATGAATGCGATAGTGTGTATGAATGTTCTGGGTGGGTGGCTGCATGCCTGTGTGGTGAATGCAGTGTGAATGCATGTGAGAGGAGATGTATGGGTGAGTGACCAGTGGGTGAAAGGGGGTGCATGCATGTGTGTGTGTGTGTGTGTGTGTGTAAGGCCCTAGGAGACTGGGCATCAATGGAGCATTTTGGACAAATCATTTATTGACTTTGCATGTTTTACTGGTATTTTTGGGCAAAGCCATGTTCATATGTGTTATTACCTGGCTAGGCTGGCATTTTGGTGCAGCCAGTCTAGCAAGTGCTTACTGTGGCATGCCATTTAATACCACGAAAGCATGATAAGCAGTATTACCTCACTAAACTGACATTTTGGTGTAGTGGGCTGTTTATTTCTTAGTGTAGCATGACCTTTTATTAACTGAGCATCAATGATGAAGCGAGCATGATAAGTGTTTTTATGGGTCTAGACTGACTTACATTGTAACCAGTTTGGACATGTTTTCATATGACATGTCACTTTCAATGGCCAAACCAACGGGAATTTGTTCTTGCATAGGAGTACTGGCCGAGTGCCTGTAATGCTATAAAAAACATCTCAAAGCGAAAATGATTATGTTCTTATATGGGAATACTAGCGTATGTTGGTGGTGCCAGCATGGAACTGTATGGGCACAGCCAGCATGAACATGTTTTTTATACTGTCATATATTGCAGTGACTGGCATGACAATGCATTGGTGACTTGCATGTTTTGTACTTTTTTCATGAGTTGCCCTAGACCCTACAAAAACGATTGCAACAGTCTGGCCTTTTACCCACATTTTCACAGAAAGTGTGCTTTGTAATGCACCATTTTAACCCATTATTCAAAACATTTTCTCTAAGGAGGGGGAAGGATCCCCATGGCCCCCAAAATCCGTTTTCCCTCGCTATGCTCAGTCGCAATCGCATACTTTGGCAAATATTTACACCCTCCAATAAAACAACGCACCAGCCATCAGTGGTGGCTGGCATTTTTGGGGACCAGGCACCACCCCCTTCTTTCTAGGCTAGGTGAAACATTTAAGCTTTGATTAAAAAACGTATTTACTTCTTTCACTTGGAGTAGTGCATGCCCCTACAGAGGCATAATCATTATGGACATTGCACCCATGTGGTGGTCCGGGCCGGCCCAGGGCATTATGGGGCCTGTGCTTTAAGGATCTTGGGGGTGGGGGGGCACTCAGCATGGCTCACAGGGGGGAGGGGCACCCACCTTTTGTGCTACGCCACTGGCTCCCTGCACGCAGCTTCAGTAGCTTGATAGAAAGGATGCTTGATAAGAAGGATGTGGATTTATGGGGCAGGGCGTCATTGGGTGAATTGGTCCCTTAGCTAGAGGCAAAAGGGTGCTGACTGCATGGTGCTTGCAGGCGCATTAATTAGCTGAGCAGGCCAATGCAGCTGGGGATCGTTGAAAGGCCTTAGATGATCCTGACGCCCAGCCTATGAAACCTGGGCCACAGTCCAGCGGGAGACAGACCACTGATTCTCTGATGGGATGGTATATCACTACATTCTTGTAATTTGCAGGTACTGGCTTGTTTATTGAAGAGACTGAGAAATGAGGACAGGTGGTTACCCATTTCACGTTGTGGGACTTAGTGGAGTGCGAGCATTCATACTGCTGCGTGAACCGATACAGTCCAATAAACCTCATAAGGGGCACCTAAACGTACCTTTTTTTTAATCCAAACTTTATCCAGTGAAAATGCTGCCAACTATAGTCTGTGTAAAAGTTGTGGTGAAAATACCATGGCAGTAAAAGTCGCCAAGGAAAATTAGTCAAAAATCGTAGCTGAAAAGTAGCCAAAAGTGCAGTGCTGTTAGTGTTCGGGTTAGGGTTAAGAAGGGTGCGGAACACTTGTGAATTCATGGTTTAGGCATAGGGAAAGAGCTAGGGTTAAGACATGGATTATGGTTTGGGTAAGGCTAGGTTTTAGTGTAGGTATACATAGTTGAATTTGCATTATGGTAACGGTTAGGTTCAGAGAGGTTGTAAAGGGCTAGTGATGTGGTTTTGGTAGGGGTTCAGGTAGAGTATGGGTTGGGGTAAGTGTGATTGTTAGGCTAGGAGCGAAGGTAAGGCTGTGGTTAATATTGTAAGGGTTCGAGTTCAGAAAAGGAATCGGTTTAGGGAGGTTGGGGAGCTGGTGATGGTGGGGTTGGGGTAGGATAGGGTTTAGGATAAGCCCTGGTGTTAGGATAGAGCAGGGATCTGCAACCTTTGGTTTTCCAGATTATTTTGGGACTACGACTCCCATCGTCCCTAGCCAGAATTGTCAATGGTGAGAGATTATGGTAGACGCAGTCCCAAACATCTGGCACAGTCCCAAACATCAGGAGAGCCACAGGTTGGAGACCCCTGAGATAGAGTTAGGCTTAGGGTAACTGTTAGAGTTTTTCTAAGGCTAGGAGTACCTTTAAAGCAAGGGGTAAGGTTAGACTTGTGGAAAAATGTGTCTGTTTCTTTAATAAATAAACACATGAACATAAATAATGGGGAGGCAATGTGGGTGGGGGTGTCTTCCTTTTGCAGAAGGCATTAGGAACCTCCCATATGAACGTCCGCTCTGAATACCCTTTTCCATGATAATGTGTCCCTTGTTTTTCTCTTTTAGCTGACGTTATTGACCCCCATTTCCTTCTTGGCTGAAGGCAATAATAGGCACAACGCATTTGTGATTACAGGGTTGCTGGAGAAAAGTTGTGGGCTTCTGTCCAATGGATCCAGCTGGCCTGAACCAGTGTGAGCTTTGGACTGTGGTAAAATGCTGAAAGCTGTCATTGGGGTGGCCCGGACACCCCTCGGTTGATTCTGCAGACCTGGGAGGACATTTCATGAAATTAATTTCCACGCCATCTATTCTACGCCACACCAGAACTGCATCATATTTTTCCATAAACACAGACGATGGAATCCTAGGCCCGTGAATGGGGTTACTGCCCTCGTAAATGCGGGACAAACCTGCCAGAAGACTTAAGCTGTGGGATTTCTCAAAAGATCTGATGTCATCTGATAAGGGTGGATATAGTCACAGGGCCTGGATCCAGGCTAGGTTAGCTAGATGGAATTGATGGAGTTGCTGTGCTACATTCCTTGACTTGCAAACCAATTAATAAATCACTCGTTTATCATCTCCAAATTTACAAGAGTGTGACTGATTTCTTCGACAGATTGGCACAGTGACTCAGACTTGTCATGCAACACGACAATGGTCTTGCGGGTAGCCTCTCTCCACGTGCATGACTGAGTAGAGATAGGGAGTGCTAGTTAACAATTCCAAGGGGCTTAAGAGTGGGCAAACCCCTAAGCAGGTCTGCTCACTCTTGCCCCACAAAGTAAGCGTGATTATATATGATGGCTATAAAACATTGATTTATTTCACGGGTTACCTGGGGTGGACATTCTGCGTGGGGTATTTGATTTTGCTGCTTGTTTTTTCTTGGCTTGTTATCATGATTCTAGGAGTTATATATTTGCACTGTCCTGATATAAACCTCTGAAAATACTTGCAGTTTTAGGATAGATAGGCATGGCTGGAAAGAGTCTCTAGAATCTCTGGTATATTTGTTTTCTGGTCTTGTAAAGATTTGTGGAACCCTAACTCTTCCGCCTATTTTGATCAATTGATTAGCTAGCGATATGGTAAATAAAAAGGGATAATTGGTCTGCTGAATTAAGGTATGCCCAAACTAAATTGGGGGAGAGAGGGCAGACAACAGATTAAATGCCACATAAACCCTTTCAGGACCACACAGCAATATCTCTGTAAATCTGCTTCTGTTCTCAGGATTGTGCACGAGTGGAGTCAAACTATGAGTGGTACAGAGGGAAATTGTTATATGATGATTGGAGGTAAAACGAGGGACCCAAAATGAGAAAAGTACATAACAAACAGATGGAGACACCACCTCAGTGAACACCTCTGTACGTTATGTATGCCAACTACAGAAGCACCACATTCAAATTTCTTGAAGCCTGGCATGTGCTAACACCAGGTAATAAACATACCCAGTATCCATCAGAGGGTAATTTTAATTGGACATCTTTAGACGTGCCCTGGAAGTGCAAGGAGGGAACGCAAGCCTGAGACTGGGGCGGAGGGGGCGGTGCACGCTATGTGTCTTGAGGGAGCTATGTTGAGACACACTGCATCGAAACTTAGGTGACTAAAAAACCCGAACAAATGTCTAAGGGGACAAGTTCAGGTATTGAGGGGGAAAATGATTGGTGGATTGCCCATCCTCCTGTGCACCCAGATCATAGCGGAGAAGGGGTATGAGAAGCAAGATGATGAATCCCTGGAGGGTATTGATTTGTTTTCAGCATATGAGAAAAGGAGCACAGTGAAGGTGGTGACCTTATCTCTTGATCCTGTAATCTGGCAATGGGTGTGTCTATGTTGGAAAAGGTTGTATATTCAGAAAAACCAGATTTCAATGTATACCTATGTTTCTCCAGCATCACTGGTCTCTGCGTCATACTGACCACAGCCAATGACTGCCCTCTACCTAAGCACCGCCTCTGGCAGCCATCTTCAGATTTTTACCGCACGTTCATGTGTTGGGATCCTCGTGCTATTGCTCTCGAGCGTTAGTGCTATTTTTTCACGTTTTGTTCTCAAAACTTCGTTTTTTCCGGTCAAAAGAGCCTCAAGCTCCACCGACTCTCCATCCGATCAACGGGGACCCGTGTCGGATTCGTCTGCGCCCCTCAAGGGTGAAGATTTCGTCGAGCTACGTTTGGAGGATTCCAGAAGCTTCTCAGGCCCGGACATGGCCCAGGAGAAGGGAAGCTCGACGCCCGGAAAGCTGTTCAGGGTCTGCCCTGGATGCCAGCTGCAGAACGTCTTTAAGGAGGACGAACACTCCTTTTGTCTCTACTGCTTACATGAGGATAAGACGCACGTGGAGAAGGACTGTGCGTTTTGCGGCAATATGTCGGAGCGGACCATGAAGGACCGCCACCAACGCCTCGCCAACTGGCTGGAAGGTAAGAGCCCGTCAGGCGAGAAGAAGAGGAAGAAATCCGAGCGGTCTTCTAAGACCTTTGAGGACGCCCCGGCGACGGGGGTCCAACACAAGGCCAAGCACCGCGAGTCCGCTGGCACCGGGAGCGCCGAACGGTCGGGCGCACCCTCCCCGGCACCTTCAGCCACAAGCCAACACTCTGGGTCGGGTAAGAGGAATGGCGAGCACCCGGCGAAGCTCCTGGAGAGGCCCCGGTCGAGCTCGAAGGCCCCATCGGAGGGGGAGCGAGGCAGTGTCCCCCCCTCAAGGATAAGGCGGTGAGCGCACCTAAGGTGGTGAAGGCCTTAATCCATCCGGCCAAGCCCTCTATCGATACTGTCGCGGCGGCCCTGGCTCAGCCTGTGGAGGCTACACTAGTGGTGGCGACCTCGGGGCTCAGAGTCTCCCTGCCACCTCGGAGGGAGTCCTCTTTTGTGCCTATCGATAGGACCCCCGTGAAATCCCCGGCGGGGAAGAAAAAGGGGGGGCAGTGCGTCGTCGTAGATTCGGCTTCAGAGGAAGAGCTGATCGAGGTCTTAAGCCACGGCCTTGGCGTGGATGAAGACCGGCCCGTCGGGATGGATCCCGACGCAGGTGACGACGACAGCGTCGAGGGTGCCGACGGGGCCCCTGATCGCCCGTCGGATTCCCCTCTGCCAGTGCCGCAAGACAACTCGGCGGCCATTTTGTTGGCTATACAGTCCTTATGCTCAGAGATAAGGACGAGACTACCGTTGCCGACGGAGGAGCCTCTCCCGTCGGGGGATCCTGAACCGGGACCTTCGGGTGTTCCCCCTCCCAAGAAAAGAAGGATTCACTCTCCACCTCCTTTTCAGCCGTCGCGACCCGTCCAGCCCTCCTCCCCGTCCACCCGAGGGGATGATACGGGGACTGACACGGCAGCGACGGGTACGGACGACGAGGTATACGACGAGGATCTCCCGTCGTCACCTCTCACCAGGGCCTCTCCGCCCGACGAGATTGGATCGTTCCACTCCATGATCGCCAGGGCATCCGAGCATTTCCAACTCTGCCCTGAGGAGAAGAAAAAGGAAGGATTCCTTTATCAACGGCGCGAGGCCAAGAGGAAGACGGTCCTCGCGGTGCCTCTACTGGACGACATTTGGGATGAGGGCCTCGCCCTCCTCAAGAACCCTTCCACGACGCCAGCTAGAAGAGACCGGTACGAAAAGAAGTACCGGGTCCCGGACGCGGCCCCCCTGTGCCTCCGGGCGCAGCCTACCCCGGACTACGTCGTCTCCACGGCGGCCAGGAAGAAAGCGGGGGGGGGGTGCGGCCTCCACATCGACTTCCCCACCGGACGGCGAGGGAAAGAAATTGGACGCTATGGGACGCAGGGTCATCTCGTCTGCAGCGACGACGATTAAAGCGGCCAACGCCTTGGCTATCGTGGCCCGCTACGACAGGGAGCTATGGTACAAACTGGCTCCTCTGCTGGACTTCCTACCGGACGACAAGAGGGCGGATGCCCTAGAGATCCTACAGGAAGGTGAGGTGGCGTCGGACCACGCCATCACTATTGTGACGGACATCGCCGACACTGGATTTCGCCAGTTGGGCAACGGCGTGTGCCTTAGGCGGCCTGGATGGCTCAAGGCTACGGACTTCCGTCAAGACGTACAGACCAGAGTCCTGGACATGCCGTTCGATGGGAACAACCTGTTTGGGAAAACAGTGGACGATTCCCTTCAGGCCATTAAAGCGGACACTGAGACGGCCCGGGCCCTTGGGGTTCTACAGCAACGACGGACGCCCTTTCGGAGCAGCGGAGGCAAGGGCGCCTCCAGAGGTTCCGGCGGCGGTTTCTCTACCTACCGTCAAGCGGCCCGCTCGTCGTCTCAAGAGGCCTACAGAGGACGAGGCAAGTCTGGAGGACCCCGCCGTCGTCGCCAAGGAGGTCAAGGCGGCAAAGCCTCGTCGAAACAGGATTGAATCGGCCGTGGGGTCGGGCCCCCACCGAAGCACCCCGGTGGGAGGCCGGCTGGCGAGCTTCGTCAGCGTGTGGGAGTCCATCTCCACCGACCGTTGGGTGCTGACGCCTTGGCCCGGGGCCACGCGCTCGAGTTTCAAAGAAGGTGCCCGCGCGTCCCCCCCGTGGCCAGGAGAGAGCTTCACGTCCCTCAGCTTCTCCTGGAGGTAAAGGCGTTGCTCAGGAAGGGCGCCATCGAACTCGTCCCAAAGAGGCTTCGGGGCTCCGGAGTTTACTCGAGATACTTCCTCGTGAAGAAGAAGACGGGAGGATGGCGCCCCATCCTAGACCTGCGACGTCTGAACAAGTTCATCAAGGCGCAGAAGTTCCGGATGGTCACCCTCCAGCACGTCCTGGGTCAGCTGGAGGAAGGAGACTTCCTGTCGTCGTTGGATTTGGAAGATGCCTACTTCCATATTCCCATCCTAAAGGGGCACCGAAAATTCCTCAGGTTTGTGGTCCAAGGGCGTCACTACCAGTTCAAAGCCCTCCCCTTCGGACTACGGTCGGCACCCAGGGTATTTACCAAGTGCCTTGCAACGGTGGCGGCGCAGCTGCGCCGCGAGGGGATCCACGTCTACCCCTACCTGGACGACTGGCTCATCCGAGCCAAGACGAGGGAGCTCGCCGTGGACCACACGGCAAGGACCGTCCAACTTCTCACGGACCTGGGATTCTCTGTGAACTACGCCAAGTCCCACCTGGTACCCGCACAAAACGCACTGTTTCTGGGAGCGAAGCTCGAAACATAATAAAGATAAACAAGAATTGTTTCTGGGAGTGAAGCTCGAAACATAATAAAGATAAACAAGAACAGGCAGGAAGTCTGATACACAAAGCATTAAAATGAGGTGGGGTTAGTACGTGCGTTTGTGCCTTTTGTCACACTACTATTCAAACAGACACAAGGGTAGAGGATTCTTCTTAACAAAACACTGCTCTATCGAGAGAGAGAAGCCTATTAGAAACCTTAGGCTTTTGTGATAATCGACATGTTTTGGCTAATGGCAACAAGAAGAATCAGACAATTTCACAATATGATTTTGTTGTGTACTTCTTGTTGACCTACATTATTCAAATTCTAGCCCACTATAAATAAACAAACAAAGAATTGGTTTCAGTGGAGCATATTTGCGAGTAGGACAGTATTAGTTTGACACACCATCATAGTATACACCAACGGCATTCATTTTACAGATTATAGATCAGAGACCAACATGATATGTACATTTTCATGCTATTTCTAAAGGGATATATTTTAGTGACCCTTCAAAACAATTCAAAACAATTCATTGATTTATCATCTCAAGTATTTTGCAAAAAAACCTAGTATTGACTGGGGGCTACCAATATTGATCAATGCAATTACTCGCGTCATTTAACCCGCCTGTCTTCCAGTTGTCAGGTTTGTCGGTTAAATCCAAGGAAAATCAAAACAAGGTACTGAGCCCACCTTAACATGAAAATTCAAATGAAGGATGAACTTCTCAGAGTTGTGTTACATAAACTTCCTTGACTTTCACAGATGCAATTCTATTACTTGTATGGAAGAGAAGGGAGGAAACTATATGGAAACATTCCATTATTCTTGTAAAATACCTGATCTGATTGATTCTAACACGCACAGTGGTGAATATTTCCGAGGACAAGAGCACTACTATTCCACGGGTGGAAAAGCAGCGGGTGCCAAGAGCCAAGGATCCGCTGTATTGGAACATTTACTGTGAGGTGTTTGCCGCCTGTGGAATGAGGGAAAAGCGGCAAAAGAAAGCCAGAAAATTGCATTAATATTGTGAAAAACCTGCAGCGTAGTGGATTCTGCGTAATTGGTGTTTGTATAAAGGAAAGTGAAAAATTACCTCTGTTGTTCTTGTAATTTGAAGGTGTCTCAAATATTCTTTCCGACGCGCTTGCAAGATGCGGGACGAGCGCCACTGGGCGGAGGAATCTAATTCGCTTTCTGTTGGAAAGAGCGAAACCCCTGTGTATGTGGGTTAAGATACCTCGAAAATGTAAATGGCTAACGATTCATGTAGTTCAGACACAGAGGGGGAGCAGTTCTCTTACCTTTTAGTGTCCAATATCTCGGGGAACAGAAGGAGTCCACGCGATCGTCGTGGTTTCAATGCGACCAGCGTTGTGTTTTTGATGACGCGCAGAACCAAAGAGTGAGGGACAGGAAGTGGAACGTAATCAATTTTTGAGCTAGACCGCTAAATGTGGGAACTTGACATGGTTCATGAAGGCATCGATCTTGAGGTATGCCGTGGGTTTCTTAAAGATTTTTTAAAACATGTTTTTGATTTTTTCCGCTCCGGCAGTAGCTAGAGTAGTTGTGTGACAGAGCCTGAGTTACCACTATAGAAAGAGGAGTATGCCTCTTTTGCGTGTGGTTCTTTTTCCCACTCATTGTTATGGACACACTGCGTTTATATAAGCTCAGATCAGATGTTCTGGTGAGATGTTCAGCTCTGACATATATCTGGGAGGGAACTTTCTAATGCAGAAACCAGGAGAAGAGCACTAATACACACACAAGGTCTGGGTTGTGTGTATACTTCTCACCATGTGGAGGATTTAAGAGGGCAAGTGCTCGTGTGCGGGAAAGGTGTTCTATACACTGTGTAGTATTTCTTATATATGTGTGTCATTCTATATAAATATGTGTCATCATAGTGGTAGAATAGACATTTACCAAAACAAAGAGCACTCCACTGCTGAATTGAGGCCTCGTTTGGTTGTTTTAAGATTAAAAATCCATTTCTGCTCGTTCTTAGTGAGTAGCAGGTCCCTATTCCCACCTCGTGGGGGTTGTGGGATAATCTGGATGACAAACCAAAACAAGTCAGTATCTGAATGTTTCTTTTGGGTATAGTGAGCCACAAGGGGTTTGTTCTCTATCTTGTTTTTAATGCAGGACCTGTGTTCACAAATTCTTAGTTTTACTGGACGTTTGGTTTTCCCTATGTAAATAAGATTGTAGGGGCATTTTATACCATAGATAACCCATGCGGTGTTACATTTGGAGAAAGATGAGAAGGTTTATTTCATTTCATACAGCTCTATTGTTTTTAGATTCTTAGTCAGAGCACAAACAGAGCAAGACCCGCGTTTATAGTGGCCTACCACTGGCGGTAGGGACCATAGTGTTGTCTGGAGATTACAAGGTTGACATTTGTTAGGGTACGTGTGTACCAGTTTGTCCCTTAAATTTGGTTGTCTTCTGAATGCAAAGCGTGGTCCAGATGGATCAAAATCAGGCGTTTTGACGATATGCCAGTTCTGTTAAATACTTTTTCTCAACCTTTGACTAATAGGTGAGAAGGTAGAAACACACTTGATCTTGTCTAACTTGTTTCTGTTGGAAGGATTGAGGCAGATGTTTTGATCGGTATGTTTTACTCTCCCATACGCCATCTGGATGGTTTTATGGGGATAGCCACGATTCTGTAGATGATCTCTCAATATTTTGCCATGGTGTTCATACTCCAAATTTTTTTTACAGTTGCGTCTAATTCTGAGGAATTGTCCTATTGGGAAATTCTCTTTTAGACTTGCTGAATGGAAGCTGTCAAAGCGTAAGAGTGTGTTCTTATCGGTTTCCTTGCGGTATAGTGTAGTTTCCAAATGCCCGTCTTGTGATTTCATGATTTCAAAATCTAGAAAGGCAATGGAGTTCCCATTGTGGTTGCCGGTAAATTGGATATGTGAGTTCTGTCGGTTAAGCCATTCGATAAAGAAGGCCAGGAGTGCAGTCAAACCTCTCCACACCATAAAAATATCATCAATATAACGATACCAACAGAAGATGTTATTTTTGTATGGGTTCTCTGAATGATAAATGGAGTTGGTCTCTAGATTATCCATAAAGAGATTGGCAAGATCAGGGGCGAAAGTCGCACCCATACTTGTACCGTGTTTCTGATTATGGAAACGGCCCTCATATAGGAAAATAATTTCTATTAGCGCAATTCTTGTACATTCCAAAGGTACAGAATGTAGGGTGGAAGTTCTTTTGTTCAGGTAGAGTTCGATCACCTGAATACAGTCAAGTTGAAGAATACTAGTGTATAGAGAAGTGACATCTAGAGTGACTAGAGTATCCGTAGTCAAGGTGTCGAGTCCCGCTAGTATCTGAATCATGCTGGTCGTATCTTTCACATGCGATTTCATTTCCTTTATGAAAGGACGGAGGAACCAGTCTACAGTTTTCAGCATGACACCGGGGGGCCAAATGGCAGATCTATGTGCTCCAACACTGGGCGTCGCACAGGTGCCTACCACAGGGCCGCAACGCATGCCAGAAATTTTTGCACAAGTGCAGTTTGGTCCTCCGATGCCCCAGAAACATTTGTAACAACCGCTCCTCCCTCTTTTAACCTGTCACTGACAAGTGGAGGTACTGCATATTCTGCTTGGTTCCCCTCTGTTACAAACACCACTAAGACAGGTGCCAGGCGCACCAGTGGCATTAGGGAGAGATCTCACAATCACTCACCGACTGTCATTGTTACATTGACACCAGGAAATTTGCCCAATTTGGCAAAGGCGTTTCCTAATAATAGAGAAGAGCCATAATAGTTTGTAAAGGAATTCCTCACCATTATCCATTATTATAACCCTGCCTGGGCTGATATGAATCCGCACATGAGAATAGTAATGTCTCTGGACATGGTTAGGCAGAGGCTAATATACCATGTCAATTGGCCAGCTGCTGACCATGAACAGGGCATGCCCTTTAGGAGGCTTGAAATAGATAAATAGCAGCTATACCTGAGATATGCCCATGACAGACTGATGGAGAAAGATAGGAAGATAGGGGACTGTAAGCAGAGTAGCAGAACCATATAGTTCATTCCTTTGGAGTGGGCCATGATTATGGATACCTGTGGAAGCAAAGAGGCTTCCTACCTTCCTTAGGCTTCCCCATGAAGACCCACCAGCATGTCAAGGAACATTTAGATGCTAATATGCTCCCTTAACAGATTGCCATAATCAAGTGTGTTGCCCACCACCGCTTAGAAGATGAGGTCAGTTGTGAGAATAACTTGATTGATTCTAATGCCAAATGGACAACTGCAGCAGACTCTATAAGATGAATATATAAAGCCCAGGAGCAGCCTTTCTTGACGACTCTGAAAGAACTGGCCCTTATACAGGAAAACACTCCTAGTGAAAAGGATAGTTGGGTCGGAAAGGATACATGCTTCATGATGACTCCGCTTGGAGAGATGCGCTGGGTCGATTGGTAGCCCCAAAGATGCTACTCATATTTATTGATTCACATTTTCGTTCAGCATTTGCCCTACCCAGAGGGTCTTGGAGCACATTACAAAGGGAACCAGTGGGCAGTGAAACAAAAGTTACAAAATGTTTTCAGGATATGATCGACCGATTAGGATTTATAAGCGGTAGCAGGGTAGATGGAGGGGTGGGGTTGTGTGGGGGGAAATGGGTATGTTTTGAGGCTCTTTTGTGAAAGTGGCAATGGAGGGTGCAGTATGGATATGAAGAGGTAGGGTGTTCCATGCCTTGGGTACTCAGTGGATGCATTATTTTTTGTGTGCATGTTAGTTTTGATGAATCAGAGATGATTCCCCCAAAAACCTGGCCTGGGACCCTTTTTGTGTGGCCAGAGAAAGGCAGACTCTTTCGGATCCTGACACTGGAGGTGATGTTCTGTAGGAGGATCACATGAGGGGGGAAGCAGGTAAGGAAGGATGGGAAAACCTGTGATTCAACTTTGGCTGTGAATCTTGTCCTTAAAGAAAGTATTAAACGCAGTGTTGTGAGGCAAGAGGCATTGCTAAATTGTTGTAAGCTGATCCTTACCACAGAAGTACTTTTAGTTCACTGTTTGTTCTGGCCTGGCAGGAGAGTATACCGGGTCAGAGGTTGTGGTAACATATTATTCTGTTCTGGCAGGAGAGTATAACAGAACAGAAAACATAGAAGTAGTATGGCTGGTATGGGAGTAAACCAGGTGGAAGTTGATGAAGTATTGTGAAGTGGAGCTTAGAAATCATATAGACGAAGTGGTAGAACCACTGATATGTTGTGGTGAAATATTACAGACACAACCCGACAAACTTTCATTGCTGAATTAAGTGTGATATTAACTGCTGCAGAAGTATTATTGTTGCAAAGACAAATGTTGTTAATCCTGATGAATTAAGGAATTGTTCTTGTATTATATGAAAAAGGTTGTTTGAGTTCGTAACAGCACAAGTGGAAGAGAAAGAAACCTTGTTGAACAATTCTGAAGTAGTGGAACATTTGTTGCCAAGTTGGAATCAGCAAGAACTGTGTTGGAACCTTGTTACAAACATGATTTCCTTATTCCTTTGGAACTGTTAAACAAAATCCTGCCTGAATTTGGCAAAGGGGAATTCACCCTGATTATATAAGGTGAGACAGACTGTGAATTCAATTGTTATATTTGTTGCTTTTGAAACTGCCATATATGACCTTGTTGAGTTATTGTATCTATAAGTGTGAGGGACAGACATACTCCTTTAGTTTATTTTAGGCAGGGAAATCCTTGTCAGGATAGGGATAGTGAGGCGTTTATCCAACCTTTTTATTTAATAAAATTGTATCTTTTGAAAAACCTTCACAAACGTGTCCACCTCACATTTCTGACCTCCCATATATGGTGTCAGTAGTGGGATCGGAATTAATTGACACAAATTGTAGAACCCTTAAATTTGAGAAATTTAGCAAAAGAGCCTCTGCTCCTACTATAGCCACTGAACAATCGATAGATTTCGTTATACATAGTAGCAGATGGGAGTTAATTCAAGCAGGAGATAGGGCCTTGATCCCCACAGATGTAATTCTTATTCCTCCCAAGGGTAATTATAGCAGCCTTGCTTCTAAGTCAGGTCTAGCCTGGCGCTATGGCCTAGACGTATTGGCAGGAGTGATGGATCCGGACTATAGAGGTGATGTCAACATTTTAATGCAAAACAATGGGAAGAAAGCATACCAAATTAAAGCAGGAGAACAGATTGCCCAAGGCATATTGTAGAAGGGTATGTTCCCAAAACCAAAAGAGGTCAAAGAAAGTGCTTAAACAGAAAGAGGAACTCAGGGTTTGGGCAAACAGATCTTACGTCTTTGGAAAAAGTAACCCAGAAAGCAAAGAAGAGATATTTCCTGACTTGGCTTTTGCATAACGTAATGATAGTTTGTTATGTGAAGGCATCATGAAGCAAGACACAGAAAACAGGCTTAAAGTTCAAACAAAAGATATTAACTAAATGTCAATATGGTTGAAGGCTAACTTTCCCTATGCTAGGGTGGGATTTCCCTACCTGAACGAAACTAAGGAAAGTCTGAGTCAAAGGGTTCAACTTAAAAGTCGGTCTATGTCCAAAACCGATTCTTGCCTTCACAACTAAAGCTAAACAATGTGTAGAGATGTCAGTAATGAAAGTAAAGCTTTGTCCAGCTCTTAGCTTCTTCTCCAGCTCCCTCTTCCCCAAGTTCCAAGCACCAAAGTTCAAAAGCAAAAACGGTCTTGAGATATCGTTCTCAAGACAGGGTTCACAATTCCTTGAGTCACAGGGTGCCCTTCCCCAAGAATTGTGTTCAAGCAATGTTTTTGGATTCACATAGTTCCGGGCTCATTGGTCTAGGCGCAGTTGTCAGAACGCATGGTCCACCCATCACAGGTCATGCAACCAGTATCCCTGATATAAGGCATTTATAATGTGCCTGTGCACAAGTGTTTCTAGGTGCCACAAGACAAGGGAGGGAGGACAAGACTGCTAGGTCTGGTGTCATTCAGATCGTGCAAGTGTGACAATAGAAGTGCAAGGGAGAGGAAAGGGGGAAGTGTGATCAGGGCAGCGAGGGTCTGAGTAAGTGCAGCCAGGGCAGCATGGCTCTGGGTAAGTGCAAGGAGGCAGGGAGCTGTAGGGGTAACGTTACGGCCCCTAAGTGCAAGGAAGACTGGTTGTGGAGGGGCCTGGTACCCAGTGAGACCCTGTGGGAACCAAGCAACCAGTCAGTGCAACAGACAGGTAAGTTAGCAAGGGAGTGAGAGAGAAGGCAGAGGAGGAAAGTAGGGTCTTGAGCTGCTTCCGGAACGTCAGGTGGTCTGGCTCAATTCTGAGAGGGGCAGGGAGGCCGTTCCAGAGGGAGGCACCTGCAGAGGAGAAAACTCTATGCCCCACTCTCTGCCTGGAGAAGTGTCTGACCCTCAGTGAGTTGGAGGTAGCTGAGCAAAGGGCTCTAGAATGAAGGTATTTCGCAAGAAAGTTTGATGTAGTGCAGGCCCCGGCTCCAGACAGCCTTGTGGACAATGCAGAGTGTCTTGAACTTGATACTTGCAGCCAGCGGGAACCAGTGGAGGGATTTCAGGGCTGAAGAGATACGATCCTTGGGCTTGAGACCAAGGATAAGTCTTGCTGTCCTGTTCTGGATTAGCTGTAGGGGGTGAAGAGTAAAGGTAGGCAGATTGAGAAAGAGGCTGTTGCAGTAGTGCAGCCTTGGAGAAAACCAGGGTTCTGGAGACAGTGAGCTTCTGAGGGAAAGTGAGAAAAGGTAGAACACCACACCAACCATTTCTACAGGAAAATTCTGGTTATCAGTCATTGTAACCCCCATGTAGCCAACAAAAGTAGCATTTGAGTATTGGGGATAGGGAGGATAACTGCTGTCCCTTCCTAGGGAGCACATGTCTGCTAAGGGAGTGGAGCGTTACCCCCAATGTGATCCCACCTACCCTGTTTCCTAGGAGGTGTTACGCATAGCAGGCTCACCTCCCTAGTCCCAAAAGAGATGGCTCCCCCTTCGGGAGAGGGGACTAATTCCCTGTATTAGTTACATGCCCCCACTGTTGACTTTGCACTCTCCTCTAGCTGACCAAGAGGATAACGGCTGAGAAAGTCCACGTTCTCTTCTTCTTTGCCTTTTCTATGTTTTATTGTAAAACAGACAGGATATTGGTCCAAAAAGCACTGCATCGCCCTAGCATTGGTGTCGTTTCATAGGTACATCCATGCCAAGTGTGAGTGGTCAGTAATAAGTCAGAACTTCCTCTGTGTTAGGTAGTATCTTCTCCAGCTAATGGTCCACTTGATCACTGGACCCTCCAGTGCCGCAGTTGCATAGTTTTGCTAGTGTGCAAACCATTTACTGCTGTTGTAGAAGACCAGGTGTTCTTTGGGGGTCATACAACTGGGACAGGGTGGCTCCCAGGCCACCTTAGATGCGTCGCTTGGATGATGAACTGCTTACTGATGTCCCGCATCTTACAGATGAGCTTGGCACATAGAGCCTTCTTCAGAGTGTCTAGGATGGTTTGGTCATTCTGAGTCCACACAAGTTTATTAGGCTGCACACTCTTGAATGTGTTGGTAAGATTTGCAGCAATGTTGGAAACATTTGGGATGAACCTCCGGTAATACCCAGCTAGCCCTAAAAAGGCTCTTAAAGTCCTGCATAGTTTTTGGTGGGGCCATGAGGGCTACTGCCTTCACTTTCTCTGTGTGGGGCTGAACTAGGCCATTACCCACAAAGTACCTATTTCCCAGCACTTTCGGCTTGATCAAATTCTAATGTCCGGCTTTTCGTAATGCTCTATTGTCCTCAGATGGTATAAATGTTTTTCTCAACTATTAACATGGATCACAATATTGTCCTAATATGCCCTTTCGAATGAAAAGAAGGTCGTAGAACCTTATCCATAAGCCGTTAGAATATGGCTGAGCCCCCCTGAAGGCCGAATAAAAGGACAGTAAACTGATATATACCCTGAGGTGTACTAAAGACAGTTTTCTCCTTATCAGATGGGTTAAGCGGGACCTGCCAATAGCCTTTAATCAAGTTCTAGGTGATAATGAACTTGGCATTCCTCGGTCGTTTAATTAGCTCATTGATTCTGGGCATTGGATTGTTATCAAAGACCGATATGGAACTCCGTCTCTAAAAGTCGATACAGAATCTGCAGGAACCATCAGGTTTTGTGACTAAGACAATAGGGAAAGACCAGGGGCTCTCTGATGGTTCTATTATTCCCAGTCTCAACATATTCTCAATTTCTTCCGTTGATAATATTGTGGCAAACCTCAGGTATTCAATGGGGCTTTTAGTTGAACAATTGCCCTGCAGGTGCTCTAATTGAATGGAATACATTTTTGACCCTCCTTCATTCTTCTGAGAATACTTCAGGGAATTGTTGAAACAAATCCATGAAGGTCCCTCTGTTGTTTCTGCCTAATATTACTTGGAATTAGGTTGGATTGTCATCCTTCCCCAACTAGCACTGCTGCCAGTGTCACTGTACTCTGCTCTATGGGATTGGTAAACCAATGTTTCAGTAGGTTTCACATGATAGATTTGGGTTTTCTGCCTTCTATCTGGTTAGGAAACCCAATAATTAAAGGGACCTTTGCACTCCAGGATTCTATATGGTCCAAACCACTTAGAAATAATCTTGTTTTCAGAAGAGGTAACAATACTGGTACCTGGTCGCCTATGGAAAATGATCTTGCCACCGCTCACTGATAATAATTTGCCTTCTGATGTTCCTCAGGCCTGGAAAAGCAATTGGTTACTATTTCTCTTATGGCCTTCATAATCTAAGTTTGATTGTGGCTTGAGATATAGGTAACTGTGCCTCTTCTCTCTTTTCGCAGGTCCCTTTTAGCATGTCAAGCACATACCTTGGTGTTACCAACTCTGATACTGCATTTTTGTTTGGTTTTTCTGAGGCCCCTCTCATGCAGGGAGACTGGGCTACAGCTCTACAGCTGTAGCCCGCAAGGTTGCATTGCTGTGTAATGCGTGTTACACCTCAGGCAGCCCTACTGGCTCATGGCACCTCCTGAGAAGGTACACAGTTAATGACTCTGCTGTAACTGGATCAGATCCCCAAGGCCATATGACCAAGAAACCATTTCAGAATTATGGCAGTACTCCTTCCCACTTTCCCTTCCATGGACATTTGTGTTATTGTACATGTTGTTTCATTGGTGAGCAATGGTTTTAGCTACTCCACTTGTATATAAGGATGAGCCATGTCTTGGGGAGAGAGTGGTAGAGCAGTGAGCAGCCCTCCCATGCACTTGCATTTGTCTGCATTACATGCCATTTATCTCTACTTCTGGTCTTCCGTGTCTTTATTTGATGTTGGGGTGCACTGGTACCAAGGGGAGCAGGACAGACTGGTAACACTTGGGTTTCTGCCAAATTCAAAAGGGAGAGTAACCCAATGAAGATTGGGGAATTGTTCGTATGGCGAAGTGCGCCCAGGAGATCATGAGATCCCAATTGTCCCACCAGTTTCAACATGTTTTTTTAATACCTGCTTGAGGGTTTGGTTAAATCATTCCACTAGACCATATGTCTGTGGATGATAAACTGATGTCTGTAGGGTATTGATATTCAATATCTCCTTAACCTCCTGCATAAAGCTGACATGAAGGTGGTACCCTAATCAGTTAGGAATTCCTTCACGAAACCTACTCTGGGGGAAAAAAAAGGGATAAAGTGCTTCAATATGTGTTGAGTGGTATTAATTCTTAGCGGAAACCCCTCTGGATATCCAGTGGCATAGTATACAATTCCAAGAATATAATTGTTACACAGTTTGTATGGCTCAAGGTGTTCCACTATATCCATAGCTAGCCCAGAAAAGGGTAGTTCAATGATGGCAAGAGGTTGGAAGGACACATGTGGTACCAAGGAAGGTGCTGTCTTCTGGCAGATGTCACATGCTGAAACATAGGCATTAACATTGGCGTACATGCCTAGCCAGTAAACCTTTACAAGGACTTAGTTCTGGGTTTTCCCAATCCCCGGGTGTCCTGTGGTTAAGTGGGAGTGTGCCAATTCCATAACTATCTTTCTGTGAGTTTGTGGAATGACCAGTTTGGTCTTCTGGGTTCCCTCTCGATATGTACCCTGATGTACAACAAGCCTCTTTTAATGAAGAAAAAAGGTTTGTTTTGCTCCAGGGCTTTCGCTTTAGGAATAGCGCTCTCAAAAGCGTGGGCCAGATTCTGGTTATTTCTTTATGCAGATGGCAGATACAGGATTGTGGTGGTATCGTTCAACTCATTCTGGGGAAGGGATGCTAAATTCTTATCGCCCTGCCCAAACCCTAGTTCCCCGCTTTGGGTATTTTCAAGCATCTGTACTTCCCACCTCTGTGTGGGGGGGCAGGATGTGCTTGAGGACCCCCTGGCTCTCCTTTCTTCACTGTATGGGTATTAAGTCCTGTATTGTACAAGATGACTTCTCCCTGGTAGTCCGGGTCTATGACACCGGCAGCCACGTCTAAAGAGTGTTTCCTTGCTAGCCCTGACTGCGCAGATAACCTAATTTGCCACATTGGGGTGGGGTGATGCCTAGGCCTGTAGGAATTTGTCTCCTTACTTGTTTAGGGATTTCGACTTCCGCTGCAAAGAAGGGGTCAAACCTTATAGACAGGGGTGTGGCACATTCTGGCAGTCGGCCCATGGGATCAGACGTTGTACTAAAATGAGCCCTAACTTTGTATCAGGTTGTTCCTATTCCACTTCTTACACCATTTGTGGTAAGCTAGAATCAATTCGTAGATGGACAAGTTGGCATTTTGTGTTCGCTCTTTTTTCACAATGATAAATCTATTCTGTCCGTAGACTTAGGATATTGGCCCTCTTTTGCCACAGAAAAGTCTGAAGGGTGCTCATCAGAATGTCATTACAAATAATAAAGTCCGGTCCGTAAGCCTACAATAACCTAGATTATGCCCCTACCACTTATAACCACATCTACAAAGCAATCAAATATGTATATATTGGCCTTCAGTCCTTGTAGGTAAATGTTGGCTGGTTTCTGATTCCTCTCCCCCACTGGCATAGGTTTATCCTCTCCGGTTTCTCAGCCTTGATACACAGTTCATACAGTGCTCCAAGTGTCAGACCAAATACCCTTTTTACAGTTCAAGAAAACAACAGAAATGCCTCTCCTTCTCATTTGTAGAAATGGGGTGGTTCCAAGTGCTCTTTACCAGAGAGCTCCAGGCCTTCTTGTTTGTGATATAGCTCCACGAATTTCCACTGTGTAAGAGTTTGGTTTCTCATACCCCATTTTAGGGTAATTTATCTCTTGTTGTCCCTGGACTCTGGTTTCTTTCATCCCCACCTTTGAGTTCGGTTTCTGGTGCCCTGTGTTGGGGTTCTGATTTTCTCACTGTGTCTTGCTATAGTTGTTTCTCACCCCACTCTGAGGTCAAGTCTCTTGAGATCGGATTTCTCACAACAATTCTTGGGGACCTGCCCCTCTCATCCCTCCTCAGACTATGATTCTTCTTGTGCCGCCCAGGGTCGGTGGTGTGGGCTGGGCTCTGTGCTGAGGTCCTTGACTGGCATTCGTGGCTCCACATCCAGCACCGCCCTTAGCGCTCCACAGCCTCGGCCTCTGTTAGGCGTGCCACGCACAATGTGCACCTTCCTCCTCCTGCCACACCCCCCAAGGGGATGGCTCCATGCTTGTGATGCTCCGCAGAGGTCTCTCCTCTAAGGATGAAAGACTCTTTATTCCTCTATAAGGCGGTGGGACTTTCCACAATTTCTTCAATCCTTGCTTATACTATGTCCACAGAGGATTAGAAACCACACCAGCCATTTATATATGAGTTTTCTGGTTATCAGTCATTGCAAACCACATGTGGCCAACAAACGTAATATTTGCGTCTTGGGGATAGGGAGGATAATTGATGTCCCTTCTTAGGGGCCTCCTGTCCTCTAAGGGCGGGGGTGAGGGGGCTCTGCCAATGGGATCCCGCTTGCCCTGTCTGTTAGGGGTTACGCTTCTAGGGCTCACCTCCCTTGTTCCAAAAGGGGTGGCCCCCTTTTGGGGAGAGGGGATGAATTTCCTGGATTCGTCACAGTACCCCTATTTTGAATGCAAAATATGTGTCTGCTTTGCTACTTCCCTCTACCCTGGCAATTGTTAAGTGCCAAGGGCATGACCCCTCACAATCCTTTCCTGCTACAGGCAACTTTCTAGCCAATAAAGCAGCTCGACATGCAGCCTTGAATGTTCCCCTGGCTCCTAATGATAGGCTTGTCTATGTTTGAGTTCAACAGTCACGGGTTATCTCTCTTCCCAGTCTAGCTGAGCTTCATGATGAAGCACCAGAGAATACAGAGAAGCTCTGGTCGAGTAACAATTGTAAGTCATCCCCAGATTCACTTTGGCACTCTCCTGATGGCTGTCTGGTAGCACCCAAAGTACTTCCATCTTACCTGGCCAGACTGGCACACTCCATTGCTCAGGTGAAGGAGCGATGATAGATATTGTGAACCGAGACTGGTTTGCACCTTCATTCTCTTCTGTAGCCTAGGCTTATTGTGAAAACTGTGTGGTGTCTGGCTCAAAATGTGGCGCCAGTGGTGAAATTCTGCACATCCGGTAGCGGAGGACCATATGTGAGTGTGCAGACTGGTTTTGTAAAGCTCCCCTGAACAACTGGTTCAGTTCTGTTTAACTGTGGTGAATAATTTTTGTGGTTTTCTAGAAGCCTATCCGTGTCGAAAAGCTGATGGTATTACTGTTGCAAAGTTTTTCCTTGAACGCATTCCTTGGTATGAGTTTCCCCTAATCATAGATGGCGACCGAGGGACACATCACTTGGCAGGTAATCCGTGAGGTCTGACAATGCCTTAACATTTCTCAACAGTTCCACTGCATCTACCAACTCCCCGTCTAGCTGCGCCATGGAACACCGAAATGTCGACTTAAAGAATAGGCTATCTAAGATTTGTCGTGAAACGGTTCTTAAATCGCCTGAGGCCTGCCTCTGACCTGTTAGACATGCACAATAACCTGCACCAGAGCCATGGTCCATCTCCTCATGAAATTCTCATTGGGACCCTGATGCGCATGGCTACCTTCCCCCCTGTGTCTCCCCATCACTCGAATCTGCATTTTGATGATGAAAGTCTTGCACTATTGTCAGGTTAAAGCTGCCTTACCAGTAGCAGCGACTGGCCCCTGTCCACCTCAGCAAATGGGTGACCTGGTCTACACCTGAGTGCACAAACAAAAATGCTGTCGAAGTCCTCATCTGACTCTGCTCATGACACAAAACGCTGCCAAATGTGAAGGAGTCCTGTTGTGGATACATGCTGGCCTCTGCAGGAAGGTACAGCCCACCACCATTGGCCCAGAAGAGCGGTCCCCAGAGTCCTCCCTCCCAGAAATGATCCCCCAGGAACCACCCCCAACCCGCCCCCCCAACAGTCTCGTCAAGACCAGAAGAACTGGAGACCGCAACACTTCTGTCCAAGCCTGATCTTGTGAGTCATTCTGGAACAAGGGCAGAGGCTGACTCCACAACTTTCACTTTAGCTTTATGGCCAGGTCCTGAACCGAGACCCTCGGTTGAGGCATCTGTTTGACCTAGTGGCTTACCTCCAAGAAATACTGTTACACCTACTCTAGCAAGTGTTGGATTCCCCTGCCTGATTAGGAGCTGAATCAACTTTGCTTGAGCGACCGCAGCAGGCGGTTGGGGCCGCACCAGGTTCTGTCTCCCCTTCTCAAGGGAGATATTGGCTGCACCCTCAAAGAAGCCTGGCACGGCCTGAGTCCTGTGAGAACTGTAGTCTGGGCTAGATTCTGCTGACCTGCTGAAACTGTATCAGTATGTGTCTGCTCAATGTTGCGAAATGTTCCAGCCTGGAAGAAGACTGTAAAGTAAGCAGGAGGCGATGTGATACAATGTACACTGTTGTCATCAAATGATGTCTGGCACGCCCCTCCCATAGAAGACCATGTTAAGCAAATGTATAAAATCAATGTAACCTGGGGAAGAGGGGGTTGCTGTTCCATGCTCCTGCAGGAAACCAGGATCGTGCCCTCCTGTCCTGTTGAGGTGTGCGTTGCTGATTTCGCGGACCGCCATTCAAGAAACCTACCACCCCTCCACCTTTTGGATTATTGCTGGATGGTACATTTCTCGGATAAAGTGCAGGGTTTTAAAAAAGAGGGTGAAGAGAATGGTTGAGGGGAAACATCCTTGACAGACTCCTCTTGTCAATTTAATCTGAGAGGATAGGCATCCATTGATCCGCAGCTGAGTTTTGGGGAAATCAAGTGCTGCCTTGACTCGGTTAGTAAATTTTGGTCTAATCCCCATCTTCTTCCATCATCTCGCAGTGGAGCCTCCAATCAATCATAGCAAAAGCTTTATTGGCATCCAATCCCACCAGGATCTGGGGTAAGTGAGTGTGGGAATTGAGATCAATTAAATCAATTGTCCTGGGAACGCTAGCTTGTGGTGAGCGTTCTATGGGGAACTCGGGCTGATCCTGGGGTATGAGCTTGGGGAGGACATTTCCCAAGCGAGTTACCAATATTTTCCCAAAGGGTTTTGCTTCTTTGTTCAACAGTGAGACTGGACGGTAGGCAGTGCATTGCCAATCCTAGTTGCTGGTTTTAGGAACAGTGAAGTTATGGACCTTCACCTCCAAGATATGTGCTCCTGTGCCTCCTAGCCACCACCTTCTGCACTATGCCCTCCCAATATTGCTGGGTACTATGCACATGCTCAGTGAGACCGTGATTTACTGGAGATTTAAGTTACCATGGTATTCCTAAATGTCTATGCTCAATGAAACTTGAAAAACATGCCTGAAAAGCATTGTAGTTCTCCGGCATGGGGTCTGGCATGGATTCACATGCTCATGAATATTCCCCGTCGTCAGGCTGGGAATCCTCGGTATAGAAAAAAAACTTGCTCCTGCAGCACTAGAGTTTGGAGGATACGACATCCCGGCCGACTGCAGAGAGGTTCTTGCAAAGGCCAGGGCGTCCTCAACTCTCAAGTGCTACGGACATAAATGGAAGAGGTTCTCTGTCTGGTGCCGTGCACAGAAGATTAATCCTCTGCGGATTACGGCCCCTCAAGTACTGCCGTACCTACTGTCGCTGGCCAAAGCTGGACTGGCTCACGCCTCCATCAAAATACATCTGGCTGCAATATCCCGATATACCAGGACGACGGGACGGGCGTCCTTGTGGTCTCATCGCCTGGTGAAAGAATTCATGAAGGGACTATTCCGATCATTCTCGCCGGTGAAGGCTCCTGCCCCGGCGTGGGAGCTTAATGTGGTGCTGACCAAGCTCCTGGTGCCCCATTCGAGCCTATGCATTTGGCGCCTTTGAAGTTCCTGTCGTGGAAGACAGCTTTCCTCGTGGCCATCACCTCCGCACGACGAGTGGGAGAGATCCAGGCCCTATCTTGCAAGCCTCCATACTTGACTTTTCATGACACGAGGGTGGTGCTGAGGACACACCCATCCTTTATGCCCAAGGTGCCGTCGGACTTCCACCTCAACGAGCCCCTGGTGTTGCCAGTTTTCTTCCCGTCACCTTCGTTGCCGGCTGAGAGGACTTTGCACTCGCTGGATGTAGCTAGAGCACTGAAGTTCTACATGGACCGCACAAAGAGTTTTCGGAAGACGTCACAACTGTTTGTGAACTTTGGGACTGTGAATCAAGGGAAGGCTCTCTTGAAGACTTCCATTTCCAGATGGCTCTCCGGCTGCATCATGCACTGTCACCGGTTGGCAAACCGACAGCTGCCCGGCCATCCGAGAGCCCATTCGACCAGAGTCATCGCTGCTACCACGGCGTTCCTATCTGGTGTGCTACTGCTGGACATCTGCAGGGCTGCGATGTGGAGGTCGATGCACACCTTCACAAGATTCTGCTGCGTCGATCGGGACTCCAGGGAGGAGTCCAGGGTCGGCCAAGCAGTGCTGCGCAACCTGTTCGCCTAAGGTGAGCCTGGTGAGGAGGTAAGAGTTGCTTAATGTTGAGTTGTTGTATTGCTTAATGTTGAGCCTGTTGCCACCTCCCATAGTTGTGCATGTGTGTACTGCTATGTATTCTCTTATTCATGAGCATGTGAATCCATGCCAGACCCCATGCTGGAGAAGGAACAAGTTACTTACCTGTAACTGTTGTTCTCCAGCATGGGTCTGGCATGGATTCACATGCGAACCCTCCCGCCTACCCCTCTGCGGCTCTTCACTTGGTCATACTGCCACTTTACGTGCTACCAAATCTGAGGATGGCTGCCGGAGGTGGGGCTTAGGGAGAGGGCAGTCATTGGCTGGGGGCAGTATGACCCAGAGACCAGTGTTTGGTTACTACCAAGAAAGACAGATCAGAAACGAAACTGATACTGATTATTTTTTTCTATACCGAGGATTCCCGGCCTGACGACGGGGAATATTCATGAGCATGTGAATCCATGCCAGACCCATGCTGGAGAACAACAGTTACAGGTAAGTAACTTGTTCCATTTCTAACAATCTAATATCTTAATGCTAGTTATGAGTAGTGCCATTAACATCCCCATGCCCATAATCCTTTGTAGGCCATGTAATATATTGCAATGTTGCTCTACACCTATAAGGTAATGTTAGCATTGCCAAAGTAGAAGAGGCTGAGCACGAAACGTGCCTACCAAGGACAAATTAAATAGGTTTATATTGCTGCCCTCATATAGTGGAAGTAATGTTAACAGGGCTATTCCGGAATATTGACACTAATCAGTATAATTTAGTTTTCTTAAGAAAGAAAGCAATTGGCATGTAACTGATGTTTGTGCTCTATGCATGATTGAGAATGTGATCTTTGTCTTTGCATCCTGCTAATGTTCTTCTGAGCATCATAGAGGAAAGCTCGGCAAGTGCACATAGGCACAGCTTAGAGGGAACATAGACTGCATGCATCAACAAAACAGCAAAGCAACCTTACACTGCTCCCTCTGCTCCAACTAACCCAACCCATTCTCCTGCAGGTTCCAAAGTGCAAAAGATCATGAAAAGGACAGCAGGGTGCGTTATATGAAACCTGGTAGCGTAACAGAACTAAACATTATTGTTTAAGTGCAATCGTTTTTTTTCCTGAAAATGTTAGGAGGGTCTTGCTGTCTTAATCCACAGGCATGCTTGCAAATCCTTTCCTAAAATCAATGACAGATAAACACTTGTCAGGAACCTACCTTGTTGCAATGAAAAGGCTGAGGGCTGGCAGGTAATTCCAGAAGATGTTTATTACAACAAACACACCTCACATTCCAGTTCCACATGCTCCCACATCCCCGCCCATACACGATGCCCTGCGTGCACCCCGGATCTATGCACTATATAGACCTACACTACATGCATTCATACCCACAAACAGGTCTCCTTGAAACACTGATAGATTGGTAGCAAAGTACAATAAAGAATTCATTATGGATCAGCACAACATTCCTGATTTTTGTTAGGCAGACTGCATATCGTTGTCCGCTGTCTTTGGCACCAATCAGGTAACCTCAGAGGCGGGCCTAGCGCGTAGCCCTATGTGGTTCCTGTGCATCAGTCAGTTTGGTACACTCTTCTATGGGAATCGCATGGCTCTCCTCTTGGCCAGGGATTGGAATGGCCGAGTCACTTAGATTATGTGACATTGCGTGCCTGCACCACTCTTCTGAAGCTCCTAGGTGCTGGGGGCACTGCTGCTCTCCGCCCCTCCATCGGGAGACTGCCCTGGCTTCCCCACGCTATCACAGATCCAAGGTAAGCCCTGGGGGTTTAATTGAAGCATGGCACGATCGAGCGCGGAAATTTGGATTTTCTTCTCTGAAATTGATTTTCTGCTTTCAGCATTCTTCTTCGAGCAGCGATTATCCGCTGTTCCCGGGACAAAAAGGTTTATTCTGTGCTGCATGCCTGTCCCTGCCTGGAGGCAGCCTACTTTTGCAGTTTATTATTTTTTGCCTAGCCGTTCCATGATGGCCGCCTGCACCGCGTGCATCTGAGTGCCCGGGGCCTATGTTTCTGCTGTTGCCCCTGATTGGCTGGGGTTCTGGTCTCCTTGGCCTATGAGAGAGCCGGCAGGCTTGGCCGGCCCTCCTCCCAAGGCCCACTCCCTGGACGCTTCTGTGTGTAACTCTGTATCTAGCTTTCCCCCCCTCTTGTATGTATTTGCTTAAACCCTGTATCTAACTGCACCTCCTGTTGCATGCATGTGCCTGTGTGCCTGAACCCTGTATCTAGCTGCCCCCCCTGTTGTATGTATGTGCCTGATCCCTGTATCTAGCTGTCCCCCGTTGTATGTATGTGCCTGAACCATGTATCTAGCTGCCCCCCCTGTTGTTTGTATGTGCCTGTGTGCCTGAACCCTGTATCTAGCTGTCCCCCGTTGTATGTATGTGCCTGAACCCTGTATCTAGCTTCCCCCCTGTTGTATGTATGTGCCTGTGTGCCTAAACCCTGTATCTAGCTGTCCCCCGTTGTATGTATGTGCCTGAACCCTGTATCTAGCTGCCCCCGTTGTATGTATGTGCATGTGTGCCTGAACCCTGTATCTAGCTGTCCCCCGTTGTATGTATGTGCCTGAACCCAGTATCTAGCTTCCCCACCCTGTTGTTTGTATGTGCCTGTGTGCCTGAACCCTGTATCTAGCTTCCCCCCCTGTTGTATGTATGTGCCTGTGTGCCTGAACCCTGAATCTAGCTTCCTCCCCCTTGTTGTATGTATGTGCCTGTGTGCCTAAATCCTGTATCTAGCTGTCCCCCCTGTGCCCACTTGCCTTTGCTGCATCTTTGTTGCAGCTGCTCTGCAAAATGGGGTTAGGCTCCTGGAAAGTGCCCTCTTGATTCGACTTTCTACATCTTTGTGTCGCAGCAGCCCTGCAAAATGTGGTTAGGCTCCACAAACGTGCCCACCTGGACCCTACTGCACCTTGCGACGTAGCCACCTTGCAACATGGGGCTAGGCTACTCCACTGTGCCCACCTGAACAGTATTGCACTTTTGTTATGTATTTGCCTTCTGTTTGTTCCTTTCTGTAACCTAATTCCAGTAACCACTTTCCCTTTATTGCACTTTATGAAATAACTACTACTTGTTTGTTCGTGTCTGTAACCTAACTCCTGTAGCCACCTTAACTTTACTGCTCTCTTCCATGTAACTACTTCTTGTTCATTCTGGCCTTTAACCATAAACACTGTAACCAATTTCTTAAGCATAAGCGCCTGTATGCCTCCGGGGTAGGTGTGCTATATAAATAAAGTCCCTTTACTTGGGCTATGAAGTGAGACTTTGGAGACCAGGTATCAGCACCCGCTGGGTGATTCTGAATCTGTATGCAATGCACAGGAACCCCCAGCCCCCTTACCTCTCAGCCCACCTTCATTATCACAGTGAACCATCCCAAATGAGTGCTCTGTTCCTAAGCCTCAGTTCCTGGGAGCAGGGTAATGCTTGGGGGCGGGGAGATCTGTGTCTTACCAGGGTGAAAACTGGTCAACAACAGATACGAGCAAAGACCAAGAGAACATCGTCCAGGTTGTAACCTTTATACGAGGACACATTGAAAACAATTCAAAGGACAACTGCAACACAGGATTTTACAGCAGGCATGGCTGGCACCAGGGACTCCATAAAACCACGCCCGTAAACAGGAGCTTACCTCGCCCATGCACTTAAGCAATCAGAACCACCAGAGCAGTAACACCAGGTACAGGCACAGAACCATACTAAACGTAAGGAAGCAACAGGAGTCCAAGCTGGCGGACCAGCATAACATCATCTTGATCTGTGGTCCCTCATAATTGCAGAGAAAAATCTGGCCATCAATCAGGACTGAAGTAGTCATTATAATTGTTCTTTTATAACACGCTTAATACCGCAGCGCGAGACCAGAATTTGAACCTTTGTTGCCATTTCGTTGTCTTGCTTCCATGAGACACGCATTGCCCCTGAGCTATCCTCCAAGCCAAGCACCAATTCCTGTGCTCAGATAATGAGGCTGGCTGGAAGAGTGAAGATGAGCTGCTGAAGGAGGGAATGAGTGTAGAGGAGCTGTTGGAGAAGGAAAGGATAGAGGGAAGCTGATGGAGGAGGTACAGTGATAAAAAAGGAGCTGTAAAAGGAGAGAAAAAGAGGAGAGGCGTTAGCATGCCAAGAGGTGGGGGAGAGGAATATAACTAGGAAAAGGAGGAGGCAGGAGACAACCAGACCCATTACTATAAGGTCAGAAAAACAGAGATGGGGGGAGAGAGATGAGAATGTGGAGGGATGATTGGAAGGAAGAACCTGCCAAACTGCTGAGGACAAAAGAGAAGTGAAAGCCAGGACCCTGAGTGAGGGGAATGGGGAGAAAGAAGTCGAGGTGGAATGTGGTTGGTTGATCAAACGCCTCAGCAGTCTTGGCAAAAGACGGTTACACCTGTCCCAGTTACGGCTTGGCCTGCATTCAACTACCTCAAGTTTTAAGAGGTACCAGGGAGACTGGCTAATCGTCGAGTTGGCGGGCAGGATCGTCTGGCCTTCCTGGAGATTGAGGCTAACCTGGATGTGAAGCAGACATGCTACCTTCGTTTAAGGAGACTTTGTACTAAAAATGAAGCGTGGGAACACGCAAAATGCTATGAAATGTAAGTGCCTTTTTTATTATTCACCAATTAGGATAACTAAGAGATGAGAGAGTTTGGTGGTATCTAGGCGGAGAGTGTGAGAGAGCGAGAGAGTGTGTGAGAGAGCGTGAGTGAGAGTGTGAGAGAGTGTGTGAGAGAGCGTGTGAGAGAGCGAGAGAGTGAGTGTGAGAGAGAGAGTGAGTGTGAGAGAGTGAGTGTGAGAGAGAGTGTGAGAGTGTGAGAGTGTGAGTGTGTGTGTATATATATATATATATATATATATATATATATATATATATATATATATATATATATATATATGAGATGCAAAGCGAAAATCCAAATTGAGAGCTTCTGAAACACAACAAACAACAGCACGACTTGCCGACCAGAATACAAGAGTAACTTTCTCCAGGGCAAATGAGATTCCAAAGCAAACTAAAGCAAGACTTGCTGACATGAGTACAAGAGCAACATTGTCCAGGGCACATGATGCACCCCTCAATCGGGACACGAGCAACGCTAGGTACCCCAGCTAGCATTTTATATTTGGTCAGTGTACATCCCAGGTAACCATAATGTACTAGCCCAAGTGTCTGAAGTTGGCAAATATTTCTCAACATTCATCAGCACACTGCCCACTTGTGACAGTTCAGGTGATATCTTGGCATTTATTTCTATATATTTTTATTTATTTTATACTTTTATTTTTATAATGAATAAATACAATAAAATAAACTTGCATGGGAACACTAAATAAGAAGAAATCTCCTCATCCCAGCAACGCCTGGGACAAAATCAGAAAGACCAACCACTGATTGACTAGGCAATCGGGTGACAAGACCGTGTGATGTCTTATCAGAACTCGCTAGGGGCATGCCAGTTAGGGGCAGAGCAGTGAAGGGTGAAGACCAGCTATTGACCAGCCTCTTTGCCTATGAGCCTTTGCTTTTGCCTTCCTGCCTGCTGCACCTGCGAGTATGTCTAGTTTGCCAATTAGTGTGCTGTCTCTCCACACTGCAGTACTCATCTATAATGCATTTGCTCTTGTCCCTCCTCCCTTTCCCATCCTTATCATAAAGTTTATGTCTCAAAATTCCCACTACTCCATCTCTCTTGCACCTCCCACTTCCAACAAAGCTGATGAGCAAACCATACCTCCCTTAACACCTATTCACCCCACCTGTCTTCCTCTGAGACTCAACTTCTCTACTCTTCATTACCGTATCAACTGAACATTGCACTCTGGAATGCTCAATCTGTATGAACCTAAACTTCCTTTATCACTGAATACTTTCATGCCAGCTCTCCTTCCCTAGATCTCCTTATTTATTTTGGCATTTGTTAAGGGCTCTAAACCCAGAGGCATCGAGGTTCTGATTACAGAATTGGCACAGCAGATGAAATAATATGCATTTTAAGAACAAAGATATCGCCGATTTCTCAGACCAGGGTTAGGACCTGGGAAAAAAGAAGTGTCTTAAGATGGATTCGGAAGGCCCAGTACGATTGTTCTGATCTTACTGACCGGGGTAGTGAATTTCAGTTATTAGAGGCATTTGTGAGTGATGGCTAATGTTTTGAAGATAATGGCTTGCAAATCGGTAGCCAATGCGCACTTCTACTGGTGATTGAAATATGCGTCCTCCTCGAGATGTTTAGTGAAGCCCTGAATGCATTGGTCTGAATGACCTGGAGTTTGATAATCTTCCGAGTGGAAGTGCCCGCAAATAAGCCGTTACGATAAACCAGTCTGGAGCCAATGAGTACACGGACAATGTTGAGGCAGCTGTCAGTAGACAGAAAGGGTCTGCACGCATTCATTAACTTGGTGGAGTATGCAGAAGAGGATGTGATGGTGTTGACCCCTCTTGTTAGGGGCAGGGTGGCATTTAAGTAAACACCCAGTGTTTTTTTACATCACTAGATACTGGGATGGTGATGTCCTCGATGGTAAAGGCATTATAGGCTTGAGCAAGTTTGCTGAGTGTAGCTTCCTAGCCAAGCAGGAGATATTTCAGTCTCGTCATCATTTATGCAAAGGAGGTGGGAGGCCATCCAGGCTTGGATGATTTGGTAGACTGAATGCAGAGTGTTGGACTCAGTAGTTTCCAGTGAGAAGGATGAGGATCTGTGTGTCATCCTTATAGTGTAAGATATGCAATGGTCATCTAGGAGGTCAAATAGGAGTTTGGTAAAAAAAATATTATAAAGTGTGAGGGAGACACAAGAGCCTGGGCCAAAGCATTGGCCAAGAAATCTCTCCTGGATCTGTCAGAAAGGAAGGAGGTGATCCAAGAGATGGCATCGGGTGAGATGTGGGCTTCCGAGGCGAAGTCTTGACACAGAATTTGGTGGTCCACAAGGTCAAAGGCTGCCGACAGGTCAAGCAAAAGGGAGAGGGCTGACTTGCTGGCATCCTGGATCTCGTCCAGTTGGTTTTTTAAAACTAGCCAGGCAGATTGCATGCTATAGCCTGGTCGGAACCGGATTGGCACAAACCTAGGAGGTTTCTGGATTCCAGGTAAAGCTGAATTTGTAAGTATGCTGCACAATCCAGGATTTTGAGGCGGAAGGGGACCGTGGATATAGGCAGTAGTTTGTGGGGTTGGCAGGGTCTAGAGTTAGTTCTTGTAACAGTGGAAGGACCTGTGCATCCTTTAGGTTAGTTGGCACTGAGCATGTGGAGAATGAGGCATTGATAAAGGCGGTAGTGAAGGGCGCCAGAAGCGCAGCACATACCTTGATGACTGGGCAGACATCCCTTAGCAGCAGGTGGGTTTAAGGCCTTTAATGATCTGGATATCCTCAGTTACTTATTTATTTGTTTGTTTGTTTGTTTGCTTGTTGCGCGCTTATACAGGAAATACATTCTGTTTCAAAGCGCCCACAGGAAAGCATGGAGGGAACGTGGGATAGCAGTACAAATTACATAAATAAAGAAAACAGAGGGGACAAGGGACGGCCGAACCAACTACGTCTCGTGAGTATTCAGAACGTGCAAGTACAGGAAGGAAGAAGGCAGTGGGGTAGGTGTTGTGGTGTCCATGCTGGAGAGTGAGCCACAGATGAAGTGCAAGGTATAGTAAGTGCTATGCGGCCAGGAGCCGCATTTGGTGGAAAGTCTGAATCTCCAGTGCAGGGGGTGTACTGAGGCAAGTGCTGAGGGAAGACAGATGCTGGGGAGATTGGGTGTGAATGTCAGAGGCCCAGAGGATGCATAAGGGTCCAACCAACACACCAATCACAGCAACTGTGGGATTAGCAGAGGAAGAAAGAAGGAAAGGTGGTGGAAAAGAGGAGAGTCTTGAGGTTTTTTCAGAACTTCAGAAGGTCCTGCTCAAGACACAGCAGGAGGGGGAGGTTGTTCCAGAGGAGGGATCCAGCTGAGGAAAGCGAGCAGCTTCCTGCTCTCTGTTTGGTGAAACGCTTTACACACAGAGTTGGTGCCAGATGAGCGCAGAGGTCTAGAAGGAGAGTATTTGGTAAGAGAGAGTTGCAGGTAGAGTGGTCACTGGCCTCAGACAGCCTTATGGATGATGCAGAGGGATTTGAATTTGATTCATGCAGCAACCGGGAGCCAGTGGAGGCTTTTTAGGGCAGGAGAGATGTGGTCCCTAGGCTTAAGGCGAAGGATAAGTCTTGCTGCTCTATTCTTCATTAGCTGAAGGGGGTCGCAGAGTGGAAGAAGGTAGATTGAGGAGGACACTGTTGCAATAATCAGGCCTAGAGAGAACCAAGGCTCAGGAAACATTGAGCTTCTGGGGGGGAAGTGAGAAATGGAAGAATTCCATTGAGAAGGAAGAGTTGAAAGTGGGACTTCTTGGCAATGTCCTGCGTGTGAGGGAGCAAGGATAAGGAGGAGTCAAAGATGACTCCAAGGTTTCTGGCTTCAGAAGAAAGAGCAGGGGAGATCCCAAGGAGGGAGGCCAGAGAGAAGGGGAGAAGGAGGCAGCATGGGTCCCAATCAGATGGATCTCAATTTTGCTGGAATTGAGGCAGAGATCATTGGAAGAGCACCAAGCCTGGGTGGCAGACAGGCAGTCAGGGATGAAGGAAGGTGCGTGTGAGTCAGCAGGAAGTCTGAAAAAGAGTTGAGTGTTGTCTGCATAACACTGCAAGTTGAGGAAGATGAGGCATGCAAGGTAGATGTTAAACAGCCGGTTAGGAAAGAAGTCAGCCATTCCAGTGCCCATTCCGAGATACCAAGGGTATTGTTGAGCCTTTGTATGAGGATAGAATGGTTGATAGTGTCAAAGGCAGACGTGAGATCAAGTAGAATGAGGACAGCTGGGGAGTTGGAGTCCAGGGATGCAAGCAGTTCTTCACCGGTGTTCAGGAGAGCAGTTTCTGGGCCTCTGGATGCTCTGAATCCAGATTGATCATCATGGAGACCACCAACATATTCAGCATTCGGCTTGAGTTGGGGCAAGGCTCCAGCAGTTTCCCCAGGAACGGGGTGATTGAAATAGGGCGGTAGTTGGATGGACAGGTAGGGTCTGCTGAAGGCTTTTTCAATAGTGGGCGCACATTGGAGTGCTTGAGGGAGGATGGGAAAGAGCCAGCGGTGAAAGAGTGGTTGCAGAAATCAGCGAGTGTGGGGGCAAGAGAGCCAATGTTGTCCTTCAATGTTCTGGACGACTATGGGGGGACCTGTTTGGAAGAATCCTTCACAGTTCATGTTAAATGTATGAATATGTGCCCACTTTGCTGCTCAGCCTGTAAGTTCCACAACCTAGCAAAGAGACTTATGGTCACACTATGCTATTACCCGACATCTCAGATTACCACCTGTAAGGTGTTTTATGCCCACCTGTGTTGTGTTAACCGCTGCAAATATGTGTACCGTCTTGCCCAGTGATAACTGCCTAACACACGTATGTTGAATGTTGATCATGCCCTGCCGAATGTTTAAATAAGCAAACTGATGATTGTAATTGCCAGCATTGTGCTAATTGCCTAACATATGCATGCTAAATGTTAATCTTGCCCTGCACTCACAACCTACCTGCTGCCATATAGCCACTTAGCTGACTCACTGTAGTCATTGCATGCATATCCACTACTGCATTAAGACTGAAGTACCATTATGGCCATCTACCCAGACTCTGGTCAGACCTACCCTATCCCTAACCATGCCCCGACACTTACCCGATTACAGAGCCATCCCACCAACTCCATTCCTCACACAAGGCTATAACCCTTACTCTAACTCACCAAAGACAAGCAAGACCTTGATTTACCCACCCAATAAGAGGAGAACTGCAGCCTTGCCAAAGCTCACAAGTTCCAGCCGGCCCTGCCAACAAACCATCAAGAACCAGAGACTAGCCTCAAAAACCAGGCACAACAGGGACACTATCATCCCTACTAACACCCCGCCATCCGGAGAAGCAATGCTCACCTCACTTACAGAACAGACAACTCCCATGCCACTACAACAAAATACCACTCCTCGAACACGCAAAACAAACCCAATCTAACCTCCAGTGACATCTGTTTGAGTGTGAGTCCTAACCTACCTAATATCCACCTAGTGGCACACAGTCCAACTTCAGCTGTCCATAGTCACAACAGTACCAACAAGCTCAGTCAAGAGATTCAGGGCACCCTCATCAACGCTAGATCTCTACCGGCTCATGCCCTAGACATTGCTGACACCATCACCTCACTTAATCTCAACTTTATACCGATTACAGAATCCTGGCTCCATGCGGCTGCTGGCCCTGCCGTCGCCCTAGCCATGCCGGACAACTATACGGTATTCAGGACGGATAGACACATGGCTAAAAGTGGGGGAGTAGCCATGATAGCAAAAAACACTCAACATTAGAGAAATACTAAATACCTTGCTCCCCTCAGGGGAACTACTGTCAGTGAAAATGACCCTATCACCTACCGCCAAGCTGAACATCCACCTGATCTACAGACCCCCTGGGCCTATTCTGTCATTCGAGAATGATGTAGCCCAACTCCTCTCTACCAACTCCAAACTCAGGTCCAAACTCTTCTCCTCTGCGACTTCAATCTAGGCCTGAACGACCCGCTGGACAAGAATGCACTTGCCAAAACTATCTCAGTATTAGGCTTCTCACACCGGACCCAGAACCCGACACACACCAAAGGTCATATTCTCGACTGGCTAGCAGACCTTAACTGCAACTTTAGAAGAGCCTGAAACGCGTTGTGCATTAAAAACCAACACAAATGCAATCAAATTGAAAGAAACTAAGCCACACATTTGGACTACCCCATCTATAAAAGACAGGGAATCGGAAATTGTGGACTAAATATGTAAATTTGAGTGACTAATTCCACCATCGCATTTTGCATGCATGTGTAAAAAATCACACTGGGAAAGTTGAATCCCTTGAAAGTAATGTTTATTTATGTAAGTAATGAAGTTATGTACACAAGAATTTGCAATGCTAAATTAATTGCGAGTAAAATATAAATTCCGTTTTGGTAATTCACTTTATTTTTGAAACATCAAAAAACTAATACAAAAAGTCTTGAACATTGACGAATACTTCAAAATTGAAAAGTAAGTCTTAATTTGCATGGTTACATGCACAAGAGTGTGCACGGAGAATAGGTCACTCCGGTGTAGAGTGACACTGTTTATTTTGTATGCTTAGATTGGATTCTGTAGCCCAGAATCAGTCTCCGTTAGCACCTGAACTTGTATTCAGAAACTGTAATATTTCCTAGAGCATTCAACGCAAACCAGATTGAAACAGGAGTGCTCCTCTACACCCATATTTCTACTTAACTGCAACTTTGTCATAACCTCAAACACCCACTGTCCATGGTCAGACCATCAGCTCATAACATTCAATATCACCAAGAACCGTAGCCCTGTCAACTTCCCACTGGTGGCTCCCGCCGTCCCATCTAGAAACAAACAGAACATAATGGCCAACAACTTACTACCACTACTACAACCCATCTTGGCACCCCCTAAACTTAGGAACCAAAGATCGCATTTTTATGGTAGAGCTATTGACAAACTAGCTCTGCTCCCACGCGCAAAGCTAAACCAGCAGCTCACCTTAAATTATGGTTCACGGCTACTCTGAAAGCCCTGTGAAGTTCCAAGAGAAAAGCTGAGACGAGCTGGAAAAAATTCCCAAGTGAACCAAAGTAAAATTCTCTGAAGCAGCTAATCAGTACAAATAAGCGGCCTTCCAGAGTAAAAGTTCCTCATAATGAGAGAATAACAAATGCTAAATCAGGAACCAGGAGCTCTTTGCCATTCTGAGAGAACTAGAGTCCCCCGTACCATCTGCAGAAGTCTGCAACAAGGATGCTAACTAACCTTCAGAATGCACTCTCCGACAAAATAGCGCTACTTTGCTCCAAAACTGATTTTAAAAGAATGACTATACAAAACACCCAACAACTCCATATATCCCCTACCTTGTTGGACAACAAAACAGTGCCCCAATTTGAATTCACTTCGGTCTATAATGCAGAAGTCCTAAAAATCATCACCAGCCTCAAACCGTTTAGGTGCCAGGGCGACCCTTGCCCAGCAGTGGTTATTCAGGATGGGGCCGATGAACTCACCCCTTTCATAACGTGTCTAATTAATGCCTCCTTTGAAAAGAATTCCATCCCAACCAATCTTAAAAACGCCTGGGTACTCCCAGTCATTAAAAAAACTCACTCAACGCTAATATTCCAACCAACTATCACCCCATTACAACTGTGCCATTCATACTTATGATCTTAGACAGAGTAGCGTACCTACAGACACAAAATTACTTGGAATTCAACAGCCTCCTTGGTCTTCGACAATCTGGATTTCGCCCAAGACATGGGACGGAAACAGCCCTTCTGGATTTAAAAATCTAGATGGATGATCTAAAAGACAAAGGTAAATTAGCCTTACTACTGCTACTCGACCTCTCTGCAGCATTTGATCTTGTCAACCATAAACTTCTATGCAAACATCTAGCCTCTGCGGCCCACTTCTCCCCTAATGCCACTCGATCGATACAATCATTCCTGACAGACAGAACACAGAGTTTTTTCTCCGAGCTCAGAAGAACAACCAACCCCGGTCACATGTGGTGTACATCATTTTTACAAAGCCACTCTTTGACCAACTAGATGACATGGATGTCACCAGCACTAACTATGCAGATGACACTCCTCATCCCAATCACAGGCTCCCATGACGTAGACTCTGCCATTCTTAACGCTATCTGACCATCCAAGCCTGGATTGCTCACCATGGGCTATGCATAAATGACAAAAAGCCTAATTTTGTCTCAATAAACTAAACAATGCCTTTAAAACCTTCAACATAGACGGCAACCTGATAAAAGCGTCCAAAGAAGTAAAAACCCTTGATTTCTACCTGGACTCTTCACTCAAACTATCTTAACAAGTTAATGCCACCACGTCAGCAGCAGCCTATACCTCTAAACTCATTAATGCTTGCAGAGCCTTCCCGCCTCCCGACAGCTGTATTACTCTGGCCAGAGCCCTCATTCTGACCAGAGTAGACTACTGAAATGTTCTCTATGCTGCACGAAGAACCAAAACATCAAAATACTTCAGGTAATACAAAATAATGCCTTAAGAGCAGCATTCAATATTCCCAGAAATGTGCACATATCCAATACAAGACGAAATGTTCATTGGTTACCGGTTCATGAACGCATCATGTTCAAAACCCTTATCCTGACACATAAATGCCTCCACATGTAAGATCCTACCTACCTTGCAGATGAAGTCGCCAGATCCCAATTTAACAGGCCCACGCGTTCTGCACACATGAACTTGCAAGCCACACCGAAATTAAAACTCCAGAAAGCAGGAGGCAATAGTTTCCCTACAGTAGCCTCCAAACATTGGAATACCCTACCAGCCAACTCAGGGCAGTAGACTCCCTCTGGACCTTCCGTTAACAACTGAAAATCCTACTCTTCACAAGGGGATTGTGTGACTAACTTATACCCCATAACCATTAAGCCTGCTTTAGAAACACAATCACTGTTACTCCCACACATCATCACTCACTAGACCCTGTATCCAGACCTGTATGTACGTAACTATGTAAATAACCGTTACCTATTGCCATTATTTGTAAATGCCACGGCTATGTAAATAACTATTGCCACGATATGTAAATGGCACAGCTATGTAAATATGCAACTATGAAAATAACTGTAGCATGTAATGCCAGTTAATACCATTTGATTCCACACGGAAGAAAAACACCTAGATGCCCTCGGATTAGGTGTGCTATATAAATTCCTTACTAAATAAAGTGGACAACTCTGGTAACTTTATCAGGTGTGACATGGGTGAAGGGGGAAGGAGTGGCCAAGGGAGTGTGAGATGTGTTAGGTGAGTGAGTAACAAGGGTGTTCAGGATGTCCTGAGTTTTGGTGGCAAAGTGTGTGGCAAGTGCATTGCAGCGGGCCTGGGAAGGAAGAGGGGAGGAGGAGGGAGGAAGAGACTGCAGAAGGGTTGCTAACTCCATGCAGATTTTGAAAAGTTGAAAAGTTCAGCCGTGTTATTGGATGCACCCGATACCCATGCCTGAATGTGGCCCCTTTTCTTGGCACGGATGGCGAGCCAGTTTGTCAGAGGGTGAACCTGAGGTTTGTCACTTCCGATCCATTCAAGTCATACTAGGTGTTATGTTTAGAGGCAGGTTGTAGACGGATCCTCATGACTGAGACAAGGATGTCAAGAGTATTGGTGATTGCTGAGTGAAGATCGCTGAGAGCAGAGTCTGAGGTGGAGTCTGCAGCAGGGGAAAGGGGGGATGAAGATAGAGGCAAAGGCAGCGGCTGACACTCATTTCATCGGGCGAATGTTCGAGAACGAGGTTGGCAGGGCTTTTGTGGGTGCGGTAAGGGACCCAGGTGGGAGGAGAGGAAAGCATGGTCTGACCAGGAGAGCTGGGTGGCAAAGCAGAGTCTGAGGTAGAGTCTGGGGAAGTAAAAGGGAGGTAAGTTTAGTAGGGAGGCTGAAGGCCCTGCGGCAGAGTAGACTGGTGTGACTCTGCTGAAAGTGTTTTTATTTAGTAGGATCTTCTTCTGGAACATATCAATTTTGTCAAGTAGGGCTTTTTGAATATTGGTGCACCAGGTACTGTCCTTAGTGCAGTTAGCTGGAAGGGGGGGGGCTCACGCAAGATTACCAAGATCTCGCGAGAGCTTGATTTTGCATCAGAGATCCTAGTATTATAGGTGGTGCTTTTTGCTTGGAGTATCCCCTGTTAATATTCCCTTGATAAGGAGGTGAAGCATGCGCTCTTAAATTGAGAGGGATTGTTCCTCAGTTTGGTTTCAGCCTCTCGTTTTTGCAGGATATCCTCTTCAAAGGAGAGGGCCAGGAGTTTGATAGACCAAGTGAATAGCTATTGCAGCGGTGTGTGAAAGACTTAGCTTGGTGGTCAATATTTCCCCTGAGGAAATGGTTGAGTTGCAGATCTCTGATGGGGAGAGTATCTCTTTCTATGAGGGCAGCCCCTACACCGCTTCACTCTTTCTTAACAGTAGATGGTATAATTGGGTGGTATAGCCAGGATAAGGGCTGGGCCCAAAGCCGCATGAAGCCATATTTCTGAAATGGCTAGTAGATTCAGCTTATTAGAGATGATGAGGTCTGAGATGTCCAGGGGGTGGGCTTGTATCGACCTGGCATTCAATAAAACCATTGCTGAAACCTGGAATTCTCCATCAGACACTACATAACTCCAAATTATTCTTCCTTTACTCTCCTTGTCTAACTATAAGAGGTGGAGGCGTTGGACGCCTACTCTCTTCCCGCCTCATCACCTTACAAATCTCAAATGCCACGTCCTCTCCTACCTCTTTTGCATTCACCAGCTCTATTATTGTTCTGCCTCACTGTCATGGCCACGGGCCCCAGAACACAAAAACCACACCATCTAGTGACGGGGGCAATGGGTCACTTGACTCACTTATGTCCCTTGGGACTCATACACACAGGGGCACTGGCTGGTCTCAGTCCTGGCACCTTTGGCACCAGGCTCATAGAGACATGTGAGCGGGAACACTTTATTTCTTTGCAGGAGTGCTTTTATTTTACTTCAGTGCTGTAGTGCTTTTATTTTACAAGAACTTTCCAGGTGCTGAAAGCCTTTATTCCAGAGAAAATCCCCATGTGCTGACTCATTGGGCGTGGCTCCCTAGGCCTGGTCTTCAGGTGCTGACTCATGGGGTGTGGCAGGGCGTGGCCGGGAACAAGACTATATAAACCCACCGATCCCTCAAGCAAACGCTTAGCATTACTTTGCACCTCCGTGCAACGTGACGCTCACCACTGCCTGGACCAGCTACTTACCTTGTGATCCTGCAACAACAGCATCCTTACCTGGATCCTGGCTCGCATCTCACAGCAACGCTCTCTCTTCTTGGCAGATCCCGAATCAACGCTGCAGCACCTGCGCTCTCTATCCCACAAAGCCGAAGTCCTGAAATGAGAAAAGAGGACAAGACAAGGTTAGAATTCCCAAAAACACCCAACCCTAGGGTTGCGCCGCATTTAAAACCCAACGCGCACCCTAAGGCACCATTAAAGGCTACTTACCAGCTGTCGGACCATCTCCTCCTCGCTCCTGTGTACCGCCGGCTCCGCTTCTTCTACTGCAGCTACCGCCGGCATTGCTACACCACCTTCAAGGGGAGAGAGCAGAGAAAAGAGACATTACATACAAAGGACAGAGAACGAACTTTACAAATACAATTACAACAGTCGGAAGATGAGCGGGCAAGTGGAAACAAGGGAAACACTTACCTACAAGAGAAGTGGACTAGTCGCAGCTGGCCTGGACTTCCACGATAAGGGACCAGTGAAGGAACCCAGTTCCCTTCAACAAACGCCCGTGCCAGAAGCAGCAGGATGGAGAGATCATCATCATTCAGCAGGTGAGGCTCAAGAGTAGTGCAACCCCAGGGAAGCCACATCCAGGGAGAAGAGGTCTGGAGAAGGGGTCAAGGACCACAGGCTACATACTCATATGACCCCCTCCCCTTATATTCACGCAGGAACCACACTGCTCATCACCCGTGCCAGAAGCAGCAGGATGGAGAGCTCATCATCATTCAGCAGGTGAGCCTCAAGAGTAGTGCAACCCCAGGGAAGCCACATCCAGGGAGAAGAGGCCTGGAGAAGGGGTCAAGGACCACAGGCTACATACTCATATGACCCCCCCCCCCTTATATTCACGCAGGAACCACACTGCTCATCACCGCAGTTCTCCACACAGATTCAGAGGGAGGAACAGACAAGAGGAGTTTCATCCCTTGGAGGGCTGCGACCGTGCCCAAGCGCCTCCGCAGAGACCAGGTGAACGTAACACTCACTCAGTTCACATCTCCATCTATCGCCTCCTGGTCCACTGGACCATTCTTTGATGAATGTGGGCAACTCCTTGATTCTCTTTCTACTAAACATCACCTCATGCTCTTAGGTGACTAACTTTCCCTCTACAACCACTTCTCAGAAATCTGAACTTCAGTCTTTTTAGTGACCATGCTATCCCCTCTAGCCATAACTTACCAACCAACACCAGGGGTAACTGGATGTCTTATTCATCGCCTACACCTCCTCTCTCAACCACTAATTCTACTATCACAACATTCCTATCTGACCATTCCATTGTTTCCACCATTATCATTTTTCCACCCTCGTGCCTCACCTAATACTGAAAGGAAAAACCTTCTGCTATTCCTCCCTTTCTCTTGCCCTCTGACCTACAGTTCTCACTCTACTCCTTCACAGCTGATGCCTCTTCCACTATCACTGCCTTCCAGCTTCCAATCTCTACTATACGCCTGATTTTCCAGTCACTTCCCACTGCTAACCTTCACCCATAAGTCTGTGTTCTCAACCAGGGTCACCCCATTCATATGTTCTCTGCACAAACATGCGTCGGCTGCTGTGCAAATAGAAGTGTACCCACTTGCATGAAGACCTGCAACTCTACCTCTCTGCCCTGAACTATTTCAAGTCCTCTCTTTTCTACCTCACCGCTCTCACTCCAACCATCCTTACCAGTGCACTATAAACTCACTCCTCCTAAACCTATGACTCAACTCCACTGACACAACTATGGACCTAGCTGAAAGTGCTGCAAACATTAAAAAAATTAGAGACTCTCTCCTGACCTTCCCTTCTCCCATATTCAACACCCTGCCTACTCTAATATCATCCCTCTGCCTCTCCTACTTTAGTTGCACTAATAATGAAGAAGTACTATCTTTACTGATGAATGGTAACCCCTCTTGTGTCCCATCAGACCATCTTGCTCATCCGCTAGTCAGCCCTATTGCCCCTTTAGTGGCCTCTCACCTTGCTGAACTGTTCAACTTGTCCTTAGACTCTGCTTGCTTTCCCTCCGTTTTAAAAATGGTATGGTCATCCCTCTCCTAAAAAAGAAAGAGCCTGACCCTGACCTGCTGGCGTACTTTCGCCCTTCTCCATCCTCACTAAAGTGCTGGAAAGGGTTGTGCTCTACCGTCTTACCAATTTCTTAGATATTCATGACCTTTGAGACCCTGTACAAGCAGGTTCTCACTCCTGTCACTCCACGGAAACTGCTCTTATGAATGGCTCCAACTTCCATTGCCTCTGCTAAGCACTCCAACCTTTCCTCTATCCTAATTTTTCCTGACCTGTCTGCTGCCTTTGACATGGTCCATGACTCTTATCTCCTTAAAACACTCTGGGCCTCATTCCGACCCTGGCGTTAACCAAGGCGCTATTAGCGCCTTGGTTGACGCCGTTATCTCTCCGACTCCGCCATGGTGAATGGCGGAATTACCGCCCCATTCCAAGGTTGGCGGGGTCGGTAATTCCCCATTCACCATGGGCCCTTCCCCATTCCCATTTTTGCCCCATAGGGCTCAATGGGAATGGGGAAGGTGCTAATTACGGCACCGTAAATTACGGTGCCGTAATTAGCTCCAAGGTCCCTTTGCGGGTTGGTTTTTTAACGCCTGCAAAAAGCAGGTGTTAAGTTCCAACCCGCAAAGGGAACTCGGAATAGGGCGGTAAGGGTTTAATGGCACCGGTCTCATTACCGGTGACCGTTAAACCTTACCGCCCGACTCGGAATGAGGCCCTCTCTCTTCTGTGGTTTTGCGAACAAGCCCTTGCCTGTATTGAATCCTTCTAGGACCTTGTCATTTATCTGTCTCCTGCAACAACATCTCTCAACTCACTCCTCTAATTGTTGGTATTCCACAAGGCTCTGTCTTGGGTCCACTCCTCTTTACACACAACACCTCTGCTCTAGGGGCACTAATCTCCTCCTTTGGGTTCTCATACAAACTCTTTGCGGACTACATTAGAATCTTCTTCTTTTTTCATGAACGATCCTCTGATCTATCAAAATGTGTCTCTCTGCCATTAAATAGCCATTAAATAGAGGACGGCTTTGCATTCTCTGATGTTAAACTCTTCCAAAACAGAAGTGGTTTTCTTCCCTGCCAAATACTCTCATCGCCTCCCCTGCCTATCCAGTTCCCACCTGACACTCACCCATACTCCTCTTCAGATACAAACCTCAGCACCATCTATGTTTCTTCCAACACCTTCTCTACTTTCATCTCCAAAACTGTAACAGCAGCTTGCCTCAACCTTCTAAATATTATGCAAATAAGACACCTATTTCCTTTCTCCACCACCAAGCATCTCTTAACGAGTCGTGTCTTCTCTAAACAGTGCTAAAGTGCCAGCATCCTCTTTGGTCTCCAGAGCTATGCTCAACAAGATCATTAACTATCTGAGCAGGACTCTCCCTAAAATCGCTCACTTCACACCTACTTCCTCTTACTGTCAGGCTGGATGGCTGTTGATGCAAAAACAGGGCCATATTTTAATTTCATCTCCTGGTTCACAAATCTATCCACAGCAAGGCACCACCGTATCTATCCTCCTCTTAACAACTCTCAAGCTTTCTCGTAAACTTTAAAAAAAAAAAAGAAAAATGGGCCTGCTGAGAGCAACACCCAGTGGAGCGCACGCTGGAGGCTGAGCCCCCGCGTCCACACAACGCCACTCCTGGATGGGTGGACCCGGCGCAGCAGACGGTAGACCGCAATAGTGGAGAAAGGAGCGGGTAGAACTTTGGAAGCGCTCCGACGCCGGGCACCCCGAGAAGAAAACGGAGGCACGGGCCCCATGCTTCCTCTTCCGCCAAAACGAACCTTTGCTGCGGGATCAGATCGCCTCCACCTGATGGACCAAGCGAGGTGGGCCCGCCACCGAGCTGGGGTGCGGCCTGAGACCTGGGACGCACGCGTCAAGGTGCTCGCGCTCCCCGCGGCCCAAGAGAAGTAAGTGTCTGCCCTTGCCCCCCCCTCCGTTCACCCGCCAGAGGACAAGGACCTTACCCAGACTGTAATAACGGACGCATCTACCTCACAGAGGGAAAGGCCCCCGGAGATACTTTTAAAACGTCTGTCTTGGGACGGAAAGTAAAAGCACGAAGCAAGTGACCTTGGGGCGTGTGCCTCCTCTGTAGCAACAGGCGTTGCAGCAGCGGCACTGTCCGACACGTTGAAACTACGACATCAGGCGCATGAATGCCCGACAGAAACTTGCCATATACGCATACGGTTCGATACCCCGAATCGACGTTGTCTCCAAAATGGCCACATCGCCAATCACAGATACAGAAACCGCTGCCACAAAAGGAGACATAGCAGATTTACTGGCAAAAATAAGGAACATGGGAGCCAATATAGGAGGAAAGATTGATAAACTTACACAGTGCCTTGACAACATAGATGATAGGGTTGAAGGTGTCGAAAACAACCAGGCCTCAATCGATGTCTTGGAAACACAGCTGGTCCACAGAATAACTGAGCTCGAACAAAAAGAGCAGGAGTTTAGACTTAAGATGGACGATTTGGAAAATCGTGAAAGGAGAAACAACCTACGTTTTTTTGGGATTCCCGAGAAAGAAGGGGAAACAGAAGAGGACCTGAAAACAACCCTTCACGACCTCATCAAACTCCTGGTTGCCGATGACAACATTGATGAACCCAAGACAGAGCACATTCATAGAGCGGGAGGCCCACCTGGAGGCCCGAGATCAGTCCTGGTAAGATTTCACCGTTATCAGGATAGGATGAGAGTGTTAGAAAAGGCGAGGAGCGGGAGCACCATCTCCCTAAATGGATCCCAAATAACGATATAACAGGACCTCTCCTCCCTGACCTTGGCCCCGAGGAAAATGTGTAAACCACTCACGACATGGCTTAAATCTTGTGACACACGCAACAGATGGGGATACCCCTTTTCTCTTTCTTTCGAACATGAAGACACAACGATCAGGTTGAGCTCTGAGCAACAAATCAAAGCTTGCCTATCTGACTTACTAGGCCCGCAGGATCGGGAGGAATCCCGTGACCATGCCCCCAAGGACGGGAGGGAATGGTAGATACAGGGCCCGAAGAGGAAGAAGGTGAAAGGCTCGAGGAAATATTGCAGGGGAAATGGCTCCCCAGAAGGGGGCAGCTGATCCTCGACAAGTATGGTGCTCTTTGCTTGAATTGACATTTGATAAGGGGTAAACATGGGTGTTTATTGGGGTAACGTGATTGAGACCTCCACTTATCTTGCAGAAATGTGCTCGCTCTGGGGGGAGGTTACCGGGGGCTCATTAGTTATTTTGATGCTTATTTTGCAAGGGGACCGTGAGGTAACGGTCTCCACTGGTGGTTCGGTTCCGGGCTAGTGCGTTTAACTAAGCTCGATCGGACGCCACCGAACTCAGGAAGAAGAAAGGGTGGGGGGGTGGATCAAGACGGACAGGGGCACGTGTCAAATCAAGGGGATATTCAAGAACTATGAACAGTACAATAGTTACATGGTTGTTTAAACACTGAGAAAGCGGGTTTAAATGGTCAGAGAGTATGTATGGTCGCAGATTCTGTTACGATGACCGCTGTACCATATAGCAGGGGTGCCATAAGGGTGGGAACGCTGAACGTCAAAGGTCTTAATTCACCGAACAGGAGGTCACTTGTCTTTAGAGAGTTTAGCAGATCAAATATCGATATCCTTTTATTGCAGGAGACTAAATATATGAAGGGTGAGGAGAGGGCGGTCCTGGGGAGGCGATCCGGGATTGAATTCTGGGGCTCTGGACCATTAAAGAAGGGGGGAGTGGGAATAATCATTAAGAAGGGGATAGACTTCAAGACCACAAAGGTTTGGTCAGATGCAGAAGGCCGAGCCATGCTCGTTTCAGAGACCATTGGGAATGTGTCCACTACGATCGCCACGATTTACTCTCCCAACGTAGGGCAGGTTAGATTCCTCTCCAAAACAATCCCCAAAATCATGCTAGAGTCAACGGGCCATATCATCCTTGGATGAGATTTTAATACATAGGCAGATCCCACGTTAGATTGGAAACCCGGTAACCCAGAAACACGTGATAAACTCGGAGGAGATCACGCCCTATTCAGGGTGATGATGGAATTGTTTGGATTGACTGATGTGTGGAGACGAATGCACCCCACGGTGAGAGTTTACACCTTTTTCTCAGCCTCACACAATACACTCACCCGCATTGACTACCTCTACCTCTCAAGAGATCTATGCGATACGGCCTCACACACAGAAATCACACCGATCACATGGTCTGGCCATGACATGGTGACCGCTCATATAATATGGGAATCCCTACCAGTTAGAGGTGGAAAATGGAGATGCAACGAGACCATATGGAAAGACCCTGTTTTTAAATCGGAGATGGAAACTGAAATTGCTGATTACTTTCGATTGAACGATACCGGGGAGGTCTCTACACAAGGGGTTTGGGATGCGGGCAAGGCGGCCAATAAAAAGAGAGAGAGAACCCTGATTGAAAATAGACTCCGTAGAGAAATCGCCCAACTAGATAATGAAGCAAAGGAAGGGGACGTAATGGACCATGAAAAAGTCAGTGAAGCAAGGAAAAAAAGGGAGGAACTCCGTCTCCTAGAACACGACCAAATAGCTTGTAAACTTCTTTTCCTAAGAAACATTTTATGAGAAAGGAGACAAATCAGATGCGTTGTTGGTGGCCAGGCTACGAGCACAGCAGGCAGAACGCAGAGTACAGGAAATAGTTGATGGAGGACCCAACATGGTTATAAGTAGGACCACCATCCCCGAAACCTTTGCAGACTTCTATGAAGCCCTGTATACCCCAGAGACAGAATCGGACCCGTCTAGCATTCGATCCTATTTAGCTGATATCGATATGCCCAAACTGACATACATTGAGTCTGAGACCCTGGACGCCCCCATAACTGAGGAGGAGATTCAGGAGGCCATCAAACGACTAACACTAGGTAAATCCTCAGGTGAAGATGGGTATACTGCAGGTATTTACAAGACATTTGCCTCACAGCTCACATCCTTTCTAATGAAACTACTTAATGAGATCCTGGAGACGGGGAAACCTCCGGATTCATTTGTCAAAGCACTCATAACTGTCATCCCAAAAGAAGGGAGAGATCCCAAGAAATGCGGATCATATCGTCCTATCTCCCTACTCAACTTAGATGCAAAGATATACACAAGGGTCTTGGCAGCTAGAATTGAAACATACATGCCCCGCCTCATCCACCCTGACCAGGTGGGCTTTATACTGGGTCGCCAGGGTGCAGACACCATGCGCAAGACCCTGCACTTGGTACATGCCTCCCACAACCTGAACACTGATTCCTCACTATTTTTCATCAGTGCAGAAAAAGCATTTGATAGGGTAGATTGGGACTTTCTAATGGGAGCCCTTCGAAAAATTGGGATGGGCCCCAAGCTTAGAAAGGGAATCCAGGCGGTCTATTCGATGCCTAGAGCTACGGTATTTGTAAATGGGGTATATTCTAGGTGGTTCCAACTGAAGCGGAGTACCCGACAGGGATGCCCACTGTCGGCCATCCTGTTTGCCATATCGCTTGAACCATTAGCACACAAGATGAGAACAGACACCAGTATAGAAGGGATGCACATGGGACACACAGAGTACAAGTTGGCATTGTATGCCGATGACATTCTCCTGCATGTGGTCAATCCTGAAAGATCCATTCCCCGAGCTATATCCCTCCTTGAAGAATATGGTCAGTTATTAGGGCTCAAGGTCAATCGGTCCAAATCCATATTGGTCCCCCTCCAGGGGGCGGCAGAGGTAAACGAAACAAAATATTCCTCCCTTGGACTGACACTTGAACACGACACCATGCGATATTTAGGGATTCGAATTACGAAACAAATAGACACTCTTTATGAAGCGAACTTTCCACAGCTTCTTGCCAAATTACATGCAGATCTTGCCAGGTGGGACAAATTGACAATCTCATGGCTTGGCCGGCTTAACGCCATTAAAATGACCTGTCTCCCGAGGTTTCTCTACCCCTTTCAGATGCTTCCCATTAAAATACCAGAGTAATACTTCACCAAGGTTAGAAAAGAGACCCTGAAATTCCTGTGGCGTGGGGGAAAAAGCCAGGATCACCTACAACACATTAACGTTACCCAAATATAAAGGAGGGGTAGGCCTCCCAGACCTCAAGAAGTATTATGTTGCTGCCCAATTACGAGTGCTCGTCCCTGACTTACGTAACCAAAAAGAACCACAGTGGATAGCAATGGACAACCACTATTTAGACCCAGCAACACTCTTGGAGTGGCTATGGGCCCCACGAAAGAGAGTGTTGAGGAGGACAAAGGAGCATCCGCTCTTTGCCACCATATGGGAAATACGGAGGGAGGGTCCAGAGATGAGAGAAATCACAAAATGGCCGTCTCCACTGAGCCACCTTTGGTCCCCGGGCATAAATAACCACATCCCCAATGTTGAAAGATTCCAGGCGTGGTATGAAGCAGGACTAGAAAGGGTGGGCCATCTTCTCCGAAACGATTCCTTTATCACTCTCCCGGAGCTAACAGAGGCCCTAAATATAGGCGTGCTGTCCACTTTCCACTACTTACAGATCAAAGGAGTCTTAACAAAGGCAGCATGGAAGGAAAAACTGAGTAGGGAGCTCACCCCCTTCAAAAACCTGTTGGACTCCAAGACTGACAGGAAGGGCCTGATTTCCGCCATGTACGAATTACTAGTGGAGGCGGGTAGAGGGAACACACATAACCTCAGAGCACGTTGGGGGAATGACATGGGGTCGGAAATTGATGAAGACGTGTGGGATAAAATGTGCCGCATGGCAACACGCACTTGCATATCGTGCCAATATAAACTCCATTCCATCAAACTCTTGCACCGCTGGCAGTATGACCCTTACAAACTATCCAAAATGTATCAATCATCCTCCCCCTTCTGTTGGCATCAATGTGGACAAGTCGCAGACTATTGGCACATGTGGGAGGGATGTCCTAAGATTAAGATCTATTGGGATGAGGTTTTGGGGTGGATTAGACACCTGGACGGGATTCAAAGAACGGTGGACCCCCTCTTGTCCTGTTCGGTCTCGCGAAAATAGAGGACAAGTGGCAGAGAGTCCAAGGCCTAGCTCCCCATCTGTTGCTCGCTGCTCAGGCATTACTTGCCACCAAATGGAAATCAATTACGACCCCGACCGAGAATGAATGGATTAATGTTGCAATGAACTGCATGTACTATGGAGAAAATTACTGCATCACTCCACGGAAGGGCAACACAGTGTGAAGTCCTGTGGGCAGATTTCCTAAGCAAACACACATCGAACAGACATCCAACCCCAAATGGAGATAAGGTTCACTGTCCATAGGGCCCGACCAGGTCCTTCTCCTCTTGGGTACCATTCCCCCTCTACCTGTTATGAGACCACTTCTACGCCATCTCTCAGGCATCAGTAGAACCATGACAAGACACCCTCCTTATTGCGAGTCCCTGAACACACCGCATAGAAACAGTTTCAGCCTGTGACAACGAGCGCATGACCATGAAAACACAACTCCTTGGTAACACGATTTCTTAGTCCGTGAGGGGTGGGGGGAGCGGGGAAAGTGTAAAAGTATAAAGAGAACGAGAAAAATATGTTGTTTTTTTCCATTGTTATACCGTTGGATGTATAGAAATGAAACTAAGCACTGTATATTGGAATTACTTCCACCGTGTAACGAATATGGATGCATAAGTAACTTTTTCTTTTTTCTCTTTCCTCTTTGAGAGAACTGTTATGTGTTAAAACTTAATAAAATCAAATAAAAAAAAATTTAAAAAATGATTTATATTCCCAATTAGCCCGTGGGGATGCTGGCTTGGCCCACTGGGCTAGGTCTTCAAACTGAACCTTGTTTGCTGCGTCCTACACCTTAGTAGCCTGGCAGGTCTACTACACCTCGTCGAGCTGAGCATTGCTCAAAGATTGCGGACACAGCCTTTCTGTGTCCCCTCTGCACCAGCCCACTTTTCTTGGCCAGTTATTGGCCTGCTCATGTGCTTTAAGGCCAATCAGGGAGCCTGCAGGTTAAGCCGGCCTCCGACAGAGGCCCACCACTAGGCACCTGCCTGAGCCTGTCAGGAGCAGGATGAACACCTCTCCCTGTAACCTCTTCGGACTTTCACCCTAAAGGATTCCTAAGGACTTCCACTTTCCCTTGTAAACAGCCATGTGGCACATTGTTCCTTTGTCTTTTCTTCAGACCATCCCTGTTGAAACGGCTGCCTACTTGTTTCCCCACTGCCTATCTGTAACTCCTGATCTAGCACCAACAACATTACCTCCATGTTATTCGCCGTAAAATCTGCTCCCCCATTGCTCTCCTAACTCCCTGCTCCAAAAGTAGATAATTACCTTAACTTTTTCTATACTCTCTGCTTCCATCTGTGAGGCTTTTCGTTTGGTATGATGTGTATAATTTGAATTTAGGTATATTTACAACCTTGTCTAGGATCTATAAATCTTGGCACTAGCAGCACACCTATTGTTTTCTGTCAGCTTGGCCGCTGTGTGCGCTTCTATCGTAGTTTAGTGCCTATGACCCTCTCCCTGCTATCCTCCGACCTCTCCCCCCTCTTATTCCCTTCCCCCATGATGCTCTCCGTCTCTCCTATCTTTTCTAACTGTTTCTCCTTCTCCTACGCTCCTTCTCCATCTCCTACCCTCCCTCTCACAAAGTCTGGAAGGAAGAAACTAAAAAAGGCCCTCCTAAGATCCAACCCAGTTCTGCCCATCGGAGACACCTACATCAATGCTTCCTCCAGACAGACTAGAACTGATATCCTCTTTGCTGTTCCTTCTAACCTATGGACCGCCATATGGTGTCTTTCCTCTGCCCTTTTCCTCTTCATCCATTACTGGCGGCACTAGATGGGAAGTGCTCTTGGCTCACTTTGCATCTTCCAAATGCACCATTAATGTCATTCACAATGGCACTATCATGGCCCAGGGCTCTCAGTCCAACCTGCTCCTTCTGGACAGATGTCTTCTTCCCCTTTTCAACTTCCACCATCTCCTTCCACCCCTCCTTCCCTTATCCCCCCATCTCTTTCCAGGGGTAGCACATCACCCCTCTACCGCACTCGCAAATATTTTAAAGGGGGTGACAAGTTTCCCTTAGCTACCTTTAGTTCTCGCTCTGTCATTAAACACTCCTCGGACATCTGTCGCCTCCTTGAAGACCTTGACCTTGATGTCCCCGCCCTCATGGAGACATGGTTCAAGGCCAGCTCCATCACTACTTTTGACACTCTTCTTCCTGATGGCCGTTAGGGAGAATTCTCATTTCAGTGCTAATTCCCTTCAACCTTAAAGACCCCCCAGCTCTTTTGCTGGATTTAGGACTTTTTAATTTTAACCCTGGAGTGATTGAGACCTTTTTCTCACTCTCTCATGCTTTGTGACCTGATTTGGATCACGTGCTTCCACTGTTTTTGGAGCCTAAAAAACTCCATAGGCATCTACTTTTTGTATGGTGACACACAGCACCTTCAGTCCAGTGTCACAGAGAAATCCTTTTAGATTTCTCATAAGGTTTACATAACTTTTCTTGGGTGAACTACAGTTCCCAAGAATAGTAAAGTGAAATTGACTTCACCTACCTTTTCTCTTTGTAGGTCCAGCACACCCCATTTTATGTGGAGTGCTGGGGGTTTACTTAGTAGCCCCTTTTCCTACATTCTCATGTAACATTTTTATGTTACCCTTACTACTTTAAGTGGCTGTTGGCAGTGGTTTAATGTTTCCTACCATTGTACTTTTCTACCTCAGGCTGAACGCTCAGCTGCAGTACAGCACCCATAGGTGACCATTTTGTCAAAATGGCCCTTGACTTCTTTTATCGGCATTTTCTGTTTGTGAAGTCTTTCTTGGGGTTTACTCTGTGCGTTGAGCAAGGTTTGAGCCCTTTGTCCGTCTTGCCTTTGGCGGGCTTGAGCCCTGAAGCCCACCTATGGCTTCAGTGTGTCTGGAAGGACAGGATGTGAGGGAGGGTCCCGAAACTCCCTTGTCCTTTGTCTCTAGGAATGCCTGAATGCAACCAGTCGAGATTGTCTGGCTGGCTTTCCTTTCAGGACAGCCGCCCTGCTGTGTGATTGACAGCCTATGCTGTGCATGAACTGGAGAAACCTGCTTAAAAGGCGAGGGTTTCGGGACTAGAGGCAGAGTCGAACACTGGGAGAAACACCTGACTAAGAAACCGTGGGCGAAGTTTGCTGCATCCTCCTGGACCTTTGAATTGCCCGGTGAAGCCCTGCTGCTGTGCTGAAACTCCTTTTTAATTTCGACAGAGAAGCTCAGGAATGGAGGACTTCTCCCCTTGGGTTAGTGGGACCAACTAACCCAGAGACGAACTCCACTGGACCATCTTCCCCGACTGGCTGTAATTCTTTGTTGCTGGAAAAACCAAATGCCAGGGGTTGAGTCATCCGTAGTCGAGTGAAACGTCTGATGCAGTCACAAATCTGGCTAGAAGCTCCAGGAGCCTCCTAAGGACCCTCCGGAAGCAGGACGACTGGAGCTCGAGTCCCATCACCAGAGTGCAGGACCCAAGGAGTGAAGGAAGCCCAACCGGTATCCGAGATCCGCGACTGTGCTGTTTGCCAAGCGCTGAAACCACAAAGTGCTGCTGAACCGAAAAGAGCCTGTAGCTGCCGACGACCTCCCAAGTACTGCCGCAGGAGCCCTCCAGACGTCCTCCCTCTTTTCCCCATGACTGCGGCTCAGGAGCAAGGGCCTGCACCGCTGTAGCAAGACAGAATCCAGCTGGACTACTCTTCTTCCAACCAGATGTACTGTTAAGGTTTGGGGTACTTGCCTCATTTCATTTTTAGCTGTGCTTTTCTCAGTTGGGAATTGCATTTGCTTACTTTTAAAGTAGAGTCCAACTCTTTTTTTCACAGGCATACCAGCTTGTGACCCTACAAGTGATTTTGATTTTCTAAAAACTCTAACTTTGTGCAAGGCTGTTTCTGATCTAAGAAGTGCCTCAGCTCCACAGACTGTGTTCCAATTAACTTTGGCTGTCCCGACTCCCTGAAGCCTCTTCTAGTACATTGACTTTGATATTGTTTGTCCCTCATAGGTGGTAACTTGTTTTAGACTGTCATTGCTGGGAACGGCTTGTCTAGATTTCATTGGAAGATTTAGTTTTCCTCACATTTACTGAGAACCTGTTTAACCTTTTCCTTCCCTAAACCCTTTCCTTTCTGCAAACTCAGAATCTGCATGCATTACTGTCCTTGTGATTGAATTCACCTCAGAGTGTCGGAATTGTGTAAAAAGCATATACAAAAATTATCCACTAACTGATTTCAAAGTATATGTACATTGTTACATGAATTGCCCTTTTAAGAACGTTTATTTAAAAATTGATGTTAATGAAATAAGCTATTTATAACAGAAACCTTGAATGTAAGTGTCACTTGTCTACTTATATTTACAGATTCCATTTGTACAGCTTTATAGCTCATATTTACCCCTCTTGAGATACAACTGGCTGCTCACTCACACTACCAACTTGTGTAGTACAGATCTATACCAAAGGGTGGGTTACCTAATACCAAGCAGATAAGTGTTGGGTAGTCTCACACAGTGTGACTGCATCATTTCTTACCTAACAATGGCTACAAGGTCATATCCAACCCCAGACTTTCCCAATCTGGCGGTAGAGTGGCTCTGATCTTCCCTGAGTGGGTTCCTGCCTCCATCATCCCCACTCAATCCTACCCTCCCTTTCAAAGCCTAGTTCGCAGGCTGTCTGTCTCCCCTTTCTTCTCTGTGACTCTCGCTACCATCCACAGACCTCTGGGTCTTCCTCCCCCTTGCTCTCTGAATAGGCTGACCTCTCCTCCTCTCTTCTTGCCTCCTCCCCTAAACATATCTTCCTTGGGGACTTTGACACCCATCTCGACTCCCCTGATGTGGCCACAGTTCTCTTCCGTGACCTCTGCAACACTCTCTCACTCACCATACTCCCCTCTGGCCCAACGCCCTCTGCAGGGCACAACCCAGATGCCCTCATTTCGGCAGACTCCTTATCTCCAATCCCCTCAGTACCCCTCTCTCCTGGTCCGACCACTCGCTCCTCTCTGTCTCCCTTGACCTGCCCAGCCCCCAGTCTCCTTCCCCCGCACTGCCTGTCTCCTTCCCCATTAAATCGACCGATGAAGCATGTGTCAGTCGCGCCTTTGCTTCTTCCTTCATCCCTCCCCCACCCCTTCTTTAGACTCTCCTTCTGGCTCTGCCCTAGCTAACTTCCATCTCTCTATCACTAACACCCTGGACATTCTTGCCCCTGTCATGAGGATCTGCATGAAGCCTGCCTCCAAATGCAAATCATGGTATGACTGACTGATCCGCCTTGAAATGAAAGTGCAAAGCAGCAGAGTGGAAATGGCAGACATCTAGCTTGTCCCCTAACAAACTGGCCTGTCGCCTACTCCAAAGGTAATACAGACTTTCCATCTGCTCCAAGACACATGTCCAAGTTCAACGCCACCAATAATAGAGCTGAACTCTTTAAAATCTGCACGGAACTCACCAATCCTAGCGAAGTCTCCCCTTCTCCTCCTCCCTCCGAGGCCTTATGCTCTGCATTGTCCTCCAACTTTTCCTCTAAAGCTCTTGACATCCTGTCCCCTCTGTCATCTGCTCCATCACCTGCCTCCTTCTTTCACCTCTTCGGACCCTCTCTCCCCCATATTCTCCTCCCTCTCTCCCATTGAACCTGAAGAGATCTCTAGAGTTGTCTGCTCTATGAAAGTCTTCTCTAAACAGGTGCTACCCTGCTCCTCCAGTACCATCAAGGAGAACATTGACACTCTCGCCCCGGCCTTGGCTGACCTGTGCAACCACTCTTTTGCCACTGGCTCTTTCCCTCAACCCCCCTCTTGTGCACCCTCTCCTAAAGAAGCCATCTGCTGACACTTCTTGCCCGTCTAACTATCAACCTATCTCTATCACCCTTCTTGGGCAAACCCATGGAGAAGCTGGTCCTCCTCCAACTGACCCTCCACACCGAAAGGGCTGGCTGCCTCCATGACCACCAGTCCGGTTTCAGGGCAGCCAAAGGCACCGAAACTGATTTCCTGATTAACTGAGAAGACCTACTCTCTAATCTGGACTCTAACACTCCTTCTGTTCTGATCCTCCTCGATCTTTCCTCTGCTTTTGAGTGTCAACCACTCCATCCTCATAAACCGTCTGTGATACCCTGGGCATCACAGACAGGGCACTGGCATGGCTTACCTCTTTCTTCTCTAACAGACCCTCCCAAGTTCAAATGGACCCTTTTCTCTCCTCCACCTCACTTTCTACCTGTTGCGTCCTTCAGGGATCTATTCTATCAGAATGGCTCTTCAACATCTATCAAGCCCCTCTGGCCCACCTGATCTACAGTGTTACGCAGATGACACACAGCTCTCTTTCCGGGTGCCTTCCCTTACCTCCTCCCCTTCCTGCCTTATACCCGACTGCCTGAAAGCTATTCTGGCATGGGGCTCCGCCAATGATCTCTGCCTCAACGCCAGCAAGACAGAGATCCTTCTCATTGGGACGCCTGCTCCTAATATCCCCCCCCTCACTCGGTGGACAGATTCCTTGGGTCCCCTCACCTAACTCACTTTTGAGGCAAATAAACCTTGGGATCTTCCTCCTCTTCACACACCACGGACCTTGCCAAGATGTCAAATTTTCAGCTTCATCGCCTCAGGGGCATTCTACCTTTCCTCACCTTCCCCCCGAAGCTCAATGTCTCTAGAGCCCTGGTGCTCTCTAGGCTTGACTACTGCAATAGCCTCTTCTGTCAATCTTCCTCTTTCCTCCCAGTCGTCGTCCCCCACCTAATCCAGAATATGACTGCAAGACTTATCCTTGGCCTCAAGGCCAAGGACTGCATCTCCCCAGCCCTAATATCTCTCTACTGGTTCCTGGTGACTGCAAGGACAAATTAGAAACCATTTGCATCATCCACAAGGCTGGTTCCGGCCCGAGACCTCTCTATATCAAGCTTTCTCTCCCGAAATACCTCCCAGCCAGAATCCTTCAGTCTTCTGGCTCCAACTCTCTGGGGGTCAAAGGTTTCTCCAAGCAGAGAGTGGGAGGTAGATCCCTCTCCTCGGCTGGTGCCTCCCTCTGGAACAGCCTCCCTCCGCCTCCTCAGACTTGAGCCGGATCTTCTTAAGTTCCGAAAATTTCTCAAGACCTTCCTTTTCTACTCTTCCTTCCCCCTCCCCCTCCTGTGGTAAACTCTCCACCTGCCACTGTGGCTGGGTCCCTTCAGAGTATACAGGGACCTGACCACTCCCACCAGTCCCTCCTAGCATCCTCTGCCAGCACTTTCCTTCAGATTCCCTTTCCCAGACTATCCCAACCCAGTTCACCTGTCCACTGCACTCTCCCTCCCCTCCACCTAGCACTTTCCTGCACCTCACCCGTGGGGGTACCCCAATCTTGCACTGCTCCCTCTCCCCCACCCTTGCATTGTCACAAGGCCAATATAACCGCTTCTTTTTGTTGTATTCTTAAGATTCCCATGTCCCCTCCCACCTCTGATCCCGTCGTGTGTTGCCTGGAAACACCTGTGTATAGACACCTTACAAATGTCCAATAAATTAAAATAAAATGACTCTGCTCTAACTCCTCGACTATCCTTGTGGCACCTCCCTCTCCCTGCATTTTCTCTCGCTTCCATATTGTCTTCTTGCTCCACTTGCATGGAATTCTCTTCCCTAGAGCATTCACAGCCAAATTGAAAGTGTACCTCCTCACCTCCAAGTTATCCTCGTAACCTACCTCTCATTTGTGCTTAGATATTTTCTTCGCCTCTAACCTGCCTCTGTCCCTCACTTTCTCTGAGTTCACTCTAACACTTCTTCCATCATGATCCTATCCCTAAAATAGCTGGCCGTACCACCTATCAACACTTAAAAATGTCTAATGTTGATTGTCCTTAATCTGTGTAAGACCACCCACACATTGTCCCTGCTGACTGTTCCATTTACTCCCCACCACAACTTGATCAAAATGTCACTCGGACTCACCACATTTTAAGTAGCTCACTGCTTACCATCAAATCTGATATCTTACCTAGTGTACATTCTTTTGTGATGAAGAGCATTGTTCTTCCCTGTATATAAATAAAAAGAATGATAAATGTGTACCGTACAGTTTTGCCACAATCCTAACCAGACATGGTGACATTTCAAGACTAATGACAAAACGACAACCCAAATATAGTATCTAAAGTGACTGATGCACTCGGGACATGACTATGCTTCCTTCTCTATTGTGGAAAAGTTCTTCTCTGCAGGCAGCAATTTTCTCAAGGCAAAATCGATGGTTTGCTCCTTTGGACAATCCAATTGTGCTTGTGTAGTCTTTAGCCTTTATCCACCTGCATCCAGTATTATCTTGCCCACCTTGTCTGGCTTAAATGACTTAAAAGGGTGAGCCAAAGACAGCAATTGCTTGTTGTCCTCAAAGCTTATTTGTTCCTCTCCTCAAGTAAACTTCTCATTTGTTTAGGTCATCCTTCTCATTGGTTCTGTCACATCAGAAAACTTGGCAATACAACTTGAGTAGAATGTGCAGGGATTACACTGGTTCCTTGTTCTCTACATTGGGCGACCTTGTATACGACAGTAAAAATCAAATTCACTGCAGAATTCTGAACAACCTAAAATATCTCCAGCTGGTATCTCGGTATGCCCATCAGAAGGGCATTGCAATAGTCCAGTTTAGAGTTTGTGTGTGAGTGTGCAAACTACAATGGGGCGATCCTTCACAGAGAAGAGAGGAAGCAGAGGCTTAAGAAGCTTAAGATGGAAGTATACAGACTTGACAGTGTGGTTGGTGTGCAAGTTGCAGCTCATACTAGACTGCCAGATGCAACCGAGATTTTTCATAGTCTGGGTGAATTTAGTGAGGATCCCAAAAAGAGTTAGGCAAGGGACCGAATGTAAAACATTTTCTAGCTTCTTTTTTGAACCAAACACAATAATCTCTGTTTTGGATGGATTCAGTTGGAGCTTGTTTTCCAGCATCCAGCTTTGTATTTTTTCTGCCCATGTTAAAACTATCTCCATTGCCTCCCATGGTTATTTAAGCCAGACATTGGGGGTCATAACGAGGTTGGAGTTAATGGAAAAATGATGCCAGTAAGGGATTACCGGCACCGCATACCGTGCCAGGCTATCCGGACTCAACAACCCGGTATTAGCACCACCGCTAATAGCATGCTCCCCCATACCGGCATGCGGGCGTGCACACGGCCCTTGGGCCCGGCAATAGCAGGAAGGTGCTAACAAGAGGACATCACAAATCAGGCGGACATGCAAATACTGGCATCATGAAGGCGGCAATAAGGGATACCGAAATGCCGGCAATACCGCCATCGCGAACCACCCGCAAACAGCAATGTGCTGTGTTCCCAACTGTCACAGGTGCACACAATCAGCACAGGTGGTGGCAATGGAGTCTGGCCCAGCACAAAAGGAGCACACCCACACACCACACCTCTTACCACACCAAAATGATTCCACTTGTAGTAGCAATACTGGGGCTGGAGGACATGCTGGCATTGATACACCAGCAACAACAACAGGCACTGCAGAGGAGACGCAGGAGGAGAAGGAGGGTGAGACAGGGCCTGCAAGCCCCACCAGTGCAACCACGCAGGCAGCACCCAATCCCTCGCATCAGAGCCAGTCCATTCAACCTAACCCCTGAGCAGATCCACACCATGTACCGTCTGGACCAGGACACCATCACCACCATTGTGGACATGATGATACACAACGACATTGGCAGCCTGATTGAAATACGCACCGCCATTCCACCCCTAATGCTGATCCAAGTGCTGGATGCCCTCTGAAGCACGCAAGGAAGTACATATCCCTACCACCGACTGCCCAGGAGATATTTGACACGAAAGTTGGCTTCCATGCACTGGCAGGCATGCCAAATTGTATTGGTGCACTTGACTGCACCCATGTGGAATTGGTGGTTCCGCATGCAAGGGAGGTGGTGTACCGCATTCGTAAGCTATATCACTCAATCAATGTACAGATGGTATGTGACTCCAGCAAGATCATCACACATTGTTGTTCCCGATTTCCCGGATCAACTCATGAATCAATGGTCCTGCAGAACTCCACGCTACATGGAGCGACATGCAGGACGACATGCCTGGCTGCTTGGTAAATTGCATGACAGGCACATGGCAGTGAAATGGTGGGAGAGATGCACACACCATCATGGTGTCATTGTTGTGGTGACTGCACTATGTCCACATCCCACAACACTGTGCCCCAAAGCATCCAAAACTGAACATGACAACCAATCCCCATAGCAATGAAGGGAGCTGCACACCAATCACAACCTGCCAAACTTTCAACCACCCTACATCCCACAACACGTGCACCACCCATCATCAGACCTCACCCTCCGTAACACAATCCAGCAACATGCTGTGGGTATACACAATGTAAATGTCTGCATCAAATCGCCACACATGACAAGCATTCATGAGAGTGCACACAACAAAACCACCAAGGAACTCCACTGCTTGTCACAGGGCCACCACCACAATAGTGCAGCATGTCACCATGGGAATAATCAGCGCAGAATGCTCAATAATGCAGAGACTACAGCCAACGCTGCCAGTAAGAAAATCATATAGACCACTACACATCACATATATAACACAAACACAGCGGGGTGCGTCCACAATGCATGAGCAACATCAAGGCAGTGTACACTGTGTATCATCTTGAACACGCAATCCACACCATAAGACCATGGCACAGCACACATGGAGGCAAGGTAAAAGGTGTGCATACAACCAGGGACATGTGCATGTGACCAACAAATATCTGCAGGCATGTGTGATAACTACAGCTGTCCATCATGATTTGACTACCACATAGCTCATTTTGCACCCATGGAGGTGATAGTGGCTATCCCTTGAAGATGTGGCTCCTCACCCCTGTCCGGAACCCGCAGAACAGGCACGAAGAGGACTAAAATCGTTCCCATACCCGTATCCGTGTGGACATCGAGCAGGCCTTTGGCCTGTTGAAGGGACGTTTTCGCTGCCTCAGCCGGTCGGGTGGGGCACACCTCATGAGAAGGTGGCCAAGATCATCATGGCATGTGTCTTGCTGCATAACGTGTATACGACGGAACGTGCCCCTGCCCCTGACATTGCACAGCAGCCACCAGGTGATGATGAAGAGGACGAAGAAGATGTGGGCGCACATCATCGTGGTGCAGATGCACAGGAGGGACGTGCTGTGCGCCAGTCTGTGATTGGCCAATATTTCTAAGACACATGGGTGCAGAGGGTGCCATGAAAGTGGGACTGAGGGCAATGGGTGTGGGAGTACATGTTCACTATGCACTGTAGACCAATAAATTACACATATACAATAAGGAATGTCCACTCATGTTTTTTCCTGGTACACAACGGGTGTATTAAACAGTAAAATAGAATAAAGTGCTCATACCCTCCACCTCAAACACACCCTCTCCCTGCTCCCCATCCCCCCACAACTCCCCCACACACCCTCTCTCCCCTCGCCCCCACAACTCCCCCACAACTCCCCCACACTCTCCCCTCTTCACCTCCCCCACACATGGTGCCCAAGCAAATGCTGCAGGTTTCTGCTTCAATTACCTTTATCAGGCTGCCCCATCTACTTTTGTCCACTTCCCGCATCTGGTGGCTGCATGTCCGAACGCTGCAAGGTGCGCGCAGACCTGCAAAGGGGGCTGGTCTGAGTCGAGCTCGATGAGGATGCTGTGCCCGCTTGCTCCAGTCTCGGGGCAGGACGCTCAGCCTACAAGGCATGCGCTCTGCGGCAAAGGACCTGCCTCAGAGCAGACACCTCGTTGCAAATACGCGTAGTGCTGGCCTCAATGGCCTATCTCAGGGACACAGTGTTCTCCCGCCCCTCCTGACTTGCCTGGGCACCATCCGAAACAAACTGCCTGACTAGGCCCGTCAGCTCCTCCTGGCGCTGCACGGCATGCGCCATTTGCTGCACCCCATCCCGTACACCAGTGGAGGTGGATGCTGCATATGGCAAATTTCCTAAATCTCTGGGGCTCATGCTCCCTTGCCCTGGCTCCCCTCCAGGCTGGTCCTGTGTGCCGTCACTGGTGGAGCACAATGGTGTAATCTGGGGTGATGGTGGGGGACTGGGTGTGGCAGGTAAATCCGATGAGTCATCCTCCACAGGGACATACACCTGGCCTTGGCACTGCACATCCTCGTTGGTCTGGGGTGCCGTGGCTGCCGCCTCCCCAACAGAGCTGTTGGCACCTGAAAGGGCCCTATCGGCCACTGGCTCCTGTGCAGGGGAAACAGATGTTGTGGGGACTGTTTCTGTAGCAGTGGCCCTTAGCCACACCAGAGATGTGGCATCCTGTGGTGCATTCCCCTTCTGTGGCAGTCGTGGCTTGCCTGACCCTTTTGATGTTGAAGGCCTAATGCCTTCCTCCCTGACCTTCTTCTGGGGAGTTGTTGCCTGTGCCGTTAGGTCCCGGGCCTCGCTGTCAGGTTCTGAGCCTGTGGTGACCGAGAGAGGGACGGCATCAGTGATGGTTCTACAAGCATCATGCATCCATTAGTATTATTGCTGTTCTACACATTAGAGGGGATTAAGTATTGGAGTTTTGCCAAACAGGTTGCTTGCTATATGGGGAGAGCATGCAGGGATACATCAGGGTTACACATGTTTGAGGTGGTGTATGCTGTGTGACATGCATTTCCGTTGTGGACTGCGTGCAGTGTGACTAATGCTGTTTCCATGTTTGTGGGGTGTGTCTCAGGTATGTCATTGGCATGCTGCATGCATGTGGATGTGTCAGTGCGGAGGACGGCATCTAGGCAGGGATGTGTCCTGTCTGTAATGAACCATGCATTGCCTCATGGCACAGTCAAATTGGTGGACTATCATCATACTTTGCATTACAGTGTTTTCTTAGGACACTCACCTCCATCTGCCGATGAGGTGGCGCCACGTTCCATGTCGCGCACACCTTCAATCGCCTCTATGCCAATAGTGCTGGCGCAGGTTTCCTCCCAGCGGCTTAGTTTGATTAGGGAGCTAGGCCCACCGCCAGTAGCCAGGCCCTGGCTTCGGTTGGCCGACATGATGTTTCGGACTCTGAGGCGCAGGTCGTCCCATCTCTTGCGCACGTCCTTCATTGTGCAGGGGGTGTCCCCAACAGTACTCACTTTCTGTGCAAATAGTTGCCAGATCTCTTTTTTCTTGATCGGAGCTTCTCTCGTGAGGTTATTGGCAAAGAAAAACCTCAGCATTTTCTGCCAGCGTGTCTGCGAGCATTGTGAGCTCGTCCTCTGTGAAGTGCTGTTTACGCTGCCTGGATGCCCCTTTTTTCACTGCCTTTGGCATGATGCTGGTGATGATGTTTTTCTGCTGTCGGAAAGAGTCTCCAGGTGCTGTGTAGTGAGTATGACAACGGATTGTGTTTTTAAAGATGGCTGCCGTGCCCTTTCCCGTTCAGGCGCAATGACGTTACTTCCGGTTCCGCTTATTAGCGGTCACCGCTAATAGCGGTGCCCGCTAATACTGTATCCATTGATGCCGGGCATGTTATTTAGAGGTAGACAGCGGCGTTAGTGCCATCTGCGCTACCGATGATGCTGCTAAGGGGCTTTTTTGGGACTTTAGCAACATGCCGGTACTGTCGATACCCCCATGTCGCTATGTTCGTGCACACAAACTCGTAATGCACCACTGTTAGCGGCCTCTTTCCTACACAGACATGGTATTTGCTCCATGCCGGTAAAAACAGTTTTTTACCTCCAACCTCGTAATGACCCATAGATTGAGTGTCGTCAGCATATGAATGGTAACATAGATCCAACTGGGAAAAGATGTTAAGCAATGGGCAAGTGTAAACATTGAACAACAGTGGAGACAGGGAGGAGCCCCGGATAAACCTCCACATGTAACGGGCAATGATCACTGTCGTCTGCAGCCTCGAGCAGATCCTCCAGACGGCTGTTAGTGCCGTCTCAACGCCGTGACCTGGTCTGAATCCTGATTGGTAACGATCCAGGATGCTGTGCTCCTCCCACAAAAACTGTAGCTGCGTGGTTACGATTTTTTCCAGAGTTTTTACAGGCCCCAGAAGACCAGCAATTGTGTGATAAATGCCCAGTGTCTTATGGTCCACTGTTGGTTTCTTTAAAAGGGGCACGAGATAGGATTAAAAGAATTCTGATGGTAACACAGCCCTGGGTCAAGGAGGCACTTACAAGAGCCTGAAAAATCCCACTGAGAGCATGTGCATGTTGTTTGGCCAAGTAGGCAGGAATGGGGTCCTAACTGAAGTTGGTGGATTTAAGATTACTTATCAAGTCGGTAACGCGTTCACAATCTACTGTCAGAAAATATAATTTGGGGCAGGTGACTTGCTTCTCTGAATGTGCTCCCTCCATAGAAAAATTGCCTTGTGGTGCAATAGAAGCAATGTTGGTCCTAATCAAATCGATGTTTTTCCAAGAAAGGGTTGAATTCACTAGCCATTGTTTGTGATGCAGGTAAGCTAGCAGTGGCGCAAGCGGGATTAGTAAAATTCCTGATTGCCCTAAACAAAGCTTTGGGTCTGTTATCTGCAAGATTAATTTGCCTTTGAAGACAGGTGGATTTTGCCATCATTTCTTTCTTATATGTCTTCAGTGCAGATTTGGCTTCAAGGTGATCTGCATGTCTCTGTTACGGCCATCTTTTTATCTTCTTTCAATAGATACCCATGAGAATGTTCAGTTTGTCACTATACCATTGGTTATTTCTTTTAAGAAGTTACTTGGTAGCTTTACGAGGAGCAGTGATGTCACAGTTAATTTGCAGGTGTGACATCAGTTTAGTGTATAGTGCTATACAAGTCATATCAGGTTGTATTGCTGTCAGGTCACCCAGTAGTTCTTCACTGGAGATACAATCAAGGTCCTTCTTTCGACGGATCAATTCTGAATTAGCACTCATGCTCTTTCTCAATGATGTACAGTCCATAGCCATAGAGAATCGAACCATGAAGTGGTCGGACCAACTGACTGGTGTATTTTCATGATGGCGTAACTTTATGCCTCTGAACAGTATAGGATCAGGCAGTGGCTGCACATGTGAGTAGGTAAGTGCGATAATAATTAAAGATCGTGTGATTGCAGAATGTAATTACGAAGTCTGCAATCTACCTGTCCAGATTCGTTGCACCATATGTTTATATTGCCTCAAATTATCAACTGTGAGTGGCAGAGGGCATCTGTGCCCAAATAGGCGCCCAGAGTGTCTAAGAGAGAGCTGGCTGGGCCGGGGGGGGGGGGGGGGGAAGGGGGGTTCTATAACATCAAATTAATTGGCAAGAGTCATTGGGAGTCAGGTGATAAGTACAGGCCGGTAGCTGGGATGCTGTATCCCAATTCAGGGAGTGAAGGTTTAGCAGCTCAAGGGTGGCTTTGGCCAGAATGGCATCCTCCCCCAACCCTCTCCTTTCTGGGTCTCCCCATTCAGCCACTTGATCTGAAAATGCTCAGGTACTAAAAGATGGAGGGATGCCGTACAAGTAGAGGTAAACCATGTTTCAGTTATGAAGAGAATATCCACATTGGTTGTTCGCATGAAGTCATTGATGGCAAATACGTACATGCTCTAGGGCAATTTCGGCTACAGTGCAAAGTTACATTTTCACCATTGCAAGGTTTCTGTAATATAAAACTGAATTTCCTCCAATATGAAGTAGAATTTAAGAGCATTCGATGCTTTGAAGTCTTGGATGGTGTACAGCCATCTAAAACCTGTAGATGTATAGATTACAATGCATCATCAGTTCAGGATGAGGTTTTATGAACAAAGTCCGGTTTTCAGCTAGTTTGGTATCTTGCAGTACAGCAACTTGTGCATGAAGGTGGCAGTTATACAAGTATCTGCAGATGGTTAACTGAGCTGATACAGATTGAAGGTGCATGGTGACCCTTCAAATACAGTGCTAGCAGCCTTTTCTTCTGGAGGCTGGACAGATTGTATGTTTTTTAATTGTGTTATAGTTTCAAATTGATTAGAAGAAACCTTTCACATTGTGCAATACAGCACAAAATAAAGAGAACGAAAACCCAAATAGAAAAAAAGGACAAAAGAGAAACTGTAAAACATACAATATACAAATTCAACAGATACAAAATCTCACATAATCCATTCATTAATAATTCATCTTTGAAAAAAATTATACAAAATGAATACCATCAAATGATAAGACCTCTTCTAAAATGTCATAGGTGTATCAAAAATCTAGTCAAATTAAGGATTGCATATACTTGTTGCCCCTCCATAAAACAGTTCCAGAGCGGGTCTGAGACTACTGCCAGAGCATAATTTACATATTTATCAAAGTGTAGAACTCACAAGGCACTCGTCCCTTCACAATCCATAAACAAGTATCTAATAATCTCGTTTTTGCGGTTATACAGCCTAGATGTATGCTTAATGGTGTCTAGTCTTGCACTCAGCACCTCCAGGGTAGGTACGAGATTGAATTTAAATCTCATACAGAGCATTCAGCTCTTAAGGCATGGGCACTTCATCAGATATGGTAATAAGATGCCCCTGTTCTTTATCAATTTTTGCATATTCCGAAAAGAAAAGGTGGTAAATCTTTCTCTTGTCCTTCTCCAATACATATGTTGTGATTTATTGTGATTCCTAGAACAAGAAGTAGTGTCACAGTAATCATATTTTAAAGGGATTGTTGTCTTCTCGATGTTCAAGAAGTTATATTTTCCCCAGAGTTTATTAATAGAACAGTGAAGTTTCAGATAACGTGATTAATCTCAAATTTTATGAACTAGGACTCACCGAAGATTCCATCTCCTCTATAGAGACACATGGCGAGAATGAGATCTCAAAACGGTAGCGCTGGCTATTCTATCGTTTCATTAAGCCCTGTCCATCTGATTGCAGACATTACTTTACACACACAGACATGTTGCTTCACCACTGATCACAACCACTGTTTCCAGTACTAATCATTGGAAGTCTGTGTCTGAATTATTAAACTCTAGGTAGGGAGGCTAATCCAGGACCTGTATTACTGTCTGAGGTAGTGTGATGGCGAAAATAATTAATGGCCACATTTCCAGGCCCCCTTAAAAAGCTCTATAGATGCCAAGCTATGCTGCTAAATATAACACAGCACACTATGTGGTTCTTCATGAAATACACATATCTTCATGTGCAGTGGGCTCAGGCAGACCGAGCACTGGTCCAACAATCATGTATCAACTATTATGTTACTTAATTAATAGACTGACTTAGCCCTGCACTCTTAAAAAAATAAATAAATACGTTTCCACTTTATTTCTACAATGGTAATCCCACAAAAAATGCTCATGTAATGTTCCTGAATTTGAAATCAATTAACTGCTTTTAGACATTTGGTGATTATTAACAATAGGGAGGGCGGCATTAACTCCCTCGAAGCATTTCAGTCCTTAGCAGAACTAAAGCTAGGCGAAATTGACACTAGACGTTCCTTTATCGCTCAACATGCACGTATTTATTTCACAATACAGGCTTTCTTTACTTGTGGCCATTGTTGCATCAAGCACTTCGTTCAAACTGTGCTGCTAGCCCAATAATGACAGCAGCAGTGGTGCACATTCCACTCCCTATCCTCGGAATCCTTTGTGTGGGTTCTGCACAAATGATCCATCTGCAGTGCTGCCTCAGAGAGAATTTGCCACTTATGCAAGATACACACTACATGCTTCCAATAACTAGCGTAGGCAAATGCAACCTACTTGGATACACATGTACATCTTTTATACTGGAGGTAGTGGATTGCCACTTATTGCATTTTGGTATAAAAAAAAAAAACTGGAGACATGAATCAGGCAGCACAAGATGCGTCCAGCCCCCACGGACAGAAGGGATCCGTCAAACTTTCCTGCCCACAAAGAAATGGCGGCTCAACATGTCTCGTAACAGGTCTACTTGGGTTGTATAATAATGTTGTTCTTTAAATGCAATTGAGTAAGATTATATAACAATAAGAATCTGTTTTGGGTCTAATAATACTATTAACAAAATGCCTCCTTCTGTCGTCAATACCATACATTAACTTCTGACAAAATACGCAAGATGTTATTGCAGCTTCAGTTGATTGATTGATTGATATTTTATTTCTATCGCACTCGTACACAAGTGTTTCAGAGCGCAACAAGGCAAGGGAGGGGAACAGGGGAGAACAAAACAGCGATCTTACTAGGCCCAGTGACATTGAGAACGCGCAAGTGCATGGGAGAGGGGGGGGGAGTGCATGGAAGGGTGGAGAGGTGGAAAGTGCGAAGCAGAGGAGAAACAGATAAATAACAATAAATAAATAATAAAGGCAACAAACAGTGGTAATGCGGCCAGCAATTTGGAAGTGCTAGGTTTAAGGCAGCGGACAGGGTAGGTCCAATAAGTGCAGGAAGAAAAAGGGGGGGCTGTATGGGTACAGATACAGACTCCAGTGCAAGGGGTGGCCCGGAGGCAGTGCGGGAGGGTAACAGGATGAGCAGGTACCTGGGCCCAAAAGACAGAGGGTGGCCATGTGCACGGTGCCAAGAGAGAACAGATCAGCAGGGGAGGGGGGAGCGAAGGCAGAAGAAAAGAGGAAGGTCTTGAGGTGCTTCCGGAACCAGAGATGGTTCTCCTCAAGTTTTAGAGTGGCAGGGAGGCTGTTCCAGAGGGAGGCCCCAGCGGAAGACAGAGCTCTACCCCCAGCTCGTTTCTTAGAAAAAACGACTGACCCTGAGTGAGTTGGAGGTAGAGGAGCGAAGAGCTCGAGAGGGGAGGTATTTGCGGAGGGATAGCTGAAGGTATTTTGGACCCAGGCCCCAGAAAGCCTTGTGGACAATGCAGAGGGTTTTGAATTTAATCCTTGCATCCACTGGGAGCCAGTGAAGAGATTTCAGAGCTAGAGAGATACGATCCCAGGGCTTGAGGCCAAGGACAAGTCTCGCAGTCCTGTTCAGGATTAGTTGCAGAGGGCGGAGAGTAGAGGCAGGTATATTTAGAAAGAGGCTGTTACAATAGACCAAGCTAGAGAGAACCAGAGCGTGAGATACCATGAGCTTCTGGGGGAAGGAGAGGAAAGGCAGAGTACCTCTGAGGTGGTGCAGTCGGAAATTTGACTTTTTAGAGACCTCAGAGATGTGGGCGGAGAAGGAAAGGGTGGAGTCAAAGATGACCCCGAGGTTCTTAGCCTCGCAGGTGGGGGTAGGAGGAGGGCCAAGGGAGGCTGGCCAGAGAGTGAGGGGAAAGGATGGTGAAGGTGTGCCGATGATGATCTCCGTCTTGCTGGCATTCAGACAAAGATCATTGGCGGTCCAAACTTTTTGGTCCTGAAGAAGGGATGTCCATGAATCAGTAATAAGATGCCAAACTACCATTCAACACTCACAGAACATGTAATTATTTGCGTGTAAAACGGGGATTTGCGTGCCATTCTGCCCACAAATCCCTGATTTACCAATGTGGATTTGCTGGCAGAATGGCACGCAAAACCCCTGTTTTACACGCAAATATTTCCTTGACTGTTCCTGACATCTGATGGCATCCTAGCTAATCATGGGGCTGGAAAGGTGGGCATGATAGTCCAGTCAATGGATCTGCTGGATGTCTGAGACAAGCGCTCATTTCCATGTGCGTTGTCCGCTTTCATCCCCTCACCTCAGTGTCCTCCCCTCTGTCCCTACTTCCCCACAATCGCCAGCTGCCATCACTCCACCCTGCCCGCCCTCCCCCAGCCCCCGTGACTATCCCCTGAACTTACCGGTCCCATGACGCCACCTCAGATGCTGGTAGTCCGGTCACCAGTGGCCCCCGGGCAAAGGTAGTAGTTTTTCCTTTGCAAACATTTTATTTCATATTTATTTACCTTTTGAAAAGGCCACCACGCCATTTCACAGCTTACTTAAAAAATGCAGCTGGGACCTCAGGCAGCATGCCGAGGTGCTGAACGCTACCAGAGGTGGGGGCTTTTCCTCAGTAATGGCACTTGGGCCCACTTTGGGGGGGGGGGGCTTCTCTCTGGTCTGTAACCTGGGCGCTAGGCCATTACCAGGAAGGAAAAACTCCCACGTCAGGGTTCTAGCTTAAGTCTTCACTCCAGAGAACATGTGTTTCATTTTGTTTAGAAGGACTTTTTTTCGGTAACATATGTGTGAGTCATGTATGTAAATGCATCCGTGTCTTTCATGTATAGTTAGGATGTTTTATAAGGAACAAAGGTTGTGTGACTAATTCCGTGATTTGTATACACAAAATTAATTGAAACAGCAAATTAATAGAATCTATATGTACCTGTTACTATTGGCAACACATTAAATTCTGGATGAATTCAAAAAATAAAATTATCTGTGATTGATTCATATAGAAGTGGTCAACAGTAGTAGACAAAGTGATTCATTCACTTAAAAAATAGACTAAAAAAAAAAAATCAGATTTTCGTGGCGGTTCTTTTAAAACGTTATTTCATTGCTTCCATAACTGCTTCGTCTTTGGTTGAGGACAGCAGAGCACCCTTTGTATTCATGCATTTTTCTCAACTTTACCCTTGTTGGAAGGAGGCAACGCAAGGCAAATTGCCTATTGACTACCCAAAACAAATAGGCCGTGCTCTGATGTCTAGACCGTGCCGATCCAATGCCATTTACGCCAGAGTGCCATGTACCGTGTGCAGCACTCATTTGGCCCAACAGCTGTACACGGCTCCATGCTTGGCACTTGTGGCTTGTTTTCCGCTTACACCCTTACATTATTGATGGAACATTCAAGTCTTGGCATCATTAATAGAACAATCAAGCAGCTATTTAATTATCTCGAAGCATCAACTCATTATTCATTCATCACCGGGAACTGAAACAACCCAGGTGGCATAAGCGCCAAAACACTAAACAGCTGTCGCGCGCTTCCTTTTAGAAAATACATGTCGTGACATAGTCAAGAAATAACATTCAGAATAATTCAACATCTTTGATTTAAAAAAAAGAAACAATCGCTCTACTTTCCTCTATGGGGTTGCGCGAAAGGGGTTTTTAGTGTGGGAAGACGCCAGGCCTGAGGCATAGTCGTAGGGAATTTAAGGAACGGGGATCCGTACCCCACACAGGATTGATTGAGAGCTTTGATAAGAAAGACGTATCCTGGGTCTAGATCAGAAAAATCAGTTAAAATAAGTGATCAGATCTGCAGGGGTGCTGTAGCAAAGTAGAGGCGAGCATCCTTCACTGAGCTGGTGGCCATGGGGAGTTGGGTATGGGGTTACGAAGAAGTCACACTGTACAATAGTGCGATGGTGAGCACAAAGGAGTGCAAAGCAAAGGTGTGTCAGTGTAAACACCAGTGCTGCACAATATGTCGGTACAACTGATGTGAGCAAAAGAAGAAAAAAAAAACCCTGAGGATTACAGCTGTAGAAGGAAAGGTGGAATTAGGCATCTGCAAAGAAGAAGAAAAGGCAGCGTAGCAACACATTAATAGAAAAGGCAAAGTGTACAGTGTTAAGAGAATGGTTGGTGGTTTTGCTGCTTATGTTGGAGACTTGCGTTGTATACCCTTATAAAGCGTATAAAAAAAGATGGAATTTCCACCGAATTTGCACCAATGTTCCATCAGGGAGGTGGAGGTTGTCGTAGGGATTGTTTCCTTACCAGTGGATAGGTGTCCGTTTTTGTATTTTTTTTACGTTATTTAAAATTATACCAAGCTATTTGAATGTATGGTTAAACAACACACTCAAGAAAAGTACAAATATTTTATTTTTCATTTAAAAAAACATTTTGCCTGGGGAAAAGGCCACACTGGTTACACTATTCAGTTTATCACTAAAATAAAGTGTCATGTATACAAAAACAAAAATCACAGGTTTCACTCACGAAATGTCTAACATTTAAAATGACCCACAACTAACAAGTCAGAACAGAGGTGAATCAGGATTGTACAGTACAGTTCTCCGCGGACGGCACAGAAAGTAGTGATGCAGCGCGTGATCCACCCTGGACGCCTGCCCGGGGACGCCTGCTTTCAGCACCCTCTTATCACTCCCTGAGGGGATCCTTATGGGAAAAATTGCAACGTAAGGCACGGACCAAGAGGGAAGCGCCATGTACACAGAATGCCTTTCTTTCTAGGATAAGGAGTAGCTGCTCGTGGGAAGACAGGCTATTCAGTTCTAGGATAACAACATCCTACAATATCCCTTTGATTTAATCCCTTTCAAAAGGGAAACGTGTGCTTATATAAAATGACCCCCTAACTCCCAGCACATTAGAATTATTCGTAAGACTGACTAGCACCGATGTAACCTGAATACAATGCAGTGGCTTTAATAAGAGTGTAAGACACGCAGCTCCCTGGACACAATGTAAAATACACAATTTCCCTTTTTGCATAAGGCGCACACAGCGGTGCACCCAGGCTCACTTTGTTTTGGGGCGCAGGTAGAGCTTTTTGGTCAGCATAGAAGCAAAGCACGGGACTTGCTTCTTCCCGATTGCGGTCAAGTCCCTGCACACGTCCACGCTGCGGTCCGACACCTTCCGGTTCACCAGGGTCAGCATTTCGAGCATCTCCAGGGAGGCGGCGTGCTTCCGTAGTGTCTCGCACAAGTCTTGGATGTACCAGGAGCCCTTCACGGTTTCCCGGTGTGAATAGTAACCTTGGGAAAGAGCAGCAGAAGAGGGTTACATGAAGCTGCGTCACAATGCAATGCAAAAAACAATGCAGAGAATTATCCAACCACAAACGTTTCCCGAATGCATGATAGCAGATAACAACAACGCAAGCCTCGAAGCGAGCTATGCCGTTTGTTTTGAATCCTGATTAACCTGGCACTACTGTGTAAAAACAAGTTCATTTTGCATCACCTGTGCCCGTTTCCAGCACTGACGGTATATGACAGACTCTACCAAGTGTGTCAGGGCCAGGGAGAATGAGCCTTTCATGAGGGGTTAGACTCCCTCCCACCATGGGGGACGAGATCTCTACCGGGATGAGTGCCAGAGCCAGTCACTAGACGTGGGCTGAAGGTAGTTGGGGCCCCAGTCCCGGACTTTTACATTATAACAGACACCCCACCTGAATATGCCTTGACTGTGATGACCAGTACAACTTTCGTTCATCCAATGTGTAAGGTAGGCCCAAAAACCGGAATCATGTAAAAGGTACTCCAATGAGCCAATAAAGTGCACGAGATGCAAGAAAAACAAAAGCTTATTTCACGCCTTCGCTGGGAACAATCCAAAAATCATTGGTTTATATAGTGAGAAATGGGGTTGATTTTTATACCGTTTCAAGATGCATGTAAAATCCCATTTTCTGATTGTACAGCCTTTTCTGCGCTATAGGTGAATCTCTACAATAACTAGCCCCATTGGCCTATTTTATACCTCGTGACCATCATAATGACTTCCACTGGACTATGATCTAATAATGGGGTCATCTATTTTCTCCAACTTTGATTGGACAGTAGACAGGTTAACATGTTGCAACACATGCAACACCTGGGTGTTTTGCATTGCTGCTAAAACTAGGCCTTTCCCCTCCTTTTTAGGAAAGCTGAATCCGGGTTTGCTGTGTGGTAACTGAGGTACTGCTGTGTCTCAGTCTTCTCCCACTCCCCTGGTTCCCCTCCCTGTTGGGAGCTCCTGTGTACGGTTGAGTACCTGCCTGCCCCTTCTGTGTGTTCCCTACTGTGTGACCCCGCCCCGCGCATCCTATGCTGTGTTGTGCATCTCTCTTCACTCCCTCCTCCTACTTCCTCCTCGCACCTTCTATGGTGCTTTCTGTTTCCCCCATCATCTTCAACTGCTACTCTATCTCCTATCATATCCCAACTCTCTCACTATGGGCAGGTTCATGGAATATTTGCCCGGTTTAAAGTGATTTTGCACTGCTGAAAAGTGACTTTGCACTGCCGACACAAACCCTGATTCACAGAACTGTGCAAAGTGTATTTTTGCAGTGCAAAGTCCTGGCAAAGGCAGCGCATATTCATTTCTGCAGTACAAAATGGATTTGCCCAGACTTTGCATGGCAAAAATACCCTTTGCACAGTTCCATGAATCGGGGTTCATGGAATATTTGCTCGGTTTAAAGTGATTTTGCACTGTCAACACGCACCCTGATTCATGGAACTGTGTAAAGGGTATTTTTGCCATGCAAAGTCTGGCCAGTCATTTTGTACTGCAAAAATGACTATGCGCTGTCTTTGGACGGATTTTGAACAGCAAAAATACACTTTGCACGTTTCCATGAATCAGGGTTTGTGTCGCCAGTGCAAAGTCGCTTTTCAGCAGTGCAAATTCACTTTGAACCGGGCAAATATTCCATGAATCAGGCCCTAAATCCAGAAGGAAGAAGTTCAAGAAGGACATCCTGGTCTCCAATCCAGGCTTCCTTATCGCTGATACACATATCAGTACTTCCTCCAGACAGACTATTACCAACATCCTCTTTGTCGTCCCCCTTCCAAACCTATGGACCTCTCATATGGTCTCTGTTCTCTCCCCTTTTTCGTCCTCTCCCATTTATGGTGGCACTCAGTGGCAGGACCTCTTGGCCCCCTTCCACTATTCTAAGACCATCATTAATGTCTACCTGAATGGCACAGTCTTGGTCCAGGGCCCTCAGCCCATTCTCCCCCTTCTGCGTAGGCGTCTCCCGCACTTATCAACTTCCTTCCTTACCCTGCTCCTCCTACCAGCATCTCTATGGCTCCTCCACCGCCTCCTTTGTCCACCACCGCTCTGGCACCTTCCACTTCCACTTCCTCTTCCTCTTTGGCTACTTTGCCACCTTCCTCTGCCACCTCTGCCCAATCTCAGGCCCAACTCCCACTTCCACAGGATGTACCTCAAGCCTGTACCCCTCCACAGAAGTCTTTCAAATGCGGCAACATGCTCCACGTCACTACTCTCAACTCTGCTGTCAAACACTCCTCTGACATCTGCCACCTCCTCGAAGTACTTGACCTGGATGTCCTAGCTCTCACAAATACTTGCATCATGGCCAGCTCTGTTACGAGTTTTGACACTCTCCTCCCAGATATGGTTACAAGATCCTCACCGAAACCAGAACCAACCGTCCTGGAGTTGGAGTTGCTCTGATCTTTCTGGGGTGTATCCCTGCTTCTGTTATTCCTATGCAAGCCTACTCCTCCTTTGAATGCCTGGCCTGCAGGCTCTCCACCATGTACAGGCCACCTGGCCAGGTCGCCCCCTTCCTCTCAGAGTGGGCTGAACTCTCCCCTTCTCTCCTTGCCTTGCCTTTACCTCCCAACGTCTCCTCCTTGGAGACCTCAACATCCACCTGAATGCTTCTAATCCCTCCTCTGGGCTCTTCCACAACCTCTGTACCACTCTCTCTTTCCATTCTACCCTCTGATCCGACACACTCTGCCAGACATATCTTGGATGTTCTCATCTCCTAAAACATCCCCCCCTCGAACCCTCTCACCACTCCTCTCTCTTGAACTGACCACTTTCTGCTCTCCTCTCACCTGATGCTTTCTGTCCCCCAGGCTAAGCCCACCCCAGCACTGCTGTCAAGTAATAATTAGTGCAATCAAACTGGCGCCGACTACACAAGACTTATCTTCTTGGTATTAGGTGGCCCACCTTTTAATATAGGCCTGAACACCACAGGTTGGTAGTGTGACTGAGCAGCCAGGCTTATCGTTAGAGGGGTAATGTGGGTTGTAGAGCTGTACAATTGAAATCAGTAAGTACAAGTAGCCAAGTAACACACTTAAAGTTATATATAAATATTTATTTATAATATACACAAGGTTTAAATAAGCATTCTTTAAAAAACTTTATTTACTAGTAACATTCAAAGTTTGGATTCAGTTTTTAAAATACAATAACAGTTGGTAATTACTTTTCTTATGCGAACACATTTTCCAGCGCATGGAGTGACTTCAGTAAATGTCAGTATTGCACCTATTTAGTTGTTTAAGGAAGGAAAGTTTAGAATAAGATTTAGAACATACTTTCAAAAGTTTGTAAAACAATTACAATCTCCTAAAGTCAGGCAGGTAAACTTGTATCCCAGCATTAATAGTATCTACAATTATAACCTATGAGGGAACAAGTACTACCAAAGCCTGTAGGTTCAGAGGAGTGCCTTTGGGGAGCTAGGACAACCTAAGTCAATGGACAAAGTCAATAGTTATGATGCACTTCTTCTTAGATAGAGCCTTGACAAATTAGTAAGTTCAGAAGAAATCACAGTAACTCAAGTGAGATACTTTGTAGAGAGCACAAGCTGTTAAGCCAGTGCAGGAGAGTTGAGATCAACTCCCAAAAAGTACTTTGCAAGATAGGAAGCACGCTTATAGTTAAAAAGGTGAACACCACAGGCCCCACAGTACCAGTGATTCGAAGAAAAATGTTACAGCTGGATTCCTGCTTGCTACAGCTTGGCAGACCCTTATTCCTGGACCTTGGTCATGGTGACGAAAGGGAGGACGTCTGGCGGGCTCCTGTGGCAGTACTCAGGAGAGGGACTCCCCAGCAATGGATTTCCTTTGTTTCAGTAGCACTTTAGTGTTTTGGCGTCTTTTCCTCAGCGTCAATGAAAAACGAAAACTCTGGTTGGACGAAGCTTGCTCCCTCAGTCCTGGACTCTGGATCAAGATGTCCTGCTTCGATATGGTCCTCTGGATGCCCATGAAGATTTGGACGGATTCGGACTTCGCAAAATGATGCACTCGTTAATGGTCACAGGACCCCGGGCATTGGGCTTCTGCAGCTCTGATGAGGCACAGCAAGTCGGGGGTTGCACCAAATTGAAGCTTGTGTTGAGGCTAGTTGGCCCCATTAGCCCAAGGGAAGAAGTCGTCCTGTACAGGTCTTCCCAGTCGATATGAAAACGGGGTCAGCACAGCTGCATGGCTTTGCCGGGCACTTCACGGTCCAGGAGGGTGCTGCTGGTGTCTCGTCACATCTTCTAGGGATGTTCCTCTACAGTGGTCGACTCTGCCTCTAGTCCCTAAAACCGCACTTTTTATGCGATTTGCAATTCATTCACAGCCATGCTGTCAGTCATAGCAGGATGGCTGTCCTTTTAGGACAGCCAGCTGGCCAATCAGGATGGTTTCACTCAGGCACACCTAGAGACAATGGATGGGGAAGTTTTGGGACCCTCTCTCACTTCCTGCCTTTCCAGTCCCACTGGAGCCTGGGCGGGCCTCAGGGCTGAAGCCCGCCAAATGCAAAACACACAAAGGACTAAAACCTGCTTCACCTAACAGAGTAAAATCCCAGAAGAAACTAACAAACAGAAATTGGTTTAAAAAGACGGGGGGGGTGCATTTTGGGAAAATAGACACCCATGGGTGCTGTACTGCAGCTGAGGGTTCAGCCTGCGGTAAAAAATGTACACTGCTAGTAAAAGTAAACCACTGCAGCCAGCCATTTAAAGTAGGTTAGTGTAACAAAAATGTTTACATGAGAAGTGGGAGAGGGAATTACTAAGTAAACCTCCCCCCCCCATCACTCCCCATAGGGTAGTTTGTGCTGGTCCCACAAAGAGAAAGGTAAGAAAGACAGGGATCATCTTACTATTCTTGGGAACAGTAGTTCACTCAAGAAAATGTATTTAAACACTCAGAGAAGTCCAAGGTACTTCACAGTGGCACTGCACCTAAGGTGTTGTGTGTCACTATAAAAAAAGCAGATGCCTATGGAGTTTGTCAGACTCCATAAAACAGTAAAACTCAAAACTCCTATTCAGGAAAAATATATGAGGGAACGAGAAAAAGGTCCCAGTCACTCAGGAGTAAAAATCATAAGCCCTAAATCCAGAAAAAGAGCTGGGGGTCTCTAAGGTTGAAGGGAATTAGCGCAGAAATGAAAATTCTCCCTAACAACTGCCACCAACCTTATCTGTCATTTGGCCCATGAAGCGTGTGTTAGTGGATGACGCTACTGTCTCTGCTCCTCCTACCTCACACTCTGACACAGCCCTTTCTAACCCGCATCTTTCTATCCCCAACACTCTGGACGTCCTTGCCTCTCATGAGATTTCGTCTGAAGCCTACCTCCAATTGCAACCCTTGGTATGATTCTGACCTCGCCACCCTGAAACGGATGTGCAGGGTGGCTGAGAGGATGTGGAGGGCATCAGGTGCTCTGACAAACTGGCCTTCCTCCTGCTCCAAAGGCAATACAGACTCTGTCCTGTCAAAGAAGAGGGCCCAAATCCAAGCCTGCATCTCTGCGGCCTCTAACAACACGGCCACATTTTATAATCTGTCAGGAGCAGGACAATCCTTCCGCAGTCTCCACCTCTCCTGTTCCCTCCCAGACCCTCTGTACGGCTCTGGCTACTCACTTCACCACTAAAACTCAGGACATCCTGTCTCCCCTCTACTCTTACTCTTCCTCTACTTCTCTTGGCCTCCCTCTGGCCCCCTCTACCTCTCCTCCTCCTTTTGCCTCCTTCTCTACAAGTACACCCGACAAGGTTTCTAGACAAATCAGATCTATGAAAGTGTCATCCAAACAGGTGCTCCCCTGCTCCTCCAGATTTCTGCAATCACTATTTTGCCACTGGAACTTTCCCGTCTCTCCTCAAGCACAGCACTCCCTTGTGCACCCCCTCCTTAAAAAGCCTTCTACCGATCCTGCCGGACTGGCAAAATATCAGCCGATCTCCATCACTCCTTTCCTGGGCGAACTCCTGGAAAAGCTGGTCATCTCCCAGCTTACTCTCCACACTGAATCTGGTGGTTTTCTCCATGACCATCAGCTTCAGAGCAGTCAGAGGCACTGAAACTGCTCTCCTGAACACCCATGAAGATCTGCTCTCTAATCTTGACTCCAGCCTTCCTTCTGTCCTCATCCTCCTCGACCTTTCCTATGCTTTTGACACGGTCAACCACGCTATCCTGATCAATCGGCTCTGTGAGAACCTGGGCATCATGAATCAGGCCCTGGAGTGGTTGTCCTCCTTCCTCCTGGACCGACCCTCCCAGATCCAACTTGGGCCCTTTCTCTCCACATGTGTTCGCCAGGGCTCTAACCTCTCACCCTGGCTCTTCAATGTCTACTTTGCCCCTTTGTCCCACCTTATCTCTACCTTCCCCCTCTAACTTTCAGGGTTATGCAGATGACACTAGGCTCTCTTTCTGGCTGCCATTCTCTCCTCTCTCGCTCATTCCTGACCAAGAATAACAAGCATGGAAGAATCTGTGAGGCCGTGACCCTCAGACGGGTGATCTTCTGTGACCGGCACTAAATTTATTTAACAATTTGTAATGCGCAACCCGGTACCCGAGGGCTTAAGGGTGCAGATGTACCACATAGAACATGACAAACATAACTACTCAGCAGATTGTGGGTGTAGAGGCTAACCATCAATGTTAGGCAAAAAGAAAGGTCTTTAATTTCTTCTTAAAATCCAGTGATGAGACAATGTTTATCAGAGCGGGAGTTAGGGCATTCCATGCAATGGGGGCCACTATGGTGAAAGCTCCATTGCAAGCTTTATTGGTCTTGCAGCGCGGTATTTTCAGCAGATTTGTGTTGTCTGATCTAAGAAGACAAGTGCTGGGTTTCTTCACAGTGCCATCTATTAGATGAGATGGCATGTGACCACTCATGCATTTATGTGTTATAAGCAGGAGTCTAAAGCGGAGCCTTGCCTGTACCAGGAGCCAGTGCAAGCTCCTTCTCGCCTCTGACACATGGTTTCTGCGATGAGGTCCTTTGATGACCCTCACTGCCCCATTCTGCACCACCTATAAGGCGATTGAAATCTGTCGTGGTAACGCCTATCAGAAGGCTGCCACAGTTATCCAATTTGGAGCAAATAATGGCTCTTGCCAGGGTCTCAGTGTTTTTCTCTGAAATTATGGGCTGAAGATGGCGTAGTAACTTGATGGAGTAGGAGGACGAAGAAACCAAACTGCTCACGTGAGTCTTCATATGGAGGTTCTTGTCTAATAGGATGCCTAGCGTCTTGACCTTGCTTTTTACCTCAATAACACATTTATCTATATATTCATGTACATGGGGCCTAGCTTCTCCAATTTAGTCTTAGAACCAACTAGCAAAAGTTCTGTTTTGGCCTTTTTAAGTGCCAAACCGTTGGCCACCATCCATTTTTGGATCTTCAAATAAATTTGATTGATGAATAATTCATCGTTATTATGTACTCCTGAAACTGGGATAACACATTGCGTGTCATCGGCGTATTTACTGAAAACAATCCCTTCCAGCTCCAACAAAGAAAAACAGAACCATAAAAATATTATAAAAACCAGGGGGATACACAGGCTCCTTGAGGTACCCCAAATAGTAAAGGGACTGGTTTTGCCTCTGCTGAGTCCCTAGCCACCCTAACCTGCCTGCCACTGAGAAAAGAAGAAATCCATTGTACGGCTTGGGGTGAAAAGTTAGCAATTTCACTCAACCTGGTGGACAAGATGGAATGGTCCACCAGGTCGAAAGCCGCTGAAAGATCCAGGATCATCAGTAAGGCGGTTTGTCCTTCGTCCATGCCTTGATGTAAATGCGATTTTAAGGCTAAGAGGGCCGTCTCCCTCCCGTGGTATTGACGAAAACCAAATTGAAATGTATGCAAGATATGATTATTGTTTAGGAAGAGCGAGATCTGATTGTACGCTACTCTGTCCAAAATTTTCAACAGGAACATGGTGTTTGTTATTGGTCTATAATTAGAAGGCGTAAGGGGGCAGAGGTTTTTAGTAGAGGAGTGATCCATGCGTTTTTTATATCATCGGGAAGATTCTGCTGACTAAAAGATGCATTCACAAATTTCGTGAGCGCAGGGATTAAAATGGGGCACACTCCTTGATCATAATTGACGAGCAGGGGGTCACCCTTACAGCTCGTGGTTTTTAGTTGGGCAAAGATTTTGGCAAGTTACGCTTCTGATATGGGTGAAAAATGTAAAGTCTTAATCTCCCTGTCCTTTGTTGATTGTGAAAGGATATTGGCCTCTAAATCCTTTTTATTAAAAGATTGTTTTTTTTTTCTTCGACAGTGTCTTTGATTTTCTCTAATTTGCTAAACATAGCCTCCTGGATATTTGAGCACCACAAATAGTTTTTCATGATCGGGTCTTGGGCTGGAATCTGTACATGCATTTGCTCCTTTAATATTTTGAAGAGTTCCTTTGTGTCTGACTTGGCATTCCCAATTCTTTCATTTAAGGACTCCTTTTTTTGCTGTCATCATAGCTGATCTGAAAATGGCAACAGCTTTTTTATATGCTTCAAGGCTAGATGGGTCCTGACATTGTCGCCAAGCATAGAATAGTTTAATTTTGTTAGACTTAAGCTTTGCAAGGTTATCATTGAACCATGCATTAGGGTTGAAATTTGACTTTGGCCGGGGCTAGCCTTTCCGTTGCTGTGTTTAATGAATTAACAAGAGTTGTAGTTATTTCCTCGAGACTTCCTAATTGCTAATTTTGGTATTTAAGTTCAGGGCCAAAGAGATCAAATTTTGTTTGTCAGTTTCTTGCGGCTTCTGATGATTTGGGAGACTCTAGGCTCCTTTAGTCTTTTTGTGAAATAATCCATATGTATCTGAAAGAATATACAGAAATGATCCGACCATGGGCAAGGTAGGATTTCCCTATCTGACAGAGTGAGATTGTGGATAGAGACCCAATCTAGGGTATGTCCTTTGATGTGTGTTGGCTCTCTAATAAAGTGGACAAAGCCCAACGAGTCTGATGGAGTCTCCATGACCCCTGCATTGGTATCCAAGTTACTACCTAACCATAAATTAAATTCACCCAACAATAAAAATGTAGTGTTGGGTTTGAGAAAGGACAATACGTAATTGCTCAACTGAAGTGGAAAGGTGGGTGATAAGGTAGGGGCTCTATAGAGCAGTAAGATGTTCAGTGTCGTTTCAGCACTGATGCCCACTTTAACCAGAACAGATTCCACTCCTGGAATAGCATCACCATTAACCTTATTTTCCCAGGTTTTTATTTCTGATTTGATGACAAGGGCCAATCCTCCAAATCCCTCCTTCCTAACATTCCTTATCATACAATATCCCTCTGGGACTGCTAAAGCCAGTGTGGGGTCTGCAGCCTCATAGCTCCAAGTCTCTGTGAGGGCACAGATATTCAAATTATGTTCTTCAATGAGTGTTGACACTTCCATTGCATGCTTAAGCAGTGACCTCATATTTAATAACATTAATTTCAGCCTGCAAGATGAGGGACTGACTGGCATCAGTGGAACTACTTCTCCCAATTCATCCCAACCTGCCTCCTTGTGGGTCTTGAAAGCTACCTTACGGGGGGTGGTGGTATTGAAAGGGTGTAAGCGTGTATTATGCATGCTAGGTGCATGTATTTCCTAGCGTGTATGGTACCAGTGGAGCTACTTCTTCCGGTTCATCTTCACTCCAGTCCTTATGTACAAAATTGGCAATAGGTGGAATGTGGCTTTGGGGGTGAGAGTCCCTAAAATGGGATTTTACTATTGGCTCCTCACCCACAATATTCTGTTTTGAAAACTTAGGTGCACATCTTGCATCCAATCTCTCCCTAGCCATCTGTATGGCGTTTAGGACCTCCTACTATAAGCTAGTAAACAACTTACCGAGCTAAAGAGTACTGGTCCAGCACCCTGCCTCCCTGAACGAACCAGAACAAACCGGCTCCTTTGCGCCAGCGCTTACGCGCCTGATGTGGAGTTAAGAACTCCTTGAAACTACAATTTTAACTGGGATTTGTAGTTCGGAGGTGTTAGACAGCCCATGAGCTGTCGTGCAACTTCAGTTCTTGGAGTTAGCTAATATTATGGCTAAGTGAGATCACGGCGATCTATAACATGCAATTTAGATACACATTTCAAAAATATTAACTTCCTTCTATATTCCAAATTTAAGCAATGCTAAAATCAATATTAAGCACCACGAACAATTCTAACAATTAAAAAGTTCTAAAAAATAAGTAGCAACGAAGAACGTAAACTGACTAGTGTAACAAATCCGCATACAATTGTGACCGTACCACCTTAAAGTTGACGATGCCCTGGCTTTGGCAAGGACCGCCCTGAAGTCCGCTGACAACTCTTAACCTCCAACCTCTTGGGCTGCAGGAGCCAAGCCCTCAGGTTCAGCGATCCTGGGTCGTGATGCAGGATTGCGACTCCTTCCCTGGTGAGAAGATCCGGAACCACTGGCAGTTTGACCGGGGGAGACGCTGACAGAGTGAGAAGGTCCCGGTACTCAATCTGTCTCGGCCATGCCGGGGCAATGACCATCATCCTGCGTCAGCACTATTTGAGTTGATTGATGACTCGCAGCAGGAGAGTTAACAACGACAATGCGGACAGAAACAGGCCTTCCCACAGGAAGGAGAACGCGTCTCCCATGCTCCTCGGTTGGTGGAACCTGCTGGCAAACTTCTGGCATTTGGAGTTTACTGCCGTCGCAAGGAGATCGATCTGGGGCCTGCCCCACTTGATGAAGATGCGGTGCACCCGATCTTGCCAAAGTTCCCACTCGTGGCAGGAGCGGAACTCCCTGCTGAGGGAGTCGGTGATGGGGCTATTGACTCCCGCCAAGTGAAAGGGGACGAGGAACATCTCTTGTCTGACAAACCAGTGCCACAAGTGCTGTGCCTCTTTGGAGATCGCAGGGGATTGAGTGCCCCCTGCTGCCTGATGTTGACCATCGTGGTGGTTTTGTCTGGGGTTTATGACCCCGGAAGCATCGGAAACGAATTTGCGCGGTACTATAGTAATCTCTATTCCTCACCACCTTGTCCTTCAGAGACGGCAGGAATAACTTGAGGGCCCAGAACACTGCCCGTAGCGCCAGGATATTCATGTGAAGATCCTTCTCCTCTGCCTGCCACATGCCTCTGGTGGGCAGGTGTCCGGGTTGGGCTCCCCAGCCTTCCAAGGAAGTGTCCGTGGTGACCGTCTCCTGGTACAGGGGGCTTTAGAACCCTGGGCCCCAGGCGATGTTGAGTGATCGGCCACCACCGTATCGCCTGACAAACTCATCGTCGAGCAGGATCTTGTCGGCAAAGTTTCTGGACACCTGCATCTAGTGAGAATACAGGAACTCCTGCAGAGGTAAATGCAAGACATCGTGCCGAGAAGCAACTTGATGGTCCGCACCGTGGTGGTCTTCAGTGACCCCAGTCGTTGCACTTTCCCCAGAATGGCCCCTACCCTCTCCTCTGAGGGCGACGCTAGGCAGGAGACTGTATTGAGTCTGGCTCCTAGGAACAGCGCGTTCTGCAATGGCGTCAAGCAGGACTTCGAATAATTGATGGAGAATCCCAGATCCGTCAGCAGCTGGACGGTCATCTCCATGTGTCCGACGGACAACTCTTGTGAACTGGCCTGAATGAGCCAGTCGTCCAGGTACGGGTACAAGTGTAGCCCCCATAGACGCAGATGGGCCGCCACCTGTGCCAGGCACTTTGTGAACACCCTGGGAGCTGACTTCAGGCTGAAGGGAAGGGTCTTCAACTGGTAGTGCCGTCCATGCACTACGAAGCGTAGGAACATTTGGTGCTTCTTGTGAATGGGGTCATGGAAGTAGGCGTCCACCAGGTCCAGCGACGTCAAGAAGTCTCCTTCTTCCAGTTGGCCAAGCACGTGCTTTCACATGACCATCCTGAATCTTTGGGACTTGAGGTACTCGTTGAGGCGCTGCAGGTCTAGGATGGGCTGCCAGCCTCCGGTTTTCTTTTTGACAAAAAAGTATCTGGAGTAGACTTCAGAGCCCCAGAGTCATCGTCGAGCCAGCTCTATCGCCCCCTTTCGCAGCATGGCCCGTACCTCCTCCAAGAGTAGAGGGATGTGCTGGTCCTGCCGGGCCACTGGATGGATCCGCAGACACATGTGCTGGAACTCCAGGGCATGGGTGAGAGAGCGTCCAGCACCCATCGGTCGGTGGAGATCATCTTCCGCTCGCTGACGAATCCAGTCAGCCAGCCTCCCACCGGGGTGCATGGGTGGGATCCCAATGTCCTGACCGGTTCAGTTCTGCATCAGCACCAGCGCCCTGCCTTTAGGGCGACAACGGTGCTGACCACCTCCACCGTAGGCCTTGGAACGGCCTCTGTAGGCCTCCCGAGTCGTGGACCTGGAGGGCTTGCGGTACGAGGAGAAACCTTCAGTTGATCTGCCCGACATTCCTCCAGAGGAGCGAAAGGAAGAGCAGGGGCCTTGCTGGAGCATGCCTAGGGCACGGGCCGTCTCTGTATCCACCTTGATGAACTGCAGGGATTCTTCTACAACTTTCCCAAAAAGGCTATCTCCGTGGAACGGCATGTCCAGTACCCTCGCCTGGACCTCCTGGCAGAAATTCGTGGCCTTCAGCCAGCCGTGACGACGGAGGCAGACACTGTTCCTCATCGGCCGGAAACCTGTGTTGGTGATGTCCAACGCCACCGTGATGGCATGGTCCGAAGCCACCTCTCCCTCCTGGAAGAGTTGCAGGGAAGATAAAGAGATATTGGGAGCATGAGTGTGGAGAGGGATAGGTTGAGAGTGGAGGACCTAGAGGGAGGAAGGTGCTAGAGGAAAGTGGGAGGAGCGTATCGAAAGACCGGAGACCCAGAGGCTGAATAAGATAGGAGAAGGAGAGGAGAGAGAAGGGATAACGGGATAGGAGGAAGAGAGGCTCTTAGAGTAGGAGGCTAGAGAGGGAGTACAGAAAGGAAAGGGGTGTGGAGGATAGGATTTCCTCTGCCTGAGGAAATAAATGCCTTCAGCTTCATTACTCTGGCCCTTTTGCTTATTTGTCATGGGGAAACTGATCAGTCCTTCAGCCTAACTGTACTTTCCTTTGTAGCTTGTTGGCCAACATTTTAAACAGTGCACAGGATTTTACAATGTAGTGCAGTGGGGATACTTTTATATCGCCCTCGTCTTTTACACAGGGGATTTTTGTTTCCCCAGCATTGGATCTTTCATAGATTCACATGCTGTGAATATTACCTGTTAGGCTGGGAATCCTTGGTAACAGAGCAGTTTAATTTTAAAATGAAAACTTCTGTCACTTTTGTGTGCGATTATTATTCTTTTGGGTCATACTGCCCACAGCCAATAGAAAGGGCTCACTTAGCTCCACCCCTGAAGGCCATCTTCACATTTTTAAGGTACGTTTTCATTTTAGAAGTCCTCAATTTCTCTCTCTACTACAGTCAATTAATTTAAGCTTATAAAAATATAACTTTACAACGTTTTCAATGTCTGATCAAACAACAACCTGAAGATGACCGCCTGGTGTTCTTTTACAGCCTGTTAGGGGTTTTCCCACCCACGGTAGCCCCATCTTTGGTATTCTTCACATTTGGGCCTACTAAAATGTCTGAGGCCAGGAGAAAAAGTCTTTAGCCCTGCACACAATGTGGCCTAAAGAATGACTTTGTGAAAGACCTCCACGAAAAGTGCCTATATTGCCTACATCCACACCACCTCATCGAAGAGTGTGAGATTAGCCAATCATTCTCCAACAAGACCCTGTGGGACCATCATCGATGACTGGTAGCATGGCTTGACAATGCCGTTGGAGCCTCTAACTCCATTTCTGTACAAAGCCATGTGTCACTAAGGTAGGGTAGGTCTACCAAGAGATACCAGTAGAGAGTCATTCAGCCTTGCAACAACTAGTGGCAATTCCTTACTATTTAATGATTTTGTTGTTCATTGGTTTTTGTATTTGAAGTCGCAATCGGATTCATGATGCTGAGGCTGACCAGTATCCAGAAAGTACAATGTAGAAATGAGGATGGAGATCCGATAATTTGTACCAAACTTAAGCTTAATCCAATTTCGGGACACAATAGTCCTTACTACAAATGGGCACTACACCAATTGAAAAAATAAAGTTGATGCCTCGACATGCGTTTTTCCTGCCGGACCTGGTAATTGCCCATTCCCGGGCGCCGGAAAAAAATGCTCCCCATTCCCATTGGGCTCAAACACTAGCATGCACCGGCACCGTTCAGGAATGCTGCCGGTGCATCCGACATGACCTGGTCAGACCTGGCGGGTGAAAAAAGGCACCCAGGAGCAGAACTCGTAGTTTGCCGGTCCGGTAACAACGGTACCGGCAAGCTTACCGGTACCGTCGTTACTGGACCGGCAAATTTATAATGAGGCCCAATGCATCTTTGTCATGCGCCCGTTATCATGCCGCAAGGATTTTGAACTACGGGCAACCTATGAGCAAAATTACCTGCAATTTCAAGAATCACATAAATCCAAGACAAAAAAAAAAAAAAACAAAGCAAGAAAGCTTTTGATCCTATCTGGTTAAAACAAAATGTTCCATGGATGACAAAGCTGCATTAAGTTGTATAAAGTCAGGATTATGACAAAAACCCTCCGGATGAACTGCTAACACTGTTAGGTGGAGAAACACGTGTCGAGGGATCAACTTTCTTTTTTCAATTGGCATAGTGCCCATATGTATTAAGGACTATTGTGTGCCCAAAATTGGATTAAACTGAAGTTTGCGGCAAATTACTACATGGGTCTACCAAGAGGTCTAGATCGCACAAACCGTCAAAAAGCAGAAAGAGGGCGCATCCAGCTCCCACTACAGGTGTCTCATCCCAGACAACTACAGCACCGACCAGGACGTCAGACACATCCTCATCATCCACATATGGTAGGCCAGTTTCCTCACCTTCATTGATGGACAAAAGTCCTACTCAGACATCAGCGACACCAAAGACGTTGTCGTAATCGTCAACGGCAACCATACCGTCTACGACTAACTGTCCACTAAGACTTAACCATTGACGGCCCAAAGATCTTGTCGCCGGCCACCAAGAGCTTGCCATCAACGGCAAAACCCTCGTCGATGACCTCTAAATCTTCATCGATGGCTGCAAGGCCTGCCTCGTCGACCACAACAGCGGCAACTGCGCAAATAGCCGCAACGCCATTGTCACCAGTCACAAAATCCTCGACTTCAGCTACGTCCTCGTAGAGGAATACAAAAATCTCTTCTGTAACACTTCCACATCTGAAATCAGCTTACAAGCCTCTTCCATGACCATCTCATCCTCTGGCCCTTGGCACCAACCTAGCTGCAGTCATGGAACCCTCTCAGGACCTTCCTCAGGGAGAAAATTGTCTATTTCCTCAGAAGGGGAGTTCAGCCTTGCCAGCCCAGATTTGGAGATGCCCCCTCCAAAGGACACACCTATACTGGTTTCACCTTGCCAGGAGGCAACTGTTGCAGTTGGCTCTCCAGCTACACCGGCCAATAGAGACATCTCTCTGGACATATTAGCCACATTACAGTTGCATCAAAGGCTGCCACGCCCATCTACACCACCCCAAATAGGGTTGGTTCCGCAGCCAGAACCCAGTGGTATTCCTGCTCCCCCACGCCTCACAAGGGAGGACCATACTGCTGCCCCCTCACCCCATAAGGGATGGCCAAAGTCTCCATAGGCCACTGCAATTGACAGACATGGAAGAGAAGGATCCTCAAGATCAGACATCCACCCATAGCACAGACACAGATAAATTTGATATTATTCCAAGTGATGGTAAACCAGAGGAAGCCCCCGTTAGGGACTCCCCACCTGATGACATTGGATCCTTTCACGCTGTGATGGGTAGAACTTGCTTTGGTTCATGAAGAACAGAAGGATAGCCTCCTTTATCAAAGGCAGGAGCAGCACAGAAAATCTATTTTAGCTATGCCTTTGTTGGATGACATATGGGAGGAAGGCCTTCTCACCATGACCAACCCATCAACAGCACCTCCCAAAAAGGAAAGATTTGACAAGAAGTACAGGGTCCCAGACTAGTGCCCACCTGTCCGAGAACACAACCAACACTTGACTCTGTAGCACGGAAACGGTCCGCTAACCCCTCTGTCTCCTGCTCAGTTCCTCCGACTAAGGAGGGTAAATGCCTTGATGCCTTCGGTAAGAGGGTCCTCACCACTGCTCCCACCACCATTAAGGCAGCAAATGCTATGGCCATACTTGCCAGTTACGATTGTGATTTATGGTTAAAACCTGGACGCATACTTGAGTTCCTCCCTGCGGATAAGAGGCAAGAAGCACTAGACATCCTTCACGAGGGGGAAGCAGTGTCCGACCACACTATATCTGTCTCGGTGGACATTGCTGATGCAGGGTTTCGGCAGCTAGGAAATTGGGGCTGAGGGGGGTCCTGCGATGACAGGGATGGTTAAAAGCAACAAACTTCTGAGTTCCAAACTAAGGTTTTAGACATGCCTTTCAACAGGGTAGACCCATTTGGCAAAAAGGTGGATGAGATCCTGCAATCTATCAAGTCGGATACAGACACAGCTCACTCCATGGGATCCTTGCAGCAAAGGTGACAGTTTATTTGTTGGGGGAAATCCCTTTTCTCTAGGGCTGCATGAGAATACCGTCCCCCCCTACCAGTTTCATTCCTATAAAAAGGCACCAGCATATCCCTCTTCTGACACTTATAGGAATAAATCCCAGTTCTATAGGGGCAACCAACGCCACTGCTGCTGCCATTTATAATCTGCCGCTATTTATAATCCGCTGCAATTCATAATCCAGGGACCAATCACCCAAGCAACCCTGACCCGGCCAGGGCTGTGCCCTCCCACTTCCGCACCCCAGTGGGAGGAAGACTATCACAATTCGTCCAGGAGTGGCAAAACATCACCAGCGACGAATGGGTGCTATCCCTCATCCAGCAGGGACACTTGCTGGAGTTCATCAAGCAACCACCTACCATTCCCCCGGTCAAAAAAGCAGAGAAGCTACATCATCTGCTGCAACAGGAAGTCAGTTCGCTGCTGTCCAAGGGAGCCATACAGCGAGTCCCGCATGCACAATGAGGTCAAGGAGTGTACTCCAGATGCTTTCAGGTAAGAAATAAGTCAGGGGGTTGGCGGCCGATTTTAGATCTCAGGTTATTAAACAAATACCTAAAAGCTCAAACCTTCTGGTTGGCAACACTGCAACAGGTGCTATCAGAACTACAAAACCTAGACTTCCTGGCATCGCTAGACCTGGAACGTGCCTACTTTCATATCCCTACTCATCCGTCACACCGCTGCTACCTGTACTTCATTGTCGCAGGGCAGCAATGATCAAGTCAAGGCTCTGCCATTTGGCTTCCGATCAGCCCCACAGGTGTTTATCAAGTGCCTCGCACCAGTGGTAGTACACCAATGCATCACATCTAACCCTATCTCGACTTGGTTGGTGAGAGAAACATACGCCAAGGCAGCACACAGCACTTCTTAAACCCTTTGCTGTTTGGATAATTAATGGAGAAACCTAGGGATTGCAAAGTCCTGTCTCATTCCTTCTCAGCAGGCTCTATACCTTGGTGCTCATCGCAACACGATTTCCTGCACAGCAACTCTGTCACAGGAGAGGGTATCTACCCTACTCCCCAAGGTCCAACACCTCTCAGTGTCCCAGGCGGTATCTGTCTGCAGCTACAAGTCCCTGTTGTGGATGATGTCATCCTGCATCCCTCTGTTTTCTCATTGCAGGCTTTGCATGCAGCCCCTGCAAGATTTCCTCGACGCTCGCTGGAAACATGCGTCAGGGTCCTGGCAGGACCAGATCAAGCTGAACCCATGCTTCAGAAATCATCTGAGCTGGTGTTCAGTCAAAGATCACCTAATACAGGGCACCCCCTTTTGTCTCCCTGTTCACCAAGTCACAGTGACAACAGATGCTTTCCTGAAGGGCTGGGCCGCACATTCGTACAATCTGCATGCCAGAGGCCTTTGGACAGAGGTGGAGAAACATCTGCACATCAACCTCCTGGAACTGCACACAGTCTTTTGGATGCTGAAGTCGTCCCTACCAAGAGTCAACGGATTGATTTTGCATTGCCCCCATTTACCTATCTTCATCTGGATCCTCATGAACTCTGAATATTTTGTGCCTTCAATTGTCCTGGTCTATTTTCTTGCACTTCTGCTCTCCTGCTACTGGCAAGAACACTCCTATGGGTTTTTTTGTTCCACCCCTTTCGGAGAGGTTCCTTTTCCCTGCATTTTGGCTTCTTGCTCTGGGGGTCACCTGGCCTGGGTTGGTGCCTTTCAGGCAAAGTGGCATTCAGAGAGTCACGCCCCTACCTGCATGACACGATATATACAGAAGTCTCGTAAAGGATTATCTTCCGGCAAGTCCTCTCTGAATAAGCCCCAGGTGAGCTCTCTTCCTGAAACTGACACCCCTCTAGACTTGCTTGTTACAGAAGTAAATGGAAGAGGTTTAAAATGTGGTGCAAACCCAATAAACTGAATCCTTTCACCATTCTACCGGCCAACATCTGGCTGTAACTGTTTCTGGCATGCACCGGGTTAGCTCACTCCCCCATTAAGGTGCATTTATCAGCGATCTCAAGATACACCCGTTCTCCTGCAACACCTTCGCTTTGGTCGCACTGCTTAGTCCAAGAGTTCCTCAAAGGGCTCTTCCGTTGCTTTCCACAAATAAAAAGACCGACACCAGCCTGGGAGCTCAACATGGCCCTTTCCATCCTAATACAAGCACCCTTTGTTAGGTAAGATTTTCATAGCAATGATAAATCTTCCTGACCTGTGTAAACCCCAAAACCTTTTGCTCTACTGGTGGATTATTTTTCCCTATACCTGAGTGGGAAACTTTTTCCACACTCACAATCTTTCACTCTTTTTATGGGTGTCATTTTTAAGACTCTCCATTGGGTCTTGTTAATTTTATCCTCTTTAACAACTTTTGGCACATACTGCCTATTGTTGCTGGGTTGCCCCTGGGGCTCCCCTTTTAACTTTCACTGGCTAACCTTGTCAGAACTACAGTTTCCAAGGGTAGAAAGGATCTTTGGATTCCTTTTACATTTTATTAGGCGAGACCAGCAACCCAACCTTATGTGGAGTGCTGGGGAGATACTGGGTATCTCCTTTTCTCATTCTTCTTTTTTTTTGTCTAAAGATTTTATTGGATGAAATTAGATATACAAGGCAAATGATACAAATATCATATGTCCAGAATAGCTGCGGATGTAAAACCCGGTAAACAAGATATAATGAGGATAAATACAAAGTAAGCCAAGTATCCTTATATCATATAGTTTCAAACTGTGCTAATAATTCTTTTTAATATCGAGGGGGAACAACATTACAGACAGCAAGACAAAACACCAACTGGACAGAACACATACAAGAGGAAGGAAGAAGGGAAGGGGATGAAGAGTGGGGTACAAATATTGCCTGCTTTTTAACTGGATAGTGATTCACAGGTTACTGATGCAAATCTACATAGAAAAATAGTCATTAAAAATTGCCATTTCAACTGAAACTTATTTTGTAAATCAGGGGTAGAAGTATTACAGCCTTCCGATCTGTGAATATTGCATATAGAATTCCACCCAAATTTATAATGAATTTGATTTAGGTTTTTCCAATTGGTTGTGATATTTTGGATTGCCACCATTAAGCATAAAACAAACAGATATCTAGCATGTTTGTTGATTGAGTTGTTGTCTAGTTTCTTTCTCCCCCATAACAATTTCGTGAGACATGAATCTATAGATTTGAAAAAAGGAAGGGGAGAGAGGAATAGGCAACATATAACATATAGAGAAGATAGAGTATTATAGTCATTTTGATCAATTCCAGTCTACCCCACCAGGAGATACACAGGGTTGGACCAAGAAGATACTAAGTCTTTGACTCTGGCTAATCTACTATCTGAGTTAGGTTTACGAATACCATTGATGGAAGCAGAAATGTGGATATCTAAATATTTGAATCCTAGGGGACACCATTTCATGCCAAGAGTGCTAGTATGAAACGGGGTGCAATGTATGTTGAGTGGGAGAATCTCAGATTTGTCAGTGTTAAGTTTGTATCCTGACGCATCTGAAAATCTGGATATAATATTAAGTAAATGTTGGGTGCTCAGCGGAGAGTTTTTTAAGAATAAAAGTACATCATCGGCATAAGCCGCTGTTTTAATATGTAAATTATCAAATGGAAATCCCAAAATATTATCATTTTGTTTTATGGCTCCGAGAAAGTGTTCCAAAGCTAGAATAAACAGGATAGGCGATAATGGGCAGTCCTGGTGTGTTCCTCTAGATAAGGGAAAGAAGGAGGATAATTGACCATTGACAAAGATAACCGTTTTGGGGATGGAATATAGGACCTTAATCATAGATAGAAAAGGGGGACTAAAACCATGCCACTTGAGTGCTTGGAACATAAAGTCCCATTCAACTCGAACTTTTTCAGCATCGAGAGCTATCGCAGCAAAGGGGTCACTTGATTTGTTTAGAATGTCAATGATGTCTAAAAAAAAGTCTAATATGGGATGAGGACACTTTGCCTTTTACATAACCTACTTGGTCTTGCTTAAGGAGATTGGGTAGGAAAGGGAGGATTCTATTGGCCAGAATTTTCGCGTAAATCTTACAGTCAGTATTAAGAAGGGAAATTGGACAGTAGTTTTCGGGGAGTTTGGGATCGTTATCAGGTTTAGGGAATACTATTAGCATCGCTTCTGCGAAAGCACCTTGGGCCATGTTCCTTAAAATAAAATGAGAGAAAAGTTTTCGCAATTTAGGGACTAAAAGGTTGGAGAAATATGCAAAAAAATCAATAGGAAAGCCATCCGGTCCTGGGGCTTTGCATTTTTTAAGGTTTATGATAGCTATGTGTATGTCAGGGGGAGTAATTGGAGCATTGAGAGAAGAGGTCAATTTGAGGATAGGAGTCACAAGGTGTGTTATATAGGAAATCATTAATAGCGGGATTATTAGGAGGGGCTTCGGAAGTATATAAATTGGAATAAAATTCCTTAAAGACATGTACAATTTCTTTATCAGACCATTTTCTATTCCACAAATGGATTTCTCTTTAAGTTTTTTTTTTTATAAACTTTATTTTTGGTTTGCATGTCACATTACACTCGATGCAGTTCTCATCTTACATGGTACAAATGAATATTACATATTGATAACCCGCGTCCCTTTTCAGTCTCTTACATCAGGTGAATGCCATCGCACATCTGGTGGGGTTTCGTCTAGGTATGCATGGAGTGGGGACCATTCCCACATAGTTTTCCTCATATTCATTTACATAGGTCAATGCTGCGAGGAACTGTTCTGCGGTCGGAGCCTGACTGCTCTTCCATTTCTGAAGGATGCATTTCTTTGCTACTGCGCAGGCGACATTAAACAGTCTCCTCGTTTTTTCCGGGACCTTCCCGATGTCGCCAACAGGTATTTTGGAGGGTTGAGGTGTGCAGGGATTTGTGTTAGTTCCTCCAGGATATTAGCCACTGTGCGCCAGAAACCTGCTATTTGGGGACAGGCCCAATACATGTGAAAAGAGTCCGCACCTGGGGCACGGATTTCGGGCAGCTGTGGGAAATAGTGTTATAGAACTTTGCCATTTTTGCTGGGGTAAAGTGTAGCTTATTCAGGATCTTGAATTGTATAAGTCTTAGGCCTGCGTTTAGTGAAATCTTCTTAGAAAGGAGGCAGTATCTGGACCATTTCCCTGTCTCGATTGTGATGCCCATGTCCTTTTCCCACGATGTCTTAATGGTGTTCAGTGTTTGCGTGTGTGTCTGGACAATATTGTATAGTTTGGACACCCCAGTGCCCGCCTGTTAGTACAGTGACTGGTAGCATGTATGTTCGGGGGGTTCATCTGGGAATGTTGGCCACTGTTTTTTGAACGCTGCTTTCATACGGTGGAATTGTAGGGTGACCAGTTGGTTTCTCCCAACCGAGTCTGCGAAGTCTTCAGGGGTTACAAATTTACCATTTGGGAGCATAGTTTTCATTGTAAGATCATATTCTGGGAGCCAATTCTTCTGGATGCCGATGTCGTATGTCGGCTTGATGCCTGGCAAGTTCCAGAGAGGGGCCTGGGAGTCGTAGGGGGTATCTATGTGGAGTCGCTTGCTAATTGCGGCCCATGCTGCAACTGTACAGGAAGCTGGGTCGGACTTACAATCGTCTTTATGTGATTTTGTGAATATAATGGAATGCAAATCAGTTGGGCGGACTGAATGTCGCTCGATAGGTACATGTGGTGTTCTGTCCAAGGGGTCTTGCCAAAACTTTGCGTAGTGTGCCTGTGCCACATAGTAGTATAGTTTGAAATCAGGGGCAGCAAAGCCGCCCATTTCGTAGGGTTCAACCAGCTTGTCCCATTTCATTCTGTTTGCACCTCCGTTCCACACAAAAGTGGTGGCCATGGATCGAAGATTATCAAAAAAGGGTTTGCCCGGCCATATAGGTACATTACCGAAGATATAAGTACCGCTATTCGGCCAGAAAGGGATATGGGGAGTTTAGACCAAATTTGAAGTTTAGAGTATATAGTTTGTAGAGTGGATTCATAGTTGTCTATATAGAGGGAATTCTTGTCGCGAGAGACAAGGATTCCCAAGTATCTGATGTGGTCGGGAGCCCATGATAGACCATGTGTGTTTGTGGGGCAAGTAGTGGCTCGTGTTAACGGAAAGATTTCGGATTTGGCAGTATTGATCTTGTAGCCCGAGTGTGTGGTGAAGTCGCTAATCGGAGCTAGTGTAGGGGATAGGTTCTTTTCTGGTTCCCGAATATATAGCAGCGCATTGTCTGCATATAATGAGATGGCTTGGTATACCCCGGCCATTTCTATACCCCTCAGGTCTTGCTCGGCTCTGATTGCGGCCGCAACAGGTTCTATTGTAAGAGCGAAAAGGATGGGGGAGAAGGGGCATCCCTGTCTGGTTCCTCTGCATAAAGTAAAATGACTGGATAGGGTCCGATTGGTTAGAATTCTGGCTTTGGGCGAGGAGTAAAGAAGTTTGACACACCCTTTCAGGTATTGGCCAAATCCGAATTTATGAAGGACCTCGAACATGTATAGCCATGAAACAGCATCGAAAGCTTTTTCGGCGTCCAGAGATATGGCTGCTGCTTGTGCCTCTGACTTGATCTGTGCTAGGATGCTGAATAGTCTGCGCAAATTTAGGGCCGTGGATCTCGTTGGGATAAATCCGCATTGGTCGGGATGCATCAATGTGGTCATTTTGGGAAACAGTCTAGTGGCCAGTACTTTTGCGTAAATGTTGGCGTCTGTGTTGATCAAGGATAAGGGGCGGTAGGAGGAGTGTTTGTGGGTCAGGCGTCTGGGTTTCAATAGCACCGTAATGACTGCATCTAACATGGACTCAGGGAGTGAACCAGCGTTCATAGCCTCTTCCCACACAAGGGTTAATATCGGGGCAAGTATCGAGGAGTATGCCTTGTATAGGTCAGCGGTCAGACCTTCCGGTCCTGGAGTTTTGCCCTCTGCCAATGATTTAATCGCCTCAGCAATTTCATCGCTCGTTATTGGTTGTTCTAGGGTCCGGTTGTCTTCTAATGTTAGCCTAGGGAGGACGATCTTACTCAAGTATGTCTTTATATCGTCTCGTGTACATCTAGCATGATTGGCATAGAGGTTAGTGTAATATTCTGTGAATTCAGAGTTTATTTCATCCTCCCCGTGAACAGCTATTCCTTCATCTGTTAGGATGCTTGTGATAGGGGTATGGGTATGATCGTTGCAGAGTATACGGGCTAGATGGTGACCAGCTCTGTTGCCCTCCCCGTATCTGCGTGTCCTGGCTGGGGTGGCCATGTATTGTTGTTCTTTGGTCGCCAGTTCATTGAAGGTTTGGAGATGTAAGTTAATATCGGCCAATGTGCGCTTGTCATGAGTCATGCTGTAGTCGGTTTCGAGTGCTTGTAGGAGTTGCTCCGTATTATTCAATTCGGTTCTGACAGATCTAAGGAGACCAGCCGTTTTGGACATCAAATTGTCCCGTACCCATACCTTAAATGTTTCCCATATGGTTGCCCAATTGTCCACGGAGCCTTTGTTCAGTTGGAAGAATTCTTCCATCTCAGTGTACAGAGCTTCTACTACATTCGGGTCTTTTGATATGTTGGGGGGCATTTTCCATCGCTGTGCTGAGCGTTTGATGTTGGGGAACAATATCTCGAGAATGACCGGGGAATGGTCCGAGAGTGTGCGAGGGAGGATTTCGCAACACTCGATAGAGGTGATCAGGGGGGACGAGACAAGCCAGTAATCTATTCTGGATTCAGTATTGTGAACTGAAGAGTAAAACGTGTATTTTCTATCTAATGGATGGATCCCTCTCCAGGAATCAGTCAGGGTTAGTTCCTCTTGGGCTTGGCGTATAACATTGGCCGCTTTAGTGAGGGTTCTAGTTTTACTCGAGGACCTGTCCAGTGTGGTATTAAGGATAGTGTTGAGGTCCCCTCCCCATAAGACCCAAGCGTTCGCAGTCAGGCCTATTTCTACAAGGAGATGTATGTAGAACTCAGGGTCATCTAGGTTTGGACCATATGTGTTAACCAAAATAAGCTTTTCGCCTGCAACCGTGCCCCAAATCACGACATATCTACCTTGTGGGTCGATTTTGCTCTTCTCGGTGGAGAACCCCAATGATGGGTGTATTAACATGATGACCCCTCTGTTTTGGGAGGAATATTCATGTAAGGTCTATTGTTGCCCCATTGCCGCAAGATACCCTTGTTAGTACATTTTAATGCATGAGTCTCCTGGAGCATAGCGATGTGTGGGTGATGCCTATTGATGTATTCCCCTACTTTGCTGGCTTTCGCCATATTGTTTAATCCACAAATGTTCCAGGTAAGCATTTTCAGTTTTAGCCCCATGGATGTTCTTGTTTTTTGCGCCATTTCCATGCATCATGATAAAACTTGGGAGGGTGGATTTTCTCATAGAGGAGGACAGCGAGTAAAGCAGTGAGTGCAATTTTCATGATGAATAAACCAACTAAACTTTGTGCCTGATGCCCAACTGGGGCCTTCTGAGGCGTTAACATTGTTCCCGAACGATAGAACCGTCCCGTGTTGCCTGTACCCACACCCTCCCACACCATCGTACCCAACTTGATGATGATCCCTTTTTACTAACTTGTGGATATTCCCAAAGAAGGGGACGAGTGCGACAACTCTGCTTCGTGGTCGAGCGCGTCTCAACCGTCAGTGTTCAAGGACAGGGAGCAGAGGAGTTTCCCGCTCCGCCTTGCTTCCAACCTTTCCAGTGGCCAAAAGAAGCCAATTGTGACTGTGGCTGGTCCCTAGGAATTGCGATTCAGGCTATACTGGCTGCTGCAGGTCGTTCTGGTCAAGTTCCTGTCTCCCGGGCGGGTGGGGTATCGAGGCTTCCATATAGGCCAACTCTGCTATAGGAGATTCAAAGAAGTGCGCTCTTCCACCATGCTGTATTCGGAGCTTTGCCGGAAAAAGAAGGGAGTAGGGGACCTGTCTCAATCGCAGCTGGCGCTTGATTGTTTTCGTAGGATCGTCTTTGAGTTTGCACTCCTGCAGAGAAGTCCGGATACATATGAATGTTGTCATTGCCGAACCTCAGGGGTCCTCTCTCTCTTGCCAGCTTAAGGACGGCATCCCTATCTCTATAATTCAGCAGTTTGGCTGTAACTGTGCGGGGAGGGGCCCCCGGCCTGGGCGATGGAGCGAGAGAGTGATGTGCCCGCTCAACCAGGAATTGAGGTCAGAATGCATCTTCCCCAAGGAGGGATTTCAAAAAGTCTTCGATTCGAGACTCCATGGGACCTTTGCAGGTCTCCGAAAGACAGACTATTCGGATATTGTTCCGTCTGGAACGAGATTCCAAATCGTCACACTTGTCCCGGACTTTATTCATTTCCCCTCTCAGGAGCGATATGTCCTGGGTGTTTTGCTGAGTCAAGTCCTCATTCGCGCCAATTCTATTTTCAGTCTCCGTAATCCTGGCACTTTCTTTGTCCAGTCGGGTTTTAAGAGAGCCTGTTGTGGACACAATGTCGTCGAGCTTGACATTGATAGCCAGGAACCCATTTTGAACCGTAGTTAGTAGATGGTCAAATTTAGTATCTTCCGTCGCCAAGGAGGCGGCCGGGAGTTGTGGAACCGGACTTTCGGGAGGAGATTGTGAGCTCGTAAAGGAGTCCATGGGTCCTGTCTTCCTGCTTTTGCCCGCATTTTTTGCAGGCATTGTGAAAATGATGAAGCAGCCTGTGCCAGTTAATATGATAAGGCCGTGTTATGAGATGGAGTAGAGGATGGCTCGGGAGGGTTATGGAGCCTGCAGGGGTCTTGATGCGTTTGCAATACCAATTGTCCCACAATGGTGCGTTCCGTGGCCTGCACGGGCCAATGTTCTCTGGAGCGGGGTTGCACGGATTTTCACAGCATGGTTGGATGGTGTCAGGATCAGAGTCGGCAGAAGGGAGGCTCGGAATGACTCAATGTGCGCCAGCCGTGTCTGACAGGGTCTGTATCAGGATACGCCTAACCTGAACCACAAGGAATTATGCTGGATGGATTGTGTCTTCCCACGTTTATATGGGTAACAGCTGTGCATTGTTCCTGGATAGGAGTCTATTTCTTGAGTGTTTTGCCGTGAGGTGACTTACTGGTGTCGAGGCGGAGGGCAGACTTAAGTCCGGAGCGCCGTTCCCAGGACAGTGGTTAAGGGTGTGGGGTCGGGCTCCCCAGGGGGGATGGTCGCTGGGGTTCAGTTGTAACCTCCACTGTGCACTAGGGCCTTTATCCACTGTTGTTGTGTGCACCTGGCACTAAGGGGGTGAGGGGTTGTGTTCACCCCCCCAGCTCCCAACGTTGAAATCAGGTGCAGCATATCTTGGGGAAGCACCAATTCCTTGTATGGGCCCCCGCGATACACCCCGCACCTCGCGGCTGCGTCCACCCCCTCCTCCGTACCTTCCTCTCAGCAGCCGAGGGGCACCGTCAGGGATGTCTGACCCGGGCCGCTGGGCCGTCACCAGGGGTATGCCTGGGACCGTAGTAGGTGTATTGTGTCCATCTGTGTCGTTGATCGGGGCAGTCTCCTACCCGATTAAGAAGGGAGCAGGAGGTGGGGTGCCCCGATCTCTTCAGGCCCGCACACCAGCGCTGGCTACCCCTCGCACCGTGCCGCGAGGCGCCACCGCTGTCCCAGTCACCAGCAGCAAAGATCTGGGGGAGGGCGTACATGTCACGGCCTCGGGGCCGCAACAGCAGAGGAGCAGGGGGAGAGCCCGGATCCGCACACGGCAGGCCGGGAGATAAATGTAGCAGGGCGCCTGATGTAGGCTGGCACACAGGATGTCCCGGAGTATGAATACGAGTGCTGCGACGCTCCGTGTCCGCCATCCGCCAGCCCTGCTCCGCCCACTGCAAGGCCCAGGTGTGGAAAGGAGCAGAGGCTCTCTCGTGGATTCTTGTGGAGCCGCGCAGCGGCTCGGGTCCACCGCCTCAGGGTCTGCTTACATTTCTGGGCTTAGGATGTCTGATTTCGCTCGAAATTTCGCCCGTAAGTTAAGGGTGAGCTCTGGGAACAGCGTAGGTGGTTTTCAAGAGACGGGGCACACTGGAAGTAGGGTGTAAATCAATTAGGATTCATGCCGGAGAGGAGCCCTACACTCAAGCGGCCATCTTGTTGCGCAACAGCGCCCCCTTTTTCTCTTTCTTAAGTTTAAGGTAAGAACCCAAAGTTGTACTGGATTTATTGGAAAATTGGTATATTTTGGCTTTATATTTAAGCAGGTTTGAACATGAATATTGTGTAATAATTGTATTGTATTGAAGTCTTAGTTTTAGGACTAAGGAAGAGTTAGTACGGGCAAATTGAATTTCTAGAGATTTAAGCCGTCTGAGAATGGATTCAGATTCAGCTATAAGTTTTTCCTTCTTGTTCGCTACATAAGAGATAATATGACCTCCAAGGACCACTTTATTGCAGTCCCAATTATTGGGGATAGAAGTGTCTGGATCCTTATTTTCAGAGAAAAAGTTATTATGTGGTTCTGTGATAAATTGTGTAAAGGATGGATCATTTAATAGGCTAGTGTTAAATCTCCACCTGCAAGAGTTATGAGAGGTTATTGGGGTCGCAATTTTAATGTGTACTGGAGCATGATCAGAGATTGTGATGGATTGTATCTGGGCATCAAGTAGAAGGCTGACCATAGAATTAGGGATACAAATATAATCTAGTCGTGAAAAGGATTTGTGGGGTGTAGAATAGAAGGTAAATTCTGAATCAGTAGGATGTAGGATACGCCAGGCATCACACGAAGGCCAGTTTCTGATATAAAGTTAATACATTGTGTATGGGATGTAGTGTTAGTATACCACACATCAGATTTCCTGTCCAGAAAAGGGTATAGGATTTGATTACAATCTCCACATACAATCAAATTGAGGGGGTTGCTGAGTAGTATATGATTTCTGAGTTGTTTCCAGAAGGAAGAATCTGCAGAGGTAGGTACATATACATTAAGAATTGTATAGGTTGTAGATTCTACAGATATATTAAGAATAACCCATCTTCCCAACTGGTCAGATGCCATAGATATAACTTTACATTTATGGGTTCTGTTAATTAGTGTAATTACACAATTCGTTTTCCCGTTGGCTTAACTTGAAAAAACCTGACCCACCCAATGTTGCCTTTTTACTGCTTCATCAGCGGAAAGATGTGATTTTTGTATACACGCTATAGAGGGCCTTTATCTATTGGAGTACTTTTTGTCTCTTAATGGGATTATGTAATCCTTTAACATTCCAGGATACAATATTTGGAGGCATCACTCAAGAAATTGCATAAATATGTAATGATATAAACAGTGATTCACATGAAACTAACTTTAAAGCATAAAAACCTGTTAGCATGTAAAAATAATACGAGTACCCAACAAGGCAAGGGACAACATGAAGGGAGTGAGACAAAAGGGAGGGGGTAAGACAAAAGACATGAAAATTGATAAAAGATAAAAGATAAAAAGAACGGTGGCGAACAAGAACCAGCCACACCAATCCATGTCCAAAAATGAAGAGATGGGGAAGGAGAGCCGAGGAAGAGAAAAAAGGACGGCCTACCATTCTCTGCTCCGATAAAGGATGTTACATTTCAAAATGAAGAACGCACGTGGTTGTAGAATTCATTCATGTGATGGGGTTAGAAGTATCCATATCAGACCTTTTGTGAGATTGGATATAATGTCTTAGATTCGTTGTGTTTTGAAAGGTTGAAGTCTGCCCATTTAACATAACCTTCATGATAGCAGGGAGGATAATGCCATATCTGGCATTTAATTGCCCGAGAGCAGGTCGGAAAGCCAGAAGGTCCTTTCTTCTTGCTGCCGTTATCCTGGAAACATCTTGTGTGATAAAGACCCTACTTCCTCCCCATGTTAACTGCTTGATTTGTTTTACTTTTTGCATAATAAGGGTGATATGAGTGTCTAGAAGGGCCAAAATAAGAGTTCTGGATGGACTACGAGTGCTGGAAGATGAGTTGCTGGGGCCAATACGATGAGCTCTCTGGATGTTGAGTTTCACTGAGGGCGGTAGGCTAAGAATTTGAGGAAGAAACATATATAGGATAGCAATAGGATCATCTTTCTCAATTCCTTCCGGAAGGTCCACAATGCGCAGGTTATTTCTCCTATTTCTGTTTTCGATGTTCTCGGCCTGTTGTTGTAGGGAGGCAACTTGAGATTCTAAGTTAGTGACCTTATTAGATACATCTTCTGGGTCACTAACTCGCCTTTCAACCTCATTCATGCGTGATTCAAAAACAGACCATTTGTTATCTAGTTGTTGCAATTTAGCATTTGTATCTTCTATAAAGGGCTTAAGAGCCCCGATTTCTGACAAGATGGTTTGCATGACAGGCTCAACTGTATCTTCTTTGGGTGTGGGAGGGTCACTCTTTAGTCTCTTGAGGGTAGCGGGAGATGATGCACATGCCTCTTTTGTTTGACCCTTTTTAGTAGCCATATTGTGACAATATGAGGATATAATGAAATATAGTTTGATAGAGCTCGGGTATTTCCCTACCAATATCCTTATTTCCTTTCTTCCTACTTCCTTCTCTCACCAGAATGATATAAGAGAGTGAAGCACTCAATACACTACTATATAGTTGTCACTAGATAGCCACCACATATCAGAGAAAAGACCATAAGGTTGGAGCACACACAATATAAGGCAGAGTATAAGGCAATAAAATGAATAAGATTAGTTTGGTCTTACTCTGTGGAAGCAGATCTCAACAATGAAAGTCATAGGAATGAGAAATATCTGGTAAAAAACCACTTGAAAAGTACTATATGGAATTTCAGCATTGATAGCAGGGCTAAATGTAAGGTAAATACACAAAAATAAAACGGCAAAATTCCATTGTTGTACAAAGAATTTCATCAATCTGAAGTAAATACAGTGCAAACTACTTGAAAAATAATAAAAGATTCATAAAAAAAATTGTCCAACTTAAAATTATGTGCTTAATATAATGGGAAAAAGAAAAAAACCCGTGTTGTGGAAGAAATCGCCTATCCCATATGAGGCGTGCTACTCGCGTCGTAGCAGCCGACCAGCTGACAGGAGACGTCGGCTGCCGGAATCATGGGATGACGCGGCTTACAGTCTGGCTTCTGGAGGATCCACACACAAACTTCCAGGCAGTAGTATTCCCCACTTAGCACCACAAACCTTCAGCACCATGCAGGGACCTCACCAGGACATATGCAGCAAGACACAAAGGTACGTTATGGAAGTACATAAAATTATAAAAATGCTTCACCGGAGTGGAGCACTGCAACTAGTCGACTGCTCGATCGGCTCAAAGCCATGCTCCCTCCCACCTTTTCTCATTCTAAATGTAACAATTATGCTACAAGGACAAACGTATCTTTAATGACTGGTGGCAGGGAACCTTGTTATTAATTTGGTGCACCTTTACGGCGGACTGTTTCCACAGCCCAGTTAAAGGCACCCCTGGGTGCTCATTTTACCAAAAAAGTCTTCTTTTTTCGCCAGGTCAGTGTTCCTTTGTGTTAATTTTATCTTCGGCGGATGTCATGTGGACTCAACCGCCCAACCTCCAGAGTGTCGTGAAGGCAGGAATCAATGGAGGAGTCCAAAACTCCGCACTCCTTTGTCTTCCAGCCTGACTGCAAGAATCCAGTTCAAACTGGGAGTCTGGCTGTCCTGAACAGACTGCCAACCCCTTCCCCCAAGTTTGAATGTTGCATGGCTGTTTGATTGGATGGGTTCCTGCAAAAAAGTCAGATCCTGGAAGCTGATGAAGTAGTAGACTACTGGAACTGAAACCGAAGTGGATGATGAATAAAACGCAGCTGAGACGATTTCCAACGACCGGAGAGCCTGCTGTGTAACCAGAGCCTGCCGTTACCCTTCCTTACAATCGACCTGGGAACTCTGAAACGTTGACCCTGACCAAGAGCCTGGTGGGATCCACTAGACTCAAGAAGACCTGCATTTTGAGTTATCCCACGTCATGCTGCGACCTTGCGGAGCTGCAATACCCCAATACCCTGGGACCTCGAGCTATCATGCAGTGCATGGTCTTCCGAATTCCAAATCTCGCTGAAACTTGGTGGGCCTCCTGCTGGACCCCAGAGACGTGAATCGAGCCTGAAAAGTTAACTCACCAGAGTGCTCGACCCTGCAAATGACAAAGAATCCAACCAGCGATATTCTGTCTTCTTCTGTGCTCCTGAAAAGATGCCAAATCCACAGAGCTGCGAAGAATCCCTTGCCTGAAGCCTTCTGTGTCGATCTCGGATGAAAAAGCTTACTGCTGGAATCCTCCTAGGGTGTCTTCTCTGAAGTCTCTGCACACTCAACTAACTCTAAAGTAAAATACGTACTTGTTTGAATAGTCTTCCTCTGGAACTCTGACTTTTTCCTGCAACTGAGCCCTATCTCACCCTGCCTGCAGCTGGCTCCTAGACCACTAGGGTAGGGCCTCTGCTTCAGAGAACTCGGAGAACTTATGTACTAGAATTGGTAAGGGCTGGATACTTTAAGGGGTTTGCCTTGAAAAGAAAACCAAGTGTTGAAAAGTTACTTACTCGTAAATGAATTAGTTGGTAACTGTAGCTCTGACAGTGTATGGTTACAAAATGTTATTACTTACCTTAGATATGTTTTGCCATTTTGAAATGTATATATAGGATTTACTTACCTTGGATAAGCTGTGTGCCTTCAAATAAGTATTCTTAACTGTCTCGCCATTCTAACAAAGTAGATAGAAGGTTAATTTACTCACCTGTAAATTGGATCCCCCTCTTCCCAAAAGTAATGCTGTTGGTTCCACTGTACTATTCCAGTTACGATATGAATGTAGGAGTGTCCCCAATTGGGTCTTGCTTCCCTTGACTTGCTGTTAGCCTGACAAGACCAAGACTGCCTTAGGTTATACTTACCTCCAAGTTGCTGATAGCTCCTTTTGAAAAGTGTATAGGTTTTACTTACCTCGCGTTAGCTGTATGCCACCCTAAAACAAGTGAAAGAGTTAGAGTTATTGCTTGCCTTAATCTGTGTTGAACTGATCTAAAAAGCAAACTCTAATAGTATATTACAACATTAGGTTTTACCTGCCTAGAATAGCTGTGTGCCATTCTTGAAGTGGTCTCAGGTGTAGCTAACCTTGGTCTGCCTAGAGCCATCCACAAATAATGTAATACGTTCTTACTAATCTTAGACACTGTGTTCCACTGAGCTGATAAGTAAGTACAATTGTGTATTACACCCCAAGGTCCGACCCCTAGAATAACTGTTATCCTGAATGTTAGGGAGAATTCTCAGAAAGTGCTAAATCCTTCCTTAGAGACCCCTAGCGCTTTTGCTGGACTCGAAGACTTTTTAATTTTTAACCTGGAGAGAGCGAGACCTTTTTCCCACTGTCTCATGTATTTTACTGTGATTTAAACACTTAGTTTCTTTTTGGGTTTGGAGTCGACAAACTCCATAGGTATCATCTTTGCATTGTGACACACAGCACCTTCAGTGCAGTGGCACGGGGGAGTCTTAGATTTTCCAAAGGTTTAAATACATTCTCTTGGATAAGCTACTGTTTCCAAGAGCAGTAAAGTGAAATTGACTTTACTTACAATTTGTAACTTTCTAGACCCAGCACACACTAGCTTACCATAGGGTGCTGGAGGGGTTACTCAGTATCCCCTTTGTCTAGTTTCTCATGTAACATTTTTATGTTACCCTTATTACAGATAATGGTTGGTGGCAGTGGTTTACTTTTTACTACCATTGTGTGTTACCACGGGCTGCGTTCGCAGCTGCAGTAAAGCACCAATGGGTGTCCATTTTGTCAAAATGGCCCCGGTCTTCTTTTTTCGCCATTTCTTGCTGGAAAGGTGCTTCTTGAGATTTTCTCTGTACTCGAAACTCCCTGTGCTTAATCCCCTTGGATACAGGAATGCACTCAAAGGTGATTGGCTGGCTGGCTGTCCGGCAAGGACAGCCAACCTGCTGTGTGATTGACAGATAGGCTGGAATGAATGCGAGAAACCTGCATAAAAGGTGAGGCTTTTTGGCTCGGAAGGCAGAGTCGACCACTGGATGAAGGAATCCAAAGAAGAACTTGGAAGAGACGCCTGCTGCAACTACTGGACCGCTGGTTTGCCCAGTGAAGCCCTGCTGCTGTGCTGAAGCTCAGCATTCACCTCGACTAGAGAAGCCCTGCAAGGACGACTTCTCCCCTTAAATTGGTGGGACCAATCAACTCCAAAGTGAACTCGTTTGGACATCCTCTCGGAGCTGGCTGTACTTCCAATGCTGCTGCTTGAACCAAAGTGCCAGGGAGAGGAACACCAAACAGAGTGCATCACTTTTAAGTCAGACCAGAGCTTGTGGAAGATCCTCCGGATTCCCAGTGAGTAGGACTGACCAGGCCTGAGCCACCTCAACAGAGTGCTGGACCCAGGATGCAAGGAAAGTCCAGAGTGGTATCCGAGAGTCTGTAGTGGTGCTATTTGCTGAGACGCGAGGAGCTGAAACTGCGAAGTGCTGCTGAATAGAAGTTTGTCCTTTTCTGCCGCTGACAGTCCCATTGCAGTGCTGGAGTCCCCAGAAGTCCTTCCTCTTGTCCCCACGACTGAGGCCCAGGAACAAAAGGATCTGTAGAGCTGCACAGAAGCCACCTGGAACCATTTCCTCTAACCAAAGGTACTGTAAAGTTTGAAAGGACTTACCTCTTGCTGTTGTAGTCTTACTTGATCTCAGTTCAGACTTGTCTTGGTTGCTTCTGTAGAATTGCTTGCATCATCTACCTCTCACAAGCCTCCCAGCTTGTGACCCTACATTGATTCTACTTTTTATACAAAGACTTCTAAAACATTGTGCAAGACTTTTACTTACCTGCAAGAAGTGCTTCAGCTCACCTTGACATTTGCCCAATTGACATTGGCTGGCCTGGCTCCATGAATGACTCTTCTCTCCTCTGCTTGTGCCTTACCTTCCCTCCAGGAAAGGGTTAATTTACTTTGCATTGGGGGGTTCAAAAGTACTTACCTGCTTCAGAATATTTGTGTGATCTCTTGTTTTATTCTGAAATCTCTTTACTTTAACACTTTACTTTAACACTCATCTCAGTATTGCTCTAAATGTACCAGTGATATATTAATGTCCACAGTGTCCTAGCTATTTAAGTCACCAGAGGGTGTAAAAAGTGTCTGTGTGCCATCCCAAATGGGTATTTACTGAATTAGACAAACTAAGAGTGTGCATTTTGGAGTGTATTTGTGTGTTACCATTATATTGCCCCAACCAAAGAAGGCTTATTCAAACTGACTGTTAAATAAATTAATAATTGTATGATCAAGAAACCTTGAGTGTAAGTGTGAATCTCTGTGTAACCACCCTACTGTTCACATTGACCCCTCTTGAGATAAGCCTGGATGCCCAGCCACACTACCAACCTGTGTAGTACAGACTTATACCAAAGGTTGGGTTCCTATTGCCAGGAGGTCAAGGTTGTTGTAGTACACCCAAAGGGTACTGCTCCAAATCTTGCCTAACAATGAATCAGAGTTATGGGAATTGCCACAATTTGGGACGAGAAGAGGACTCCTGCAGCGATTCCAGCAGATCAGCGTTGGAGCCAAGTGTCCTGTGTAGGCGTGCAGCCGACTGAAGACCTGTGGACGACTCCAGAAGAGGCCTGGTGACCTTTCCTTCATTTACCCCGGTGAAGCCCTGCTGGACGACCTGATCTGAGAAGACCCTTTGCAGTGCTTCTACCCTTGGACTGGTGGGACCAACCAGTCTTGACGTCTTGTGTTCCTGCAGTCCTGAGCCTTTGGAATTGTCCCTGCCCCCCCCCCCTGCCAGACCGACAAGCTTTAAATTGGGTTACCACGTCTAGAAGCGTTGCCGTTCTGGTTTTGTCTGGAACTTGGGTGGTCGCCAGCTTGTTCTACAAGTCGCCTTCCTGCCAAGCTTCAGCATCCCAGCATCAAGGGGATCCTGTCATGGAAGGTCTTCTTAAAACCGTGACTGGAGAGACGTCTTATGTCGCCCGTTTGCGGTGAATGGTGCTGGAACCAGCTTTCCCCCACCCCGTAGAGAGTCCTGAAGAGCCCTGCATCAGTGCATGCTGCATTTCTTCATCGGAAAGGGTTGCACTCAGCTCCTGGACCTGACCGGAATCCGCCTTGCACCCTCAGATCCTGGGCCTCCTCTACTGGATCCAAGGGCAGGAAAACGAACCTCCAGCGACTCCCAGTCGACCTGCCTAGTCACTTGGGAAAATTGAAGTCAGGGTGGTGAGTAATGGCAATACTTACAGCCACCCCCTTCTCCCCTATAATAAACCATAGAATCCACTTTTGTTTATTCCATTACTTCGATTGTTAAACATTTGTTCTAAAAGCCGTCCTAAAAAGATAGAAAAAGCATCTTACTTACCTGCTTGTTTAATTTTTCTATTGGTTTTTGGGCCTATAATAAATACAGTATTTTTGTACTTACCTGTCTAAGCAGAATTATGGAGTGTCTCACTGTGTGGACTCCTGACCACACTCACTCCTGAGACTAAGGGCCTCATAAAGAGGTTGCCGGTATCCTGACGTTAATACTGGCAGGATACCGGCAACCTGTATTACTGTTAGTGGCACTCAGTCTGGTGGAATTACCACTGGATTCTGAGTGACGGCAACAGTGGTAAATTCCAAATCTATGGGGTCGCATAGGACTCCATGGGGGGGATTTGCCTATATTACCAGCACCAGTAACACCGGTGCCGGTAATACCAGCTATTCTTGCTGGCGGGGTGGCGGAATTACCTCCAGCTCTTGGCTGAAGGTAATTCCGGCCACCGCAATGACAAACTTGGAGTTTGCTGGTGTGGTAACGTGCCAGTAAACTCAATTACTGGAACATTATTACTGCATCGGCAAACTCCTAATGAGGCCCTAAGCCTTGACCACTCTCCACGCTTACCTTGATTGGGTTTGACTAACCTCTCAGAGTTCTCCTATTTACTATAACTCTGGCCAGATTTTAGAAATCCATCATAACAGCAATGACTCAAATTGCCTGCCTCTAGAGAAGACTGAAGATAAGATGCAGAGAGTAGAGTCTCCACACAGCTCGGCCCAAGTCTTACCAGCTGGTGGATTAAGGTTCTAGATTTGCTAAATCTTAATGAAGACAAAGCCATGACAGCTGACTAATAGCAATTAGTGGATTCTGAAGCACTGTGCCCTCCAATGAGGGTGCAGTAGTGAGAGATCAACACACAGGTGGCATTTTTGTTGCTTCAGCCATTTCTTCAAATGAAAAGTGGAATGGAGAAAGGCCTCACTAGCCGTAATGCTAAGAGCAGTTTCCTTGCCTCAACATAAATCTCAAATGGGTCCGTCGGGATGTCAAAACCCTAACTCTAGCCCTCACACTAACAACTCAATGTAAAGTGCTAAGGGCTGTCTTCTCGGCGATTTTCTTCAAAGTTATTTTCAAAGTACCAAACACAAAGTTCCAAAGAGTGCAAAAACAAACAAAGTTCCACAGGGGTCAAGAGAATGTCTCCCTTCTCTTGACTTCTCACAGTGATTACCAGGGGGAATGACTCCTTACCCTTGTTTCCTTTTCTACTTCCTTGAAGATCTAAGAGAATGTCTCCCCTCCTCTTAGCTTTGCCACAATGTTCACAATTCCAGGGGTTCTCTCCCTTGTTGCACAGCCAACCAGGTTCACTCTTCTCCCTGGTACTGTGATTAAGAAGAGGAGTAACAACTGTTCTTCTTATGTGGGTGCAAGACCCAGACATACTTGCTTTCCACAGTTCTCCTTCTAGGTAGACTTGGTGTACTCTCCTGCTAAATCCAAACTATTGCATGGCCAACTTGGTTCACCTTCCTCCCAGGTACTGCGACTAAGAAGATGAGCAACTGATGTATTTCTCTCTTATAGGTGCGAGTCCCAGACTCGCCAGTCTTCAACACTTTTCTTTCTTGGTAGACTTGGTTTACTCTCCTACCAAGCACTACCATGTATGACCACAGATGTACATGCTTCTTCAATATTACTTTCCGGGGTTCAGACCCTGATTTAAGGGTATTTCTCCCCTTCTCTGCTTGCCACCACCTCTTTTTACTCTCTGAGCCCCAGACCATAGGTTCGGGGTAGTTCTCCCCCTTTTCTATTTGCAACGGCTTCATCAGCTTGTCAGGGTCAACGACCGTAGGTTTGTGGTATTTCTTCCCCTTTTCTACTTGCCACCACTGTTGGGCTCCGAGCATCTTCCTGCTCCTTCACGTACCCGTTTTCTCGGTTTACAAGAGCATTCGCCTTCTCCCAGCTTCCTCCGTCAACCATGGGACTTGTGGTGCTTGGGAAGGCTTTGTTTGGTCTGCGGTGGCTCCTCAGCACTAACCGTCCTTCAGGAAGCCGTTGCACTTCCAAAGGCTCAGGACCGATTGTCGCCTGCGCTTGCCAGCCAGCAGTCCCTGCCTGCGTCTCAGGACCAGCTCCAGAGCTCTCGGCACCTTCCTGGGCGTCCCTGCTTTCTTACCGTGCACGGCAGACAGTGCTTTTCCTCACGGCTCCTTAGGGAGGACTGCTCCTCGTGTGAATTCCTGCTTTTCTTTTTATTCTATAGCTGGTTCGGCTAGATTGAATAGGCTGGTCTGCTCACTGTGATTCCGCTGGGTGTTCTTCCGCATTCCACACATCTTCTTCATTGCAGTATATTTTTTTACAATGTCGTGAGCATTCTTTTTCATCCCAGTACTGTGTAGGGAAGGACAAACACTTCTACTCTGCTTGCTTACATAGAAGTATGGGGAATTCCAGGACTCTGGAGAGGTTAAGAGGGTGAGGGAGCTGGGACAGTGGTAGAATATACTGCATCTCTCCTAGGGCAGGACATCATCCCTCATCCCATGAGGGTTTTCCCACATGCTGTGATCCTCCCATGGTGCACCACCCCAAAGGGGATTGTGGCCGCACTGCCCTGGCCACACGAGAAAGGTCCTCCCCCATGGGAGAAGGGACGAGATCCACATATTTGTTGCACCTCCCCACTCACCTGAAGATTACACGACATCTGTAATGAGATGCAATTGGTTGGGAGGCAGCAGGGAGATAGGTTACTTGATTCCGATGGGAGGAGTTCCATCAGGACTTCTCACAAACCACCAATGCTGTGGGAGAGGATCTTCTCCGAATTGATGACATCAGCTTGAAGAGAAGCCTGTCTAAGGAGCTTCCTGCAGTGCCGATCAATCGTCCCTTTGTAGCAGGCTACAGATATGCACCAAATCTGAGCGTTGTGATCATTACATAGTGACTTGAAACTCTGCATGTCGCCAAAAACATCGCCACATTATGAACATTGTGCCACTTTGAAAATGCTGAGATATTCTTTAGTAGGTGACAAAACTAAATAATGCTGTGCACATATCTAAGAGTTACAATAACAATCATTTACAATATCATTAGACATAAAATGTGTTATGTACCTTCAGCCACAGAGTAACACATGAGAAAATCTGCACCCGCTGGCAATGTGTACACCGCAGCAGCATCCACCTGAACTTCATTTAGTAGCTCATCCTTGCTGTCAACACAATCGCTGGCAATCACAGGTTCATCGTGTGTCTCGCCACGGCACGCCTGATAGGCAGGGAAATACATACTAAGTCAATATCTGCCCTCTGGGACAGCAAAGTTACCTTCTCATCAATAGCTCAACAGTACACTTCTGAGAGAATTCCATTTAGTAAAATATACATGCCCGAACATTCACAAAGGATAAGCACAGGTAGTTAAACATTTGTCTTTTTCCATTACGAGCAGACGTACCTCTCCCATCATGTTGCCTGGTGAACAAAAAATATACATTTCAGAGGTTAAAATTACACTTTCACCCAACCTTGCAATACACCCCCCCACATTGTCACAAAGTACTAAACAAAATGCTCGCCTGAAGCCATTTAGAATCAACCAGAGCCACCTTACTACATACTCCGTCTTGAAGCAGCATGTGGCACCTTTTAGTAACCACCAACAATACATAAAATGCACAAGAAAGTCAAAAAGGGCTCCTTTTTTTCTCTCTACCCAGTTTCACCACCGATTGCATTCTATATAGATAGGTATGAAATAAGTAACCCCATTTTATATTTAACCTGTCTCCCTTTTTAAAGAGATAATTGATTTATTATTGACTTTTACAGCACTCTTATCCGAAGTACAAAATATCAATCTAAATGCTACAGTAAGTTATTTATTTTATTTTATGCATTTGTGTAGCACCCAAACCCAGAGGTATCATGGCGCTTGTACATAGTATGGAGGTATGCAGATGCAGTCTGAACAGGTCAAAAAAGATGTGCAGGTTAGTTATATTTGTTAAATAACCAGGTGTTCAGGAGTTTTCTGAAGGCAGGGTGTGAAGGTTCATTCCTGATGTGGATGGGGAAGAGTGTTTCACAGAGGCGCTGTGACTTCGAACTTGGTAACACCAGCTCTTTTAAGATGAAATCTGGGCATTTGAAGAGCGAGGCTGGAAGAGGAGCGCAGAGGGCGCACAGTCGTTTTAGCTGACATGCGGGTGACGAGGTAGGAGGGGGTGTTCTTGTGCAAACAGTGCGTGATCGCTAAAGTTTGGAATTCAATTCTCGCTTTGGTAGGTAGCCATTGTGCCTCTTGTCTCGTGACAGAGATGTTGTCAGAGTATTTTAGGCCCAGTGCTGCCCATAGGGTCTGGTTTTGCAGAAGTTGTAGCTTGGAGAGATTCTTGGAGGAAGTGCCAGAGAAAAGCACATTGCAGTAGTCAAACCAGCGAATGCATTGCTGGGACATAACCAATTGATAACATTCAGAGGGATAAACGGGCCCTCTACACTGTGACAGTGCCATGTACTCGAAAGCGCAGTCAGTGTTCCGGCAGAGCGGATGCAAATGTAGCACCAGCCATTCATCGAAGCAGTGTGATACAAGCATCTAACAAAAGTCAACAGCGTTCCTGGGAGGAGACTCGGCCGGTGTCTCAAGTTGAAGTAATTGACAGAGCCACGAATCGAGGAGTATCGCAGAGCATGGGCACTACAGAAGTGCACAACTGTGGCCTCACAACAGCTAGAACAGTACTGTCCCCGGTGGACGCTGCTACAACTAGGCGAACTCAAGCGACACTTCCACATGACCGGGGCAGATCAGACACACTGATTAAACCTCACAATTGACCTAAGTATTGAAAGGTGATGGTAGAGATTACCGCAGGCACAGCAGACTGTCACTAATGCACGTAGCTACCCTCTTACATGCACACTAGATTGGAACCAAGCTGCCAAAGAAGCAGAGTAGAAGACTACAACAGACAATCACTGAAGGGTTCCGCTCCCCAGGCACCCACTTGGGTGCCTGAGGAGCAGCATGGTCAGTGGCTGAGGGCACAGCAGTGCAATACATGGAGGTAACAATGGCGTCTAAACTGGGTAAAGCCAAAGGGAAACAACAGACTATGGACAGCTTTGCCAAACCAAACCGAAGGGCGAAGAATGCATGGAGAAGTAACCACGATGCGCAACGATCTACAGATCGTGGAAGCCACCGTAGAGGTAAAGTCGTCATGGGAGTGCAAGATCGATGCTGCCATTGCAGAACTGATGTCCTCGTTAGAATTTAAGATTGATGCCGTCAGTGTGGATGTTAATCTCTTGCGGCAAGATGTTAGGGCGCTAGCAGAATGTACAGGGGGACTAGAAAAGGAAGTGAAGGCTAACACGAGCACCTGCACGGCGAACGCCAAGGAAGTTTCCACATTGCAACAGAGAGGGCACAACCTAGAGAGCAAAGCGGAGGAGGCAGAAGGAAGAGCACGCAGGAATAATATACGTATAGTGGGGCTCACCGAAGGAGAGGACCCGACAAATTATATCAAAAATATGCTGCTGCAGGAGATTGGAGGTGGGTCGCTCACCCAAGGGTTCACAGTAGAGAGGGCGCACAAGGCCCCAGCTAGAAGACCACTACCGGGAGCCCCCCCTCGTCCGATCATCGGCAAGATTCTGAACTATAAAGACAAGTAGAAAATCCTGGAGCACTTTTGCAAAGGGGGAACGAGAAGCAGAGCGTCAGTGTCCATCACGGCATACATGGATTACACCTTCTTAGTACAAAAGCAGCGTCTGAGCAATGTGTCGGTGAAAAGAAGGTTACGTGAGGCTGGCTTCAACTACATGCTGCTATATCCAGCGAAGCTGAAGGTCATGCACAAAAACAAGGCGCATTTCTTCGAAACTCCAGAGGATGTGACAGCATGTTGGATGCAAGGAACTGCCCGGCAGGAGCGGATGACCAGACAGAGCCGAATGGATAAGTGAACCTGCATTTTCCTTGAGACGTACTTTTAGACAAAGCAGATGTGGTGGGGTAATGATTAAAGCAATGACAGTGGGCCTCATTACTAGAAAGGCGGCCACGGAATGTACGGTGCCGGTAAGGGACCAGCATCGTACATTCTGGGCCGCCACATTACGAGGTCTGCCAGCGAGTCCCACTCTGCACGCCTGGTCAGACCAGGATGCTAACAACGGGCCAGTCATTAACGGGCCCATTGTTAGCATCCTCCCCATTCCCATTGAGCCCTATGGGGGCTCAAATGGGAATGGGGATGTACTGGGTCCGGGTCCCGCGAAAGGGAATTACGGGGCCCTCCAAGGTTGGAATGGCCTGGTAAGTCCCCTTTTGCGGGACCCGGACTCCAGTTTGGAGGTTGCCATGCTGCTAAAAGCGGCATGGCTACCTCCAAACTCGTAATGAGGCCCAGTGACTTTGGGACTGGAGTATAACGCAGAATATATCGAGACTAGTGTGAAATTTTCACATAAGGGTTTAAATATACAAAAACTGTGCAGTATACGGTTGGCCTAATGCAGGAGACACAGGTGCTGCTTCGGGGTACGCAGCACTAGGAAACACGCCATCACCCCCAGTAGTTAATTAGGATAAAGGTAGTGCGGTATCCTCCTGCTGAGCTCAGAGTATTGGCAGCTGACAGAGAAAGGACTAGATGCGGGCCTTGTAAAAGTATATTTTGCATGAATACCGCCGGATAGTAAGCATTGGCCTAAGCACATTCGCATCGCACTGTAAATTGTATTTGAATGAACCTGAAATACTGCCATTTTAAGTTATCTGCCATTTTGATTAACTCCTGCTTTCTGTCCCATGTTAGAAATTGTGTTTTCGGCTCCAGCAGAGCAAAATGAACATTGTACTGTGTCAACGTAGGTAAACATGCTGAAGCTGCTGAAGTGGATAGTTTGTCCTGCACTAAGGAAACCTTGGAGCTAAACAAGAACCGAACTAATCAGTAATTTAGATGCCATCTGTACTAACATTGTCTTCCCCGTTCAAATAGCGAAACAGAATGATAAATAACTGAACATGTGCTTTTGCAGAAATCTTTGTTTTCGCTCCTTGAAACTAAGCTGACTTTAAACTTAAGAACAAATGGTAGACAATAAGTAAATTAAATAAGGACTGTTACCTTTGTGTCCAATGTTTGAAAAGCATATGAAGTGTTTAACAGAAAACAACAAACTATTCAAAGAATGTTTGAACATGTATTAGTTATGTGGAAAGGCTATGTACCCTAGGTAAATGTGTTACACGAAGAGGGGCTGGACGATGTGTCCGGGATTGTAAGAAAAAGTTATAAATACTCAATGTCCAGCACTCTCTCATCTCACAGTGTCTGCCTGCACACATTGCAGGGTGTTGAGAGCCAGAAAGCTGTTCTGTAAAATAAAGTGTACTTGTACCATAGTACTCATGACTGGCGTATTTCTATTATGTGTTATTAAGCCTCGATATTCTTTTAATCTTTCAGATGGTGCCCGAATTGGGACACTCAGGGTTGATGTCACATTGCTAGATGAAGACGAGGCTGCCGGACTGGGATCGGAGAGTGACGGGCCCCTGCAAAGTGAAACACGATTCCTCTGCAGTACTGCACGCCTGATCCCTGGACAGTGAGCAGCGTTTAGTAGGATATCACAACGAGGGTCCCCATATCGAGGCCTGTTTTGCGAAAACACCAGCCACGACGATTTGTAATCCGATCAGACCCCTTGGAAATTTGAAATCGGGTGAGTCGTGCCCAGATTCTTAAGTCCTGATATTGGTTGCAGTTTTGTTTTTGCAAATACAAACAACGCCAGGTAAAGACAGTGATTTGATATGCCTGGGAAATTGGCATCCTGTTTCAGGGTATTATTCCGCAGAGAGAGAGAGAGACAATCTTTGAAACAAGGCCAACCGGCGCCACCCGATGGGTCGCCGGCTTATTTAATGTATTGTAAGTATGGCCTATGAACTATCGTATTTAATGAAATTTGGCACAGGCAGACCAGACATGTTCCCCAACTTCAGTGGCCAGTCTTTTGTAATTTTAACATTGCCCGCCTAGAGCATTTAGAATCTGTATTGTTGAGAAAAAGGCTAGGCCTGCAGCATTTGATGCAGTTAGAGATTGGAGGAAGAAAGCTATGCAGCTACTCAAAATAGAGAAAAGCATGCACGTAGACACATGACGAATGCCGAGAAAGCATTTTTGCATGATCAGCAGGTACAGTCAGAATCAATTAAAAGTGTGGATAGGGCTTTTCAATTAGATGTGCAAAAGATATATCCCTCTCAAGATTATCATACATCAGATGGGTTATTTAATAAATTATTGAATGAACGTAGAACTGTTTCAACTGCAACACCTCCTTATTTGCCTCCTCCCGTTGTTGTTCCCCCTCCTGCACCCTTGCCGACAGTTGCCGTCCACATAGCTCCGTCTGCACCGCCAGCGGTATTGCCTCTGCTATCTATTGACTCTTTGCCAGGTGGTTCTGCTCCACCTGTAGTGGTTGAAGGGAAGGGAGCACATCCAAGAATAGTGACTTGTGGCACATTATCTAAAGGCAGAAAGAGAGAATTGTATACGTGGGCTAAAAAGTACATAGAAGAGGGTTCTGAATCAGGAGTTTTAGTTGCGATTTCTGACCAAGGAGGCATTCCTGAACAGAATATTTTGATAGCATAGATGGGAACGTATTTAGTTGACATATGGAGTGATTTAACGGACATGAATGTCCCACAGGGGTTGAGGGATTTGTCCGCTCAAGAGACACTGCAGAGAAAGTATATGGGCATGTAGAAAAGGTATTTGAGTTTAAAAGGGAGCTAGATCGATTACAGGAAGATGAAATGGATGATAATGAACGGCAAGCTTCATTTGGTGATGCTGTGGCGAAGAGGATTACATTTCTCTATCAAAACAATGTAGTGAGAAACTAGTAAGTGTTCTCTGTAAAGTACTTATTGAATTGGTGAACCCACCAATTGTCAAAGGTTTTCATGGTGAGAAGTGGCTGGCAGCCTTCAGACAGGGCACAGAACACACAAGCGAAAAATGCAGCCATGTTACCAAATTAATGTATATAAGCAGTCTTTTCATTACAATGGCACATTACTTGGCTGCCGTACAGTAAAATAGTTCATGTGCATCCATCTTCCTTTCTATGCAAATATCGGCAGAAACAATCATGTATGACATCACCATTGCACATTTTTCAGAGCCAAGAGGGGTAGGGGGAAGATGTTGTACAGTGTGGGTGATGTACAAGAACCATGGGGGACTCCGCAATGGATGGGGGTGAGGGTAGCACTGGCCTGGTCAGAGAACACTCTCATGACTCTTCCCTCGAGAACGACGTGATCCCTGTTGTGGTTTCCTGGGAGAAATGGGCTGCATCCTGGAGGTGTCTGCAGAGGGTCTTGTGATCAACCAGGTTAAAAGCCGCAGACAGGTCCAGGAGCAAGAGCAGCGCTGGCTTTCCTTTGTCTGTAGTATCCTCTATTTTGTTTTTCAGGTCGATTAGGGCAGTCTCTGTACCGTGGCGGGGACGGAAACCTAATTTTCTCTTGCCTAGAATATTGTTGCTTTCCAGGTAATGTTGGATCTGCAAGTAGGTAGCTTTGTTTAATATCTTAAGCAGAAATGGAAAGGTGGTTATGGGTCTGTAGTTATTCGGTGAGTTGGGGTCAAGGGAGGGTTATTTCAATAGTGGGCGAACCCAGGACTCTGAGAGCTGGTGGGATAATGCTGATGAGAATGAGGCATTAATGAATGCTGTGAGGAACCGGGCTAGTGTGTCTGCACAGTCTTTGATGAGGGCTGCAGGGCAGGTGTCGCCCTTGCGAGCTGAGGGCTTGATGATATTGATATTTTATTTATATGGCGCTCATACACATGTGTTTCAGAGCGCGACCAGGCAAGGGAGGGGAACAGGGGAGAAAACAAAACAACGATCTTACTAGGCCCAGTGACATTGAGAACGCGCAAGTGCTTGGGAGAGGGTGCGGGGAAAAAGTGCAAGGGAGGGGGGAGAAAGTGGAAAGTGCAGAAATAAATATTGATAAATACATGATAAAAACAGCAAATAAAGAAAAAAGTAGTGCATCCAGCAAGTGCTAAATTGAGGGAAGCAGACAGGGTAGGTCAGGTAAGTGCAAGGGATGAAGAGGGGGGACTGTGTGGGTACAGATACAGACCCCAGTGCAAAGGGGGGCCGGGAGGCAGTGCAGGAGGGTGGAAAAGATGAGCAGGAGCCTGGTCCCGGTGGACAGAGGGTGGCCAGGTGCACAGTACCAAGAGAGACCAGAGTCAGCGGAGGAGAGGGGGGGCGAAAGCAGAAGCAAAGAGGATGGTCTTAAGGTGCTTCCGGAACCGGAGGTGGTTCTCCTCAAGTTTTAGGGTTGTAGGGAGGCTGTTCCAGAGGGAGGCCCCAGCTGAAGAAAGAGATCGGCCCCCAGCTCGTTTCTTAGAAAAACGACTGAGCCTGAGGGAATTAGAGGCAGAGAAGCGGAGAGATCGAGAGGGGAGGTATTTGCAGAGGGATAGCTGAAGGTATTTTGGACCCAGGCCCCAGTAAGCCTTGTGGATAATGCAGAGGGTTTCGAATTTAATCCTTGAATGCACTGGGAGCCAATGAAGAGATTTCAAGGCTGGAGAGATACGATCCCAGGGCTTAAGGCCAAGGACAAGACTCGCAGTTCTGTTCTGAATTAGTTGCAGACGGCGGAAAGTAGAGGAAGGTAGATTTAGAAAGAGGCTGTTACCGTAGTCCAGCCTAGAGAGAACCAGAGCTTGGCATACCATGAGCTTCTGTGGGAAGGAGAGGAAAGGTAGAGTACCTCTGAGGAGGTGCAGTAGGAAGTTTGACTTTTTAGAGAACTCGGAGACGTGGGCGGAGAAGGAAAGGGTGGAGTCAAAGATGACCCCGAGGTTCTTAGCCAAACAGGTGGGGATGGGTGGAGGGCCCAGGTAAGCAGGCCAGAGGGTGAGGGGAAAGGATGGTGAAGGTGTGCCAATTAGGAGGATCTCCGTTTTACTGGCATTCAGACAAAGGTCATTGGCGGTGCACCAATCTTGAATGGCAGTTAGGCATTCAGAGATAAGAGTGTGAGACGAGGTGGCCGAGGGCAGCCTGAAAATTAGCTGAGTGTCGTCAGCGTAGCACTTGAAATTTGAGCAGAAGATGGCAATGCAGTGGACGAGAGTTGCCAGGTATTGGTTGAAAAGCCAGGGTGAGAGGTTAGAACCCTGAGGGACACCACAGGTAGAGAGGAAGATGGGTGATAGGAAGGACCCAAGTTGGACCTGGGAGGGTCGGTCAGAGAGGAAAGAGGTCAGCCAAGCCTGAGCCTGATCAGTGATACCCAGGTTATCACGGAGACGGTTGAGCAAGATGGTATGGTTGACTGTGTCGAAGGCAGAAGAGAGATCAAGGAGGATGAGGACAGAGGGAATGTTAGAGTCAAGGTTGGAGAGCATGTGTCCACGGATGTTCAGGAGAGCAGTTTCCGTGCTTCTGGCTGCTCTGAAGCCAGACTGGTGGTCGTGGAGACAGCCAACAGAATCGGAGTGAAGGTTAAGCTGGGAGATGGCCAGCTTTTCCAGGAGTTTGCACAGAAAGGGAGTGATGGAGATTGGGCGATAGTTAGCGGGATCGGAAGGTTCCGCTGTGGGTTTCTTGAGAAGAGCATGCACAAGGGAGTGCTTCAGCGAGGAGGGGGGGAAGGATCCAGAGGCAAAGGAGAGGTTGCAGAAGTCAGCAAGGGCCGGAGCAAGGGTGTCAATATGGTCCTTGATGGTTTTGGAGGAACATGGATGAACCTGTTTTGATGAGGCTTTCATAGATCGGACTTGTCTAGCGACCTCATCAGGGGAGAAACGAGGAAAGGATGAGAAGGAGGGTGGGGGGGGGTGTCTGAGGGAGGGTCAGAAGGTACAGATGTAGATGGGGCGAAGGGGATAGGGAGGAGAGGGTGGATAGGATGTCTTGAGTTTTAGAGATAAAGTGAGAGGCAAGGGCATTGCAGAGAGCCTGGGAGGCAATAGGGGGGTAGAGACTGCAGCAGGGTTGGCCAGCTCCTTGCAGATTTTAAAGAGTTCGGCTGAGTTGTTAGATGCCGCAGAGACACGGGCTTGAATGTGTGCTCTCTTCTTAGTGCGAACAGAGTCGGTATTGCCTTTGGAGCAGGCGACAGGCCAGTTTGTCAGAGGATGAGCAAGAAGTTCTCAATTTCCTCTCAGCCGCCCTGGACTTACTTTTAAGTGTGGCTAGGTCAGAATCAAACCAAGAGTTGCACTTGGCTTTGGGCTTCAAACGGATCCTCATGACAGGGGCAAGAACGACGTCTAGAGTATCAGAAATAGAGGAGTAGAGAAGGGCCAGGGCTGTGTCAGGGTGTGAATCAGCCAGTGGGGGTGGGGGGTTAGGGTGAGAGAAGGTGGCAGCGAAAGCCTCAACTGACACGCGCTTTATGGGCCGGATGTCCATGAAGGTAGGTGGCAGTGTAGGGGTAGGCTTGGCTTGGGGGGAGGAGAGTGAGAGATGAGAGGAGAGGAGGCAGTGATCACTCCATGAGAGTGGGGTAGTCAGAGAGGTAGAGAGGGGGAGGCCAGAGGAGATCAAGACATCAAGGGTGTGTCCTGCAGAGTGTGTAGGGCTAGAGGGGAGGATGGAGAGAGAGAGAGAGAGGGAATCGCAGAGGTCACGAAAGAGAGGAGATGAGGGACAGGGAGAATCGAGGTGGATGTTTAGGTCCCCAAGGAAGAGGAGTTGGGTGGTTGCGACCAGGAGGGCGGAGGAGAGGTCAGCCCAATCTGAGAGAAAAGAGGTTATTTGACCAGGGGGCCCGTAGAGAGTAGCAATAGTAAGAGAGTGGTTAGGAGAGATAGAGAGCCTGCAGACAAGGCATTCGAATGAGGGGTAAATCTGAGTGGGAATGATAGTGGCAGGAATCCACTCCTGGAAGATCAAGATCAAACATTGATGTGTTTCATAATGTCTAGGACTTCAGTTTCGGTTACTTCTCTAAAGGCAAATGGCTTTCTGTCTTTGTTGTGTTGGTTGAGGACAAATTCAAGATGAGCGTGGGTGTTTGGCAATGCAAGAAATTGGGAGTTGATCTTTTTCCCTGAGGGTATCTATTTTAATCAGCATGGCTGTTTGAATATTTTTGCACCAGGTAGCATCTTTGATGGTTTCCTGTGTGTTAGTGGGTGGAGCTGACAGTTCTTTGAAAATTGCAACGAGTTAAGCAATGCTTTTGTAGGCTTGTAGCATGGAGTCTGTGGGGCAAGTCTGCCATTTGGTGAGGGCAGATCGCTTGAAGGATCTAAGATCTAGTAGTTCTTTGGTGACCCACGAGTTGGCATGTTTCTTGGATTTGGCTTTTTGTTTCTGTATGGGGGCAGTGGTGTCGACTGCTGCTTGGATGGTGGCGTTGTAGCAATCTGCTAGGGCTAGGGGGTCTTTGGAGAACGGTGGCTTGAGGGCAGATGACTATGAGAGGAAGGAGCCATTCTTTGGTGAGGAGCTTGTAGGATCTGGCGAACGCCTGGGGTGTGAAGGTGTTGGGTTTGGTGGTGGCTATAGTAGGCAGGTGGAAGTGTATGAGGTGGTGGTCGGTCCACTGGCGGGGAGTGTTGGAGCCGATATCTATGTTGAAGTTATGGTCAGCTATCCAATCTAATATGCAACCTTTTGTGTGTGTGTAGCGTCGCTGATTTTCTGAAGGAAGCCCAGATTGTGGAGGGCCTTATAACGCACTTTGCTTGTCTTTTGGGTCCTTGAGTCTGAGGTTGAAGTCGCCCAGGAGAATGGTTTTGGTGTTAGGTTTTATATTGTCTGCTAGATGGTGAAGAAGATTGTTTTGGAAGTCTAGTAGCGGAACAGGGGGAGGAATAAATGATGTGGAGAGATCGTGTTGTTGGGTGAGTGAAATTTTGGCAGACAGGGCATCTGAGTTTTCATCTGAGAATGAGTTTACTTGTCGAATGGCCAGAGTGTTTAGAGATGAGGGCCACTCCCCCTCCTTTGTTACCAATTCTGTCTTTGTGCAAGATGGTGTACCCTGGTGGGAGGGCTAGACCTATGGCCGGGTCAGAAGCTTCATGTAGCCAGGTTTTGGAGATGGCGAGAAGATCGAGATCAAGGTCACTTATCAGGTCTCCAATTTCAGAGGCATGTGCAGGGAGTGAGCGTGCGTTCATCAGAGCGTAGTTGAGCCGAGTGGAGGCAGAGGATGAGTTTTTGGAATGGCTGGGGTAGGGTGCACTGGTATCTTGGTCTGTGCTTAGTGGAGTTTGGTGCTTGTGTGTGGGTGGAGGGAAGGGTTTTGGGGTTCCTTCCGTGGAGTGATCTGGACATGGCCTGACCCCTGACCGGGCACCTAGGAGTATGTTTCTCAGGTGGGTAGGCATGGGTTGGGTGGAGTGTGGATGGTGTTCAGGTTGGACCTGCGGCTTTGCCTGTCTAGAGTGTGGGGGTCGTTTTTGGCTGAATGGTAGCCTGTGCGCTGGCGTGGCATGCATGGTGGTGAGGAGGGAGGGTAGGGGGCGTCTTTATGGAGGGTCACTCTGTATTGCATGTTGGCTGATGGAAGGGTGCTGTCTGAGCAGATCGATTGACTATGGGTGCATGGGCACGCTAGTAGGGGCTAGGATCGGAATCTGGTGTCTGCGAGTGGATGCCAAGAGGCTGGGGATCTAGGCAGACCTAAAGCAAAGGCAAACACATGAGCATACAGAGATATCTTGCCAGGTATTGCGCTACAGGGGCTGGAGCTTGAATTATTTCAAGGGATAGTACAGAGTGATGGCTTATACACAATTGTTAATGCTGTGGCTGTGCTGGGAAATACATCACACCAAATTACGGCAGTGGCAGTGCAAGGCAGTACATTTCAGAATTTCGGCTGTGGCAGTGCAAGGCAGTACATTTCAGAATTACGGCTGTGGCACTGCAAGGCATTACATTTCAGAATTACGGCAGTGGCAGTGCACAGCAGTATAATTTCAGAATTACGGCAGTGGCTCTGATTTTGTGAGTATTTGTGGTTTTATTAAATCGCAGATAAATCTGTGTATCTTCACGTATGGAATATTGGAGGTTTCATTCAGAAAGAATAGAATTCACTAGTTCAAAATAAATAATATAAAGCAATGGGAAAAGCGACACGCCTTGAGGACCCCCACAGGAGATTGGATTTGAAAAGCAATTTCCCAAGTTTGACCAATTGAGTATGATTTGTCAGAAAAGAGCAAAACCAACATAGTGCATTTTGAGATAGACCTGCAATATCTTATAGCCTGAACACAATCAAAGGCTGACGAAACATCCAGCATGATCATTATGGTAAAAGCACCATTGCCAGCATATTTCAGTAAGCTAAAATTGTGGCTGGCCACAGCAATCCTGCTACTAGTCGTTAGGTTTGTAGCACACCTGGGTCTATGGAAGGTTTCTTCAAAAGAGGGGTATCCGTAGAGGACTTAAAAGCCCCTGTAACGACCCCTTATTTAAGTGAGACCCCTTATTAAAGTGAAAGATTAACACATGTAATTACCAAAATCAACCTGAAAATAATGGGGTCATGGTTTAAATTAGTAGTTTTAGAGTCAACATTAAATTAGCGTCGGGAAGCTTGGAGAAAAATCGTACAGAGCTTTAGTCTCCAGAATAATCTCTGGAAGAGGCATAATCAAGGATTGGCTCACTTTTTTTGAATTTCCTGCTGGATTTGATTGATTATTTCTACGAAAAAATGAGTGAATGCCAGTTTAGTCATAGGCAGAGCTCTAGGAATTATGTTGTGAGGATTGCAAAAATTACTAATAGTTGCAGTAGTGTCCCAGGACTGTAAATGGTACTGTTCCATTTGTTATGTAAAAAAACAGGATTTTGCCACAAAGATTTTTTTTGTATAGGTTTTAATGCCAGCTTGGAGGAAGCAAGGGATGCGATATCCCTGTATTTTCTCCAATTCTTTTCTTTCCTACAATAATCTTATTTAAAACTCTCAGGGTTGCGGTATAACATGAAGTGTTGTGTTTTTTACACTTGACCTTTATAGCAGCAAAGGTATCACAGATCATTTGTAGATTAATCATATCAGCTGAAATGAATTCTTCACAGAATGTATTGATTGTGGAGGATAGCAGGACATAGCTAAGATCTTGCACTGAAATCATTGCAAGGTCCTTAATGGTGCGTAAACACATCTTTATAGGAAGTGACTTATTCATATGCAACGCAGGTAATTCCGGGATAATGGCAATCAATCTAGGATAATGATCTGACTGTGTAACTGACAGTTTAAGAATTCCACGCCGGAGCCTCTAAATAAAACTATGCCCAGACAGTATCTCAATATGTGTGAAGGGGGAAAAAAAACAATGAATCTATGTCATCCCTGTTTTATGATATTTCATGCCAAATGTTGAAATCGCTGAATAAAACTAGTCCGTCTCAAGCCTTTAAAGGCCACACAATTGTTAAAGCTTTCCAAGGTATTTTGTGCGTTACTGGGAGGGGAGTGATGATAACTTTATGGGTCATATGATTAATCAATTTAATGGTGACGCTTTTGGGAAGCGATACATGAAACAGGGCAGGGCTACTGTCCCTGAACCATGTGATAAACACTATATCTAGGCCTGTTTGTAATTGCAGTGGCTGATTTGGTTGATCATTGCGTATGGCCAATCTCATGTTAAGCAGTGTGGATTTGATTCTACTCAGTCATTTTATGATCAACACCTTTCAGATCAGCTGGTTTGTCTGATACTTGCAGCATGCCAGAGACCCTAATCTGGTTCACATTTCTCAACACCCAAGGTTATTATTTAATGATCAGGTTTCTCTTGTGCACGACAATCGATTACACAAAACAGATGAACGACGACTGTTAGAATTAATTTTGTAAACAGAGTCATAGTTGTATCAGATACTTAAGGAATACCATTTCAAGGCCCAGGATGCCAGTAAAATGACACACGCCTAAAGCGCCTTTCAAAAGCTACATGGGAAATGTAGTGGCCAAACACACAAGGTAGCACAGAGTGCAGGATCCAGCAGAGAGCAAAATGCTATTGAATGAAATCTAAGCTGCAGGGTGCCATTCAATTTAACAAAAGGTAAACAGTTAAAATTAATAACCTTATAACAATACATCAAGTCAACAGGAATTAAGTAGCAGCACAAAGGAAAATAGCAACAGTGTTTAAACGCAAAAGTGTATGGGCTGACTTCGCCCTTGCCCTTGCAAGAAAAGAGGGGCCTGAGTGCCCTTAAGTCACTGGTCCCAATACATCCATTTTCAGAAGGCTAGCAGGCTTTAAACAAACAAAGTATTAGCAAAGTCAACAGGCAGTTGTAAGTGTCTCATAGTTTAATAACAATGAAAGTAAGGTTATTGGGAGATGCTCTCTCAATCCAACTACCTTAAAAGGAAGTCCAGGTGAGGATCCTTGAATTCTACTGATCATGGTTCAGGCGAGGGAGAGGTAGAGCAAGGATTTCACAACCGTTAAATCACTTGCAGGTTTGTGGTGGGAGGGGTAAAAACTAGCATGCTTACTCACCCCCTGTACTCCGATTCACTCAGGAACAACCTTGGAAGCTCCAAAAATCACTGGGCCCTGTGCTGTGTCTTGGTTCCCTTAAAGGAGGTCTAGGGTTCATCAGGTTGTGGGTGCAGCTAGTCGGCGGCTCTTTGCTTTGCGCAAGACTGTTCCTGGCACTGGCCAGCTGGATGACTGGCACAATGAAGAAGGAACAAGCACCTTTTTGATAACCTCAGAGAAACCCCCCCCACCCCCCTTCCCTCACCGGACATAATGAGGGCAGTGATTAGCAATGGCCACTTTGGAAAGTCAACCCTTGTTATGGAGAATTCTCAAATTCCCTTCACCTTAGAGACCTCCAGCAACTTTGCTGGATTTTGAGGACTCGATTTATTTTACCTGGAGAGAGTGTGAGCTTTTTTTCCCCACTCTCTCATGTATTTTGATGTGCGTTTTACCCTTGTGTTCTTTGATTATGGAGTTTTAGATAACTCCATAGGCATCGTATTTTCATCTTTTCATGTGTGTCACACAGCACCCTCAGTGCAGTGACACAGGGAAGCTTTTTAGGCTGTCCCAAGGTTTAAATACCTTCTCTGGGATAAACTACTGTTTCCCAGAAAATGTAAAGTTAAATTGACTTTAGTCTTTTTAAATTCCTAGACCCTACACACACTATCTTACCAGTGCCAGAGGGGTTACCTAGTATCCACTATGTCTAGAAACTCATGTAGCAGTCAAATGCTACCCTTTCCTATCAAAATGGCTGGTGGCAGTGGCTTTACAACGAACTACCATGATTTTTCCTGACCGCGAACACCGGTAGCTAAAAATCAAGAGAGCCATGTTTTTCAAGATGGCGCCTAAGCCTCCTTTGTTGGAACAGGTCCCGGTCTTCTTTTTTCGCCACTTCTTTTTGGTAAGGTCCTTCTAGAGTTTGTCTCTGCGTGCCAAACCAGGTTTGTTCCCTTTGTTTCTATGCCTTTGGCGGGCTTCAGGACTGAAGACCGCCTCTGGCGTCCGAGTGTCTGGGGTAGGCAGCAAGTGAGGGAGGTGCCCGAAACTCCCTGTTCTTAGTCTCCTAGGAGACCCGAATGCACTCTGGTGAGATTGGCTGGCTGACTGCCCGGCAAGGACAGCCACCCTGCTGGGTCAGTGACAGCTAGGCTGGAATGAATGGGAGAAAACTGTTTAAAAGGCGAGTCTCTTGGCTTGGAAGGCATAGTCAACCACTGGAACGAAAGAATCGAAGACGAGTGTAACGCTCACCTGGTATCCACGGGGATGTCACTCAGCCTGTTCTGACCTCTTACGACCTCGAACCCTTCCCTGGAGGCTATTCGACTGGAGACTGGGCCTGAAACACAGGATTGGTAGAGTTTAACTCCCTATTGTCTGTGTGCTTGAACCCCTTCTTCCCCGGGGTCCAACCCTTCCCTTTGATCAACAGCTCACTTTGTTTTCTTGGATAGTGTGCTCTCCGTCCTGCTTTCAGCGCAGAGGCGCGTTGATTGATGCAGGCTCGTTGCTGCCTAGTTACTTCACTGGCAAGAGTCCGACAGGTAAGTATAATGAGTCTTTTGAACAGTTCTCTAACTTAGTTCCTTTCCTTCCTTAGATGATGGCCGGCATCCGGGGATGGCAGCGTGCTGCTGAGATGAGTAGCGCTGAAGGTGAGTGAGAGCGCGATGGGCGATGCACCCCTTTCGTATTTGCATTGAACTGAGTTCTTTTTCTGTGTCTTTTAGGTGCCATGATGTTTTCAGCGTGAATGCCAGTTATGAAGAACGAATGCGGTGGGTAAGCGTGGTATGCAGCGCCTCTAGATGTTTCCACGCTAACCTGGAGTGTCTTTTCCCTCTTGCAGATGGATGAGAAGTTCCGGTGACAGAGTTCCCCCAGAGTGGCTGGGATTCAGGTAAGCGTTTGAAGCTCGTACAGTATTTAAAAATAAGCAAAGATTTGCAGAATGCTTACTAATGCCTTTTTTCTGTTCTTTTCCCTTTTCCTCAGGAAGCGGCGTGCCGGGATGGGAGTGACACCGCCGAAGATGCCCGCAGAACAGAAGGAGCGATGAATGATGGGCAGAAGCGCCGCAAGGTAAGGCTGTTCCTAATGGCGTTCTTGTTCTTGCAGGAGCTGAGCGCAGAAGAAAGATGCAGGCCTACTGGAGACCGATCCGAACAGTGAGTGTCACGCTGCAGGTGCAGAAAACGCAAAGCACGTTTCTCAGCCTGGGTGTGGCTTAAATAGTCTCTGGATATCCCAGGTGTCTCTGGGCTGAACCACACCCAAAAGACTAGACCGCACATGCAGTTCTGGGAACCGAAATATGTGGGGGCATCCATCTTGTCCCCAGCAATGCACTACAAGTCCAATCCCCAATGTTATCCTATGGGAGTGAGTGAGTCTGGTGCCACAAGCGCCAACTCTGACTCCAAGTGGGTCTTTGGAGGGATGGAGAGGCCCTTGAGGGCCATGTAGGTGATCGTGGCCTGGCTCCAGCCTGACATCTTCGAGGGCTGGGGACATGAGGGGCAGGAATCATGACAACGAGCTGGAAGAGGACGGCTGCTGCAACTACTGGACCATTGGTTTGCCCGGTGGAGCCCTGCTGCGGGTCCGAATCGCTACGTTCACCTTGACAGATAAGCCCTTCAAGGACGACTTCTTCCTTTGAGTTGGTACGACCAATCAACTCGTAAGCCAACTGAATACCATTCTCGGAGCTGGTTAGGATTAACCAGGGAGAAGGACACCAGCATGTGTGCTTGAAGACAGCTACCGGACTCGAAGAATTGCCAGTTTGCCAGCTTTGTGACCAGTCATAGTGCAGAAGTCCCCCAACCTCCTCCCTCTTGTTTCCACGACTGAGGCTGAGGAACAGCGAGATCTGCAGGAACAGAAGTCTTCAGCTCCATCTTTCTCTTCAATATAAGGTAGTGTGAAAACTGGACCGAGAGAACTTACCTCTCACCGCGAAAGTTTGTGGAACTTTGGCAACTTGCAGGCCTAGTCAGCTTGAGACCCAACATATGAACCTTTCTTCCATGAACTACTTCTAAGAACCGTGGCAAAGACTTTTCCGTTTTAATATCAGAACCGTTTTACCTATACAAGACTCTAGACCATTGACTTTGGCCTACCTATTGCATTGAATCAACTCCTCTGGTGAACTCTATTTGCACTGTTTTAAAGTAACTGTAATATTCGTTTTTATTAACTTATGCCTTTATGCTCCTACTTCAAACCCTCTGAATGCCATTTTGCTCCTCCTTCAAAGTAGCTTAAATGTTTCAGAATCGGTTAGTGTAAAAGTATTGTAGTATATTGTTGTGTGATATTGGTTGCCTCTTTTAGTGAATGTTTTCTAAATGACTGTGTAATAAATTAAGAAGTGTTTTACCAAGAAACACTGAGTTTAAGTGTCTATCTGAATACTTGTGATTGTAGACCTTTGTGTAACATCATTACAAGCTCACATTCCCTCTCGAGATAGGCCTGGCTGCTCAGCTCGCTACCAGAAACTGTGTGGTACATACTTATACCAAAGGTTGGTTTTGCTTACACCTGTAGTCCTAGTTATGTGTAGTGGTCCCAGCGAGTACTGGATACAAACTTTGCCTAACAACCCTTGTGCCATAAAAACAAAGAAACTGGTACTGCAAGGCCCATTTTTGTGCTGGAGAGCTGCAAATGCAGGGGGTGGGAGGGTTCTTGTTTCACAAGTCGAGGGTCTGTAGAGTCTCAAAACTGGTGACTGATGCAGCAATGTAGCCCTAGAGGAATCTGCTCAGCCTACAGGGTAGTTCCGGGCCATTTCCGAAGACAGGGTCCTCGAGCAGGGGTCGAGACTGGTTATTCCCACCAGTCCAGGGATCAAAGCACCAAAGAAGTACGGGCTGGATTGGCTCTAGAAATAGAACCTGCCCGTGCTGAGCTCCACTTTTATCTGAGTTGGATGAGTGTTCCGGTGTCGCAAGATCACAAGAGTGGGTTGGAGTTTAGCCTGGACCCCAATTTGGTAAGTAGGTAAAGTGGGTTTACTCCTGGTTATCTTGCTAAAGATTTTTGAAATGATTCTTTCTAACACAATAGTTGATGCGATACAAGTTCGCTTTTTTTTTGTTGATATTCTGAGCGTTTTTTCTCAATACAATGGTGAGGGTTTATGAAAACACTACTTTAGCATTTGTACGCTTGATTGGTCAGCCGACACGTGTTTCGACCCCGAGGGTCTTTCTCAAGGCATGTAAGCATTGCTATAAGCCCCAAGTGGGGTCCTGGTAACGTTGTAGTGGCTGTCCTTTGGGCAGTCTTGGCTCCTGTTGGGCCCTGTGCGCGAGTCGGATCTCGTCCTGTGCGGCTTCTGTGCAGCTCCAAAGAAGTAGGTCTTCGCTGGGGCGGTAGGTGAAGACAGTGATGGATGGCTGCAGATGCTCCTCTTCATAGGGGTCCCGATTCTAACGACAGTCTGTTAAATGGCTGCAAAAATCCGCCTTTTATCCAGGATGCATGCTGGAGCCGCCCCCAGGCCCACCAATGGTAAGGATCTGCATAAGTCAAACTGGCCGATGCTGTCCAATCATGCACAGCCTATGGCCACCACATCTGCCAAGCAACAGACCCACTTTGGCATGTCCCAGTCCCCACATCTGGCCACAAATAAACAGCTGTTTTGCCCAGGACAGCTGACGCTCTAAGAAAGAGCTTGGCATATATGGCAAATCCAGCCCCAAGAGCACAAGAAGAAGGCCAAAATACAAGATGGCCAAAGGACAAGCATACATCTCGTGGCACAGCCCTTTACAGCATATAGTGCATCTAAAAGGCATTAAGTGGTAAAATGCAAAAGTGCATACAAGAATTAAAAGAAACATGGCAGAAAAATATCCACTGCCACCAGCCCTTCTTTATTCTGTTTTCTTCTACTTTATACCCTACAGGTTCTCAAAGGGTTCTCTTGAAAGGATTATGTGGTCCCCTGCATTCATTTGGATCTTTCTTCCACTCACACGGATGTCACAGTACAGTTTATTTAATTTGCTCTTCATACGTTGTTCTGTTATAATCAATACTCTCCTTTACATCACTGTGGCTGGATGTTTCTTCTTTGACGTGGTCTACTTTTTCTTGTTTATTGGGCTGCCAAAACATACCTCTACTAAGTGGCTCATTTTCTGGCAAATCCAATAAGTCATTCTGGGAGGGCAAGGAGAGCATTTTTTGCTGCTGGCAATATGCGTTTGATTGCCACACCAGTAGAACCCCCTTGTGAGTTTTGCCATAACTGGATTGCGGGTTGTACTCACTACATGCCTTATGTTTCTCCTCTATTCGCTTTCTGCACGGTCCTCTTTCTCAGAGGCGTAGACAGGGTAGGGCCTGAGTGGGCACGGCCCACTCAAAACATGTAAATGCCCACTCAGCAGCACTGTGTGGGCATTTACAGATGTTAATATTACTTCGGTGGGCCCAACTACATTAGCTTCAGGCCCCACTTGTTAGACAATGCTGGCTACGCCTCTGCTCTTTCTGCAGACTGTACTGATTTTCCCTTCCTTTTGAGCAACACAGCTTCTTCAACACTCAGTGCCAAGAACACAATTCAAGTGTGGGGCTCTTGCCGTGTGTTAGGGAGATTTATCATTATTATGCTTCATCCCCTCTCCTAATGAGACCCCCAACACTTTTTGCTGGACTTCTGGATCTTTTACTTTCAATCCTGAATTAGTGGAGCTTTTTTTCCACTCATTCATTCTTTTAGGCTCCGTCTTTTGGAACTCTGTACTTTGCGTTTTACCTGTACTATGGGGGTTGTCTACTCCATAGCTCTTAAAAGGCATCTATATTCTTCTAATGCACCACACAACACCTTATGGGCAGTGTTCTTGGGGACCCTCAGGGTCCTCCTTTAAGATTCTATTTTAATATCCCCATGTAACTACAGTTCTTAGGGATAGAGAGATACATATTTTCTCACCAAAAACTTTATAGACAGAGATTGGAACACACCACCCTCAGTAGCAACTTGGGGCCGCCCTTCTTTTTTTTGCCATTACTAGCGTGGTTGTTCTTTGTAAGCCCTTCTACTATTCTGGGAGGGGGAGCTATGTGTGTGTGTTTTGCCTTTGGCCAAAACCCTTGGGTATCCTGCCGAGACTCCAGAGTGCCTGGGCAGGCAAGAAGTAGGGAAGGAGTTTTCCACCCCCCTGTCCTTTATCTGCCAGAGTGTCTGAATAGGTCCAGCTCCCACAGGGGGTATGGCTGTCCTGAGTGGAGAGCCAAACACCCCTTTCTGTAAAACGTTGAGAGTTTGAAGAGAAGTGTGTGCTGGAACTGCATAAAAGGTGAGGCTTCTGGAGTGCAAAGCAAGTCAACCACTGGAAGCTGAAGTAACCGAAGAAGAAAAAGACAATGACGGAAATAGAAGCCTGCATACCCTTTGCAACACCATGAAGCGACCACTGCTGTCCTGAGCCCGTTTTCTGTGCGACAGAGGAGCACCCCGAAGAGGATGACACCTTCCCTCTGGTTAGTGGGAACAATCAGTCCCAAGATGAACTTTGAAACAAGCCATCTCCCGAGGTCCTAGGCGTTTTCAGAGCTGCAGAACCCCAATACCAGGAGACCTGCTACCCATTTTGAGTGCATCGTCGTGGAAAGGCCAAATCCATCCAAATCTTTTCTGAACCCAAATCCGATCCAACTCGCCCAGACCCCCTCATCAGAGCCTCGGAGTGCAGGAAGCGAAGAAGATTGACCGGGCGATCCGTGTCCTTTGTTGGTGCTGCAGAATAAACGCCAACACCACAGAGTGATCCAAGACGTTGCTGAAAGTCATGTTACAGGTCCTCCTTCGAGACTGTTGCCAAGAAATCCCGCCCACTGTCCTGCCTTCAGTCATCAGACCAAATAATCCAGAGTTCGGGTCCAGAGCTGCAACATTGTGGAGCATCCAGCACAAACATTTTCTTCTAACCTAAGGTACTGTGGGGGGGGGGGGGGGGGGGGAGAGTAATTGCTTACCTGATTCCGTAAAGTCACACCAGAGCGTTGGCGTGCCACTGAGTGTCCAGGGCAACCCTCTCTTACCTCAGACCCAAGCCACTGCTTGTGTCCCTTCCTAGAGTCCATTTTAAGGTCTCCCTTGTTAGTTGATAATTTACTGCTTCAGTAACACTAGCGACTGGAAGAAATCCACAGGAACTCTTTGTAATTCACCGCTTGTCAAGACTTCAAGCCCTCTCCGAGCTGCCTTTAGCTAAGGTTGCATTTTGGGACTTAAAGGGCTTACTATGAGAAGAAACCCTCTCTAAAACCTTGAACCAAGCTCATGTTACACTAACTAACCATTTTCCTCCCTTCAAGCAACTTTACTATATGTGTTTGCAGGGTAAATGCATTACCATATAAACCGTAGAAAACAGCATGAGTGTGCAATTACCGATAATACGATAACCTTGTCTTTTCCCTTTCTAACGTTGCTACAAATGTAACCGTGAACTAACACAAAAGTGAAAGTGTCCTTTGGAGTGTATTATCAAGTATTCCTAAGTTTTTTTTAGTATAAATGTCTAAAGTATTTAAGTGATTCTAGTGTATAGATAATACATATATAATTTTATATAACTTATAGGTGGTGTAAGTGCTTCTTTGCTGTGCCTGTCTAACTAGATTCAGTGTACTTAACCACAGCTCACATCTTCCTCTTAAGATAAGCCTGACTGCTCTGCAACTCTACCAAAGTCCTGAGTTAGTACAGACTGAGACTAAGAGTTGGGGATCTACAAACCACTGGGATAGTTTACTAAAGTCTTACTGACAGTAGGACTTTAGGAAAACTCCCCTAACACTTTGCAGTAGCTTCCTCTGCATTTGTGCCCAATGATATCAAACTACCATAAAATCTCTAACCAGCATGTTTGGTGTGTCCCTGAATTTTCACTTACTTGCCGACTCACTTGCTGCATTCAGGAACTCGTCAACCAACTTACTGGGTACTGGTCTTCTACTGCAGTGAACTTGGATGGACCTCTTCTTTAGTCTCTTAAAGGTCTGACCATTCTTGTCGGACAGCTCAGAACCCCGAGTTTTTCTCTAGGGGTGGCATTTGAAAGATATACAGACACTCCTTTACAAGTGCCTTCATCAGTAGGGTGTCCTTTCTGGACTCTGGAAAGTCTTGCATTTCCAAAACATCTATGCAAACTTTGATGCTGCTTTTCTACTGTCATGTTAGCAGAAAGGAGATCCAGGAGGACATCATTTTATAAATCAGTATAAAAAAATATTTAAGATGATACAAAATTATTGATGAAAATAAATCATGAATGAATCAAAGAATGAAACTACATTCAGATGCAGGTGAAATCACAACTATAAAATGCAGATGACACCAATCATTCCCACAGAACAATTAGATAATATATCCTAAATCAATCATTCAACAACATTCTCCATTCTCCAACATTCTCCATTCACATTTATACAAATCACAAAATGACATTTCATAACACCACCAATTAATAGACAATATTCAAAAATGTATGTTTTTTGTCTTTTTGGATTGGATCTTATTAGCTATTTAATGGGACACGATCACATATCCAAAACTGTTTCAAGACCGACCGGTTTTGAAATATAGGTGTGTTTCACCACGTCTTTGTCAGGGGACCAATAGCACTAATATGCTGGGCAGTCACTCCATCAGAGACATAGAACGCAGTATTTCGTCCAATATTAACAACCTCACATATCTTATTTGGGAGGCATACTGCAGATACAGTTGTTGGAATTTGCGCTGAATGTTCTGGGGATCCAGCAATGTGATCACCCTTATCCTTGCAAGAGTCGTGGATTTCCTCCGTATATGCCCAGCAACACAGTGTTGCCAGAGTACTGCTGAGGCCCTGTTGTGGGCAAGATGGCTGGAGGCATTGCCATTGTGTGATGATGTATAAGACTTCTCTTTTTTTAAAGCTCTGCTCCCACACTCCTCCCGTTGACTTGACTGGTGGTGTCCTCACTGCTCATTGCTCTGATCATTCTAGTCACAGTTTTGTGAGTCAACAATGAGATAGGAAGGCAGTGAATGAGTTCAAAGCAGGATTTTATTCAATGGTTACATCTGCTTGCATTTCTGCTTATTCTGGCTGGAGCAATCTGTACCCTCACTCTGTGCATGCTAGAACCCCAAGTCTCATGCCCTACACATCCTTCTTTTGCTTTCCTTTGGCAGCCTCGCATGGGAGGACAGAAATATGCAGTGTGCTGTGTCAGCAGGAAGGAAAGGATGCTACAGCCTTGTTTGCAGCTTAACAATATACAAATGGGAAGAGGACAGGAAAATTAGCAGGTCACCTTTTTTATTTCTGGCTTGACAATTAGGTCAATGTAATGCTGTGGTCTAATGTTGTAACTTCATAGTAGCAAGTCAATAGGACTGTGGTGTTAAACAGGATGATTGGGAAAATAAGTTTATATAATGCCTTACTTAAGACACAGTCAGATAATACATTCGAAATGACACATGACTTTGTCCTCTTGAATGATATTTAATACCACACAGGTTGCAATCCTCCTAGCGCTGTCAATTGAAAGTAAGAAACGTATTGCTTACCTGAATTATAAATATTTTGGGTTTTCCCACCAAGCTCGGGCATTTGTCTCCTTTGAACACGTTCGTCAGAGACTGAATTTCAATCTTTGCGTCAAAAGCAAAAATATGGTCCTTTTCACCATGGCTTAGAAACACACACAGGAAGCAGTCGGCATCAGAATGGTCTGCTCTTGAGGCTATGGAGGAAAAACACATAGGTGAGAATTTATTTTGGCATATAGCCACATGGTTTTGGTATGCCATTGTGGTTAAGTAAAATAGCAGTTCCAGTTAAAAGTTCAGAGGCCTTTCACCACCTTAAACAGGGCGCACCAAAAATGAACAAATTACTTTTCTTGGTAATGTTCTTACTGATCAATATGAGCATCCAACATATTCCTTATCTTGCATTCTGGGTCAGGAAATCTATAAAACCACTACCAGTGGATATATAAATATACATGTCTGCACATATGATACCACCAAATATCAATTACACCCCATTTCCCATGCCTAACAGAAGTTAAAAGGAACTGTAGAACTACCACATAAAGAGACACCAGTGACATAACATCTAACAATTCATTTAGATAGACAGCAAGAATAAAGTCACTGCTGTGTGATTGACAACCTAGGCTGTGCATAAATGAGAGAAACCTGCTTAAAAGGTGAGGATTTTGGGAGTAGAGTCAGAATCGATCACTGGAAGAAACACCCGACGAAGACACCGTCAACAAAGCTTGCTGCATCCTCCTGGACCTTTGAACTGCGGGGTGAAGCCCTGCTGCTGTGCTGAAACTACTTTTTCTTATCGACAAGAGAAACTCCAGAAGGGACTACTTCTTCCCTTGGGTTAGTATTGAGTTATTAAGGAGGGAAAGGTTTATTCATTTATTTTTGTATTTGTAGAGCGCACTACAGCCCACAGGCATCGAGGCGCTACAAGGGAGAGAAAGCAGGCTTTATTCAGGGTTACAAGATAGCGGCCCAACAGAATATTTCTTAATACATATTTTTATGTTACATAATACATTTGAAGGACGTTGATCAGATGCGGACATAGATTCATAAAGTGTAAATAACGCCCTTTTAAACAAAGAGCCTAGTTTTAATGGCTTTCCGGAAGGCTGCGTGACAGTCAGTCATCCTAATCTGGGAAGGGAGGGTGTTCCAAAAGGTGGCGGCCATGGTTGGGAAGCTGGTACCGCCTGCACACACTCTGCGTGTGAGGGGAACAGTGATTTGATTGGAGTATGCTATTCTGGATGGTCTGGATGGCGTATGTCTGATGATTCTTTGTGCTAGGTAAGGGAGAGCCAGACCGTGGAGACATTTGTGTGTCAGGGCGAGGGTTTTGAAGACAATCCTTCCTTGATTGGGAGCCAGTGTGCCTGCCTTCTGACCCCTGAGCCCATGAGATGTCGTCTCTGCGTGAGACGCCTGTAGTGGCCCTCAGGGCATTGTTCTGAGCTAACTGAAGTTTGGCCAGATTCTTGCTTGAGGTCCCAACAAAGAGGTCATTGCAGTAATCCAGCCTCGACCCAATAATTGCCCTAGCAATTTTGAGGCAGTCCTGTTGGGAGAGGAATGGTCTGACTGCATTGGGCAATTTTGAGTGATATGCAGCGGAGGATGCGATAGCATTAACCTGCCGGTCCATGGTAAGGTTTGGTTCGAGATACACGCCCAATGTCTTGATGACTGGTGAAACATTGATGGGGATTGTCATTAATAGTGATGGAGCAGTATTGCTTGTCGAGTTTATCCAAGGTGGAGGGGAACCAATAAGTAGAAGTTCGGTTTTCTCACTGTTGAAACATTACCAGTTTTCTGCCATCCAGGATTGGATTGTTGCATAGATGGATTTGAGGGTGTTCATGTCCGTTGGATAGTCGCCCGAAAGGAGGATGAGCACCCGAGTGTCATCTGCATAGTTGGTGTACGAAATGCCCAGGGCGTCCGAACAGGGGGCCTTGTGAAGATTTTGTAGAGGGTGGGGGCTATGCATGAGCCCTGTGGGACTCCACATTTAATGGGAATAGGGGTGGCACAAGAGGATTCAGAGAAAACCTTAATTACTCTTTCATGTAGGAACAAGGTTATCCATGTACAGGCCTTAGGGGAGAAGTTGGCTGCTGAGGAAAGATGATGGCAAATGGTTTTGTGATCCACCAGATCGAAGGCAGCCGAGAGGTCTAAGAGAAGGAGGAGCACAGGTTTGCCTGCGTCTCCAAGGTCATCCATTTGATTTTTTAGGTCAAGTAGTGCTGTTTTAGTGCTGTGTCGTGGCTGAAAGCCGGACTGGCGTAGACCCAGATGGTGGTGGTCTTCAAGAAATTGTTGGACTTGCAGGTAGGCTGCTTTGTCCAGAATTTTTAACAGAAAAGGGACAGTGGTAATAAGCCTGTAGTTCCCTGGGGCCGAGGGGTCAAGGGAGTTTTTATTATTTTTAGAAGCGGATGAACCCACGTTTCCTTGAGTCTGGTTGGGACATGGCCAGACTGGAAGGAGGAATTGATTTAAAAAAAAATAATAATTTAAAAACATTTTTTATTGCATTTTCAACAAACAAAGCCAATACAAACCAAATACGCAGTGCAAATATCAATAGTACAATTTTCACATTGTTCATTACACAGTTTGTCACTGCTCCCCTTGTCCCACCCCCCCTTACGAGCCTGTTAATTCTATTCACTCTGTATCCGCACCGCGTGGTGGGGTTAGATTTTCAGTGGATTCTGTCAGATCTGGTATCGTTACAAACAGTTCCGCTACCAACAATTTCCATGCCATCAGGGTTCACACCTCTTCTTCTCCCCCTATGTTACTTGCCTCCTGCCATACCATAGTCTCCGCTTCCGCCCACTTCTGCAACTCATTCCACCACATCTCCACCGTGGCCTGTGACAAGCCTTCCACCCCATGGCAATCCTCCTTTTTGCAAGCACATATGCTAAATCCTTCAGTTTGTTGACATGCTTCAATTTCTGCGACCTGGGGAACCCCCTCCCCCCCCCCCCCCGAGTAAGCAGGCCCAGGCTGAGTCTATGACAATAGTGACCCCCTTTTCAACTAGTTTCCCCGCTACTTCGCTCCAAAAGCGCTCAATCACCGGGCAGGACCAGAACATATGTACCATATCAGCTTGTTCTTCATCACATTTGGGACATGCTTGTCTACCGGCATTTTCAAACCTCGATATCCTCAGGGGTGTCATGTAGGCCCTGTGCGTAACATATAATTGTATCTGTTTCAATCTAGCATTTCTTGACACCTTTTTATGGTACCCCAGGGCACGCTCCCACATCCCGTCCTCTATCGGGGCTCCCACCTCCGCTTCCCAGTCTAATCTCAGTTGCGTTAGTTCTTTCCCAACCTTGGACATCATCATTTCGTACAATCTGGAAATCTCATGCCCTCCCTCCGCTATATCATGTCTACGGTTACATCTGGCTCTTCCTCCAGTACTGTCTCAGGCCACGTTTTCTTAATTTCCTGCACCAATCTATGGTATGTTATATACTGACCCACATGTAACCCCACTTCCTCACCTAGCTCTTCGAAATGTATGATGGTCCCCTCCGGCCAGACATCTCCCATAGTTACCAACCCCACCGATTCCCAGTGGTTCCTAATTATCATTCGTAGCTGCTCATCCCCTCCTGCCAGCGCAACCAGCGGTATCTGCGGGGAGCACGGTACTGGGTTTTCCATCATCGGCATGCTCGGTGCCAGAACCTCCACCCAAGCACCATCATCTCAGGCCTTGCTTTCATTTCTGTCTTGGGCAGCCAAATCATCTCTTAAATAAAATAGGGCACAGTCTGCTCTAAACAACCTGGATTCAGGGGTCACTTCGTCTGAGAGCCATTTAGCGATGTACTGCAGTTGGCTCGCTACACAGTAGACCTCATAGTTAGGGAGCCTTATTCCTCCCTTTTCATAAAAGTTCTGCAACTTCCATAATGCCACCCTACACATGCCGTTCAGCCTGGTGAAAAACATCCTAGGTATGGGATGTTCCCAAAATAATGCAGAAGCCTGGGTAAGACCACCATCTTGAGCATTGCACTTCGCCCCATCATTGCTAGAGGTAGCTTCACCCAAAATGTCATACTCTTTTCAATTTTCGCTATGGCTATCTCAGTGTTATTCCTATGTTCTTTTTCCACCGTATGGTACACATCTATCCCAATGTACCGAAAAGTATCAACCGCCCAAGGAGCTTGCAGCAACGGCAACTGCCCGATAGGGATCCCCTTATAGCTACCTAGTGGGAAAATAGACTTTTGAGGGTTCACCGCTATGCCAGACAGCCCCGCATACCTTTCCATAACCTCCAGGATGTATTGGAGATTCTCCTCCGGGTACTTCAGGTACAGCAGCAAATCATCCGCATACAAGGAGATCAGATGTCGCTCCCCTCCCACCTCGATGCCTATAGTATCATATTGTTGTCTGAGGTATATAGCCAAAGGTTCTAAAGCTAATATGTATAACATTGGGGACCATGGGCACCCTAGTCTGGTACCTCTACCTAGTTGACATCTCTCAGAAATCATGGCTCGTTTTGACTCTGGCCAGCGGTTCACTATATAGCATCTTTGCCCATTTTATGTATCCAGGCCCCATCCCATAGCCCGCCAGGGCTGCCAGCAGCCATGGCCATTTGACAGAATCGAAGGCCTTCACCGCGTCTAGGGACACTATTGCCATTTCACCCTCATTCTTGCTCAACCATTCGACAACCCGATGGAGTCGCCTGTGATTATGAGTTATGTTCCTATTTGGAACATAGCCTGTCTGATCGGGGTGTATTAGTTTGCCAATGACCCTTGGCAGTCTGCTTGCCAAGACAGCTGCCAGTATCTTGCTGTCCTGATTCAGCATTGATAGTGGTCTGTAGGAGCCACAGCTATATCCAGGCTTGTTGGGTTTAGGAAGCGGTATTATGATTGCTTCTCTAAGTGACTCAGGCAGCCGTCCCATCTCAAACGCTAGCATATCTAACATCGGGGGGAGCACTTCTGCTTTATACACTTTATAAAACTCACTTGGAAACCCGTCCGCCCCTGGGGTCTTACTAGTAGGTAGCGGTCTCTCCACTTCTTCTAATTCCTCTAAGGTAATCGGTGCATCCAGCTCCTCTCTTTCTTCGGCACTTATTGTGGACAGACCTACGTCTCCCAGTGTTTCTTTTATTTCCTCATAACTGCTTCTCTCCACATCCCCGAATAGTTCCCTGTAGTAATTTGCAAACTCCTGATTAACTCCTTCCTGGGTGTCAGCTACACTGCCATCTTCTCTTGTTATTGTTCTAATGGTGGGTGTAGGGGTTTCGCTCTTGTATAACCATGCCAAAAGCCTTCCTGTTTTAGCTCCTCCCGCGTGCTGTCTCTCTATATATTTCTTATAATTAAGGTTACACAGCCTATCCCATTGCTCCGCACATATCTGTTGCAACTTAAGTATCAGCTCCATGTCTATTTCAGTATCATCATTCCCTCTGTGCTTTTTCCGGCTCCCTTTCTGCTTCATGTAGATCGGTCAGGATTCCTCCTTGCAGGCTTTTAGATTTTGCTATGGCTACGCCCCGCAACACCACCTTAAAAGCTTCCCATAGCGTGCTCGCTGAGTCCACGCTACCTGTTTTCACCTCGAAGTAGTTTATGATCCCCCCCTTATATCTTCTCTAAAAAGGGGATCTTTAAGCGCCTCTGCCCGGAGCCGCCATGTTGGGATCCTCGCTCTTGGGGGGCGGTATTGCCAGCCAACAACTAGAGGCGAGTGGTCTGACAAGACCCTCGCTTTATATTCTGCCTGCACCGTTTCCATCATTATTTCCGACATGGCAAAGACATAGTCCAGCCTCGTATGCAACTGTTGTGGGGCAGAATAGTGCGAGTACTGTCTTTCCTGGGGGTGCTTCATTCTCCACACATCCGCCAGACCAAAGTCCTTCAAAAAGTTCAATAAGGGAGACCAATTCGACAGAAATTCCCCATGTCGGCCCTGTAGAGAGTATGTAAGCCACTCCATAGCGACAACTGACCACAATCTCGCCACCCATTCATGTTCTCAAGGGGGGGGGGGGGGTCCTGTGACCTCCACGTACGTGCCAGTGCTGCTGCCATCATCATATTGACGTACAATATACGCTCTGACTTTCTAGGTATGACCAACAGGCTTCGGTGGAGGCCCAGCATCAAGAGACCACCATTGCCATTGAGCTTAACCTCTAGTACCCTTTCGATGGACTGGTGAACACTCCCCCAATAGGCGGCTAACTTCGAGCAATCCCACCAAATGTGAGCCCACGAGCCCTTCTCTCCACAGTTTCTCCAGCATAGCGGTGAGGCGGATGGCAGCATTTTATTAAGTCTGACTGGAGTTAAGTGCCATTGATAGATCAGCTTCATCCACATCTCCCGGGTCTGGAGAGATCTAGTCAATTTCTGTTTCCATAGCTCCTGCCATTCGTCTACGTCTAATACAACACCTGTGGCCTTTTCCCATTTCTCCAAATAAGCTCTGTGTGGAATGGCTTCCCCCATTTTAATAACGTTGTAGATAGATGCCACAAGGCCCTTATACCCCTCATGTGTAGCTAGTTATTTCTCTAACAGAGTCAAGGGTCGAGTGCCTGCCTGCTTCTGGACTGGATGGGACAGCCAATGCCTCAGCTGTATATATCCAAACCTATGAGATTCCTTCCGACCGAATTCCCTCTTACACTGTTGGAAGTCTTTCAACTTATCCCCCTCAAACATATCTCGAATCATCCGACATCCCCCTTTGTGCCAATCTCTGAATGCTAAAGTTTTGCAGCCTGGTGAGAATTGCAGGTTATCATAAAGTGGAGTGTAAGGGGAGGGGAAAGTAGTTGTATGTGCCTTCGCGACTGCTGCATCCCAAGCCCGTCCCACCGTCGTGGTGATTTGGCTCCTGTACATCAGAGGGGGTCGGTCTTCCTTTGGGAGCCAAAGTGCACCCTCTAGACATCCAGCTACTACCGCCCTGTTCATAGGTCTCCACGGCTTGTCCCGATCATCCTTCTGCCAATCCCGCAAAACTCTCATCTGTGCCGCTAAGTAAAACTCTAAAATCGGGCACTCCGATGCCCCCCCAACAGACAAGAGCCCTCATAATAGTTGTAGGCACCCTTGGTCTTTTGCGGTTCCACAGAAAGGGATTAATAAGAGCGTGCAAGGTTCTAAAGAAGGAGTCAGGGACTGCCACTGGAAGAGCTGTAAAGAAGTATAGTAGTCGCGGCAGCACCGCCATTTTAAGGATATTAATTCGCCCCAGCCACGAAATGTATAAGGGCCCCCAGTCAATCAGCTTGGACTTGATTCTCTCTAACAGCGGCAGATAGTTCGTCTACTGTTTTAGTAAGGTGGATCCCTAGATATCGAAGACCTCTGTTAGCCCACCTGAAGGGTTGGTCCCGTTTAAGACTTTGTTCTGTTGCTGGTAATAAATTCAGGCCTAGGATCTCCGACTTATTTGTGTTCACTTTCAATCCCGCTAACCGCCCGAACTTATCTACTGCCTGCTGTAACGCTGCAATAGAAGGGACAGGGTCTGTCAACGTGAGTAAAATATCATCCGCAAATGCGGCTACCTTATGGATTCGCCCACCAAATACCATGCCTTTTATATCCTCATCCTCATCCTCCCTTATCGCCCCCAAAAAAGGCTCTAGGTGGAGAGCATAAAGTAACGGGGACAGGGGGCAGCACTGCTTTGTGCCTCTTCCAATTTGCACTGAGGCCGATACCCGTCCATTGATCATTAAGCGGAGGGATGGGTTCGGATAGATCGCTTTGATTCGGGCTAAGAATTTAAGCCCAAACCCCATCCTGACCATGACAGCAAAGAGAAAGCTCCACTCTACTCGGTCGAAAGCCTTCTCCGAGTCAACTGCCAGAAGTAAGGCGGGAATCTTTTTAATCCGGGATTTTTCAATCAAGTGGATTACTCTCCTTATATTATCACTCGTCTGTCGCCCTTTTACAAAGCCCACTTGATCATTACATATCAATTGGGGCATGAGGGGATCTAATCGAGAAGCCAGGATCTTCGTATAGATCTTTGCGTCTGCATTTATGAGTGCAATCGGTCGATAGGATCCACAGTTCTCTGGGTCCTTACCCTGCTTATATAAAAGCATCACTTTGGCCTCATCCATGGAAGCCGGTAAAATACCACATCGACCAACATAATTGTAAAGTCTGGTTAAATGTGGGATTAGGACCTCCTTGTGGTTCTTAAAGAACTCGACCGTAAAACCATCAGGCCCTTGTTTCTTTTTAAATAGCTGTTGAGGCCCCTGACATTCCATGTGATTATCTTAAGGTCCCCCATAGCTTGTTATAGTCCCCCCCCCATCAGTGCAGTCCAGTTCTTGTTTCTATTCCTGTCTATATAGGCTTGTTCCCTGGTTCAACCTTCCCCTATCTACAAACACCTCAAACACCTCGATCCTCCCTCCCTAACTCCCTCCCTCCCACCACCCTTCCCTTCCCCAATTTACCCAACTTCCCATTCTCCCCCACCCCCCTCCCATCCCCAACATCACCCCCCTCAACTGTTGCCCAGCTCCATCCCTGGATCTCAGGCACTAGTGGCTAACCTGCTACAACTACTACTATTATTCGGGGGGGGAGGGGGCGGGCGGGGGGTAGGGAGCTTGCGTCCTGTCGCTCCTATTTGCTATAGCTCAAACGCACCTTGCTGTACATTTTGCGCATATATACATGCTACTATATTCAAGTCTTTTGAGTTCGACACAGTCAATTGTGTCCCCGCTAAATATCAACTTTGCCCAGTTGCGCTTTGGTATTCAGTAATATCACCGCTCCTGGGCCTGCCGCACCCTGCTGCTCACCGTGTCCGGGTGTTATATCAGACGGTTGCTTTGCCGGGCGCCCCGTTCGAAGCGAGCTCCTCAGTCCATGTGCACCGGCCCTCGCTCGAACTGCTGAAGCCTTTTGATCTTCCTCTTCAAAGCTTATAACACAATGTAGCACATCGCAGAATGTCATTTCAAGGATCAGATGATCCGCCGGGCACCACTTCAGATGCTGGCTTTATGAGCGCTGTTGTCAGTGGCTGCTCGTGCAACTGTATCTTTTTGAGCCTCCTCTACCAGGCTCACCTCACACTGCAGCATGTCGCGTGTTGTTATTTCACGGATTAAATGTTCCCCTCAGCTCCCCGTCTGAAGCAAGCCCTTCGTTCACTGCTGAGAGCCTGGCTCAGTGATTCCAGAGGTCTGGGGACCCGATTCCTTTGTTAGCTGCCATTTTGTGGGACTACGTGTTCCCCACGGCAAACACAGAAGAGATCATATCTTGGGCATTCTTGCCACAAAGTACTATTCCTTTGCTACTATGACAGGGAACACGTTCCAACACCTCCGCTCATGTTTCCAGGAACTTTTCAGTCCGTATAAGTGCTTAAATACGGATCGTCATCGGATCAATAGGAGCAGCCACTCCGGAGCACGTCCTACTCCATGGCTGGCTGGCCACGCCCCCGGAGGAATTGATGAAGGCAGTGATAAATGGAGTGAGGCAGGAGGCAGTCTTTGATGACCTGAGCCGGGCAAGTGTCGCTTTTACAGTTAGATGGCTTGATAGACTTGAGGAGAGCCGTGACTTCGGGTTCACTCATGTCTGTGAATTCGAACACCAGAGCTGCCTAGGAGGAGTGCCTGGGGCGGTGGAAGTCGGACTATAAACTAGTAGATTAGACCAGGCCATTTGGTGGGCTAGGATTTTAGTGTGCAAGGTGTCCCATTTATCAAACATAGCAGCTTGAATTTTTTTGCACCAAGTCTCGTCCTTCAAGAGGGTAGAAGGCAGGGGGGAGGGAGTCTCCAATTCTCTAAAGATGGCAAAGATTTTCTTTGTCCAAGATTTAGCTTTTTCAATTCTAGAGTTGAAGGAGGACGCTTTGGCCAGTATGATGGCAGTTTTGTATTCTTTAGATATAGTCCTAAAGGCTGCTTTGGAGGAGTCATTAGGGTTGCCTTTCCACATAGCAAGCGCTGCCCTTTTTTTGGTGCGAAATTCCAGGAGCTCCTGAGTGAACCAGGCATTGGAATGCTTCACTTTCTTGGCTTTTTTAAGGGTGAGCGGAGCGATGGCATCAACCGCTTGGGTGATGACGTTGTTGAATGCTGTGGCCAGGAGCTCCGGGTCACTAGGGAAGGGAGGGCTGGAGGGCCAGAACCAGGAGGTAAGGGGATAGATTCTCCTTGGTGAGCTTATGTGAGCTTCTCGAAAATGCAGCAGGTAGAGCGATAGTGGACTTAGTGGTTCCCTTGGATGTAGTGATGTCGTTTGGTGCAGAAATGGTCAGACCATGGAATGGGAGAGATTTCTGAGATGAGTATTGGGCAGTTGTGATGGGAAACCCAGTCAAGCATGTAACCTTTAAGGTGGGTTGGCTTGGAGATGGCTTGGGTAAACCCTAAGGTGGTCAGGGCTTTTTGCAAGGTGAGGGCGTTAATATCATTGGGATCATTAAGCCCTAAAATTGACATCAACCAGAAGCAGGACTTTGGATGATTTTTTTAGGTTAACGAGTGCGTGGATAATGGCCTCATGGAAGTCAGTAGACAGGCCTGGTGGGCGGTCCACAAGATGGAAGGCAATAGTCCAGTTTGGCGAGAGCTTCAGTTTAAGTGGGAGGTAATCTGAGTTCTGACCCAGCTCCCCTTGTACCCTTCTGCTGGCGAGTGTGTCTTTAGCGATGACAGCTACCCTGCCGCCTCTTTGATCAACCGTCAGAACAGACAGATACTCTATAAAAACAGTTTGATTCTCCCAAAGGGATGCAGGCAATTTTTTTCCCCCAGTATTAAAGTCTTTAACATTTAAAACCTGTAATAATACTGCTCAGGAAAGGAGCATCACAGCCAGCAAGGACTGATGTGCAAAAAGAAATCAAAGCAACTCAAGAGGAGTCATCTTCAAGAAGCACAAGCTGAAAGGCCAGTGCAAGTGAGTTGAGGTCAACTCAGAGTATGGTTAAATAGCACTCCCAAAGGTAGGAAGCACCCCCAAATGGCAAAAGGATAATATGCCCCATGTCCCTCAGTACCTTTGAACTGAAGAAGTTGTTCCAGCTGGATGCAATGCAGCAGACCCTTGTTCCTGGTCCTTGATTGTGGTGACGAAAGGGAGGATGTCTGGTGGGGCCCTGCGGCAGCACTCGAGAGAGCTACTCGGCAGCAATGGATTTCCATCGATTCAACGCCAAAGAACAACTCAGATTAAAAGTTTATTGATTTCCCTCGGTCCTGGATTCCGGTGAGGGGACTCTGGAGGCAGATTTCCTGTTTCTGTAGGGTCCTCTGGATGCCTACGAAGATTTGGCCGGATTCGCACAAAGACAATGCACTCACAGGTGGTCGAGCTACCATGGGTATTGGGATTCTGCAGGCTTGGAAAGTCGCAGCACGTCGGGGATTGCGCCAAAATAGTGTTTGTCTCGAGGCTAGTTGGTCCCACCAGGGAGGAATTTGTCCTTTCCCTGTTGATTCGAAAACGGGGTCAGCACAGCTGTAGAGCTTCCTGGACACTTTGCGGTCTAGATGGGTGCTGCTGCCGTCTTCTTTCATCTTCTGCTTTGGAAGTTGTCCTCCAGTGGCCGACGCTGCTCTTAGTCCTAAAGACCTCACTTTTTATGCAAGGTCCCATTCATTCACAGCACTAGGCTGTGGTTCACACAGCACGGTGGCTGTCCTGCAGGACAACCAGCGGGCCAATTGGCACAGTGAGGAGCAAGCTCTGTGCTTTTATTTCTACATGTGGAATTGATTTCCTGAGCGCTGCAGTGACGCTGAGCTGATCGACCTGTATCCATCCAACGTGCTGTGTGCTGCTAATCAAGCCTGGGAGCATCTGCCCCTCAGCTCACCACAGCTGACTGGCGTTTAGATTACAAAACAACTGTGCATGCGCGAAACCATGACCCAAGTCTCACAGTTAGCATAGTGAGCAAAGATAAGAAACATCAGTAAAGCAAAGATAAGGGCCATGTGGAAAGTTGGTGACACTGTACCTCAATCATAAGAAACCATTCGGAACTGTGAACGGAAAGCATGGAGCAAAAAGGTCCGACGAGGAATCAACAGCAGCGTCTCCAACTTTCCCTGCAGCCGCCGCAGTTAACAGAATGAAACAATGCAATGGCGGTTAAGTAATACACCAATGAGAGCATCTGTGCAACATACACTATTGCAATCTCAAGTGAATATTTCAAATCATGGATTACAGTGGATGAGAGAAGACGGTAAAATAGATGAGGTGATGGCTCACAATGAAACCACTAAATTATCTATGACTTGTCTTAAGAGCTGATGTGGGAGCGGGAGAGGGGCTGATTCCAATCCTGGAGGTAACCAATGTAGAAACACTACAAATAACCAAGCTGCTGCTACTTGAAGAGGACACAGAGGATAATAAGAATATCTCTGCCCCACCTGAAATTAAGGAGCAAACTGGTGACCCACAGATTTCTATGATTTCAACCAGAAGTGACAAAGAAAAACAAAACATTGAAGAAACATTAAAGACTGATGCTATCATCAAATGAATCAGGTCAAAACATGAGACCTATAAACAATGGTCCACAGGTTGCCTCATTGACCAATATCAGAGAGCAGAAGTTAAATCAATCCTGGAACCGCAATGCATCAAAAGGTGGTTACAGAACTAGTCCTTGAAGAGTCAACATTAAGAAAAGAGAAAGAAAAATGTTGCGGTTCCATCTCAGAGGGACGCTGGAAACCATTTAACCCTGCGTATAAGGAGATTGATACCCGAACACCGGATGATACATTAGTGGCAAAGAGGCTAGACGTACAGAAGAGATTCCAATCTGGTAGTGAGCAACCATGAAAGGTTGGATGAGTCACAGTGTGGCGAACAGATAAATGGTATTCAAAATGAAGAAATGTGCACGTTAATTGACAGACATAATGCTGAACAAGTAGCAAGACTTGAAATAAGGCTAAGCAAAGACGTGGCCTCTATGAGAGACTGCATTTGCGAACAGTCGCTCCGAAAATCATTCAGAACAGCCAAAGGTGATGACCACATGGCTTCTACCCCGGCTACAATAAACGTACAACAGATAAATGAACAAAAATCTAAATTCTGGGGAACAGAAAGAGAATATATACCAAACGAAATATCAAGGAGAGCTACAAATGAGGAAGAACCAAAACAGAACAGCAAAGATCATACCTCAATCGAGCAACATTACCAAGTGACTTCACAGGAATCTGGGGTACGGTCGCCAGAACAGGAAACACCAGCAAATAGTACAGTCATTGAGGATTTCTATCAGACACATGTTTTGTCACAGGAGCTAGGCATGCAAATTCAGAACATAATAGCAGCGTTAACAATTTCACTCGCACCATATCTCAAACTTTATGAAAACCTACATGACACTACGAAGGAACAGGAGGTGATATTATCAACATTACAAGCCACGTTATATCCAATGGAATCATTAATAGAAAACATACAAGTAAGATTAAACAGAGAAATGACAACACAATGGCAATCAAAATTATGCACCTTGGCCACATCGGAGCACACAGACAAAAGAATCTTGATGGACACCCTCTTGGAAAACATAAAATGGATGCAACACCATCATAAAAATGAAGGGAAAAGCGCTGACACCGCAATAGACAACAGTGAGAACAATCCTGAAATTGGATATGATCGTATAGAGAAAGGCTCAACTACGAATAATGGAATAGAAATGGATAAGAACTTACCAGCTATCCAGATGCCACCACGGTCACTAAGCACTTTGTACAAAATGTTACAAACAAGATGCCTAAACATGAGTATTAATACGCAAATTCTTATAAAGGTGACACAACGTGACCTGAAAAAAAAGAACTAACACATCTGAAGTGGAAGTAAATCAAACACCCCAGAGAAAGGTTGCCTGTAAGACACAAGATGAGGTGTCAAAGATCCAAGCTGAAGGACAAAGCAACCCTAGTGCAAATGGAAAGAAGGTCCCCAATGTAAAGAGAACAAAGGATATAAGGGTGCGCAATGTAGAACAAGAAGATGAGATGGAGGACAAACCCATCTAGGACATATTCCGAATTTAAAAAACAACTGCAAAAGTCTAACAAAGAATCGATAGCGGACACCAATTTATGGAAGGAGGCACTAGAGAAACATCAAGCAAAGAAGCAAATGAAGCAAACACAAACAAAAACCAATGGTTCAAGAGCCTTCCTACGTAACTTACATTTGCCTGAACAAGATAAATTCCGCAATTGTCTGAACAAAACGAACAAGAAAATCACATGCAAAAAAACAGATGAAGCCCAATGTGTGAAGGCACGGCCAACGCCTCAATCAGAAGTCCAAAGTAAAAGAGAAGATAACTCGGCCCACATACCAGCAGCGAGACCGCAAACAAATAACAATGAGCAAGAATATGATCCATTAGATAACCTCTCTGAACTATTGAAAGAGAATGAAACCATCAATGTAACATGCAGCGAGTCAATATATGAAGCCTCAGTGCTAGAAATTTCAAATCAAAGCATAGCGGCAACAAAAAATAATCACCCTCAGAACATCATAAGAGGTAATAACAAAAAAAAGAAGGAAGGAAATTCTATCTGGGAAGCTGACACCCCATACTTAACGCTATCAGCAAAAAGGAATCGAACACAAAATTTTTATCAGGAGAAAATTGCACATAAAGCTCATAGCGATCAAACAAGAGCAGAAAAATGGAACCCAACTAAACACCAATCAACAAAAGCAGAAAGAAAATCAACAATGAGACAAGAGGAAACGACCTACCGAGCCAAACCGACAGATCTAGGAAGGGTCATAATTGAGAACATATTATTCGAAAAAAAAGGAGATACATTTGGACAGAAGGCACATGATGCAGCTGCTTAATTGTGTACCGAGGATAAAAGCTATTAGGAGTGAAGACATAACCTTCAATGAATACATGAGCGAACTCAGGCTGGACTCGGTATGCCTCCATTTAAAATCTGCAAGAGTGAAAAACATGTTACTAGATGCGAGAGAATCATTTCTACCACTGGGCTTTGAAGTCAGAGACTTTAATGACGCTCAAGATCAAAGACAAGCGAAGAAACAGTGGAAGGATACCAATGAAACAAATAGCCCATACTCCAATACTGACTGTCAGTTTACAATTGCGGTTAAAAACAATATAACAAATGGAATAAAATCAAAAGAAATTCCAAAGAATAATAAGAAAGTGGAAAATAAGAAGAAAACTGGAGCTGGCTGCCACGCGCATTGGCAATGGAAACTCAAAATTAACAGAACAAGGATACTCAATAAATCAACTTCCAATTTCCTGGAATACTAGAGGATTTCCACACTTGTGTACACCCAATACAGCGTGTACCTGAACACCGCAACAGTGATTTGCCTACAAGAGATATGGCTTTGCGAAGCCCCAGAGAAAGATGGCTAAGTGACTTTCTCTAAACCCGGCCCTGAAAGGGCCGAAAGGAAGACTGTTGGCAGGTTTGCTAACCTGTATTAAAAGCAGTACAGGGTTTAAAATCAAGGAGGCGTTCAATGCGAACCCATATATTCAGGTCACGATAATTCAATACAAATAAATGACAATGGTATTACCTGCAACTACAGTGATTGTAAATACCTTCTGGAATCCTAAACATAGTACAATAAGGGAATTTATTGAACAAATCCACAAGGTGAGCCAAACATCATTTGTGGAGACCTGAATATACACTTTTTTTATGCAAAGGGGTATACCATTGGACCTTGAGTCATACTGCAAAAATGTACAACGTAACTATAAGTGGGCAAGTACCATGAAAGATCTAAACTGCGCCATATTAAATGGACAAACAGCTGGAGATATCACGGGGAAAATGACCTGGGCGAGTGGTTCCAAAAAGTGAACAATAGATTAAATATGGTCCTCACGTAATTTTCTGAATTTGAAAGAACGGTTCAATATTGTAGATAAACCAGAAAGTGACCACAATATGTTAAAGATGACAAATATGGAAGATGGAAAATACAAGGAAATCAGAAGGAATGTCATGCACTAGGACAAATGGTGGTAAACCAAGGAAAGAATAGATTAAAAATACAGAAAATGAATGTAGTAAGTCTAACCGAAAACCTTCAATCTTGCATGCAAAATAACAAAGAGAGGTGAACTACTCGCCATTGTTAGCAGTATACAATATCCCAAGTACCCCTATAGTAAGATCATAGAAGAGGCCAAAAAAACTGTTACAAAAGGATCTTAGAAAAATAAATACAAATATGGCTAATGGACATTTAGAAGACATCAGATTAAGGAAACAACGTGTTAGGCAAGATTGTTGCAATACCCTGTGGTAGACTGCACCAGTCTTGTCCTCTTGGCAATATATAACCCAACCTTTGCTATAAGCATGTACTACACAAGCTGGTAGAGTGACTGAGCAGCCAGGCTTATCTCAAGAGGGGTCAATGTGAGTGGTAGGGTTGTAACACAGAGCGTTACAGTGACAGTTCAAACAAACAATTACACACAAGGTTTCTTGATTAAAATGTTTTCATTTATTTAACAGGCAGTTGAATAAGCCTTCTTTAGAAGGGGGCAAATATATGGAACACCAACATACACTTCAAAATACACACTCCGTTTCTTTAAATCAGTAGATATCTATTTGGGATGGCACATAGACAATTCCTACATCCTGAGGCGACTTAAATAACTAGGACCTGTGGACATTGATATATCACTGGCACATTTAGAGCAATACTGAGTGGAGTGTCAAAAGAGAGAGAGGAGGGAATAAAACAATGGTTAACAAATATTCTTAAGCAGGCAAGTACTTTTGAAACCTCCAATGCAAAGTAAATTAACTCTTTCCCAGCCCCACAAGTTATCTAATGTGTAACATCTGTTGAGGGATAGTTAAAGCACAAAGTCAGAGGATAAGAAGAGTCTTTCAGGGAGCCAGAACAGACAATGTTAGTCGAGCAAAAGTCTAGGTGAGCTGAAGCACTTCTTGCAGGTAAGAAAAAGTCTTGCACAATGTTTTAGAAGTCTGAAGAAAATGAAATCCCTGTAGGGCCACAAGCTGGGAGGCTTGTGAAGGGCAAAGATGCAAGCAACTCTGCAGAAGCAACCAAGACAAGTCTCAACTAAGAACTAGCAAGGCTACATCACAAGAGGTAAGTCCTCTTAGTTTTACAGTACCTTTGGTTTGAAGAAATTGGTTCCAGCTGGCTTCTGTTCCTGTGCAAGTCTGCAGATCCTGTGTTCCTGGGCCTCAGTTGGGGTGACAAGAGGGAGGACGTCTGGGGACTCCTGCACTACGAATTGAAGGTTGGCAGCAGAAATGGGCAAACTTCAGATCAGCAGCAGCTCCTCGCGGCTCTCGCAAATAGCACCACCATGGTTCTGGGATACCCTAATGGACTTTCCTCGCATCAGGGGTCCAGCACTCTGTTCGGGTGGCTCGGGCTTGGTCAGTCCTGCATCATGGGAGTTCGGAGGATCTTCCTGTAGCTCGGGTCCGACTTAAAAACAAGACTCTACTCCGGTGTTCCTCTCCCTGGCAATAAGTTTCTGCAGCAGCAATGGAAGTACAGCCAGCTCCAAGAGGATGTCCAGGCGAGTACACTTTGGGGTTGATTGGTCCCACCAACCCAAGGGGAGAAGTCTTCCTTGCAGGGATTCTCTAGTCAAGGCGAATTTGGAGCTTCAGCACTGCAGTAGGGTTTCACCAGGCAAACCAACGGTCCAGAAGTTGCAGCAGGCATCTCCTCCAATTTCTTCTTTGAATTCCTTCATCTAGTGGTCGATTCTGCCTTCCAAGCCAAAAGCCTCGCCTTTTATGCAGGTTTCTCCCATTCATTTGCAGCCTAGCTGTCAATCACACAGCAGGGTGGCTGTCCTCCAAGGACAGCCAGTCGGCCAATCACCTTTGGGTGCATTCCTGTAACCAAGGGGATTAAGCACGGAGTTTCGGGCACCTCCCTCACTTCCTGCCCCTGCCAGACACACTGGAGCCAGAGGCGGGCTTCACCAGTGAATCCTGCCAAAGACATAACAAACAAAGGGACCAAACCTGGTTTGGCGCGCAGAGTAAATCTCAAGAAGGACCTTTCCAATAAGAAATGGCGAAAAAAAGAAGACTGGGCCATTTTGACAAAATGGGCATCCATGGGTGCTTTACTACAGCTGCAATTGCAGCCCGCGGTAGAAACACACAATATGGTCATTAATACAAAAAACAATATTCAATCAAGATGCATGCTTGAGTAGTGGAATTGCTGAAGACACCTGGATAATCCACTATACCTCAGTCTTTAGTAACAACAGAACGGATAGGAAAATAACTTAAAATAAGTCCACAACAGATTGGAGACTTGGCTGCAATCAAAAAGATATACTGGAGGCAAGTACAAAACTGAAAACATCTAATGCTGCAGGCCCGGACGGCCTAACAAACATACTCAGGCACTGAACTAAACCTCTTTATTAAACATCTTGAAAAAAACAGAGGAATAAAACCAAAGGAAATGTATACCTTGCGTTCATTGACCTACAAGCTGCGTTTGATACAATAGACAGAGAACCCCTCTGGGCCAAACTAACAGCATGGAAGTTCCCAAATAATCTGTTGGAGCCAATCATAGCATTGTATTTAGAAACATCAATACAAGTAAGATTGGACAAGAAGGGGACCCTATACTCAAAAATAAAGACAGAAAAAGGGGTATAGCAAGTGTGCCCCTTAGCAGCGAGGCTATTTAACTTATATCTTGTGGACATACCTAAGGCAATGAAAGAGGTGAATGATTTTCCTCCTAAAATAAACAATCAGCAAATTGCATGGATTATCTATGTAGACTATTTAGTCTTACTAGATCAGACCAAAATTGGGATGCAACGTAAACTGAATAGGCTACAACAATACATGACTAACAATAGCCTAAACATTTACATCAAAAAGTCAAACATGCTAACTGTAATGCCAAGAAAAGGAAGATCAAAGACTCTAACAGGCTTTAAATGGACCATCGGACATGAAATACTAGATGTAGAAACAATTAGGTATCTAGGAATACAATTTTCCAACTCGCTAGCCGAAACTCTATGGATAGAAAAACTCAAAGCATAAATGAAGATCCTGGCCATGCAAGGCTCGATTATACATGCTCGCTATCGGAAATTCACATTTGTACCAATAGTAACCTTCTACTAACCAAAGAGAATACCAACAGGAGCATTTGGTAGTGAAAGAGGCATAATGATCAAAAGCAAAATCTGGAACATACGCAAGGGTATGTTCTGGAGAAAAGTTCTACATCTTCTAAAAGGAGTGCCTATAGCAGCGATATGAAGCGAATTAGACTCCAATCATTACATTCAGCATAAATATGGAAAAGCCTAGCATTATTTAGGAAAATCTTAATGCAAGATATAGCAGTACCATACAAACTACTGAGTGAGACGGATCCTCAGAAGCAAACCCAGACGTTGAGAGAATGGGATAAGTTTTGCAAGTACAAACTTACGGAACTAGACACCACCCATGAGTTACTGTTACCTAATCCAAATACAGTAAAAAAGAAGGTAAAAAAGAGACTGATTGGATCAACACGCAAGATCTGAATAATCTTTATAAGGCCCTAAAACTTCTGCCCTGGCATCCAAGATGCTTAAATAAATTACAAGGATATCTGATGAAATGTCCTTATATGTACCACCGAAAGCAATTTATACGGTTAAAACTGAACCTTTACCACACAAAAGAAGTACTGTTCACAAGAAAAGAAGGTGGTCATTGATTCTGTGAATATTCGAACAAGATCGAGTCAGTAAAACACCTGATGACCAGCTGTAAAGGCCTAACAAGACTAAGAACAAACTACTTGGCTAAATACATGAAGAGCACGTCTACATTGTCAACTGACGAATGGTGGGCTTGGTATCTACAAGAAAGGAACACAGCTCGTCTATGTGCAGGGATTGACTTCTTGGACAAGGTGTTAGAAACGGTCCTATGTCATTTCATCGTCAGGCATTTCAAAGCCTGCAATTTAAACGTGTTTGACAGTTCATCGAATTTTTTTTTTAGGGTGTGGGGTGTCCCCCTCATCCCCCAGTCCCCTGCACCTATTTTTTACCTATGCCCAACCCCCCCAACCACTTATCTGTTCTTTCCTACCCCGCCCCAGAAAATCTGATTAACTGTCAAACACGTTTAAACTGCAGGCTTTGAAATGCCATACAATGAAAGAACGTTGTACCGTTAGAAACTCTCTGATGTACGAAGAGCTTAATGAACAACTGGAAAGCTGGTGTAGTGGTGATACCTGGAGACAAACTAAACAAAAGATGAAAGACACAGTGATTAAGATTAAAAAACATTGGGCCTCATTATGACCCTGCCGGATTGGAAACAACAGTAGCGGTAAACCTGCTGCCACTGGTGTCTCCGGACTAGCTGATTAAGAGTTCGGCAGGCGGGTGGTTTCACTCCCACCAGGTCTGACCTGGCGGAAGTAACACCACCCACCTGCAGACTGAAATGGAAAAACCACCACAGTTATTTACGGTGCCAGTGTTTCCATGGTCCCCATCCCCATGGAGTCCTATGGGACTCCATGGGAATGGGGATTAACGGAATTCCGCCTCCGGAATTACTGTGTCACTGGGGTTCTAATGCCCAGGTGATTCTGGCAATCATGGAGGCGGTAATTCACTACGAGTCCGGCGGCAGCCTGCCGTTTTTTTCCGGCACGGCTATCGCCGGACTCGTATAGAGGCCCATTGTGTACTACCAGAATTAAATGGAAAGCAAGTGAAAGAGCATCACTGACAGCGGAAAATTGGATTTTAAGGAATTTAAAGTTGTAAAAAAGTTTTCTGGTAAAACTGCAATACCATTTTTTTTAAAAAGCAAGTTGACCACTCCACTGGAAGCTCAAGTAAGTGACAGGGACATGAGCACTGCTGACCTGATCCTGTTTTCTGTGTGACAGAGGAACTCCGAAGAGGATGACTCCTTCCCTTTGACTGCTGAGAACAGCCAGTCCCAAGGTGAACTTTGATTTGAGCCACCTCTCGAGGTCCTGTGAGTTTGCAGAGCTGCGGTACCCCAATACCAGGAGACCTGCTGCCCATTTCGGGTGCATCACTGTGGAAAGGCTGAATCCGTTCAAGTCTTTGCTGAGCCCACAAGGACACTCAGAGACACAATCCAACTCGCCCCGATCCCCTCATCAGAGTGTGGAACTGCAGGAACTGAAGAAGATTGACCGGGTGAATCGCGTTCATTGTTGGTGCTGCGGAAAAAGGCACCAAACCCGCAGAGTGACCAGAGAAGTTGATGGAAAGCTGTGACAGAGGTCCTCCATCGAGACTGCTGCTGAGAGATGCCATTCATTGTCCTGCCTTTTCGTGATCAGACCAAGGAATCCGGAGGTCGGGTCCAGAGCTGTAACATCGTAGAGCATCCAGCACAAATGTTTTCTTCAAACCTACGGTGCTGTGAGGAAAAAAAAAGGTATTGCTTACCTTATTCCAGAAAGTCGCTCCAGAGCGTTGCAGTGCACATAGAGGTGTCCATGGCAACGCCCTATTACCTCCAACTCAAGCCGCTGCTTGTGTCCCTTTAGCAAGTCCTTTAACAACGTCTCCAACGTTGGTTAAGCCTTCTTGTATCTTATTTTCTAGAGACTAGAAAGTATCCACAGTAACTTTTGACTTCTGTTGCTTTTCAATACTTTAAGCCTCTCCGAACTGCCTTGTAGCTAAGGTCGTGTTTTGGATTTTAGACTTGCTGTGCACAGACACTGCCTCTCGAACCTGAAGCTCTACTAGGATAAAACTAACCAACTGTTTTGCTTCACAAAAATAACTCTCTTAAATGTGACTCTTGTATAAACATAGTAAATCTATATTTTAATATAAATGTATGTTTGTTTCTTTGATGTGCATTACTAACTGGGTTAGTACCTACAGCTCACATCTTCCTCTTAAGATAAGCCTGACTGCTCTGCCACTCTACCAGGGTTTCTGAGTAGTACAGGCTGATACTAAGAGTTGGGGGATCTACAAACCACTGGGATAGCTTAACTAAAGTCTTACCTCCAAGTGGGACATTAGGAAAACTTCCCCAACACCATCCCCAGAATGGGCTGTGGCTACGGCTGAGGAAATTACTCCCACGAGAACAGATCTCAATGCACCATGGTAGAAACAGTGGTCATGTCACCCTGATCACTCGAAATTGGGGCCACTGCAGCCACACAACCCCTGTAAGGGGCTTTATCCACAATCATGAGGCTAGCATTAGAAAAATGAAAGTGGCCAGAATACCTAAGAGGTAGAAGAACTTTGAAGTCTTCAGGCTACAGTCTGGCTTGTCCCTGACACTCTCTGAAGGTGGGAAGTTCTTCCCAGCCTGATTATCTTGGAAAGGGGGGGGCAATACATTGGACCATATTTGATGGACACAGATTGAACTTTTTGGAGGTTCGAGGATGGCCCCAAAGAGTGGAGAACCACACACACATCTTACGAAGGTGTGAAACAACCATTCCTGACAATCTTGCCAATCAGTCAGCCGTTTAGGAATCAAAAGAAGTGAATGTATTCAATGTTCAGGTGGATTGCAATCATCGTCATGACCTTGGTGAAGACCTGTGCTGAGGATGCCAAGCCAGAAAGGCAGTGAAGTAAACAGAGTGCATCTGTCCTCCAATGAACTGCAGGTACTTCTTGTAGTTCACATGGATGGGTGAAAATATGCATCTTAGAGATCCAGCCCCCACAAGCCCACCAATAGTAAGGGTCTGCAGCATTCAAACTGGCAGGTGCTGACCAATCATGCACAGCCTCTGCCCACCTCTAGCAAGCCCTGTCAAAGTCTCGAATAAGATTTGTACAACTTCCTTCTTGGTGATGAGCAGGATCATCAAATGCCAGCTAGCACTGTGCCTGCTCCAGGGAGGGATCTGGTGTGATGCTGCATTTCCACAGGAGCTTCACTAACTCTGCAGTCAAAAGATGGTTTTAAGTGAAAGAGAATGATGAGAATACAGAGAAGTTTCTACCTGGGAAAGAGCCAGTACCCAGACAACACCTACTTCAGGACACACATTTGAACGCCCTTGACCTATGGAATTACGAAGACTGCCTATTCAACAAATAAAAGAAAATAAAGTTGGTTCCAGAGAATCACCTGGGGTGCATTAGTGCTGGAAATGTGTACATTCTACACCTGCCAAGCATACCATTTCTGCTATAATGGGATGGGGTCAGGGGGTGCTCCAAGTAAGTCTTCATTGAGCTAATTGCTATTTTTGTTGCACACATTGTGGTGCAGTTACTACAATAGGCGAAAGAAGAACAGTGATGTAATTATGTGCTCAGGTAATCATCACGCTGAACTGCATGACATTTATTATCTTTAATGGAAATGTGGTGCGTGATCACCACCTGCTCATCGGCACGATGTACTGTTAACCGTCAAATGTATATGTTAAAAGCTTTCCATTTTCTTCATGCCTGCTTCCACTATTACTTACTTTGCTTCTTTTCTTGATTTTGTGTCTATATTCTCCATGTTCATATTTGGTCGCATTTGTTCTCTCTTATTTACTCACAAAGTGGCTTACAAACAATACCATGACTGTATCCGACTGTGCTTATTCACCGTTATCGAGGACTGATTTCATGCTATTGAAATATATTGATTTATTCAGTCGGGCCTATCCTACTAATATTACCCTGAAAGGATTAGGTGGGGGAACATTCCAGTAACACATTAGTCAGGTCTTCACGTTCTGAGAAGCTATAGCCCAGGAGGGATACTGCAGCAACTCTCCTGTTTTGTCAAGGGATGAGCACCATACCAGAGATCCCCTACTTCATAGGCCAGGAGTGGAGAGGGTGAAAAGGAATGCACAGTGACTCTGGAACCTTTGAAACCTGCCCACGACAGGCAACTGATGATAAAGGTTATCCTCGCTAAAGAGGTTTAGCGATGGGCAACCCGCACGACATGAAAACACTTGTCGAGGAACGGCTAGTGGTGGAACCTCTTTGCATGCCAACTCTGCTGCTGTGGGGGGAGGCTCTAAAAGGATAAGACATTGGTTAGCCAGTGGTAAATACCAGCAACTTCACTGTATATCTACAGACTATGCCTCAGATATTTTCCAGGGAGCTTCAACCTTCGCTCCAAATAAAATGGCAGCCATAAGTCAACCCGTTTTGAAACTCTGTAGCAAATTCGCATATGCACATATTGGTGGGCCGCCAAATAAACATCCCTGTGCATATCGATTTTCCAACATAGATATTACTGTGAAGACCAGGCTGGGCAGCATCCTTGCCATCAGACCCAAGAGGTTTCTGTAATTCTTCTGGCATATGTTGCACAATTTTCCAGACCACATTCCACAAGGCACTGAAGAGGCCAAAATGAACACGCCATTGGCAGCCCTTAGGCCTAGGATGGCAAGACCAATACCTTCCAACCTAATGAGTACCATGAATCGAAATCTCAGTGTGGAAGCATTTTGGGAAAAACATTAATTCGGCTTAAAGTTGCAAGCAAGTCTGGCCCACCAGACTCTCTGAAATTCAATGATTCGTGAGACCGACAGGTTCCCCAGGTGCAGGGCAATGTTTCTTCACAACCTTCTAGCATTTTGAGGGAAAAAGCTCCTTTCAGAGTGAAAATAAAGGCTCCATCAAGGCCCAAATAAAGAGGATAAGGACCTCCTGCCCAGCAACCCACCTCCATTTCAGGGTCGGTGTTAGGGAGAATTCTCAGAAATGTGCTAATTCCCTTATACCTTGGAGACCCTCAGCTCTTTTGCTGGGCTTCAGGACTTTTAATTTCTAACCTGGAGGGGGTTAGCCCATTTTCTCACTCTCTCACGTATTTTTAATGTGATTTGGGCTATGTGTTTCTTTTAACTTTGGAGTCATGACAAACTCCATAGGGATCATCTTTACATTGTGACACATAGCAGATTCAGTGCAGTGGCACAGGGAAGTCTCTTAGATTTCCCAAAGGTTTAAATACCTTCTCTTGGTGAAACTACTGTTTCCAAGAGCAGTGAAGTGAAATTGACTTTACTTACATTTTGTAACTTTCTACACCCATCACACACTATTTTACAATAGGGTGCTTGAGGTACTTAGTATCCCCTTTGTCTAGTTTCTCATGTAACATTTTTATGTTACCCTTTGTACAATTAATGGCTGTTGGCAGTGGTTTACCTTTTACTACCATTGTGCGTTTTTACCGCGGGCTGCGTTCGCAGCCACAGTAAGGGACCCATGGGTGCCCATTTCGTCAAAATGGCCCCGGTCTTCTTTTTTCACCATTTCTTGTTGCAAAAGGTCCTTGAGATTTACTCTGCGCACCAAACCATGTTTGGTCTCTTTGTTAGTTTTATCTTTGGCAGGATTCACGAGTGAAGTCTGCCTCTGGCTCCAGTAGGTCTGGCAGAGGCAGGAAGTGAGAGAGGTGCCTGAAACTCCCTGTGCTTAATCCCCTTGGTTATAGGAATGCACCCAAAGGTGATTGGCTGGCTGGCTGTCCGGCAAGGACAGCCACCCTGCTGTGTGATTGACAGCTAGGCTGGAACAAAGGGGAGAAACCTGCATAAAAGGCGATGCTTTTTGGCTTGGAAGGCAGAGTCGACCACTGGACGAAGGAATCCGAAGAAGAACTTGGACGAGACGCCTGCTACAACTCCTGGACCATTGGTTTGCCCGGTGAAGCCCTGCTGCTTTGCTGAAGCTCCTAATTTGTCTCGACTAAAGAAGCCCTGCAAGGACGACTTCTCCCTCCAAGTTGGTGGGACCAATCAACTCCAAAGTAAGCCCATCTGGACATCCTCACGGAGCTGGCTGTTCTTCCACTGCTGCTGGAACAGAGGTCCAGGGAGAAGAACACCAGATTGTGTGTGTTGCTTTTAAGTCAGACCTGAGCGTCAGGAATATCCTCTGGACTTCCCTGAAGCAGGACTGACCAAGCCTGAGCCACCTCAACAGAGTGCTGGACCCCAGATGCGAGGAAAGTCCAGAGTGGTATCCGAGAACGCAGTGTTGCTATTTGCCATCAGAAGCGAGGAGCTGAAACACAGCTGAATCGAAGTTTGCCCATTGCTGCGACTGACCTTCCCATTGCAGAGCATGAGTCCCCAGACGTCCTCCCTCTTGTCCCCACAACTGAGGCTCAGGAACAGCAGGATCTGCAGAGCTGTACAGGAACAGAAGCCACTGGAACCATTTCTTCTAACCAGAGGTACTGTAAAGTCTAAGATAACTTAGCTCTTGTGTAACATTGCTTGCTCTCAATTGAGACCTGTCTTGGTTACCTTGCAGAGTTGCTAAAGCTTTGCCCCTCACAAGCCTCCCAGCTTGTGGCCCTTCAAGTGTTCTATTTTCTACAAACACTTCTAAAAACATTGTGCAAGACTTTTTACCTACCTGCAAAGAGGATCTTCAGCTCCTCTAGACATTGTGCAATTAACATTGGCTGTCCTGGCTCCCTGAGAGACTCTTCTTACCTTTGACTCTGTGCTGTATCTTTTGCCCAGGAAAGGGTAAAACTTATTTGACATTGGAAGGTTTCAAAAAGTACTTACCATTTGTGAATTATTTGTCAACCTTTGTTTTATTCCTCTCTTCTATCTTTTACACCAAACTCAGTATTGCTCCAAATGTACCAGTGATGAATCAATAACCAAAGTGCCCTAGCTATTTAAGTCACCTGAGCGTCTAAGAAGGGTCCATGTGCCATCCCCAATAGATATCATCTGATTTAGAGAAACTAAGAGTGTGTTTTGAAGTATATGTTTTATTGTTACATATATTGCTCCCTTTTGAAGAAGGCTTATACAACTGTGAAATAAATTAATAATTGTGTTATCAAGAAACCTTGATTGTAAGTGTTTATTTGAATAACTGCTACTGTGAAACTCTGTCACAACATTACTGCTCACTTTGACCCCTCTTGAGATATGCCTGGCTGCTCAGCCACACCATCAACGTGTGTAGTTAAGACTTATACCAAAGGTTGGGTCCCTATTGCCAGGAGGTCAGGGTTGTTGTAGTACACCCAAAGGGTACTGCATACAATCTTGCCTAACACATGTCACCCTCTTAAATCGACTCAGCGATACTGGGCATCACGGACCGGACACTGGCTTTGCTGACCTCTTTCCATTCGAATCGGCCTCCTCAGGTTCAAATGGGCCCTTTTCTCTCCTCTCCCTCACTCAATACTTGCAGCGTCCCTCAAGGCTCCAGCCTCTCGCTGTGGCTTTTCAAAATTTACCTTACCCCACTTGCCATCCTGATCTCCACCTTCTCTCCTCACTTCCAGTGTTATGCAGATGACACTCGGCTCTCCTTTAAGCATCCCTCCTCTACCTCCTCTCCCATTCCCGATTGTCTGACTGCTATTCAGGCATGGTGTGCTGCTAAAGATCTCTCTTAATGCCAGTAAGACTGAGATTGTTCTCATTGGAACTCGCCCCTCCCATCTCCACTACTCTCTGGTTGCCCCCCTTGTGCCCCCTCAAACCTGGGTGTCATCTTTGACTCCGCTCTCCCCTTCTCACCTCATATTGCTTACCTTGCCAAGAAGGCTCACTTTCAGCTTTAACTCCTCAGAGGCGTTATCTCTTTCCTCACCTTCCCCCAGAAATTAAATGTCTCTAGAGCTCTGGTTCTCTACAGGGTGGACTAATGCAACAGCCTCTTCCTCAATCTGCCTCTTTCCTCCCTCCTCCCCCTGCCCTCTACAACTAATTCAGATTAGGACAGATTTATCCTTGGCCTCAAGCCCAGGGAATGCATCTCTCTCAACCCAGAATCTCGCCACTGACCCCCGGTGGCTGCAAGGATCAAATTCAAGACCCTCTGCATCATCCACAAGGCTTTCTTGGGCCTGGGACTGCACTACACCCAACTTTCTCTCCCTAAATACCACCCTGCTAGAGTCCTTTGGTCCGCTAGCTCTAACTCTCTGCATGTCAGACATTGCACCAAGTAGAGAGTGGGGGGTAGATCTCTTTCCTCGGCAGGAGCCTCCCTCTGGAACAGCCTCCCCGCCCCTCTCAGATTTGAGCCGAATCTCAAGTTCTGGAAGCTTCTCAAGACCTTCTGCTTCTCCTCCTCCTTGCCTCTCCCCCTTTCTTGCTAAGCCCCCCTGTTGCTGCAACTGGCTGCCTCGCCCCTTCTGAGTCATAGGGGCCAGGCCCCCCTCGACCAGTCTGCCTCAACACCTCCTTACCAGCACTTCCGTCCGGGCACCCTTCCCTGACTAGGTGACTGGGTCTGGTCCACCCCCCTTCTTGCACTAGTTTACCTTTCCATGTCCCCCAGCGCACTTGCCCTCCGGGCTCCCCATAGCACTTACTCAGCCACTGGGGGCCCCCCACCTACATCCCCTTACCTTAGCCTCCCTGGACTTCCTGTTGCTGCACTTGCACGATCTGAATGTCACAAGGCCTAGTAGGATCGTTTATTGTTTATCCTCCCCTGTTCCGCTCCCTCCCTTGGTCTTGTGGCACCTGGAAACACTTTCTGCTGTATAGGCACCATACAAATGCTCAATAAATAAACTAACACCAGGGGAGCACTGAGAGAAAAACATTCCATAGCTTACATTACTCACTCACACAAACATCATAGACAAAATCAAAGACCAGGCCTCCACATATCCTTTTAGGAGATCATTTTCATGGCATCAAAAGATAGTTTTCCATGGCTGAGGCATGTCTTGGTTGAATACAATTTTATTCATAACACTGTTTATCAGTGATGTGAACAGTGCCATAATTAGCAAATGAGTTGGCCTTCCGACAGTAAGCACTAAGAAGTACATACCATCGTGAATCTTTTGAAGCACATCTTCAGCCTTGAGGTTGTCAAAACATGAGACTTCGAAGCCCTGCTCCGATAGCCTGTTTAAAAAAAATATATATAAATGAATTGATGGGTTTTTAAACTTAAATAATGCTGTCAGATTCAGGGAAAAAAACACAGACTGTTAGGGGAGTTTTCCTAAAGTACATTTGAGGTAAGACTTCATAAAACATTCCCTTGGCATACAGTTGCCCGACTCTTAGTATAAGTCTGTACTACCCATAGAATCTTGGTAGAATGGCAGAGTAGCCAAGCTTATCATAGGAGGAAGATGTGAGCTGTAGCCAAGTACACTGAACCCAGTAAATACAATAGTCCAAGAAACTCCTATACAGTAAATGTTATATTAAAAATATACATTTAATCTTATCAACACAAGGGAGGTAAATACTTATTTCACTAACCAACACACATAGGAATTCTTAACACTTTTCAGAGGTCATAACTTCAACAGTAGTTGCTTGCAGTTACAATTGTTACAGAGTTTGACACTAATGACAGTTCTACCGTATTATCGATACTATTGCGCACTCGTGTTACTTTAAAGATAAAAGGCAATTGTATTTAGCTAGCTAAACCACACCAGGTAAAGTCTTTTTAGAAGGAAAAAGGTTGGTTACACACACAGCAGCAACTCTTAATGCTCTAGAGACACTTTTTGGCGCTTCTAACGCTTTTAAAGTCCAATCCCTAACTATACCAAAAGTCAGTGTAGGAGTGGAGCCAAAGTCTTACGAAGTAGCAGAATAAGTTAAGTTCCTCAGGATACTTTTAGTCACTAGAATAAGATGCCCAACAATATAACACAAGTTAGGGGGATCCAGCAAAAGGACTCCCTAAAGGGACACAAGCTGGCAAGCCTGGTGGTTCAGAGGCAGGGTGGACATCCGGACACCTCTTCACGCACTCTAGTCGCACTGGAGCGACTCTTCGCCTTAAGGTAAGTTCTACCTCTAGCCCCAGAGTACCTTAGGTTAGAAGAAGTAAACGTAGCTGGATTATCCTCTGTGCAGCAGCGACGGACCCGGTCTCACGATTCCTTGTTCTGGTGGCGAAAGGAAGGAATCTGAGTGGGATGTCTCAGCAGCAGTTTTGGGAGGGGACCCATGGCACCGATTTCTTTGGTCTCCTTGGTCGGTCTGCGGTTTTAGCACCTTTTTATCAGCGCCAACAAAGGGCGGTATTTGCCTAGTCGATCTTCAATTCTGCAGTCCTGCACTCTGGTGAGGGAACTTAGATGAGTGGGATCGTGCCTCTGGAGGTCCAACTGGAGCTCCCCAAAGTTCTGGAAGGCTTCGGCCTCACAAAGACATTGCACTGCAAATGGGTCAAAAGTCTCCCGGTACTCACGTTCTGCAGCTCTGGGAAGACACAGCACCTCAGGAGATGGCTCGATTTGCAGTTCGTTTCAGGGCTGGTTGGTCCCACCAGCCAAAGGGAAGGAGTCATACTCTTCAAAGCTCCTCTGCCAATAAGAAAACAGGGTCACTCCTTGCCTCGCTACCACCATTTGATGCTACCACACACTCTCTGTTCCTGCTACTACTTCTTTCTCATCACTACTCCCTCCTCCACACTACCCCTCTTCCACATTACCACTCCCTCTTCCACACCTCTTGCAACTCTTCCACACCTCTTCCCACTCTTCCACACCACTATTCCCTCTTCACTACTACTACTACTCAAACACCCTCCTTTCACTCCGCAGCATACACTTCAGTTACTCCTTCAACTAACTCCTTTAACCACACTTGCCACACTAACATGCACACTCGCACTACAGTACCACATTCTCTCACTAGCCAATACCTCACTTGCTCCAAAAACACCTCACGCTCCACACATCCTTCCTCCCTCCCTCACTCACTCCCTCCCTCCTGCTGGTGGTCTTTTGGTCGTCCACCACCTCCTCCTCCTCCTCCAACCTCACCAGTATAAGTCACACTTCCTGCTTCCTGGAGATTTCTTTTATCCCCTGCTCCGCCCTGTATTGGTCCTCGGTCCCTCCCTGACCAATCTGGTCATGTGTTCCCCCCACAGGATGTGGTGCAAGCAGCAAATCTTATAAGTAATGGGCTAAGCCTTGCCTACTTCCTCTGTGCGGATCTGCCACTGTACTGCAATGGTGGCCCAGCAGGGCAACTATTCGGGTTTGTGTTAGGGGGGCTTTGTTCCAATGGCCCCACAGATGAACCCTGATGTTGTGTGAGTTTGAGTCCTTGAGATAGTCCATGGTGGTCTAGGGTGTTCATTGGCGACATAAGGTGCGTGTCACCATGTTTGCGAAGTACCCTGCAGTCTCTGTGACCACCATGCTCTCTCTCCTCTCCTCTGCCAGAAACCTGTTACCGGAGCCTTGGGAACTGCCTACTGGTGGTTGGGCTACAGCTTTTCCGCGGCTGGCGTGGTGCAACCGACGCAGGCTCTATTTGCTGGTCCTTGATGTTTCTTTGGTTGGACCGGTTGTCACTAGGGGAAATCAGAAAAGTGTGGCAAACATCTGATATTTATTTATAATGTGCCCAACAGCCCATGAGCATAGGGGCACACAAAAGACATAATCCAATAATAACAAGACAGACATACAAGACTGGCTCTGGATTTCTCCCTGGTAGGACTCCCACCCACACTTGACAAGGCCAGAGTACTGGCCTTGTTGCAAAGCGCGAGGGAGAGGAAAAGATTATCAGAGGCATTGTCGAAGGAGGAGGAAGAGGTTACCTTGCATGTAAGAAGGAAAGGAGAAATAACAGGAGAAAGACATCAAAGCATGATGCAGTGAGGTGGGGTATGGGAAGAGAATCAGGAACAAGGGAGGGAGGAAGGGGAAAAAGAAAGCAAGTGGGAAGGAAGGGAAGAAGAGAAAGCGGAAACAAAGGAAAGAACACAAATGAAGAGAGTGACACGAGGGATGTGCAGAGAAGGGCCCTTGATGGAGGATGGAGCAAAGAGCGTGAGGCACCCCTAGTGAAAAGAGTGGGTGTAGAAAATAAGTATGGGAGAAAAGGCGCACAAAATGTGATATAAAAGCCACCCAGGAAGTAACACACATAGAAGGTTGGTACTCAGGCATAATCAAGGAGGTCCAGTTGTGGCAGCAGTGGGGAATAGTTTTCCAGCAACTACTGCAGAAGAGTTTGTACCTTCGTCAGACTCAAGGAATAGTTAAGAAAACGAAAGGCTTAGCAGGGGAGGAACCCGATTGCACCCAGGTGTCCAAAAACGGACCTAGGTGGCAACAGCAAATTCCCTGAGGAATCCAAGGGGTGATAGCAGTTGGTAACAGAGGAAACTGTAAAGAAGAGGTCCAAATATTAACCAATGTAAAATACCCATACTTTGCCACATCCAGGAGTACAAGTGCCAGAGGAGACGAAAAAAAGACCCTGGCTTTCAGACCCAATTCCAAGAAATCAAAAAGCTCACAAATTGCAACCAATGGGAAGGCCAGTGCATTTGTGCGCAGGAAAAGACCAAATATTTTTCCATTGAAGGGCCAGCATGTCGTCATGGGCAGGGGGCATGCATTTTGGGCTGTGGGCTGTGAAGCAAGCAACTTTCTACCGAGGTCGAAGCCATGCAAACAGGAAATAATTTACGAGTTCAAGTCTTGGGACACCACCAGAGACCCAAGAACTGCGATCATAGCAAAATAAGCACTATGATCCTGAAAGACTTTCAGAATTCTTTTCAAAACCTATCACTTGCTACACTAGTCCAAAACTGTACCACGGTTTGTCCAGGGTAATCCCTTTTTGGTTCATCAACCACATAATCTGCATAGGGCCTTAGTACGTCCCTCGCCATCCTGCCAGAAGTACATACAGCTAAGAGTCTAACCAATCATCAGTTCAATGAAGTCATTGGTTGTTCACATGGCCGCGATATCTCCCAGCATAAAACAAACCGTAACCATGCACCGGGTTGCTGAAGATGACCACAGGTTTTTCAGGAAAGGTGAAGAGGACTATGTGGCTGCATTGGCGGCACTCCATCTACTTTGTCCATAAGTGATGCAAAACTTTGTAAGGTGCATGTTAAGAAAACCAACGTAGCAAAAGAACAGGTCCCTGGACATTTTTCACAGCAGGGTGAGACACTGGGCGGGCTCCTGTGAACTAGACAATGCATAAGAGGAAATCAGAGGAGGTATACAGGAGTCTGTACCCATCAGACTTGGAAAGCACATCTCAAGAAATCATGAATGACTCAAAGGGTAAGAAGCCACAAGCTGATGGATACGTGGATCTGTGTAAGAGAGCAGTCAATAGAGTACCTGTTCATGAAAAGGGTCCATGCAGTATGGGACCAGAAGCAGGCACACTCTGTCCCAAGGCACTACAAGACTGCAAAGGTGATAAACAATCTCACAAAAGTGAGGCTACAAAAAAATAAAGATGAACTGCTGTGCAGGGAACATACACATATCAGAACCCCCAGCATATAGTGAAATGGACTTCAAAGTATTGTAGAGGGGAAAGGACATACTGCAGCATAAAACTGCCCATTTTTTGCATGATTCACTTAGCTAAAGAAGGGATGCCGCCTAGCTAATAAACAAAGAATTAAAGTGCTTGTGTTTTATATCAAACAGTGTGGACTGAAAACAAGTTTTAAGAAGCGAGTTCCCCATTCAAAATTGTCACTATGTAACACAGACAGATAATGTGAGCAAATGAGATCCAAAATATATATTGGTTTGTCCTTAAGAACCATTAAATAGAGTGCCAGATAGGCAAAATGCCAAAATGCACACCCTTGTAGAGAGATTTAGTGCCATATTTCATACTTGTTTTTGTTGGTTTCTTAATATATATGGGAACAGAAACAGTCGGAGTTGCTGCCAATTAGGCGTGAATTCTGTGGTATGGTACAATGCCATTGTCACTTTGTAGATGATTGTGATGTATGGGGATGGTTTTATGCTTTTTAACGCTTCTCCAAGGCTCATCATCATAATACTGGCGGCAAAAACGGTGAGAGCGTTCGCCTCAGTGGCAATAAGCCAGCGGAACTGGGTTCAACTCTCATCCCTGCCAAAACATTTTTGAATTGCCCTCTTTTTAAATGTATTTTGGTGTGTTTGTTTTGATGCCTCCAAGCAAGTGAAATACAAAAAAAAAATAAAGAAAACATACTATGAATACTAGTTGCAGTTTACGGTACTGTACAGAGGCTTTTGGACAATGGGAGCTCCATTTAGAGTTGCAGCATGGTTGGTCGAGGGGCTCTGTGCATTGACTTACTAGCTAAAACAGTCCCTCCATAAATAAAAATTCCGAAGCATGGTTTAAAATAATCCATCCGAGGATCACATAGCACAATTTTGAAACTGCCTGACAGCTAATTTCGTTTGGGTAAAATAATAATAATCACAATGGTGTGCCTCTTTCTTGTAACATCTTCAATGAAATGAGCGCTATGGTCTCGATTGCCTGTTTCCATTTTGCTTGTTTTCTAACCATACCTTCTTTGAATTTAGTTTTTGATGACGGTGGGGTGGATCATTCATACAGAGATGTTAACTTCCTGCAGAGTGCTTAGTCCCTGCCCCGGCCACTTGCCAGGTGTCTGCATCATGCTGCACCTTTTCACATGGGACACTGCGGCTGTCAGTTGTCAAAGGCTTGGGAAGGGCAAGCAGATTGAGCTCGAGTTGAACAGCATTTCTGAATAAGGTGGTATGGGGGTTCATTGAGAAGTGCGCTGTAGATGGTTTCTGTTTGTGCTATACTGTATGTGGTGGATTCCAATACAGTCCTCATACATTTAATATGCACTGTAAAAACAGGAGGGGGTAAATGAAATTAACATGTAACACTGCCCACATTCGCTGCCACTTTTCTGGTGCTTATTTCCCACAACAACAAAAAAATAGAGTATTAAAAAAAAAAACAGGCAATAAACGGGATAAACCAAAAGCTAAATTATAAATGCTAAATAAAGCCAGCAGGTGAAATATTTACAATTTACTGACCACAGCAAAACTAAGAATGGATGGGCTTATCGAATCCTTGGACCAAGTTCATTTTGGGGTCACCCAGTTGATGAGGTTCACACCAGGTACGAACCATGGTTCGAAGCTTAGCATGGGTTCACCAGGTAGGCTTTCAACACCACGTTTACCTCGGCTACAAAGGGCGATTGAACTACTATATGCTTGAACGAATGCCTAGGTTACACTCTCACCTCCCTCAAAACACACTTGTGGCCTGTGACAATCCTTTAGATAGCGTCACTTCTTTCCAAAGGGGGAAACCCCTTTCTATGAGGCTAGGGAGGTATGGCCACTAACCAATAGTCCCCCTAGGTGTGGTGTTATGCGGAAATACCTCATGGAGAGGAACTCCCCTCTTGGGGACAAGGATGCAAATTGGGGACACAGCCCTTTTAACTCCCGGACCCGTAAGGTAGTAACATCGCCTAGACCTCCCTTACCTGGAGTTACATCAGAAAAGATGTGTTATTGTACAAGATCAACAAACCTTAAGGGGATAAGTACTGAGATGAGGAGGGAAGTGAGAATGATGCAGTTAAGCTGTGAAAATTCTCGACCAGCTGTTGCCAATGAAACTGACATTACGCTAGGGCGGCCATGCTATATAAGGCTGTCAGAAATTAAAGACAGAGTGAGATCAAGAGGAAGACCGAGAACAAGATCGAGAGTGAGAACTGAAGGAAACCGGAGAGGTAGAAACGGATGTGAAGAAGGCAGAGACAGGGGCTGAGATCTAGAGAGTGATCAAGAAGGAGACAGAGTTGGAGGACGAGACAGCGAGTACTGAAAGGAAAGGCGAGAGGCTTGAGAAAGAAACGTGGAGGGTGTGGTTCAGGAGAACACACAAGAATGTCTCAGAGGCCGACTGGGTGTTGGCCTTAGTAGAAGCGGAGACTGGAGAAGGCCTTGCGTACAGAGGCAAAATGCCAAATGAAATAGGAGTCGAACCTGCTGGCCGGTGGGCGAGAGGAAGACTAGGACAGGGGAGAACCAGTACTCCACCCCGGCAAAGCAAGCATGTCTTGTCAGGATGCCTGGAAAGAGTCTTACCATTTGCCCGGGAGCCACCTTCACAGAATGACAAACTGTACAGTGGTGGTGTGACCTGTAGTGGGTGTACCAGGCGGTCCGGCAACTGCACTGAGACCACTACCCCAGGCCTGTTACAAAAGAGCGGAAATGAGCCAGGGGTACAACCCGAGTTGTGCGGGTACAGGACCAGTACGGAACAGTTGAGTCCACTACCAACATCAGAATAACCAGCTCTACTGGGTCCTGGAATCGAGCGCCCAGCAGGAGAGTCTATAGATCTGCACCTGAACCCCAGCAGACCCAGTGAAGCATCCTGTCTCCAAAAGCAGGTAAAGGGAGTCGTTAAAGTCCAGGAAACAGCCACGGTGAATCTAAGAGAGTCTTTTTAGATGATAACAGATAAGGAAAACGAACTGTGAACATGACAAGGCATTAACACTCACCTCCTCAGTTGTGAAATAATTCAATCCATAAAACTCCAAACCTCCCTCCCCTAAACGTTATTCGAGGGGTTATCTTCTCGAACTTTGACAAAAAAAACCAAAAACCCTCTAGGAGATCTTTGGGAGCATCATTGAGGTTGCAGAGTTTATGCAAATATCTTTGAAAATAATCATTAGCTAAACGTGACACCCCAAAATATGTGTGAGGGGGAAATCTTGCAACACCGACTCCAGAACAGTCTAGGGTGTGTCTATGAAAATGAAGCCAATCAGAATACTTTGGGAAAAACATTCAAACTTTGCCATTTGGCAACACCAGATCCCGTCAATAGTCAAGTCCATGGGGTACACCTTCCTTCATGAAATATAAAGGAAATCATCGTTGTCTTTATCCTGGCTGTTTCTTGTAAAACATACAGATACAGATAGAGTAGTGAATAATTATTGTCCACAATTCCCTGGGTAGTTCCACAACAGTGTGGTCCTGGAGAGTCAAGAGGAACTCGGGGAGCATCTTCATTGTCCCAGTGGGGACCAACTGAATATTATAAAGAAAGTAGGATTCACTGAGAACTCATTATTTCTTGAGAGCAGTATGGAGCAGTATGGAACTCTGCAAAATCAGCTAGGAGAAGGGAGTCACTCTCCTAGCCAGGGGGAAACCGTGTAATAGTGTTGTTTGGGTTGGAACCAGGTTGGTTGAAAACCATATTGAACTTTCATGAACTTCTGTTTTGGAGACTTATGTCCAGGAGAAGGGTGTCAGAATGTTAGTTATTGTTTATTGACGCAATAGAGACAGTGTAAGATTTTGACCAAGATGGAACTTTTTGATTTAGACACTACTGATCACCTGACAGACCCCAGTTTAGTTTATTTAGGCAGGCAAACCACCTTCAGTTTAGGGATACATAGGTTTGTTTTTTCGTTAATAAAAGTGTATGGCAACCACAATAGCACCACTTGGTCAGTCTCTTCATTCCTTGTCGCCACAGGCCAGAGCCCACTAATGAAGGTGCAGATGCTTCCACCTCAATATTGAACGGTAATGAGCCAACTAGTGGTGAAATAATAAATAGCATCTCAAAAGGCTATGCATGGCCAGCATAAATGTTAGATTGGGGCCAAGCTACTGTTGATACCTGTGGATGGTGTGGCATATTTGACCAAAACAAGTGTTCTGTAGAAATGTCATTCTCTGGTACTGCAAATGCTTATAATTTGTTCTGGCTCGGTGTGGAGGGAAATTAGTGTTACAGTGGAATACTCCCTGTTAGAACAGTTTTTCTAAATAGCAGACTTCATAAAAGCCATACATCTGAGGCAGTACATAAACTCCACTCTTAGTATAATCCTGTACCACCTAAGGGTGAGGGTAGCATGGACAGAGCAGCCAGGCTTCTCTTGGGAGGGAGAGCGGGCTGTAGCTTGGTACAAAGAAATTGTACCATACATAGGGTCCAAAGAAACACGAAACACTGTATTGTACTAAGGGATTATCTAAACACAAGTAGACCAAGATAATTCTTCAGTAAGTAATTGCTATAACATCATATAAACACAATCATAAAAAACAACTGTTAGGTAAGAATTGGTGCAGTCGCACTGTGTGAGAATACACAAGACTTATCTGCTTGGTATTAGGTAACCAACCTTTTGGTATAGGCCTGTACTACACAAGGTGGTAGTTGACTGAGCAGCCAGGTCTGAAGAGGGGTAAATGTGAGCTGTAGAGCTGTACAGATGAAATCAGTCGATACAAGTAACCAAGTAACACTTATATTCTCAAGGTTTCAACTATAAATATATTTATTTACAGATCATGTTTTAGTTAAACATTCTTTAAAAAGGCAATTGTTCGTAACAGTCAAGCAAACTTTGGAATACGTTTTCAACAGTCAAAGTTGGCGAATACTCTTTGCCTTTGCATATGCTAATACATTTCTCCTACACCCTGAAGTGACTACTAGGATAGTATAACATTTATATATAACACCAATATAATCTTTAGACTCTTCATCTTCGAACCTGTCCAAGGTAATCCCGAAGTATCGAGTACTATGCATATCCCATTGAAACCCCCACTCATCCTGAAAGCGAACAAGTCCCTGAAAGCGAACCAGTCCCTCAGTCAAAGGGAATATCACCGACTTAGTAGGGTTCACCAAAGTACTGAATATCTAGCATGACAGGGTTCAAATTAACCTCCGGATGGCGTAGAAACAAAACAATATCATCCGCATACAGCGAAATCACCACTTTATGGGTATGCAATTGAATCCCCCTATGAATATGAAACTCCCTCACTATCTCAGCCCAAGGCTCTATCGCCAGAGCGAACAATAAGGGGGACAAAGGACACCCCTGGCGCGTTCCCCTTTCCAACGGAATCAATGCGGTCATCTGTCCGTTAACCCTTACTCTTGCAACTGGCTTTTCATATAGGAGATATTAAAGCCAGAAAGGACCCCCCAAACCCAATCTTCACAAGACCGGGAATAAAAACGGCCACTCAATAGAATCAAAAGCCTTAGTGGCATCCAATAAGACTGCAATAGCTTGCTCCGTGCGCAGCAAAGCAGCCATCAACCCAAACATTCGCCTCAACCCGAACAACGTCGACCGCCCAGACATAAAACCCGCCTGATCGGCCCTAACCGGCATAGGCATTAATGGTGCTAAACGAGACGCTAGGATCTTGGCCAAGATTTTATTATCCAAGTTAATCAGGGATATCGGGCGATACAAAGAACAATCCCCCTCAGGCTTCCCCGGCTTCAACACCACCACCAGCAGGGCCTCCCTGAGAGATTCCGGTAGCCGACCTGTAGTCACTGCCTCTTGATATACCCGCAGCAGGTAGGGAGCCAGTTTATCAACAAAAGACTTATAAAACTCAGAAGTGAACCCGTCTGGGCCCGGGGATTTCCCATTAGGCAACGACTTTATAGCCTCCTGCACCTCAGCTAGCGTCACTGGCCTGTTCAGCTACTCCCTCTGCTCCTCCGAGCACCACAACAGGCCCACCTGATCGAGGTATGCTTCGATATCCGCCTGCGAGGCCCGGGACTGGGTAGCGTACAGACGAGTGTAAAATGTATGGAACACCCGAAGTATCACCCTCATCCTCGAAGTGATTCATCCCCCGCTCATCCGTGATTACCGCCACTCTGCTCCCCCCAAGGTGTTTAAACGCGTGGCCTGAGCCAACGACCTACCCAGAGCTTGACCCTCATCATATCTTCGAGGGGCTGACCTGTCCCGTAAGTACTTAACCTCCTGCTGGGCCAATGTATGGAATTCCTGAAGGTTCCTCGCAATCTCCCCCTGCTGAGATTTGGAAGGAATAGGAGCAGCCCTCTGCATGGCGCGCATCTCCTCCTCCTTTTCCACCAAGTCCCTACGTATCTTTTTCAGCATACCTGCCTCCTTAGCGATACACTCCCCCCCGCATCACACATTTAAACCCTTCCCACAAGATACCCACCGAGGACACCGACCCCTCATTCATCTCAAAATAGCTAACAATAGCATTCCCCAGCTCTTCTCTAAAAAACTATATCCGTGAGCTTGTCACTTTTGAATCTCCACGGTGGCCTCCCCTCGGCCCGCCCCTTCAACCGGACAGCTAATGCGACCGGAGCAGGATTAGAGAGATTGCGAGCCAATATTTCCACCCCGGACGTCTGCCCCAAAAGACTATCAGACACCAGGAAATAGTCCAGCCGCGCTGCCGAGTTGTGCGGCACAGAGTAGTGAGTATATTGATTTACCCCCGGATTCCGCACTCTCCAAACATCCGCCAATTGCCACACATCTAACATACCCCGAAGTTTAACAGAGCATCTACTATATAACCGCGGATGTTGCCCCGTCCGATCCTGGGCAGGGTCTAACACCGCATTAAAGTCCCCCGCCCACAGTACCTCCCCCACAGGCATATCCACCAGTTGCCGCTCAACCCACTCCAGCGATCCAGTCGTATCCCGATTAGGGCCATAATAACAAATACAAGCATATAGTCTACCCTGAACAACCCCCTGGACAATAAGTGCCCTCCCCTCCTGATCCCTCAGTACCTTGGTTAGTCGGAACCCCTCCGACTTGTGCACTAGGATGCACACCTCTCTAGAGAAAGAGGCATACGAAGAAAAATACCTGTGGCACCCCCAGCATTTACCGAACTTTGTTTCCCAGTCTACCGTCAAGTGCGTTTCCTGAAGAAAGGCCACCTCCACCTGATGACGCCGCAAGTATTGCAGCACCTTCCGGCACTTCGGTAGATTAAGGCCCCTCACATTCCAGGTCAAAAGTTTAAGTGTCGCCATCACCAGGCTTCTCAGAACACACCGAGCATGTACCAACTGACCTCCCCCGACTTGTGTTTCCCGTGCCATTTCTCCCCTCCTCCCCCTTGCAACAACTCCCCAACCTCTCTACCACCTCCCCGTGTTTCACATGCCATTTCCCCGTCCCACCCCTACCGACAACCCCCCAACTTGTCTGTGTCGTCTCAACCCCCAACTTGTTTGTGCCGTCTCAACCCCCCCAACCTCTTCTACAACCCCCCCCCCCTTCATGCCAGACACCCCAACCCTCCGGCAATACAATCACCCACAACATAATCAGACAGCTTTCGCGCTGGGGGGACCTTCCAGCCCGACCCTCCGGCACCCTGTTGAAAGGTTCCCCGACTCCTCCTTCCAAGTCCAAACCCAGAGGTCACGCCAGCCCCAACGTTCCAGAACCAAGCATTTGTCTGCCCCTACATCAAATCACTGCCTCACGGATCAGGTTCCACCGGCAACATGTCCAAAAAGGATGCCGCTTCCCCAGGAGTTTGAAAAAGAGCGACTTGGCCTTATGCTCCCCCTGGAGTTTAGCAGGATATAGCATGGCATATTTCATGTTCTTATCTCTCGACCGCTTCTTCACGTCCCAAAAAGTCTTCCGGACAGCCTGAATCTTATCCGAAAAATCTGGGAAAAACCAGATGACGTCCCCTTTATAAGTCACTGTGCCTTTCTCCCTCGCCCTCCGGAGCACGGTGTCCCTGTCTCGATAATTCAGCAGGCGAGCTATCAACGGCCTCAGCGGGGCGCCCGGTACCGTCCGTCTTCCACTAGGGATCCTATGAGCCCTCTCCACTACACATATCGAGGAGAACCCTTCCAAACCCAGTATATCTTCAACCAGTCCCTCTGATCCACCGATTCTGCCAGGCCCACAATCCGAACGTCATGCCTCCTCAACCTCGACTCAAAGTCCTCTTGCTTCTCCCTAAGCTCTCTCAGGGCCCTCTGCACCTCAGCCATTGCGCCTGACACTGAGTTTGCTGTGTCCTCCACCCCGGAGATCCGCCCCTACGCCTCGTCCAGCCTCTCCCCATGTCTATCCAGTCGGACCTGCATATGATCCACCTTGCAGGTCAACGTATCCAGCTTCCCATCAAGGGACTGTATACCGGATTGCAGCAGCATGAACATGACCTTAATGTCCTGAAGCGCAGAGGCAGGATCTGTTCCTGACGCCAGGGAACAATGCTCTGATAAATCCCCCATTGTTCCGCTGGACTTTTAGCCTGGCCCGGGGCCTCAAAATGCAGTTTAGTTTGGTGCTTACCGCTCTTGCCCAACTTCGACATAGTGCATAAACAGGGAGGAGGGGGAGGGTGAAGGCACAAGCGACAGGCAATTGTGTTAACCCGAGAATCACTCCCGCGTCGCCAGGCCCACCACAATGCCACCTATATTCTGGATGGTTCTCCCCTCACCCAGAACCGAAGGCCCAACCACTCACCGAGGGGGAGACAGGCGTGGGGCAGCCACAGCGACACAGGTGTTTCGTGCACAGTCTGGGTACAGCAATGATTGCAGGTACCAAGAAATCCCCCGAATAAGAGAGATTCCACAGGTCCAGCTCCTTCAAGTTCAGCCTACCAGTTCAGCAAGGCCCCACAAAGATCCAGGAGTACACAGCTCTCCCGAGCACTGGGGAGCACCACGGCCCCACCTGCCTCCGAGCCCGGACTGCACAGAAGAAAGTCAGAGCCCACTGGGGGGCCCCCCCATCGATCGCACCGTCTCCTCTGGCTCCCGCACATCCCCGCCGCAGGCAGCCGCTCTCAAGGCCTTCAGGAGGGGAGCGTGGCGCCAGCTCCCCGGGCGCCGACCTGCGCCCCCAGCGAGGACTCATCGCTCAAGCGCTCCTCCACACCAGAGAGACTCCCCTTGGGCAGCACTCCACCCGGCCACAACAGGGGCTCCTGTGGTCAGACTCCGGCAGCAGCTCTTCCGTGCCGCACCTCCGCAGTAATGAGCCGGATCCTTCCCGCCCGGCCAGTTCCGCCTCGCCTCCCTCCAGCAGGATGCCTCTGGGGCCTCGAGCAGCTGCGCTCTGTCACCGCATGGCAGCCGCAGCGACCCCGCCACTCCGCCGCCTCCAGGCGCAGGATGGTCCCACCAGACCTGCACCAGCCGTCCACGGTCAGGGGACAAGCGCTTCTTCCTGACATCAAATGGATCAGCGCACTACCGCCGGCCAGGCACCCATGCAGCAACTTCGCCTCTCCAGGCCTGCCTCTCCTCCACTCTCCGCCAGGGCTCTCTGCCTCCAGACTGTAGCCGTACCCACGCCAGCGGTCACAAGTTCCTTCTTCCCAGGGGCACAATGGTTTCAGACGCCGGCGCACCACAACAGGGCATCAAAACATCCCAGAGTCGGCAGGATTTTTTCTGGATTGTCTGGGGTGCCTGAGAGCTTCACAGACCTGCAGCCATATTGGTCGGGCTCTCGAGCGCCCCCCAACATTCTCGCCTTTCAAGCAAGTTTCCCATTCATTCACAGCCTAGCTGTCAATCACACAGCAGGGTGTTTGTCCTTTTAGGACAGCCAGCCGGCCAATCAGGGCTGGTTTCGTTCAGGCACTCCTGGAGAAAAAAAAAAGGACAGGGGTGTTCGGGACTCTCCTTCACATCCTGTCCTTCCAGACATACTGGCGCGCTTCAGGGCTGAAGCCCGCCAAAGGCAAAAACACACAAAGGGCTCAAACCTGTCTCAACGCACAGAGTAAAACCCAAGAAAGACCTCACAAACAGAAAATGGCGAAAAAGGAAGACAGGGGCCATTTTGACAAAATGGACTTCGATGAGTGCTGCACTGCGGCTGAGGGTTCAGCCTGCGGTAAAAAAGCACACCAGTAGTAAAAATTAAACCACTGCCACCAGCCATTTAAAGTAGTGAGGGTAACAGAAAATGTTACATGAGAAAGTAGGGAAAAGGGGCTACTCCGCATAAGATGGTGTGTGCTGGACCTACAAAGAGAAAAAGGTATGCAAGATCAATTTCACCTTATTATTCTTGGGAATGATAGTTCACCTAAGAAAAGATATTTAAACCTTAAGAGAAATCCAAATGGCTTCTCAGTGACACTGCACTGAAGGTGCCGTGTGTCACCATACAAAAAGCAGATGTCTATGGAGTTTGTCAGACTCCAAAAACAGTGAAAACATAACATTCAAATCAGGGAAAACCACATGAGAGTGAGAAAAAGGTCCCACTCACTCAGGAGTTAAAATTAAAAAGTCCTAAATCCAGCAAAAGAGCTGGGGGTCTCCAAGGTGGAAGGAAATTAGCACAGAAATAAATATTCTCCCTAACACCAACTCAATACCTTTGGTATGCAAACCAAGGTGTAACCTTATTTAGAGGTGCAAGAAGCAAGACAAGGTGAGTCAAACCTAAGGTTATACATTCAGGATAGTAATCTACTATTCTTGAGGAATAAGACAAGGTTAGATATACTTTTAGAAAACAATCAGTATTTCAAGGGTAGTTGCCCCTGTCAGTCATGCAGTGATACTGAGTTATGAAATCACAGAATAACCCAACCCTATTACAAGTAAACACCTTGCAACATTACTTTTTAGAACTCAGTTCGAGCTAGTAAAAACAACTCATACTTTCTGGAGGGGGCCTTAAGCAACTCAATGACAAGTATGAACACACACTAACTATTTTAGAATACACAAAAATAAACAGGGAAAGCAAAACCATATGATAGAAAATATAATATATTTTATTTATAGCGCGCCTATACACAGGTGTTTCAAGGCACGACGAGGCATGGGGAGGGGAACAAGGAAGGACACAACAACGATCTTACTAGGCCCAGCGACATTGAGATTGTGCAAGTGCAGGGGAGAGGAAAGGGGAAAAGGGGAAGGGGGAGGAGGAGCAAGTGCAGGACAAAAGATAAAAACAACAAAACACCCCTGGTCACTGGAAATCGTTACAAATGTCTATTCTTCATCTTCCTATTCGGTTCCAGCTCTAGTGGTCAACTTGTTAGCAGCTTCCAGGTTCGGAGTATCAGAAACTACAGCACAACTTCTGCAATCTCTCCCTGCAGTTTACAGAAAGGGGTTGTCTGGACAGCCAGCCCCCCCCCCCATTGGGAGTTGGTTCCTTCAAGGCAAGGGGAAGACAAAGGGCTGCAGAGTTGTGGACTCCTCCCTCGCTTCCTGCCTTCTCAGAAAATCTGGAGCCTGGGGGTGGAATACAAAGGATTCCCTCCGAAGACAAGACTTCCACTGAGGTTGTTCCCACCTAGAATGGCAGGGGAAGTCTCAACAAACAACAAGCATACTTAAAAATGGCGAAAAGTAAGGAACCCACCATTCTACTGGAATGGTGGCCCTTCTGTGCATTACTGAGATTGAATTAACAGCCTGCGAGTATTAAGACTAAGTCACTAAGGTAAAACCACGACCACCAGCCATTCAAGAAAACATGCGAATATAACAAAAATGCTACAGGTAAGTAAGCAAGGGGGGAATACAACATATATCCCCCCCCCAGCACTCCATATAGGGTGGGGTGTGCTGTCAAACTATATAACATTTAAAAGGAGGCTGAAAATCCCGCTTTACCCCTTGGGAACAGTAGTAAGTACAATAAAGAGAAATTAACAGGGAAGCCCAAAAGGGCAACCCAGCCTAAGCCCAAAAGTTATAGGAAACTATAACTCCAATCATACACTATGAAAGGACATAAAAAGGTCACCCATAAAAAGAGTAAAGACTAGGTGACAGTGGGAAAGATCCCCACTCACTTAGGGACAAGGAGAAATAATCCCCAAGTCCAAGCAAAAAGTTCTGCTGTTGACACAGGTCAGGAAGATTTACCACAAATATGAACATCGTACCCAACACTCCCCATCCAAAAAGGGAACTTAACAAGAGTTCTACTTTCTGTTTGCAGAATGCGTGCATCACACTCCGTTTCCAGCATTTAGGTTTTCTTGTACAATGCTCATCTCTGTACTAAGCCATTGTCTTCACTCCAGAGTTCTCAGTGTGAAACACGTGCCAGAAGTTGCATTTACTCTATTTTACTCTATTCAAAGTATATTTTTTGTACTCTACTTTACTAATCTGAAAGCTCTAATATTGTGTCTGAAATAAGTACTAGTCATGTTCTGAGAGTAGTGTGAACAATATAAAATGCTTCAATACTTTGCCAGTAGACGTGTCGCTGGTGTGATCGATTAACTTCATTTGGAGCGCTCTCCCCCTCAAATATGAATTTACACATATCAACTTTTGTTTTGCTTAATGTGTCACTCTGATCTTCTGAGCGGTTGAAATATATGTAGGAAACCATTGCCATGTGCAAATGCATAATTACAGATAGTCACACATACAGCGCACAGGAAGAGACTCACCGCAGGAAAAGAGAAACAGCATGGACACAGAGACATTGCTCTTCTTAGCTGATGGCAAAATCATTAGCAGTTACATTCCTGGTTGTTTTTCTCCTAAGCCCCAACCTCACCTCAAGTTTAGAAGTCGAACTGGAAAAAAACATTGGTCATTAATGTGAACTAAAGCCTCCTCTTTGGCACCAATAACTCCTGGATTTGGTTTTGCTTTTATGTATTCTGTTGCATTTGTTCTACATGTGAGTGCCAAAGGTTTGTGATCAGCCTCACTCATTGGGTGACATTTGGTGCTGGTTTACTATGTTCTGCGTGGCCATTTGATGTCACTCTTGTTGACATGCCTGGTGAAGTCATTAGCTGGACCCATGAGTTTTGGGATAACAGGTTTTCTTTAAATACTCGTCCTTGGCACTTAAGGGGTTCATCTCACGTCACATAGGGTCAGCTGGCAGGCCACTGTTTCAGGGATCCGACTAGTGCAGTAGCAGCAATGGATTTCTATCTCTTTCCCGATGAGAAAAAGAGTGGTAGTCAAAAAGGGAAACACTTAGTGATCATGGACGGACTTCATGCCAAGAGGCAAGGAGCATAGCCTCCTCATTCGAACCTGCAGGATCATGTTTCCAATTTATGGAAGGATATTTTCACTAAGGGGGGCTGGAATAAGAGTCCCAGTGATGAGAAGGTGCAGCTATAAATAAAGATTGCATAATCGCAGGAAAACCTGAACATGTTTACCATCAATGGAGCTATACGATTATGGAAGTTTTTGTAATGCTGGCAGAAATAATACGTTGAGCTATTTTCTTTTAACAGTTGGCACAATGGGCTTCATTACGAGTTTGGAGGTAGCCATGCTGACTTTAGGGGGCCCGGTATTTCCCATTCTCGGGACCCGGAACATCCCCATTTGAGGCCCCATAGGGCTCAATGGGAAAGGGGAGGATGCTAACAACGGGCCAGTTAATGACGGGCCCGTTGCTAGCATCCAGGTCTGCTCACGGGTGCCGCTAAGGATGTCTGGTCTGACCAGACATCCTTAGCGGCACCCGCAAGCAGACCTCGTAATGAGGTGGTAGAGTGATAACGGCGCCGGCAGCTCTACCGGCGCCGTTCTAGCTCTACCGCCTACGTTGTAATGAGGCCCAATGTGATGGGTGGGGTACAACGTCCTTTCATCGACCGACTTTTCGATGGGTTTAACAAAAGATTTTCAATGAAAAACGCATTGAAAAATATAGGGGGTGGGAACATGCCTATAAGGGGTGGGGGGTCAGTAATCGAGAATAAACAATAGGGGATGGGGCTTTAGGGGGGAGGACCCCCCAAAATAAAAATAATTTTTATGAGTTTTTTTGTTGAAATATATTCATAAAAATCCATCGGAAAAAAATCTGTCGATGAAATGACAGAACCATGGGTGGAAGGTTATAAATTAATGTTAACCACTGCCATTGCTCTGGCAACCTTCCACACCATGGTTTTTCAGCCAGTCTGCGCCATTGCAGATAAGGACGAGACATATGAAAATCAGTCTTAATGCCACCAATGGGAACAGTCCAACCCAAATTATGGGCCATAAGGCCATGATCCTTCTGCACTGAAACGCAAGCAACCCCAGATATGTTTTGGCCTCATCCTTGGGTTGCAACTTGGTTCCCGATGTCACAGCTGGCATAAATACATCATAAAAACCCAGATGAACATCAATTGGGATTCCGAGGCAGAGTTACATTGATAGGAAGTTCGGCCTCGGCTTCAGAAAAGGAATTCCCATCACCTTGCCCAACTTGAGGACAAATACATATAATGAGGATTAGGGGGCATTCTTCATGGAAAGGGTTAGGTAACAATTGGTGCAGTCCAACTGGTGTGGGACTACACATGACTTATCTCTTGGTATTAGGTTATCCACCTTTTTCATATAGGCCTGTACTACACAAGTTAGGAGTGCGACTGATCAGCCAGGCTTATTTTAAGAGGGGTAATGTGAGCTGTAGAGCTGTACAATTAAATCACTAAATACAGGTATCCAAGCAAACACTTGCACACTTGAAGTTATAATATAAATATGTATTTAATTATACACAACAATATTTAAAGCATTCTTTAAAAAGCAGTAACATTAAACCCAAGTTAGGATTCAATTAAAAAAGTGAACAATAATGCAGCAGAGTCATTTTTCATGTGTTACACATTTTCCAGCACCAACGGTGATGTCATTTGAGGTCAGTATAACACTTATTTTACATTATCTTTGCAGTATTGAGTTATAAATAATGGAAAGGTTAGGGTTAGATCCGAAAAGACTGGTATTCTATAAAACAGTTAAGATTCTCCTAATGGGAAGCAGGCAGTCTTTTATCCCAGCATTAAGAGTGTTCAACAAGTACAACCTGTAAAGGAACAAGCACTCCCAAAACCAATAGGTTCAGAAAGAGGGCTTTAGGCAGCCAGCACAGCCAAAGTCAATGGGCAAAGTCAAAGTACTGATGCTCTTCTTCTTAGAAAACATTTCTTAAGTAGTCAGTACTTCAGCAACTCAAGAGGAATCACCTTGAGGAAGCACAAGCTGAAAGGCCAGTGCAAGTGAGGTGTGGTCAACTCAGAGTAGGGTTAAATAGCACTCGCAAAGGTTGTAAGCACCCTAAATGGCAAAAGGATAATGTACCCCAACCCCCACAGTACCTTTGGATTGAAGAAGTTGTTCCAGCCGGATGCCTTCTGGTTGCAGTGCAGCAGAACCTTGTTCCATGTCTTTGGTCGTGGTGACGAAAGAGAGGATGTCTGGCGGGCTCCTGCGGCAGCACTCTAGAGAGAGGGGATCGGCAGCAAAAGATTTCCTTGGATTCAACGGCTCTTTGTGGTTTTGGCACCTTTTTCTCAGCACCATAAAAGAACAGCCAGCTCCGGTTAGAAGTTCCTTGATCCTCGGTCCTGGACTCTGGTGAGGGGACTCTGGATGGGGATTTCCTGCTTCTGTATGGTGTTCTGGATGTCCACGAAGATTTGGCCGGATTCGCACTTCGGAACATAATGCACTCACAGATGGCCGCGGAACCCCGGGTATTGGGATTCTGCAGCCTTGGAAAGTCGCAGCAAGTCGGTGGTTGCACCAAAATAGAGTTTGTCATGAGTCTAGTTTGTCCCATCAGCCTAAGGGAGGAAGTCGTCCCGCACTGGTCTTCCGAGTCAATTTGAAGACAGGGTCGGCACAGCTGCAGGGCTTCACCAGGTACTTTGTGGTCCAGGTGGGTGCCGCTGGCATCTTCTCACATCCTCTTCTTTGGATGTTGTCCCCCAGTGGCCGACTCTCCCAGTCCCAAAAACCTCCCTTTTTATAGTTCCCATTCATTCACAGCCCAAGGCTATCAATCACACAGCAGGGTGGCTGTTCTCCAGGACAGCCTGCCGGCCAGTTGGAACTAGCTTCACTCAGGCACACCGAGAGACAAAGGACAGGTATGTTTCGGGACCCTCCCTCACTTCTTGCCTTTCCAGACACACTGGAGCCTGGGCTGGCTTCAGGGCTGAAGCCCGCCAAAGGAAAAAACACACAAAGGACTCAAACCTGATTCAAACAACGGAGTAAAAGCCCAGAAGAAACTAACTAACAAGAAATGGCAAAAAAATAAGGCAAGGGCCATTTTGAGAAAATTGTCACCTTTGGGCGCAGGACTGCAGCCGAGTTATCAGCCTGCAGATACATGTCACCAGGTAGTCAAAAAGAAACCACTGACACCAGCCATTCAAGTGAGTTAGTGTAACAATATGTTACATGAGGAATGGATTAAAGGAGTTACTATGTAGGGTGATGTGTGCTGGACCCATAAAGTAAAAGTAAGAGAGGGGTCATTTTACTATTCTTGGGAACAGTAATTCACCCAAGAAAATGTAGTTAAACATTAAAAGAAGTCCAAGGGATTTATCAGTGGCACTGCACAAAAGGTTCTGTGTGTCACAATGCAAAAATCAGATGCCTATGGAGTTTATCATACTCCATAAAACAGTAACAAACACAGAAAATCATGAGAGTGAGAAAAAAGTCCCACCAACTCAGGAGTAAAAATTAAAAAGCCCCGAGTCCAGCAAAAGAGCTGGAGGTCTCTAAGGTTAAAGGGAATTGGCACAGAAATGACAATTCTCCCTAACAGAAAGAACCCCACTAGACTATGCGTAATGCATCTTGTAAACTCAAGTCTTTGGTTCCTGAAACACGTTTGTATGAAATGGATACGATCAAGGCTCCCTCGGGAGGCTTTGCATGTACACAATGTACACACATCAAGATAAATCTTGTGGCTCATTTCACAACAAGGTCCTCACCATGGTTTTCTATGACAAGAATTGGCTAGCTAAACCACAGAACAAAAATCACAATTTTTAGTGTGCTATGCAGAAATGCAATAGAAGGAGGCAATCCTGAGTATGATCTCTGGCCTGAAGGGGGCTAAAATCTACAGTGAGACATTTCCATAAAGTGGGGAAGTAGTATGGCCAAGATCCTAAGATTAAAAAGAAAGTTTGGGCTTCCGGCTACATTCAAAGGCATTTTATTCATGTATATATCCTTCTTAAAAATGCTCTCAAAATAGTATATACCCCTCTTTGCAACAGAGAATCCTGTAACTTTGAGGTGAATGGGGTACTAGTTGTCTCCATATAGTTGAATTGCTCCTATATGCTGGTTTATCTCCCTTATACGAGGTTTGGGCTGGGTTACGCCTGGTGACATACAGATTGGTGTGGGTGCGTGTGTTTGGTGTGTGTTGTGCGTGTCGGTCCGCCCCCCAGGAGTTGTTCCTCAGGGAGAACCCTATTACCCATTTGCAAACTAATACAGACATAAAACGAAGGATGCAGGACAAGCATGTGAGCAGATAAGATTGTTAATCAGATGCAAACAGGTCATGGTCGTTTGTAGGGTGAAATCCATCGGTAGAAGCATTTTAGGCTCCAACTTTTAGATTTATTTTCCAATGTATGCATGCCATTTTTGTTTAAGTAAGGGTACTTCAGATTGTGTTTCTCATTTTATTTATTGGTTAGTACTGACAATTCGAGGACAGAATGTATTTTTGAGGTATTACATTGTTGCCTGGGAGCGCTGTGGTAAACTATTCGAGAATGTACTGTTCTGTTTCCAACAACAAATATGCATGTATCCATATTCTCATAAAGCACCCACTCCACGGTTTCTACCCTGGCCCCTTCACCAGGGAACTTTCTCCTGGTCTTGATTAATGGGTAATTTGCATTAGATAGTCAAAGGGTCTGGTGATTTTGCAGTACAGAAATAACATATTTACCCACTGTGCATGTTTTCAAAGGCCTTCCTTCATTTAGCCAGTAAACAGTTTAGTGGGTTAATGAAACTGCTACATAAAAATAAAATTGGCTCATGGATGATTTTCCCTGCAGAGCGTACTCTACTCAGCCTTTTATCATTCAGGTGTTGGAGGAATTAGAATCAGTGGGTCTGTTTTTAAGGAACATTTAATTTACAGTGCTCCTAGGTCCAATGGCAATAGTGGCAAGTTCCATACTGAACCAAATTCCAACTAGCCTTACCTTTGCCTGAGGTTGTCCCTATCTGCATTCGTTCCTCGTCTCTCTGGCATCGTTAGGAACCAGTGGAACCACTCATGGTTGAAGATTAAGGCAATCCCTCTTCTCTTGCTGTTCATTCTGTATTCTTCTGCTGGATCGAAACGTTCACGTCTTTATTGAAAAAAAGGAAAGCACAGATCTTTGGAATTAAATGTATTCTGACATACAGGACCAAAATGTATAATCGTGCAGCATTTGGCCCGCATACGAGTGTGCTATTGACTTGGTAGTACCTGTAGCATTGCATGCATCAGAACATAACGGCGACAGCTGCGTTGGTCTTGCCTCCATCAACAGCAATACAAAACCGACACCCACTAGTCCACCATTTCATAAAACAGCACTTCTGTGAGGTGATCACTTGAAGTACTAGAGATACTGTGTATGCTACATTGGTAAGGAGAATTTATTTTATGTCAATTCATCATATGTAGTCAATGATTGATGCTCACCTTGGAACAGTAATTCCTCCTTATTCTAAATCTTTAATCTGAGAAACCGCAAACTTTGTGGAATACGACAATGAAACGTATTTTGCAGTTTTGTCATTTTTAATTGTGATTTGTTTATGCATTGGGGCTTATCACTCTTTTTTCAGTAAGAGGAGGAAGTGGATATTTTATTCTGTGGCTTGCACGTGACATTAGGATTTAGCTAGGAGGGGTCTCAGCGTATTTTATTTGTTGTGTTGACCGAGTGCACGCTGTTAGAGAGCCATTGCAAAAGACGTGAAAGGGTTACACAGGGGCAAGAATGACAGTAGATAAAAAAAACAAATTAGAATCCAGGCAGCATGCATATTGAAAGAAGTAGGGTTCAGACCTTTGATGTATGTGCCAAAACAGCCTTGTAACAGAACAAAAGACAAGAGCTTTGTGCCCAAAACATTCTTCCAACACAATGCCTGCATCTCAGAAAGAGTCTGTTTTAGAGGCCAACGTTACACCTCTGGTTTGGCAAGAGGGCAGGAGCAAATTTGGTAGGTAATAAGTGGCATGGCTATGGAGGTCCTTGTGACCAAGAAGTGCGGTTTTAATTCAACACGCTGCTTTATGTGGTGCTAGAGCAGTACCATCAGTGCTTGCAGGCTACGATTGCTCCTTTTCTGTTCGGTGATGTGGCAGGCAGAGGTAGTTTTTTGAACGTAGGACCTTTCCACTGTGTTTGTTGGATGTCCATTTGACAAAATCAGAATGGTATTGGGTCATCTCTAAGGTGCTCAGCCCAAGGAGGCAATTACTATTTGCTGTGGAGGTATTCTATCACCCTACATAGGTTTTCGGGAGTAGGTCAGTGGTAATTGTAAAGTTTGGCTTCACAAAGGGTGCAAGCCATTTGACCCCGTTGGTAGCTTAATGTGTCTTATTGGTAGTCACTGGGGTACCAGAGCATTTCTTTTTAAATCCTGCTCCCAGCCATTGTATAGTTTAGGGCTCCCATTGTTCAGGGCAACCATGAGGTGCCCTCAAAATGGCTGTTCTGACCATGTGGGCTCTTTGTGAACCCGCAATAGCAACCTCCATTTTGGTCCTGACTGGTGTAGCGCAGTATAGGTCCCTGGGCTCTACCTCTCACTTCCTGTGAGGGTGGCTAAGTGGCTGTCCGAGTGACCAACCAGAATGGTTGGTAATCTGACTGTGCCCCTGGACCCCTTTAATCATTTGTGCAGTGATATTAGGGATCTGCTGTGCCAATGCTTCTCTCTCTTTTGCTGATTGTTCTGGAACTTGGAGGCGATAGGTCTGCCAACGGCCTGAAGGAGTTTCACCCCTGCTTTCTGCTTTCCACGTTTGTGTGAATTGTAAAGTCCTCTCTTGGTGAAACCTGTGCAGTGGTGTGGCTTGAGAATATCCTGGATCAGGTTTTCTGCTCCTGGAGGTCTAGTAGGGGCATCCCAAAAACCTCTGCAGTCTTCCCACATCTACTGGGTCGAGCCCTCCGCACTGGAACTTGTTTCTGGGCTGTTTACGGCTGCATCCAGCCATTTCCCGCCAGGATCTTCTGCTTGGCTGCGAGTCACTGCTGGTGTACAGAAGTGTAACAAGACTTCACCACCCTGCCAAATATACAGCTTACGTCGTCCGAGGCTGCCTTCAGCCATTATCAGCATCCTGGGATTGTTTCCTGCTGTGCTGCCTTCATATTTTGTCCACTGACCTGCCCGGACCCATCTTTGCATTTTCCCTCGCATTTGCCGAGTCTTCCTTCACGAAATCTCTGGTGCAGGCTTGAAGTTGGACATTGTGGGAAGGTTTTTTTGTTTCTTTTCTGGGTAGTCGCTGGCTCAGTGTGCAAGCCTGTGGGTACTAGATCCTGTAAATAGCACCTGGAAAGAAAGCCCAGCACCTATCAGGTTTTTTTAGTGGTGCTGGAGCTGTTTTCATAGAAGCCATTAACAAGAACACTTACCTCTGGGTCCTGGGGTGGGCGATTATTCATAATAGTTAACCAAAGGGGTCCCTCTGGTCCTGGGTTAAGATTTCGGATGCAAGTCTCTACCCATTTCCCATAGACTTCTATTGGGGGTCCTCCTGCTCTGCTGCATCTTCTGGTTCGTTCACCGACCTCTGGAACTGACACTCTTCGTTGGGGTCTCTTTTGGCCTTCCTTGGGATTGTGGAGGCCACGCCTGTGTGGTAGAACTGACTTACCTCTACTAAAGCAGATGACCCATTGACTTCAATCTCATCGTTTCCTATGGAACTTTCAACCTACCCTGGAACTCTAAATTGACTTGGGAGTACTTACCTGCTGCTGGATATTTTTCCTGGATCCACAAGGGGGTTCAGTGAGCTCTTGACCACATATGATCAGTTGAGTACTTAGTTGCGATTTCTAATAGCAATGGTCTTCATTTCTCCCATGGGAAATGTAGTTTTAGCATTGCAGCCAATTTTGTGGATCTATGTGATCACTGCGCACCCGAAAATCCCACATTCGGAAATCCTGAATGCAAAAATGCAAGCGCGCAGTGACCACATAGATAGCAGTGCCATTGTAGAATGGCACATTCCTTGCAATGCAAGTGCAGGGCACACCCCTGCAAACCCTGACCCAGTTATACCAGACAGGTGAGGGGTGGGGGGACACCCACACAACCTCCAATCTCCATGAGCAACATAACAGGGTTGTGCGATTTCCATTTACTGCAAATGCGCAGTAAACATGCATTCTTTATTTGTTTTCAGTATCAGATAAGAATTTTGTGACACTGTACATATTTGTTTCCTGATGATCCCTTTGGCTACCCTCCCTGGCTGTGATTGATTATTAGGTGTGGATTTGCATGCCTTTTAATGACATGTCCTAGAGGGTTATTTTAGAATATTTTACTGCTGGTTAATACATCTACTTCCTTTCTGCTTATAGCTACCTTTATATATTAGATTCTGACCACAGGGACCAGGGCCTTCTCATATACCTCCTGCTCCTGCGTTTTGTTTTGTGGTGCTCTGGTTCGTCTCAGCCTCCTGTTAATTTATGTTGGGCGCCTACCTTTGGTAGTGAACCCACACATAGACAGTGGGTAAGGAGAGGCCTTTTTAGACATTACTGTTAAAAAAAAAACACATACTGCGTTTCTTGATAATGTCCATTATATTGCATGTACTTATTTGACCCATTAGATTTTTACATGTGATTTAATAAAATATATATGTGTTTACAGTATATCAGTGTAATGAATTGCTAGGGATATGTGGGTGGACTCATTTACCCTTATGTCAACCTCCTAGCCCTACCTCAGAGTAAAGCCTTGTCGCTCTGTCCACGTTATGTACCTTTAAAGAGAGCTTTGGCTTCTCTTTCTTGTCAGGCGTGGTATCCCCCCCATTAAAATCCGTGGTTGCACTGCCCTCAGAGGGTGGTACAAAAACTGCCTTAACAGTAGGTTCAGAGTCCAAGTTTGTAGTGCGGGCTTTTACACATTTGACAGCTGATTTAGCCTGCTTTGTTTTGCTACAAACACCCAGACTAACAGAGCAAATACACGTACTGACATAGCGGCCACTGAAATAGATGGGGCTCGCCTTCTAACTCTTTCTATTTCCATTGCAAAGCCGAGCGACAGAAAAGGAATCCAGCAGAGGGCCGGACGTGAAAAAGAAAGGGTGAAGTAGCATATCAACTCCATAAGTGAACGTTCCTATGTTTTATCTCCTAACAATTTTTGCAACTTCAAAATGTTCATGGACCCATGATATTTGGTCCTGGTATTGCTTAAATGGAGACTCACCAGACACGACTCTTACCTTGCATCAACAGCGTCCGTTTCCGTTGTGCCCTTATCTACAACTGTAAAGAACAGGAAAAAAGACGATTGAAATCATGGTCCAATGTTAATTTGCTTCCAAGGCACTCATTACCGTTATAATCGAAGCATAACCTTCAGCATTACGAGTAAGCATGCCTCAAGCTGCCAACCGAATCCCCATAACACTGTGTGAGACATTACCTTATTTAAATCGGCCAACCAGGTCTTTAGTGCTTGTTTTATATTTAAAAAACCCATATTGTAGTACTGGAGAACTATAATTACTAGTACTATCTAGCCAGTCAAAACAAGTCTTCATTAATCCACGTGTTCTGCATCTGACATGCAGGCCTGGGTAATCTATGGTTGTCAACCACACTCGCCTCGACCATTTTCCGTTCGACTCTTGTTGTTTGCACTATCAACATAGATATAGGTGTATGTTAATGGGGGCGGTATGTGGTGAGAGAGAGCATCAGCGGGGGAGAGGGAAGTATTTGGGGAACCACCCGTTAAAAGAAAGAAAATGTGAACATCTAGCAGGAGTCGGGCAAAGGGTGATCGAACCACAGGTGTGGCTTGGTGAGTTTGCTTTAGAGCTTTAGAGAACTATGGGCAGCAAAGGCATGTGTTTATGCGCAGCAGTGAAAAGTGGGGCATGCAGAAAAGTACTCCAGGCAAAATAGTATTCCGAAAATATGGGCTTTTTCTTATTTTAGCTCTTCACAGGTGAACAACGCGCATTTGCTGAGTGATTGTTGTGATGTGTCCCTCCCACGTGTATTGCCCTTTTAAGATCATGGCCAAAGCTAATAAAAGGAGCCCCTGCAGGCACGTGCAGTAGACTGGTTGCAGAATCCAAGATGGAATGACCCGAGTGTGTCTCATGTCAGGCCTGCAGGCCCACACAGTGTGAGCCCGGCCTGCAGGCCATATTGCCATGGGGCCCTCTTGCCAGCAAGGCGGCCAGTGTCTGCATGCGCCGTGTAAGGCTCACCCCCCTACCCCCATCCAAGACCGGGTGTCCCCTGGCAACCCCCCCCCTCAAATTCCTTAAATTCCTTAAAGGCAAGAAAGACATTGGCTCTGGCACTACTTCCAGCTCAGGCACAGTCTTAGAGGCTGATAGTGAACTGACTGGATGTCACACATCGGGAATAGGCATCCCGTTTTGGTCATGCTCAAACCGACTACACCGTTCACAGGTCTACAAATTGCTGAAACAAGACACTATGAACAGGTTTGAAAAAAGCTTAAATGAGTGGGAAGAAAAACGGAAAACCTGCATACCACCAGTAAAGTGATGGCACAAATAAACACAGCGAACAGATTGGGACAAGAGAAGATATGCTGTTATTTACACTCAACCCCAATTAGAATGTTAATGGCAAAGCTGAAAGTCTCAGACACATACTCAAAGTGTGGGTTAGCAGGGGTGTGGTGGACTTGCTCTTGCATGTTCTTTCTTTGCCGCAAGGGCCATTCTGGATGGTGAATTATTTGGGAAATGGTCAATTTGTATGTGCTCTATACTGAAAGAAAGGTTTCAGGCAATGCAGGCCTGCCTCGTTTTATTTACTTTACCTACAGGATTTACTGACTTGCTTTGCCATGGCAAACCATTTAATAACCACCTCGCGTGTACACCCTCAGTTTGTGTTACTGTGCGGTCTTGTGTATATACAGCCTTGCATTATGACTACTTTAATTATGTTGCTGTTTTAAGAAAATATTTTTGGCAGATCCTCACCCAAAATGCTGTCAGAGCCAGTGGTCTTTGTGCCAGCAGCTATACATGTTACAGTGTTTAATAGGTTATCGGGCTGCAGAGTGAAATGGCCGAAATCCAAAATAATGGAGGACTTCCTGGGCACCAACCCTAAAGTGTTTAATGACTGGGGTATTGGATTGGTTGACACCCAGATTAAATATGTAGGGACAATATTCCCTTGAAAAATCACAAACATACCACAACACTGCACCCCTGCTTATTTTTTCTATATATTTGTATTTCTAAATTTGAAATGTATTTTAGATAATTTGACGCAACTTTTTATGAAACTTGGTCTGGGAAAAATGTTTAACTTGCTAGAGACGCATTTGAAACTGGATGTGCTGATCGTCTTGTTTCGCCATATCCTAGACGGGCTGTCTCTGCCTCAGGGTGAAAACTATGGATTAAGAAAGGGCTGGGCACTTCTAATTTTAAGTTGCTGGTAATCGGATAAATGCCTCCTGGGGGGGCGGGGGGGAGTGGAGGGAGGGGTGAACTGGCTATGAGTGGCCTCCACATCTCGAGTCATACGGTTGTCGTCTCCAAACCATCGGAGACATTTTTGGGAATATTACGATGGGTATCGTGACGTGTCTGCCATGGTTAAATGTCAAAACTATGCATATGTTGCCACCTTCCCATCTGCCTTCAGCCAACACACCGCTATCCTTCCCGCAGGGGTGGGGGGTATGGCCTTCTGGCAAGATGTGTCTCCAAGTGAAAAACTAGAAAACAAAGGTAATGAAGGAGGAAAAGAAAAGAATGGAAACATTTAAAAGAAAGCTAGAAAAGTGTGAAAGAGTAAAAGAGTAGAAGAGATAGGGAACAACACAGTGGAAGAGCAACAGAAAGAGCACATGAGAAGGAAAGTGAATGAAACAGCAACAGAAAGTAAGTTTGAGGGTGAAATAAAGCGGAAATAAAGAGCAAAGGAAAAAGCAAAAAAAATAGCAAAAGAAACTGTGAAAGAAAGTGATTGAGAAAAGATTAAAAGAAAATAGTGAAAAGAAAAAACAAAGAGGAGCAAAAGAAAGTGCATTAAAGGAAAAGAAAGGCAAAGCAGAAAGAGTGAAAGAAACCCAGAGTTAGAAAACAAAAACTGAACGTATGAGCAAAACAGTGAACAAAAATAACAAAGGCAAAAAAGTACTAGCATAAAAATATCGAAAGGACATTGCAAAATGGCAAGAAAAGAGCAAGCAAAAGAAAGAGAAATACATATATGCGTTCGGTGAAAATTACACTGTAAAAGTATGTGAACAGGTTTTCTCTTGCACAGTTGGCAGACCAGAGACATGTCTTTGAGACAGGATATTTCTTGAAGATATGTGTTCCTAGAGGTCATTAAATCATTCACCTTGTGGCAAGTTTAAGGACACATTTAATAAACCCAAGTTCATTGCAGACTCAAACTGCACCGGTGCCAGAAGGAATGAACTAGGAGACGGGTCTTCTCCTACGTCCCAAGACTCTGGAACCACCTGTCTGTCAAAATCAGACCTGCCCCTTTGCATCTACAGTTGAGGAAGGAGCTCAAGACCAGACCACACACCCTCCATGCCCCACCCTACCCAGGAATGGGTGACCTGCTCCTCACAGGTTCTTCCCCTGGTTGCTTGTAGTTCCCTAGCTGCCAAATTGCCTGCACTACCCCTTCCTGGGAGTCAGCTCTGCGCTCCCTTGTTTCACCGCTTCGGTCACCATGTTTCCCCCCCTATGATTGTAAAGTGCTCTGTTGCTTCCCGAAGGCAGGTCCATGTTAAATAAATAGCATAATAATAATAATTAAATGCTGCTCTCCTTTAGTCCATTTATAACACATTATCACGGGTAACAGTATGTTTTGCATGTGTTGTTATTCTCCGAAGTGGCACTGTAATTAATGTTTTAGAAAATATTGGATTGGAGTTCGACTTAAAAATGCCTTTGGCACGAGCATTAGCTTCTGGAATAAGGTCAAAGCTATTTTGTGCTGACGTTTCTCTGTTGCCACACAAACATTTGGCTAGGGAAGGGCCATGGATTAAACAGGTCACCGGTAACATCCAATCAGCCTGAATGATGTTTATCTTTTCAAAATAGTGCGCAGTTCAGCAGATGACCAGGCAAAAGCCTTTAGCTCCCGTTTATTCAAGAAATACATAAGCGAGCAAAATGTGCAGTAGGAGCAATATGCATCTGCAGGGTGATGCAAAGTCCTGCATATGCACCTGCATGGTGATTCACACAGCGTTCAATATGCACCTGCAGGGTGATGCAAAGTGCTGCATATGCACCTGCATGGTGATTCACACAGCCTTCTATATGCACCTGCATGGTGCTTCACACAGCCTTCTATATGCACCTGCATGGTGCTTCACACAGCCTTCTATATGCACCTGCATGGTGCTTCACACAGCGTTGCATATGCACCTGCATGGTGCTTCACACAGCGTTGCATATGCATTTGCATGGTGCTTCACACAGCGTTCTATATGCACCTGCATGGTGCTTCACACAGCGTTCTATATGCACCTGCAGGGTGATGCACAAAGTGCTGCATATGCACCTGCATGGTGCTTCACACAGCGTTCTATGCACCTGCTTGGTGCTTCACACAGCCTTCTATATGCACCTGCATGGTGCTTCACACAGCGTTGCATATGCACCTGCATGGTGCTTCACACAGCGTTGCATATGCACCTGCATGGTGCTTCACACAGCGTTGCATATGCACCTGCATGGTGCTTCACACAGCGTTGCATATGCACCTGCATGGTGCTTCACACAGCGTTCTATATGCACCTGCATGGTGCTTCACACAGCGTTGCATATGCACCTGCATGGTGCTTCACACAGCGTTGCATATGCACCTGCATGGTGCTTCACACAGCGCTCTATATGCACCTGCATGGTGCTTCACACAGCGCTCTATATGCACCTGCATGGTGCTTCACACAGCGTTCTATATGCACCTGCATGGTGCTTCACACAGCGTTCTATATGCACCTGCAACGTGATTCACAGAGCACTGCATATGCACCTGCAGGGTGATTCACACAGCGTTATATATGCACCTGCATGGTGCTTCACACAGCGTTCTATATGCACCTGCATGGTGATTCACAGAGCGCTGCATATACACCTGCATGGTGCTTCCCACAGCGTTGCATATGCACCTGCATGGTGCTTCCCACAGCGTTGCATATGCACCTGCATGGTGCTTCCCACAGCGTTGCATATGCACCTGCATGGTGCTTCCCACAGCGTTGCATATGCACCTGCATGGTGCTTCCCACAGCGTTGCTTATGCACCTACATGGTGCTTCCCACAGCGTTGCATATGCACCTGCATGGTGCTTCCCACAGCGTTATATATGCACCTGCATGGTGCTTCACACAGCGTTCTATATGCACCTGCATGGTGATTCACAGAGCGCTGCATATGCACCTGCATGGTGATTCACACAGCGTCGCATATGCACCTGCATGGTGATTCACACAGCGTTGCATATGCACCTGGATTAAGTTGCGCCTTCTACACTTGCGTGAATTTGGCCCATTTACTAATGCAAACTGCAAATCACCAGATGCAAATCCCTAGAAGTGCTACTTAACACGCAAGCTGAAAAGTGAAATAGCCTTTTTTTAATAAAAAAAAATAGTGAATCAGATTCTTTTTTTTTATTTATTGTTTTTTTTTTAAGTGTCTAACCAGGTCACATGGAATCCAGCACCAATTGGGATCAGAGGGCATCTGGAAACCAGGGATGCTCAGCAACCCTGTTAAGTGCTCATTGAAGGTGCTAAACTGGGGATTTTTCAGAACCCCTGTAATTCCTTCCACTGGCCAGGACAAGTATATGGGGCACAGAATAGATTTCCCCCTAGTCATAGTCCTTATTGGAGAACCGGGAGTCTGGGGTGGGGTGGTCCACGGTCTGCAACTCCTGCATTCAATAGCAAGACACCCAGGGCCAAGGAATGATAGGGATTTGGTCTCAACCAAGCATCTCAGTGGAAAGTTCTCACAATTCCCCCAGACCAGTTAGTGTGAGAACACACAGAGCAGGACCATGCATTCCTCCCAAAAACCCTCAACATCAGTTTGGAGGTATCAAACTCCCTCTCACCATTTGGCAAAACAGAGCATGCGTGACTTCTACAGCTTCAGCCAGGAAGGGAACTGAAGAATGAAGGAACGCCAATATTTAAGATATATGTCCAATCCCACACGAAGAGTTGCCACACTACACCCATCACTCCTTTGCAGGAAACCTGTTGGCACTTGCAGAACTTGCAAGAGACTTAGCCCAGAGTTACAGCATCAGCTGGGAGACACAAGTCCTGATATTACAACTACAGGAAACCATAGCCACGCTGGGGAGCTCATGACAAGCAACTCCCCCTGGTGCAGCACAATGAATGATTAGATACACCTACAGTGTATGCAAGCGCTCAGTAACGCTTGCCAAGTCAGCAGTAACGCTCCAGCTCCTTTAGACAATTTACACAGGTAAGTTCACAAATACTATATTCTAGACCGAAAATATACACTAGGAAATGAAATGAGCAGGTGATAATATTACATAACACTCAATTATAAACATATATACAGTCACCTTTCGGTTCTTAGGAATGCATTCAACAAATATAAAGTAAGTAGGGATGTAGTAGAATGGAACAAAGTCACATGAAATGTGCCCTAAATGCATAAGGCCAATTCCTCGGCTGAGTGGGGCCTTGTGCCTACCTTGTGCCCAAAAGTCACAAAGCTTCTTCTTGGGAAAAGGGTCTGATGTTGGAAGAGTTGTTGTGTTGGTGAAACGTTCCAGAAGATTTTAAAAAATGTTACTGGTAAGTTTCAGGTACAGCTACTTTTAGACACGATCAAGAAGCGATGCGATGGAATGGAATTACACACGTTCATTCTATGGTTCATTCTAGGGAGAACAGGGGGGAGACGAATGCGTTGCGATTACTCAGCCCCCCTGACTGCGATTTTTCCAGATGACTCGATGGGTCATGTGGGAGTCGTTGGAGGTAGGTTTTCCTGCTGTTGGTTCCAGCGAGATGGGCACGGTCAGTTCCAGGAGCAGAGTGCAACCCTTGGTGATGAAACAATGCAGAAGGCACCGACTCAGACCTCTTCAGGACACTTGACCAGACAGGGGAAGGCGAGTTCCAGCGACAGCCACCATACAAAGAAGACAGCAGGCTTCCTTCCAGTGGCGGTTGAAGAGCTTCCAGAGCAGGATCTCTCAAAGCTGGGAGGATGAAATTCATCAAGCAGGCGACTTACACCACAAGCTGGTGACTATCGAAGTTCCAGTGGAAAATGCGGAACAGCAACAGTTCTAGCAAGGTTGCCCACTGGAAAAATGGTTCGTCCACCGGTGGTCCAGGGGCACGTCTGCAGGCTCAGGATGGCTGGATCCTCGAGAGCACACGGGTTAAAGCCCCACACAGGGCCTTTGCAGATCAGGTAGTCCAGCAGGGCTTCACTGGGCCAAACACAGGAAGGGATGCTGAGCCTCTTCAGGAGTTGTGCATGGATCTTCAGTCGGCTGCTTCACTACACAGGATGCTTGGCTCCAATGCTGATCCGAAGAAGTGGCTGCAGGAGTCTTCTTATCTGCAATCCTGGCTGGAAGCAAGTTACCACCTTGCTGGGCCAAGCACATACAAAGGCATCAATAGGCCGCGAAAGCAGCAGCAACATTTCCATGCAAGTGAATGACCTTATATGGGATTTCCTGACGCAGGAAGAAGGCCACACAACAATATGGCCAGAAAACGAGCACAATTACTGTGGTTTGGCAATTTTAGGGCACTAACCAGGTTTATTAGCCATACCCAGTAAATGCAAGTGCGCACACTCGAAATAATACAAAAATTTGAAAAATAGAAGCTTGTCTTTAGTAGGTACATATAAAAGTAACCAAAAATCCCAAGTGTAAAAGAGTAGGGTGATACAAAAGTATCCCCACTGCACTGTATTGTAAGATGCTGGGTGCACTGTTTACAAGTAATTGTTATGTAGGATTTTCATAGAAATGGTAAATCTGCCTGACCTGGGTCAACCCCAGATCTTTTTGCTTGCATACCTCTGAGTGGGAACCTTTTCCCACACTCACAGAATCTTTTACTATTTATGGGCGTCATTTGTTTGACTCACTATAGTGTCCTTTTAAAGTTATCCTCTTTAACAACTTTTTGGCAATAAGTGCCTGTTGTTGCTGGGTTGCTCTAGGGGCTCTACTTTTAACTTAATCTGGCTAACCATGAGAGAACTACAGTTTCCAGGGGTAGAAAGAATCTTTGGATCCCTTTTACATTTTATTTTTTGTAACCAGCACACCCCACCTTAGAGGGAGTGCTGGGGAGATACAATGTATCCCTTTTCACACTAAAACTGTAACAGTTCTGTTAGAGGGACAAGCTTACCTACAATGGCTGGTGGCAGTGATACCTTGTATTTATTTGTTGCACCTTTACCGCGGGCTGTGTGCACAGCTGTAGTAAAGGCACCCAAGGGTGCTCATTTTACCAAAATGGCCAGTCTTCTTTTTTTGCCATTTTAGTGTCTCTTGTCCTTTTATTGTTCCTTCCCCTGACATCCAGAGTGGGAAATTCCTTTGTGTGATTTTTATCTTCCCCACCCAGGCTCCAGTCTGTCTGGGAAGGCACGAAGCAAGGGAGGAGTCCAAAACTCTGCAGCTGTTTGTCTTCCTCCTAGCCTGAAGGGCGACAAATCCCAGTAGGGGGCTAGCGCCCCTTGTTGTAAAATGTAGGATGAGTTGTGCTGTAGTTCCTGTTAACTACTGTGAACCTGGAAGCTGAAGACAAGTCGACCACTGGAACTGAAACCGAAGAGGATGGTTAAGGAAAAGCAGCCGAGACGATTTCCAGCAACCGGAGAGCCTGCTCTCTAACTGGACCCTGCTGTAGCCCCTCCTTCCAATCGACGTGGGGACTTCAAAAATGACGATCCTGACCTGGAGCCTGGTGAGACCCACTAGACTAACTGAAGAACGGTGGACTGGAGGGTTGCCCAGAGCAATGCCAGTGGTTACGATTCATTCTAAAACTTCCAGCCATCACCTCTTTGTTTTTGCTTTGTCACCCCGAGTGGGACGGGTATGCCCAGACGTGGGTCCCGCGCCTGCTGGGCCTAGAGACCCAAGCTACTCCTCACTGATGAGCCCCAACAAGGGCGAAACATGTTTGGGGATGCTTGTGGTCTCGTGCAGAAGGAATGTGACCTAGCAGTTCGGGCTGGACTGCCCCTTTTGGGGTGGGGCCAAGCCCGATTTGCATATGGTCTTTCCCCTTCTGTAATGGCTTGGCATGTGAAGAACAGTGGTCTGGGGGATTGCCCAGAGCAATGCCAGTGGTTAAGATTCATTCTAAACCTTCCAGCCATCAGCTCTTTGTTTTTGCTTTGAGACCCACTAGACTCAAGAAGACCTGCATTTTGAGCCATCCCACTCTATGCTGTGACCTTGCAGGGCTGCAATACCCCAAAACCCTGGGATCTCGAGCCATCGTGCGGTGCACGGTCTTCTGAAAATACGAAATCTCGCTGAAACTTCGTGAGCATCCTGGTGTATCTCCAGAGACACGAAAGTCCCCTCACCAGAGTGCTGGACCTTTTTAACAACGAGAATTCAACCACGATTTTCTGTCTTCTTCTGTGCTCCTTGAAAAGGCCCCAAATCTGCAGAACATCATTCAGCCATGAGGAAAACCTTGCCTAAAGCATTCTCCTTTGCTTCCTGCTACAAAGTTCCTTCTTAAGTCTTGTTTTCAATCACCACGACAAGGAATCCACTGACCGGGTATTTGGATGCAGATCCTGAAGTCCTCCTGCTGCAAAATCTTCAATGCTGATGTAGTGTGTCGACTTGGGTATGTACTTACCTTAAGTGTGTTAGGATTTCTGTGTACCTGTGGGGCGTTTTCTGTGATTGGTAGGCCTCTCGGCCAGTGCACCCAGTCCCACTGCTAGAATCCTGCTAGGGTGTCTTCTGTGAAGGCCCTGGCCCCTCTTCTAAAACTAGAAGTAAAGAACTCACCTGTTTGCCTAGCCTTCCTGAGGAACTCTGACTTTTGCTACTTAAGAACCTATTCTGACACTGCCTGTTGGTCACTAGATCCTAGTGGCCCCCCTTCTGCCACTGAGAACACTCGTGCTCCAAGAATAAGGGAACAACTTTTAAGGGATTGGGCCTTTTGCCTAGAAAAGAAAATAAGTATTTAAAAGTTACTTACTTGTAAAACAGTTGGTTGGTAACTAACTCTAGGAGTCAAAAGTTACAGAAGTTCTTAATTACCTTGGATGTATGATGCACTATGAAAGGTATGGTTAACATCTTTCTTTCCTTAGAACATATTTTGCCATTCTAATAGAAAGTAGATGTGAAGTTATATTACTCACCTGTGATTAGGTTGTGCCTCTTCCCAAAAATAATGTGTTGGTTTCACCAGATTATTCCTGTTAGGATCATTGTAGGAGTGTCCCCCAACTGGGTCTTGCTTCCCCCGACTTGCTGCTAGCCTGTCCAGAATAAGTCTGCCTTAGGTTTTACCTACCTAAAATAACTTTCAGTCATTCAGTAAAGTGTAACATTGGGGTTTGCTTTCACTGTGCTGTTTAGACAGACACGAAAAAAGATTTGGTTCAAACTGTCCCTAATAAGTCATACATAAATTACCTGTATAGCTGGGAAAGATCGAACCTGGATTTCTTTGTGAGATTAAAAAGGTATATGTGTTTTACTTACCTTGAGTTTGCTGTGTGTCATCAAAAATAAGTTACAAGAGTTACCTGCTTATCTCAATCTATGTTTCATTGATCTCAAAAGCACCTGTAATTTAATATTTATCCTAGTATAACTGTGTGCTGTCACAAAAGTAGTTGTAGGTTTTTGTATATTGTCCAGTTGACTGATTATGTGATTTGTTACTGAGCCACATTGTACAACTGGTAGGGTCTACTGCCCTGGCATTACTGAATTTAACTGTGAAAGTAACCATTGTTTTTTACTTCCCAAGAATAGGTGTGACATATACTGAAATGGTTTTGACTTCCCTAGAACTACGGTTAGGTGTTCCAAATAAGGTTTATGCTTTGGTCTGTGCACCTTCAAGCATAGTGTTGCGTTTTGATCATTGCGATTACACATAATGTGTGATATTTACCCCTAGATTTATCTGGACCTACCTGTATTTAAATACATCCTTTATGTTTACATTATATAGTGTTTCAGTGTTTCTTTGGACCATTTGTATTACAATCTCATCTGTACTGTTCCTACAGCTCTCTCCCTTGTAAAATAAGGCTGGCTGCTCTGTCTATGCTACCATGAACTCATGTGGTACAGCCTTATACTAAGAGTGGAGTCTTGTACTGCCGAGTTGAGCCTTTAGTTGGACTCATAAAAATTGTCCTAACACACAGGATACAAACAAGACCACCTGAGACAATGCAGAATAATGCAAAATATATGTTAGCAAGGTTCCGGATGTGCTACTGCTTCAACATGAAAGGTTTATGTACACTGTGGAGATTCCCTAGAGCAGATAGGCTGAATTTGTAGAAAGTTTGACGGGCAGGCGTCTGGGTACAGCAGGGGATGAAGTACATAAAGGTTTCCACTGCATCATGAAGGGAGTCGGACAAGAGAAGTACTTATACATCAGACTTGCCGGCAGTTTTTAATAGCAGAAGGGCACAGGACCACATTAAATTATCTATGCAATTGTACCCGCACCCTAGTACAGAATGCAGTCCAACGTAGGAATAAGAGAGTATGTATTATATATACCTTTTGCGTCTTGAGCCCGTTTACTGTCGATTTCAGTGTTCCCTAAAGTGTAAAACAAAAAGAGTTATTTCCTATGCATATAATTAAATTATTTCTCGTCTAGCTAGTACACTATCTGAATAATGCAGGTGTATGTGCTTACATAATTAACAAAAAGACAATTCTATGTGCAGCTGAACACCCAATTTCTTTGTAGCCCATTTTAGTTTTTGCCCTGCAGAACCAAACCGTGGATTGCTCTGAGAAGCAGGGCCTATTATGTGGACACACAATTTTACTATTTCAAAATCAAAGGTAACATGCACAAATATATATTGAAAATAAAACATATTCAATCCAAAACTTTCATCCATTATAATTTTCCTTGAATAGAAAAAAAAAAAGGTTTTGTTTCAATGTGAAGGAGTTTTTCGAACAAGTTATCAAAAAAGATTGCACGTGAAAAGCCACAGCAGGTCAAACTGGTTGAATTGTACTTCCTCTCTAAAGCACAGACTTGGCATTGTGCTGCCCTGCGGCATAAGGAAAGATCACTTACTCATTGGGTTTGAGCCTTTCATGCTCGTGTTGCGGCACTTAGGGCTGGTACCATTAGGGGAGTTGCTGGAGAAACGTTCTGCTGGTCTAAATTTGGAAAGCCTCATCCAGTAGAGCAAAATGGCGCAGTGAAGCAGGTGTCTGCTGTATGCCCAGAGCCTATTATGCAGTCCCTGCAGTGACAACGCACTCTAGGGAATGGCGGTGTCAGGGCGGCACGCTTTGCTCATGAGCCGAGATGGGTACATCAACAGACTCCATGAAACGGAAGTTCTCAGTCAATAGAAGCAAGAGAGGTGGCCAATGGTCTTGACCAACATGTCGCAAAACCAGGAGGGGGCCCTACAGTGCTAGCAGATCAAACAAATACATGTTCTCTTCAAGACAACTTTCCTAAAGACATACTCATTGTTAGAGGGAGGTAAGGCAGAAGTAAGAAGTGTTGTGCTGCACCGCCACAATCTCCTTGAAACATGCTCTGATGGATTACATCAAAATTGGCTCTGCATATGTATCTGGAAACGCGCTTGGATATAACATTCTAAACAAAATATACAGTAATCCAAACCACTAACATTTTCTGGTAGAGGCTTTGGAGTGCTAGATCTAAAGCAATGTACTTGTACGTCCTGCTCCCCACCTACAGACTACTGGGATCATCAAACCCTCAGTACCGAGAATGGAGCATTTCTGGGAAAAATCACTATGTGCAATGGAGTGCCTCCATATGCAGGCCTCACTATGCAGAGATACCGGCTTCCACCGCAGGCCTGTCTCCCTGCTGGACACCTCTTGTAAACCTGTAGGTTTGTTTTCCTTTTTGAATACGTGGGTTCTTCTACAAATGTTCTGGCGTTCTACATTGGGGAGGTTGCTCACAACAACCGGCTTCCTGAAAGGTCTTTTTAGCCGTTTATGCCTCAACAGACTGGATTTAAGCCATGCCAGGAAGGCCTATCACCAGGTTTATGATGCTGATTTCTACAATATGAATCTACAGGGCCGCGACATCAGTGCTGTTGGCGTAAGTGTGCTCTTTGATCCTCCCTTTCAGTTCAGGCACTTAAGCACCGCCTGCACGGTTACAGGGAGGTCTTCAACACTGCAGCCCCTAAGGATGTTCAACACTTTGATTCAAGAAGGAAACAAGTTGAGTAAAGCTGCGTTTTGAAATCTACCCGAGCCCCAAACCTTCATTTCTGGACAAGTTGCCAGTAACTGTTTGATTCAACGCTCTCGCTGAGGTGCAGACTAGGCATTATTTCAGAAATACCTATGGGTAGTCTGAATTTCCCAGCAATGTCAGAATCCCCAAAAGAGCTTTATTTTGGTTTGGTTTACCTTGGAGGCCGAAGTAGTTGAGCACAGACAGCAATCGGAAGACTGAGACACACTTTTCAAACTCCACCTCTTGTACCCGTGCCAAGACCAAACTTTAAATTCCCAGGAGATCCTAATGAGGAAGCCTTGAGAAAAGCTAAGCGCCTCCACTACAAACTGGAAGAGGTCATAGCAGGGATTTTAATGAAACCAGAGGATGGTGTGGTAACGAGGTTAGCTTTTAGGTTCCGGATTTTCGTTTGAGGGCAGAAAAGCTGAGCATCACTATCCAAAGGGATCTACTGAGGGTAGATTTGGAAATCTGCAAGAAGCCGGACTCCTTACTGTTTACCAACAAAAAGGTTGGATGCAAACTATAGGATTACAGTGAATGAGTCCCTAAGTATCACAGTTCAGCCTCCAGGTCAGTGCTATGTGGTCGCTGCACCACTTAATAAGGGAAAGAATCTGGCTGGCTGGACCAGGAGAAGAACAAAAACACAGACGGACAATATTGGGTTACAGGTTTACCAGAACTCCTCCCTCACATGCAGCACACGCATTCCAATGCTAAGTGGGGTGTAGTGACGATACATGGAAGGACCCGTCAGTCTTTGTGTCCTTCCTGCCAAAAGACTGACAGAAGGAGCTTGTGTCACAATTCACGAGGGAAATCAAATTTCTTTTTCCCTTCTGAATAGTGCCATAGATCATTTACAAATAGGATATGAACCTTTCGGTGAACAGAATTAGACAATGCTGTCTTATGTCAATATACCTCCTTCACAGGGCTCACAGCAACGTTTTGGACCTGCCTTTGATTGGAAGGAGCTGTTCAGCATTGAGATGAAGGAGCAGCTGTACCATTGACAAGTCCCTAGGTAAAATATCCCTTTCTGCCCAAGTCAGTCCAAGGATAGTCCCAGACATATGGGTTCCTTTCGTTCATTCTAGACCTATGGCCTACCTTCAGCAGGCAAAGAGACCAGAACAAGCAACACAAGACGTTGTTTGACTCAGGACCCTCTTTCCTCAGACCACCAAGTTAAGGCAAGGGTGAACTTGTACATCAGCAAGTGGCATAAAAAAGTCCTTTATTGCCATAGGGATCAGACTTCATTTTGCCCCATTCTTTAACCACCATCAGCAGGTATCACCAAAGCAGATGGAGATTCAGGTCTTTCTGAACGGTATTACCTAAATTGGTCATTTCTAAATGACGAATTGTACAACTGGCCAAATTCGGCCAGTACCATTTGGTCGTTTGGAAACTACCAATGTGGGTAATCACTACCAAACATGGGGAGCAGGGGTTGCGGGGGTGTCCCTTGCTCCCCATGTTTGGTAGTGATTGCCTTTTGGAGAAGCGGGGGACCAAAAATAAAAAAACAATTAAAAAGCAGATCCTGCAGCGTCGGATCAGACCCACGTACGAGGTATGGAACCCCCGCTGCAGGGTCAGATCATGCCTCGATGGCGAAAACGTAAGTAAGGGGTGGGTGAATGGGTTTTAATTGGGGCAGTTTGGGCCGCAGCAAAATTGGCTTCACAGCCAAATTGACCATGGTAATTTGGCCGCGAACAAATGTGCCACGGCCAAAACGTATACATCCTTCTGAACTTGGGTGCCACAGACCATGTTGCTGCTGTGGCAAAAAGGAGTAGGTCTTTACACACACTAAGCAGCAGGGAACAACATACAAAAAAATAAATAAATAAAACAAAACAAAACAAAACCAAAAAACACACAGGACAACAACATACCACAGGGGATCCAATTTGATTGCCAGATGATCACTGTGTGGATGATCATCACATACCTTTAACAGGACTGTGTGGGTCATTGATCTGAAAAATATACGTCTGCATATCCCTTTCTGGCACCCACGCAGTCCCTTCCCAGTATTGAGTGAAGGCAAAACCCTTACTAATGAAGGGTGCTGCCTGTAATTTTGTGTACAGATCCAGATGGTTTTACAAAGAGGATGTTGGTAGTGAACTTTGATCTAGACCAGCAGGTGAAGCAGTTCTACCTATACCTGGACGACTGAGTTATCAGAGGTTATCTTATCTGGCCCTCCTTTTTCACTAGGGCCTCTCAGCGAACTCATGGAAGACCACAGTGATCCCCACACAGAGAATTACACTGTCCGGGTCCAGGCCTTTCCCCGAGAACAGTGCCTTGAATCACTTAAAAGAATATGGGAAGAGGTCCAACTTTGGCTCTCTGGTCCCACCGGGCCTTTGGCAAATGTTACCCTGTGTCCAGATGGTCCCACATACATTTTTGCACATTTTCCAAATCTAGGACCACCTAGAGGTGAATTGGGATTAATCCAACACTACAAACCAAGAAGGTTCCGATTACCAGTGGTAAAAGATTCACATTGCAAGCTACTAGCCAGTCATAGAATGTCACTCGTCACCTCAATTCTACGCATGCACACAGCACACCATTTCTTACTCGCCAAGAGTCAATAAGCACTAGCCAATGGTTAGTGGCGAGTGCACATTTTACACCCTGCTCATCACTAAAAGAGTACTGAAGCTCCTACAGTTGTGGATGGTAGAATCCCAGCCGATTGGCAGGGGTGCCTTTTGGGCCTCCCAGACTAAAGATCCTGAAAACCATTCACTATTCAGAGTTGGCTTGAAATGCTACTCTTGAACACTGCCAGGTTCACAACATGTGGTCCCACCAAGAACAGCCCTCCACATAGGATCTTTCAAGCTCCAGGTGAGCTTTGTGACACTGAATGCATTTTCATCGTTCCCTGAAGGCAATATTGTCTAAACCAAATCTGTTATGTGAACTGACAAGAGGTAACACAGTCTCCTCAGTTATGTCCATCAGTTCAGGAGGCTCTGGTATTTGATGTTTACTCATGATAGGACAGACTTAGCATCCCAGATAGTGGACGTGGACAAATCCAGAGCAGACTCTCGGGGAATAATGAGACGGAGACAGCCTGTCTCTGTCCCTCTCTCTCTCTCCACCCCTCCGCCCCCATCTTTATGAAATTAGGCTATCTGTTCCTTGCCGTTTTGCAACGTAATAAAACTCAAGTCTCTCTGTGGCTTGTCAGAGAACCCCTCTTCCTTGGTGATGCCTAGGCATGGATGTTCGCTTATGCATTGTCACCTCTCACACAAAGTTACTCTCAAATTCAGGGTGAGCGCAAGATGTTGACTACTGCGAGTAGTTCCCAACAAGACCATGCTGCCTTTTAGAGGATGGCCTATATGCATCAACTGCTGGGCTTGGAGCCTGAAGAATTAGTCGATGGACATCAGAGCAGGAAAGGTAGTATAAATCATCTTTCCTGCTCCTTGCATCAGGCACTGTCCTTTGGTTCGAATCTGGTTGCTGTGACTACATGGATAGACCGCAATAGGTTCTACATTTCTGTCACTGCCACATATAGTATTTCAAGTGAAGGCACCGTTTATGCAGAATCCTGTGGTCAAGCATCATTTAGGGCTGCTCCCACCAGTGAAAAGGCCTTGCGCTTCATGGGATTTGAACTACGAGCCAGCAGCCCGCACCCCGAAGCTGTTCAATCACATGTCCCCGCGCAACATCAAATCCCCTACCTGGAAGTCATTAATAACCAACATTAAACCAATTACCTAATGCTTTTTCAGTCCTCCCAAATATAAGTTAGTGAAACCATAAGTTCCTGCATACGTGCAGAGGTAGTCCCTTCAATGAAATGGGGGATATCTACCTCCTCGATCCCCCCCAAATGAAGTCCAAAGGGACTTTAAAATGGGAACTAACAAAAACTCATACTCCCGCACAGATTCTGCATATACCACTGATGAGAACTGTAATTCCATATGGCAGTATAAGCAATGGTAAGACCTCCAAATTCATACTTAGGCGCAGTCTTTCATCGCCTTAGCAGGATGAACGAGCGAACTGTAGGCCCTTTCAGCCACAGAGTAGTCCACTTCCACAGTTATTTTGGAGTGTTCATCCCTCCTGCCAACCAAAGATGTTGCTTAATTTTCAGATGAATCAAGAAATCTGAGGTGGCGGGGACTCAGCTTCATCTTGATGCATACACGAAGGGCTCTAAAATGCTCTACCAACAGGACGGAAGGGTTCAGAGGCTCATATCACCAAAAAGATCTAATGTGGCAAGAAGCAAGTGTCCTTTATGGTAACAAGCTAGATCACTGGGTTAAGCGCCCGCGGCTGCCATCTGTGTGTGATTTGCAGGCTCGAATCCTGGTATGCTCAACTCATCCTTTCATCCTGCTGAGGTTGATAAAATGAGTAGCAATTTCGATTGGGTAATAATTGTATACAAAAAGCGTTCTACGTAAAGCTCTTTGGATAAAAGCGCTATATAAGTAAGAAGTTGTTATATGGTAGTCTTGTGTACTGTGAAGCATTCAAGAGTTCGAAAATAGCTTTTTTCGTAAGCATCCGTGGACGTGCTGTAAGGGCTGAAGCAGCATCAGTGGTGTTCAAACAACACCTGGTACGAGATGGACTCTGTAGAGTAGCACTTTGCTGTAGCACTTGCTCCCAGTAAGCATTACAAGTTGGACACAACCTCAGAGTCTTCTCGTCTTTTTATCTAATCATTGCTCAAGAATTTTGTTTTGGCTAAATATAGTAGCATTCTGCCATCCTCCCTGCTGGCGCTTGCTACGCAATCCAAAGCGTATAAAGGAAGCCGGACAAGACATCTCAGTACAGGTTACTCACCCTGGTAACTCTTGTATTGGGAGTCCATGTCCCATCCCATCCCATTCCTAAAGACTCACATGTCGGTGCATGAGTAACACGGGGTGGGGGTTGATAGCTAACGACTGACCTGCCCCGAGGATGGGGGGTTAGAGGGAGCGCCTTGCTGGAGCCTCAACTACGCACAGGCTTCCATTGCTTTTTGCATGAAATAGCCCATTTTCTGTACTGAGGGCACAGCTATTCCAGGGGTGTCTGGGGGAATCTTTACGTTTGAGAAAACCATTCAGCACCACTCACCTGATCACATGCTGGCAATAAATAGCGGCACAGCTATACCAGCTGGTTCTTATGTGTGTAAAATTTGGGGTTATGATAGAGTGGATCCTTTACTGAGAGCAGAGAACTAATTGACTAGACCGCTCTGTGGGACGAGTCTACATGACCCACCTGGAGACGGCTCAAGCTACTTGGTGGATCTTCTGCGTTCTCAACCTGTTCTTTGTTGGCACGCACTCTGGACCAATGAGGAGGTGAATCTGACAAAGGTGATTATTTTGAATATAATCTCGCACACTAACTGGTACAGAGTGGATTGGCTTGCCCTTGTCAGATTACACCTCCACAAGCTGAGTATGGGGGCATTCTTTGAAAATACAGCTCTGCTAAAACAGGTCCCTGCGAACACTCTGAAGAAAACAATTCTGAAGTATTTTGCCAGTGTTCAGTAGGGTGCGATGATAATTGTTATAGGTCCGAACCACTGGTTCTTACTTTGCAGGGCCAGGTTAAATGCATTACCTCCGAGGGCCATAATGGCCAGATGAAGCCATGATGCTGTATCAACAACAGACACACTGATTCACTTCGTTTTGTTTTGCCCCCTTCAAGCTGATATTAGGAGACCGTTGTTGGTCAGAAGTGAAGGTGGCATTTTGACTGGCGAGCTTTCTGAGGAAGGCTTGGGCCAAGATAACATTTGTATCAGAAACCTGCATCGCCTATGCTCTTGGTGTCTGTCCACTGAGCTTTTCAATTCTAGATATGCATGTTAAATGCCTATGACTTGCTGTTTTTATCTTTTGCAATTGGTATTTTATGTAGATTGTATTTTTGTTTGTTATTATAGTCGTGTTATATTTCTTTACTTGATTTTATGGTACATGGGGGTTCCACATATTAATAGCTAGTGTCAAAGAGACAGAATTATGTGATGAGGAAGAATTAATTATGGTCTTTTAATGTGTTGAACGACTGTCACTTACAGCATGTGCATGATTTTTGTTGTCACTGTTTTATGGATCCCTGATCCAAAATTAAAAAAAAAAAAAAAAACAACATTACAGGAGTCTACAGGAGTCTTTACAAAATACCATTCACATTCTCAAAACTTAGTAATGATTGAAATTAGTCTGACCATACTCCAAAGAGGTTATCAATATACCGTGAAATTTACAATCTAATTGCTCTCAAAATAGTATATACAGTGTTTGTATAAACTGGAGCAACATTGGTTCCCACTGATTTCACAGATGTCTGCATATAACGTTGATCACCATATCTTAAGAAAGTATTGTTATGGTAATGTGATTTATACCACACAGCGCTGCCATTCTCATGGTCTCCACGCACTCTGGTGGATCTGAAAAGAGGGCAGGGGAGGTTTTGTCAGTGGGAGGGTAGGGAGGTTTTGTCAGTGGGAGGGCAAAATATTGCTTTTGCTGTCTCTTGGTAGCTTCAGTTAGGAAAAAAAACGTCACTGTGTGTGGGGTTGGCTTCTAAGAGGTATGGGTTGGCGGCTGTTCTGGTATATGAGTTGTTTTGTGTGCCTGTGGCGTAGGTTTGGAATATGAGGCTGCTGTGATTGGGCGAGTTCTTGGAGGAGGTGGACATGCTATGGTAGTTGTGTGTGTGTGTCTCGTGTTTGGTAATTGTGTGGTGTGTATGCAGGATGGAGTTTGAGTAGCATTGATGGTAGGAATGGGGAGATCCTTATGTTGATGTTGTGTAGATAGTTTGGTTTAGACCGAGATTCCTTATGTGGTGGTAAGTGAAATTACAAACTCTTACGCTGGGCCTGCCCAGTTTGCAGAGTTGATCCAGGAGGCCAAAAGCCAATTCCATGGGTCATGGTTCATCTCTTTTTATTGAAGATGGACGTCTCTTAGACCGTAGTTTGTTATTTTATGTTGGCAAATGAAAGGGCCAGGTTTTTAGTAATTTCCTAAAGGTCAGATTTTCTTCTATTGTGCGTATTTCCTTGGGGAGGGAGTTCTAGAGTTTTCTTGTGATGTATGAGAAGGCTGATACATCATATTTCATTTTCAAGTATTCTTTGCGCTTAAGACATATGGTTTTGATGTATCTCAGGGTTCATTTTGGTCTGTAGAACGAGATTTTGTCTTGCAGGAATTCTGCTCCTTGGCCACAGATTGCTTTGTTGGTTATGCAGAGTGTCTTGAAATATGTCCTTTGTTTTGACTGGTAGCCATTCTAGGGATTTTAGTGCTGGTGTGATGTGCTCTCTGTTAATGAGTCTGAGGAGTAGTCTTGCTGCTACGTTCTCCATCAGTTGTTTTTTGGTAAGGTAGTGCAGCATTCCAAGGTAGATGCTGTTGACATAGTCTATTCCTAACATGATGAGGGAGATGATGGCAAGCGTTCTGTGTGGGAAGGTGAGGAAGGGTTGTATCTGTTTGTTTGTACGTAGATGGAAGACACATTTCAACACTACTCCGTTCACCTGGGGTTCTAGTGTTAGGTTGTGGTAGTAATATTCAGAGATTTTTAACGACATTGAAGCTTCCATCTGTTTCCCATTTTGGTAGGCCATGTATGAGTTGAGTCGACGGGGTGTTGGACTCCAACATTAATTCCGTTATGTCCGTGTTGAGTTTAAGGCTGTTGATGCACATCATCCATTTATTTGTTTAACGCGTTTGTTAAGGGTTTGGTCTAACTCACCAGTGATGTGGATTTTGTAGATGTGTGTAACTGCACAGTTGTAGAAATGTCTTTTGATGAGTTTTATGCGCAGGGTATTGTAAATGTGGAAGAGTAGTGGCGAGAGGGACGAGCCATGTAAAATCATGCATGTTGGTGTGTGCTGAGAGCGAGCTGAGTGCCCATCTTTAGAAGGCCTTAAGAGATAGGCCTGTTCCCAGCTTGAGGGTGTGCCTCCTGGAAAACACAGAATTTATTTGGAAGGCGGACTCCTATACAGTGAGCCCACAGAGTCCACTGAAGGAGACCATAGGAGGTTGGTGTTCCCCCTTCAAGTGAGACCCTTTGTCTTGCAGTTGGCGCATGAGGTCGCCCTTGCAGATCATCTTGGGACCAAGGAGAGGTTATCCATGCATTTCTACTGGCCTAAGGTGGGGGTCCAAATAGAAAGCCACTGCAGGAGATGTGCCACTTGCAAGATCTTTGGAAAAAGTGGTGCAACAATTCAGGCTCCATTGGTACCCCTCCCTGAGGTGGGTGTGCCATTTGAGAGGGTAGGGATTGACATTGTTGGTCCCCTTGACCCTCCAACATCCTCCGGCAGCAGGTATATCCTGGTGGTGGTTGACCATGCTACCAGATATCCTGAAGTCATCCCACTAAAGACAGTAACTGCCAGGTCAGTTGCTAAGGCATTACTTGGCATTTTCACAAGGGTTGGCTTCCCTAAGGAGGTTGTGTCCAACAGAGGCAGCAACTTTAGGTCCAATTATATGTAAGCCATGTGGAAGGAGTGTGGGGTCTCCTATAAGTTTTCTTCAGCTTATCATCCACAGACAAATGTCTTAGCAGAGAGATTCAATAGAACTCTCAAAAGCATGATTGGAGCTCTGGATCTGCTTCTTTTGTGGGTCCCTGCAGGTCACGGTAACCCACGAGGTGGGCTGGGACTATCTGGTCCCCATCCACACTACTGGTGCCAGGGCAGTCTGGTGTGCATGAGAACCCCAGTGGTCACTGATTGGACCACTGCTGGTGTGCATGCATTGGCCAGATCTCATTGGTGGGCAGGTGCGACCACTCGCCCTACTTTGGATATGAGGAGGGGTCCTGCCTCATTTCCATTAGATCAGTAACAGGTCAGAACCGACCTGCAGAAAGTATCCTGAAGAGCCAAGCAGACCCAAGGACGATACAGGGACATGCAGAGGAGGTTGGCACCTGAATCCCATTGTTGTCCTGGTGGAGCCCTGATTTGCGCTTGATCTCAGAAGACCTGCAAAGGTGCTTTGAACCTTTGGAGTGGTGGGGCTAATCACTCTGGATGCCTCCTGGTTGACCTGCAAGTGAGCCTGTTTGGAAGGCTGGGCCATCCAGTGGGCTGTCCAGCTCCAACTTGGGTTACCGTGCAGGAGCGTTGCCGTTTCGAGTTTTGGCTCGAGACTTTGGGGAATCCTAACTTGCACTGCAAAGCACCCTCCTACTGAACTTTGTCATCCTGGCACACTTGGCTCACGAGATAGGAGACTGCGTCAGATCACGAGAGTTGGGTGACCCTGTGTTACTGTGCGACAGTGATGGTCGCTCAATGTGGTTTTCCTGCGTTTCTTCCTGTGTCCCGAGACCAGCTTCATCTGCGTTTTATTCTTTCTTCACCCGAATCAGTATATATAGCTCATATTCCACACCGGAGTGTGTCCGCACCCGCAGCGCCTGTGCATCTGGAAACCGAACTGAGGGAGGGAAATCGAACCTCTAACGACGACCTCCAGACCTGCCAATTTAGGACCAAAACTGAGCCTTGAGTATTGAAGTCACTTACCGGTGGGCCCTTTGTTCATCCATACGCTTTTACGCATAATGGATTTATTATGGTCTTCTCTATGGCTTGGGTAACCTCTGCTTCCTGAAGTCCTCTGAAAGTCGGGAACCGCTTTGTTCATTGCAGCAGATCCTCTCCCAATTCTTGGAAATTGTTTCACCCCTTCAGAATCTTCCGCAAACTTTTTCCAGCTTACTAAAAAGATACTTTAGGCCTCATCAGTATTTGGGCAGCATGCCAGCGGTAAACCTGCAGGGATACCACCCAAAGCAATTGAAGAATACAGTTTAGCTGCATTCCTATAGGTCATTAGAAGATCCCTGATAAGAATAGTCTATTAATAACCTTAAACAAAAGCCACAGACACTTGATCCCCATGAAGCCTAAGAAACATACACAATATCGACCCACAGGACATAGATTGAGACTTCAACATTTATGTAAATAGTCTATCTAATAACTAGCAAAAATGTAATATAGAATGTGAGCATGTTCTATTTGTCTGAATGATAAACACATGGATGCCCTACATCTAGGAGATCACCATATATAAGATCCCGGGTGGCACACGGACATAAATCCACATCCCCCCATGAGGATCAGCATCCACATACATTAATGTAAGAAGTAAGTGAATGCGTTCACGCTCTATTTGTTCAATTGAACCATGCCGAGTTTATTGCCACTTTAAAACTTCAAAGCGGATTCTATTAGTTACCAGACGTTTATCCTCACAAGTAGACTACATTTACTTGCGTCGTTATGACGATACTGGCGTCACACGTTGACGCTGTAAACACAGTGATGTCATCACGTACGTACGTGATGACGTCATAACATAAATAAACATCCATTTTGGAACGCTAGTCACGACGAGCAGCGCAAAAGGCAGCACCAACTCCGGAAGCCCCTGCTCCTGAGTTAGGTAAGATTGATTAATGAAGCTATTACATCGATTCCATGTGCTATATTATAGTCACCTAGAGACATCAAATTATTTAGATCTAGAAAATGAATACTCAGCTTCTGTTAACATTAACTATTCTCTACCTCTCTAGTCACTGCATAGAGTGGTTATAAAGGAAATCTTGAATTTCAATAGAACCGCATGGGGAAGAAATTCTAAACACATATGCATATGTGTTTTTTACAGATACAACTTGGATTCCTAATGGATCTAGATTACTCCACACTAAGGGAGTGCTTCACATCGTTCCAAACTCCATACTGATGACGTGGGGTCTCAAGATTAAATACACCAGGTATATCGGATTGCTCTAAATCCCATTTAACTATGCTTTAACTCTATTCTATAGCTCAGGACTTACTCCCCATTTTATTTTTCTATTTTGGTTTTAACAGGTTGCTCATTAATTGGGTGATCCTTACAACCTCTTTGGTTGACATTGAAAAGAAAGCAAAACTGTAGGATACATGAAGTTAGGAGACTACCACACCGGGCATCCAGGTGAATATTATTTAAATAAAGCAACATGACATAATATATTTAAATTATAGATTGGAATATTGTATTATATATTCTAGGTGAAAGAAGAAAATATATGATAACACTTGTCTATGAATAATATATGACTTAAGCAATTCTTTATAGAACTGAGGAATGTGTGATTTACATATGTTTTCCCCACGAAGATTATTGCGCCAAAACGGAGTGTGATTTGAAACGGGTATTTATATGCTACACAAGCAATGTTGAAATTGGAAAAACACAGTGGTTGATTGGTTAATGAATTTAAATTTAAATTTGCTAATTATGATTTATTGAGAAATTAAATTGATGGTCATAATCATTTTTTTCTACATAATCTATGTCTTAAACAGTTTTTTCCAAACTTTTTTCGAAAGTAAATTGTCACCACTGACATAAGTATTGATTGTTTTCACAATACTTTGGGTGTGCAGGGGACGGGAAAGTTCCACAGACATTGTGGACATCTGTTGTTTTTACATGGGATACCACCCAAAGCAATTACCATTACTGCAACTTGGCCCCACGGTATTCGCACCAGCGGTGCAAGTCCCCATTTATTTTTACTCCATAGGACTCAATAGGGCGGTAATTGCACCAGAAATAGGCGGGAAGTCGGCGCATTCACCTCCAGCTCTGAGCTGGAGGTGAATCCTCCAACTTTCCCCCAATCTTGTGATTAGGCTGTACAGAGGCAGATGTACACGTCATTCATGAACCCCTTCACCTCCATCATACTGGAAGAATAAGATGACAAATTTATGGTTGACACCTGTTGTAATCCCGCCACCAGATCGAAGATATGAAAGGCGTTATGCGCTCAGACCACCGTATCGTCTGTATCCAGGACCTATTGTGGAAGAGATGAATCTGCAGGTCCATCAGGGCTTGGTAGAGTTCCAAGTAAAGCCCGGAAGAAGCAAGTGGAGTCACTATCAAGGGATGTCATTATCAAAAGATGACACTGTCAGAAGAGAAAACATGAAGACACATTAAAGACAGAGCATGTGTACTTTAGGAATTAAGACAAATGAAATGACAAAGAAGATACACATGTGAATATAGAAGAATACCGTGTGATGAGAAACTAATCACGAAGAGCTCAATAAGTGTAAATATGCTGAAACGCAAGGTAGACCAGAAGAATAGAGGCTTGCTGAAGTAGAAACTATGACCCAAGTAAAGCGGCCATGATGAGGACAATGGATGTCAGCATCATATTATAAGTAAGCAAAGAAGCCTGAAAAGGGGAGAGAAAGCAAATGTGCCGACAGGCACTGAAAGGCAAGGTTGTGCAGAGACAAGGGGCTCTGCTTGGCATGTGTCTGAGAATGCAGCAGCCAAAAACATACATGTCCTAAACAGAAGCCAAATAGGATAAGCTGTAGACCTACTGCATATTCCTCTTAGATTAGTTAAAAGAGTAAACAACGGCGAGGGCCAAGTGTGCTGCAATTATAATCATGAAAGAGCATGCAAGATGGAGCAACCAATTCTCCAAAGGCCAAGAAGAGTAATGGCATTCAGTAAGAATAAATCAAATAGCACTAAATGGAGAGGCAAAATTGACAAAATCACGGCCTCCGAAAACATGGCCCAGGAATAGAAGAGAAGCCCTATTCATTGACGCACTAGACGAAGATAGCACTGTACCTTCAATCCTTCCGAGTCCGAGGAAGAGAACATTCGCCAAGGCCAACTACAAATAGGAAATTATGGCTTAGGGCCTAATGAATAAGAGAATCTGCAGGGGCATGAATAGGCAGGGGCGCAATATCACTGGAGCAGGAAATCCCAGGGGAAGAATGTCACAGGGCACCGTATTGCAGGACACAATGTCTTAGGCGCAGAATATCACTGGGACAAAATATCGCAGGGGCAAAGTGCCACCGTTGTAGAGCTGTCCCTTTGGCAGGCTATTAGTGTGGCAAACTGTCAGTGACAATCCATCCTTGTGGCAGAATGTCTCAGTGGCAAAACATCACAGAGAAAACATAGCAGTGGCAACACATATCAGAGCCAATGTCAGAGGCAAAATGACAGAAACAAAATGCCACAGAGGCAAATCCACACAGGGGTGGGGCAAAATACAGAAGACAAACTATCAGTGTTGGCCCAGTTATCAGTGTGGCAAACTACCAGTGAGGTACAGTACAGTGGCCAAATATTATATTATCAGTGTGGTAAACTATCAGTGTTGTAATTTATCAGTGATCCAGGTAAAATATTGAAGTGGAATTATTTTACTTGCTATTTTTGAAAGTTAGGAAAGCGAGAATTCTTTTTTTTGGAGTAAAAAAAAGGAAGCACCATTCCCAATGGGCGTATTTAATAAGCGAGTTTCAACTGTAAAACAGAAATGTTTTGTAATACATATTTTTTGCACCAGGTTTTTCATGCACTTTAAAATATACATATTACTGCCTGATCTGAAGAGGTAACAAGAGTTCCTTCCTGTGGCATTATGTGCACTACTGGTCCACACAACCATGGAGCTGTGTGATTAAAAGAGGGGGACAGGCTCCTATGTGTAGGTTTCCCATTTTTGTTGAGGGTATTTTTTCTCATTTTTATTTTTGGGAGCATTTGCCTATTTGGATAGAGAAATGGAGGCTGATACGCCCCTGATCTATAGGGCTGAGTGAGGTACAGTAAGAGAACAAAGTGGCAGAGTAACACCGTGGCAGAATCTCAGAGAGGGAAAATGCTGAGGTTACAAAGTGTTGTAGCAGTATGTACAAAATATATTTCCAATTTTTGGAAGCACAATTAATGATTGTGGTAAAGTTTCAGATTGAGGTTGGTTGGCGGAGGATGTGTGGTTTAATGGAGCATTGCATCCCTTTTACTAATTCCTAAAAATGTAATTCATTTGATTGATTTTACAGTATTGAAAGTAAGGGATGCATTTCTGCTGATGAAGGGTTCCCACCCCAAAACACCTAAAGTTGCAATACATCATAAAAGAATTGAATTTCTCCAATCAAGCTTTATAATTTTACAACAGCGATTTGAAAGTATTGTTTGATTCTTTTTTCCAAGTTCACTAGTGAATATTTTTCTTAACCTTTAAAATTATCTTATGAGAACTATATTATGGATTTGCTTTTGAAAGATTTGTTTAACTGTACTAAATTGTGTCGATTATATTATATAAATTAATAGATCATTTGTCTGGGGCAAGAATGTAGTTTATGTTTGGATGCAAAAAATGCACTACGTAGACACCCTCATTTACTGATGCTCACCCCGATTCACTACAGTAGGCACTAGAAGGAGGCAACAGTTTGAAAAGTGGCTGAAGCAAAATGTTCGATGTGTTAGTTATTACTTTGAAATGTATTACTAGTGTATAAAGTTCGAAAGTGTTTATTAAAGCATGTTTAAAGGGAATTTTAAAAAAAAGTAAAGATTTTTTTTTTTAGCATACTACTCCAAATATGGGACATGGCAAGGTTACAATTTTTCATTCACGAGAAGAGAGCACAATCAATCATTTTCTCAAATGTGCTGAAGCCACTGAGTGACTGAAACATGCCACAAAAAAATGAAAAGCTCCATCTGATGCAAAGCGAAAATCAATATCAAGAGCTTTTGAAACACAACATCAAACAACAGCACGACTTGCAGACCAGAGGTCAAGAGCAACATCGCCCCGGACACATGAGACACCACTCGATCAGGACACGGGTAACCCAACTAGTGGTCAATAAAGTACCATTGTGATGGGTAGTGCCAGCATCTGTCGTGTACAGTACCCAAAAAAATGGTCAGATTTTAAAAAAAAGATTAAAATAACAGTTTCAAATCTACAAGCTCTTTTGAAATTGTAATTGTTAATTACTCAGGTCACATACTATACTATTTAGTTATTTGCCTAGGCGTAACTGCTGAGATTAACAGCCAAGATATGTCTTCAGGTTTGTCATATGCAGTTGGAATGTGCAGTAGCCGTCTCTTGGCGCCTCCCATTCCTTGTCACTGGTCAGATCAGGGCAGAATTTCCTTGAAACTAAAAACAGGTTTTACTTGAAAATCTGGACTAGAGGTGCTCTGGCCTTTCCTTTGAGGCATAAATAGCATGACAGTCAGGCAGTAGGTTTGGGGGAGGAGATGAACGGATCCTGCTGTATTGGAGTGAAAAGGCATTCTAGCAGTACAACGGGCGTTTATATATCATGTGTGTGTAGAAGCTACCTTGCTGCTTCCGACTACATTCAGTCGAGTGTTGCCTACTCGTGTCAATCACAGCACGATTACTCCAGTGGTTTAAGTCTGCCCCCAAAGAAGGCCACACAGACACACAGCATTTTAGGCAAGCAACACTTACATTATTAGATCGAAACAAACCCCTTTTTCGCACAACCCAGCAGCCTTATTAATCTCCTGCATGTAGAGCTCAGGGTACTTCCGGTCTGCGTCAACATAACAGCAAAGCTAGTTTTCATGTTCCCTCTCTTCCCACTAACCTAACGCACTCCCTTCCTTTTCATATATTGCAAATGGTGACCATGCAAATGGTAGTGGCACATGGCATAAATCCTAATAACATAACAAGGGATATCTTTGTGGTGGGCACTGTTCCATTAGGGCAGAATGCTTCATCAAATTTGAAAACTAGAGTTGCAGAAAACTTTAAGTGGCCTTACACCTTTATGCAACGCCTAGACCAAATAAGGCAGGCATAGTTAGTGGTTACACACAGTACCTTTATTAGCAACACACCTAGGGTAAAAAAAAAAATGAATAAAGACAAACATACTCTGAATTGGGTAAACACAGTTTCGTATATGCAAATGTATTGGGATTACTTGGGTAGAGGGACATACTATCTCCAAGGGGAGTTCAGTGAATGTTTGTGCATAGAGTTGAATTCCCCCTTTCTGGCGGGCCGTGGTAGTGTCCAGCCAGCAACAGCTGGCAAGAGGAAAAAAAAATTGTTGGAGGCAGGGGGGTGTTCTGACACAAAAAAAGGAGGAAAGAGAAAGCGCAGCCAAGTGCAGTTTGACCACTGGGGGCGTGTACCTTCAGCAGCCCTGAGGGCATACCGGAGAGGCTGAGCCAAATCATGTAGGAGGGCCACTGCCAACAGTGGGAGTCCTGTGCCACGTGTGCCAGCTGCTGCCCAGGTGATGGCAAGTGGACCAAAAATGGTAGGATGAGATTGCAAAGTGGCCCACCAAAGGTCCAGGAACAGTATGCCAGAGCAGCCCAAGGGAAGGACCCCCTCTGAGCCATCTCAATGAGAGCTGGGCATTGAGGCAACTGAGGAATCTTTGGGGCGATCCAGGGACAGAGGAGTGTGGTGCCGATGTTCATGAGAGGAAGAGACACCCGAGGAGGTCCAGTGCACCATCCTTTCCCAAACACTGACAAGACCTGGGCAGAGTATTAGGATTGCCCCTGGCGGATGAGAGGTGGAGTATGCGAAGTTGGCCTCGGTGGCATGGTGGCACAGTGCTCTGCCTAGGTAGGCGGTGGATCGAGCAGGGACAAAAGATCTGTGCCATAGGAGTTTGTGAAGGAGGTCATTCAAGCCCGGGTAGATTTTTTGCAGCTATTTGAACTTGGCATTGTAGTTGTTGGGTGGGGGGGTAATTTAGAGATGTATTTGATTTGTTGGGGGTTTACGGTGTTGCATATCTCACTCTGTACATAGAACTGTGCAAAACGCTGTGCTTTTCTTGTGTAATTTGCCATGTTTTATTTCTTATACGCTGATTGTCATGGGTTTTGTAACAGATGTTGTGTAAATAAAGTTTCAATAAAAAAAAAACATCTGCCCGTGGACCAGAACTTTTGGGTGCCGAGGAGGGGTAAAGTGTACCACTGCAGCTCAGTGCATGTGTTGTCCATTCCTCCTGAAATGACGGGAATGGGACACAGCATAGAACGGGACAGACTGGGGCCCACCGGGGAACCTAATGCACAAGTCATGAAGTGAGAGACAGTGGGGCAGGGCCCATGGGCTAGAGTGGATTGCGCTCCTGGGCGGAGCTGGCTTCAGACAAGGTGCAGATACATCCTTTAGACATAGTAGTCCCACAGAGAAGTGCACACCGAGTTCAGGGAGACTGCAGCTGCCGTTATGTAGGCACGTTTGTTCATGCATAAGGTCATTTGTATTGTATATGCATGGTTGAGGGTCTGGCCCCGGCCAAAGCTCAACCACATAGTCCTGTGAGAGTACCTAAGCCCAGGTGTCTGCTCAGATTGTCCGCCTTGGGTGCCTCCTTATGAGATCACGTCAAGGGGTGGGCGTGCTCAGCAGATGGACAACTAAAGAGGACTATCCCGCGTGTAAGATCCAACTTTTGTCGACGTACATGGTAAACTGCAAGTACTGATGGTGATGCCAGTTCTGGAATTCTCTGAGAAGGAGCCTATAGAACAATTAACTGTTTCCGGTGATGACTTACCTTAATGGGGGTGGTGGAGTGGAGCTCTCTTTTTGGAGTTCAGAAATGAGCTTTGGTGTAGTGTGGTTTATTCATGGTTCGTCAAAGAATAATTACCAAACTGTTATCTGAGCTACAAACTCCTTACTCATTTATTTCCTGGTATTTTGTCAAGTTTGCTTAGAGGCCAAAATCTTGGTAAGAATGGATTGCGTACATCGAGTCCAGCCAGCCCCCAAGATAAACACAGAGGCATGGAAATCACAGGCCATAACCCCAGTCCCATTGAGAATCATGTATATGCATGATGGATGGAAAGGCACGGTTTGTGAGACCAGAAGGTTTAAACTTTACAGTGTGAATCCAACCTGTATTTGTTGGAAACCCCTGGCACTCTCTTCGAGATAAACTCTTCCGCGCAATTTCTAAATCTTATTACTGTAAAACAATATATATACACATTAATCAATTTTCAATGCATAATAACATCTTTATATCTTAAATTTCAAGTACATACTATGACAAGATTAAATAAATAGATTAAATAAAAAAAGTTAAGGTTTTGGTTGATTAAAACTGAAATAATGCAATCGTTTTTCTACAAGAAAGTTTTGAAAGTATCTTTGCCCAATGCGTTTCGTGTTACAATACCCTTCTTCGGGGTAAGTTCTCTTCTGTCACCCTATGAGAGGCTCTTCTCAAAGGAAAAGGGGCGGTAGGGCACATCCCTTTCATATAGTTTTTAAAAAAACACCTCCATCGGTTTGTACTTGGGATTTAGAGGTGTGTTCAGGAATGCACGTGAGACCTTTGAACCTGCCCTGCTGCAACTACAGGGTAGCTGCTGGGGGAAGTCACAATGTGGTCACAGTGAAGAAAAATGGGGACACTATACTTTTGGCATGGCACATTACGAAAGTGGGGTCTGATTGGAAGAGCCCAATTTCAGGAACAGAATGAATAGCATCATGTCATTTAAAAATCCAAAATCCTCAGCCTATCCCACTGTCACTAGAGGGAATTCTGTCACAGGGCCTTTACCAAGAACTCCATGCACACGCCACTGATGTAGGTGCGTTAAATTATGGCGCTGTTATTCTGCACCAAATCATCACTGTAATGGTCTCAGATCACCTGTCTTGTCCGGGAAGTAGGTGTATTGTCTCCCTGCTACAGATGTCCAGGCCTTAGTCTCAAGAGAGAAGAAGTGGGATAAGAAAAGTGGACGAGAAAGCGAGTAACATTGACAAGTGTGATGTAGAAAGTAAAGGGTATGTTTGTGGTAGTGTGGGCGCATGTGGGTCCACTGGAGGGCGCTATGTCGGCATTTGAGAAAAGCGTGTCTCAGGGCAGTTTGCTCGCCTTGGACACAGACTGATGTTGTGCACACTGGTTCGATCACAGGTCAAGCGCTCAGAAGCTGGGGAGTCCAGAAGGAAGGGCTATATAAAATAAGTAATAATAATAATATGCCCAGTTTTGAAGTAATAAGTAGTTGTGCAACAATCCGAAAATCTGCAGGCGACAGAAAAGGTTTCACGCTGCAGAGTAATTTCAGCGTGAAAGGGACAGAAGAAAGAGTTGAATTGATGTGGGCATTGAACAAAATGAAGGTTTGAGGCCTCCTTCCAAAGTGTTGTCTTTGAAGATATTGTGGTCCCAAACGTGCGGGTTAGGACAGAAGCAAAGCCTAGAAAGAGCTTTGGGTAATGAAAGTGGTGGAGAAGGTTCAACAGCTTGCATCCTTTAGAATTGATGGGGTAGTAAAGGTCGCCAAGCACCAATACAATGATACCAGACCGCATGCAATAAGCAACGTATTAAGCAGCAGCCTGATAGGGAGCCTGGGAGATTGCTGTTGCTGGCAGTGGAGAGGCTGGATTGAGCTCAGGAAGGTGAGGAGGAAATGAAGGGGGGGGCATGGAGATGCAGAGACAGCCAAGTTACTCAGCTGCAGTGAGTTAAGTGTGATCGTATATTTGTATTACGAATTTTGGATGCGACAAACTCCTGAGCCTTGATGTGAGACGGGGTTTTTGCAAAAGAGTAGCATGATGGGTAAAATCGGCAGCGATTTGAAGCATTCTTTAGGTGTATTTGTCGCCTTGTTTATGAGATGCTAGAGTGGGGATTGCTCTGCCTGTTTAATTTAGCAGGAGTAGAGATGTCGAGAAATTCTCGAATGCAGGCTAGCCTTGGTTGCTGTACTTCCATCATTTACCTTTTTTTCTGAGGCATTGTCATTTCAAGTCAAGCAATTTTGGGGTAAACTATAGCTGGCTGCATTCAGGGGGGGAATAAAATCTTATTTTGGGAGCAATCTGAGCTCAGATACTTGAGATGGTGACACTTAGACGGTCAAATAGAAGTGTGGGTCGTTCACCTGCAGCAATGTTGGCTTTGGCGCTAAAAACAGTTGCAAAAAGGTGGGGATCCATTTTGGATTTCGGTAGAAAAAGTTTTGTTAGTGACGTGAGGTTCTGAGGCGTGACGAAAGAGTGAGAAAGGAAAGATCAGAGGAGAAGGTCATGGTTGTATCCAACGGAATGACTTCGGTCCTTCAGATGCTAGTCAGCAGCTATATCATGGACCTCATTCAGGGAGGGGACACCAAAGAGTTGGAGAAATCGCCAGTCCTGAAGCTGAAGTCTCGGGTAATGAGAAAATGTTTGAATTTTAGCTAGAGTGAATTCCCAAAAGTCTTAAATGAAGTTGGCTTCTTTACCGGGTGCCTAAATTGGTTTAAGGCGCTTTAAAGTGAGCAAGAGGCGACATCTTTTATTATTTATAAGAACCATAAAAGAATTTATAAAACTATAGCTTTGTGAAAATATTCGAACGCAATGATTTTTTTTAAGTATGATCATTGGCAGTGAAATACCTTAGAGGTTTAAGCAAAATGCTGCAGAAACCCGAGTGCGCATTTCAAGTCAGGCCGGACCACTGCCGTTTTCTGGGGCGGGCGAAGCGGACAACTACCCGGGGCGCCGAAATACAAGGAGATCCTGGGAGGTGTGAAGGAAGGAGCACGCTCAGACAGCTGCCTCCCAGCACCGCCGCCAATGAAAAGTTATGCATTCCTTTGTTCGAAAAAAAGGAATGTTTATTCCTATGCCAATGTATGCGCAGCTCTGGACACGGACACACACACACACACACACCCCCCCCCCCACCCCCCCACCCCCTTCTCCATTCACACCTGGTGTAGACAGAACATTTAAAGTGGGGGGCTATTGTTTTTACACAGTATGTTCTTGACATTTCTGTGATAAGAACAGCACATGGGACCTTTTTATTCTGGAGGCCGACACAAAGCATCAGTCAGCTGCTCAAATACATACATTCTTTTAAGAGAATTAATGGTGTCATGCGGAAAAAGTTTTTAACTATTTTCTTTTCACATATGGCGCACGCCTGGGAAAGTTAACTGTCCTTTTCTATGTAACAGGGCACATGTGGCATTTGTAACGCGCCTATACACAAGTGTTTCAAGGCGCGACGAGGCAGGGAGGGGGGGGCGAGGGAAGACAGACAACGATCCTACTAGGCCAGGTGTCATTCAGATCGCGCAAGTGCAGGGGTGGAGGGAAGGGAAAGTGCAAGGGGAAAGGGAGGGGGGAAAAGTGCAGTACATGGTAGTGGAACAACAGAAAAATAATAGGGCCAAACTGGTGGCAAGTGCAAGGTAAGTGCAGACAAGTGCTGGGAAAGGGGGGCTGTCGGGATACAGAGACAGTCCCATAGTGCAGAGGTTGCCAGGGAGGCAGTGCAAGTGGAGAGTGGGCCAGATGCAGGTATAGTGCAGTTTCAGTCAAGAATTTAGCAGGGGAGAGGGGGGGAGAAGGCAGAAGCAAAGAGGGAGGTTTTGAGGTGCTTCCGGAACCGGAAATGGTTCTCCTCAAGTTTCAGGGAGGCAGGAAGGCTGTTCCAGAGGGAGGCCCCTGCCGCGGAGAGAGATCTACCCCCAACTCGTTGCTTGGAGAAGCGGCTGACCCGGAGGGAGTTGGAGACAGATGAGCGAAGAGCTTGAAAAGGAAGATATTTAGAAAGAGAGAGTTGAAGGTATTTAGGCCCCAGGCGGCCTTGTGGACAATGCAGAGGGTTTTGAACTTAATCCTCGCAGCCACTGGGAGACAGTGTAGAGATTTCAGTCCTGGAGAGATACGATCCCTGGGCTTGAGGCCAAGGACAAGTCTTGCAGTCCTGTTCTGGATAAGTTGCAGAGGGCGGAGAGTAGAGGCAGGCAGATTTAAATACAGGCTGTTACAGTAGTCCAGCTTCAAGAGAACCAGGGCTCTGGAGACGGTGAGCTTCTGGGGGAAGGAGAGGAAAGGAAGGATACCTATGAGGAGGTGCAGCTGGTAGTGTGACTTCTTAAAGACGTCAGAGATGTGAGGAGAGAAGGAGAGTGTGGAGTCGAAGATGACCCCGAGGTTTTTAGCCTTGCAGGTGGGAGCAGGAAGAGGGCCAAGAGAGGCAGGCCAGAGAGCTGCAGGGAAGGAGGGAGTGGGTGTGCCGATGAGTAAAATCTCAGTCTTACTGGCATTAAGGCAGAGATCATTGGCTGCACACCACTCCTGGATATCAGACAGTCAGAGATGAGGGAAGGCGGAGAGGAGGCTGAGGGTAGCCTGAAAATGAGCTGGGTATCATCCGCATAGCACTGAAAGTTGGGGCAGAGAGCGGCGATGTGGTGGGCAAGGAGTGCTAGATATTGGTTGAACAGCCAGGGAGAGAGGTTAGATCCCTGGGGGACACCACAGGTGGAGAAAAATATGTCAGAGAGGAAGGACCCCAGTTGGACCCGGGGCGCCGAGAGATGAGAGTGCCGTGTCTACTATGTCCATACCTAAACACATAAAACAATCAAAGGGGTTGCCTCAGAGTGTACATCTACCAGGCCAAACGCCCTTTCCACAGCATCACCCCCATGATACTCACCAGATGCAGGCCAGCCCCAAAAAGAGATGCTAAAGCCAGCCCCAAATAAGAGATGCTAAAGCCAGCCCCAAAAAGAGTTGCTAAAGCCAGCCCCAAAAAGAGATGCAAAAGCCAGCCCGAATTAAAAGATGCTAAAGCCAGCCCCAATTAAGAGATGCTAAAGCCAGCCCCAATTAAGAGATGCTAAAGCCAGCCCCAATTAAGAGATGCTAAAGCCAGCCCCAATTAAGAGATGCTAAAGCCAGCCCCAATTAAGAGATGCTAAAGCCAGCCCCAATTAAGAGTTTCTAAAGCCAGCCCCAATTAAGAGTTGCTAAAGCCAGCCCCAATTAAGAGTTGCTAAAGCCAGCCCCAATAAGAGTTGCTAAAGCCAGCCCCAAAAAGAGTTGCTAAAGCCAGCCCGAATTAAGAGATATAAGAGATGCTAAAGCCAGCCCTGTTAAATAAAAGCATGGGCCCGCTTTCTTTTTACAGAAATATCCCCTGGTGCATGCGCAGTGGTGAGGAGGTAGTGTTTGAGAAACTGTGGACACATTACCATGTATCAGAACCTGGTTTGGTTTGAAATGCTTAATCAGCTTATTACCAGTCAGGCTAAAATTTTAAGGAGGTACAATCTTTTCTGTACATGTTTCTTTGTTTATTGGGTGTACTTTGTAGGATATCATTTCCTGTGTATAGATATGATTCTCTAAAGAGGTTTCTGTATTGGGGACCAGGCATACTCACACTGAGACACAGCTTCCCCTGCCCCGTCTAAAATTTTCCAGAAACAAGAAGCAAGTTGTACCCGACTTGAGTGTCTGATGTTGCAGTCATTTTATCCTTACACCCAAATATATACGATGTTCGAATGAGTATGTATGGTTCATGGTTACAAACATTTTAATGTTAGGGTGTTGTGTACATTGGTTTGCCAACCAAGCCATGTGTCCGTTATGTATTTAGTACTTCACGAATACAATCCTTTTATCACAGTTATTTATTAAATATAAACAGTCTTATGTTCCTGAATTGCACTGAGATTTTAATGCAAAGAAGACAGGAACACTCATTGGTTCCATTTGTCTCCTTTCCCTATTTTACAGGGGTATTTTTCGAAAGAGTACAATAGGAGTGTGCCAGATTGTCCATCTTAGAATTGTAACTTTATATTGGAAAACAATTAAAAAGGTGTCTAGAAATAAAAGGGAGGTGGTACTCACAGGCAGGATAGCTCAGGGGCAACACGTGGTCTTGGAAGCAAGACAACGCATAGCAACACGGGTTCTTATCCCGAGCTCACGCTTAGAAACATTTCCAGGTATTAAGCGTGTCATAAATAAACAATTATTATGACACAGGGGCAGTGGTCTGTGTGTCCCCACGCCATGGTCGGCCGGTCATAGTACAGTATGTACAGTTTTAAACTGTCTTGAGGCAAGGCTTTTCCTAGGAGCAGTTGGCAGAAGAACACATTACTTGCCCAGCAACAGCCGTGTTTTCACATTAGAAGAATGATGAGAAATAGTGTGCTCTCAATGCACATTGAACTACAAGGACAGCCATGCCTTTGAATGGACAGCAATGTCTTCTAATGGACAATGATCACCAGAGTTGGACCTTTCCTCAACTCAGAACACAGAAACCCCTCTGATCTGAGCCACCAAGCCTCCTCGGACCTCACCTGCGCCCTATATTTGCTCGTTTGCCAGCTCAGATGGAACCCTCATTTTGCAAACCATTCTTCCAACTATCGGTTGCTCTGATATACTTTACATTGAGTTGTTTTCTGGGCTCTCTGTCACTGGGAGGAGGCGGCTACCCATCCTCTTAGCCAATACTTACCTGGAGGTGTACCTGTTATGGCTGGATGTTTTAATTCACTAAATTTCTATTCTTAATTTTTATTATAAACCACTGTGCAACTCTTTAACCCATGTCTGGGATTACATTTTAATTGCAGTCCCACTGTTTTTCTCACCAGCTTCCCAGACATATACTTTGAGTCTAAAATGTTTAGTTGGTGCAACCTCTACCTGGGTTTCATAATTAGTAGAGCCTCCCCGAACCCTCCCTGCACATGTCCTTGATTTGGTCCCAAAACCTTGAAAAGCTGACCCATGCCCTAGTTGGGCACACCTATTTTGCCCCTACAAAAGGAGTGTGTTGCTGCATCACCCTGTGTTTTCCATACCTTCCATGGTGCCTGTTCCTGCATGCAGTTGTGCTTTAAGGTAGGCCTTGTCCTTGGTCTTGTTGCCGGTTATTTGGCCCCATGCCCTGTCCAATCGTATACCCAGATTTGATGGCTGTTTTGGGGACTCAGCTGAGGGAGCTGTGTTCCCCGCTTAGCCACAGCCCGCCTTGGACTATGAGGGAGCTGCTCCCGCTACAAATGCCCAAGCACCAGAGAGGAGCAAGGGAGAAGATTGGTGACACAACATCTACTGATGTTTGTCCTGTGAACTGGTGCCCTCTAACCTGGTTACTGTAAGGAGAAGGATGCTTGCTGTGGCTGCACTTAGCCACACCTACCTGGCTGCAGTATCCGAAGACCAGAGGAGAAAGAAAGCGATGCCCAATCGGTGGGTGCCCGGTAAGGTAAGGAGAAACCATGGAGAAAAAAATCCAATAATGCCGGTCACCAAGAGTATACCAGAGAATTTTCATAACGCCTGTTCCAACAATTTACACCACTATTGCTACTGCAGAGCTCAATTTCATGAGGTTGGTAACTGCAATGTATGCCAGAATTCCCAAAGTGAAGATTTTTATGATGCCTATGCGCACAATATATGCCAGCAGCATTGTCTTATGAAACATATTTTCATGATAGGTGTGCTCACAAAACATAATCTAGCGTCTTAAACAAGTCAGAATCCAACTGCAGTCTGCTATTTACAAAAATAAAAACCAATTCAGGTTTTTAATAAAAAGTTGCGTACTTTGCTTTGTAATTTTTCTTCTTTACTTGCATTACAATGTAATAAAACCAGCTTCATTAGTATAGCAATAATAATCTGCATTTACATAGCGCTATGAACCCTCAAACCCTCTGAGTTATGAGCGCTGTTTATTAATACCCACGTGTGTGGTGCTCATTTATCAACCTCAGAAGGATGAAAGGCTGAGTTTGGCATTGCCGGGATTCGAACCTTTGTTCGGCAGGCTCTGCAGGAGACAAACCGAGCGCTCTACCCACTGTGCTATTTGACAGGCGTGTTGATTGAATGATCTTGGGGAGGGATTTGTTGGAGAGTGACTTGCAGCAGTCATGGGGAGTACATTCTAGGGTTTCTCCCTGGCAGTGGCGTCGCTGGGGGTGGAGGGGCTCTGAAATCCTGCCCCCCACGCCCCACCGCAGCTGGGCTACTCGCTCTGCAGTGCTCTGTCTGCCAGCACAGCACACACCCAGGGCCGCAATGAATGCTGCCACACATCAATGAAGAGCTGTTAAGTCACCCTGTAGCCAAGAGCAGCCCCTCCTATCAGAATGTAGCACACAAAACCGCTAATGATGGGTCATTAGCAACTTAATGGTTTAGTGCCTGCATTCTGATGGGAGGGGAGATACAAATAAGGGGTGTGGTAGTTGGTGTGCACAAAAGATTTTCTGCAAGAGTGCTTCTGACGTCACACATGCACTTTTATAGGCCCCCGAGCCCCTACTTTTGTCTGTGGCCCACTCTGTGCCCCTCCTAAATTAGATTCCTGGCGATGCCACTGCTGCCTGGGCACCGATTTGGCTAGAAACTTCCCTGGGCAGGACATCCTAAATATTTCAGGGTTGATAACGTAAGAGCCACTGACTTCGGTAATAGCAACATCTGCTACTTACAGCAGCACAGGGGGGGGGCACACATTTGCCCGGAGGAAGTACTTTATAAATTGGTCTTGTAATGAAAAGGTAACAATGTATGATTTCCCCTTATTGGCTTCATATTCTGTATCTATACAACTATGAGCACGTGATATAGAGGAAACGAGAAAAGCGGTGGTCCCATCATGGAATGACCCTTTTCTTGTTTTGAATGGAGGTCAGAATTGGCCTCAGCATTAACTGAAAGTGACGGGCGGATGCGATTAGCAGTTATCTGCCCGTCAATTGTCCAGTAAAACCTCCTAAAAGGGGTCGCTGGCAGTGGTTCTGCTCACACTTTTACGATGAACAGCTGCATGTGTCTATAGCATATCTCACTTTAATATGTGTGCGCGCTTTGCTGGTGCATTGCGTTGCAGCCGATCCCTGTAATCTAAGAGTGAAGTCTGCTCAAAGTGTGTCCGCGAAGGAGGGAGGGAGGGGGACATGTTCAAACCTGCCCTGCAACTGCGGGAACGATAGCCCTGCCGAGCGGCTGTAAACAGACCACAACCATACCGAAATGGAGCAACAAGGAAGTGTTTCTTACAGGAACAAATGACACGGCGAGTGCTTTAAACCAGATCTATATAAAGTTTTTTGCTCCATATATTCGAGGATTTTTTTTTTTTATAATTCACAAATAAGCATAAAAAGTTAAATAGCGTTATTAAATCCGGAAAGACGATTCTTACGCGGGGCAGTTGACAGATGAGTATATCTCTGCAAGTACAAGAAATGGGGTGGGAGGGTAGATGGGGTGGTCAGATCAGATGGGTGTGAGCTGTTGTCTAGTTAGAATGCCCACTAGAAAAAGCAACCAAACGACGGTACTCTAAGACGTCAAGCTGCGCATGTGGCAAATGGATTTATAAAATGCAGCTCTTGCGCCCTTGTCTGCGCTTAAAATACAGTGCAAGCCCTAGGTCGGGAAAGACCCGCTGTTCTTGAGAAATGTTGCTCCTCAAAATAATTAGTCTCTGAGCATCGCTAGTTAACAAGATTTGGCTAAACTGCCTCTCCCTTTCCGACCCTCTTACCATGCGAACGGTGCGTCTTGCTTGGGTCGGCCATATTCGAGACTTCTTGGGTCAGACGGTGCCTCTGCAACGGCGAGTCCCCGGAGATTGAGAAAACAAAGTCTCGGGCGCAGCGCTTTTGTGACAGCCGATCTGCTCTCTGCCAGCGGCGCCGAATGCTGCCTGGCTCATACTTCCTGGTCTAGCCACGCCCTCTACTCTACCCTGCTGACTAACACTTCGCCTGTGGCGGCGTTGTATGATATTCAGCATCCATGCCTTCCAAGTAGGCTGACCAGATTCAAAAAGTAAAAAACCTGGACATGGCAGCTAACATAAAAGTAGGACTAACTCCTGAAAGTGGCTGTCAAGACACTACACTGCAGTAGTGTGGGAGGAGAAGGAGATTTAAGTGTTACTGGTGGAATACACACATTTCATAATTAATGTATCACAAGCTACTGTGGTGGCTAAGCCCGTGCCTCGAGCCGCCTCACTCGCACACACATAGGCATTCACATAGGGACACCAACACACGTCTTATGCTCGTGAGGTCCAGGCAGCAACTGCCGCACAGACCGTCTTTATTCATTCCACGCATGCGCGGCCCGAAACGAGGCTCGCGCATGCGCGCCTTTACTTGAAGACGTGACATCCCTCCTTTTCTTTAAACAGAAACACAACATTAACGAAACAACTTTAAACTGACCCAATGTGGGTCGCTGACCTGGCTCGGTCCTGAGTCCAGGACATAGTCCTTAAAACGGACAGGTGGTTTACGACCCTGCCGCACCGGGTACCGGCTGCTACTCCCTGGGGTCGGCAGCGGTGTCACGTCACGTGGTGGCATGTCCATTGATGTGTCGGCTTCAGGGGTCTCTGCACTTTCCTCTGGTGGGGGAACCTCTTCCGGCTCTTCCTCCCGGTGTCGTACCTCTACCTTCTTGAAGACGGACTTGTGGCGGGTGACTGTTCCTCTCTCACTGGCAGCGGTTACCATAGTCGCCTTCACGTGTGTGACTGTCCACGGTTGTGGCTCCTACGTGAGCGACAATTTTCCCTTGGGTCGGCGGTTCCGGACGAGTACCGAATCCCCTACGGCTACCTCCTTCTCCTGCAGGCCTCTCCTCACACTCTCTTTCTCGTTGCGGGCTGCTCTCTCCTGTCAGACCTTGTCATCGTCGATGATCCCTGGCTCACGGCCCTCTACTTACGGAATGGGCCCCCTCGGGCAGCGTCCAAACAATGCTTCGGCCGGGGTGACTCCTGTCGACTGGTGGGGTGTCGTTCTGTATTCCCAGAGGAACTCAAAGAGGTTCTTCTTCAGTTCTCCTCTGCCGTTTGCCGATATTCGGAAGACTTTGTTCAACGTTCTCATGAGTCTTTCTGCTTCTCCATTGGCGCGGGGCCAGAGTGGTGATCATTTTCTGTGTTGGATCCCCCTCTCCTTCATGTACTGCACAAATTGGTTCCCTGTGAACAGTGGCCCGTTGTCGGAACACAGGACCTTTGGGAAGCCATGAGTTGCGAACATCTTTTCTAGGGCCAAAATGGTGTGGTCACTTGCTGTTGAGTCCACTAGCTCCACTTCCGGGTACCTCGACCACTGGTCCACTACGGCCAAGAAATACATGCCCCTCCCAGTTGACCCGAAGTCGGCATGGACTGTGTCCCAGGGACGTTCACTCCTTTCCATGGAGTTGATTGGCGGAGCCCTCTCCACCGGGCTCGCAGCTTGACATGGCAAGCACTTCCGCACGTGCGCCTCCACCAGGCTTTCTAGGTCCGGAAACCACACTTTTGGTGTCAGTCGTGCCTTTGTCTTCGCGACACCCTGGTGACCGGTGTGTGCTAGTTCCAGGACCCGGGCTCTCAGCACTTGTGGGATGACGATCTGTCGCCCTCGCAGTAATAGTCCATCGTCCGAAATCGAGAGTTCATCTTGCACTTTCCAAAGCGCTTGAAGGTCTCTCTGTGCCCTGTCCTCTCGCCTGGTGTTGTTCTGGAGGACCTCTTTCCAATCCCCGCTACGTATCGCAGCCTGTATGATCTTGAATACTTTGTCAGTCGTCGATTCCTTGGCCACGACTTCCCTCGACATCGCTACTGGCATTGCACTTTCGACGATGTTGTGGACAAACTCCTGACACTCCACCATCGCACCGGGACCGTGCCCTCTTTCACAGTTTGGGTGGCGGGACAGGTAATCTGCTGGGTTGTTGGTTCCGGGCCTGTACACCAGTTTAACCCCATACTCAATGAGAGCAAGCATCTAACGCTGGATCCGAGGTGCGGGCTTCGACGATACTCCTGCCAAGATTGGTAGGAGTGGTTTTGGTTCGTCACAACTGTTACCGGTTTCCCGAGGATATAGAGGTGAAAATGCTGGCAACACCACAAGATCGCTAGCGCGTCCCTCTTGATTTTTGAGTAGCGTCTTTCGGTGTCTGTGAGGGCCTTACTCACGTAGGCAATGGGCGCATGTTGCCTCTGGCATCTGATTGCATGAGAGCAGCTCCCAGTCCCACCGGGCTGGCATCTACAACTATCTCCAACTCCGCAGTGGGGTCGAAATACGCCATCCAGTCTTGGTCAGAGAGTGCTCTCTTTATTTCCAGAAATGCCTCCTGTTCTTTCTTTTCCCAAGTCCATGGTGCCTCGTTCTTGGTCAGGGCTCGGAGTGGTTCAGATAGGGACGCTAGGCCTTTTATGAATCGTCCACAGTAATTGACCATCCCTAGGAAACTGCGCACTTCCGTGGGGGATTGGGGCACCGCGGCTTCACGGATGTCCCTGATTTTCTCTGGGTCCGGCGACACCCCACTTGCGTGGAAAATGAACCCGAAGAATCCAATGCGATCATTAAAGAACCCGCACTTCCCACGGTGCAGGGTAATGCCCAACTCTTTCAGCCTCTGCAAAGTTGACTCCAAACACTTCATGTGTTCGGCCTGAGACGCTGCAAATACTAAAATGTCATCGCTTATATTGAGCACCCCCTTCAGACCTGCTAGTGCTCCTCTTATGGCATTTTGAAAAACTTCCGCAGCGGAGGACACGCCGAAGCTGAGACGTTTGAACTGGTAGAGGCCCTCATGAGTGGTAAAGTTTGTTATATATCTCGAGTCCGGATGAAGTTCTAGCTGGTGATACCCTGACCTCAGATCTAGCTTGGAGAAGACCTTGGACCCCTGTAGCTCACCCATAATGTCGTCCAGCGTAGGTGTAATATGGCGTTCCCGTTTGATGTCAGCATTCGGGAGTCGCATGTCCACACAAATGCGGACCGCACCGGGCTGTTTCAGTTTTGGTGCCACGACAATGGGCGAGACCCAGGGAGTTGGCCCTCGACTTTCTCGATAATGTCCATCTCGATGAGTGATTGGAGCTCCTTCTCGACTTGTGACGGGAGGTAGAGGGGTATTTTTCGGTGTTTTAGTGCTGTGGGCCGTATTGTCTCATTGATGTGCAGGCACACTGGGGCTGCCTTCAGTTTGCCCACTCCCTGGAAAATGCTGGAGTACCTGTCCAGAAGTGGGTCAACATCCACTTGGTATACCGCCAGTGCGAATTGCACTATGTCTAAGGCCTCCGACGTGGCGCAGTTCAGCAGTGAATGCGGGCTGACGTCAGTGATGAAGAATCTTGCCTTGATTGCCTTGGTCCCATGGGTCACGGGCGCCACGAACACACCTTGAATCGCAGGGGTGTGTTGCCCCCAAAAGTGAATATTTTGGCTTTTGATTTGTCCAGCGGCGGCAGGCCCAGGATGGCTTCGTAGTGCTCTGTGGCTAGCACACACACGGAGGCCCCTGTGTCGATCAGTACTTGTGTAGGGGCATGTCACGATTCCTCCCACGCGCACACCACTGGCCCGGGATCGTGTGGTCTCCAAAGCGCTCCCCCGCCCCACGTCTCGCTCATCCCTTTCTCCCTCTCCTCTCCGGGACTCACGTGGATACTCACATGCCTTGCGCGCTCAGCCGCGCCTGGTCCGTAACAGGACTGCTCTCAGGCTACGGCCGTTTCTTCATTGGCAGTTACCTTGGTGCCTGGGATCACGAAGGACTAGCATCGGGCTTCCGCGTCGCAGGACTGTAAGGTCGCGTGACACGCTTGCCCGATCACGTGATCCAGCCGCGCATCACGTGACCAGAAGCGCTCATCACGTGACCAGAAGCGCAAGTACTTATATACAGGAAACCCAGGTACTCGTTGCTTCACAGCTGTGCTCTGCATCCTGTTTGGCGTTACGTACTTCAGATCACTGACTACTCACGGAATCGACCTGGCCTGCTCTACTGGACTCTTCTTGGATTTCCCCTTGGATTTGTTACTTGGTGATTATTGGCTTTCGACCACGGACTGTTTGGACTGCCTCACTGATTCTCCCTCTGGCACTTCGATTCTTTGGACTTCTTGTCTCTCAGCTCCACAGTTTACTCCTGCTAACAGGCGGATAAGCCGACTACTACTCCTTTTGGGGTAATTCAGTCCACGTGGGTCCCGGACCTCCCCATTAGGTTCATCATCTCTACCTTGACCTCCTTAGGTAAGACCTTTACGTTTTTCCTAACACTGTGGTTTATTGCTTATTGCTTGGTACTTAATCCGCATTTTCTTGCAGCAGCTTGGGGTCCCAGAGGTTCGCGGTCCCGGATTTGAACATCTCCGCCTGTGGCCTCAACGGCTGCACAGAGAGTGACTTTGGGTTCTCTCTGTGCGGCATTTGGGGATGGAGGCATCTTCTGCCTACACGCCACTCAAGTCACAACAGGGCACCTTGAATGTCCACGACACATGTGCGTTGCCTCCTTTTCTTTGTTCCCGTGCCTAGGTTCGAGATGAAGAAGATCTCTTCATCCTCTTCTTCCTCTTCCGCAATATTGAACCTGTGAGTGTCCTGTTCTAACGTGGCGATGCTTCGTTGTCTCCTGAAACCGCCTCCACTTGCTCTCGCTGGCCCTCTGTGCATGGTCACTGGGGCAGCTGCTCGACACATCCTCGCGTAGAGTCCCGGCGTGTTGCATCTCCCGCAAACTCTAGTCTTCGCCGGACAGTCCTCCGAGTGTGGCAGATCATACCCACAGTATTGGCACACAGCTGGGGCACCGTGCGTAGGTGTTGCTTCCTGGCGCTTCTGGCTCCAGCGAGTTTTTGACGGGGCTTGTCTCCCCACTGCAAACGTTTCCTCACTTTTACACGGGTGCACTGCAACGTCCATTTTTGCACCTCTACTCTCAGAATCTGCCATTGCAATTTGCTGAAGCTACAGCCCTGGATCACTTGGTTGCGAATCATTACCTCTTCATTGTCCCACTTGCAGGTGCTCGCTAACTGCCGCAAACGTGCACAAAATTGGTCCAGAGACTCATCATCATGCTGTTTCTCCCCATACATGACGAATCTGTCGAAATGAACATTTGACAATTTAAAAAAATGATTGTGAAGCACCGTTTTGACAGCTGCATAAGTCACTACCTGCAGGTTTAATGATTCATAAATCAGCAGAACTTCCGTACCTGCCAAGTAGAGCAATGTTGCCACTATCGCGTCATCATCGTTCTCCCTAGTCGCTGTAAAAAACATGTCTAATTTCTTTATCCACAGGAGCCGTTTGGGGCCCAGTTTCGAGGGTGGGCCCGAGGTGTCAAACTCCTGCATTGGCTGTAGTGATCCATGTTGTCACTGTGTCACTCATGCCGGCGTGGGCGCTTCACTATCACTGTCCGTCATCTTCACAGGTCGCACAGGCACCTCCCTTTTAATGGAGGCCGCAAACCTGACCTAGACAGACGCTGACGTACCTGGGTGTGTGGACTGCAATGATATGTTGAGCATCAGCCTCGGCACCGGTTACTGGCTGACAGCCAGGGTCTGGGTAGCCTCTTTACCACCTTGCCGTGAAGAACCTGTTGCCACAAGCCAGAAATGTAGTCCTCCGGACTGGAGGAGCACAGGGGTTCCAAAAATTGAGGTTTGTACCTTCCTCAGCATGTGGGCAGCGCACAAGCACCCTCGCGGGCCGCTACTGCCTCACACGCTAAAAACAAAATGGCCGCCATCACGCGTCGGGTCCAGGATGCGTTGGAAGACAATGTACGTGATTGACACACTTGCGCGTGTTGAAACGCTCTCCTCGTTGCATCCGTCCTCGTTGACAATGTGGTGGCTAAGTCTGTGCCTCGGGCCGCCTCACTCGCACACACGTAGGCATTCACACAAGGAGACACCAACACACGTCTTATGCTCGTGAGGTCCTGGCAGCAACTGCCGCACGGACCGTCTTTATTCATTCCGCACATACGCGGCCCGAAACGAGGCTCGCGCATGTGCGCTTTTACTTGAAGACGTAACAGCTACCACTATCTTAATTCGTAAAATGCAACATTTCTTGTGTGTCAGATTGTGCATTCCTGCCTGCCAGCTATGAAGACCTACTACTAAAAACCGTGACCACTGTGCATTTTCCAATGGAAAAATAATCTTGAGAAAGGGGGACAGAGCACCCAATTCTGGGACAGTCCCTGCAAACCAGGAAGCGTGGTCACCCTACTTTCAAGTGGGCGTGGCTTCAGGGCCTTCACTCTGTCATGGGAAGCCGAATATCATACCATACTGCATAATATATCGGCTTCTCAAGTTAGAGTGTGAGAAGGGGTGCCCCGGGGGGAACGCAAAGCGTTTCCTCCCAGAGAGCTGACCTGCGTGTAGAGCGCCTCAAGGGATATATAGGAGGCAGGGAAGGTTCGGGAGCAGGTGACAGTTGGGGGAAAGTGTTTGTCGGGGGGCGAGCGTTTGTCCAGGTCGCCTGCTCCTGAGCCTTCCCTGCGTGGGCCCCTAGTTTTTGGCAGGTGGCGGTGGTGAGGTAGGACTTTTAGTTAGCGTTGAGTAATAGGGCGGGTATGCATAGTTAGGTGTTTTTTAACAAAATGTTACCAAATATATAGCTGTGTGTACCGTAGATAAGGTATGCCCAACCTTACCACTGGGGGTGCGGCGCCCAAGCAGGCCGATCGGGCCTGAGGTGGGTTTGTGCAGCGTCGCAGCAGGTTTTTTTTCAAGAGCGCCATATGGGTTTCGGCTGTGCCTCATGGGGGGCGTGTAGCGCTTCCCCCATCTGCCGGTCCCCAGTGCGACGAGGTGGGGGAAGGGGCACCGGGCATCTCGCCACCCCCTTTGAGGATAGCGGGAGCGCAGAGCTCATTGGTGCCAAGCCAGCGACGAACTTCGGTGGTGGCGCTGAGGGGGAGCGCACTTCAGGCACTGTGACTCAACGAGGCCATCAGGGGCAGTGCAGAGCCCTTAAAGGGCCCGCACCTGCTTTTGGATGCCGTTTAGCTGGGCAAGTGGTGTTGGGGGGCAGCCTTTATGGCTGGGGGGGTTATTAAGCTTTGGGGGGGTAGTGGCTTTCAAAAAAAAATATTGTGATGTTTAATAATATAGTACAGCCAGCAGGGCAAGTAGTGTAGAAGCTGTGGGCTGTGCCAGCTACTTTAATTTTGGGAAGGCGATAGGCGATTGCACAAGCCACAGAAGGCTGTGGCAGCAAGATGGTGGGGAAAGGGTCCAAGAAGAGGAGTTTGGTGGATGTCCAGGCCCTGAGGGAGGCTTTAGATATTATCAACAGGGCATCCAAATCCCAGCTCGAGGGTGTGGTGGGTGAAGTTACAGGGGAAAAGAGGGCCGGGGGAGGGAGCTCTCGCTGCAGTTGTGGTGTGTAGCCCTGCGGCAGGTAGAGGAGAGGTTTGGGAGAATGGAGGCAGGAGGAGCAGGAAGAAAACCCCCAGGAGAGCGCTCAGGGGTTAAGGGAGGTAGGAAAAGGGTCAGGCAGGGGGTCGAGGGTTAGGGAGCCGGTCGAGGGCGCCAGCGGTAGGAGAATGCAAAAGGGAGCGGAGCAAGCAGAGGGTGAGGAGAGGGGTGCCGGGGAGCACAGAGGGGCGGCGGAGCGGAGGGCTAAAGGAGGGAAATATCTGCAGAAGAGTGTAGGTGGGAGCAGGCCCGGCTCCAGCAGGGGGGACCAGGGGGCCCGGCCCCCCCAAGGCCACTCCTTGGCCCCCCTAGAAAGGAGGCCTTGAATGTGGGACCCATCGGAGTGGGGGATTTGGGTGTGGGGGGCATTTCACTCTAAATGTGCAGCAGGAACCTCTGAGGGATAAGCATTCTGGGAGGCTGCAGTGCAGGAAGCGCGGCCAGAATTAGTTTGTTTGCCCTGGACTATGATCTATGCCTCATAGCCATGAAAGCACAAAAGACTAGGGAGATGAAGGGCCATTCACACCTCTAAGTGAGGTAGCACACTTACTCAAGCATACTCAAGCACACTTACTTAAGCAGGCCCACAACTACTTTCTCAAACCTAAAATCACAAAGTTGGTTTCTGTAATTTAAAGTATGTTTATTTTTTGTGGGAATATAGCGTTTTTTTCACATCATGCTTAATTCAGTGTTTAACTATATCAAACAATAAATGACACATGATGTTGCTTTCACACAGATGTCTGCAGAAGGTGCATCAATCGACTGGGGTCCCTTACAAATTACATTGAAAATATATATTCTACTGCAATAACAACTGAGTATAAGTGAAAAATAAGGTTGGTAGAATCAAAAAAGTAATTCTGGAGCAGAGAGGAGTAAAATCAAAAAGTGATATATACAAGGATTTTTATTAAACATTACCATTATCATTGCTCTGCACAGCATAATTCTTTAGTATGTCTATGCCATTACAGAGGGGACAAGACATTAGTAAATGCCCCTTGGTTCTGCCACCAAAAGGTGCAGTTCAGTCTTAATTGCTTGGCCATATACCCTCTGCACTGGAACACATGTAGCAGTCTAACAATTTGGGGATGACTGCACACATTAGTGGCAGGGCCAAGGCTGATTTGCAGACAATGCTACGGAAGGCTGACCAGAGCAATGCCGGTGGTTATGATTGATTCTGAGACTTAAATCCATCCTTTTTTAGTTTTGCCTACTAAGGGTGAGCCATAACTCTTGCAGTGGGACCCAGATAGGATGGGTACAGGATATGAGGAGAAACACACATTCTATCGGACGGCGTTTGGTGATTTACCCACCCATAGACTAGCCAGGGCTATTTGAATGCCAATGGCATTACTACCAACTACCTGCCCCACACTGCCAAAATGTACCCTTTGGGAACTCTTTGAGCAAGCTCTAGCTCAAAGTAACACCAAACTTTGTGTTGTATAGGACCTGACAATTTTATATCTAAGCATTCTCTTGAGTGTTTATTTACTTTTTTTAATTTTTTTATTTCTTTTATTGATTTTATGCAAATAAAACAACACAAACCAAACAAGCAGGTGTTTATTTACTTAATTGCCTCTGTAAATGAGCTCCTGGCGTGATTAAAAAAAGTTGATTTTACAAGCAATATCTGTGTCAGTGCCTCTGTTCCTTGTACTGGAGTCCTGTCTAAAATAAGCAAGCCAGGAGTGTTGGCTTGTGTAAAGGTATTAGAAAGATATTTGCCAGGCGCTGTTATGTTATGTTAGGTGAATTTATAGCACACACATACACCCAAGGGCTTCTTGGCACGAGGAGAAACATAACAAAGCTGTAGCTAGAGAAAAAAAAGAGAGGTCCGCAGAAGACAGTAGTTTTGAGTAGTTGAGGGAAGTTAAGATGGTTCTCAACAGACTTAAGTTTAAAGGGGAGGCTGTTCCAAAGCTTGCCCGCCACAACAGAAAAGGCCCGACCTCTGAAGGCGGAACCTGGGAACCACGACCAAACGGTCGCTACCTGTGCGGAGATTCAGATGGGGAATACAGGGCTGGAACTTGTCCCAGGGCAATTCTGGGCCAACCTGATATAAGGCCCGATGAACAAAACATAATGATTTAAAGGCAATACGCTGTTATACTGGAAGCCAGTGCAAACTGCGTAATACCGGGCTGATGTGAGAGTCATACCGGGTTGCAGAAGCAACCCGAGTGGCTAAATTCTGGAGCAGTTGTAGCCGGTGGATAAGACCAACTGGCTGGGCCAAATAGAGGGTATTGCAGTAATTGATCCTGCTAGAAACAAGAGCGGCCACCACTGGCAGACGAAGTGAAGATGGGAGAAAAGGTAGAATCTTGCGGAGAACCCGCAGCAAGAAGTGACCAGGCTGACATACTGCACTCACCTGTGAGGCCATAGACAGTGAGGCCCACAAATAAACCCCCAAGTTCTTTACCACTGTCACCGGAATGGGAAAAGCACCCAGTGAGGTAGGCCAAAAGGAAGAGGACCAGGAGTCAGAGGTGGCCAATGATCCCACCACCAGGACCTCTGTCTTTATCCCCGTTAAGTTTAAGCCAACTGGCGCTCATCCAATCCCCCAAAGCTAATTGGCAGTCACACAAATAGGAGGCACTGACATCATATGCCCAGGTACTCTGACAGTTTGCCATCTGTTATAGCAAGGTGGTACCTTTAAGGCAGTGCCTGGCAAATAACTATAAATGCCTAATCGAAAACAAAGCTGTTAGCTTTTCCAATGCGTGTTGATTTCAGTTTGTCTGCCTATGTGAAAATGTATATGCCCAGATGTGGGTGCCTTGTTTGCTATCCCTAGGAAATACAACTGCACCTCACCGGTTTGTTCCAATACGGCCCTACATGACAATGACAAGGCTAGGATGGCACGCATGGACTAGTTTCAGATCTTCCTCTCATGCATACTTGCCAGTGGGATTCGGACCTAAAAAGAATGTAGCTTTGTCTGTGTGAAAGCCTAGTCTACTCTGCCAGAACCTTTCATAATTCAAACTGGTAAGTACTGAATTGATAACCTCATACTGTTTGAATAACTTAAGAGAGTTTGCATGCAAACAGAATACATCATGTGTTTTGTGGGCCTTGTTTGGAAAGTATGATGTAAATCCTGGGTGCTGGGTGTTTAGGCAGTGCCGGAAAGGGAAATTATTTGCTGTGGGACCCCACCAGTGATCGGGAAGACAGTGGGTTGAGAGGATTATTACCACCCCCCACACCCCAATAAGCATTTGCCTCTTAGAAGATTAATCATGAACACCTGGAAAATAACACAAGAGAAGAGCCTTTTCTAATGTTTTGGGCAAAGTAGAAAAGGTGTACATCTTTTAAAACTAAAAAAACAGTATTTAAATATGTCCTAAAGCATGCAATCAGAGGTGGATTTAACTTTTGGACAAGGGACATGTGCCCATGCTCCTTCCCCCTGCTCTGTCTCTCTCCCCTCAAAAACACAAACAGCAAGGAATACACAGACCCTCCCAGTGAGGTCTTACCTTTTAAATGTGTCTCAGAGGCAGATTAATTACAACAGGAAGTGATTAGAGTTGCGAAACGGCAACTGGCAGTGACCATTGCTGTGGCACTTTTTTCTTAAAATGATATAATGCGTGACTGTTGGGTGATTGGAAATTAAGGGGATGCAGAACACGTTGTGTGAAGCAATGACCTTGTCATGCATTTCATTTCAGTTAATGTCTTATCAGATTTCTTTTAAATTCTCATTCATTTCTATGCTGGAGTTTGTAAGCTGTCATTAAGGATGGGGAAAATAAAGCTACTATCATGGTGGAACATTTTTCAAGTCAAGCAAAGTGCAAAATGTGGCACTAAAAGCATTTATCACCACTTTTTAAACCCTGCAGGAATTTGAATGATGTGGTAGGCGAAGTTGGATCGGACTTAACAAGTTTGCCTGTTCTAAAGGTCCGCTGCCGAATTCGATTATTTTTCCTCCAGTATGTATTTTTATGTTGGTGCAAAACCAATGGGTCCCTATGGAATCTGCCTGACTTTTCCACACTGGTAAAAGCAGGCAGATTCCAAAAGAAACCATTGTGGATGGCTGCCACAATCAATTATGGGAGGGATTTACACTTTGCCAGACACATAGTGGAACAGTGAAGATGAAAGGCGATATTTACCAGTGTTTTATGCTTGACTTTACCAGTACTTGCTGGAAACAATTACAATTGCATCAAGGAGCCCTTTTGCAAAAAACTGCAAACAGGAGTGGTGCAATTTAGCATCGAATACAAAATGATTTCCTTACTATTTTTCATCAACACGTTTCTACAATGATGACTTTGCCAGGTTGGTTTATCATGTGACTTTTTAAAGTAATTGTATAAAATGTAGTATTATTTTAAGTATTTAAAACCAAGCATTAGCACATATTTTTACCAACTTGATCTTGGAGGATGAATGGTCAAATATCTAAATTTCAAGCGAGTCTCAAATTCTGTCTTCACCGCTTAACCAAAGTGTGTGATCCTGAACAAATACTTTTATCACACTGTCCCTTACCTGCAAAATTAGGTGCCTCTAGAAGTTATTCAGTTCACAGTATATGCTATTTCAAAAAAGCCTCACCCGTGGTTTAATAGATGAGCAGTGCATGTGTCAGGACCTGCCAAGAACACACACGCACCATTCTTTGAAAATATCAGGCAACATGTATTGAACAAAATTGTGAAATTGAATAGCAAATCAAAGTAAATGCATCAAACAAAAAGCCATCAGGGACAATAGCATATTTTTTAAACATATGTAAACAGTATTTACCAGATAATGATGTACATGGGCATGGCAGGGGAGGAAAGGATTCTCCTCTCTGTCAAGCCCCAGCGGGAGCGATACCAGGAAGCTGGAAACCCCTCAACATGCATTATCTGCCTACTGATCCCCCTCCGCCAACCCTAGCTCTCTCTCTTGCATGCTACCACTCCCTGGTGCACTCAATTCAATGAAAGTTTTCTTCAAAAATCCAACAAAAAAATAAAGTGTTTTGCTTTGAAATGTCATTTTGTAAGAAACAAGATGTCCTATTCCTTGCTTCAGTATTCTGGCGAGGGGCGGCTGTCTTTTACAACTAGATGGTGGGACAACAAGCACCTCCTTCTGGGCCTGCTGGGAGTAGCCACAGTGTTTAAGATGGCATAGTTGGGCGCACACCGTCTGAGATGGAACAAAGACTGGGGGCCTCGATGCTCAGTCCTCACAGAGGAGGAGGAAGCATCACCCTTGATTCTCCCCAGCCAGGCCAAGAAACACATGGTGTGGGTTTTTGGGGTAGGTGGGATTGGAGGAAAATGGGAATGGTGGTCAGGGTGACCTGACCAGATGGAAGGTGAGTGGGTGTGAAAGGTGAAAGAGAAGTGCATATAATAGAAACAAGGAGGAGCAGATGGCAAGGGAAGATAAGTAGATTGTTGTTGCAACACTATTTTCCTAGTTTCTCTTTTGCTCTGTGCAGTTTTTATAGAGTGGTGCAAATGTATTTTCGCCCAGATTTGGGCAGACATTTGCTTATGGATCATGGATCTGGGAAATCTGGACTAATGCCATCACTTTGTTTAGGGTACTCATACGCCCACACATAATAGTAATTGGGCCCCCCTAATCACAAATTTGGACCACCCAGATGAAAAATCCTGGAGCCGGGCCTGGGTGGGAGGGGGAGAGAGCAGTCCCCATTGGGTAGTGAGGAGAGGGAGAGGTGCGGTACGGCCTCCCTGCCAGGTAGGTTTTTGGGTGGATGGCACAGTACGGTCCCCGCGGTTCCAGAGGAAGAGGGGGAAGAGGCCTTAAGAACGACCCCTCTGCAGGATTTAAGAGGACAGACTTGAGGGCGCAGCATGGCACCTAGCACAGAGGACCAAAGGGTGGAGGAGAGGATCCCTCGCCTGAGAAGAGAGGACCAGGCAGGGGTTCATACGGCCCTGCCGAGAAGACACCAACGGAGTGGCGGGGCGGACGCCCCAGGCTCACCGGAGGAGGAGCTGCCCGGCCCGAGCATGCACTCACAACACCCATGGTATTGCATTGGGGACAACAAAGGGGAGGTGGAGTATGGGGGACAGTGGGAGGATGAGGGCTGCATTGGTACATGGGTGGGGGGAAGGTGGAGAGGGAGAGCAAGGTGGGAAGGGGGGTGTGAAGAATGGGGCAGGTTGGTAGGGTGGAAGAGGAGAAGTTGGTTGGGTGAGACTGCTGATATGTTTTGTCCTCACAGCAGGAGCCGGTGAGGAAGGAGATGAGGAGTGTTGGAGCAGAGTTCAGCCTGCAGTTGGGCGACAGCAGGGCTGAAAGAGGTGAGAAGGAGGGGGATTGGTCAGCGGCCTGGCGCAGAGGGGAACTAGGGGGAAGGAAGGAGGGGAGGGGTTTGGGGTACAAGGGACAGGGAGAGCGGTGCTTGCAGGCCACAGGCACCGTGGAATTGGAGAGGAGGGTATCCTCTGTGGAGTTGCAGAAGGACAAGGTGGATGGACCCGTGATGCCAGAGGCACAGGCCCCGAAAGAGAAGGCTGCGGAAGGTAGCGGGAAGAAGTTGCCATATATGGGTATCACAAAGCCATTGGGCGCGCATTTGATGGGGGCAACTGAAGAGAAGATTTGGGCAGGGGAATTTGTGGACGTGTTCAAGCTCCTACATAGGGAAGTGAGAGCGAAGGAGGGATCTAAAGAGGAGGAGATGGAGTTGGCCTCGCGTCCAAGGGTACCAGTGACAATTGAGAACTGGACGTCAGCTTTTATTGTTTACTCGAGTGTCTACTGTGAGAAATTCCCAGAGAGATGTGTTGCACTGTTGAAGTATATAGATGTAATAAGGAAGGCATTCACGAGTTTTGGAGGTTTCGCGTGGGTGCATTATGATGAGGAGTTTAGGTCGAGGATGGCAGAGGACAGCCAGGTAGTCTGGGTGGGAGATCGAAATGGATCTCTGGTTGCAATGGATGGCGCTGACGAGGCCAGCTCCAACTTTACACACAGCAAGCGGCTTACCCGTGCCTTACCAGCCCTATCCTGGTCGCCCCGCCCTGAAAGGGGCAGGGCTAGGAGGCAGAGGTCAGCCCTCAGCAGCTTGTTGGGCCTTCAATGAAGAAGGTTGTACGAGGGCGATGTGCAAACTTAAGCACGAGTGCAGCAGATGCGCTGTGCGGAATCCGATTATGCAATCCTGTCAAGCAGGGGTTAGGGGGAGAGGGTGAGGATCAGGGCAAGGTCTTGGGGGGGAATGACTGTACGCCAATTAAGTGGTGGTTCTTGGTGGGCGCATCGGTTTACCAGAAAGGGGGGGCCAAAGGGCTGGGGAAAGGTTTTGCGTGGGTTTTTATGTAAGTGATCAAGGTCCAGGGGTAATGGGGATGCGGTGCATAGGTCGAAGTTAAGTGGTCAAAGCGTTGCCTAAGGGCTGGGCATCCTTTCCAGGGCATGCTTGCGCATTTGGGCTTTGGGGGTGCAACAGGGTTTTACTGGTGTTTTGGGCTATGTAGGATGGGGGGGCATTAGCGGTACGATCCCAAGGGAGTGGCCGAGAACAGGAATTAGGAGGAAGCCGAGGTCGGCAGACAATTAGGTAGGAAGGGGGAGTGCCGTGGTGGGGGATATAATGGAAGAGCTGCTACGGGGTGTTGGTCATTATAAGGAGGGAGTTGAAGGGGGTGGCAGGGCCCTCACGCTTGCCGCACGACAAGGTGAGTGGGCCTATGTGGGTGGATTGACAGGGGGAGACCGGTGCAGAATTAATGCTGAGAGACTGACAGAAGTTAAGTCGGTATCACAATTTTGAGTGTGCGGGAGTGGCCCAGTTTCACACGGGGAGAAGACACGGCACGCGTTAGGGTGGATAATCAGTACGCAGATCACAGGAGGAAGTGGGCAGGTGCAGGCATGTTTGGCTTGGATTATTTGAAGTATTTGCTGGGGGGCAAAAAGGGAGTATATCAGAGTTGGTGCTCGAGGGAAGAGCAGAAGAAGAGGTACTCAAAAGATAAGTGTGCCGAGAGGCTACGGGAAGGGGCAGGTTATTTGGATCGTGCTGCATAGACGGGGGTGCTTGTGGCCCCTTGTGCAGTGGGAGGGGGAAAAGATGAGAGGTGACTGCATGGACGGGGTGCTCATGGCCCCTGGTGCAGTGGGAGCGGGAAAAGATGAGACGTGACTGCATGGACGGGGGTGCACGAGGGCCCCTGGTGCAGTGTGAGGAAACATGGTAATGGATGTAAGGTGCTGGCAGGGTAGGTGGATTGGACTGCATGGACGGGGGTTCTCATGGCCCCCGGTGCAGGCAGTGGGAGGGGAAAGCGGTAAGATGTGACTGTGTGGATGGGGGTGCATGAGGGCCCCCGGTGCAGTGTGGGAAACATGGTGAAATGGACGTAAGGTGATGGAAGGGCAGGCTATGTGGATTGAACTGCATGGACGGGGGCACAGGTTGGCCCCTGGTGCAGTGGTAGGGGGTGGGGAGATGGGTCTGTATGGATGGGGGTGTACAAGGGCCCCTGGTGCAGTATGGGGAACATAGCGAAACGGGCACAAGGTGCTGGAGGATTGGTTAAGTGAGGACAGAAGGGGGAATAGGAGGGCAGAGGAAGGAGGTCGAAGTTGGGAAAGGTGCTTTATTTAATTAGGGGGTAAAGATGCTCGAATGTAAGGGGAACTAGGAAGGAAAGGGCTCTTGGTGTTTATCTAGGGGGAGTAAGGAGTTGTGCCCGGTAAGGGGGGGTTGGTGTGGGGGGAGATATATGGGGGGTAAAGACGGGTGGTTCGGCAGAGTGTGGCAGCACAAGTGTTGGGGGTTAGGAGGAGGGCTTTTGGCCCTTGGGGGAGAGAGAGCAGTGGCGAGCTGGCCTGCGTGTAGAGCGCCTCAAGGGGTATATAGGGGGCAGTGAAGGTTCGAGAGCAGGCACAGTTGGGGGCAAGCGTTTGTCCTACCCTCCCACCCCTTCATTTATTTATTTATTTATTTATTTATTGGTGGGTAGCAGGTCGGGGGGGTGTTGGATCTTGAGTAGAATTTTGGTTTTACCCCCTTTTTCCTTTTTCGGGACAAGGTTTCTGGGAGGTTTGGGAAGGACAGTGGGGATGGTAGTTTTCGTGTCACAGGCTGGGGCAGTAGGAAGGGCGCTGTACGGTAAGGTGCATTGTTGCTGATGTGGCAGGTCAGCCTGGTTGCAGGGCAGGGAAGGAGGAGATTGGTGTAGAGGGGAGTTTATGGGGTAAGGGGTTGTTGGATGCCGGGGACATGGCCCTTTGGACGAGGGGTGGGGGAAGCACAATGGCGTACTAGCACGGTAAAGGAAGGGGGTGGTGCGTGTTTGCACGAACAAGCTACCCCGGCGGTACAAAGAGGGGTAACAGGTATTGAACGAGGAGGGGCGTGGCCTCAGGAAGAAAGCCGTTTGAGAGGATTTTAAGGAAACGGAAGGGAGCAAGAGATAGAAAGGGAGGAATTTGAAATGCTTTAATTATTTAATTGTGGGGGAATGCAAATTGGTTATTTATTTAATTATTTGGCAATTGTTAAAAGGTTATTTAGTCTGTAAGGCCATGGAGCCAAGGTAGCGTTGCTTTGTGAGCTGTGGCCTGTCACATCAAAGCGACCTTTTCCACTTTAAAGCGAGTCTGGGGTAGGGTTTATTGTGCAGTAAGCCCAAACTGCTATATGCAATCTAAGAACACACCTAAAGGAAATAAACAGATCCCTACTCTGCAATCTCCCATTTCGTTTTCCATACAGCTAAAACAGCAGTATACCTGAAGTTCAACCAACATAACATATTCGCCTCCTTTTCTCCTCTTGCTGCTCCTTTCAACTTTCCTTCCTGTCAGCATCAGTCTAAGCAGGCAAAACACCTCCCCAGTTTACCCCACTATCAGGGGCAGAGCCAGCCACAAAACTTTGGGGGGGCTGGATGGCAGTTTGAAAACTGGTAGTGAGTGGGGTCATTAAATCTATTTCGCTGCTGATCCCCACCTGGAGTCCAGTAGGTTGAGTAGATATTGCGCCTTCCTTTGAACCATTAGATGCATCGTACACCCCCAATTTACCAGAGGCAAATCAAGGATTGTGTAACAAGTGGGGCCTTGAGCTAACGTATTTGTATTTATTGTTTTATATAGCACCTTAATCCAAGGCGCTTTACAATGAACAACAAAAAATACATTAAACATGGAACAGTAGAAGCAATAACGGTAAACGTGAGTCAAATCAGAAAATCAGCATGTAGAGCAATTTACATACGAGAAACAAGAGGAGAGGAGGGGGTGGGGAAGGAAAGAGGGAGTGAGAGAGTAGTGAGTACAGTGAGTAGTAGGAAGAAGGGAGATTTAGAAGAGAAAGGGAAAGATAAAGAGAACACAGAGAAGGGTACAAGAAGGAGGGAAAGAAGAGTAAGAGGGGGAAGGGGATCAGGGAGGGGAATGAAGAAGAAGAGATTTTAGTGAGGAGTGGAAGGAGGAATAGGTAGGGGAGGAACGGATAGAGAAAGGTAGGGAGTTCCAGCGTAAGGGGGCAAGGAGCTGAAAGGAACTGAAACGAGAAGAGGCACAAGGGGGTGGGGGAACTGAAAGTAAGAAGAGATCAGCAGAACGAAGGGAGAGATATGGGGTGTAGAATGAGAGAAGAGAGGAGAGGTAAGAAGGAGCAAGGTCGTGAAGAGATTTAAAGACAAGACAAAGGAAGTGAAATGTAAGTTGGGAGTGGAAAGGAAGCCAGCCTAGCTGAGAAAGTGAGTTGGAAATGGAGTAATGAGAAGAGAGAAGACAGAGGGTGCAGATGGCAGAGTGATAAAGGGATTTGAGGGGGGAAGGTGGGAAGCGGGGAGACCAAAGAAGAGAGAAGAACTATAGAAAAGGCCAGAAAAGATGAGGGAGTTTGGTAGCATGGAAGGTGAGAGAGGAACAAACTTTAAGGACGTATTCGAGAGGGAAGGTGGGAGAGGTAAGAGGAGAGCCAGTTAAGAACAGAGCCTTTGAAACCAAGGAATGAAAGAGTATTGAGAAGTAAGGGGTAATCGACAGTGTCAAAAGCAGCAGAGAGGTCAAGGAAGATGAGGATTGAGGAATGCTTAGAATAGCGAGCGGTAAAGAGAGGGTTAAGGACATAGGTAAGGGCGAACTCAGTAGAGTGTTTGGGACGGAAGCCAGATTGCGAAGGGGGAAGGAGAGAGTGGGTAGTGACAAAAGTAGAGAGCTGAGAACATGCTAAGCGTTCAGGAAGTTTAGAGAGAAAAGGTAAAAGTGAGATTGCGCGAAAGTTGAAAGCGAGAAGAGGATTAGCAGAAGGCTTCTTCAGTATAGGGATAATAGTGGCATGCTTGAAGGCAGAAGGGAAGGTGACCGTAGAGAGACAAGTATTGAAGAAGGAGGTTAGATAGGGTATGAGAGGGGGGTAAATTTTAGGAATAAGAAGGGTTGGGATAGGATCGGAAGGAACGGCTGTAGGGTGGGATTTAGTTAAGAGGAGAGAAACATCAGAGGGAGTGATAAGATAAAATATAGACATTTGAGCTAAAGGGGAATGTAAGGAGGGGAGGGGAATAAGAAGGAGAATATACAATTTTTTGGCGAAGAAAAATAATTTTTGTAGAGAAGAAGTTGGCAAAGTCAGACGGAGAAAGAGAGGCAATAGAAGAGAGGTCTGGAGCGGGAGGGGAGAGGAGATGAGAAAGGGTTTGAAAGATACAACGAGGATGAGAGGCTTGGGAGTGAAGGAGGTTAGAAAAGTATGAGCGTTTGGCAGATTTAAGGCAGCAGTCATATAGAGAATGATAAGAGAAGTAGGTGGTTTGGTTAGGAAGAGTGGGGGATTTGAGCAGGCGACGCCCAAGGCAACGGAGGAGAAGATGCATATGACATGAGGTGAGAAGAGAGCCAGGGTTGGGAGGGCTTACGAGTAGGGCGTAAAGAGGAGCGGGGGTGCAGTAGGTCGAGACTAGAGGATATAGAGGAGAAAGAGAGGATAAGGTAAGGTCAGCAGGGAGGGAGGAGAAATAAGAAAATGTGGGAAACAGAAAAGAAGAGCAGGTATCAAGGAAGAGTGAAGGGTTAAAGTTCCGGAGGCCACCTCGAGTAAAAGATATGGAGGAGGGTAGAGGAGAGGGAGATTTAGAGCTGGGAGTAAGGGAAAAAGAAAGCAGAGCATGATCAGATAGATAGATGGGTAAAGAGGAGACAGGAGAGGAGGAGTAGGTGGAATTAAAGATGAGATCAAGAGTGGAACCAGTAGAGTGAGTCGGTGAAGAGGGGAGAGGAGAGAGAAGGTAGGAGTCTAGGATTGAGATAAGAGGTGAGTGTTGAGGGGAGGTGGGAAGGTGAAGGTTGAAGTCGCCAAGTACAGTGAGGGGAGAAGGGGATGGGGAGATAAGACAGAGGAGGTGGTCAAGTTCATCATGAAAGGAGGAGAGGGGGCCAGGAGGTCTATAGATAATTGGGAAGAAAATGGGATGAGGGTGAGTAAAGGATTTATACAAGTCAGGCCTGGCTCCAGGAATTTTCATCTGGGTCGGCCAGGGTTGTGACCAGGGGGGCCCACATTCCACTGGGTATCCTATTCAAAGTGCTGGCGTTGATCCAGATTTCACAGATCTGCAAAAATACATTTGCACCCCTCTATAAGAAAAAGTACATATCAAAAGAGAAGAAGAGAAGCAAGGACAATAGTGTCGCAACTTCAATCTACCTGTCTTCCCTTCCCATCTGCTCTCCCCTTTCTGTTATATCTGATCCTCCTTCACCTTTCACCGTCCAGACACGTTCCTTCAGCTGCCCTAATCACCCTTTCACCTGTTCACACCAGCACCCAGCATGCATTTCCTGGCCTGGTTTAGGAGAATTGAGGGTGATGCCTCCTCCTCTTCCTCTGGGAGGGCTGAGCAGATGGATGGTGTCTGCCAAACAATACCTTCCTGAGCACTGTGGCTACTCCCAGCAGGCCCCAGAGGGGATGCCTGTGCTCCCTCCATCCTGTTGTGAAAGATAGACCCCGCACAATACTGAAGCAAGGAATAGGAGATTTTGTTTTCTACAAAATTACATTTTTTTCGAACTTCTTTTTATTTGAAGAACAGAACATACCATGCCCAGTCAATACAGGTAGACTTGTTGATCTTAACAATATTTAGAGCACAACAACATATTCTCCAATGACATACACATGTATACAATCCTCCCTTCACCCACGCATTACACAAACACCCCTTCCTTTTCAACTGAGCCCCTACAGTTGTCCCACTCTGAATGTCTCCCATCAATGGTTCATGTCCAAAATTAAATTTTAAACACAAAATGTTATTTTTTGTTGCATTTTTGCAGCACATTGTAATTGAGTTGAGAGTGCAAGACTGTGCTAGGGTTGTAAGGGCTGCATCAGGAGGCAGACAGTGCTGGTTGAGGGTATTCCAGCCTCCTGGTATCGCTCATGGTGGGATATGGCATGAAGGAGCAGGTCTTGCTCCCCTGCCATGCCTTTGTACATCGTTGTCTGGTACATAATGTTTATATACTGGTTATAAAATGCAATTGTCCGAGATGACTCTTTGTCTGATGTGTTTACTTTGATTTGGTATTGAATTACACAATTTCATTCAATACATGTGGCCTGGATATTTTCAAAGTTAGATGTGTGTGTGTGTTTGTGTCCTAATGCCTGTGCTGGGCATCTATTAAACCATGAGTGAGGTTTTTTGAAATAGCTTATAATGCAAACTGAATCCCTTCTAGGGGCACCTAATTTTAACAGGAAAGGCATATGAAATTAAAAAATATGCTGAGGATCACACACTTTGGTTAAGTGGCAAGGCCATAATTTCAGCGTAGCCTGAAATGTAGATATTTGACCAAACATCTGCGGAGCTCAAGTTGGTACAAATATGTGTTGAAGTTTGGCTTTCAATAACTAAAATAATACTACATTTTATACAGATTACTTTAAAATGCACAAGTCACATGATAAACCAACTTGACAATGTATTCATCATTTTAGAAACATGTTGATGAAAAGATTAAGGTGGGACACTTTGTTTTGAATCCTAAACTGCATAGAGCAGAATTCTCCTGTTTGCACTTTTTTGCAAAAGGGGCCATTCATTAATTTTAATTGTTTCCACCAAGTACTGGAAAAGTAAAGATTTAAACAGGTGAAAATTGCCTTTGCTCTTTACTTTACCAATACGTGTCTGGAAAAGTGTAAATCACTTCTACAATTAATGATTGTGGGAGTCATCCGCAATGGATTCCTTTTGACTCTGTCCACTTTTACCCGGTGCAAAAGTCAGGCAGATCTCATAGGAATCAATTGGATTTCAGCAAACTTAAAAATACATGCTGGTGGAATGCCAATCGGATTTGGCAGGGGGACCTTGTTAAGTCTGATCTGCTCTCCAACTTTGCTTGTCAAATCATACAAAATCCTGCAGCTCATACAAAGTGGAACTAAATGCATTTAGCGCCACTTCTTCCACTCTGCTTGACCTGGAAAATAATCCCCTATGACTGTAGCTTTATTTTCCCCATCCTGAATGGAAGCCTACAAGCTCCAGCATAGCAATCAATGAGAATTTACCAAAAATCTTTTACACGCACAAAGTGAAATGAAATGCATGTCAAGGTTATTGTTTCACACAGCTTGTTCTGTATCCCCTTAATTACTAATCACCCAACAATCACACTTAAACAGCTTCTTAAAACCCTATATATTTTTTTAAAGTGCCACAGCAATGGTCACTGACTTTTTACCTTTTCTCATCTCTAATTCATTTATTTATTTAATTTATTTCTAAAGCGCTAGGACAGTGACCCAGAGGCATAATAGCGCTGACATGACATACAATAAAAACATAAAGCTCAGCGAAGCCTAAGGAGAAACCTGAGAGAAACTAGTGAAGGTCAAGGATCCATTTACTCAAAAGGCAAGGTTTTCAGGACACGTTTGAACCTGGGAAGACTGGCACACAGCTTCAAATCATGCAGGAAAGTATTCCACTAGTGAGGAATTGCGGCTGGGAAGCATCCATTTTGCACCTGTACCAGTTTGGCCTTTAGGGTGAAAAGCAACCCTTTTTTATTGGATCTTAGATTACGCCTGTAATATAGCCACTTCAACTGTGCTGCCATATAAAAAGGGCTTATTCCGTACATGCAAGCCTGTCCAATGCAAAGGGTATGAAAGTTGATTCTCTTTGTAATGGGGAGCCAATGTAATGCTCTGCTTGCTGTTGAGACATGATCTGTTTTGCGCATCCCCATGATGACCCTAACTGCGTTGTTCTGGACAACTTGCAGACGATTGAGCTCCCCTTTGCCTACCCCAAGTAGACTGCTGCCACAGAAGTCCGGGCGGCTCCCAATGATTGCCCTGGCTAGGGTGGCACAACTGCAGGCCTCAAGGAATGGTCTGAGTTGTGCCAAAAGTGTAATGTAGTATGTTGAGTTAGACACTAGGCCGCTGATATGGGACCTCATTGAGAGCTCTTGGTCAATAGTGACTGCCAAGGTTTTTATTGTTTTTTCAAAGTGGGGAGCAGACAGTCTGCGATTTGAAAGAATGAATAGGACTGATCAAGCTGGCGCCATTAATGACCTCAGTGTCTTTGGAGTGGTCACCTGATAAAGTGAAAAGACATTGAGTAACATCAGCATATTTGGCATAGCACCTCCTGTAGTAAATAATCTGCCTCCGAGACATGTTAAAAAGATACAACCTCAATGGTTCAGCCCTGATGTTTGCATGGGAGGGGCATTGGCGTTTGTCCCTTCTCTAAATGTTAAATCCACCTCTGATTGCACTCTTTAGAAAATATTGAAATACTGATTTTTATTTATAATAGATGTACACCTTTTATACTTTGCCCTGCAACATTATAGAAAACGCTCTTCTTTTTTAGGTTAGGTTTAGGTTAATTGGTTGGTGAATTGGCAATTAAAGAATGTAGTTTTTTTTCTTTTTTCCCCTCACTATTTGTCTTAGTATAGGTATTGTATTTAATATTTTGTTATGCTCTATTTGTTCCATTTTTGATTGTCTGTTCTGACTTCTATTTATTTTTGAATAATCTAAATAAAGACTTAAAAAAAAAATTAAAAAAATTACAAAAAAAGAAAATGCTCTTCTTTTTTGTTTATGTTATGGGTGTTCATGTTTCATTTCTGGGACTGCCTAAACACCCAGCACCCAGGATTTACATCACACTTTACAAACTCTGTAAAGTTACTCAAACAGATTGAGGTTATGAAGTCAGTACTTATCAGTTTGAATCATGAAACGTTCTGGCAGAGTAGACTAGGCTTCCAAACAAAGATACATTCCATTTAGGTCGGAACCCCACTGGTAAGTATGCATGAGAAGATCTGAAACTGGTCAATACTTGCCAACCTAGCCTAATAATTTTCAGGTAGGGCCTTGTTGGACCAGCTCAGTGCAGCTCGATTCCCAAGGCGTAGCCAGCAAGACACCCACTTCTGGGCATATACACATTCACTTAGGGAGACTTGGCCTTTTGATTAGGCATGAATAGGCATTTGCCAGACACTGCCATAAGGGCACCACATAAGGGTACCACCTGGTCATAAGATTGGAACAGCTGGAAAATGGTGCCAGTATCTGGGCATATGATGGCATTGCCTGCCAAATGTCTGATAACACCTATACGCAAGTCAAAACGGATGGAATGTGATTGCTTAAGACATTACTTCAGTGCAATCACAGAGGCATTGACAAATATATTGCTTATAAAATCAACTGGCTGAAGACACACATTAAGATAATTTTATTACCCCAGGAGCTTATTTACAGAGGTATTTAAGTTATTAAACACTCAAAAGAATGCTTAGCTATAACACTGGCAGGCCCTATACAGCAACACGTTTGGTGTTACTTTATTATAGAGCTTGCTCAAAGAGTTCTAGAAACGTTAGGTTTTGCTGGTGAGGTATTAACACAGCTATGGCTAGTCATTAGGTGGGTAAATGACCAAACACACCCATAGGATGTGTGTTTCTTCTCACATTTTATCGCCATCCTATCTGTGTTCCACTGCTTGCATTCTGGTTGTACCTAATAGATAAAAAGTCTATGAATCAATTAAAACCACCGTCATTGCTCTGGCCAGCCTTCCATACCATTGTTTGCATATCAGCCTTGGCCCTGTCACTAATATCATAATCCCGTCCCAGACCTATAGACCACAGGGCCTAAAAATCCATGTGGTTACTTGTGTTCAGGTGAAGATGGAAAACGGCCTAGCAATTGAGACTGAACTGCACCTTTTGGTGGCAGCAGCAAAAGTCATTTGCTAATGGCTGGTCCCCTTCTCGAATGGTACAAACATACTGCAAAATGGTGTCATGGAATGTTGTGCAGAGCAACGGTAGTGGTAATGTTTAATTCAAAGCCCTGCATGTATCACTTTTTGATTTGACTACACTCTCCCCTCCAGAATTACATTTTTGTTACTACCAACCTTATCTTTTCACTTATACTCAAGTAGTTAATGCAGCAGAATATATACTTTGAATGTAGTTTGTAAAGACCTCCAGTCAGTTGACGCACCTTGCGCAGAAATCTGTGTTCAAGCAATTTACCTGTCATTTTTATTGTTTGATGTAGTTAGCCATTTTATTAAGCATGATGTGAAAAACCATTATATTCCCACAAAAAATAAACACACTTTAAAATACAGAAACCAATTGTGTTTGTAGGTTTGAGAAAATAGTAGGCAGCCTGCTTGAATACATGTGCTACCTCACTTAGAGGTTTTCATGGCTCTCCAGCTCTCTGGTTATTTGTACTTTCATGGCTGTGGGGCATAAATCATTGTCTAGGGCAATAAAACAAATCCTGCATTTCAGCCTCTCAGAATGATGTCTCTGAGGTTGCTGATTAATGTTTGGAGTGCCGTCCACCCCTCCCCCATTCCCTTGGTTACTAGTGGTGTATAACACCACTGACATGGCCTCCTTTCTAGGGGGGGCCAGGCCCCCTGTCCCCTTTGCTGGAGGCGGGCCTGATACAAGTATTCAAAAGAAGGGAAAGTAGGAAGGGATAGTGAAGAATTAGATAAAAGGTATTTAGGATGGAAGAGGATACCAACACCTCCACCACGACCAGAAGGACGAGAGACATGAGAAAAGGAAGAGGAAGGAGTAGTAAGAGAGTCAGGGACAGTAGAGTTGTGAGGTGGGATCCAAGTTTCAGTTAGACAGAGGAAATGAAGGTTGAAATGAAAGAATATGTCTAAAACAGCAGCAGTATTATTGCAAAGGTATCTGGTATTCCAAAGAGCAATATTGATTAGATTGGAAGGTTGGGTTGGAGGGTAGATGGGGTTAAGATGATAAGGAAGGGCAGAGATGGAAGGAGGGGAATGGGGAAGGGGGTTGTGCACAGGAATGTACATGAGGAATAGGGGAAGGATGAGAAGGAAAGGAAGGGGGAGGGAGTGGGACGGAAGAGATGAGGAGAAAGGTGGAAGGGAAAGTAGAGATCTAGCGATTCGCATGACAGGAAGGGGAGAGATTGCAGAAAGTAACAGGGTGGAGAGGAAATAGAAGAGTGCGGTAATGGTAGGGTAAGGTGGTGACAGATGGGGGATGGGAGGAAGAGCCAATAAGGAGGCGGGAAACGAGAGTAGGAGGGAGTCAAGAGGCAGCAGCTAGTGGGAAGATCAGATGGGCATGGGGGGCAGAAGGAAGGACGAGGAGGAGATTAACAGTTTAATGCTTAAAGAGATCTGGTGGTAGATAGTCAGTAGGAGAGAAGAGAAGGGATGGAGGGGAAGGGGTAGACTGGAGAGGGAAGTGGTAGTGAGGGAGGTAGCAGGTGGATTACTGAGGGTAGATATTACAGGACAAGTGGTGGTAGGGAATATCAGGCTGTGGCTGTAGTGTTCAATAAAGTAGGGGAAGATGCAGAATAGAGGCAGAGGAGGTAGAAAGTGGTTGCAAAGAGGAGGGCTACAATGGGGAAAATGGGTTGTAGACAATGGCAGTTGGATTAGAGAGAGGTGGATGGAGATGTCTGCAGGGCGTCCAGTCTCCAGATGTTAGATGTGAGAGACAGGGGTAATGCTGGTACAGTGGTCGGGAAAGAGGATCAGGAAGATAATTTCACAATATACGCTGGCAGTCTAACAAGAAGAGAGGGGCGAAGAAGGTGCAGAGATCAACTGGAGTCGCTCTTCTGTGTCACAGAGGCCGGAGCAGTCAGTTACAGCAGATTGATGCAGGAATAGCGTTCAGAGAGGCCAATGGAGGTGAGTGGGATGAGCAGTAGAACCCACTAAATTAGAAGTACATTGAATAGCACTTCGAACAGCAGCACGCCCTACGTGGACAAGGCAGAGAAGACCACACTCACAGGTGGGGTCACAGAACCACCAAGTCACCCCGATGACAAGGAGGAGGTGCAGGAGAAATCACCAAAGAGCCTAAGGGTCCAGGCGGGGACTGTAGCAGTCAGAGTAAGATAGGAGGGCCAGGGCCCAGAGGAGAGGCAGCCGGAGGAGTAGCAACCAGCAGGTGGAAGGAGGGCTGCAAGTAGATGTGGCTGATGCTGGAGGGTCACAATGGCCATATGATGGGGGAGTGGTAGAAGGGAGACATTGGCTGCAGGCAGGGGAGGTGAGGAGCGCTCCAACAGGGAATAAGTTAACCAGGGCAGAGAGGACCATAGAAACAAGTGGGGGATCTGTCAGCCCCAGCAGCAGAGACCAATGCCAGAACAGTTGCACTCCTGATAGCGTGTAGGTGGTGTGGGAGATCCAACCAGAGAGCCAGGATCTGGGTTCCAGGTGGGAGTCACTGCAGGCAGAAGGGCCGGAGCCCAGACGAAACTTAGCCAAAGGAGGGGCTGCCAGCAGGAGCAGGCGCGGGGCTGCAGGCTGATGCAAGCGGAGCCCAAAGAGCCCCACTGGCCCACAGATGGAGGTGCGGCTGAAGGCAGACAGTGGCAGCAGGAGCGAGGAGGCGTGGACCCACCAGGAAGAGGTCCAGAGGACCGATCCGATGCTCTCAGGCCCGTGACAGAAAAGGGGCGGGTGCGGTGGAGAGGCCCCAGAGCACAGAAGAGCCAGAGTCGAACGAGGAGGCAAGGAAGAGGCAGCAATGGGACCCAGAGAAGAGGCCACAGCAGGAGTAGGAAGGCCCGCAGCAGAGAGGGGCGGGCACGGCAGAGATGCCCCCAAGCGCACCAGAGCGGGAGCTGTACGAGGATGCAGGAGGTAAGGAGGAGGCAGCAACAGCGATCAGACCATAGTAGGGCTCCCTGCAAAGGAAGCGCGAAGAGGAACTGGGCTTGTTCTGCCCCATACCGAATATGTAGGAGCTACCAAGTGTAGTGAGGTAGAGCGAATTAACCCCGGTGGGTTCTTGGCCAGAGATTGTTTTTTAAATAAGGTGTTGAAATGGTGAATTTTACAGTACACTTTATGTGATACATTAGGTGAAAAGTCACAGTATATAATCGGTTTTGTAGGGTAAAACATGAAAAAAGTCCATTATATGCCAAGTCATCAACAATAAAGATTACCCCTGTTAACTGCGCAGGGAGTATTAATTCTATTAAAGACTAGGAGGCAAGCATTATGCTTCAACTTCTTTAATTTACTACTCCTCAGCAGTTTCAACAAACCAATAAAACCAATAACAAACACTGAAAAATGTCTCAACAGACTTTTCTTCTTTTGGAACTACAATCCTCATAGTCTCTGTAGTCCATCTCACTCCATGCTCAGCTATGACCACTTCCTGCCCCTGCGCTCCTCCTCTCTTTTACTCGCTCTGAAATGTCACTTCTTTAAACTCCACATTACGTTCTGCTAACTGAGCGAAGACTTGAACCACTCCAAACCGAATGTCGATCCTCCTCGACTCCAGGCGACTACCGCTGCTAGTCTCCTAATTCAATTGTTCTTTTGCTCTTCCCCTAGGAATAACCCAAAGCAGAAATTCAGGGTGGTGTCCACATATTGCCACTATCATATACATTATTATCACTCACAATATGCAAATACGTTATACACAATACATAGCTTGGGTGGGAATTTAATGCTCGCCTCCTAGTCTTTAATAGAATTAATACTTCCTGTGCAGTTAGCAGGGGTAATCTTCATTCTATGACAAGACTGGAGGCGAGCATTATGCTTGTTCAAAGCTCCCCAGTACTGTTACCTCTAAACTCTCGGTTGGTTTGAAGTAAAACTCTTTAAATGTATGGTCACTAGCCCAATCTGCTGCTAGCATAATCTCCCTCAGAGATACTCCCGTCGTGAAAGCCTTAGAGGCCATTGCTCCCCGCACTGAATGTGCTCCGTACCTACTCAGGTCTATATTTGCTGCTTGCATAATCTCTTTAACCCATCTGGCTATGGTGGCTGTAGCTACTGCTTGATATGGCTTCCTGCGCGCTATGAGCAGCTGCGTGGTGCTGGCAGTTCTATACTCTGCCGTCCTGGATTCGTACTCTCTGATGCAACTCGCAACGCACCGCTTGATCTTGTTTGGAAAGTATGGATAGTGGACTGAAGAGGTCCCTGTCTTAGTTCTCCTGACAATCGCTAAGGTGACTCCTTCTGGCCCAAAGGATCTCGTATTGATCTCTAGTGCCTTAACATCCGATACGCGTTTACAAGATACGAGGCATAACAGCATCACCAGTTTACCTGACAGCTGCTTAAGGGACAGGTACTTATTTATCGGCCAGCTTTCTAAGTGCCTGAGGACTGCTGTCACGTCCCTCATTGTACTATATCTGGGCTCCGGAGGGATCCTAAACCTGGCCCCTCGAATGAGCCGTACAACCGCTGGGTGTTCACCAGCTGGCATGTCTTCAATCGGCAGATGCCCAGCTGAGATCGCTGATCTATACACTCCTATTGTGCGGAAGGCTCTTCCGTCCTGTAACAACTGCACTAGAAAGTTCAGGATCACAACTACAGGTGCTGAAACGGGATGAACACTTCTCCCTCTACACCAGCTCGTCCATTTGGCCCAAGCTGCGTTGTTGCTCCTTCTAGTGGAAGGGGCCCAGGACTCCGCAATGAGCTCTGCAGCTTGCGTCGAAATGCCTGGCAGCATCCAGCGTCTCCTGATATCCTGCACGCGATGAGCGGGAGTGTCCCTCTCACTCTCAGAGGATGCTATGACCCAACTGGGTCCGTGAGTAGTTGCTCTCCTTCTGGGAGTATTCTCGGCTGGTCTACCAGAATTTCCATTAGCGTCGGGAACCATACTTGTGACTTCCACAGTGGTGCAATTAACAGTAATTCTGCTCCCTCTCTCCGACATTTCCCTAGAACTTGTTCAGCATCATGAAGGGGGGAAATGCATAATGCGGGCCGCCTGTCCATTCCTGTAGGAAGGCATCTGTCCTTTGTGCACCCGGGTCTAGCCTCCAACTGAAGTAGCTGACTGTCTGTGCATTGAGTCAGGAAGCAAAGAGGTCTAAGTGTAAAGCACTCCATTTCTGATCCAGTGTCTGAAAGACTGTCGGATTCAGTCTCCAATCGCTGGAGTCTGTGAGGTAGCGAGAATTCCAGTAATGCTACTACGTTCAGCTCTCCGGGCAGATGCTGTGCAGTCACTGACGTCTCCGACTGAAGGCAAAAGTGCCAAAAATCTTTTGCTAGCTCGGCTAGCATCCTGGATTTCATGCAGCCCAGGTGATTTATGTAACCAACAGCTGAGATGTTGTCCATTTTCAACAGCGCGCACAACTTCATCTTGCCTTTCACGAAGGCTTTGATCGCGAAAGACCCTGCTAGTAGCTCCAGACAGTTTATGTGCAGATGGAGCTCTTCTTCGCTCCACTTTCCTCCTGTCTGTAGGTCTCCGCATCGCGCTCCCGAGCCCAGGCGACTGGCATCGGACTCTATGATCAGGTCCGGTCGATCTCCGAAAATGGCTCGCCCATTCCAGGCGTCCATATTCTTCAACCACCATTCCAGTTCTGCTATGGACTCTGGATCCAAAGGTACTGACTGATGATATTTCAAGCCTTGTTGTAAGTGTCTTATTTTCAGTCTTTGCAGCGCCCGGTAGTGTAGAGGCCCTGGGAATATGGCTTGAATGGAGACTGCCAATAGCCTCACTATCCTTGCTAGTGCCCTGAGGGAAACTACTCGTTTCTGTAGACATCCTCGAATCTCTCTCTTGATGTCTCATATCTTTTGAACTGGGAGCTCTAGTGTGGCTTTCCTGGTGTCCAGGATGAACCCCAGGAAATCTAATCTCTGTGCTGGGGTGGTGTCTGACTTTTCCACATTTAGTAGGAACCCCAGTGACTCGAGTAAATCTTGTACCCATCTCGTCTGTTAAATCAGCGTTGGTCCTCGGCTAGTAGGAGCAGACCGTCCAGGTATATGATCAGCCTTATGCCTTTCTCCCGGATTGCTGCTGCTACTGGCTTCATCAGCTTGGTGAAGGCTCAGGGAGCTGATGCAAGCCGAAGGGCATTGTCTTGAATTGCCAATATTGCTCCTTCCAACGGAAAGCTAGGAATGTCCTGTATTCTTTCAAGACTGCGACTGTCAGGTATGCATCCTTTAGGTTTAGTCTTGTCAGCCAGTCTCCTTCCCGGAGGGAGTCGCGGAGCTGGTGAATGCCCTCCATTTTGAAATGTCGGTAGACTACCCAGCCGATCAGTTCCTTCAGGTTTATAACCGGTCGAACCTTCTCTTTCCTGTGCACTAGGAACATATTGCTCACGAAACTGGGAGTGTGCAGGCATCTCTCTATGGCCTTTTTCTGGATGAGCTGCGTTAGCTCGTAGTCCAGAAAGCTCTGCTCTGAGCCTGCTAGGCGCTGCTGATGTGGCCTGCGCTCTTGGACTGGTGGCTCTATGAATTCTAATTGCAGTCCTCTTACAGTTTGCAATATCCAGGCATCGCCGGAAAGCGTGCGCCAGTTCTCCCAAAATATGCCAGTTCTCCCTCCCACCGGAGGGTAATGAATTATTCTCACCTTGTGTGAGTCCTTGGCCACGGCCGGCTCCTCTTCCTCTGCGTCCTCTCGGGAAACGACCTCTGGTCGGGAAGAAGGAGTCTTGCTGGCGGTTCTCCCTGTATTGTGCTCTGGGATTAGGGCCCCTTCTGCCTCCTTGATTTTCTACCAGCCGCCGGACTCCTGTGGCGACCAGTCCCGCCAAAAACTCTCTGATTACGCAATTGGCGTTTCCCAGCAGACAATCGGCTCTTTGTGCCCAGCTTGCCAGGGCGTCGGGATCCACTTCTTCTCCCGTATCTTTCGGTCTCTCAGCTAGATCCATGATCTTTGCCAGTGGTCCTGCTAGATCTAATACTTTTTCCTGGCAGCTCTTTGTTACTCACCGGTATGGGGAGTGTGTAAAAACAGACCGGTCCTTTTGTGCTGGGTATTTGCTTGAAGAGCTCGGGTTGGAGCCTCCACCCGAGCCTCCTCTCTGTGAGGGAAATTAACTCTTTGAACTGATATGACCACCTGCTGAACTGTACCAGGCAAGGGGACCGATCAATCAAAAGAGTGGGGAGAACACACTGCCACGCACCCAGCTGTAAAGAAAAGACAAGAGATGAATATTCTAACAGAATCAACCCTGGCTTCCCCAAAACCATTACCCTTAATAGAGTACCTGAGTGAGTTCCCCATATGCCGTAAAAGAGGACCTGGAGCAACCTATAAAGCAGAAGAGACTTTAGGTACTAGCTAAATGTGAAAACTGCCCAATGATGGTAATCAAGGAATAATACTTTACCACTGGTGGAGGCAAGAATAGTGCAAAGAATCCCGGGCAACAACGAAAGTATAAAACAAAAAAAAGGAAGGTTAGTAGGGTAGCTATCCCCGGACGGAATGAGGGTTGTACTGGTTTCGGGATGGTGCACCACAGCATAGCATTCCAAAATGCACTTTAGGAATGAAAGCAATGTAATCCAAAAGATGCGGTAACAGTTTGGTGAAAAAACAGGACTCAAAAATGAAGCAATGGCCTTACCAGTGTTATTCCTCAGGAGAAGGCACACACTCCGAGGAATGAGCTCAATAGTCCATGGACAAGTGAGAGATAGTATTCATACAGGAAGCAACTGTAGCAAAGTCATAAACCAGGAGTCCAGGAGCAGGCCAAGGGTCTGGTACACGAGCAGACAGCAAACAAAACCAAGGCAGGATCAAGAATTAGGAGTCTGTGTGAGGGCAAGGTCGGTAAACGGGTGGACAGCAAACAATCCCAAGGCAGAATCAAAATTTAGGAGTCCGTGTGCAGGCAAGATCGGTACACGGAGAAAACGGGAGACTTCCGAAATTAAGGCACAGAAAGTAGCCCTTCAGAAAAATACCGGCTGCAACTATAAACAGAAGCGGTGTTCTGAAAAACCGCCGTAAGTTAAGTAACAACAAGGAGGCAGAACATAATCGAAAACGAGGCTCCCGTATTAATGCCGGAAACTACAACCCATGTTAGGTTTTCTGGGAAATGTAGTTTATTGCAGCTATTCTACATGGCAGCTGCCACCGTGAGAAAAAAGGTACATGACAGCGCCGTAGCCGCTTATGAAGAGCAACCACTTTCTTGTTCCTCCTTCTAGTTTTACATAGAGCTCCCCAACTGTCCTTGTTAACGCGGGAGACCGGGGGGGGCACGGGGCAGACACCGGGATGTGGGATGAGGTGAATGTCGGGGTGTAACAGCATGCACCCCCAAAGGCAGCGTAGACCCCCTCCGAGCATGGAAGCGGCGTAAGAGCACTGGGGAATGTATGTTGCATAATGGTTCCCAGGATCTGTCCTCGGGACCATACCCTTTCCAATCGACCAGATAGAAGGGGCGCCCCCTGCGGAGACGAAAGTCCAAAATCTCTGCCACTTCATACTCATCACCCCCATCCACCTGAACTGGAGGAGGGTGATCGGGCAGCCGAGTAGAGGACGGACAAGGTTTCAAAAGACAGACATGAAACACAGGATGCTGCTTCCAAGAGGTAGGTAAGGAAAGACGTACAGCCACCGGATTTACAATCTCCGTGATGGAAAAAGGACCCACAAATTTAAGCAGCAACAAGCGTTTGCCAGGCATTCGCAAATTGAGGGTGGACAACCAAACCTTCATGCCTGCTTTATAGTCGGGTGCAGGTTTTCTGTGACGATCGGCGTTCATTTTAGCCCTCGCTTGGGCTTGGAATAGATGCAACCGGACCGTTCTACGGATCGTTACCAACTCCCTCACACAATCCTGAGCCGCCGGGTTGTCAATGGGAAGAGTCGGGTCTAGTGACAATGATCGTGGATGACATCCATACAGAGCAAAAAACGGTGAGACCCCTGAGGTGGTATGCATAGAGTTATTACAAGCGAATTCCGCAGAGGGAAGCATCGTCATCTGTGAGGCTTGAAAGCGGAGGCAGAGGCATCGAAGGAATTGCTCAAGGGTGGCATTAACCCTCTCAGTTTGTCCATCAGTCTGAGGATGGTAAGCAGAACTGAACCGGTCGTCAATACCAAGGGACGCAGTCAAGGCCCTCCAGAAATGTGATGCAAATTGAGAGCCACGGTCCGAAATCATGATGGTAGGCAGACCAAAGAATTCGAAAAACGTTCTGAAGAAAAAGGGAAGCCAAGACAGGAGCGGAGGGCAGACCCGAACAGGGAATAAAAAATGCCATTTTGGTGAAGTAGTCAATGACCACCCATATGGTATCAAAGCCCTTCACAGGAGGTAGGTCCACAACAAAGTCCATAGAAACCATGTACCATGGCTTGTGGGGCAGAGGAAGAGGCCGTAACAGACCCACAGGTTTAGAACAGGAGACCTTGCATTGAGAACATACTGAACAGGATGCCAAATAGTCAACCACATCCCTGGACATAGTGGGCCACCAAGACCATCGGCGTAAGGCCTCCAGCGTCTTCTGTTGACCTGGATGAGCCACGAATAGGGAGTCGTGCGACCAAGCAATGGCACGCAGGCGTGCCTGCCATGGAGGCACAAACAGGCGTCCCTGAATGTAGGGCAGGCCTTGCACCACATCAAGATTAAGAGTGTCATGTTCCTCCTTTTGTGTGGAGACCCAGTCTGAAATCAAAGTCCGCAGAGTAGGTTGAGGGGTGCAGGCACAGACAACGTTACAAGGTAATAAAAGAGGTTTGTCAGACATTTTGCTGCCAGAATGAAGGGCAATGCGCGTCAAAGCATCCGCGCAAGAATTCAATCGGGCCGGCCGATATGTGATCGTGAAATGGAACTGGGAAAAAAAAAGATGCCAGCGAGCCTGTCGGGCAGTAAGGCATTTCATTGATTTAAATGCCAAAATACTCCGATGATCTGAAAAGACTGTGACCTGATGATGAGCCCCCAAAAGATGATGCCGCCATTCGGAGAAAGCATCTTTTATGGCTAGGAGTTCCCGCTCAGTGATCGGATAGTTACGCTCATAAGGGGTCAATTTCCTTGAAAAGAATGCAACTGGATGAACCTCTCCCGAATCTGGACATCTCTGGGAGAGAACTGCCCCAATAGCCGATCCAGAAGCGTCGGCCTCAACCAAAAACGGGAGTAAAGTGTTAGGATGCTGTAATACTGGAGCAGAAGTGAATGCTGCTTTAAGGGCATCAAAAGCTTGCTGTGCCTCCTGGTTCCATTGGTAGGATTTCTTAGAGCTAGTCGGTGCCGTCAGAGGCACAGAGATAGAGGAAAAAGAATGGATGAAGCACCTATAGAAGTTTGAAAATCCCAAAAACGATTGCAAAGCTTTAATCAATGTATGAACGGGCTAGTCCAAAATAGCTCTAACCTTGGAACGGCTCATTCGTATACCCCGGCTGGTCAGATCATAACCAAGAAATTCCACCTCAGTGAAATTGAAAACACACTTTTCAGCCTTGACAAATAAGTGGTTTTCTCTCAGCCGTTGCAGGACAATTTGCACGTGTTTCGTGTGTTCCTCTTTGGAGGACGAATATATGAGGATATCGTCCAAATATACCACTACAACCTGATCCAAATAGTCATGGAAAATGTAATTCATAAATGCCTGGAAAGTGGCCGGGGCGTTGCACAGACCGAACGGCATAACCAGATATTCATACAATCCATAACGTGTTTTGAAGGCGGTTTTCCACTCGTCCCCTTCTCTAATCCGAACGAGATTATATGCACCCCGAAGATCAAGTTTAGTAAAAATTACGGAGGAACTGAGTTGATCTAATAGTACTGAAATAAGCAGGAGCGGGTACCAGTTCTTTACCGTCACCGCGTTTAATGCCCTATAATCTATACAGGGGCGGAGGTCTCCCTCCTTCTTAGGGACAAAAAAGAGAGGGGAGGCCGCAGAGGACCTGTAAGGTCTTATGAAGCCTATAGCCAAGGCCTTGTCTATATATTCCTTCAACACCTTATCTTCTGGTAAGGTAAGAGAATAGACCCTTCCAGCAGGAATCTTAGCCCCTGGCAATAAGTCGATGGGGCAGTCGTAGGGCCTATGGGGCGGCAACTGGTCTGCCCCTCCTTTATCAAATATGTCCCGGAATGACTTGTATTGAGAAGGGATTTCAGGTTCAGGAGACTTAATGATGGCTCCAATTACAGACATGGACGCCACTAAAGCCTGACAGGAAGACTCAGGGGACACACTAGTGTCTTGGAAACATTTCTCATTACACTCTGATGAAGGAAACTGAACAGTTTTCTTTGCCCAATCAATAGCTGAATTATGGTGTTGCAACCAAGGGATGCCCAGAATGACCTGGAATTGAGGGGCTTTGATTAGATCGAAGGAAATCGACTGCATGTCCTTCCTCTGTTTGCATACGAACTAAGGAGGTATTTTGTGTAACCAGGCCAGAGATCAAAGATGTGCCGTCCACAGCGTGAACAGCCTCAGGTTGGGCCTTAAACAAAATAGAAATATTATTACGTGTGGCGTAATCGTAATCCATGTAATTTCCGGTTGCCGCAGAATCAATGATAGACAAGGAAGGAAAGGTATTAGCTTCAATAGTGGTAAACACCACCGGAAGGCTAACGGGGCAGAAGCAGCACCATGGGAGTCCAAGGAAAGTACCCCCGGCGTAGGGACTCTGTCTATCGCCGGGTTCTGGCGTTTCCCGTCTTTTTGACAGGTTTCTTAGGGCAGTCTTTCAATTGGTGTTCAGCAGACCCGCAATATATACATAGATTATGTGATCTACGATATTCGCGTTGTGCAGGGGTCAAAGGGCCTCTTACTGCCCTGATTTGCATAGGTTCTGGAGCAGAAGTGGAAGAAGAGGTCTGGTCCAAAGGGGGAGTAACAAGGACTGGTGCCTTGCCTTCCCCTTTTCCTTCGGACCTTCTAGCATCTATTTGCAAAACCAAATCTAGCAATTCACCAAAAGTGGTAGGAACCACCGGTACTGTAGCCAAAACGTCCTTTAATTCTTCCGACAACCCTTTATAGAAAATGGCTGATTTTTTCTCTTCAGGCCAATCTGTCTCAGCTGCTAATTGGTTGAACCTGGTAAGGTACGAAAACAAAGAAGACGTGCCTTGACGCAGATTGAGGAACTCCAGGTCAGTAGCCTGAGATTTATAGCGGGTGTCAAAAACTCTGTTCATGGCAGTGATGAGTGCATCACAATTGTAAAGGACATAGCTATTGGACTTGAGTAATGGATTAGCCCAAGCTGCTGCTGTACCCCCAAGATGGGAAAGAACAAAGGCTGCCTTTGTAGTGGAATTAGGAAAAGCAGTGGGCCGACACAGAAAATGTAACTTGCACTGGTTGATAAATGTCCGGTATTGTTTGGGTTCCCCGTAGAAACGTTCTGGGGGGGCCAGTGGGAACTGAGTAGCCGTAAGAACCGGGTTTGCCGTGAAGCCAGAAGCAGAAGTCGTAAGAACACTCGAACCTGATGCAGTAGCACCGAAAGTATCCACCCCCAGGGTTTGGGGAGTTGGAAAACTCTGTAAACTGTCGATCCTATGATGAATAGCATCATGTGCAGCTGTCATGTCAGACCGAAGTTCGGACACCAACCGAACCAAGGTGGCCAAAGGATCGACTTCTTCCATGGCTTCTGTTTTTGTTACTCACTGGTATGGGGAGTGTGTAAAAACAGACCGGTCCTTTTGTGCTGGGTATTTGCTTGAAGAACTCGGGTTGGAACCTCCACCCGAGTCTCCTCTCTGTGAGGGAAATGAACTCTTTAAATTGATATGACCACCTGCTGAACTGTACCAGGCAAGGGGACTGATCAATCAAAAGAGCGGGGAGAACACACCGCCACGGACCCAGTTTTAAAGAAAAGCCAAGTGATGAATATTCTAACAGAATCAAACCTGGCTTCCCCCAAAACCATTACCCTTAATAGAGTACCTGAGTGAGTTCCCCTTATGCGGTAAAAAAAGGACCTGGAGCAACCTATAAAGCAGAAGAGACTTTAGGTACTAGCTAAATGTGAAAACTGCCCAATGATGGTAATCAAGGAATAATACTTTACCACTGGTGGAGGCGAGAATAGTGCAAAGAATCCCGGGCAACAACGAAAGTATAAAACAAATAAAAGGAAGGTTAGTCGGATAGCTATTCCCGGACGGAACGAGGGTCGCACTCTTTTCGGGATGGTGCACCACAGCAAAGCGTTCCAAAATGCACTTTAGGAATGAAAGCAATGTAATCCAAAAGATGGGGTAACAGTTTGGTGAAAAAACAGGACTCAAAAATGAAGAATTGGCCTTACCAGTGTTATTCCCCAGGAGAAGGCACACACTCCAAGGAATTAGCTCAATAGTCCATGGAGATGGTATTGGAAGCAACTGTAGCAAAGTCAAAATCCAGGAGTCCAGGAGCAGGCAAAAGGTCTGGTACACGAGCGGACAGCAAACAAAACCAAATCACAATCCAGGAGTCCAGGAGCAGGCAAAGGGTCTGGTACATGAGCAGATAGCAAACAAAACCAAGGCAGGATCAAGAATTAGGAGTCTGTGTGCAGGCAAGGTCGGTACACGGGCGGACAGAAAACAATCCCAAGGCAGAATCAAGATTCAGGAGTCCGTGTGCAGGCAAGATCGGTACACAGAGAAAACTGGAGACTTCCGGAATTAAGGCACAGAAAGTAGCACTTCAGAAAAATGCCGGCTGCATCTATAAACAGAAGCAGTGTTCTGAAAAACCGCCATAGGTTAAGTAACAACAAGGATGCGGAACATAATCGAAAACGAGGCTCCTGTATTAATGCCAGAAACTACAACCCATGTTAGGTTTTCTGGGAAATGTAGTTTATTGCAGCTATTCTCCATGGCAGCTGCCACCGTGAGAAAAAAGGTGCATGACAGCGCCGTAGCCCCTTATGAAGAGCAACCACTTTCTTGTTCCTCCTTCTAGTTTTACATAGAGCTCCCCAACTGTCCTTGTTAACGTGGGAGACCGGGGGGGCACGGGGCAGACACCGGGATGTGGGATGAGGCGAATGTCGGGGTGTAACACTCTTACAGGACCTGTCAATACCTTTCCGAGGGTCTTTATTAGTCTTGGACTCAAACGTAAGCATCTTTGGGTCCAGCTCGGGGACCTCGGCTACTTTGCTGGGAGGTCTGGTCTTGGGCACTCTGCTCTGTCTCACCTCCTTGTCGAGAGCTTTTCTTAATCTTATGGTCATATATTGCGCAACTCTGGGGGGTGGTTGCCAGTCTGATGACCTTGGGTTCCGGATGCTGTCCGGGTCAAACATGTCCTCTTGGCCCTCCTCGAGGTGTTTTTCTTTACGGGCTCTCTTACCCCCGCTGGGCCTAGCCCAGTCGTCTTCCACAGTCTCCTCACCATCGTGGGAGGACTGGTCACCTTCCACCGGCTCCTCTTCCCAGCCTGGGTCATCTTCTCCTATTTCTTCCCCGGGATTGGGGGTCGTGAGGGTCAGCACTGCCTGACGCTGCAAATATGGTTCTGTGAGCTTAGCGAAAGCGTCGACAACCTCCTGGGCCTTTTCTTTTGCCCCTTCCAAAGGGCCCTGGGGGTCGCAAGAGGCTTTCCTCTATCGGGCCTAGTACTCCCTGTAGACCCTGTATCAGAGGGTACTTTGTGCGTGCGCTCTGTCCTTATGGTGCTATCTTTGGGCTGGTGTAGGATTGCTTCCAGGGTTTCCACCCTATCCTGTAGGGGTTTCACCCCTTGAGCCACAGCTTCCACTAGTGAATTTCCCAGCACCTCCTTGAAGCTGGCAGCTAGGTCCAGTGACTGCTCCTCTTCACTCCATTCAAATTCAGACATTCTGGGAGAGTGCTGTGTGCCTGGTATACCTGATGCAGGTGTATGAGCATGCCCAAATCACTAGCTTGGCTTTTAGTGAGAGTTCAGAATCTTCCCTGTACTTCCTTATACAGTATCTCAATTTGGGAAAATATTTAATTTTTTTCTTATTTGTGGCTGCACCGGACTGTTGTAGAAATGCCTGTGATGGGCTTATTTCGCCTGCTCGCCCTGTGAAGGGGCGGGTTGGGAGAGGTCTTTGTGCCTCTTTCTGTGTGCGTGGGGAGCTTCTGCTCCAAATCCGCCTCACAGTGTGTATCTGTTCTTAATTTCTTCGAGCGCGAGGTAAGCGTATTGCTGTGTCAGGTTTATACTTGTTTAATTTATGCGATACTTGCTACAAGCACTGTCATAGCTGAAACTATCACCGCCGGGCCTGGGTTCTTTGTGTCTCTTGCTCCGCGTCCAACGGAGGGGGCTGGAGGACCTTGGCGCTCCCCTGCGGGTATCTCTGGCTCCCGCGGGCGCCGGGCTAAGCCCCTGGAGTGCCGGTCATACGGCACGGGGCCAATGCACCACGGGAGCTCGGATCCCCTCAAATTGGTGCCGGAACTCTCAGCAACAAAGCTGCGCGCGGTGAATATCGAGGTATGCGCTTGCTATTACGCGCCCAGTGATTTATATATAAATATATATGTGCAAACAATTTCAACATCGTCTAGGCTGACTCCCGTACATACACACGTTTGACTATACCAAACACCTCCATAATCACACGTAATAACGCCTAAAGATACTAATTCTAATCTACTTCATATGTCATATAAGAGATGAGTTAAATGTTACAGATATGCTTGAAGAGCAGTAAAAGAAGAGGAGGAGCTCAGGGGCAGAAAGTGGTCATAGTGGAGCATGGAGTGAGATGGACTACAGAGACTATGGGGATTGAAGTTCCAAAAGAAGAAAAATCTGTTGAGACATTTTTCAGTGTTTGTTATTGGTTTTATTGGTTTGTTGAAACTGCTGAGGAGTAGTAAATTAAAGAAGTTGAAGCATAATGCTCGCCTCCAGTCTTGTCATAGAATGCACAGGAGCATTTTCAAACACTTTTTCATAATGCCTTTGCCCACTGTATGCTAGTACCCTGCAAGTGTAAAAAAAAAATTCATAATGATTGTGCCCAAACACGTCCATTCTGGTGCTCCTAAATATGCCAGTACTCCCACATCAGAAAATACTCATGTTTGCTTTGCCCATGATGCCAGTAATGATACTATAACAAAACATGTTCATGTCGGCTCTGCCAATATATGACGTATCCCCACATAAGAACATGCTCTTGTTGGCTTTACCTTAATGCCAGTTAAAAAAAAAAGCAATGCCTCAGTAAGAAAACATGCCTTTGCTGGTTAGCTGGTACAATAGCTCAGCGGGTTGATCCCTTGCTGCTGCAATCTGTGTGTGATCTGCAGATCACAGGTTCACATCCCAACAAAGCCCACTCAGCCTTTCATCCTTCTGAGGTCAATCAATGAGTACCAACTTTGGTTGGGTGGTCATTTTATATAAATATGTTCTCTATACAGTGCTTTGGCGAAAGCGCTATCAAAATAAATAATTATCCATTTACACAAATCCCCCATATAAGAACACTCATGTTGTATTTGCCCCCTAATGCCAGTAGAAAATGTCATGCCACAGTAAGAAAACATTGCTTTAAGGGCTGCACAAAGGCTCCCCCCAACCCCCCGCCTATGTAAGAAAACTCATCATGTTGACTTTGACCTTAACACCAGTAAAACAATGCCATGCCACAGTAAGGAAACATGCCGTCACCTATGTAAGAACACTCACAAAGCTGGCTTTATCCTTAATGCGAGTAACAAGTAAAATTCCACAGTAGGACCCAGCCAGCTCCATTGCAGTACCCTTCCCCTACTGCAACCCCTTCTTCATATAATAACACTTGAGTTGGCTTTGCTTTGCCTAAAAATGGAAGTAAAACATACCATGCTCCTGGCAAAATATTGTCATGCTCCAATGGTGCGCCAAGCTTGGACTGTCCTATAGGGCAATGCCCGAACCAAAAACACAAAATCCTATTGTGGGACTTTTTTTTGGTCAAAGTGGGCCACCTTGTTGGCCAATGTGGGCCAGAAAATGAGTTACTTCACTCTGCAGCTAGTAGTTTGAACATTGTTGCTGGATAAATATTCTTTAAAATGCACAATTTGCATCACATTTTATCAACAAACTCCCCCTTGGGTACTATTCAAAAAGCTGTCACAAAAGGAATGAATTGCCGTTTGCAACCGTGAACCGTGGCCCACTTTTTCATTGGTGCCCGAAACAATGTTATGCCCCAGTCCGAGCCTGGCACGTGCGCGCCCACACACACAGACACCCTACAGCTTCTGTCATTCACAGGAGCACCCAGAACATTCAGACTGCACTCTCATTCCCATGGACACTCGCACCCATGTACACCATTCACACTGCAGTCATGCATACGCATGCACTTAGACACCCCCTCACATGCAAACATACTATAAAAATACATACACGCACTTACACAACATGCATACAATACACACAAACACAAACGCTTTTTTCTCTTACCTGTGTCCCTCTGGACCCTCTCAGCCCCTTCCCCGTCTACGTAGGCGACTAAGTTAAACAAAGGAACTCTAATAATTGGGGTCATGGGCCAACTAAAGATTGAGCCCAGCAGTTAACCCACAGGTTTTCACATAGGGGGCTCTATTGCTGATATATCCTGTGCAGGCTTATGTCCTCAGCACGTTTGTTGAGTCCCTGCAGTCACGGTAAAATAATATTTTTCTGAGCAGCGTATTTACTTACTTTTAAAGTTTAAAAGTACGTTTAAAAATAAGTAAATACACCCAGCACTGGTCAATGGGCCGGCTCCTGCTGGTCTGATATCCAGCATGAGATGTCTGGCCGGATCTCAGGACCAGCCAGCCTCAGCCCAGACGAGGCCTATACCGAGCCCCCAGCTTCGCCGAGGGAAGGAAACACTCATTTTAAAAGAAGCTGGCAATCAAACTTCAGCACGGGAACATAGCTCAGTGGTAGAGCATTTGACCATAGATCAAGAAGTCCCTGGTGCAAATCCTGGTGTCTCCTTTAATTTTTAGATCATTCCTATAGGTCTTACTTTCTCAGTTGAAAAAAAGTGCCCTTCTTTTCTGTGCAAAACTGACATCAATGAATAGTCACCGCTTTGGAACATGCATGTTTAAAATAGGTCCTTAGGTATTCTCAATTAAAATATATTTAGTTACGGTTGGAAAAGTTATTGCCTACTTTTGTTTTCAATTATGGAGTTGTAAATTCCCCTAAATCCTCCCCTCTCCCCAATCCTTGAGAAGGAAAAGGTAACCATTTACAAACCAGTCTTGGGCCTTCAGAAAAGCAGAATTGTCCAGTCAGAAATGCTAGGCTCTGTCATTTATGCTTGAGATCACGAGCAACCCCCAAACATGTTCATAGCTGTTGCCATCATCAGTGAAGTTCAGCTAGAAAGCATGGCACCCACGCCAGAGCATACACTATGCGTCCTAGCAAGGTGTGTGCTATGTAAAACCACAAATACAGATACAAAAAAAACACACTCTCCCTTAGGGAGACCCATTGCAACCAAAAAGTAACCTAAGGGAGGGGTTGGCAATAATGACCTTTGGCATATCTCTGGCCAGCCGACCATACACTACTGCACGAAAATTAGTCTTGGCCCTACCACCAATGTGGAGCAGTCTTACTCAAACTGCTAGACCACAAGGCATGCCTGTCAGTGGTCTCACACGGCCGGGGTGGGGGTGGAGTTTGGAGGAAGGGGCAGAGTTTTGAAGGTACAGAGTTCCGAGGAGGTGGAGCTGGCAGTTGAACCACGCTCAAAGGAAATGTTCAAAATAATAGTTTAAAAATGGTGCAATTTCTTTCATGGTGCTTTTTTCCAAACTCCACGCTGTACATCAATTCCACTTTAAATCACTTCCATGGCAGTGGTGCACCCGAAATACTGTTGGTAATGCAGTGATGTGTAGTACTTTAAGGGATCCATAGACACTCTCTACAGCAGAAGGCACCAGGGTAGCTCAGCAGGTTGAGTGACTGTTGCTGAGATGTTATATATTACAACAAACTGGTTGTTAATGGAATTACTTTTTGCAATTCCTTATAAAAAAAAAACGAGTGCTGGGATGGGTTGAGCTGGTCGCTTTCTTATATTCAGAGCGGTGGTGGGGGTATTTCTGCCCCTGTAGTGAAAATCAAAAGCTGGCACCCATGAGCCCACAGTTTAATTTCCTAATAACTGCAGTCAGCACACTCAACTGAAGCGTTTATTTGTGATTGAGCAGTTTGGCAAGTATATAACATCTTTATAAATATAACCTATGATAAAACACAAAGGAAGGGGCACAAAACCAACATAGCACATGTGTGGTACTCCGAGAAAACAAAAGAAACACATTTTAAAGAAAACTTGTGGAAGCAGGTTTAAGCAGTATTTTTGAGTATTGATATGTCTTTTATTTTTCTTCTATGAAAGTGTAAGATGCACATTTAGCAAACAATAGTGTGCCTAGCCTGTAGGAAGCCTGCTTTTAACACTGATGGCCACCCTCCCAGTGGTAGTCATGGCCCATTGCTTCCTGTGGTGTCCCTTTCAGGTCTGAAGAAAGAACACAGGCTGAGGAAATAGGTCCTGCAAACACACGGATGCTGACTGGAGAAAGGAGCACAGAGCAGATTAGTCCCTCAAGCCCCAGGTTTGCCGGGGGCCAGTCCCTGTCCCTCGGTGAAGGTGGGGGCTAGGTAAAGCCTGCTCAGGGCTGAGGCAGGACGAATCCGAGATTCGGCCATCTGATGCCGGTGTTGTATGATATTCTGCTTCCCTATGGCAGAATGATGGACGGCGTTCTGCAATCTTCGGGCCACGCCCACCCAGTAGCCCGCCCTCAGAGCTACCAGGTGGGGTCGCTCCAGGGCCTTCCCTTTGTCATGGGAAGCTGAATATCATATTACATTGTATAATTTAAGGCTTCCCATGTTAGTGTGGTAACTGGTGTTCGGCAATCTTCGAACATGCCTAAAGGAAATAAACGGATGCTGCTTTTTCTGACCCTGCCATCACTTCAAAAAAACCATCGAATGCGGAAGCTATACATTCAAAAGGTGAACATTACACTTCCAGTTCCCAGGATGCAAATCATTCCATCATTCTGCCGTGAGGATACCGAATATCACAGAACAGCGGTTTTAAATCTTTGGCTAGCATATTTGGAGCGTACTGTTTACGAGCAAAGTGTGACGCTTGGTCGGCCGCCCATTTTTGGGCGTCAGCCCATTTTTGAGTGGCCGGCTAAGATTGTAACCCAAGTCTCACAATTTGAATCTAGGCAATTAGCCACAGGAATAGCATAATATGTAGCACTACATTGTCTCATATTGACAATCTGCTATACAGGATTTGTTTTGCTACACATTCTTAGACATACAAGATGTGCACCTTTTATGATTAGCCAGCAATGTTGTAGGAAAATCTGTTCTCAGTTGGAAAAGATAAATTGAAAAGGTACATTTAATGAAATGTGCACATTTTGCCTTGGCATATGTACACTTCTTGTGATGTCACTTCCATTGTGTACGTCAGAGTCCGCCTCCTTTTAGGGCTCCAACCCTGAGTACAGCTCAAACAGCTTATTTGGACCACACACAGCGCCAAATAAAGTGCCCGCAAATAAAATGTGCACATTTCACCTTATGTTCACTTTTTGTGAGGTCACTTCCCAGTGCATACGTCAGAGTCCCCCATTTATTTTACGACTTGAGCCATGCATACAGCTCATGCAGCTGATTTGGACCACATATAGCGCCACATAAAGTGCCCACATTTTTCTTCGGTCTTCTCAGTACTTTTCTTTGTGCACATGCATGTGACTGTCATGCATGCATACAACACGTGTATTACTGTGGAATCCGCCCCAGTTTTGATCAGGACCATATGGATTAAGTAGGAATGCATTAGTAAACGCCACCTGCAAAGTGTATTTCCAGGCAGTGTTTACATGTGTCATGAGATGGAGAGGGAAATAAGAGTAAACACCACTCTTTCTTTCTCCCGCGCCTTGTGAACGTTTAAAATTGCATGCAGGGGACACAATATCAAATGAGTGCCAACAGTGGTGGCTCCCTGCATGCCATTTACATTTAATGTAAAATAATCCTGACAGTCACTCCCCCCACACCTTGCACCTTGGGGCTCATGCTTCGCTGTGTTATGTCATTAAGTATCTGCACTGCGACCATCATCACTGTAGTGGTCTTTCTGTGCCAAATAAATCAGCAAAATGACGAATTGTGCCCCCTGGGGGAAAACCAGATGCGTGTATATGCACAATTTAGCCCCTCACTGGACAACCCCATACATTTTGATTGGGGAGATGCAATATATCATGGCTTAACACACACCCATGGCAATTCACACCCCGCCCCTATTTCTACAGTTTATTCACAGTTGTCATGCCTGTGCCGCTGGCACACGCATTGGCAACCATCATGGACTACTTGGTACTCATTTATCCTCCTAATACTCCTTGAACAACTCCTTTTCACGCGTTGGTCTTTTATTTCCATTTGCTCAACTTTGGTTCTTTCTTATTTTATTCAATTAACTACATTTACCATAATGCACCTGGCTACAGTCCTCAATTCCTGGCTATTCTCATTCATCGTTATTGGGACCACAATCCCCAGAAGCCCTAGCGGCCAGTGCTGCTTCCACCTGCTCAGGACCAGAGAGGGAGGAGGCAGATTGTCATCAGGTGAGCTGCCCCAGGTGCTGTCAATTAGCCTGCCTCAGAACAGGGCAGGGCTGTATATAAGCAGCTGCCTGCAGGAGCACAGTGTCTTGCATCTTGAGATCTCCCCGCTCCTCTTTGCCTTGACCCGCTACTTTGTAGGCTGTTCCTGTTGCTGCATTATCCTGTTTTGATCCAGTGCCCTTTCCGGGCTCCCTGCCTTGCAGCCTACTACAGTCCTCTACAGTCCTCTGCAGCCCTCTACAGCCCTCTACAGCCAGCGGCCCTGCTCCTCTGGGCTCACTCCTTGCTGCCCTGCTCTTCTGGGCTCCTTGCCTTGCAGCCTGCCTCACTCCGGCTGCCTACAGTCCTTGTCCTCTGGGCTTCCTGCCCTGCAGCCTGCCTCACTCCGGCTGCCTACAGTCCTTGTCCTCTGGGCTCCCTGCCCTACAGCCTGCAACCCTCTGCTGTCTCCAAGCCCTTGTCCTCTGGGCTTCCTGCCCTGTAGCCTGCCTCACTCCGGCTGCCTACAGTCCTTGTCCTCTGGGCTCCTTCCTTGCAGCCTGCTCCCTCCGCTGCCTACAGCCCGTGTCCTCTGGTCTCCCTGTCTTGCGGCTTGCTACACTCCTCTGCAGTACAGCCTGTTTTACACTTAGCTGCCTACAGCCCTGCTCCTCTGGGCTCCCTACCTCGCAGCCCTATTCTTTTGGGCTCTCTGCCTGTCGCCTCCTACTAATCTCTCTCTGTCCTGTTCTTCTGGACTCCCTGCCTTGCAGCCTACTACAGTCCTCCAGTCCACTACAGTTTGCCTGCACCTAGTCCCACTCTTGACTGCAGACCTGCTTCCTACTTTGCAGCCCTTCTGTTTTCCTGACTGCTGCTCCCTTGTTCTCTTCCTTGAGTCCTCTGTACTCCAACTTAGGTTATCTACTTCAGTCTAACTGCCTTTCCTTCTGCTAGATTGCTCATTGACTTCCTTTCCGCTGGATATATCTGTTCTTGTCTTCTCATGTGTCTTGTAATCCCTTTGTACAGAGCTTCCCTGTTGGTTTCCGGCAGGCAACCTCTGCCCCTTCCCTTGTCGCGTTTTCAGTGTTACAGACACCCACTGCTGTTGTTCCCAGCCATGAGCATACAGCGTGGGCCTCTGTTATAACAATCTGTGCAGAAGGCTGGAGTTTCCTAAGGTTCGTGGAACACTCTTTCCCATTTCAGCATACACCCCAAGAGGGAATCCAGTTTGTTTGTACCTTTGTATCTTTTGCCCCTTTTGGCTCACAGCTACAGTTTCCTACTCTTCTTTCTTGTTAACTCCCTGCTATGTGTGCTTATCTGCTACCTTACTTCGGCACAGCCACCCAAAATCTACCTGGGTACCCTGTGCCACTCTTGACAGAGTGCCATTCCTGACAACAGTAAGCCGAGAGGCCATCCTGTTTTATATTTACTCTGGTCGCCCCAACTAATGTATCTGCAACATTCTAGCCCCTCCCTGGACATACCCATACCTTTTTAATGCAGGGATTCAAGATAACATTGCCTGGACTCACTGATGACAATTAGAATCCCCTGCCTCCCTTGGTGTAATTCGAAGCAACACAAGTGCTCAGCCTGTCTTATATTTATTTACCTAACTGATATATAGGCACTATCTAGGTCCTCCCTGGCCACCCCCATACCTTTTGATTGTGGGGTTGCAAGATACCATGGCCTGAACTCAACCATGGTAATACTCATCCCCTGTATTTCTCGGGGTAATTCACAGTAACACAAGTGGTCATCCTGTTTTATATTTACTCTGGTCCCAACCAATGTACAGGCACCATCTATCCACTCCCTGGACACCCCCATACATTTTGATTGTGGGGGTGCAAGATATCATGGCCTTAACGCACCAATTGTAATTTGCATCCCCTGTTTCTCTGGGGGTAATTCACACTAAACAAGTAGTCATCCTATTTTATATTTATTCAGGACCCAACCAATGTATATGCACCATCTCACCCCTCCCTGGACACCCCCAGACCTTTTTTAATTCAGGGATGCAAGATATCATGGCGTGAACACACCTATGATCATTTCAATCCCCTGCCTCCCTGGGTGTAATACGCAGTAACACAAGTGGTCATCCTGTTTTATATTTACTCAGGTCCCAATAAATATATTGCCACGATGTAGCCCCTTCCTGGACACCCACATACCTTTTGATTGTGGTAGTGCAAGATATCATGGCCTGAACGCACCTTAGGTAATTCGCATCCCCTGCCGCCCTGGGGTTAACTCACATGACACAAGTGGTCATCCTATTTTATATTTCCTCTGGTCCCAACCAATTTATAGGCACCTTCTAGCCACTCCAAGGACACCCGCACACCTTTTTAAGGTGGGGGTGCAAGATATCATGGCTGAACTTCACTATGGTAATTCACATCCCCTGTTTTTCTGGGGGTAGTTAACATTAACAGAAGCGGTCATCCTGTTTTATATGTACTTTGGTCCCAACCATTGTAGAGGCACCATCTAGCCACTCCCTGGACACCCCCATACATTTTAAATGCAGGGAGGCATGATATCATGGCCTGAGGGCACTCATGGTAGTTTGCACCCCCCTCTCTCTGTTTCTGTAATTTGTAGTAGCACACGTGGTCATCCTGTTTTATATTTACTGTGGTCCCAGCTGATGTATAGGCACCATATAGCCCCTCCCCGGACACCCCCATACCTTTTGATTGTGGAGGTGCACAATATCAGGACCTGAACGCACCTATGGTATTTCGCATCCCCTGTTTTTCTGGGGGTAATTCACACCAACACAAATGGTCATCCTGTTTTATATTTACTGTGGTCCCAGCTGATGAATAGGCACCATATAGCCCCTCCCAGGACACCTCTGTTTTTCAGGGGTAATTCACATTAACACAAGTGGTCATCCTGTTTTTCATATTTACTCTCATCCCAGCCAATGTATTGGTACCATCTAGCCCATGTCTGGACACCCCTAAAGCTTTTGATTGTGGGGGTGCAAGATATCATGGCCTGAATACATTCATGGCATTTTGTACCCCCACCCGCTCTCTCTTTCTCTCTATGTAATTTGTAGTAACACAAGTGGCCATCCTGTTTTATATGTACTCTGGTCCCAACCATTGTAGAGGCACTATCTAGCCACTCCCTGGACACCCCCATACCTTTTAAATGCAGGGAGGCAAGATATCATGGCCTGTGGGCACTCATGGTAGTTTGCAGCCCCCTCTCTCTATTTCTGTAATTCGCAGTAGCACACGTGGTCATCTTGTTTTATATTTACTCTGGTCCCAACCGAAGTATAGGCACTATCTAGCCCCTCCCTGGACACCACAATACCTTTTGATTGTGGAGGTGCAAGATATCATGGCCTGAACGCACCTATGTTATTTCGCATCCCCTGTTTTTCTGGGGGTAATTCACACCAACACAAGCGGTCATCCTGTTTTATATTTACTCTGGTCCCAGCTGATGTATAGGCACCATATAGCCCCTCTCTGGACACTCCCATATCTTTTGAAGGTGGGGGTGCAAGATATCATGGCCTGAACTTTACTATGGTAATACACATCCCCTGTTTTTCTGAGGGTAGTAAACATTAACACAAGTGGTCATCCTGTTTTATATTTACTTTGGTCCCAACTGATGTATATGCATCATCTAGCCCCTCGTTGGACACCCCCATACCTTTTGATTGTGGGTAGGGGGGCGAGATATCATTGTCTAAATGCACCTATAGTAATTCACATCCCCTGTTTTTCTGGAGGTAATTCACACTAACACAAGTGGTCATCCTGGTCTTATATTTACTATGGTCCCAAACAATGTATAGGCGCCATCTAGACCCTCTATGGACACACCCATACCTTTTGATTGTGGGGTTGCAAGATATCGTGGCCTAAGCGCACTTATGGACTTTGCACCCCTGTTTCTCTTGGGGTAATACACACTGACACAAGTGGTCATCCTGTTTTAGATTTACTTTGGTCCCAACCAATGTAGAGGCACCATCTAGCCCATGTCTGGACACCCCTAAAGCTTTTGATTGTGGGGGTGCAAGATATCATGGCCTGAACACATTCATGGCATTTTGCACCCCCACCCGCTCTCTCTTTCTCTCTATGTAATTTGCAGTAACACACATGGTCCTCGTGTTTTTTTGTTTAATCTGGTCCCAACCGATGTATAGGCACCATCTAGCCCCTCCCTGGACACCCCATACATTTTGATTGGGGGTGTGAAATATCATGGCATCAGCGCACCTTTGGTAATTCACATCCCCTGTATTTCTGGGGGTAATTCATACTAACACAAGTGGTCATCCTGTTTTATATTTAGTCTGGTCCCAACCGATGTATAGGCACCTTCTAGCCCCTCCCTGAACATCCCCATACCTTTTTGATTGTGGGGTGCAAGATATTAGGCCTGAACACACTCATGGTAATTTGTACCCCCTTCCCTCCTCTCTCTCGCTCTATGTAATTTGCAGTAACACAAGTGGCCATCCTGTTTTTTATTTACTGAAGTCCCAACCGATGCATAGGCACTATCTAGCCCCTCCTTGTACACCCCATACCTTTTGGTTGGTGGTGCAAAATAACATGCCCTGAAGGCATCTATCTTAATTTGCATCCCCTGGTTTTCAGGGGGTAATTCAGACTAGTGCAAGTGGTGATCCTGTTTCAGATTTACTCTGGTCTCAACATATGTATATGCATCACCTAAACCCCTTCCTGGACGCCCTTAGGCCTTTTAATTTCAGCGATGCAAGATATCATGACCTGAACATGGCCATGGTAATTTGCACCCTCTGACTCTCTAGGGGTAATTCGCAGTAACAGAGTGGTCATCATGTTTTGTATTTACTCTGGTTCCCCCCAACTGATGTATCTGCACCAGCTAGCCCATCCCTGTGCACCCCAATATCTTTTGGTTGTGAGGATGCAAGATTACCGTTGGAGGTAATTCACACTAACACAAGTGGTCATCCTGTTTTATATTTCCTCTTGTCCCAACCAATGTATAGGCACCTTCTAGCCACTCCCAGGACACCCGCACACCTTTTGATTGTGGGGCTAAAAGATATCATGGCCTGAATGCAGCCATGGTAAATGCAACTCGCCTCTAGATTTTTAAGATTTTGAAGGTAAGTAAGGCACTTCTGGTAGGTCAGACTTAGGAGACGGATACAAAGGCAAGGTTAAACACCTTTCTATTCATAAACAAAGGAGGATAGCCCATTTTAGTCCCTATATTTAAGACGGTTTTCCTAAGCCAAAGAAAATAATAAGCCAGGAAGGAAGTCTCAAATCAACGTCAGTCCTCAGTCTTAAAACCTAGTCTAACGTAACTCTAACATTCTTCTCTAGAAAGAAAGAGAGTAGCCCCTCAGCGCTCAAACCAGAAAAAATCCAATCAACTAAAGAAAAAGCCTAGCACACCTCTTGCAAGGAGAACAAGGTCTATTCTTGTAAAGACACAAGTACGTGCCAGTAAAGAACTCTGCTGCCACGAGGCGCTCCGACAAAAACAGCATAATCAATAGGTTTTAAAGGTACACAGCGTCATGAGTGACATACATCACATAGGTTACAAATCCAGGTAGCTGGTTGGTGCAACCCTATACACATATAGCCTGCTCCATACGGGATGCCAGGCGATTGGTCCCAGCATCTTCTGTTCATCTTCTTCCACATGGGGATCTTCTGTTGTCATAAGAGTAAGAAGACTCTAATTGGCAATTTGGTTACACAATTCATTATTTCATAGCTCTACTGTGCACCTTGTACCAAGGACATGAGGGGGGCAGCTACTTTTGAGGTTGTGATAACTTCTCAGAACTACGTAAACCCCCTCTCCTTTCCCAGACACGCCGGCGCTTCCACAACTATCCCAACCACAGCCGAAATGTGTTACCGTCTCCCTGGCACTTCGCAGCAGAAATCACATGAACCGATGGGGGTTGGGGGTGTCCCTGCCCCTGCACAATTGGTCACCTTACAGATTTATGGTCTGGTGTCTTGTGCTGGTCAGTGTTCTCGAATGTTTGTGTCCGGGGTTTGGGGGTCTCGGGCCCCTATAACTTAGACATCTGGACTGATGAATGCCTAAATCCCTCACCCCCCATCTTGTGGGATATCTTTTCTAAGATCTATTCCGACCCTGTCTTGGCCTTGCAGGACACATTCCTTCTGGGTTACATGCACTAGTGATAAGACACAAAGGACTGTGTGTGTTCAAGAAATTAACCTTCTGCAGGGCTGCCAGGTATGCAAGTAAAAACTCATGCACGCCCTGCTAACCATCGGGATGGGATGTAAGCGCACTTGCATAGCTATGGCACTAGGCCTCCATTTCAAAATGGCGTTGAACTTCTAAAATAGAGTTTTATTACAAATGCGATACTAATACCAGAATTCACTATGCTTCCACCACAATCCAACTCCTATGGGCGAACACCCTAACCCCTTCATTCTCCTAGCTCCTCGGCAACATCTAGTTTTGCAATTGGCTCGTCCTATAACACAGAGGGGTCTGGGACTTCTGCCCCTGCACCCCAATAGTGGTTTACTTCACCCAGGGAGATGGCTGGTTCGCTGACCTTTCCTGTAAGTTCAATGCCGTATCTGGTTTCTCAAAACATCAAAAATGGCACAATTATTTGTTCCAAAGAAAATGGTGTTTCAAGCCTTCTTCTGCAGTGAAAACAGAATTCTAACCTGGTACTTCTCGTACTACCCCCCAGGGAGAGATTGGGTGGACACGGTGGGGTCGGTATTCATGGTTAACAAAATTGCCAGTTCTAGGTTTTCCTGTAGTTTTGGGAGGGCTATTCCCCTCTCAGCTTTATGTGGGCTTTGGGTTTCTTCTGCCCTCTGTAAATTGCCAACTTGAGGGTTTACCTCTTTCATGTCCCTCGGGGGTTGTAGGCTTTTTAACCTGATGCAATATCCCTTTGTGGGGTTGTGTCTCGGGTCAGCAGCTCCTCATGGGCTGCTGGCTCCTCAGGCCGGTGCAGTACCCATTTGAGGGGAAGTGGGGGTGTCTCTTGTAGCCCCTCCCAGCCTATGGGATACTCGAGCCGATGTGCTACCCCTCTGTGGGGATGGATCTTTGGTGGCCCTTCAAGGGCTGTAGGCTCCTTGAGCCAGTGTGGTAATCCTTTGTGGCGGTGTGTCTCCGGTAGCCCCCTGTGGGCTATTGGCTCCTTGAGCTGGTGTGCTACCCTTGTGAAGGGTGTAAGAGGATTCAATTCAACACTACAGCTAAGTCAATGCCTAGTCTGGGATACTGAATGGAAACCCTTATTGATATATCTTTATGTCCAGTTCATGAGTTCTGGATGACTACCCCTATATAACACCCCTCTCTTAGAATCCCCCTGACCCCACTGAGCCAAGAAGTAGTTCTGTTTTCAAGTTTAAAAGGGTTATTTGAGAAATAAAACAAAATATAGATACCACGCTTTTATAATAAATTAATAATCGATATTACCCTTATAAATTATAATGTTAATCAACAATGGGTAATCTGACACTAGCACACTTCTTTATAATCAATGAGGAGTTAGTATAGGATGGATAAAGTAGCAAAAATACTTTTATGATTTCAAGGGAAAAGCAATCAGGAATAAAATGCAGTACAGAAACACTTGATATGATTTTAGCAAAAGATAAGATAATCACTTTTTCTCTGGCAATTCACCCCCCTCCCCTATGCAATGCAAGAAATGGAAGGAGATGGAAAGAGGAGCACACAGTTCTCAGGAATGCAATCAAATACAATACGAAATTCAGTTCCCCCCCCAGCAAGTTTAGAGAAAACCGGTATGAGTTTTAAAACACAGGCACAAGTGCTTTGAATGTGGTGGCAATGAAGTGAGAAATATGCTGAAAATGCTTTTAATTCCCTTTAGGAGGTTCAGGGTGAGTGAGAGATACTTGGGATGAGCTCAGGCTCACTTTAGCAATGATTCAGGGATGGTTATTAAGAGGCAAACACATTTTTAGCAGAGGAAAGCAAAAAGCTGCTATCTTTTTACAGGTAAAGAAATCAGGCCAGATTGCAAATCGCGGCAAAATTCACGAGTGCGTGAATCGTGATTACGGCAAAAGAAGAAGGAGTAGCAAGTCGGTTCTAGGTTCGTTGGAAAGCTGAGACAAAACGGTTCCAGAGATATGAACAATTATGTAAAGGTCGTTTTTCGGATTTAAAGTAAACTCAAAATGACAGGTGACAGCTTGCAGCTGCAGAATTGACAGGTGACAGTTGTGCAACTTTAAAAATGACAGATGATACGATTTCTAGGAGGCAGTTCTACTTAGGTTAAAATAGTTTGGATTAGATTATTTTAACTAAGAGATTGGTTCTGCACAGTTCTGCTAGGTACTCACAATATAAATTTGAAATAGGCCTCGCCACGGATCTGGTCAGGTTTTGGACTGGACTCCGGTTCTGGTCTTGGCACTTCACAGTGATCTGGGTCAGCTCTCTGGTTCTGCTCACAGTGGTCTGTGTCACTCTGGATCTCTGGTCTGGTCTCTGGCAATTGTTCTTGGCAAAAGAATTCAAACAGCTCGCCCGGCTGTGGAATAGTTCACAAATGATTTTATGGTTGCTGAGGCCTGCTGAGAAGAGTTCTCAGTTTGTGGGTTTAGGCCCTTGCTTTAAGTTCTGAAGTAAAGTTCTGGTCTTTGGAGATTGATGGATTTGAAGTCTGGATCTCTGGATGTGAAGTTGTCGGTCAGCATGCTCCGCAGCAAATGGAATTGAATGTCTCTACATGTCCCAGCAGTCTCTTTTTATGTGTTTTGAAAATGGGTGTGTGCCTGGGCCTAGCTAAGCCTGCCCCTCTCTACTTGTCATTGGCCCAATTCTCCCCTCTCCCATGATTGGGGGAAGGAAATGGATTGTCAGCATGATGAAGTCTGTTTATGGGTCAGAGGATCCTCCCCTGGTCAGTTTGCCCACAAATCTATATTTGATACAAATACATCCTTCCCAGATATACAATTTGTTGAAATTGCATGTGCACATTATATATTCCTTATGGTCCATGCTTGTCCGCCTCTGATGTTCCTGGGGGCTTGCATTCAAAAATGACAACATTTTGCGCTTTTTAACTGGTTTTGCAATATCGGACATTTACCCAAAATTACACACATGTGCGCAAGGAGTATGGACATTAATTGATGAAGTGTCAGATTTTTAACATGCAGACATTTGGAGTGAGACCCTATTTTCCGCTAGCAACCCCCCAGAATACACCACAGGGTCCCAACGCCTCTCAAAATGTTCACAGAAAAATTACAAAAATAATGATATTACTTATATAATTCAGACAAGTCCGCACTATGAGTTATCTATCTTTTTAAAATTATGTCCTGGTCAAAAAGGGGTGTGGCTTCCCACATCACAGGGTGGAATAACTGGTTTATCCACTTCCCCCAAGCTCAGCTGCTAGCAGAGGCACTGCCCCTCCCAGTTTCCCCTAAGAGGAAGCCACTTTACGGCCCCCCAATATAACATTTGCCTGAGTCCAGGACATGCCTTTGTTCAACTCCCTGTAGTACCCAGCTGCTCCACCCCTAATCTAATCAGAGAGGTGACAACTCCTTTTGGCCAGGGGCAGCAGGATGCAGCTAGGCCTGGGATGAGTGGCTGAACAGGTTTCTCCTGTCGGGGGTAGTTGTCGGGCAGAATCCAGTTTCACTAAGCCAGGTTTCAGCTAAATGTCACTTTTTGTTCCCAGTTTTCTACATTCAAATCAAACTGACACTTTTTACCTATACATTAAATAATTACTTCCTTCAAGTCATTTCAGAATATAGTTTTACATTGTATCCACCTCTTAGCAAGTCTTTCCTTGGTCTGGTTTTGTTTCATTTGTTCAGTTTTACACAAAAGTCTGGTGGTTTTAAAACGCTGGTTTTCTGATAGTGGTGAGTACTGGTAATGCAACCATTTTTGGGATTAAGAAAATGAATTCCCCACAGTTCTGAGTTGCTTTTTTGGCAATCAGCATTGCCATTCCCAATGGTTTCAGACTACTGTGTGTGTAGCCCACTGGTGGTTTTAGGCAGTGCCCTCCTGTGCTCACAACATAGGCAACATGGGTGGCAGCCTATTCTTCATGTTTTCCCTGTGCACTCTCTGGGGAGTTCTGGCCATCATGATGTTTTCCATGCCTGCACAGTTTTATTGTAGGGCTTGGATGCATGGGTAAAAACATCCCACAAGCCCCCCTCTTGCGATGGCCATTCTGTCCTTTCACTGATGGAACTCGCAAGATCTGGGATGTTCGCCTCCTCTTCTTCCAATTCCATAGGTGGCACAGTTCAGCATCTTTTCCTCCCTCCAGTCGATCAATCAGTTCTCCTTGCTGGTCCTGATGGGAGGATTGGGCGGTACCCCGGGCCCCTTGGGTCTCTGCTCCCGGTCCCCGGTCGTCCTCCTTGGTCAGTCTCCATGGTTTCATCTCTCCTAGGATGATAAAGCAAAGCGGCAATACCTATTCATAGACATTTCTTCACCACTATTAATGGTGTGGCGAACATATACTTTTTATGAATCAGAAGATATGAACATATACATTTTCTTTTTTAAATTAGGAGACAAGAACATATATATATATACAAGGATCACAGAATTTTATATGCTATATGTGGAATATTTTAGGGTTGGAACTGAATTAATCTGGAGCGGTCCCCTCTGGTATTGCAGAGGACTCCTCCAGTTGCTGCAAAGTGTGTCTGGGATGGCAACACTTTAGCTGGTTAATATGTACCCACTTGTCTTCCCCCCTCTGCCAAACCGCCTTTGGGGATGCGGATCTTGTAGGCCACAGGGGATATTTTGTCTATAATTTCAAACGGTCCCTTCCATGTAGGCAAACATTTTCGCTGTTTGGCCTGGTTCCTTTGGAAATTGTATAGATAGACCCGATCACCCACCTTATATTCCTTTCGGGTAGTTTTTAAATCATAGTGGGTCTTCATGCTCTTGGCTGATCTTTCTAGATTCCGCTGAGCATAGGCAAAAGCATGCTGAAGGTGTTTCCTTAAATTCTCCACATACTCATGAGTTGTGGGGGCATTTATCAATGTTTGCTATTGGGTTCTGTAGAGCAAATGCTGGGGAAGCACCATCTTGCGTCCAGTCATCAACTCAAATGGTGACATTTTGGTTGCAGATGAAGGGGTAGATCTGAGGCCATTAGGACCAGAGGTAATTGGATATCCCAACTTGGCCCAGAATCTGCCACAAACCTTTTTTAAGATGCTCACAATGGTTTGGTTATATCTCTCTACTACTCTAGAAGAAGCTGGCCGGTAAGCAATATGTAGCTTTCTTTTGACCCCCACTATCTCCCACATCTTTGTCATTACTTCACTGGTGAAGTGGCTACCCCTGTCTGACTCAATCCTTTGAGGTAGACCAAAACGGGAAAAGATGTGGTTAATCATCAGGGCAGCTGCTGTTTCTGCCTTGCAGTTTGGGGCTGGGAGACATTCCACCCACTTGGTAAACAAGCATGTAACGGTCAACATGTACTTGTTTCCTCTAGATGAGCGAATCACATGGCCTACAAAGTAGATTTGCAAATCTGACCATGGCAGTGTCATCCCCCTCCTTTGGAGAGGCGCACGGTGTGTGAGGGATGATGGCTGAAATTGTGCACACACAAGACACCCCTTCAAGTATTGGTCGAGGTCCTGCCACATGTGTGGCCAGTATGCAACCTCTCTTAAGATTTCCAGTGTTGTGTGAAACCCCCTATGACCGGCGGTGGCCGCATCATGGGCGTGACTTAACATCAGGCTTCGGAATGAGGTAGGAACCACCCACTGATCATGGCCAGCTTGGGATTTCCTTACCAACAAACCGTCTTGGATTCGGAACATTTTTGGACATTTCATCAACACTCTTAGGTCCTCTTTCCCAATGCAATCGGTATCCGTCAGGGGAAAGTTCTCAGGGTCCTCAAGGTGTTGGTAAAACGTACCAATAATTGGATCCCCCTTCTGAGCTGTAATTAAATCAGCATCAGGGGTCTCCTTACTCCATTGTGCAGTTGAAAGATCATTGTGAACATTTGTCTGGGACCTAGTGATAGCGGTGACCTGGATTTCCCCCAACAGGGACTCTATTTCTATTAGATCCCCTTGGATGGCCCCGGTTCTGGCCAGCTGATCAGCTAAGTCATTTCCAGTTTTGTCTGGTCCCTCTACTTTGGAATGACCCCTGATCTTCTTCCAGTAGATGGTCATCCCATTCGAGGTGACCAGATCATCAATGTTTTGGATTAACTTCCCATGTTTCAGGGGTTTGTTATTAGCGCATAACATGCCTCTGGTTTTCCAGTTGACCAAGTGCTCCACAAACCCGTTCCGTACATAATCCGAATCTGTGATTATGACCAGTTTGTGGAGTTGATGCTGGACAGCAGTGAGGATGGCCTGATGCACAGCCATCAATTCTGCCACCTGACTACTTCGGGGACCAATTTTGTATCCAGCGGAGGGTTCTGGGAACTCCTTCACCCATGCATTCCCAGCCACCAGTTCTTTCTCCCCGTCGTTGTCAACATGGTAAGAGCATCCATCCACATAGACAGTGGGCATTCCCTCACAATTGTCCTCTTCAAAGACTTTGTGTGGGGAATTAAGGTATGCCTCCATGTTGTCCTTGATTTTTAGACTTTCGTCCTCGAGACAGTTTTCTCTGGCACAATCATGCAAGTCAGCCAGACCTTGCGCGAGGGGACTCTTCTTGTTTTGGCCATATCTGACCTCCACAGGAAAGCCTTGCATTGACAGAATCCAGGAAGTAATTCGGGAATTACTCACATTTCCGGCCTGGATTCTGTCACTTTGGAGATATTGCAGAGGCTGGTGTGGAGTCTCCACTATGATGTGTTCCCCCTGGATAAATGGGCGGTAATTCTTTAATGCCCACACCGTTGCCAGGAGTGCCTTCTCACAATCGTTGAATTTTTCCTCCACAGAGGATAAAGTTTTGCTCGCATAGGAGATTACTTTATTGACCTTGTCATTCCTTTGGTATAATACTGCCGTCAAGCACGTATTAGAGAACCCCGTCTCCAGGAAAAACTCCTTGTTTCTGACAGGGTAAGCTAGGCAAGGCACTTGTGAGAGGCTTCTTTTGAGTTGTCTCACCGCCTCGGATTGTTCTGGACCCCATTCCCACTTGACCCCCCCCCCTTCAAGAGATGAATCAGGGGTCTAGTGATCTCTGCGAAGCCTTCAATGAACTTTCTGCTGTAATTAGTCAGTCCAAGAAGGCTCCTAAGTTCCCGCAGAGTTGTGGGGTCTTTCAGTTTCTGGAGTGCTTCCACTTTCTTTTCTTGGGGACAGAGACCATGAGGAGTAATCTCATGCCCCAAGAAATTAATACGGGTTCTACACCACTGTGCTTTCTGAAAGGAAAGTTTTGCTCCAGTGGCCCTCAACTGTGTCAGAACATAACGGATCTCCGCTATGTAATCCTCCACAGATGAACTTTTGATGAGGACATCATCTACATAAGCCAGGTTACCCCTCGAACCCAGGTCGGGCATGGCCTTATGTAGGAAAATGTTGAATTCATTGCCGGAGTTGAGGTATGCGAAGGGAGTCCGGGTCCATGTGTACTGCTGACCCCCAAAGGTAAAAGCCAGTTTGTATTGGTCCTCCCTACTGACAGGCACGGTCCAGTATCCATTGGTCAGGTCTATTGCTGTGAATACCTGTGACCCCTGAATCTGGGCCAGCCCTTGGTCAATGTAGGGCAGAGGCCATCGGGAAGTATGGACCCGTTTGTTGAGCTCCCTAAGGTCGGCGCAGAGTCTCCACTGGCCGTTTGGCTTCAATATTCCCAGCACTGGATTATTGAAAGTGCTGTGGACTGGACAGATTATTCCCCGGGACTGTAGGTTCTTAATTATTTCAGTAAGGGACTCCATGGATGCGAGAGGCAAGCGATATTGCTTCACAAACACTGGAGTCCTTCCAGGGTCCGTGGGAATTGTTGTGGTGTGGATGTCGGTGCGACCACAGTCATATGAGCCTACCGCAAAGAGATCTTGGAAATCCAAGAAAACCTGTTTCAACTTTTGCTTCTGTTCCAGAGTCACACAGGCATCAGCTAGGTTGACTCTCTCTTCCACCATCTGCCTGAAGCCTGGAAAGACTTCTGGTTTGGCTATCTCAGCAGCCTCCTCCAGCTGGGTGGAGAAGTCCCTGGTCAGAGTGCTGATTTGGACTGGAGGCTTCAGGTGGGAAAGGCAGCCCTCATGGACCTGGAAAATCACCTCATCCCTCCTGAAGTCACAAGTCACATCTTCCTTACCATAAGGGCAAGAAGTGGACACCAGGAAGTTCCCCCCCCCCCCCCATGCTGGGTGAAAATCCTGCCTGGTGTTGTGTTGTCATCACTGTCACCGTCAAAACAGTCCTTGGGGATTGGTCCTAACAGTTCATTTCCTAGATCAATGGAAAAATGTCGGTCATCAACCACCATTCCAATAATGGTGCCTGCGGCTTGAGTAATACTCTTTAAATCGCTGATATCCACCTCTATTGGAATGGTGTCATGTTCTATGTTGACTAATGGTGTTGGGTTTACCCCTAACCCTTGCTGTTGGAGAGAAGCATTTAGATGTATATAAGCATCAGGGTTTTGCAATTTTCGTCCTCTTTTAACTTTCACTTCCAGGGAGAATTGTCGGGTCCTTTCTGGGATGGTGACTTCCTCTTTGATCTGAATTTCAACTGCATAAGGTAGCAATTGAGCTGACCTAAATGCTTTTTCTGGATCCTCAAAGCCCATGGGATTATCCGCTAATCGGGACCAAGCTTTGAAGTTTATTAGGTCCAAACTAATGGCAAAGCGATTGAGAATGTCACTGCCTAAGTAAAAGGCGGCAGTGACGTCTCGCACGACCCAACAATTATGGACTATGCTCTTGTTGCCAATGGAGATTTTGAGCATACACCTGCTTGGCAGGAGATGGTTGGAATTAGGTGCTTCCAGGTCCATTTCCCATTTGTCTATCAGTTTGAATGTGGGAATGGCTGGATCTTTTGGGAGTTGGCGGAACATGGCTTCGCTGATCAAGCTCTTACCGTTGTTCACACACACTCGAGCGAGAACAGAGTCCTTCCCATCATTTCACTGAACAGGGATGAACAACTGCTCTCCAATTTGCTGAATATCAGCCAGGCTCTGAGCTGATTTCACATCTTTCTGGACTATAGGAGTGGGAGTTTCTGATTGTGGATTGGTGAAGAACTTCAGAGTGTTTCCTTCCAGTGTGGAATACCACCTTAAACTGGAAGGAAGGTTGATTTTCAGAAATAGAGAGGACCCCCCATCACCAGTCTGTTGTCCTACTGCTATTATTGTCACGTCTGGAGTTTGGTTGTTCTGGAAGTGAAATTCTACTTGGTCAGATTTTTTTTTTCAACCATGTGGCAGGTGCCGTTTAAACTAACATGGTTGACGCTCTGTTTTAATTTTATGGGTCGGGTAGTCTGGGTCCAGAGGACCTTGTTTACACAATCTATTAGGGGTGACAACCTTCTCAGGAGGTCATTCCCTAGTAAACAAGGGGTGCCCTCTGGAGTCACTACTATGACCGGGTGTTTCACCTTGTGTCGCCCAATTTTAATGTCCAAGTCTGCAGTCCCCTCAATGGGAATTTCCTTCCCGTAAAAGTTCTGCAGTTGTCCAGGAAGAGAGGTGAGAGGAATTCGGTAATTCTCCACCTTTCCTGCATTTAGTTCCTCAAAGGCCCTTTTGGACAGAAGGGTAGCTTGGGATCCAGTGTCCACCAGTGCCAAAATTGTACCCTGCCCCTGTACATGTACCGGGGCATAGTATCTTCCCTCCTTCTCCTCAAGGGGGCACAGATAATGCACATTTTTGGACAACTGGTGGGCTAACTTTCTGGTTTTGGACATTGCTAGCGAAGAGATTTGGGCAGAATTCTGTGGAGAGCCTTGGGGATCTGAAAGAAAAAGTTGGCAACTGGAGATCAGAGCCATTGTGGGTTCCCCTGGTTCCGGTTCTGGGCTGCCCCCCCTTTTTGGAGGCAGTCTCCAGGATGGGTTTGAACCAGGGGATTTTGGTATTGTCGGTTCTGGGATGAGATGATGGGCGGCGGTAGCTCAGTCTCCACATCTCCCCAGTCTGAATTGGCGTCCCTTGGGACCCATTTTTCCTTGGGAGGAGTTCCCCTATCTCTAAAGGAGAAGATCCTTTCCCCAGGATCCTCTGAGGGTCCCTCTCCCTCAAATTGGAAGATCTGTACCTCCTCCACAAACTGGGTCTGTTTGGGGACTTTGTTTCTCCTACCTACTCTCTGCGGCAGACTTTCAGGGGTAGGAGATTTTGTTTCCGGTTCCTGGTTTTCCAGGGGCTTTTTACAAGTTGGGAAGGGAGCTTCCTCCAAGGCTTTACACCCCCCTTCCCCTTGTGCCTCCTCCCTGGGAACCGGTGGGTTACCGGGGTGCCGCCCCCGTCATTGTTCTGGAGCACCAGGTCCAGAGTTTGGGGCATTCTGCGGTGGCATGCTCATCTGAGGGTTCTGTTGAGCCCTCAGTATGTGACCCAGATCTCGTGCCATATTTTGGACCTGGCGCTCAAGTTGTGAAACCCGCTCAGGCTGATACGGGGCTCTATATTCTCCCCTGGGCTGATCCTGGGAAGGGTAGCTATCCCTTCTCTGGTAGTACCCCTTGTTGGGAAGATTTTGGTACCCCTCCACCCTTGGCCTCCCCTCTCCCCGATTAGGTTGTCTGGGCTCAGGGAATTGGGGAAAGAAGGATGGATGGTTTTGGGGTTGGAAATTGGGTGGATACCTGGTAAAAAAGTTCTGCCCAGGATGTGGAGAATTTCTGCCCTCCTGTGGGAAGTTGGGAGGGAGGTTCCCTGGGTTAGGTGCTTGGCTGGACCCCCCCCCCTGGGCTGGAGGAGTCCACACATCACCCAGGATTGGTCGGTTTCCCTTGTAGCAGGGATTTACATAGTCAGGGGAGCGGGGGACCCCATTTGTGGGACTACCTCCTCGACTCCCTGTCTGTGAGTGGCCCGAGGACCTTCTGGGCTGTGAATTATTTGGTGCAGGCAGGTTTTTAGGCCCCCCCATCTCCAAATCTAAAACTGGGGCAACCTTTACCTCTGCCACCTTGGCAGCAGCAGGGGTGCTGTTGGTTTTGGGGTTTTTCGGCGCATGGTTTTTATTTTCGATGGGCTTTTGCACCTCATAGATCCGGGTAGCCTGTTCAATGACCCAGTCTAAAGATCTTTTCTCATGAAAATCTCTCACGAGCTGGGTCATTATGTATTTGGGTAAGGCATGGAAAAACGTACTGATAAATTCTCTGCTATCCGTGCGCACCCTTCTGGTGGTCTGCGCAAAAGCACGCTTTAATTCTTGCACAAACTCTTGTGGGGCCTGATCCTCCCCACATTGCAAATTGTAGGCTGCCTTGCGAGCCTCTTGAGGATTTCTGTGCACAGAAAAATGTTTCAAGATGGCCGCCCTGTATGTGGACCACCTTGAATGATTTTGATCCTCCAGCCCCGCAAAGAAACTGGAGTATTCTGGTGAGAAGGTCCACTTTACATATTGAATACAGCTTTGGCTGTCCTTCAAATGGAAAGTCTCCATCATTTGCTCATAGAGCTCCAAGTGTTCCCAAACAGAATACTTGGCGTTCTTATGATAAGGCGTGATGACACTCCTTAGTGCCTTTATTTGTTTCAATGGGTCCTTAAGCAAGGCCCTTTTTGCCTTATTGGCCTTTTTGGTTCGGGTAACCCTGGTCCATTCATCCTCCGACTCAGAAGCTCTGCTCCCAGAGGTGCCCGTCTGATCTTCAAGGTTTTCCCGGATTCTGCGAGCCTGGGAATGGCTGGCAGAATGTGGGGACCTGGTCTCCTGTGTCCTGTAATGCTCAGAGGAGTCTTCAGACCCCTCCTTGCTGCCAGGATTTGATGCCCCCCCCCCCACTGACCTAACTGGGCAGAGGCCTACTCTCCTGGGGTTCCCCACTAAATTGCACTGTGCTTGGGAGCCCATTCCCGGATGCCCGCCCATCCATTCCTGGGAGGTACTGGCCTATGAGCCCCATACTTCTAGCTGGATAGTAATCTGCCATCCCCGTGGCCCTGGGCTCATGTGCGCGAGGGGACATGGGGGTGGCAGAGTCCAGGGGCTGGGAGAGATGAAGGCCTCTGGTACTAGGGCTCCTGAGGTTATGCTCAGGAGTTTCTCTTTCCCAGCGAACCTCATCTCTATCCGCCCCTGCTTCCTGTTGCAATGCAAGAGCCTGCGCTTTCAGTTCCTCAGTTAAGGCCTTACTAGACTCTATCAGTCTCTCCTGCATCGCTACCTGTTGCTGGAGCCTATCATTGTGCTGACAGAGAGCCTCATTTTCTCTCTCTGCCTCCTGATTGGTCCTGGAGTACTGGGCCAGTCTCTGCTGCAGGAGGGTTACCTCCTGAGCTGTGTCCCTATTGGCCTGCTCCTTTCTTGCCAGAGCATCCTCCACCCTCCTGGTGTGCTCTAACAAGTTCTGGTGTTCTTTTTGGAGGTCACCCAGTCCCTGGAGGGCCAGGTGATTTTCTTCCATTTTCCTTTTTAAGTGGCAGACTTCATGGCCTAAGGTATCCCTTTCCTGACTAAGAGCCTGCATCTGTGCCGCCAGGTCGTCCCTTTGCCTTTGGAAGGCACCAGCTTTCTGGCACTCCTGGTCAAACTCTGCCTGGGTATCCAGGTCTTTCAAAATCAGTTTATTGCTCTCTGCCTTCTCCCTATCTAGGTGGCTTTGCAGGGTGACTACCTGCTCGGCACATGCCCTATTGAAATCTAATTGTTGCTCCAGCTTTTTCTGGCTCTGCAGTAGGGAGTCCAAACCTTCTTGGTACTCCTTCTGCAAGGCCAGAAATTGGTATCCTGGTCCGCCTTTTCCTGTTGCAGCACATCCATATCCTCCTTTATTTTAGTGATGTACTGTCTGCTGTCCTTTTCTGACTCCTGGCTCCTGAGCAGCCTCTGCTCAGAAGAGTCCAGATCAGATTGGGCCTTCTCTAACGCCATCTGTTGCCTATTTGCCAGATCTTGGCCTTCAGCACATTTGTCCTGTATGGCTCCCATATATAGATACAAATATGCCGCTATCCTGGCAATCTTATTATGCTCATCTTTGGCTTTAGGGGCCATATATAGTTCACTCAGGGCCACATGTAGGGGACCCTGATCTCCCCATATATCTGACCCTGTTTCAGTGACCTGTTGCGCGATTGCCTGCAACCAGACCGTTTGGTCCTGATGAGTCCACTCACCTCTCACAAATAGCTTATTTATTTTTTTATTATTAATTGGTTGGTTGGTAATCAACCTTTCAATTTATTATATAACACAAATGAATCACATTGAACATCAAAATGAATTCAAAAATAAAATCAAACTCAAAATCAGTACCCAACAAAACCCTGCAACCCCTCTCCTTCAGCATTTCATCATTTTACAACAACAGCAAAAGGTGGTAAAATCAGAATTCATATATGTACATCATCTGGATTATCATTTAAAAAATCAATCTAAAATAGGTTCGAATTACCACATTGTTAAAACCACTAGTAATCCACATGTGAAGAGGACGTTAGTTACATAACACACATATTTAAGCTGTACTTTCAGTTATCTCAAGATTTAGTGCTAACATAAATTGGACAGTAGCTATACGGACAGCTTGCAGAGGTGAGGAGAATATTCTAAACCAAAGTACATCTTTAGTTAAGCAGTTATAATTTTCATACAGTTTTTTAAAGAATGTACAGCTTAATTCTTTTAATGAGGAGCAACCTACTATCAAGTGTTTTAAAGTTTCCTCACACTCAGGGAATTGACAAAACCGAGAAATATTTTCTTGTTTTGTTATTTGACCTCTTCGAGATAAAATTTCTCTGGTGGGCCATAGATTAAGTCTAAATCGGAGATAGTTGTTTCTGAAGTGGGGCGAGGGGAATTTAAGTAAATAAGAGGCTGCAGTTCTCATTCTTTTCGTACCGAAAGGCAGACCGCTATAATCTTTATACCGCGAGCAAAACTCTAAAGTGCAAATCCAGTCATGCTGATATAGTTTTCTCTGAGCACGATTGGGATTAATTAAAAGCAATTCAATAGTAATGTCGGCTTCTACTAAAAGATTGGTAACAAAATTTCTCCACCTATTGGGAAAAAAATGTGTAGATTTCAGCATGTATATAGCCAATATATAAGATAAATCTGAACAATTTATACACAGCAAAAATGTCCTCGTTAACGAACACAATTTCCACGCATAAAACACAAACATTGAAAGGACTCCTAGCTCATAACGTATCAAAGGCCCTGGAGTTGAATTTGGTAACTTAAACACTGCTCGCCAAAATTTTCCCTCGAATCGATCCCAAAACACACGGTCTCTTGGTAATTTAGTTTCAGAGCCGTATGTTATTATCGGTAAAACTTTTTGGGCATAATATAAAAGTATCTGAGAACATGTAAATTTACCAAATTTATGCAAGAGGACTTTAGCTTGGCATATTAGTGTTTGCAACTTTTGTTTTATATCCTGGACATAGGGAATATCACACTTCAGATTGTTAATAAACACTCCTAAATATTTGTATTGTGGGGTAATAGAGATGAGCTCTTCTTGGAAAGTCCAGATGGACGATTTTAAAGGGCGACATTTTTTATTATGACATTGCATGATCTGTGTTTTGCTTAAATTAATAGCCATATGATTTCTTTGAACATACAGTGAAAGACATTTTATCAGCCGCTGTAGACCTGACGGCGTTTTAGAGATTAAAATAAGATCATCCGCATATAATAACCATGCAATTTGATGAGACCCGAGTTTTGGAGCATCTGAGTTGATATCAATAAAATTCTTGCCCATGTCCAGTATAAACAGGTTAAAAATAGTGGCCGCCAGAATACAGCCCTGTTTCAGACCTCTTGCTGTCGGAATTTTAGTAGTTAGATGCCCAGCTAAAGTAGTTCTTATCTGAATTGCAGTATTTGTATGGAGAAGCGCAATCAGTTTAATTAGTGAACCGGGGCAGCCCATTTTAATCAATTTACTAATTAAAAGATGTCTATCGATTGAATCAAAGGCCTCTTTAAAATCCACGAAAGCTAAAAACAAGGGCTGATTAAGGCATTCACACTTAGCTTTAATCACATTGATTGCTGTGATATTTATTGCCGTGCCCTTACCTGCAACAAATCCGGTTTGGAATACATCGGCATTACCAGAGGTTTCTATCCAAGCCCGCAAATCTCTGAGAATCAATCGGGCAAAGATCTTGCCCGGTGTATCAAGAAGGGCAATCGGTCTATAATTTGAGGGGTCTTGTCTATTACCCTTCTTGAACACCGGGACAACAATAGAGAGAGACCATGATTTAGGCAATTGTTGAGTGCGCATGATTGTGGAGTAGAGTTGATATAAAATCTTTGCCCATAGGTTCGGATCTTGCTTCATCATGTAATTAGAGATCCCATCCGGACCAGGGGCACGCGATCTACTAGATTTATTAATATAAAATAAAATTTTTGCTACTGAGAATTGCAAAGTAAAAACTCCTGAATCACACTGACTAAGTGGTGAAATTGTAGTCTCAGGACAGGCATACAAATTTGTGTAATGTTCAACCCATTGAGCCTCTGCTACGTCATTGATTTGTAGTGAAATCTGCGTATTAGGGTTGGTCTTATTAATTAGTGCCCATATTTGCGCAGAGTTTTTTGACCCCATCTTTTGGAGCATACATTCTCCATCAGTTTCATAAAGAATAGATCGATGGGCCTTCATCCAATTTTTATGTTTTGTTTTCAATGATTTAAGGGCTTGCCATTTCACTTGGATAGGCAAAGCCAAAACTACCTTTTTTTCCCTTCTAAACCAGGACTTTTGGCGCTGTATTCCCCTGTCAAAAGAATGCAAGGGAGAGTACATTGTCTTCGCCTTGTTTGTTGTACCGAATGTATGCAATAAGTCACTATACTCGAGTGACTTATTGGTGCCTGAGATCCTCTCATACACAATTGTCTGTTCAAATACCCTGGTGAATTTCGCAAAATTGTATTCAGTCCAGTGTAATTTATTCATACCTTTGTTTACTAATAAGGGGTGGTATGTATTATATATCTCCTTTTTTCCCTGTGAAGCCATACAGTGCCATTTCACATTCAATATGTTATGATCACTGTCCTCAGTGGAGATCACACAAAACAACTTAATATCAGAGAATAATTCACAATTAACATAAATGAAATCAATAATGGCACTAGAGTGTCCTTTTTTCCATGTGTTCTGTGACGGGCTATCGGCCGAGCATGAACCATTTAACATAACCAAGTTTTTTGTCTCAATAAAAGTGTTCCAGGAGATCAGTCTGCTATCCATACGTTTATGGGGGGCATCCAGACAGTGCAAATTTAAATCGCCCGCCAGGATAACATGCGGGTATATAGGGAGTTTAATAATCTCTAACCATAACACTTCCAGATCTTTAAGAAATGTTTTGGTGGACATTGCAGCTGGATTCCAATATATATTTACTATCGCATATCTTTGTTCTCTTATTGTGATAATTATCAATTGAGTATATCGATTTGGCGCAGACTGGTGTTCTAGAACAATTTCTGAGGACTTGTTTAAGGCCATAAGGAGACCGGACATGGGCCGACCTTTCACAGATCGTATTGCAGGATTAAAAACTATTTCAAAGTTGTCCCACACTGGCCGCTCCGTGAGCCAAGTTTCTTGAAATAAAATAATATCATGCTGCGATAACTTATTGGAACCATTCCTCAATAAGTGCCCGTGGCCTCGAGTGTTCCAACTTATCATGGACAAAGATGGCAGAGGATATTGAAAAGTAAGTTACGACTGCTTTGATACAAATTGAGATATTGGATGATAATTTTGGTTATTCGACTGAACACATAAACCCTGTCTCTGATTGGAGACATATGTCTGAGTTGATGGATTTTGCACTGCAGAAATAGGAACTTGAGTTGTCACAGCAGTGAGAAGCACGAACCCTAATTCATATATTTCTCGTTTAGCAAGCCACAAAGTGTTTAACACAACTCGTGAGGACACCCAAAACCGTGAAACAGAGAGATCATTATCGAAGATAAATTCCACCAAATCAATATCGGAGGATTGCAGATCGTCTAACGCAGGAATTTCAGCTAGTATTGCAAGTATACTAGAGCGATTGAAATCATACTTCGCATAAGGTATATCTCTGCATCGGATGATCAATGGATATAGCATTTGTTTGGGTGATATTTTCAAGTTTTTTGGTGGTAAAGACGAAAACCTATTAGAGTGCAACCAGCTTGTACCCAGTGAGTGGTTTTGTTGTTGAGGAAGTGTATCAGCCCTTGCAACAGGACCAGCTGGATATCGGCTCAGATCAGTTATTTGTGAATGCATAGTATGCTGGTCAGCGTCTGACTTCGTATGTAATGTAGCATTTTTGTTCAAGTTGGTCATATATTCTTCCACCGCAGTTTTTATTAATTGTTGTATAGGCATATCAGATGCACCAAATGTGAGTTGCTTGCTGGTAGGTGTATTAGCAGAATTAATAGGAATTTTAAGGGGAGCAGACATTTTCTTTAAAGAAGAGAGCTCAGGGATCAGGGGCGTAATGAGTGACTGTGCCACATGATTCTTTTCTGTATGGACTGTTATATGGGGTATCTCCCGAATATTAGGATCCTTCAGCATCTCTACTTGGGCATTCAAGGGTCTTTGTTTAGACATATAGTAGTCGATCTCCTTTCTGATTTCATTCCGTCTGGCTTCAACATTCTTATCTGAGATCCTCTCAGGAGAACAAGGTGATGAAGCTGCAAGGGTAGCACCCTCTTTTATTTGTACCACCGCAAATTGGGGTACTAAGGGAAATGAAGCTTGTGTATTCACCGCCCTATCATGTTCGGCAGCCTCAACCAGCGCGTCTAGTGGGTCATAAGCTATTATGTCGGCAGGGCAGGTCGTAAGCTTGTTACTAGCTTTCTTAGCATTAGCAAGGCGCTATATTTTTTTTGTACTGCTTCCGCAGCCATGGTGGTGTTCTTCCTGGGCAAGGATAGGGCTTTAATGAAGGCCTTAGTTGCTGAGGTTGCCGTTTTTGTTATATCTTTAGCATTTTTTAGTTTTTTTACAAACCAGGTTCTTTTTTTGGCTTAAGTATTATTTCGCGTGGCTTAGATCCATTAAGTGAGAATATGTTAAACACTTGTTTGTCTCCAGGAACTACAGGATCCGACAAAGATTTGTCCTTCGGATTTTCAATGTTTTGGGGCAGAGAAAAAACGTCGTGAATTACATTCGGAAAGGCAGGTAAGGTCTTAAACTTTATAGCTTGTGGTTGTGTAATAGGGTCGGTAGGCGGCTTATCAAAAATTAGTGATTTGTCAAGGTTTGGATTTAGTTTTTTTTGGATATTCGTTTCAATACTATGTTTAAGCGTTGCTTGCCAATGCAATAATTTCTCAATCTGTTTATCATGTGCCTGCAGTTTTCGGTCAAGCGTTTCAAACAGCTTAAAAAGAGAAGAAATGGCCAAATTCATGGCATGCAACGTGGTCTCAATCAGAATGGACGGAGAGATGACTGAAGGCAAAATAGGGTCATCAGGTGGTCTAGCCGAGATGTCAGGGACGTGTCTGGGAGTGGGGGCAGCAAATGAGGCGACCAAACTATGTGCTGTGTCTGAATATATGAAAGAAACTTCAGGTAGCTCTAATGAATTCCGACAATCATCCCCTTCCAAAAAGGAAGAGTTCGAGCTTAACTCAATTACTGCAGGCTGAGGATCCGATGAACTGCAGCTGCTTTCGATCAGAGGGAGTGGTGGGGGAGCATGACAGTCATGTAATAATGGACTCCCCCCACCAGCAAGACCTGAAGAACTCTGACATAGAGTTTGAGGCTCTAGATTTCTGTTGGAATTGGTGTTTGACCCTGGGGATCCAGGTGCTTCACATATTACAGGCATAGGGTGAAGCTCTTTTAAAAGAGGGATTACGCCCTCTTTAATAAGAGTGTTATCAGAAACTCCCAAAAAGTTTTTTACATTCGAGCCTTGAGCGCCCGTGGTGAACTTAAAACAAGGGTCAATTGGTTTACCAGTGAAGTCACAGGATAAGGGTTTAGACTCAAAAAAGAAATGTTTTATATCAGCTAGAGATGTATGTCTATTGATGTTCGAGGCACTAGCAGGGTGATGCCTCCAGGGGGTACTGCCCATTTATTTTCGCTTGTGTGTTTCGACATTATCCTGAACCAAGATTGGCCCATTCAGAATTGCACTTCTTAGGGAACGCATGTCACCTTATAGTAATACTATCACAGAGTATAAATACAAATAGATAAGAATTATGATTAGACAAATAGGTACTAAAACAGGATAGGTAAGTGCTGCTTAAAGCAGAGGATCCAAGAGTAGGATAAAAAAAATTAAAAATGGAGAGTGGAACTGAATTCTTGCAAATGCGCCAAACAGTACCTTAATTATTTGCTTGTGCTGAATTTACATATAAAATCTTAGCCGTCTAGGGAACGCCCGATGGCTTGAGGAGCAGCCTTAGTCCGTCTCTCCTCCCCAAAGACCGGCTAAACAAATAAATGAATTAATACTCTTAAACGATGTTGAACAGAACGTAGTTAATCTGAATGGGGACAACAAGTGGCAGATACTTGTCCGCTGGCGGTGGTTAATCAGTACCTATCTTACCACAGACAACAGCCGACCACGCCGAACAGCCAAACAGCACCAGCCCTTACTGCCTATAGGGCTTAACGCCGCAAGGATGGTTGTGCCTGCTATTTCTGGCCGAGACCAGTCACGTGATACGTCACATGGACGTGCAGAACCCCGCCTCCTCCAGGAAGCAGGGGGGCAGCAAGAGCACGGCTCGCAGTGCTGCAGGATGCGAAGATGTACAGATCACGTTGGAACGTTAATATGTTCAAAAGCACAAAGCGCTCCTCACACAGAGAATTATCCACGCCGCTCGGGTGGTTGTGCCGGCTATTTCTGGCCGAGACCAGTCACGTGATACGTCACGTGGACGTGCAGAACCCCGCCTCCTCCAGGAAGCAGGGGGGCAGCAAGAGCACGCAGTGCTGCAGGATGCGAAGATGTACAGATCACGTTGGAACGTTAATACGTTCAAAAGCACAAAGTGCTCCTCACACAGAGAATTATCCACGCCGCTCGGGCGGTTGTGCTGGCTATTTGTGGCCGAGACCAGTCACGTGATACGTCACGTGGACGTGCAGAACCCCGCCTCCTCCAGGAAGCAGGGGGGCAGCAAGAGCACGGCTCGCAGTGCTGCAGGATGCGAAGATGTACATATTAACGTTGGAACGTTAATACGTTCAAAAGCACAAAGCGCTCCTCACACAGAGAATTATCCTTATGTAAGAAGTGCTCTCTGGCTATTTTGATGTCTACCAGTGTCGTCATTCTGGAATTTGAGTTCCTTCCTGACTTACAGAAGTTTGTATCTTATTTTTGCAAAACAGACCGTTTCCTTAGAGCGTTCCTTTGAGGAGTGCTTTACAACGTAACACAGCGTGGTGATCCGACCGGATGTATGTATCTTGTCAGTTAGCACACTGTTTTAAACTGCACAAGTGATAGATCTAATCCGGAATCCCGGACGAGCCCCCAATTTGTAAGAGGATTCAATTCAACACTACAGCTAAATCAATGCCTAGTCTGGGATACTGAATGGAAACCCTATATTGATATATCTTTATGTCCAGTTCATGAGTTCTGGATGACTACCCCTATATAACACCCCTCTCTTAGAATCCCCCTGACTCCACTGAGCCAAGAAGTAGTTCTGTTTTGCAAGTTTAAAAGGTTTATTTGAGAAATAAAACAAAATATAGATACCACGCTTTTATAATAAATTAATAATCGATATTGCCCTTATAAATATAATGTTAATCAACAATGGGTAATCTGACACTAGCACACTTCTTTATAATCAATGAGGAGTTAGTATAGGATGGATAAAGTAGCAAAAATACTTTTATGATTTCAATGGAAAATCAATGAGGAATAAAATGCAGTACAGAAATACTTGATATGATTTTAGCAAAAGATAAGATAATCACTTTTTCTCTGGCAATTCACCCCCTCCCCTATGCAATGTAAGAAATGGAAGGAGATGGAAAGAGGAGCACACAGTTCTCAGGAATGCAATCAAATACAATACAAAATTCAGTTCCCCCCCCAGCAAGCTTAGAGAAAACCGATATGAGTTTTAAAACACAGGCCCAAGTGCTTTGAATGTGGTGGCAATGAAGTGAGAAATATGCTGAAAATGCTTTTAATTCCCTTTAGGAGGTTCAGGGTGAGTGAGCGATACTGGGGTGAGCTCAGGCTCACTTTAGCAATGATTCAGGGATGGTTATTAAGAGGCAAACAAATTTTTAGCAGAGGAAAGCAAAAAGCTGCTATCTTTTTACAGGTAAAGAAATCAGGCCAAATCGCAAATCGCGTCAAAATTCGCGAGTGCGTGAATCGTGATTACGGCAAAAGTATAAGGAGTAGCAAGTCGGTTCTAGGTTCGTTGGAAAGCTGAGACAAAACGGTTCCAGAGATATGAACAATTTTGTAAAGGTCGTTTTTCGGATTTAAAGTAAACTCAAAATGACAGGTGACAGCTTGCAGCTGCAGAATTTACAGGTGACAGTTGTGCAGCTTTAAAAATGACAGATGATACGATTTCTAGGAGGCAGTTCTACTTAGGTTAAAATAGTTTGGATTAGATTATTTTAACTAAGAGATTGGTTCTGCACAGTTCTGCTAGGTACTCACAATATAAATTTGAAATAGGCCTCGCCACGGATCTGGTCAGGTTTTGGACTGGACTCCGGTTCTGGTCTCGGCACTTCACAGTGATCTGGGTCAGCTCTCTGGTTCTGCTCACAGCGGTCTGGGTCACTCTGGATCTCTGGTCTGGTCTCTGGCAATTGTTCTTGGCAAAAGAATTCAAACAGCTCACCCGGCTGTGGAACAGTTCGCAAATGATTTTAACGTTGCTGAGGCCTGGTGAGAAGAGTTCTCAGTTTGTGGGTTTAGGCCCTGGCTTTAAGTTCTGAAGTAAAGTTCTGGTCTTTGGAGATTGATGGATTTGAAGTCTGGATCTCTGGATGTGAAGTCGTCGTTCAGCATGCTCCGCAGCAAATGGAATTGAATGTCTCTACCTGTCCCAGCAGTCTCTTTTTATGTGTTTTGAAAATGGGTGTGTGCCTGGGCCTAGCTAAGCCTGCCCCTCTCTACTTGTCATTGGCCCAATTCTCCCCTCTCCCATGATTGGGGGAAGGAAATGGATTGTCAGCATGATGAAGTCTGTTTATGGGTCAGAGGATCCTCCCCTGGTCAGTTTGCCCACAAATCTATATTTCATTCAAATACATCCTTCCCAGATATAAAATTTGTTGAAATTACATGTGCACATTATATATTCCTTATGGTCCATGCTTGTCCGCCTCTGATCTTCCTGGGGGCTTGCATTCAAAAATGACAACATTTTGCGCTTTTTAACTGGTTTTGCAATATCGGACATTTACCCAAAATTACACACATGTGCGCAAGGAGTATGGACATTAATTGATGAAGTGTCAGATTTTTAACATGCAGACATTTGGAGTGAGACCCTATTTTCCGCTAGCAACCCCCCAGAATACACCACAGGTTCCTAACGCCTCTCAAAATGTTCACAGAAAAATCACAAAAATAATGATATTACTTATATAATTCTGACAAGTCCGGACTATGAGTTATCTATCTTTTTAAAATTATGCCCAGGTCAAAAAGGGGTGTGGCTTCCCACATCACAGGGTGGAATAACTGGTTTATCCACTTCCCCCAAGCTCAGCTGCTAGCAGAGGCACTGCCCCTCCCAGTTTCCCCTAAGAGGAAGCCACTTTACGGCCCGACAATATAACATTTGCCTGAGTCCAGGACAGGCCTTTGTTCAACTCCCTGTAGTCCCCAGCTGCTCCACCCCTAATCTAATCAGAGAGGTGACAACTCCTTTTGGCCAGGGGCAGCAGGATGCAGATAGGCCTGGGAAGAGTGGCTGAACAGGTTTCTCCTGTCGGGGGTAGTTGTCAGGCAGAATCCAGTTTCACTAAGCCAGGTTTCAGCTAAATGTCACTTTTTGTTCCCAGTTTTCTACATTCAAATCAAACTGGCACTTTTTACCTATACATTAAATAATTACTTCCTTCAAGTCATTTCAGAATATAGTTTTACATTGAATCCACCTCTTAGCAAGTCTTTCCTTGGTCTGGTTTTGTTTCATTTGTTCAGTTTTACACAAAAGTCTGGTGGTTTTAAAACACCGGCTTTCTGATAGTGGTGAGTACTGGTAATGCAACCATTTTTGGGATTAAGAAAATTAATTCCCCACAGTTCTGAGTTGCTTTTTTGGCAATCAGCATTGCCATTCCCAATGGTTTCAGACTACTGTGTGTGTAGCCCACTGGTGGTTTTAGGCAGTGCCCTCCTGTGCTCACAACATAGGCAAAAATGGGTGGCAGCCTATTCTTCATGTTTTCCCTGTGCACTCTCTGGGGAGTTCTGGCCATCATGATGTTTTCCATGCCAGTACTGCACAGTTTTATTGTAGGGCTTGAATGCATGGGTAAAAACATCCCACAAGCGTGATGTCTCTGATAGACCCTCATGGGCTATGGGCTCCTCGAGCCGTTGTGGTTCCCCTTTGTATGGTTATGTCTCTTGCTGTTTCGTTCTTCGGGGGTGGAGGTCGTGCTTCCTGCCTCAGTGGTCCCTCTGTGTCTGTGGACTCCAGCTTTGTCGAAGCATCAGCATCTACAGCGCTGTGCCTTCCGCTCACCCATCACAGTTTTCATTTCCGGCTTTGCTCCGCCTCGTTGCGGCTCCTCTGGTTTCTTGTGCTAGCTCTCTCATGGTGTCTCTCTTCTCTGTCCTCTCTCTCTCTCTGTGTTCTTCCGATGTGTACTTAACGTGGCTTTCCAGGAAGATTGAACATTCTATTGGTTGGCGGCTCGGTCCGGTGGCAGTGTCATACACAGGTCAGTATTCCAGCCATCCTCCTTAAAGGGCCCAAGTGTTTTCCCTGGGTTCAGCTCCCATATAACTTATGAATATTGGTGAAGAGTCTAAGTCAGCTAGGGTGGGAGTTTCATTAGGGCCTTCCTCATTCCCGGGGGAGGGGTTCACCAAGAGAGGAATCTCACTTGTTCAGACCCCTATGGAGGGCATTACATAGCAGGTTCACTTTCCTAGTCCCAAAATTGGTGGCTCACCCTTTAGAAGAAGGGACAAATTCCCTAGATTTGCCGCACACTCCATGCTAAAGTGGCCACTCTGTGGGTCACCAGCATGTCGCCAAACCCAACTGTGGTATAAAATAGTAGCATAGATCGATACCCATCTTTTGGCCCCATAGTTCCCCTTACCTACCTTCCCCTATATTTAAGACCCTTAAATAGGGCTGTTTGACTAATAAGAGCCACTATTACACACCCGATGGGCAATTAGAATTAATTTATAGATAACATAAGCAAGACCATGTATTTAAAGAATAGGGTAATTGAGAAAGGTTAAAAAATAAGGAGTTAAAAAGATGGGAATGAAACTGTAAAGTAGATGAGACTGTAAAAATGTGCAAGGCAATTCTTTTTTTTCTTTTTTAAATCAGATTTAATGTTGTGCAACAGTACCAGAATTCAAAGATGAATGGACAATTCAGGAAGGAAAATAACTTAAAGAAGCATAAGAACACAAATAGAGAAGCTATGCCTAACAGAAGCCAAAATACATGGTTTAACTAAATCGGTTTAGATAAATGTTCATGTTTTTCTCCTTGAACGAAAATGTGAATAGGAACTTACATGGTTATGAGTGAAAAAAATGTGTTTGTCTTGGTCTTTTTGGTATAAGCTACTCAGTGTAGCGAATGATGTACTACTCGAAAACCGAGGTCTTATTTTTCCCTGCTTCTACTATTCCTTCTCCTCTTGCTCCTCCTTGTCTTTCTTTTCCTCCCTCTTCTCTCTCTATCTCCTTCTCAGCTTTGTCATTTTTTATTCATTTTTATCTTTCTCTGCTCATATCTTGTCTATATCTCGTTCATTCAGATAACTTGTCGGTTAATAATAATAATAATACCAAAAAGTAAGATTCCAAAGATTTGGGAACTCCCGTCTCCTGCACACTATCAAAGGCTTAATAACATTCAGAAAATGACTGTATACATTTTCAAACATATGACGTTTCCAGACATGTGACGTTAAGAAATGTTTAAAGTTGTCTTGTAAAGATGTTTCAAATGGGCATACTTCAGGAAAAAATAATTTCACCAAGTTCTGTTTTCTTCAGAGGTAAGGCTTTAATGGGAGGCCCAACGCATTTCAAGTTAATATTATCTTCATCAGGGGCATTGTACTGTGAAGTTTACTTTAATTTAACAAAACGAAAACTCTGATGTAGTCATTTGAAAATACTACAGACTATATAAAACATTTAGAATTGTTATAAACATCACCTTAAGCTTGATAAGTCACCTTTTTGAATAAAACAAATCCAGAAATCCTTTGGTGGTGTGATCTATGACCAATATCCGTATCCTATGATGTTGTCACAGGTGTAACCAAACCATCTTGAGATACATTTAAAGGAAACATTCTCGCCAATTTGGCTATTTTACTACAAATATATAGACCCCAGTCAAGATGACTCAGGCCTAGTATGTAATCCAGTAAGTACACAGTGGGCCTCATTACGAGGTTCGAAGTAGCCTTGCCGGCTACCTCCAAACTCGCGAAAAAAATCAGGCACCCGGCAATGAGGGATGACTGGGGTATTCCAACTTTGCCGGACCAGGTAATTCCTCCATTGCCGGCTGCCGGTGCCCGTCAGTCCCAGTGCTGGTGCATCCAACTTGCTGTGCTCGCGGGTGCTGCTCTACCCGCCAGGTCAGACCTGGCGGGCTGACAGGCACCCGCAAGCATAGATCATAGTATGGCGGTATGGTAGCAACGGTGCCGGTAGCGCTACCGGCACCATTGTCAACGTATCGCCATACTTGTAATGAGGCGCAGTCTGTTTCTTACCACTCTATTGCTGATGCCATAACGTGGAATGATGTTTTCAAAGATGTCCCATCCCTCTAACGTATAATTCAAGATACCTGTAAGGGAAAGATAATATGCCCTCAATCTCCATAGGCTATTAATTAACCAAAAGCTGAAATAAAAAATAAAAAAACGGCTGAAATTAAAAAATAAGTATTCTCCTTGTCTTACCTAATCAACATCACTGTGATGTGAGGAGGTTGCGTGAACAGGAAGTTCCTAAATGCCCTCAAGTATTTGAGTATCCGAGGGTAAATTAGAAATAAGGGCTCTTAAATATTAAGAAAGAGCGATCTGCTGGGCAGTGTCAAAGAAATATATCTGACTTGTCAGAAGATTGTGGCGTCTCACCTGTATCTTGTACTGGTGAGAAGTACTCAATAAGAATAGATGGTTCTGTGTTAGAACACCACCTATAAAAACAGAAAGAGTGCTGTCTTACTCAATACGGAGTGGCAATCAAGTTTCGACGAGGAAAATTGTCACTAAATCCCATGGAAAATTGCCTCACCTTTAAAAGTTGCTTCTAGCCACCCATGGGATGTGCGTGTGCTGCAATCACAGAATCAGAGGAATTAAAAATAGCTGCTGTTTGTATCCAAAAAGTGCATGAGACAGGATGATGTCATCACGCCCGTTGCTAGGCTAAAATGTAATCTTTTACCGATGTCAGTAATCCTCCAATTATGTGCGAATGCAAATGCCTATGGCAACCCTCCCATGAGTTACAAGCTCGCAAATGTACAATACATGTAACTGTTATTGTAATATTTTAGCGAACAACTTTTAATAAAGAAGGGACGGTTTCTGAGACTGCTTCTATGTGATAAAATAGATACCTTATAAATGTAGGAGAATCACATTCATTGATGGGTGTGAGTACATTTATCTTTAATACTAACCCTCATGGTTGATGTACAATAAGATATATCTTGGAACATAGGTGTAGAATCATAATAAGGTGGTTATGCAAGGCCTGTGTTAAGGGCTCAAAGTGCATATACACTAGACACCCGTTATCGCTTGACTCTGGTCTATGCCTCCGAATGAGAGACAAAGTATATATTGCAAAATTGCAAGTTGTAGTAAACCTATAGGAGATTATATAAAAAACCATATGGTGAATGAACAAGCTTAGAATCCAACACAGTGTATGGAATACAGGCAATACAGAAACAAATTTGCTATCTGTTTACTCTCCTTAAGATGCTTTCAAGATTCCTTATGTTTAGGTGCACAAAATGCATACATAAAAAGTATTCATACCATTGCCAATAACCCTGATGTTCAGTTGTAAAGCAATTTTTGGAATAATATTACTTGGTATATGGGGTAGACTTCCTACTGGAACTCATTTGCTGTCTGTTTACTTTCCTCAGGACAGCTTATGGTCGATTGCTCTATATCCTCTGGTGAATTCATAGACAATATTCATACAGTTGTTTACTCTCACCAGGACACCTTATGTTCAGTTGCTCCACATGTTCTGGTAAATTCCCAAACTGTATTCACACAATTGTCAATATCCCCGATATTTAGTTACAGTGAAATTATGGGACATAACGTTTTTCACAAGTACACCCCTTATGTGAAGCAGTATTCCTCCAATAGTCAATGTCTCAGCTATATAACCACAATAGAATTACACAAATGTATCACAGATGGAAAATGTACATCTATATCCATAGTGTGTCTCTCAGTTCTAGTGAGTCTAGCGGTAAGGTCCCAGGTAGAATTCCTCGTTCATCCCCAATGGACTGATTGCATCCAGATGATGAATCTATTAGAGTTCCTTTTGTGATAATTTCTTTCTGTAGATCACCTCCACTTGGTAAGGGGTGGATCACTTCCAGAAACCCACATCTCATTTGCGCCACTGAGTGTCTTGCTTTTTTGAAATACTTGAATACTGGTGATTTTACATTGGCTGTTCTTATATTGAATTATGTTCTGTCCAGCGATCTTTAGCTCGCCTAATCGTCTGCCCCACGTAATATTTACCACATGGGCATTTGAGTGCATAGATGACATTACATGTTTCACATGTCGTAAAATGCCGTAATTAGATCTTTTTATCTGTGTTGGGGTGCCGGATGTGTTATCCCTTGATTATGTTTGTACAATGCTGGCAGTTAAGGCAAGGGAATGTCCCTAGCTTTGTTTTTTGTGATATCCTCTGCAATGGGCTTTTAGTCCGTTCTGCCTTTGTCAATGTGTCCTTGAAATGTTTGCCTCTCTTGTATGTCATCATAGGCAGCTCCGGGAATAGTCTATGAAGGAATCGATCTAGTTTAATGAAGTTCCAGTTCTTTGTGATTGTCCTAGCAATCTGATGGCTCTGTGCTGGGTATCACAATGTGTGTATCATTCTCATGTTTTTTCTCTTAGGTTTAGACCTCAAGTGGTCTCCCCTCTTGTGACTCTCCCCTATATTAATGGCTTCCTTTAGGATATTGGATCGATAGCCTCTTTTCTTGAACCTCTCTGACATCACATTGTAGTCCTCCTGAAGTGTTGCTGTGTTTGAGACTATGCTTTTTAGCCCGAGTAATTGACTATAAGGGAAACTTTCCTTAAGATACTTTGGATGAAAGCTCCCAAAGTGCAAGGTGTTAGTAACATCCGTAGGCTTACGATAGATGGTAGTTGAGAGTTCATTGTCTTTAAAAGTGACCATGACATCTAGGAAATGTAAGTCTGGTTCCCCCACTTCAAGTGTAAACTTGATATGATCATGGCAATGGTTCAGATATTCAAAAAATACCAACAGTTCAGCTCTACTGCCTTTCCAAATGGCAAAAATGTCATTGATGTATCGTTTCCAGAAAACAACCTTGGATGAACAGGTTTCCTTGTTAAGAATATATGTGTTCTCAAAATAAAACATGAAGATATTGGAATATGTGGGCGCCACTGATGACCCCATGACGGTACCTGAAATCTGTAACTAATATCTGCCTTCATATCTGAAAAAGTTATTGTATAAACTGATATTAATAAGTTCAATTGTTAGAACCTTATGTATAGGTATATTCTCATTTCTTTTTTTTAAAAAAACTTTATTTTTGGTATTTAACACACCACACAAATACACACCCACATTAGGGTGGATTCAAACTTTGCACCATCAACCCGTACCTGCCCCCCCACCTCCAAACCCTCAGCCCCCGCCACTGCCAACCAGTGTCACTGATGGAGATCATGCCCCTCTGTGGCCTTTATGCCAGGGAAATTTGGCCTGGGCTGGGACTGCGTCGAGGCGTGTCGTCAAGCTCCGATGCATTCACCGAGAAGGTCTCCGCTTCGCTCATCAAGAAGGTTACCAGCGGGCCCCATATGTCAGGAGGACGAGCGTGGTGAGGGAGAAGTTTTATGAAGTCGGCCTCTATATCCTGGTAGTACAGTAAGTCTTTACGCCAGGCTGCGTAGGAAGGGGCGGACCTCGGCCCCATGCCATGGCAACTCTCCTACGAGCTAGTGTCAACAGGACCCCGGCCAACCTTCTTGATGGAGCGGAAAGTACCCTTGTCATTCCCAGTAGTGCTGCTGTATGACTCGGGTGTATTGCTTCTCCCACAATCGCCGTTGTTGTGTCCAGTACTCGGTTCCAGAAGGGGGCGATTTCCGGGCATTCCCATGACAGGTGTAGAAAGTTCGCAGATAAGGTTCCGCATCTCTTACACTCAGCCTGGGTGTCAGGATGATGTTTGTTGATTTTTTCAGGAGTATAGTAGGTATAGTAGGTCTGATGGAGGAAATTAAAGTGAATAAGCTTGAGACGTGAGTTAAGAGCGATTTTCTGGGTCTGATTCAGGGCGTAGCTCCAGTCCTCATCTGATATGACTGTGTTTAGTGCTCTTTCCCATTGGGTTTTTGCGCCAGTGTTAGCGGGGGTCGTGCCCGAGGTTAAAGCTTTGTATATTTGTGACACCAGCCTGCCGCCTCCCTGTGCTTGAATGACATCGTGAAGCAATTGCCATGTAGGTGGTTGTCGCGGGAAGTCAGGTAAGAAGGACTGTAGAGTGTACCGGGTCCGGAAATAGAGAAACACGTCCAGAGCAGTGTTGCCCCCTTTCTGTTTGGCTTGATCTGGAGTTAGGAAGCCTTCCTCTGTGAATAGGTCCCCCAGGGTTTGTATGTGAAGCTTATCGACTCATTGGTGAAAGACTTTTTCTGACGTTAGGGGGATTCCAGGAATAAATTTGACTGGCAAGAGGGGAGAGTATCTTGTTTGCACCCCGAGTTTGTTGGCAAGAGTCTTCCAGACCTTGTACGTCGTGAGCATCACATTCATCGTGGGGCAGGGCACGGGGAGCTGCCCGAATACCACTGCCGTCAGGAGATTAGGAGTCGCTAGGGCTCGTTCCACTTGCACATGTGGACGAATGGATTGCCTAGCGTACCAGTAGCTGAGGTATTGTGCCTGGGCTGCCCAGAAATATTTCTCCAGGTCCGGGACGGCTAGTCCGCCTTTGGACACAGGAAGTGTTAATATTGAGTGGGCGACTCTGGCTGGTTTTCCGGCCCAAAGCAGTTCAAGGACCAGGCTTTTCAGCTTCCTCAAGAAAGTTTGCAGTAGCAGGAGTGGATTGTTGTTGAAGAGATACAGAAGTTTTGGTAGCACTACCATCTTAACCAATGAGGTTCTACCCCAGAGCGTTAGAGGAAGCGTTTTCCAGCGTGAGACTTTGTCTTGTTGGGACTTTAGTACTTCCTCGTAGTTATCTCGGAACACCTCATGCTGGTCCAGTGACAGTTGAATTCCCAGGTAATGAACTTTGGCGGTCCTCCACGTGAGACCGAAATCATCTGCGAACTGTTTAGTGGCTTGAGTCAGTGGGAAGACGACGGATTTAGAGTGATTGATTTTTAATCCGGAGGCTGCCCCGAATTTGATGACTTCCCGCATGACTGGATTCAGGTTAACTTCAGGGTCACGTAAGAAGAGAGCCACGTCGTCGGCGTATAGTGAGAAGATAAGTTTGTGCGGGCCAATGATGAGTCCCCTTTGTTGTCAGAGTTCTCGTAAGTTGGAGGCTAGTGGCTCCATTACCAGGGCAAAGATTAGTGCTGACAGCGGGCATCCTTGTCTCGTACCACGCTGTAAATTTATTGATGCTGATTTTGCCGTGCCCACTATGATGTTAGCTTGTGGATTAGTGTACAGGAGGGAGACTAGCTTTATGAAACGGGCCCCCAACCCCATCCTGGTGAGAACCATGAACATAAACGGCCACTCCACCGAATCGAATGCTTTTTCGGCGTCTAGCAGGACCGCTATTGCCTGGGTTGTTGGGTCAAGCGCCTCAATGATTCCGAACATTCTCCGAATGCCGAAGGTTGTATTGCGGCCTGGTATAAAACCTGCTTGATCTGCCAACACAAGGGCGGGCATTAGGGGCAATAATCTGTTCGCCAGGACCTTGGCGAGTATTTTATTGTCGAGATTAAGCAATGAGATCGGGCGGTACAAAGCACATTCTTCTGGTGGTTTACCTGGTTTGTGTAGAAGAATGACATTGGCTTCCCGGGATGAGTGAGGGAGGGTCCCCAGCTCCAACGCTTCCTCATACACCGCTGCCAGGAGCGGGGCCAGAGTTTCTGCGAAGGCCTTGTAGAATTCGCCTGTGAGGCCGTCAGGACCAGGCGCCTTGGATGAAGGCAGGGACTTTATAGCTATTCTGATCTCTTCTTGTGAGATCAACTCGTTCAAGGGTTCACGTAGGTGATGTTCGACCCAATAGAGTTCAGTGTCTTCGAGGTATTCCAGAGGGACGTTTGAGTCTTTCGGGAGCTTGGCACTGTAGAGGTCTTGGTAGAACAGACTGAATTCCTCAGCTATCTCATTGTCGGTGTGGACTTCCTTGCCATGCCTGGATCGGATCCTTTCGATTTGTGACTGTTTGTTATCGGCTCTGATCAGGTTTGCTAGCAGAGCACCTGGTTTTTGGCCCTCTCTGTATTGACGGACCAGGCTGGTACGGTGTAGAAATTTGACCTCACGCTCTGCTGCAGCATTGAATTTCTGTAGTTCTGTTTTTAGAGCAGCTGCTGCTTCTGGATCGAAGTTGTTCGTAATCTGGATCTCAAGCTGCTTTAATTTGTTTTCGCTTGTTGCAAGTTCACTCCTAATGAGTTTGAGAATACCATTTTCCTTGGCGTGGCAGACTCCTCTGATAAAACATTTTAGAGCTTCCCATATTGAGCCCGCTGAGACGACCGATCCCATGTTGGCCTCCAGAAATACTTCTATCTCCTCCCTTAGTTCAGAGGCAAAGACTTCGTCCCGAAGCGCGCCCACCTTGAAACGCCAGCGCTGTAGTGGCGGGGTGGGATTAGCTGGTTTGAGCCTTAGGAAGAGTGGTGAGTGGTCTGAGAGTGTTCGTAGCTGGATGCAGCACTGTTCACATGTTAAGGGGCCATTTATTGAGGTAAAGAAATAGTCAATCCGGGAGTTTGTGTTGTGAACTGCAGAGTGAAAAGTGAAATCACGCTGATCCCCACTAGAGACTCTCCATATGTCTTGTAGATCGAACCCTGTGCAGATTTCCTTTATTTGGAGACCCACCTTAGATGGCGGCTGTTGTGTAGCCGATGATCTGTCTCTCATAGGGTCCATGACTGTGTTCATGTCTCCGCCCCAGATAATTGTTGCAGGGTCGCGGGTGGAAAGCTGAGTCAGTACCCAACCAAAGTTGTCGGGGCCATCCACATTCGGTGCGTATGAATTAACGAAAGTCACTTTCTGACGGGTGATGATGCCGCTCACCAGGAGTGCTCTTCCCTCAGCGTCTTTTGCTGTATGTAGTAGCCGAAAACTGAGACGTCTGTGTATGAGGATAGCGACTCCCCTCGAATAAGTAGAATAGGATGAGAAGTATCTGTGGCAACCCCAGCTCTTGGCCCACAGGCGATCTTTCCCTGGAGTGAGATGAGTCTCTTGGATCAGGGCCACATCCACTTTGTGGCATCTGAGGTAATGCAGGATTTTCCTGGTTTTAGCTGGGATGTTGCCGCCTCTTATAGTCCACGTTAAGACATTGAATGGGGCGGTTTAGATTTTATAAAGGACCGCTTCATTGGTGTATTAGACGGTGGTTGTCTGGCTATGCTTAACCCAGTGTCTGGGTCGGTGCTCCGAGAGCGGAAAACTGGGTGCAGTGACGGTTCTGATGGCGGGCAGGGAGTAGGCGGGGAGCCGGGCAGACACAAACCAGTGGGGCTGAACTTTCCTAGTAACTTCTGAGGACTCGAACTACGGGCTAACTCCAACAGGCCTGAGACGTTACTCTGCATCGGGTGGGCAACCACAAACTGGCCCACCGAGAGGAGCCTCGTTAACCAACAACTAAACAACGTTGCCCATGGAGTCGCCCCACCAGGGGTCAGGACCATCACCCTGGCGGAAGAACTCAACATAGGCAATAAACAAATTAACAGTAGCTGTGCTAGGGGCGCACGGGGCCTCCCAAGTCTCCCCGCCCCGACTGATGCTGCTTGTGGATGTTTCGGCTTACTCTGACGCTGTCCTGATTTTGTCGTTTATGGAGGGTTCCTGGGGTTTCTGTCTCTTTGGGGTCTGGGGAGAGCTTGGTTCTGATCTGGGCACCCTAATCGGTCCAGAAATAAGTTTGCTTCATCTGTGGTTTGGAAGAACTGAACCTTTCCTTCGTGCTGGACTCTGAGGCGCGCCGGGTATAGCATCGAGTACGCCAGTTGACTATTACGGAGTCTCTGCTTGATGCCGGCAAATGTTTTTCGCTGTGTCTGCACTGCTGGGGAGAAGTCGGGGTAGAAATGGATTTTGTCCCCCTCGTAGTTTACGTCGCCTTTCTCTCTGGCGAGCCGCAGTAAGGAATCTCGGTCCCTGTAATTCAATAGCCTCGCTATTATTGGTCTGGGAGGAGCACCTGGCGCTGGTCTCGACGCTGGGATTCTGTGAGCTCTCTCCACTATGAAAAGACGGGACAGAGCATCACTGCCAAATAGATTGATGCACAGAGATTCCACGAAGTCTTCCATTTTCTCCTGCGTTTGCTGCTCTCTTACTCCAACTTTCCTTAGGTTGTTCCTTCTCGACCTGCCTTCTAAGTCTTCACACTTGGCTGCAGTTATTTTGATCTGTGATTCTAGCTGGGAGACTTTATTGGTTAGAGTTGTTGAACTGTCATCGAGGTTCGACACTCTCTGCTCCATTTCGTTCATGCGTTCGGTATGAGAGTCCATGCGGTGTTGCAGGAGGTTGACTTTGGACGCAAGGCCGTCCATTTTATTGCTCAAACTGCCAATGCCCGCCTTCAGATCTATGAGGATTTCTTTAATTTCAAAGTGGTTATCGGGGGCAGCGTCCTGGTGAAGCCCAATAGACGAAGGAGCTTGGTCCTCTTGCTGGAGAGGTGCTGTAGGGGTCGAGCCACCTTCGAAGTTCAGCTTCCTCTGGGATTTGTCATTTTTCCCCATTGTGGCTGTGAGGATGGGTATGAGTTATGTGGATTGAGGGTGGTTCGACTACTTCTTGGGCTCCTCAAGAGCCGAGTTGTGGACTTGGCTGGATGTTGATGGATGTGACAAGTGGCCTGCAGCCATGAAGGGCGGAGAAGCAGTCCCTCTCGTGTAAGTCCCTCTCGTGATATTTGGGAGGAGGAAGACTGCGGGTCTGCAGTAGGTGTTTGTGTGCCGCGGTGTGGGGACCGCGGTGTGGGGACAGATGATCACCCAAATAAGGGCGGCTTCCCAGCTGTAAGTGGCAGAGTTCGCCAAAATGCGGAAGGTGCAGTTCGTTGAGGTACTGGGAGTTGCTAACTGCTCTGTGCACGCGGCTGCCGTTCTGCGAGGGGGGCACCGTGCAGTCCGTGTGCCAGCGAGACTCAGCTGCCACCGGCGAGTCCCTGCTAAGGTGTGTTAGCGCAGGGAGGGAGGGGGGAGGGAGAGCCGGCCGCAGGCAGGGTCCGCTCTGTCTGGTGTCTATCGCGGCTTCCCCCCCTCTCCTTACCCTCATGCCCCTGCACCACTATGCCGGATCCTCCAGGCGAGGGCTGCACCGGGTTCATGCAGGCGCGGGCAGTCCGGGCTGGCTCGACGTGAGTAGGCGCAGGCAGCGGAGCCAGCCACCCGGATGCCGCATCGCTGTGGCTCCCACTCGATCGCTGGCTCTGCGTGGAGGAGGGGAAGCGAGACCGTCGCCCTGCTGGTGACCGCAGGGCGTCTCGCGCTCGACGGCTCACAGCCGGGGAGGGCTGGCTGCCGGAGCAGGTAGGAAGGACGCGGGCCGGAGCGGCGGAATGGCAGGGGGCCTGTGATACAGCTCGTCCCACACGCCGCTGCCTCCTCTGCTAGGTTGCTGTTCCTCCCCTGCTGTCGGCTCCGGCTGGGGGAAGGAAAGGAGTCTTAATCTCCCTCCCGCGTGCAGATGGTCGGCGCTCGCTCCTCGCCTCACAGACGCCTCGCTGCCGACATCCAGGGCACCTGCTTCAGGCCCGGCACAGGGATTCCTTCGGAGGGGCGGCTGGGCCTACGCAGGCTGGGAGTGTTACGCTCGGCAACAGGGCCGCATGAGCCGATTTTCAGGATGGGGGGGCCGTTTTTCCTCCATATTTCTTGTGGATGATGCTGGAGAGGCCAACGTTTCAGGCACCAGGAGCTCGATTCACAGAGATGCCTGAAACCACAGGATTTTGCAGAATTGATGTGGGGCTAAGTGTGAGCTTAGTCCAAGGTGGCCATTTTGGATGGCCCTCTAGCGCCCTCTCGTATAATTCTCATTTCTTAATAGAAAACACTCCATTGCTTCAGTTACTTCTCCATGTCGTATTGAGGTGTATAAGCTGTTCACGTCTAATGAGAACAATATCAAATCAGGGTCTGTAAGCTGTAATGCGCCCAATAGCTGCAATAAATGGGAAGTATCTTTTAAGTAAGTCGTAGTTAGTTGTACCAATGGTTGTAATGCTGAATCAAAGTAAACTGCTAAGGGATTGAACACATTGTCTGTGCCCGCCACGTTGGGTTTGAATGGTGGACATGTTTTTTTTTGTATCTTAAGAAGTGCATAAAAGCAGGAATTATAGGGTGTCTTTAATCAGATATTCTCTCATCCGTGGTGTTATCCAAAGATAACATTGTAGCCTAGCAACGTGCGCAATGACGCCATCACGTCTCACGCACTTATTGTATACAAACTGTGGCCATTCTTAATTCCGCTGATTCGGTGATTGCAGCACACACATATCGAGTGGGTCACTAGAAGCAACCCTTAAAGGTGAGTCAATTGGACAGAGATTGGGTGACAATTTTCCTTATCTAAACGTGCTTGCCACCCCGTATCGAGTAAGACAGCACTCTGTTTTAATAGGGCGTGTTCTAACACAGAACCATCTATTCTTATTGAGGACCTCTCAGCAGTACAAGATACACGTGAGACTCAACAATCTTCTAACAAGTCAGATATATTTGTTTGACGCTGCCCAGCAGATCGCTCTTAAGAGCCCTTATTTCTAATTTTATCCTCAGATACTCAAATACGTGAGGGCATTTAGGAAATTCATGTTCACGCAACCTCCTCACATCACAGTGAGGTTGATTAGGTAAGAAAATTAGAATACTTGTTCTTTAATTTCAGCCAATGGTTCTTTTTAAATTTCAGTTGTTGGTCAATGAATAGCCTATGGAGATTGTGGGCATATTATCTTTCCCTTACAGATATGTTGAATTATAGAGAGATGGGGCATATTTGAAAACATCATACAAAGTTATGCTGGACGTAGCAATAGAGTGGTAGGAAACAGACTGTGTACTTACCATATTACATACTAGGCCTTAGTCATCTTGACTGGGGTCTATATATTTGTAGAAAAATTGCCAAATTGGTTAGAATGTTTCCTTTACATTTTTCTCCAGATGGTTTGGTTACACCTGTGACAACATCATTGGATACAGATATTGGTCATAGATCACACCACCAGAGGATTTCTGGATTTTTTTATTCAAAAAGTTGACTTATCAAGCTTAAGGTGATACTTATAATAATTTTAAATGTTGTATATAGCATTTCGTATTTTCAAATGACTACATCAGTGTTTTACCTTTGTTAAATTACAGTAAACTTCACAGTAGACTGCCCCTGATGAAGAGTATATAAACTCGAAAAGCGTTGGGCCTCCCATTAAAACAGTACCTGTGAAGAACTACCCATTTCAAACAACTTTACATGACAACGTTCAGCATTCCTTAACGTTATATGTCTAAAAACGTCATATATTTGAAAACGTGTACAGTAATGTTCTGGCTGTTATTAAGCCTTTGATAGAGTGCAGGTGACTGGAGTTGTCAAATCTTTGGGATGTTACTTTTTGGTATTTTATATATGAACGGTCCATGTGCCAGGATGGGGCTGCTCCCCTGCACCTTACGTTTCTTGTCTTATATACTATAAACACATCATAGATTAGACAAAATTCATTAAGTAGTTATCCTTACAAAAAGGAGTGCGTTGTCATCCATTCTTGTTATTAATAATAATAACAGTTTTTATATGGTGCTTGGCCCCCCAAGGGCATCAAAGCGTTGCCATAACAGTTGATATCATTACCCACTGTGTGGTACTCAATTTATCAACCTCAGAAGGATGAAAGGCTGAGTTGGCCCCGCTGGGATTTCAAAGCTATATCAGCAGATGTCATAAACGAGCGCTAAACTCGCTGTGCTATCTGACCAGCATCAGTTTCTTACTTTTTCTTCTGCTAAAATTCTTATCTCTTCCTTTTTCTTTTCTTGTCGGTGTTATTGTTCTTCTCTTTTTTTTGGTCTTCCTGCTTCTCATCTAGCCCCTCTTCGCTCTATCATTCTTCTATTCAAATTCTTTTCACTCTTGCTTCTCAGGATTCTATCACCTCTCTTTTGCACTTGCTGCATTGGTTTTCCTTTGAAAATCGTTTGCTCTTTAATTTCATTTGTATTGTCTTCAAAAGCCTCTACGTTCTCGCTCATTCTTATCTTTCTTCTTTGGTTTCGTTTTATTCTCCAACTCGCTCTCTTCATTCTGAATCTCCTTTTCTGTTGACTGTTCCTCGTTCTCCATGTGCCCCATCCCGTTTTTGTTCATTTGCTCTTCTTGCTCCTAAGACCTGGAATGCTCTTCCTCTGTCCAAGCGTTCCATCTCTTCTTTCTCTCTTTATAAGTCGTGTTTAAAAGCATTTCTTTTAACCTCTTGATATATTGGTTTCTTGATTATCTGTTCTTGTATATTGTACCGTTGAATATTTTTGTACACAAGTAGGCGTCAAGCGCTATAGAAAGTTAATAAAATACAATACTATAATACCATTTCCTTCTTCATATAGGAGTCTATTCCCAGCAGGAGAATGCAGCACTTCAGAGAGATCCTTTTCATTGGATCAGGAATTACCTCTCAACAGCTGCCTGGTAGGATGGATGAGGTTGATACACTGGCGGGCTTCACTGCATCAAATTTGGGTACTTAAGAGCTCCAGGAATGCAGTGCCTCCAACATAGCAGTGTATGTGAGCACAAACAATATTAGCAAGCTGGCTACGCAACCTCAACTCTCCTAACCTCCAGATTCTCCTATGTTTCCATGTTAACAACCCACACATTCCTTCTTACTGACAATCCGCTCTGAAAGAGAACTTAAATCCACCCTGGATCAGAAAACATACTGGCGCCTTGGTGCCAAAGATGGTTCTTGCATTGGCGGAGTCAAGTGTGAGAAAGCTTAGTACGATAAACAAACAAGTCATACATACCTCCAATTGTAAAACAAGGTTCATTCAGTGTATTTTACAAGAATGGGTAATGAGTTTGATCAAACAATTCACAAACAGAGCACAACTTGTACGATTGCTTCTCCTTCTGCCTGATGTATCCTCTAGTCTACTGGAGTCCTCTGTTATGGTGTAATATGCAATGTACAATAAAACACAAGGGCCCTCATTACGACCCTGGCGGAGAACCATGGTGCAATTTGCACCATGGTCCATGGCGCTAAGCTGCCAACTCCGCCATGGTGGTTGGCGGACCTACCGCCCCATTCTGACCTTGGCGGGGCGGTAAGTCCCCAATCCCCATTTACCCTTCCCCGTTCCCATTTTTGCCCCATAGGGTATAATGGGAGTGGGGAAGGCGTTAATTACGCCACCGTAAATTACGGTGGCGTAATTAACAACAAGTCCCGTAGCGCCATGGATTTTTCCGCCTGGAAAAAGCAGGCGAAAAAAGCACCATGGCGCTACGGGAACTCGTAGTCAGGCGGAAAGGTACGCCATGCATTACGCCGGCGTAAACCCCTTTCCGCCAGGGTCGTAATGAGGGCCAAGCTGTTGTCTGGATGGGCAAATTTAAGTCAGACCACTACCCAGTCAGCTGCAGAGTCCTACAAACCTCATTCTTCTCTCTGGTGATCTTTAATCTTGACAGAAGCCATTGTGATCACTTCTCAATGACCTTGACAGATCACTACACCCATGATACCTAGTTATAACTAAAAGACTTTGGTACCTCCATCCAAGCCTAGATGACCAGCACATACCTAAAGTTAAACCCCACAAATACATAATTAGTCCTCCTCGGTGACCCCAATAAGCAGCATACCATTCAATGGTGGCTAAATGATATGCACCTCGATAGCTTCTCACCTCACCTTGCCCTGACCGCCATATCACTCGGATTCACTATACACAGTACCCTCTCCTTCTGATAACATATAAACAAAAGACCCAAACCACCTGGTACCAGCAAACCCTCCTCCGGAAGTTAAATACCTTCTTACCAATTGAGGATTTTAGAACCACAGCCTAGGCATTGGTAAACTCCCATATCAATGAGGGAAATGCCCTCCTCACCAGCATTACAACGACGCACCTGACCCCACTTAGGGTTGCCCAACACACTGCTTAACGACTCATAATTGGATAGAGAAAAAGTGCTGGATTTGCATTCTAATTGGAATACTCTTTACGACTGCCCGCATTACCTATCAGGCAACCACCTCCCACACACCTGCCTAAATAACTAATGGTCACGGGAAGTGCAAGGGCAAAGTGCAGTATGGCAGCAGTTGTCCCTGGATTGCATCGCTAGTAGAGATACGTGGATGAAGCTTCATGATTGTTAGTCACCATTTCCTGGAACGGTGAAGCTGTGGGAGGAACATGGGTGGAGCTAGACGAACCTTCAACTCTGTGCATCGTGCAAGGCATAGTACATTTTGGCAGCAGTTTGGCAGTTGTTGGAATGTGTAAAAATCTATACTTGTTAGTTAGTTGAATCTCCTCACATATTTTCTTCTGCCAGTGTTTACATTGTTTGAACTGCACAATCGCCAGACCGGCACCTTTTCCTCTGACCTGTTTTGCCAGCCCTGAGGAGATATTGCCTTCAACGCTGAAGAGGTCTGCTCAGAGGCCAATGATCTAAAAGATAATTTTCCCCATTTTCAGTCACACACTCACTGAACTGTCTGGTGGCAGAGGATGCACCTTCCAGATGTGGATGTGCACTGGAAGGAGTGTGAAGAGCTGCCTGAGGATGTGCCATGTTCTGCAGGTTTTGGCTCCATCTGCTACCATCTCCCTGTTATTCCTCTGTATCGCTGGCTTCACAGTTACTGCTGACTTTAAAGTTCACTACAGGTTTGCTTTCTTTCGCGTCTCATCAGCATGCACGCAACCTTCAATTGTGAGATACACTGTTACGGCTTCAATCTTTCCTTGACACAAAACCGGCCTTTAATGTCTTTTGCGAACTCACCGGTTGTGTGCATTCTTTTTTGCTCTCTGCGGTTTTGATTCATGAGTCAAGGTTAATACCACAGGCTTGGCCTCGCCTCCCCAACTCTGCTGTTCACCCCGGAGGGTCACTGGCGTCCTTGAAACACAATGCAGGCTTCTTCCTGTCTTAGTTCTGGCCTTCTCCATGTATCGCTCATGGTTTTCAGGTGGCAACAACCTCCTGCAGGGATGCCCAGGGCTTCCCAGCCCCTCAATCTGGTCCCTCGATCGGTCATCCTGCTCCAGTGGGTTCGCCTTCGCCCTGGAAGATCTGCTCCTTCTCGTGGTCCACCTTCCTCTCTGAGTGCTTGCGATTTAGGTAGGGGCCCTCTGCCGGACTCAGCCTTGCAGCCTCCCTCTGGCTCCCCAAGAGCAACTGAACTCTCTCCCTCTGCAGTCCCCTTTTATGCACCTGTTAATTGTCTGCAGGTGTGTGGTCAGGGTTGGGTCGGCCTGACCTTGCCTGTCCTGGGTAAGGGGACAGCAGGCTGTCAGAGTGTTGTAATCTGTCCTCTGTGTCTTAGTGGCTTTTTCACTGGTAATTTCCACCCCTCCAGGATTTTTTGTCTTAGCATTGTTCGAAAATGGGGAAGGGGACATGGAATGGCACTGACTATATTTTCTGAAGGTAGATTGGGTGTGATGGTTTTTATAGTGGATGAAGGAATTGTGGAAGTTGTATGTTTTTGTCAGGGTGAAGGGGTGGATGTATTGTTGTGGGTGAATGGGTTTTTGGCGATAATATCACATAATGACTGAGGGGATGTATCGGGTAGAGATGATTGGAACGGGGGCATGCCATGTCTCACCCAAGGGTGTTCCTCCCACAGTCTCCAAGGGTCCCTTTACCAGGTGATCCTCCCTCGCTTGTCCGCCCCCAGAGTTGGGGTCCATGAGCGATGGCCCTCCCCTGGCCACCTGAGTCAGGGATCCCTGTGAATAGCATGGAAGAAACGCCTCAGGTTTCTCACAGGAGTCATCACTGATTTCCCGGCAGTGCCCTCCTCCCATTTGGCCAGGGGACGGCAGCTGCTACCTGATCCTGTCCCTGGGGACAGCTATTTGAGGAAGGATCTCATAGGGGAGATAACCTCTGGGGGGACACAACCTCTGGGGAGATTTCATGGCTTCTTTGGGGCGAGACATGGTATCTCCCATTTTCCCTTGAAGATAACCCTCTCATATCTAATACCCCGATTGCCTATTGCCATACCTCTCCTCCTATGAAAAATAGGGAAAACCTTTTCCCCAGACATGTAGGCCAACGCTCCAACTTTGGCCCGCCCTGTGAAACTTATGAAACCACCTTCTCCAGTTCCACCTATCAGTCATCCAGGACCGATTTGCCATTTAAAACCATTGAAAATGTTTATCCAAGTGTTTCCACCCAATCATCAAACATGGACTACCTTTCTCTGCATTGCCAAAATACTGGGACGAGGAAGAGTGATTGAGGAGTGCAGAGCGATGGAGGTCACAAGCACAGTGAGCGTTCTAGTTGTTGCTTGCATACACCTCTGCCTGGTAAATTTAAAGAACAGAAACAGAGAGTCGATGTCTGCTGTTGGCGGGAGAGAGAAGCACCTCTTCACGGGGATCGAGGAAACGAAAGGCAGAGACCGACGTGGTGGAGCCAGGCAGCTCACCGACCAAGAAGAAAGAAGCTGCTGCATGAGCAAGACATGCTGCAGGAATGCCAGGAGCTGGCGAGAGATTCCTGGGCATTCACAAGAGATGGGAAAACTAAGAGAAAGCGGTCACGAGAATGAAGCAGGCAGAGAACCTTCATGGGCGGACCACGGGAGAATCCAGGAATGCCAACAAGAGGTGGTGAGTACAACCAGAGACAGCTAGAACACTGGGGTGTATCGGTGGCCGCGCCAAATGCAAATAATTATAAAGACGGCAATAGAGAGAGAAAAAGCTAAAAGACTTATTGAAAAAAGGGAAATTGAATTACAAGGAAAATCCTTGCAAATATGTGAATCTATGCAGTGCAAGTACATGGGGAACCCAAACAGGATAATTTATCAAGAAGATACATTATCCAACAAAGTATACATGCAACTCCGGGAGAGGGCAGAGACCCCGTATGAAGAGAAGCCCTGTATACTAGGCAATTGCAAGTGTGTGAATACAAGAAGCCCTGGCAGGAGAGTATACCAGGAAATGTACATGTGTGTGAATATGAGAAGCCCTGGCAGGAGAGTATACCAGGCAATTACAAGTGTGTGAATACAGAAAGCCTGGGCGGAGAATTTACCAGGCAGTTGAAAGAAATGCACATGAAATAAAAGAAGTCCAGAGAAAAAATATCAGGACTAAGAAAAGGAGTGTGTTGACCAGGAGAGGAGTAGCAAAACCCTGGCAGAAAAGTATACCAGGAATTCTGAAAGAGACAGAAATACAAAGCCAAACAGTTTATGTGTCAGTGTGGGCCAAGAAAGACACAAGGAACTGTTTTTTGTGAAACATCACATAGTAAAGAGGAATCCAGGGGAATGGACCACCCCCTGGAGCAAGGACTTTTACCCTCGAAGAACATTTGTGTTGGAGCTATTTATTCATCCTTTATGAACACTTTTCTAAACCACCCAAGGCTTACAACATTTCCATTTTCACCTTAGAATTTAGTTTATAGTGTGAGGGTCAGAAAAGAACTTTGGACACAGGACAGTTTTATTTTGGACATTCTGAGACAGACAGATTCTTAGTTTTTGGTTAAGGTAGGGAAATTCCTCTTAGAGCAGGGCCAGAGAGGCATTTTCCCACCCCACTTATTTTCAATAAAAGTCTTTAACCAAAATCTTGGCTTACTTGTGATCGAGTTTCATTCCTGACTCCTCACAATATGCAAAGAGTTTGTACAATGGAAGCATATATAATCAGTGGCGCAACAACACCTACATTTTGGGTGGAGTGAGGTAACCCTTCAGAGACAGTGGAGGATGAGCAAACCTATTTGTGTGAGGGCATCTAACTTCTTTACACATTCTAAGGAGACTATTCTAGTGCAGCTTCAATGTTACCAGCAGTTAACACTCTCCTTTAAGTCTGAAAGCATGAACTTAGGGAGTGCTATGAGAATGAGCGGTCTGCTGCACCCTCTCTACCCTTCCAATCACTCCCCTGGCATGCAAATACTAGCCCCACCTCACAATTTCAATTGGCTAAAAATGTATGCATGTGAATGCAGGTGCTAACAGTGAAATGCTTCATGTAAGTAGTTGCAGGACATTTGTTAACAGGGAAACCCAGGAACCATTTAACATCTGTGGGGTCATCACAAGTTGGGCAGTATCCCGGAGGTAAATCCACCTGGATACCGCCTAACACAAATAGTGTTACTGCAACTCAGTCTGCCGCTATTAGCGCTGGATCCCAAGTTGTGGTGGGGCGGCTTGGTCACTCAACTTAGGGAATTCCTTTCCCCCCACGCAAGGTGGCTCGCACCCAAAGCGCTTATACAGATTCAACTTTAGTGAGGCCTCCAACCTGTCTGGAAACACCCCAGCAAGTACCCTCTTTACCACCAATGAGCTAGGAACCAGGCCAGTGTATAGTAAGAATATATATTTATTTACAGTTTGAAAAAGAAGACTAGCAACCAAAAGATCAACTACCAATGCTGTGGCACTACACAATATCACAAATTCAACTTTCTTGCACCAATAGACTAGCAAAGATTTAAAGGACATGACACAGATAACATTTTGAATTTGGCAGTCACAATTTACATCAGATTTCTTGCAAATTAGCTAATAAGAAACATACAAAACACAGTGATTGCTTAGTTTGGCACAATACTCCTTTCCCCCAGCAACCCCCACCCTCCAGGTATCAATTAGATACGACTCCACTGATCTGAAGGCAAGGTACAGGGAGTGGGAATACAGTAGCAACATAGTTTTTTTATTTTTTAATTGAAAGGCAAAGTCAAGAAAAGAACTCAATGGGGAAATCGTTTTGGGGCTTTTTATTTGCATGAAATGCAGGGCTTTGGGAAAATCGTTTTGGGATGCAAGTAAACAAATGCACTTTCTTCATTCAATCGAATAGCAGCATTTTAGGGTTACTTATTTTGGGATTATGGACACCCCCTTTGGTACAGAAGACAAGGGTTTCAGAAAGGTAGAGTCACCCAAGTACTTTATTGTCTATACCGGTTCTAACACACTGGGCATGACCTTTGTTAGTTTTGAACTCTAACACTCACCCCGTGATTTTCTATATGGGAATTAATTGATTTAACTTCAATTCAATGAGCTTAACATCTACACAGCTTTCCCCCTCGCCACAATTTAATGGAAAGGATTAAGGAAGGCTGTTCCCAACACAATTCAATTTAAATGGATAGGGTGATTTTCTATAGTGGAATGAATTTGCATTGGATTTAATACAATGTGCCAAGGGTCTCCCCAGTACCACCCTCCTACCTGCTATGGGAGATGAAGATTAAGGCTGGCAGTCCCCCTACACTTTTGACAGCTTTGGGATATATCTAACTATATGGGAGACCTTGATTATGGGGCACTCAGGGAAACAGCAGGGCTCTCTCTGAGGACAGCATAGATCTGGTCAAAGGCTTCGGTCAAGGGTAGCATACGCACCCAGACTTCCTCTGACTCCTCAAATGGCAGGCCCAGCTAGCTTCTAGATTCCCCAGCTGCTGTCTCCCCTGCAATGTTTAAGGCCTTGGTAGCTCTTCATGTCCCTATGATAGTTCTTTGCAAGAGTCCAGAAGCAGACTACCTCCACTAATAGAGTGGGAAACTCAAGGGAAAAATCAAAAGACCAAAGAAAGGTTACAAGAGTCGGAAAGTCAAAGAAAGATCAGCAAGTCAGTCCCTCTCAGATAGAAAATTCATCTTCTGTAGAGCCGGTGCACTCCATTATTATCATATTTCCCAGGCTACAGATTGGCCAGTTTTCTCCCTTCACCTCCCTCCAAGACACCCACTGGCTGCTGATAGGACCAGACATTTGGAGGAATGGGTTATGGAAGCTGAGGGAGGAGGAAAAATACATCATCCAAAAGTTACAGGTGGGTTTTACCATTTTGTGTTGAAATATCTCACAATGTGGCAACTACCCTGATTTTTCAGATAACTGCATGAGCCTATATATTTTTGGATTCTACATTTTATGACGGGTCGGACAATATTAATTTTATTTCAGCAGTCCCCTTCCAAGGCGGAGCTATCATTTTTCAAGATTTGCTCCTGAGCTGAAATAGTCACACATCTGCCCCTTACTGATTCAAACGTTACTTCCATTACCTATCATGCCAACAACTTCTCATTCCATCAGAATTATGGGAAGGCCGGAATCATACATTTTCTCATAACGCAAAGTATATCCAGTACACAAATTTAATTTTTACATGGTCCCAATGGGCTTTTTATCCTCTTTAATCTGAATCTGGGGTGGGTTCAATGGGACATACAATTCTCTTAAAGGAACTGTGGCCCAATGTTAATCAATGGGAAGGCATCACATGGCTCCCTCCGTTTCAGATAACCCCACCAAATCTTAAGTTTCATTTTCCTTCTATGACCTGATCAGGAGATCTGGCTGGCCATTCCCATTTCCTTCCTGGTATTCAAAGGGTTTTCTTCTCGAAACTAATGCACAGTTAATGGGGAGACCTGACCTTAAAGGTCATTTCTGCTGGCTGCGTTATCTGCATCACCGTAGTTCAGATCTCTCTTGCACCATTTCTTTATAATTTTACCTGAAGATCCATGACTCTTTCCTTGATAAACCCAGCCTATACGTCTGGGGCATCACAGTTCCAGATACAACCAGTTCAGTTACATGCACAATTCTGAGAAATAGCATTTAAATTTAAGAAACATGTTTACACATCACATTTTGTATTGCATCCAGGCTTGCTGGCAAGAAATAAACTCTTTCTTTACAGAATGCTTGAACAGAAATAAGTCCACTCTTGGTATTATTTACACAGATGGGTCATAGTATAAGAAACCAGCGTTCACGTCTACAAAAAGGAAATAGGCCTTTTTCTTTACAGGCTGTCATTGTATATGATGAAAATGAAGTCACTTTTTTCCTGATAAATGCAATATGTCACTTGACTTTATTTCTTAACTATCAGGCATCGTTCCTCCTTGTTATTGTTCACATGCCTATCCTTTCAAAGTATATTTTCACATGTTTACTGCAGCAGTTTTGAATCTGCAAAAAGGTGCCTTTTTTCCAGTTTAAACAAAGTCAGCATCTGCAGAACCTGTGTCTTTTTGTTTGCCTCCATTGGACACAGTGACAATCACATTTCTAAGGCACACTCTCCTTCAACTCTGTGTCTTTGTATTTTACTGAAGTTGCAATAGGCCCGTTTTTGTTCATCCACTAGGCCTTACATTGGAAAACAATGTTTTCTACTGGCTTTTACATTTCAATGGAGCTCTACATTAGGCAGCTTCATTCGCACAATAGGGGCCTAGAATGGCCTCTCCATCTCTGTTACTCTGGGGCTGTCATTTTACCCCACAGTAAGTCCCCATTCACATTGTGTCCATTGAACTCAATGGGGCATTTTCAGCGCTAATAACGCTGCAGTAATAGCACTGCAGTAATTGCACCAGAAATGTGTGGAAAGGGGCCAGATTTACCTCCAGCTCAAAGTTGGAGGTAAATCTCCAACTTTCGGCCCAACTTATAGTCGGGCGGAGCAGTAATGCAGCAGTAATGGCGTTACCGCTGCATTTTTACAGCTCCACCCAACTTGTGATGAGGCTCTGTGTCCTGTTCTATCTGGCCACAGCTCTGTAGGTCAGCCAGGTTGAGTCAGCATAGCCCACAATTTTGGGGAGGGGTGGGCTGAAGCCCAATCAGCTCAAAGGTGTTGCGCCACTGTATATAATTGTGACTTGTGTTTACTTTTCTTAATCATACCCACAAATACACTTGTAAGGCCTGTGAACTCACAGATATGGCTGCCGAGAGCCGGTGCTGCAAATAAATACTTTATTTACATGCTGTCTGTACTTTATTTTCACGTTGTATGTGTGAATCTAAACGAGTGTCTGAAGGAGGGCGAGGCTACTCTTTGGGTCACGCCCACCTGGTAGCCCTACCCACCTTTGGGCCACGCCTACCTGGTAGCCTCACCCACCAGGGGGCAGGTCGACTACGTAGGTATGGACCCGAAGACTGCCGAACAGCAGGTCCATCATTCTGCCATGGGGATGCAGAATATCAAAGAACAGCGGCTCAAGCCCTTGCTTTAATAAGGATACTATTACAGAATCTTATGGACTATTTAGTTACAGCGCCCCACAAGCTTATTTGCCTCTTGAGTTGACGTAGAATATAGGTGTTATGAGTACCAACTCGGTGGTACTCAAATCATCGATCTTGGAAGGATGAGGGACTGTTGTGGTCTGTGAGTGCAAGATACAAAAGACAAGCACCTATTTCGCTAAATTGTTTTTCCATCAAACACCAGCTATCGGACTGGTGCACACGACTGCCATAAGAACTTATACATGAATTCAGCCAATAGTATTTCCTCACTTGTAATCCCTTTATCTGTTCTCTGAAAGGAGCCAATGTCCACATTTCACTTGCATCTTCGAGTCATTTTATAACTAGTACAAATGTCAAACAGTCATTTTTACTTTCTCTTTCTTAAAAAAAGCAACTGTATAATGCTCTACCGCGACTATGAGTGGGTGTGATTCATAGCAGAGTACAAGCTAATGCAAATACAAAATCAAAGTGCACCTGTAATTACTGGTATTTAGAGATAAGAAAAGAATGATATCTCTGGGGTAAGTGCAAGGGACAGCTTCTGTGGAAAAATCAATGGAGTTCTCGGTTTGGTGGTGACAGCACAGCGGGTTTCTTTTCAGCAGCCATGGAAGGTGGCCAACCTTTGGGATGATCCATTAATCACGAGCCCAGGGGCCTCATTTACAGCTGAACAGTAGTGTTAAGATCAGCAGCATTTACCAAATTCCACCGATTATACTGTTCACCCAGTTCAGAGTTGGTTCAAATAGCAGCAACAATATTTCATAGGAATACCGCTTTGACATTTTTAATTCCACATATGAGGTGGAGGTAAAACTTCCAAAGTGAGCCCAACATTTACTGTACGCATGGAAAAGTACGTGCGTTCTGTCAATACAGAAACAGGTTTTGAGAATGGACCATGGTAAGGGGGGGTTAAATAGGTGGGCATCTCTGTTGCCCCCCCTCTCACTATCGTACCCATGCAATGCATAAAATGGTCAGAATTTACCCTTTTGTGCATTACAAAATGGTCTGAACCAGTGCTGTATATTATCGCTTTCCTCCAGCACGCTCAAGGTGGCAATGGCTAAAAAAAGGATGATTGAAAAATTCATTTTATGGTTACCAGTGGCAGAGGTTGTATTTCTGAAATACCTTAGGAGGTATGCAGAAATACCACCTTTGCCAGGCGTAAACTATGAATTGGGAAGATATTCAGAAATACCACCTTCAGAGGTGGTACCTTCCGCCACCGGTATTTCGTCATGAAAATCTGCCCCAAATCTAAATGAAGTCCTACGACTTGAAGAGAATGGTCAAAGAGATTTAATGGAACTGGACGTTAATGATGGGTACGAAACATGCGTTCAATGTAATGTTGCTGATAAGAAAGTAATATTGATCCTCTGATTTGGAGACGTAGTCGCATTTCAAGTTCTGGGCTTGAAGAGAATGGTCAAAGAGATTTAATGGGCTCCTACGACTTGAAGAGAATGGTCAAAGAGATTTAATGGAACTGGACGTTAATGATGGGTACGAAACATGCGTTCAATGTAATGTTGCTGATAAGAAAGTAATATTGATCCTCTGATTTGGAGACGTAGTCGCATTTCAAGTTCTGGGCTTGAAGAGAATGGTCAAAGAGATTTAATGGGCTCCTACGACTTGAAGAGAATGGTCAAAGAGATTTAATGGAACTGGACGTTAATGATGGGTACGAAACATGCGTCCAATGTAATGTTGCTGATAAGAAAGTAATATTGATCCTCTTTTTTGGAGACGTAGTCGCATTTCAAGTTCTGGGCTCTTGGTTAAGATATTTAAAGAAGGTTGAGCATGGCGGCTGTTTGGGAGAGGAGGAGACACATTTCAAAATGCATGCTGTTTTCCAGAAAGCACTTAATCAAGATCAACAGAAGATTACTTCCATTTATATGGTAGAAAGCAAATCCGAGAACAATGAAGTAGGCTAGAACGTGCTGAAAAGCAGCTCAAAGAAGAATTGGAGCACTATGTTCTATACAGAATCAAATTCTCTGTTCAAATAGCGGTAAACGAATTGTCTCTCACTTGCATTTAAGAAGATAAGCAATTCTATTCTATTCTATATATCTTTTGCATAGCGGCTCACAGCCGCACGCCTCAGGGTGCTGACAATACTAACAACAAAGAACAGAGAGGCAGAATGCTAGAGTATACAAATTCAAACTAAGGATTCAAGAATGTCAGAATGCTGGAAAACTTGTTTAAAGAATAGGGAGCTTACAAACTCATTTATGAAAGAGATGGAGATGAATTGAACTATGGAAAATGTATGTTTCTGTGAAGATGTTGTGACAAATCGTGTGTATCGAAGTTGCAATAAAGAGCCATATCAGTACTTACATGTGTCAAACCCAGTGTTTTGGTAACACTAGAGCCTATTTTAAAATACCTATGTACATATTTGTGCAGTGAGACTCCATGTCACTGCAGAGATTGAAACCCCTTGTTCTCAGGCTCTAATATCAGAAAGTCCACTTATTGGCATATATGCTGCAGAAACGTATAGTGTGAATTTTGTATTAATGTAGGCCTTATCTGATGGCATGTTCACAGAAGCATAGACAACAGTGTACAAGGTCTGCGATTATTTGGCAGCCTGGGATGCCCCCTTTGTACGGTTTGCTGAGGAATATCAGCAGGGTTAAGAGAAACCTATAGCAGAGAGAGAAGCCACAACAGCAGGAAAGAGAAGGAATACCAGCTTGAACTCTCACAAGAATGGAAAGTGCAGGGTGGCTGTTTCAGCCTTTATAACCTTCATGATCCATGTCATATGTTGGAATCCAAATCAGAGAGAATGATGGGACGGAAGGACTGTCTGAAGGCCTTCAGACTCAGTCAGACAATCTTTATTTCGAGCATCAAGTACCCATAAAAGCAAGATACATAATTTACAGACACATTTATAAAACATAACTGAAAATATATTAGTCCACACACAGGTAGGTGGATAGCTCAGTTCTTTATTTGAAATAAGATTCCTCTCAGCAACCCCCAGCTCAGGTCAGCTTCTCGCCAACTCCCCAACTGACCAGGTTGTAATATAAACATTCCACGCAAGGATTCCACCACCCAAGGTTCTATGGTCTGAGCATGCTCAACATAGCATGAAGCATACACAATGCAACACATTTGCTTTCCTCAAATATGTACAATGATATTTACAAATGCATGGCTAACTTTAAGCATTTCACACTCTGGACAGATTCCAAACTTGCCCTCTACACACTCACCACCCCTCTCAACACTCCCATCGCTTGCCCGGGATCAGAGTACAACAACTCCCCCTTCTTCTTTATCACCCCTTTCTTAATCTGTACCTAATCACCCCCGCACACATCCACTCTCTTCCAACCAAGTTGCTCCTTCTCCTTCCTCACCCACACATCTTTCTTTTTCTAGAGACTCTTCCTAACCTCCACCATGACACAATCTGTTTTACTCGCCCTCCGAAGCCAGGGAGGTGTAACCTTGGTATTGGCTTTCCTTCCCCTCATCAACTCGAATGGGGTCACTCCTATGGTGGCATGGGGAGCCATATGCAATCTATACAGCCTCTCCCTCACTGAAACCTTCTTGTCTTTTTCCACAAACGTCAGCCTTCCTCACTGCCTCCATCATGCACCTGTTTACTCCGTAGACAGCACCGTTCTCTTCGGGATGATAGGACATCGTCCTATTATGCTTCACACCACAGTGCTTCAAATACTCTTCAAAACACCCAACAACAAACTGACTCCATTATTGGTCAACACAGAACTGGGGACACCCTCCCTCCCGAACACACATTGCAGAAATTCAACCACAGCACTCCCTGTGTTCTCATGAAGAATCGTCAACTCTGTCCACCGCAACAATACATTTATTAAGACCAAAACGTCCCACGACCACCACCAATGTCGCGAGGGCCCAAAATATCTAATGTCAAGTCACACCACACTTTCTCTGGGACATCCACCTTTACCATTGGCTCTAAGTGAGCCACCACTCCCTTGCCTGACTTCTCACACTCAACACACTTCCAAAGAACCCTCTCTATATCGCAATCAAACCCAGGCCACCAGGACTCAATCCTCAACACAGCCTTGATTTTGGTAATTCCTCTGTGACCTTCATGTGCCATCGGCACCATCCACTTCTGGAGGCTCTTTAGAACAACGGCACGGTCCCACCGATACAAAAAGTCTTTGGTACTTAATTCTTAATGCACTTCCCAAAAAATCCTCTCCTCGTCACTTAACAATTTCTTTTCTGACCAACCATGGCCCACATATTCAATTATTCTTCCTAGAACACTCTCCTCTCTCACAGCCCTACACCATTCTTCCCTAGACACAACTCCATTGTGTCACAAACACAGCAATAGGAGTGAATGGTGGGCACCACTTTTTTTGCGTAACTGAGAAATAATTCTGATTTTAAAAAAGATAAGAAAAAGGCTTTTAAGTAAATTAATCAGAGCATATCAATGAAACCTTGGCACAAGGATAAACAGTATAAATCTGGAAGCTAAGGGTTGCCCCTTAACTAATTATGCGCTCTCGCTAAGCCCTATATGAAATTGGCAACTGTTTGCACTGATTAAATAATGTTATTATTTTTTAAGTAGTTTCTAAATTGTCATTCATGAATTCTTATGAAAATGTCACTAATGTTACTTTTATTTCTTCTTAAAAGGCAGAATACATCCAGACAGTGTCCAATAAAATTGCCAATGCATTTTGGAACACAGTCCGTCATCAGGGCTGGACACTATTATTATAATGATGTACATGTTACCAAAAATATAATGCAATACTATATGAACAAATCAAAACCATACATCACAAAAAAGTATACAATACATCCGAATACGTACACCACAATTGGTGATATCAACACAAAGAAAAAATGAAGAAAAAACACCCAGCCAGAGCAACTCCACAAATATAATTCAAACAAATGTTTCCCTAAAAAGCCAAAATGGAAAATCACAGTATGTTTACCTGACTGCTTTAAAAACTTAAGGAATTAATGTACTAACTGATGCACATAACAATGGTATGTAGAATCTCTTTACCTGGGAACTTGGACTCATCAATGTATGATCCTGGGGTTAAACATGTCTACCTGGTGCTAAACAGAGATAATGATAGCCGATAAAGTAACTGAACTACAGAGTAATACATAGTGAGTCTTATGTAGGACCTTGAGCTTAAGGAAAACTTAACTTGTTGGTGTGAGATACCGGGTCAAGAACAACAGGTAGAGGAGCGTTCGTGTGACGAGTGTTCTCATCCTTACTTACCTGTTGAAGTGGTCCCAGGCAGAGACGTTTTTATGAGAGGGCAAAAGGGGCACTAACCCAGGGCCCCCACCCTGGAGGGGGCTCCACGCGGCTGCCTGATCTAAAGAAGTAAGATTCCTTTGTTCACCAGACTTAAAAAGCACACATCAGGATATTGTATGGCATGCCGCTGAAGTTCTAAACCTATTGCCTGTCTGTTTTGGCAAGTACATTCTGCCTTGATCAATTGATCATTTAATGCTTTCTGTGTTCACTGTGGTATTTATAGTTTGTGTGTTCCTTGCGGCACAACTCCTGTAGCATTCTTTCCTTCCTGTGGGAATTATGTTGATCATGTGCAATAGCCAAATTTGAAATGCATATTGATAAATTGAGCGCCACAATGGTTTAGAAGTTAGCTCATTGGGCCTCATTACGACCCCGGCGCTAAAGGTTCCAAGGTTGGCGGAGCGGTAATTCCCCATTCACCATGGGCCCTTACCCATTCCCATTTTTGCCCCATAGGGCTCAATGGGAATGGGGAAGGCGCTAAGTACGGTGCCGCAAATTGCGGCACCGTACTTAGCACCAAGGTCCCTTTGCGGCACCCTACTTTAACGGCTGGTAAAACCAGCCGTTAAGGTCGGGTCCCGCAAAGGGACCTCGTAATCAGGCGTTAAGGGTTTAACGGCGCCGACACCTTTTACGGCGCCGTTAAACCCTTAACGCCAGGGTTGTAATGAGGCCCATTGTGCTAAGCACTCATTGCAGAGATATGTGTTTCTATGCAAGATTAGAATAGCACATTGCTGTAAGGCGGGCTGAGCCTTTCCTATGTCTGAAGATTACAAACCTTCCTGCGTATGTACTTGGTCTTGCAGCACAACAGGTGCTATTATCAGCTATGCACCTGCACCAGATAGGGGTTGCAATAAAAAAAGACATGTCATCCTTATGGTGACGGTCTAGAAATTGGTTTGTTCAGATGGGGTGTTGTAAAACCTAGGCAATCACCTCCAATGATGAGCATAAACTGGGAGCCCAAGAGATGAATAATTATCCAAATTTGGAACCAAACCATTCATGCTTGTATCCTGGCTTTGCCAGCAGACAATACATTGATCCTGGTCAAATCATCTAATATCTCGTACGTTACTGTACTGTCTTCTGTGAAGTTTGCTTCCTTTCATGCTGGTGGCATCATTTAGCCCATTAATTGATCTTTCTTCTTATGTAGGCCATTTGAGTGGAAGGGGTGGTAGACAGAAGGGAGCGGACCAGATGGCGCAGAACTCGGGCAAGCATATTTTAAAGTCTGCTCGTTTGACACAAAAAAACGCTTTGCATTTTTCTAAAAGTCAAGGGTTTTTCTGCATGTTTATAAATGACAATTTCACAAGCTAGTGTTTTGGAACTATGTAAAGCTTTAAAATACAAAAGCCCAACCCAGATTAAATCTGTTAAATCACACTGATTGGTATGCTGATACTTATATACTTCTCTTGATGATGGAGAGGATTAAACTAGAATCATTCTGTGTTACATCATTCTATAATATTTTGTTTTTAAAAACGGTCATGTTTGGTAATGCGATTGGTGTACTTTCCAAGTCAGTTTTATAAAATGAGATTATTTTAGTTCTTGGTAAGAACTGGTAATGAAATTGTTCAAATGCAGAAGTTGCAGAGTTGGCACACATTCGAGATTCACCCCTTAACCGGTGTGTGTAATGCTGGGCATCTAATTTAATCTTGTATCACCTGGCCTCTCGAAACTGCCAGTCCCTAAACCTTTCAAAATTGCCAGCCGTTGAGAGATTTCCTTCGCAGGGTATGATCTTCAAAACAGCCTCACTCATGGTTTCACTGGCTATAGCGTTGCTTCCACTATAACAGTGAGCATTGATATATTGCACACCACAAGCACTTGAGTCTTTTGATCTCTGATGGCAACCATATCCCATTTATAATCTCATTCTGTCTGGATACTGACACCTTCCTGGTAGCTATGGTATGTGTAGCTTTCTCCTTCATACCACTTGGTCTCCTCTATCCATGCTTGAGCATTCTGCATTCTGTGAGGCAGCACATGTGAGTTATCTGTCTATTCTGGGTTACACGTAGCTTTTACATACAGTCCTGCATTAATACTACAGGCTGCATACCTTCCTGCATTCTATTGATAAAAAGTCTCCTGAATCCATGCTAGAACATAAGTAACCTCTTCGTAGACTGATAATGTTGGCCTTCAAGTATGTTCGTCATTCTCATTAGTGCAAGAATGAAGAGGGTAAGGGGACTTGAAGGGAGTAAACATCCTTATTTTTAATGCTGTGAGGCAGTATATCAACCTATGGGTTGTGATTGCGGCAGGGGGAGGGAGACGGGGCAGATATTCTTGATCACCTAATTCCTTTGGTTTGGTGGAGGGGGGCCCCAAAGATGTCTGTGCCCAGGGCCCCAAAAGTGCTTAAGATGGCCCTGGTCCCAGGGCGCCGCAACGTCATCCACATGCGTGCGTCATGACATCACGAATGCCTCACATCCTGTGCGCCCTGTAAACATACTCCAGTTTTTTTTAATCACGGGCGTGATGTGTTTACTTTGTACAGAGTAGTTGGGACACATATACCAATGAGGGTGTCCTTTTCTGTTTACGTGTTTCTGTTAGCAAATCCATCTTTTTAACATTGACGAGCCGCTCAGTTGCTGCTACAATCTCCTCCGTTTTATAGCCTCGGGCTAAACATTTCTGAAATTCTATATACCATTGGTATGTGCATCAGCCTACTTAGCTACCTTAACTATGGAGCATACATGAACACTGAATTCTCTACATGTTTTCCATTTTTCTAAACGTCCTTACATTTTTAAAGCAGTCAGGTAAACATGGGTTTCTTACTTTGGGTGAATATTATCAGTCTATGCTCTCTACCCGTGGTTTAGTTTGTTTGATTTCCTTTCTTGTGTTGACCTGACCTGTCCACATTTAGATGGGGGTCAGTGGCTGCATGGCTCATTAGGGACCGAATAGTCACCTGCCGTTCTATTTGTTATGAGCGAAGGGGGGTGGGGGGTTTCCTACGTGAGCCTTTGCACTTCAAATTCAGGTGTCCCCACAGGTTCACAAATCATATAATTATTGTGAGGTACACACTTGTTAGTGTTTTTCATACAGTTTATACAATTTATTCAATATATTCTACATTCATATTATAAACATAAGTTGTTTCACTTAATGTTTGTTGTTGTGTTCCACATTCATCAATACGACACAAGTTATTTCACTTAGTGTATTCCCTTTTGACATTAGTAGTGACTTTTTTAGTGAGAAAGGCGTAATTTCTTATATAAAGCATTCATGCTAGTGCAAATTGTGTTAATTCTTACAAAAAACCCTTTGTGCCAACATTTCTTTGCACATGCTACTGTTTCGCCCTTCCTTGGGCTTTGTCAAGGCACATTCTTTACTTTGTATTATGTGTCAGCTTTGTGTTATGCTTCACATTTGAGTGCAAACATTTCATATTCATGACACACGCATACGCTATATATGCTTGCAGGTATATACATTAGATTGTTTCATGTTGTCTTTCTTCTTGTTTTCCGAGTGAACAAAGTTCAGTGGGTCTCAGGTACCAGGTAGGTAGCACTGGTATGCTGTGGGTTCTGTGGTTACTTACATGCTTCTTCGGTTTCTTGTCAACAGTCAGGTAAACGTACTGTGATTTTCCGTTTTGGCTTTTTTGGGAAACATTTGATTGAATTATATTTGTGGAGTTGCTCTGACTATATTTTTTCTTCATTTTCTTTTTTGTGTGCTGATATCATCAATTGTGGGCTACATATTTGGATGAATTATGTACTTTTTTGTGATGTATGGTTTTTATTTGTTCATATATTGTTGTATTATATCTTTGGTAACATGTACAATTTTATAATAATAGTGTCCAGCCCTGATGACGGACTGTGTTTCCGAAAATGCATTGGCAATTTTGTTGGACATGCTCTACCGCCCTTTATGAAGAAATAAAAGTGACATTGGGAATTCATGAATGACAATTTAGAAACTACTTAAAAAATAATAACGTTATTTAATTGGTGGAAACAGTTGCAACTTTCATATATGGCTTAGCGATAGCGCCTCATTAGTTACGGGGCAGGCCCTTAGCTTCCAGATGTATACAAACAATGTATCTGTCACTTCCGAACCTCATCTTCAGCGACACCACCCAACCTTGACAAATGATCTGCCAAAATATTCTGCTTCCGTGGTATCACCTACATCACAAATTTGTGTCTTTGCATTCTGGCCATCCATCCAGCAATCCTTCTCGACACCTTGTCCAACCCCTTTTCTTCAAATAACCACCTTCAGGGGCTTATGGTTAGTCCTTATGGTAAACTCTGCCCCCCACACAAAGTTTCAAAAATTGTATACGACCCAGTGACATGCAAGGGCCTCCTTTTCAAGAACAGAATAGTTTCTTTCCGCTCCTCTCAACATCCTTGAGGGATGTGTGATCACATGTTCCATACCGTGCTCATCAACTTGGGTCAAAACAGCCCCAACGCCACTATGACTGCCATCAAAAATAGTGATGACAGACCTCCTTTTAGTACTGAACTGTGCCAGTGGTCTCCCCAAGTCAATTTTACTTTTTAATTCGGACAAACCCCCTCTCATACCCCTCATCCCACATAAAGTCCACTCCCTTTTTTAATAAGCTCCTCATCCTAACCACCTATTCGGCAAAGTTGTGTGCACATTTCTGATAAAATTCGATAATTCCTAAAAACAACCTCAATTCACCGGTTTCCTTTGGAGAACACACCTTCTTTATTGCATCAACCATGTCACCTTTGGGCCTCAAACCTTCAGGAGAGATTTCATGCCCCAGATACTCCACAACAACCTTCCTAAAACACATTTCTCTGCTCTCAGAGAAATGCCTCGTTCTCCCAACACTTCCCTCAATGTTTCTTCATGCCCATCTAGAGTTTCTCCACACACCAAAATATCGTTTTGAAAACAATGTACTCTCCTCAGGCCAGGGGCAGATTTACCGGTCGCCAGGCAGACAAACGACAAGCGCCCTACCCTCTTACCCCCCTTCCCTTTCTTCCCATTAGTTTGCACAGACAACAGCCAGCGCTCATGGGGCCCCACGTGTTGGCCAGGGCCAGGCCTGTCTGTGTGATCACTGACTGCGCAATTTATCCAGCATTAACCTGGGTGGAGTGGCTGCGTGCCTGGGCTGGGCTGGCGTGGGCAGCCGCAGCAAAGCTTTACAAAACTAGTGTTGTATTTGCAACTTGCCGCATGGACTACTGGAGCCTGGTGGACAACTAGGTCTGTCCAGCATGGTGCTGACTGTGTGTGCGTCAGTGCTGGCCTGTGCACTGCCACTGTCTGAGTGAAATTGCAAAATGTGCAACTTCTTTATTTAGCATGGGGCGCGGGGGCCGTTGGTGGTCCATGGGGCTATATAGAGTGGCAGGTGGCGCTGGTGGGACTGCACTATCTGTATCTGTAAACAGATTGCCGAAGACCACCTGATCACTGCCCACCTGAGGAGCACATTTCCAGAATGTTCACTTCCAGTTCCAGCAGCAGAGAGTGCAGACTCACAGCAGCAGTAGGAGGCAGTGTGTGGACGGAGATGGTCATGGTGGTGGTCATGGGGGGGACTGATGTCTGCTGTGCTGCTGTGTCACAGACTGGTGCCCGGAGCGGACTGCGGCGGTGTGGAGGTGATGGGCCTTCCTGCTGGGCGATGACTCGTTACCTCCAGTTTGGCTTGGGAACTGATCCCACTCCCGCCCAAAGTTATAGTTTCACAGTGTTTTGGCTGTGCGGGTCTACCAGGACTCAGCTCGCTTTGTCTCCCGTCTCCCCGTCACTCCAGTTTACTTATCACACCTCTATGTATCACATTCTCTCGCTGTTCTCTTTTGCTTTCTTCTTCCTTCTCTGAATCTCCCTCCTCGACCACTGTTTGTTGTTCCAATCCTCTATGTCTATTTCTCTCTCCGCCGACGGCTAACCCTCATTGCTCCTCTTTTTTGTAAAACTCCCGCATTCTCTTTCATGTATGCACTGTCTCCGGCTTTCGCTACCTTCACACCCCAGCTCTTTTTCTCCTTTTGCAACGCCTCTATTGTTCTTTCCACTTCACCAGCCTTTGTGTTGTACAACTCACACATGCGCCTCCTTTCTGCCCTGTCCTATTTCTGACATCTCCTTTTCCATCAGTATCGTTCTCACAGTTTCTCCATCTTCTACCTTTCACTCTGTTTTCCCTTACTATCTCTGTGTTTCTCGCATCTCTTCCTTCTCTATCTCTCTTGTTCTATCTCTTTGCAGATCTATCGCCCACTCGTTCCCACTCCCATACTCTCTTCCTCCTTCCATAGTGTAACTTCTGTCACACTTCATATATCACAGACTCTGTCAGGGGTTCCTAGTCAAAGCAACAAATAACATTGATGACCTTTTCTTGCAATTCTTTGTGGTTTGTGTCACTGTTGGTGCTGTTTTCTTTTGTGGTATTGATCTACCAATGGTGCCTTGAGGTGACTGAGTCGTCAGTGTGAGGCTTCCTAACAGAGAGCATGACACAACTGTGAGGGAATAGTTTGGCTTCCATGCTCATTTGTGCCATGCCCTCTCTGTGGAGGAATGCTCTCCAGTATTGAGTGAAGATTTGTCTGCAGAAGGTGCTCCACTGACATCAGTCTTCTGTCTATGGCCTGGATGGGTGTTGAACAAGGCACTAATAAAGAACAGGAATGGGGGCCTTCAATTACAATATCACTGCATAGTTGTCAAGCCATAGCCATATACTACACTACCTGTGCCAAGGGCAAAAGCTCAGATTAATGACAGTAGATATACTAAGAAATGATTTGTGTTTTTTATTGTGAGGTTTTCTCAAGTTGGGTCACCTTTTGTGGGTCAACCTTCTCACCTTCGGATTCCGAGGAGTCAGCAGCAGTTGTCGTCTTCTTTTTCTTTTCTTTGCCCTTTATAGTAGTACGTCCTGTGTGAAGATAGGGTCTGTCCCCGTTGGAAGCCACCGCGTCTGAGTCGTGAGGCGAGCCAGATACGAGGAACCCCTGAGGGACAGACCAAGCCATGGGGAAAAAGCCAGAAGCAGAAAAAACCCCAGGGCTGGTCTCAGCTGGATCTTGTAACAGTCCATGGTAAGTAGAGTGGCTCTCAGGGTAGAGCGAGTAGTTTGTTTGGAGTCAAAGGAGTGGCATACTGAATCCACAAGGGAAACCGCAGCGAGAGAAGGAGCCAAGCAGGGAATATGGAGAGACTGGAAGCAGAGCGGGGAGAAGGGAAAAACAGAGAATGGGAGATCGCAGGAGAGCAGAGAGAGTGAGAGTGTGAGGCAATGGTTGGTGGCGCAGGGGTGCCGAAAGCAGGTCGGAAACAGCGAGAGACCAAGAGGAAAAACAGCAGAATTAGCGTGTTACCCAGGGATGAAGCGAGGGTTGCAACATGAAGCTCCGCTGCCAGAGAATGATTGAAATAGGGGGCAGCCATCTTGGAAAAAGACTAGTCCGCAGATGCAGCTTCTGCGGAAAACGTGGCGTCAAGTCAGCTGAACCTCCATACTTTTCTTTGTTGCGCCATGACAGTTTTAAAAGAGTGTTTGGGGGACTCCCCTAACGACATGTAAAGATAAAGTAATGTCATTCTGTGGTCGCTGGGATGTTATACCATATTAGGCCAGAACCACTGACAAAAACTTTGCACTTCCAGCATCAAGTTTATGTGTATAACACCAAGCATTTCTAAAATGTATACTCACAATACCATTTTTTAAACAACAATTTAAATCATACTTCATATCAAATTAACAATCACAATATTGCATACCTTTACTAGTCATAAAATCAGTATCAGTAAAACAACTTAAATATAAAACGTCTCCTACACAGGGAGGTTGGAATGAGAAAGTACAACCACTAGTCGCAATCCACTGCAGTCACGTCACACTCGGTTTCTGGGGTACCCACTCGTTTTTCTCCTCTTCCCTGTCTCTGTATCTGCTTCTTTTAAGAAGAGAAGGACAATTGGCTGCTTCCTCATCAATACAAAGGCTCGGGATGTTCCGACTGGACTGCAGTTAGCACTGGGCAATCGCTTCGCTTTAAGTGGACAACCACAATGCTGGAGGCCTTGGACACTGTATCTGCCAACATGACACGCAAGTATTGTATATCCATTGAAGTAAACATCCTCTTTTGTTTCCACCCAAATGGACGAGAAACTCAGATTAGAAACTACAAATTATGGCATTGACTTGGGGTTTAAATCTCAGTGAACGAAGACAGCCGCTATAATTAGCCAATTGGGTATATACTGGGGTGCTATTGAAGGCCACAGCTGCCCGCACACCATTCTAAGCACTAGATGATGGGCATTCATCTAGCCCAGATAACCAGCACTGTGATCTCCTGGAACACCCGCATTGACACCAGTAGGCAACGTATCCCTTTAAACACACCTCATTTTACAAACGTGAGACCACAAAAAAAGAAGTGACCATCCTCTCACAAGAGTTCATTATGTTCACAATACATCTGGTAGCTTTAATTAGGGAGTATTAATTAGGAGAAACTACATATTCATCTTCTCATCTAGTTGTCAGGAGAAGAGCCACAAACAGGAGCTAAATGTGTTTACATGTCTTGCACTGCCAACCCACGAGTAGGGCAATTATGTTACTGTGTTCCTCTGTACAGGTTCTTACTCGCATTTCGAAAAGCAATCGTTTTAAATGTGCAAGCAAGGAAATTAAAGAAGCATTTGCAACGCCAATCCGTCTGGGTTTGCAAATGTAAAGGATATAATTATTTTGTAAGGTGCTGCCATCCCAAAAAAGCGCACTCTCTCTCTCTGCATTTGTAAAGTCAGTCCTATTGGCTTTACTACCGCCTGTTTTCGTAGAAAAGCAAACATTGCCATGATGGCAACAGTGCATGTTTGCTATGCAGCCTTGTTTGTATTTTCATTCATTTGACCAGCCCCTATCATGTAACCTCTAGAAATTAGCCGGGTCTCATTTGAATAACGATGAATCCCAGTTGTTTGGATTAGATATTACCACTTTCTTTCTCTAAATCATGTCTATAATTTCGCAAAATATGATTTCCATGGTGCGAGTTAAGGTTGTGGTCAGTGTTGGAAGAATAAACATTGTCAACCAAACTGATGAGATTTTTCAAAATGAGTGCAATACACACACCATTTTCTTCTACTTTAGAACACCACAGTATACGGACAGGAAATGTTACAAACTGCTTGAATAAAAGTGGTGCACGCCCGACTCACTCCTCCAGATTTTTCTAATAATTGGGGGAAATATTTTCTTTTAAATGGCGCATGCGATAAAACATTTTACATTTGCAGAGAACAATATTAAGGCCCTGATTCCCAGAACGTTTTCCAATGGGGTTTGCCATTATACAACACTTCTGTGAATTATGCCCTAAATGTTTTATAGAAATATAATGAACATATTACCCAATGTGAGTTAGATGAGAGTACTTGTGGTCTATGTTCGAAAAGAAAAACATACCTGCTATTGAGATAACACACTAGCCTAGAATTTGCTGGTGGCAAACAGCTATCTGTAAGATCAAAACCTGCTTCTGTAAGTGTACAGAAAGCCTAACGTTTGCAGGTATGGCCAGGTGGTGTTTTAAGTTAAAGACCGGGCAGATGGTAGGGCCAGATAAATTAAGTCATAGCAAATTTCCTCATATCAGTGGACAATCCCATATGTCTTGAGCTTGCCCGTCAATAACTCTCAGGGGATGGTCACAGATACCTGTCCCCATTTGCATGCTGGACTATTTGCAATGGGGTGTGAGGTTGAGGGGGAACCCACACCCCAGGAAAAGCCCCTATTCACTGTTCTGCGTCAAGTTTTACAATCTAACAAACAAGTTCAGAATACTGTATATTTGCCAATATTACAAGGCTTCTTTGCAATAATATATTTATTTTCCAGTGATGAGGGCTTCAATTCCTCCCCTTGACTGAAAAAAGTGCTCTTGGTGTATGAACTATGTGCCTAAGATAACAGCACAGCACTGCAGGAGAAAAATACACTTTGTGATTGTGTGTATGTATGTATACCGCCAGAGAGTGTGCATTGAGGCGTAGGAGGGTGTGTGTGTGTCACTGTTTCCTTGTGAACGATTGCAGACAGAGTTAGGGGCATGGCAATTTGGTTGTGCAGCAACAATTTTATTCAATGCCCTTTCTCACGCCACACCACCTTCGATTCCTCATGCCTCTTGGGGGGCTTCTTGGTACTACTGTGCAGCGCTGAAACCTGAATAATTTTGCAATTCAAAGTGAGGGGGGAATGCTTTGGAATGGTCGAATTTTAATATTCGTTTTTTAAATGTGCATTGTAGAATGAAAGCGTATTTATTTATTTATTTATTACATTTATATAGCGCACAGGCAGCCCAGGGGCATTGTGGCGCTGTTACCTGTAAGGGAACTTAGTTACAATGGGTAAAGGTTGTGCCTTGGGTTCCAGTAAGGCAGGATCCTGTGTTAAGCGATAGGGAGTATCATACACCATAATACATCATACATGTTAGTCATGAGAGTTTGATCATGTGGGGTTGGTTAGGTGAACAAGGTAGTTTTCATGGCTTTGCAGAAAGCAGTCAGTGAAGGTTCAGCTCGCTGAACCCAGAGAGGTGGGAAGGGTGTTCCAATGTAAAGCAGCAAGGTAGCAAGGTAAATCAGTTGATAACCCTCCCAGAATAGGTGTGATGTTGTTATGGGGGAGTGGAATGTTGTTTCTGCGTTGCCATGTTTACACAGTTTAAAAGACTTGTGCCATCTCCTCATTGATATAAGGAGGAAAGGGTAAGAACACTGTGTACACTAGTTAAGGCATGAGGCTCTATTTTTATGCTGGTACAAACTGCCATCTGCATGTTTTCGTGGTGCTAAAACGCCATGCGGCTCCTTCTCATCTCCTGCTCTCCACATCTTTGCAGGGTTCTCTGTGGGCGCATAAGCCCTACACTTCCACCCGAGGGGACATTGGGAGAGGGATTACAGCAGCAGATCGTGATGACGTTGGTGCCAATCGACCTAATTAGTAGAAATGCCGGTACTGAAGGGGCGATGCTAATAAAGAAGGGGGGAAAAGGCAATAATTGGTGATCAAAGAAACCGGTGACTTAACGCTATGTAGTAGATTAATGGTCACTATTATCAGGGGTAAAGATTTCAAGTTGCAAGCCACTAGCCAGGCATGGACAGTTTCTTGCCCCTCGCTCCTCCTCAATGTCCACAGGGCTGGCACATAGCTTCTTTCTCACAGGGGGTCGGTTAATACTGGCCACTGATAGGAGACAGCAGAGGCAACCCCAGGCCAAACTCGGTTCATGCTAGTTAATCATCTGTCTGTTTGTGTAATGTTTGCTGGAAGGAAGCTGCTTTCTGCAAGTCTGTCATTGCCTTTGGCGTTTGGATGATTCGCGTGGCCTCGCTGCATTCCACAACCGACTACATTTCCCTACTGCTCTCTACCCCATCCTGTGTAACCCGCACTTCAAACCCCACATGTGCGCACCATAAATTCATGATACAACACTGGTCTTACAGTAAATACTCCCACCCTCTCTCAAACTCACCCTTTCTTGCTCATATTTCCTCTTGCTCATCATCAATGGGGTACCCTCTATGAACACTTCATCCTTTGCTCTATTCACCTTCTATTTCTGTTGCACACCTGCACCCTTTATTGCATCCTCCTTAGAATATTTGCACTCTCCTCCTTGCACCCTGGTGCCTATAAATGCAAAATGCAAAGAACTCCAGTAAACGTCCAATAAGGGGTCGGGGAGGCCATCAATAATGATCATTAAATAGAGTTTGGTGACTTTTGAGAGTAGATTTTAGTTCATAGCAAAAATTAAAACTGAATTGCTTTTATGGGCTCCCAATGTTGGTAGATAAAGCACAATGAGAGTGCATGATTTGCCCCAGATTAAATACTTTATTTAAGTAGCGAAACCAGGATTCTGTCCTAGGTGGAGAAGTAAGAACCTGACCACATATCTTCCCAGGTATACTTCATATCAGTATTTATTAAGGTTTGGTAATCAAAAGGGTAAATACTTATGAGTCTAGCAATGCCTTGAAAAGTACACAAATCACTTACCAAATTAACCTGACAATATATATAGATTATAGAAATAGGTCAAGCAAAAGAATGTAATTATGCATTCATTTTTCCCATCCTGGATGCTAGGTTTTCCCGTGTAAACCAAGAGAATGCTGTGGTGTGCAATATATGAATGGACACTTTATTATTATGTAACAACTATAGTTTGGGTACACTCCTCCTTTACTGTGTGATGTTTAAGGATATTTCACGTGTGTGTGGTAAGGACAGCGTGACCATGCATAAAATGCTTCTGCATACTGTAGGAATTATCCTGTGATGTCATCCCATTGCCCATGTTAATAGGGACCCATAGTTCTTCGCTTTTATTTTTAAGACTTGCCTTGCTACGTACGCATGTGCATCAGTCATCAGCTACTGGAACAGTCAGGACATAGCTTCTTCAAGAACTAGAATGGCTTCAAATGACATGGACACCACCTACAAGCTCAAGTCTGGTGCTTTCAAAAGAAAAGAGAAGGATCGACTACTTTTGAATTCTGCAGCAAGCAATCCCAAACAGAGAAGATTATGGTTATTTTCACCACAGATTATCAGAAGAGCTTGAGTAAAGAAAGAGGGGGGCAAAAGTGTATTGGGGCCCCAGTTGCTCTGCAAACTGGTGAACCTGCTGTGGCATTTCCATTGTCTATGTGTACTCAACATCTTTACGAATGCCCACAGGCGGTAGCTACGGCTACTACAGCAAATAACCTTAACCAAAATGTTGAGCGTGTTGATGATGTGATCACAAACATAAGCCCACAAAAAGAACTCCAGAATCCTCTGTAACCGGTTTCAAAATATGAAGTGCTGCCAATAATAATACAGAGAATTAATGTATCACTGAGATGGAATCGCCAGGCGATAAATTAAGATCTGTTCATTTTGTAATAGATAAAGCGCTATACAAAAATGTTACTCAAGCTGAACTGTGTGCTCTTGTTTCTCATGGTGCATGCCAACCACTTGAAAATGACTTTCGAGATGGCCAACACCCAGGAAATGCCAGTATGGTCACTTCTCCTCTTCATTATATTTCAGAAAGAATGCATTAAATGAAAGCATAAGAGTGAAATGGCTGGCTTACTCATTCAAAGAAGACTATGCGTATTGCCATTATTGCTGGCTTTTGGGTGATCATGAAGCCAAAAATGTAAAGTGGGTTCAAGGCTTCAATGATTGACGGCGTCTTGGAATATCAATGAGGTTACACGCAAAAAGAAAATCACACATGAGATCTATTTAAGCTTTTTTTAGCTTACAACAATGACCAAAGCATTGAAACATTTATTGACAGACAAATTTCCGAAGAAGCTAAGAAGTGGCATGAAGTGCTAACTATTCTTTTAGACATAGTTCGAAGTTTGTCTACTTTAGGAATGCCTTTTTGGGGTCATCAGGGAAAACCTAGATGGTCTCGACTGTGAACCTTTTTTGACGGTTGTTAAGTTGATTGCCAGGTACAACCCTACTTTTAATGCTCATCTCAAGTCACAAAATCGTACAAAGTATGTTAGCAAAACAATAACTGATTAGCTCATTGGCATGATTGCTCTGGAGACTAGGAAGTCAATCCTAGATTTGTGCAAAGAGGCGACATTCTTTACACGGATTGCTGATTCAATGACTGATATATCACATGTAGATCAAATGGACATACTGGTACTATATGTTCATATTGATAGAAAAAACGAATGTGACCATCAATGAGAGCTTTCTTTCTTTCATTGACATACAATAAGCAGATGCAGCTGCATTGTGTTCCCGCATTGTCAAAGTTCTTTTTGAGGAATATGGGCTGAATTGCAATTATTTATGTGGGCAGGGATATGATGGAGCAAGTGTGATGTCAGGTGCACGGGGAGGATTGCAGGCAAAAGTTAAAGATTATTTGGGAGACCATATTACATACACTGCCCTGCTCATCAAATAAACTTGGTTCTGGTAAATGCATTAGAGAATCGGGCCAGCCCAACCACCAAATGTTTCTTTGCCATCATACCGTCAGTGTACACTTACTTTGCATTTTCCAATCGTCCCTGGGCTCTTTAATTGAAAAAAGCAGAGAAGAATGCACACCTTACTTCTCTTGCTTGTGAAAGTAACTCAATAGGTACAAAGGCAAAAGCCCAACTAGATGACATTCGTAACTTTGATGCTCTAGAAGACTGCAATGGAATTCCACAAGAGGAATCCTCCAGTCCAGTAGAAAATAAAAAAGAACTAAATGATGCCAAACCTAGTTCATCAAGCCAAGAATAGGAAAACCCTTGCCATGTGCCATTGCGTTTAAAAGCCCTTTGTGAAACACGTTGGTTTGCTTGCTTGAAGGCAGTTGATGCTATGAAAGAGAACTTTTTTAATATAATTGAGTGCCTTGAGGATGAAGCCATTGCCCAACGAAGTAATGGAGAGGATGTAATGAAGGCACAAACACTCCTCTTATCAATGGATTGGGTGTTTTATCTGTACTTGTTGTGGTGGCAGAAAGTCCTGCCTGTTATGGATGCTGTGGCACACATCTTACAGTCAAAGTCAATTGACCTATTTTTGGTTGATGAAACATTCAAAGTGACCATACAGAAGCTTCAAACTTTCCATATAATCTTTTATTAGCATTTTCACAAATTGTCCAAACACTGTAACCCCTCTACTCCTCGCCCCCGAGAGTCCACCCTTCGATGGAGGGGCTTCTTTTTAGATTCCTTTGAGTCTTAGCCTCTTGGTAACAGTTAACCTGGTTTAGACCACCAGGCCTAGCAGTCCTATCCTCCTCAGGCACCAGTTTCCCCTTGCCCATTTTTGAAGAAACGTCATGGTCCTGGACCAGTGCCCCCGAAAACCTTGATGGTCTCCTTGCAAAGAATAAGTAGCCCATTCCAGTAGAGCAAAGTTCCAAACCTTTCCCACCCATTCATGTTCAGTTGGAGAGACCTTTGATTTCCATTTTTGCGCTACCCCCAGAGCCCCTGCCATCATCAAGATCACATATATTTTGCGCTCTGCTCTGGAGGATAGCTCTTGTAACTGTCTACTTACTCCCAGTATAGACAGACCTCTATTGCCTCTTCCCTTCAGGCTCAAAGCCTCTCCTAGTGCTTCCCCAATTACCCTCCAATATTCCAGGATATGAGGGCAGTCCCACCAAATGTGGTATCAAGTCCCCAGCATTCCGCATTGTCTCCAACAAAGATTGGAGACTGAGGGGTAAAATGTATGTATTTTTTCTGGAGTTAAATGCCATTGTTGCATATATTTTACCCATGTCTCTTTGATTTGTATGGATCTTGTTAACTTGGATATGTTAGCCCACAACTGCTGCCATTCTCTTGCTCCTATCCCTTGGGCGTTGACTCCCTCTCAGAATGTCACATATTTTGTTTCGCCTGGTTCCTCCCCTTGTTTGATGAGTGCATAAATTGCCCCACTAAATGTTTATCTCCAGAATCAGATATTAGATATTTCTGGAAGGGGCTTAAACTGCGCGTTGCAGCCCCTTCGATAGATTTATGCATGACCCAATGTCTTAACTGGAAATATTGGTATCTCTCGGATTCTTCCAAACCAAAATCCTACTTGCATTGGGAGAATGGTTCAATATCTGTTCCCCTAAACATGTCCCGAATCTTTAGGCAGCCTCCTCCCACCATACCCCAAATCCCCTTTCCCCATAGCCTGGGTTAAAATTTGGATTGTCAAAGATTGGGGTGAAGGGTGATGGAAATTTGTTAATTTGGACCTGCCTTATCAATTCATCTCAGGAGTCACATCCCATCGTCAGTATCTTACTGTAATACATCTTTTTTGGTCTGTCTCCCTTCGTGTTTCCAAAATACCTCCTCGATATTTTCCCCTATTGTTGCCCTATTCATTCCCCTTCATATCTTTTCCCGATTATCTTTCAACCAGTCCCTCAATAACCTTATTTGTGCTGGCTTGAAATACATTTTCAGGTCCGGTTCCCCCATTCCTCCCATGTTTCTCTGCATCATCATCACCTTTCTAGTTCTCCTTTGTTTTTTATTATTCCAGATAAATCTTCCAGTGTGCTTTTAGACCACTCAAAAAAAAGGAGGTTGGGATTTGGATAGGGAGAGTCATGAAATAATACAGCAGCTGTGGAAGAATTACCATCTTTAACACATTAATTCTGCCCATTCAGGTTATCGTTAAGGGTCCCCAATCTACCAGCTTATTTCTAATTGCTTCTAACAAGTGCATGTAGTTGACCCAAAAGAGCTCCACTGTTTTAGTTAGTTTTATACGTAGGTTATGTACTTCTGAGCCCATATATATGCAAATTTGCCGTTGAGCCCCTCCTCTATCTCTCTTGGTATTGTGAGGTTCAGAATTTCAGTCTTATGGGGATTTCTTTTTAACCCTGCAACTGTCCCAAAGCATTTTGTCTATCTCTCCATTGCTCTCAGGGAGCCCTCCAGGTCACTCAAGGTCAACTGCACATCGTCCACAAATGCAGCTACCTTAAGAACCCTTCCCCCAAATATTATCCCCTCAATCTCATCATTCACTCTTATTGCTTCCAAAAGTGGCTCCAAATAAATAGCGTAAAGCCAGGGGGAAAGGAGGCAACCCTGCTTCGTATCCCTTTGGACCTTAATGGGCTTGGATAAGTGACCATCTATTGGTAACCTTAGAGATGGGTTCTAATAGTTGGCCTTAATCATTGTTTGCAATGTCTCCACAAAGTCAATTTGCTTCATTGTTATGAACAGGAACCGCCACTCCACCTTGACAAAGGCTTTTCCACGTCCAAGGCTACTGAAATCACTGGGGCTCTCTTTTCATTGACCTGTTCTGTGAGGTGGCTATCCTCCATGTGTTATCACTGGTCTGCCTGCCCCTGACAAACCCTGACTGATCTGGGCTAATTATACTTGGAAGAGTTTGATCCAAGCGATTTGCCAGGACCTTTGCAAAGATCTTTGCATCCACATTGATTAGGGTTATTGGCCTATACGAGCCGCATTCCGTCGGGTCTTTGCCTTCTTTTGGGAGGAGGACTACCTTCGCCTCTTCCATGGTTGCTGTTATTCTTCCCTTACCCCCATTTCATTGAATAGTGGGACCAAATATGGAATTAATGTTTCCCTGAAAGTTTTGTAAAATTCTGTGTTAAAACCATCCAGACCAGGGGACTTGCTGGGCAGGGCCATAATGTCCCTCCGCACCTCATCCGATGTAATGTCTAGTTCTAGTGCTTCTCTTTCCTGAACTGTTATTTGAGCCACGTCCCTTGCTTTTCTGTAGTCCTATTGACTCTGTTTCGTAATATTTGCTGAGCTATAAAATTCTGTATAAAACCTCGAGAACTCCCAAAGAATATCTTTGATTTCCGTACTGGTTCCCCCCATTCCACCTTTGCTTTTACGATTATTTTAGCCTTCTCTTCCCTTCTCAGCATCCTGGCCAAATGTTTATTGGCTTTATTGGCCTTGATGTAGAATTTCTTTTTTTGAAACACCAATGGTTTTTCTGCTGCCCTTGCCTCTATAATGTCCAGTTGGCCCTTCATTGCTCTACATTCCTTTCTCGTTTCCCCACTAGCTCCCACACCCATACTGGCCATTACCATCTTTAATTTTCCTTCTAATTCTCTTTCTAGAAGCCTTAGTTCCCTCTTTCTTAAAGGCCTTGATTGCGATGATTCTCCCCATAATACATGCTTTAAAAGTACCCCACTTCGTTTGCACTGATGTCTCTTCCAATTTGTTTTCCCCAAAGAAACTCATGATCTCCTCATTCAATTCCTTACTCAAAGTCTCGTCCTTTAACAAATGCACTTGGTACCTCCATTTCCAGAGTCCTGGGGGGCCTGGCATTCTACCTATTTTCAATGTCAAGGGTGCATGGTCAGATAAAATTATTGTCCCCATCTCTAAGCCCCTCACCCATCCCAGAAGTTTCCTGGAGGTCCACACATAGTCTATTCGTGATGAGTGATGAACATGTGAAAAGAAAAAAATTTGAACCCTTCCTTGTCCCCTTCTTTCTCCCTCCATATGTCCACTAGGGCTAGCCTCTACACCACCTCTCTTAATTCTTTCAAGCGCTCCCCTGGCTTCCTTTGGTTTTTGTCGATCTATGGATCCCATGCCATGTTAAAGTCCCCTGTCAATATTATGGGACCTTTTGCGAATTTCTCTAGTCTAACCAGGACATGTTGAATAAAGGCACCTTGACCCATGTTCGGGGCATAAAGGGTTCCTAGCGGGTATCCCACCCTCCTCCCTTTTAAGTTCACAGCTATGTAACTTCATTTGGAGTCCCTATCCATTTCTGTTACTATGGGATCCAAAGTGTTCCGTAAAGCTATTAGCACTCCCGCCTCTTCTTCTTTTCCATAGACTAGTAAATGTTGGGATATCCTTGCAACCTTAAGCGATCCCTGTCCCATGTCTGTACATGGGTTTCCTGTAATGTAATTATATCTGATCCCTCCCTCTGTATATATGCCTCCAATTTTTTCCTCTTCAAAGGAGAGTTCAATCCCTTTATATTCAGGATACAATGCCTAATTTATTGAAACTATCCATTTTCATAGACTTTTCTAGCTTCTCTATGTTCCCTTCCCCACCTTTGGTCGGTCACCCCCATCACCTCCCCTTACCCTTTCCCTTCCCTCCTCCTCTACCTTCCCCTTGGCTGGAAGAACTCAGCCGTACATCCATCAAGATGCCCTCTAATTCCATACTGGGTACATTTCCCTCATAATGTTTATAAAAATCTGCCTATTGAGGCATCCTGAAGAAGTTTGATTTCACGTGAAGCAGTGTGGCGAATTTAGATATTTTGATCTGTACCATGGATTAATTGTCAGGTGCTTCTACACATGTTTAGTAAAATGAAGCATTTCCCAAGTATAAGAATAACAATTGTATGTGCATTTTTTTTAATTTTAATTTAAGACAGCACTTCTGTCTTTCTTTTTCTGTTTATAGTTAATGAAGGTTTTGTCACTTCATCTGAACTTTGAAAGAACAAACTTTTTCCCTCATCTCGTTTGCCCCTGAGTAATGTCCTGTATTTATTGTACACCATTAGGACAGAAACATTTCGGGCTGTGTTGTGTATAGAACACAGATTGGATTATTAATCTCTAACTGTGTAAAGACCCTAAGTCTGTAAAGACCCTCAGACCTATCAGGTTCAATGATTGTTTAGGGCTATGTATGGGTTTTGGTGCCATATGTAAGTGTTGTTGTGTCGCTTTTTATATTGTAGATATGCGCACTACGTATTGCATTTTTAATGTTCTTTTTTTTGCATACCTATCACATTATATTATTGATATCAGTTTTGCAAAATGTGGATTTTTACCTTTTTTGTACTCAAGAATATTTTTGTATTAATTTTTTAGGATTAGTTAGAGAGAGAGTGTAGTGCCTTGAATACTTGGGTGAGGGCTTGTGTCCTTCAATATAGTGACATAGTTTTTTCCAGGTAGTAGGAAATTCTAGTTTCGGCCATATCCTGGGTTCACCGTTTTTTGATATTATAATGTATTTACTTCTAACATTGCACTTTCTTTTTTTTATTTATGTGTTGGGCATTAATTTATGAGCTTAGCAGGCAATTTTTCTTTTTACTTCCATTATTGCACAAGAATGTCTATCAAGGAACTATTTTTATGTGCACAATACTACATTTATTGTACTGTGAAATGTGTACTTATTAAAGACATATTTCCCCAAGGTTTTGTAATTTTGTGAAAAATGTCCACAGTTGTAATTACAAACATTGGCTCCAACTAGCCTTCTTAGAGACATTTTTTGGAGGAAATGGTGTGCTCTTGAAAAGCTTTAAGTAATTCTCTTTCACCCTTAGCCGTGAAACAAGTTCATTTCCAACATTAGCTTCAGGCTTCATCCTCCAATATTACCATTGATAGCAAAGCCTACAGTGCTGAGGAGGCCCAGCTGTTTCCAGTTATTCAGACGTCTAGGTAACTGTAAAAAAGACAACTTTATAAAAAAATAGCTTTTGTCCCTAAAGTTTGCCATTGGGTACTCGTGACCCCAATTAACTCTGCCCACCCTAAGCTATGCCTCCATGACCCGCCCACCTTGGGCTCTTTGTCAGGTGCTACCCACGGGTCCCTTTTCCTTAAATCTGCCCTTCAAAAGAATATCCATCATCTTTTGAAAAACAGATGAAGCTGAAACCAGGCAAAATGGCATCCGGCAGAACTGAAACACACTTTCATGAGTAATAAAGGCTGTTAACCTCTTTGACTCTTCATCCAACTCTATTGGTGGTAGGCCGAGGCCATGTCTAGATTAGAAAAATACTTTGCTTTTCCCACCATTATCAGCATCTCTGTCATATTAGGTAGGGGATGTCTCTCCACAAAAACACACTTGTTGAGTTCTCGCAAATCTACACAGAGCCTCAACTCATCACTCGGTTTCTTCACCACCACCAAAGAAGACACCCATTCTGCACTTCCCGCCTTCACACTATCACACCTGATAACCTCAGTTTCTTCAGTTCTATTCACACTCCTTCTATCATTACCATAGGAACTGGACACAGTTTTGCTGCACTCTAAACTTGCTGCACTCTAAACTTCCATCCTTAAGCACTATTTTGTGCCTCATACCTTTAACAAAACCAATATTTTTTTGAGAATGCAGTTGGCTACAAATCAACCACATTCACACTCTCTCCTATATGCAACACTTATTCAACCGTGTTAGGATCAAGTCTTATGGGCAATCTGTTTTGCTCCCTCCACCCCAATAGTGTCTCGCCACCTTTTGAGATGTAAATCATGCCAAGTGCTTCTCTGCCTTTAAACTTCAACCTTGCAACAAAGTATCCTTTAGCATCAAGGTTCCCAAAATTATATTTGACTGGTTTGATATTGTGAGGCAATAGGTCTTTCAACTGTCCACCCGCATCCTTCAGGAATAACTCTCATGACATCAATGACACCTTTACCCCGGAATCTGCCATCATCCTCACATACTTTCCATCAACTCCAATTTCCACAAATGGACATTCCCAGTCCTCATCACTGGTACATTTCACCATATTTACAGAAATTATCTCTTCTTACTCCTCCTCCTCATCGCCTGTGGATTGCTTCCCCTCCTATGTCACATACAATACTCTCGCCCTGCCCCAAGTACAACATTTTTGCTGCAATTAGCATAATGACCCCCACCTTTTGCATTTGGAACATATAACTTTCCTTCCGGGACATGCCAGCGACCTGGCAACATGGTTTGGACTGGCACACCTAAAACACAGCCGCTCCTCTATTTTCTGACTCCTGAACCTATCACCCTTTGAGCCAGGAGGCTCTCGGACATGCTGAGCGCCCCCTTTCTGTTTCTTCTTCTTATCCTTTCCTCCATCCCCCACCCTCAACACCTCGGTGGTAGGTGCTAATAGGTGTTATAGGTGTTATAGGGAAGGGGATACTACATATCACCATCTGGTGTCACACTCCCCGAAGACCCCTCATCCATGTGATCCTCCTACACTGGTCCACCCCCAGGAACTGGATCCAAAAGCGATGGCTATGTCCTGGCCACCTGGATGACAGATGCCTGGGGACAAGCGGGTGAAACACCTTCAGGTTTCTCACAGAGCCCATGTCCCTAGTGTGGTCCTCTTCAATAGTCATTGTTGGAATCTTGGGCTCAAGTTCTTAACGCATAGTTAACCAGGGCAATTACAGCTGGTCCCTCATAGCTTTTGAGTCTCCATTAGCACTTTGCAGGCCATCCTTCCCACTAGCTAAATTGCTGATGGTACATTGAGAGGCGATATCCCTTCTGCGCACATTTCCAGTAGTCACAACAGGAATCACAGGCTCCAATGCTTGAATGGATAAGCCTACTGTGCCATGGGCTATTATTACCATGCCAGACTCAGGGCTGATCCTTAGTCTCGCTACTGACTTGTTTAGAAGTGAGGGAACACACTTTATTTGGCAAAGGGCCATAACATCGTAAGTCCTCAAATGTTTTTCATTAGCGGTTGACAGGGTAGAATTTTGACATTTCTGTTCTTTTTCAAAATTCCTTTAATATTTATGGGTTCCATAGCAACTATTTTGATAAGATCCTCCCGTCTTTCTTCCATAGTACACTGAAGGTCGATTTCTCTGTTAGTCTTAGAATTGGAAATGTACTCATTGTATTTTGCAAAATCAGGCTGTTTGGTCTGGGTTATCTTTAATGCCTTACCAGTTTGCTTAGCTTGAGACACGCTGCTGGGGCTTTCAAAACGTATCGCCTGAACCTCCTGATTCATAGTCAGGCGAAGCCATGATTGAAAGATAGGTCAGATCTTATATGGATGCAAAGAATGGACTCCATCTAATTGGACCTCATGCATAGCAGATGTAGTTTCACTGGACACTTCCGCATTCAGTAGGCACCCTCCTTTGTCCACTTTTGTAGGTATGTTTCTCAGAGTCTCCTGGGCATCAGGTCCCTATGGCAGGGAGGCTTGAGTAGCCAATTCCAAGGCAGCACTAGCAGCATCCTCAGTAAAGTGAAACCTTCTGAGTAATTTGCTTGAATTAATTTGCTTCCCACTTTTACACTTCTTCCCTCTTTTCCTCACAGATGTGCACGAGGAATTCTTTGGTGATTCTTGGACTGATAAGAGTCATAGGGATACTCTGTTCCCATTCCACAGCAAAAGGAGGAACACTTATAGCTGTTCCTAGTTGGCCCACTGGTCCTGACAGGTCTACGACAGCCTTGTGTATCAGTTCTAATTTGATATTGACATCACTTAGCTGCAGTGTGTGAGCGTTGAGTTCCAAATGAATATTATCATAGAGGTAAGAAAGGGAACTCAGCACCATATTTAGTGCTAAGATCTCTGGTGCGGACAGCTTAATTTGGTTGTTCACATCCTGCAGTGCATAATGAAGGTGTTGATTCAGCACCAGGCAGGGGGGTGCACCTATCAACTAAGGGAATAAAGAGGGCGGGCTGAGATACCTCTTAGGGAGAGAGATGAGGGAGTTCTGGTGAATGTAGCTCTCTATCTCTCTCTTCCTCTCTCTCTCACTCTTACTCTCTCACTTTTCTCACTTTCTCTCACTCTCTTACTCTGTCATTCTCTCTCACACTCTCTCACTCTCTCTCCATCCAACCTGAAAGGCAACAAGGAGAGGGGAATATCATGTTTAGAACATCAACATGAGGGCATTCGCAGACAGTATGACCAGACAGGAGGAAATCACAGATAGATAACCCCTCTGGGAACAACAGGTAGGGCTTCATACTGGGACCCTACAATGTACACATGCCCTGTACACCGCAGCCAAGCGAGGGGGAGGCTGCACCCATGTTTTTCGCCTTCAGCAGACCAAAGTCGCTGAGACTTGAAAATGCTTTCTTTTCTATTCCATTGCACCCCGATTCAAGATATTTGACAGTGTTCACGTATTGTGGGACCTGAATCGAGCACATTAGACTGCCTCAAGGGTACTGTGAGTCACCCAGCATTTTTGACAGAGTAATCCAGATGACCCTGAACAATTTACAAATGCCAAGCACAGTGATCCAGTATGTGGATAATCTGCTGATATGCAGCAAGACTGAGGAATAGTGTAGGGCTGATTCAGTACACCTCTTTACACTACTAGCAGAGAAGGGGTACAAGGTGGACAAAGCAAAACTTCAATACTGACAGGAGTAGGCTGTGTACCTGGGACAGATAATATCCATCGAAGGGTGAAGAATAACACCGGAAAGGTTTGAGGCAGTTCACCTAACAGCACGACCATGTACAGTAAAGGAAAGCAGACATTTCTGGGGTTATGCAATAACTGTATGGCATGGGTTTTTGATTACTCTACACTCACCAAACCCTTATTGCAGGCCCTTAAGGATGCACAAAAAGAGAAGAGGGAATTGAAATGGACACCTGAAATTAATGAGAGTTTTACAGAACTAAAAGAAGCACTGACTGTGAATAATACACACTAATGGGGAAAGTGAGTTTGACACTCTCCCCCGAACCACAGAAGCCGAATGAATTCGACCCACCGTGGTTGGCACAGGTACCTGATAGATAGAAAAACAGGTCACCACGTCGCAGGCAGTGGGAGGAAGAAGGGTTAGGGAGAGGATGTGGATAGGGTGGGGGATTTTAGGAACGCCGGATAGAGGGTAAGGGAGCACCTAGTTTGGATAGGACCGGGGGAAGTAACAGGGAAAAAACCCTAACCTGCCTAGTACCTTGTAATTACCATGTACCATGTATTCCCTGTCTAGTAGCACCAATGGTAAGTACACCTTGATACGTGTACCGATTTCACCCTCCTACATGAATAACATGCATAGCAAGCAAGATGAATACATACAGCTGGGAGTGTTCCCACTATGATAAACAAAACACGTGGCCCTCAGGGCTAGCAGAAGCAACACGTACAAACATTGAACATAACTGGTCTTTAACATGAAACATAGAAAATATGGTGTCTGCACACTCTAATCATGAAATTCCTCCAAAAACCTAGTTGGCAGCACTGGTTAAAGGTGAAATACGGCACACCAAGAGTTTGAGCCCTAGCATTCAATAAACAGAGCACATGCCAGAGCTCCCCCCCGGTGCGTTTTGACTTGTGAATAGTCCGTGCCAGCTCACGTGGATTCCCAGATATCGTTGTGTCTCAATCACAATGCCCCCATATTATAAATGCGAGTTCACATAAACCATAACGCTAGTTCAAAGCGCATACACATGTCCATTCATGAGAGCTCCTCCCACACTTATCTTAAGTCCGGGAAGCTCCACGAGATTTCCCGGACGGAGTCTTGTGTTGCACAAAGCAGCCGCCAGCGTCCTCTCCGCTCGTCACTGCAGAATCATTCATGCTGGTTCAGAGAGCACAGGAATCCATACGCGGGCGTCTCCCAAGTGCTGCTGGGAAGTGTAGTTTTTAGTGTATTTGATGCCCCTAGCCTTTTCAGAGCCCACAACATCCTCCTCTCCTACTCCAACCCTTATTCCTGACATTACCTCCTCTCCCATGGCCCTTCCCAGTACCTGGTTTAGATGGATGTCGCAAATGAAATTGTGTGACCAACCTGGGGGCATGTACAGCTCCTGCCGGCTCCCAAGAACAATCCTCAGGACCATAACCTTTCCATTGAATCAAATACCATAACCTGTGATTCCTTTCCTTGACGTCCAAGATGCGTTTAACTTCATATTCCATCTGACCTTCTTTCATGATCGCCGGAGGTCGCTTAGTAGTCATCCCCGGAGCAGCGGGTTTAAGTAAAGATACATGTAATACCGGGTGTATAGATAAAGTCTTAGGCAAACGCAATTTCATGGCAGTAGCAGACACACATTTAATAATTTCATATGGCCCAATGAAGCGAGGCATATATTTCCGTGATCCTACCAAAGATAAATTCTGGGTTGACAGCCAAACCTAGTCCCCCACTTGATATTTAGGACCTTCCTGTCTATGCTTATCAGCTTGGGTTTTGTATTGTCTTTTGGCTCGTTCCAAATTTGCTTGTGCCTTCTGCCTGACCTCGAGAAGCAACTGTTTACGCTCCTGTAATACTGGCATGTTTTCCACTTCTGGCAAATGTTCCGGTATCATATTCTGTTTGTGACCATACAGATATTCATTGGGTGCCATGCCCAGGGAAGTGTGGTATGTGTTATTGTAGATTAACTCTGCCAACCATAAGGCTTGCACCCAGGAATCTCTGCCATCTCCCAAATAACCTTGTAAATATTGCTCAAGTGTTTGGTTCACTCTTTCCATCTGGCCGTCTGTTTGAGGATGATAGCTGGTGGATAGAGCACAGTTGATTCCCAGCATCCGACAAAAAGCACGCCAAAACGTCGAGGTAAATTGCGAGCCGCTGTCTGAGACAATACTCTTTGGCAACCCATGCAACCTTACCACATGTTGTAAAAATAACTCTGCCAACTTGCCCGCCCCAGGTATTCCCACACAAGGAATTAAGTGGGCTTGTTTAGACAAGAAATCCACCACTACCCAAATCGTATCAAATTGATTATCAGGGGGCAGATCCGTGATAAAATCCATGGAAATATGAGTCCATGATTTCTCAGGGGTTGGTAATGGTTGTAACAAACCTCTTTTCTTAACATGGTCTGTCTTGTTATGTGCACAATTCTCACATAGTCCCAAATATGTCTCCATATCCTGTCTTAATGTGGGCCACCAGAAATATTTTTCCAACATAGTTTTCATTTTTCTCTGACCTGCATGTCCTGCTAAGGGAGACGTATGACACCAGTATAAAGCCTTGTCTTGTAACTCTTTAGTTGGTAAATACAATTGTCCCTGATGATAGGGCAGCCCTTCCCGTACTGTTCGTGTGGGATGACTGTTCCGCCCTCCTGTACTCGCCTGGATGGTAAGGCTTTCTTGACATGCTCAATGAACTAACATTCGTAGCAGCCCCACTAACTATTTCTGGAGAAATGATGGCCTTCACTTCACATACTGAATTGTCCAAATTCTGTTGCCGGGATGAAGCATCCGCCTTTCCATTCTTACTCCCGGCCTGAATGTCACCTCAAATTCATTGAAGTACTGAGACCATCGTAGTTGTCTAGGACTAAGGGTTTGTGCAGTTTTGAAGTACTGCAGATTCTTGTGATCAGTTACCACCACCACCTGATGCCTTGCTCCCAATAAGTAATGTCTCCACTCAAGGAATACTGACCGAATGGCCAACAATTCTTTATCAGTGATGGAGTAATTATCTTCACAACCAGACAGCTTCCTAGAATAGAATGCCCCAAGGTGCCATACGCCCTTCTCATCTTTCTGCGATAAAATGGCTCCTACCGCAACATTACTAGCATCAGTCTCAACCTGAAATGCTCTCTCCGCGTTAGCTTAACACTGGTGCGGTAGTAAAGGCTACCTTCAACTCCTGAAAGTCTTTCTCTGCCTCGGCACTCCAAGTAAACTGCACCGCCTTTTTCATAATTGTGTGATTGGAGTGACAATTTTAGAGAAATTGCTGATGAAGCACCTATAAAAGTTGACGAACCCTAGAAAAGATTGTAAGTCTTTTATGCACTGTGGGGAAGGCCAGTCCATAACTGCCTGAACTTTCTTTGGATCCATCACAATCCCTGTTGCAGTCAGTATAAATCCCAGAAACTCAACCTGCGTCACATGGAACGCACATTTCTCCAATTTAACACACAATTGATATTCCTGTAACCGCTGCAACACAGCCCTCACATGCTTTACATGCTGCTCTGGGGAATCTGAATAAATCAAAATGTCATCATGGTAGACAATGAAAAATACATCAATGAATTTGTGCGATACCACTTGCATAAAGGACTGAAAAGCCGCAGGGGCATTATATAAACCAGAAGGCATAACGAGATACTCAAACAACCCAAACTTCGTCCTAAATGCAGTCTTCCACTCTTCTCCCTCCTTTACTCGTATCAGATGATAAGCACCCCTTAAATCCAACTTAGTATAGATCTTGGCTGCTAGTAGAACCGAAATCAAGGGCAATGGCAATCTGTTCTTTATTGTTATCTTATTTAATGCACGATGATCAATACATGTTCGTATTGTCCCGTCTTTCTTGGGAACAAAAAATAAAGGCGAGGAGACTGGGGAAGTAGAGTGTCTAATGAACTCCTTAGCCAACATCTCATCTAAATTTTCCCGTAGATACTTATTTTCCATTTCCGTAAGTGCATAAATTCTACTGCAAGGCAACTTTGCTCCTTCTTCCAATTCAATAACACAATCATAGGGTCGATGAGGAGGTAATTGTTCCTCTCCTCCCTTGTCAAAGACGTTAGCAAACTCCATGTATGTGATGGAATTCCTTCTCCCACTGCTCCCACAACCTGGTCAACTGACACCTTTTCAACTAGCAATGCTGCTGGTCCCACTTCAGGTAGTATGTGTTCCTGACACCTCTGCTCATCAAACCACACTGTCTGCCTTTCCTAATCAATTCTGGGGTTATGAAGTACCAACCAAGGCATTCCCAAAATCAATCCAAACTGAGGTGCTGCTATTAAATCAAACGTAATTTCTTCTCTATGACCACCTACATAGATCATTTCCAATTTTTCTGTCTGTTTCCGTATGGGCCCCGACACTAATGGTGAACCATCTACTGAATGCACTCCTTCCACCTTATGTTTATCCAACAATGGTAATCCTAACTGTGCAGCAAGGGTAATATCCACAAAATTGCCTGTAGCCCCTGAATCCACCATCTCCATGACCTCCTGCTTGGTTAAAACAACACATAACATCACCAAAATGTATAAATGAGAAGTCTTACTCCCCACTGTATTTGCCACCCATCTGGGGAACCTTGCATCAATCCCACCTGGCACCTGTGTTCCACCTAAGGCCGGTCCATCTCTTTTCCCACTTCCTTCATGCTCCTCTTTCCTCCCACACCTTTCTGAGGTGTATTGGGGCATGTAAGTATAACATTTCCTGCCTGCCCACAATAGAGAAACAATTTGTTAATCTTGCTTTGTTCCTTTTCTGCCGCTGACAACGATCCTCTTACACTACCAATCTGCATTGTTTCCACTTCACTTGTCCGTCCTCCCCTACTCCTATCTAATCTCACAAATGGGGCTGCTTCCGGTCTCTTCTTGTCTCCCTTCCTCACATTCATGCGATGATCCAACCTTAAGGCTAAATCTATCATTGCGGTACAAGTCCTTGGTTGCGGCTCAACTTGAGCAATAGCATCCTTAAGTTCCTCGCATAAGCCCTGATAAAATAACACAGTGTGCTTGGCCACTCAGTTGCTATCACCAATCTGTTAAACTGTGTTACATATGCTACTAAATCCCGGGCTCCCTGCTTCAATCCCAACAACTCTTTATCCTGTGCTAGTGACACCTCCCGTCAGTCAAATAGCCTGCCAAATACCACTAAAAACCCATCCCAGTTATATAACAGATGGTCATCCTTTTGTACCAACGGCATAGCCCATGCCGCTGCATCTCCTGTTTAATATGAAATTACAAAGGCCGTTCTAGCCTGAATTGTCTCGAACACTGTGGGTTTACACCAAAAATGAAGTCTACATTGGGTGAGGAACATCATGTATTTTCTAGGGTCCCCTGAAAAGCGTTCAGGCGCTGCTAAAGGTACACTACTGGGAGGTTGAACAATTACCGTGGAATTCTGACTTGTGGAAGCTCCCATTGCACTGGCCCCCTCCAAAGGGGTACACTGGGCTACCAAACCCTGTACTTGTGTCTTTAAATTATCAGATTCCTGTCTGGCATGAGCTAATTCCACCTGAATGTCTTGAAGCGCCTTTAGCACATTGGCTAACGGCGGAGGAGTCGCTTCCATTTGGCTTGGGTGGTCGTAAGTATCCCAATATGGGGGTGGCTTATTATGTCAATAATACACACTAATGGGGGAAGTGAGTTCAACACTCTGCCCCGAACCACAGAAGCCGAATGAATTCGACCCTCCCACCGTGGTTGGCACAGGTACCTGATAGATAGAAAAACAGGTCACCACGTGGCAGCCAGTGGGGGGAAGAGGAGTTAGGGAGAGGTTGTGGATAGGGTGGGGGGGTTTAGGAACACCGGATAGAGGGTAAGGGAGCACTTAGTTTGGATAGGACCGGGGGAAGTAATAGGGAAAAAACCCTAACCTGCCTAGTACCTTGTAATTACCATGTACCATGTATTCCCTGTCTAGTAGCACCAATGGTAAGTACACCTTGATACGTGTACTGATTTCACCCTCCTACATGAATAACATGCATAGCAAGCAAGATGAACACATACAGCTTGGAGTGTTCCCACTATGATAAACAAAACACATGACCTTCAGGGCTAGTAGAAGCAACACGTACAAACATTGAACATAACTGGTCTTTAACATGAAACATAGAAAATATGCCGTCTGCATACTCTAATCATGACATTCCCCCAAAAACCTAGTTGGTAGCACTGGTTAAAGGCGAAATACGGCACACCAAGAGTTTGAGCCCTAGCATTCAATAAACAGAGCACATGCCGGAGCTCCCCCCCAGTGCGTTTTGACTTGTGAATAGTCCGTGCTGAGCTCACGTGGATTCCCAGATATCGTTGTGTCTCAATCACAATGCCCCCATATTATAAATGCGAGTTCGCATAAACCATCATGCTAGTTCAAAGTGCATACACATGTCCCTTCACGAGAGCTCCTCCCACACTTATCTTGGGTCCGGGAAGCTCCACGAGCTTTCCCGGACAGAGTCTTGTGTTGCACGAAGCAGCTGTCAGCGTCCTCTCCGCTCGCCGCTGCAGAATCATTCATGCCGGTTCAGAGAGCACAGGAATCCATACGCGGGCGTCTCCGTCAATCTTCCTCCAACACGACTCTGTACCGAAACAAAATAAGCCACACCTGCGCCATTGGACCTTAATAAGCTGTCTGCAATCAATTTCAGCTGGCCACATGCGCGCACGGCTTTCAACTACATCGTTTTCCCAAGTGCTGCTGGGAAGTGTAGTTTTTAGTGTATTTCATGACGCTAGCCCTTTCAGAGCCCACAACATCCTCCTCTCCTACTCCAACCCTTATTCCTGACACTGACCCATGTGCCAGTGCTGGCCACCCCTAACTACAAAAAGAAATGTTACCTGTTCTCCCACTCAGATGGCTCAGTTATGACGGCGATCCTCATGCAAAAGAAGTCACAGGGGCACAAGTGGTTGGCATACTATAGTGGTATTCTAGACCCAGTGATGCAGGGACATTTTCCCTGAGAACAAGCACTTGCGGCTGCAGCGTTTGCAATAGAAAAGACAGCAACAATCACCATGGGGTGTCCGGTAGTACAGTACATGGAACACTTGCTATTTGCCATTTTGGAAAAATCAAAGAGTACATTAACAGCACAGAGGGCATCAGGGTACAAGGTTATACTAACAAACCCTGCGATTGAGGTGGTGTGGTGCCGTGTGGTCAACCCAGCAACATTCATAGCATACCAGCTGGGAAAGGGGACTACATGCACAATTGCGCATCACACATCGACAGAATGGTAGGGAACACACAGGTCAAGGAGGAATAAATAGAGGGGGCAGACATGGTCTATATTGATGGATCATCGAGTATAGATCAGATACTGGAAGGAGATGCAATGGAGCAATGGTAGTATGCCTCATGAATGGGGAATAAGTAATAGCCTCTCAACAGCGATTACCCTTACATTAGTCAGCCCAGGTAGCAGAGATGGTGGCCATGATCAGTGCTTTAAATATGATGGAGGGACATGCTGTCACACTCACCTGGGTCTCTGTGGGAGCGATGAAACCTTCTAGTCCCTTCCCTGCTTTCTTGGAACCTCTAGCGTTGGCCCGCAGACCACCTGTCAATAGAGAGGTGAGATGCTTAGCCTGCCAAGATTTGGACCATGAGCCCTCCTTCTCCCTCCCACTGTAGTGTGCTGTGGTGGTGTGGTGGTAGGAGTTTCGCTCACCTTAGGGATTAATTAGACAAACTCTCCATCCTGAACAAGGCAGGGGCGCTACATCTCTGGAACCCACAGATCATTTACTTCACTTGACCTGGGTCTGGTATCACTGTTCTACCAATAACTGAGTTTCTTCACCAAGCGGATTTCGAGTGTGTTATTGTAGGTAAGTTTGGATTTCCAGTTGCTTCACTGGATCCGGTGCTGTTCCCAGTTCGTAGATGGGTGAGTATCTGAAGGTACGTTTTTCAGGCAACTCTGAGCGGTTGCAGCATATTCTAAGGTTATGGCGAGTTCTGCATGCCAGCGCGCGTGAGAAAAAGAGTTGCTGATGCAAGTCTAACCCTTGTTCTCTCTCCGCAGGTTTCTTCAGAAGACTTTGCTGAGAGAGGAAGTTCGCAAGAACTCACAATGCTGCTTGGGATTCACCAAGGAGTTCGGGTAAGTTGTGCTGAAGCTTGCGTGCGCACTTGCGAGGATGGGCCATGAGTCGGATCAACGCACCAGCCCATACAGGTATTGTTTTTTTGTCTTTTCTTTTCTCTTAGGTGCAGAATCCAGGAACATGTGTGCGACGGTTCCGGAGCTGAAATCAGATCGAGGTAGCTGAAGTTCAAGGAGTCTCACTCGAGGGCCGGAGTGAGCTGGATCACTGGATCATTGTGTTGCTTGAAGCCACAGATGCAACACAATGCACAGGTCTGCCTTTGGGCGTGGCTTATATAGCCAACCACGCCCAGAGACTAGTGCGTGCTGCAAGATTCACTGAAAGGCTGCCAGGGGCCATTTTGGATGTACAGGAAGTGTGGCTGAACCAATCAGACTCCTCTAAGGAGGCCGGGGCCAGTTGTAAAGAGTACCTTATTGTGAGATGGTGGAACGGGAGTGATGGATGCCTGCAAGGCATGTCTAGTTTGCCAGGCCCTAACCCATCTTGCCCCTGCCTGCTCCCCAGTATATATGACACATGCTGCTAACATATTCTCTGATTTCGTCCTATGCAACATTAACAATACATTAAATGATTGGCAAGGTGGGAAAGAAGGGGCTTCATTAGAAGTGATGGGTCCCCAGTACAATATGCAGAGTTACTTAAACAGTTGATCAAGACACAGAAGGTGTCAATGAAGGTGGCCATAATAATATGTGTTGCTCATACAGGAGAGCAAGACGGAACATCATTAGGAAACGAAATGGCTGACTGAGCAGCCAAAGAAGTAGCCTACTTACCAGACGGAAGTGTAAAATGGCCTCCAGGGGCAAAAGGAAGACCCCAACCTATGGCAGCAGAAAGGAGGAAGGGGCAAGAGGAAGAGAGAAGGGAGAGTTTTAACACAATATCAATTGTTCAAATTATAGGGCTGCAAGGAGAGGGTCCAAAAGAAAAAAAAAGACTTATGGGTACAGCGTGGGTGCTCTCTTTCACCTACCGATCTGATCTGTAGACAGGATAGCATAGGGAAACCTGTGATGGTCAATAAATTACTGAGTGTGGCACTAGAACAGCTGCACTTTCTGGCCCATACCTCAAAGGTGAATATAGTAGCAGAGATAAATGAAGGCTGGTATGTCTGTCTCAAATCTGTATGAGAGAGTGGCAGGGTTTATTGTGTACATGTCAAAAAATGTTGTCTGGCCATACTCTATAGACTATCAGGGGAATGATACCATGACTGGAAGGGCCCTTCCGGGACTTGCATATCGACTATGCTGATATGCAAGACAGATGTGCCTCATGTAGGTACATGCTCACAATTTTTTGTCCATTTTCAGGTTGGCCTGAGGCAGGGCCCTGCGCATAAAAAATTACGCAAAGTCGGCTGCCAAATCCCTGGTAAGGAAGGTGTTTTCAAGATGGGGTGTCTGCGTTAAATAAGGTTGGACCACGTGCAACATTTTGCCAATTAGGTATTTACTGGCTGCAAGTGAATGGGTTTGTCGAAAAACTAAACGGCTCGCTTAAAGCACGTCTAGCTAAACTAACATCTTTATTGTGCCAAAATTGGCTTTATTGCCTCCAATTGGTGCTTTTTGCCCTTTGCAACTAACCCGGTGCGGATCACTTGACTGTGCGAAATTATAACTGGTAGGAGTATGCATGCGCCTATTGCTCCTGCATGTTCAATTTTGGAAGCTAACTCTGCAGCAGAGATTCTAGGAGTGGAAATGAAAAATTACCTGAGTGAAATGACCACTTTGCTCAAATACATTTTCTGCCAAGTCCAGCATTCAACATGTCAGCCGACTAACCTTGAAAGACAGGTAAGTGACCAAAGGGAAGAGGAGTTTCCACAAGCATGGCTTCTTTATCCTGGCGATAAGGTACTGATTTATAATGCTGTGCGGAAGTAGAAAGACCTGAGGTTTTCTGGCCCCTTTGAGATCGTATATGTTACGCCCACAGCAGTGAAAGTGAGGGAGAGAAGGGCATGGGTGCATATCACAGATGTCCACAAAGTCAACACAGCACAGCGGAAGAAGAAGGGAGAAACACTGCTTGATGGGAAGCATAGTGCAACTATCAGTGACTTTATTTTCAGCTATCCGAATGTATCGGAGAACCACAATTGAAGATAACAATGGGCAGAGAATAGTGGGTGTAATGGAAAGAAAAATTAATTGAATATGAAAATAATAGGTGTAGGATTGTTTTGTCTTTTTTGTTTTCTGTTTTCTTTAGTTTCTCTAGTATTTATTATATAAAAAGAATAAAGGGGCATTACCTGATAGTGGAAAAGAGACACGCACTAAAAGAAGTTTAATCACATTCGAAAGGTTATATGAGCACTTTGAGGAGGAGGGAGAAATGGCATCTGAAAATATTTGGTACAGTGAGATGAAGAAGGTGGGGCGAGGGAGCATGAACGGCAGTATCTATGTGCGCTCCTTAATCCCACACATCGCAGGGACGCCAAAACAATTCCTGGCCCAAGATGTAACAGCAGAGGAAGGGGGATGCCTGATGCACTCATCACTGTGTAAAACTGGAGGGGTGTTTTAGGGACACATAGTGGAAGAGCAATGGATAGACGAAGGGGAGGAAGTGTATACGAATAATTATACTCAGCTTGACAACATGGCTTGGGGAGAAGTTACTAAGCATATGATACTAGAGTATCACACCGAAGAGGCTCAGGAGGGAAACAGTTGGTTACTACCCACATGAGAATATATTGCAAAAATACAATGGGACACGATATCCCATGGTGCCAACCAGACGACTGATGTGAATAGGGGATTCAGTGTTCCACAACGGGAAGTCGGGAAGTGGGAAAGTGGGATGGTGAAATGCCATGAAGAAGGAAGGGTGGGGTAAGAGGAAAGGGTGATGAGGAAAATAAATAGCGAATGCAAAAGAATCTGGGATATGAATGTACATGCTCTAACATGGATGGATGAAAAACACCACCCAGTATATAAGACGGCTCACACAGCATTATTTGTGTTTGAGCAATGGGAACGATCCCACTGGGGATGAACACTGGCTGCGAGAGAACAATGAGCATCTCAGCATTGCAGGAAGGGACAGCGATGGTGATTGATATCTCGTGGGCCTGTGGGTCCCAAGCCTATGCCCAGTTACCCACGGACTGGTGAGGGGTATGTGCTCTAGTGACCCTTCACATCGCTGCTTTGCCCATGCCCTGGGCTGACTTGTTGCCATTCAATGAACTCTCTTCCCGAAGAAAGGAGGATAAGGAGAGGATACAGACAGCTGAGGGATGAGCCAAAGCAAATATCAAGGAAGAAGCGAGAAAGTAATTACATTTCAGCTGAATCTACACAGAGTTTGGATGCAATCCCACAACATTTGAAACGTTTTAGCAAAGCATCAGTGTTCTTCACATATCTCTTTCTTCCTGGAGTACAAGCAGCCACCAATGCCAAGTGGCTTCAGATCACCAGGTACGAGGTGCTTCAGCTGGTCAACCCAACCGTGAAAGGACTGAACGAACTACATGAAGTGCTCTGTGCCTTGCGCCTGATGGCGCTTAAAAATTGTTTTTTGTTAGATCTCATTACTGCGATGCAAGGTGCGTCTGCCACAAGATAGGAAGTAGCTACTGCACCACAATTCCTGCTAACAATGCCACTAACAAGACTCTTATAGAAGCTGTGGAGGACATATGCACTTTACATTTAAAAAATGGTTAAAGAAACTCATGACACCACGCCGGACAATTGGCTAGATTCGCTTTTTGCATGGGTGCCAGGATGGCAGCAGCTGTGTTCAAAATAACTGTCCCAGTGCTTGCCCAAATGCTAGTTGTGGTCTGCGTCGGCCAGTGGATTATTGGCAGGTTTAATTGTCACAAAATAAGAGCAGAGTATATAATGTCTGCTAATAAAATTGACGGGGAAAGTAACAAACTGAAAGAACAGCGTCTCCGGGTGAATGAGGGGCAGGATGGAGTGCATGTGGTCTTTTTAGCACCCCCACCAAATGTAGGAGATTACGATGCTTAGTGGGTGGCATGCTCTTTAGATGGACAGGATTGCAATAATTGGAGACACACTTGAAAGGTATGAAGAAGAAGGGGGAGACATGAACAGGGTAACTAGATTATGGATGCCCAAGGAACAATGACGGGAAATAATAGGTGAAAAGGTGTTGATCAATCAAAGGGGGGGGGGAATGTAATGAAGGTGCTGATTCAGCACCAGACCGGGTCGGGTGCGCACCTTTCAACTAAGGGAAAAAACAGGGTGGACTGAGATACCGCCTAGGGGGGAGAGACAAGGGAGTTCTGGTGGTTGTATCTCTCTCTTGATCTCTTTCTCTTTCTCTCTCTCTCACTCGCTCGCTCACTTTCCTCACTTTCTCTCACTCTCTTTCTCTCACTCTCTCTCTCTCCATCCAACCTGGAAGGGAACAAGGGGAGGGGAATACCATGTTTATAACATCGACACGAGGGAACTTGCAGACACCATGAACAGACAGGAAGAAATCGCAGGTAAATAAATCCTCTGGGAACAGCAGGTAGGGCTTCATCCTGGGACCCCACAACATACACATACCCTGTGCACAGCAGCCAAGGGAGGGCAGGGGGGAAGCTGCACCCATGTTGCTCGCTTTCAGCAGAACAAAGTCACTGAGACAGCACTGGTTGAGGTAATCAAGGTCGAAAAACCAGTCCCATGCTTGTTCATTGGATCTCTCTCTCTCTCTCTCTCTCTCTCTCTCTCTCTCTCTCTCTCTCTCTCTAGAGAGAGAGAGAGAGAGAGAGAGAGAGAGAGAGAGAGAGAGAGAGAGAGAGAGAGAGAGAGGAGATGAGCTAAGAGAGGGCAGATCTGTTTGCTCCAATAATGTTTGACTAGCATATGTCCAACTATACGATTCACATAGTTTAACCAGTAGACTTCATGGTAACTGCAAAAGATGCGAAGTTTGAAGTGCAACAGTTTCTAACCTCGTAAACATTGAATTAGTAATATAAAACAGATGTTTGCTGTGTGCCCAGTTGTCACCTCGCATCAACCAGTTCCGATCTACTGTGTTTGATTTGTGCTCGCCCAGCTGTAATAAACAGTGTTACGTCTTGCCTGGTGTGTGCTTCTTTTTGGACTATCTGTTGTAATTATTTATTTATGCAAGGGTATTGGACATGCCCTTCGACAGGGACAACTTCTTTGGCAAGACGGTGGACGAATCTCTGCAAGCCATCAAGGCAGATACCGAGATGGCCTGTGCCTTGGGCACACTCCCACCAGCGATGGCCATCCTTTCGGGCCTCCGGAGACAAGTCCCATGGTGTCTCCAAAGGATTCGATGGTAACCTCTCTTCGTACCGTCAACCACCCGTTCCTCGACCCCGGAAACCTACAGGGGCCTCAACAAAGCCGGAAGAAATTGTCATCGCCAAGGCCCCCCAAGGTGGGACGTCCATGACGAAGCAGGACTGAACCGGCCGTGACGTCGGGCCCCCACGCGAGCTCCCCGGTGGGAGGCCGGCTGGCGAACTTTGGCAGCGTGTGGAAGTCCATCTCCACCGACCGTTGGGTGCTGGATGCCCTTGCCCACAGACAGACCCTGGAATTCCAACGGAAGTGTCCCCGCGTTCAACCAGTAAACAGGCAAGAAAACCACGTCCCTCAACTGCTTCTAGAGGTACGAGCGATGCTGAAAAAGGACGCAGTAGAACTCGTCCCGAAGAGGCTCCGAGGCTTTGAAGTGTACTCCCGGTACTTCCTCGTCAGGAAGAAGGCCAGTGGTTGGCGGCCCATCCTGGATCTCTGCCGCCTCAACAAATACATCAAGTCCCAAAAGTTTCAGATGCTCACCCTTCAGCACGTGCTGGGACAGCTAGAGGAAGGGTATTTCCTGTTGTCGCTGGTCACTGGAGCTGGAGGATGCTTATTTTCACATCCCCATCCACAATGACGAAGTGGATGGAACAGATGGAATGGACCGACAGATGGAGTGTATGGAACAGATGGAGTAGATGGAACAGAAGGAGTAGATAGAACAGATGGAACTGATGGAGTAGATAGAAAATTGGAATGGATAGAACGGATAGAGCAGATGAAACGAACAGAGCGGACTTGAGTGGGTGGAACAGATGGAGTTCATTCACAGGGACTAGCAGCTGGCATTACCGCATTAACTGCAGTGATGGAACCCGGTGTTCGAGTACCAATTTCCTGCTCATATTCACTAGTCACTACAATGTTTCCAAAAGCACCCACCTCAGCCAAAAATTCATTTGTTTTTCCCGTAGCCGGTTCAGCACTGGAGCTATCAACATTCGCTAATTGGTTTCTCAATTTCATGCTGTTAAAGTCAAGCCGAATTGAATGAATGAAGTGCAGAACCTGAAATTGAAGAGGAGCACAGTCAAAAAGTCAGACGTTAAATCAAATATTACTCCTGGTTTCTCACAGTTTCTGATACCAGTTCCCCACTCCAACACCCACCACCGACACCACTTGCTACCACTTTGCGTGCGCTAAACGCTCAAGTAGTGACTTTAAAGACAGCAGGTGAGGTGACCAGGCACAGGGGGCAGGGCTGCCTTAAAAGGTAGAACTACTTTTTGATAGTCAGAAATCGGTAGGATAAACACAATAAACTGCAAGCAGCAGAGTTGCAGCCAAAGGCTTTTAGTGAGTTAGCAGTTAGGAAAAGGCAGCGTTCCGCACCGGTCACAGTGACACCACTTGCTACCACTTCATGCTTTACACTTTACTGGTGTAAACCAGTCCCCGTGAGAGGGGCCCTTTGAGCTGGTGGTTGGGGTCTGGTTCCAAGACCCATTGGTGAAACATGGCCCCTTGATGAAACATTCCCATGGTGCAAATCTGTCTCCATGGCAGTGGCCCTTTGAGTTGGTGGTTGGAGCCCGGTTGGAAGACCCACTGATGCAGCAAAAAAACAATTCTGATCCCGTGTCACCTTCTCCACACAGCCTCTGTGACCAGGATGCGTCAAAGCCACCCAGCGATAACTTCTAAAGGATCTAGGACTGCTGTCCATGGGTGTACACCTCTTCAAACTTTAATAATTAGCTACTGTCACAAAGCCTGCCATGTGGCTATTCCCAAGAAGGGGATATTTCCCTAAGACGTGCTTATAATACAATTACTCAACATGAATGTCACCATGTTATCTCCCGCAACATGGAGATCTGACAAGCCTCCTCAACAGACCGGTTTCAAAACTGTAGGCCCGAAGCTACTTATCGGTTCCCCAAACATGTTTGCCCTTGTAAAAAAGGGAATTTACAATGCCATGTGATTGGATTCGCCCCGTCTGGAAATAACAAAACAACAATCTTTACATCAGATATTTCATAGACTCTGACACAGAGGTTTTAAAACAAGCTTGCATTTAATATGGAACATATATATATGGGAAAGCCAAAGACCACAATGGCAACTAGCCACCGCAGCTTACTGACTGACAAATTACATGCAGAATGTTCACGTTTATATAGGCAAATACCAGACAGCATTTTCCACACAATAAGTGCCTAGACATCTCGTGGCTGATTAATCACCCCTCCATCACTTCTGCGATGTTATCCTAAAACGTGTCAGGACAGTATATGTGTTTCAAAGTGTATTCGCGTCACAGGGTCATGTCAGAGAAATAGGAGGAAATGTGAAAAAAAATTCAACGAAGAGAGCAGCGCGTACATGTGCCTCTGTGCTCTACTGTGTATAAACGTTAGACCACGTGCAGAAAAAGGGGAGGTTTTCTGCCAGTCTTATTTTATTAACACATTTTTCGGTAAATTCCAATTAATGTCAGCAGAATTTTATCACATCTGGAGTTGATGTGATGTGCTTATCAGCATCAAGAAAAAAAACACGAATATAGTCTGTATAAAGGTCAAGCTGTGTTGTTCATACATTCAATGAGAAAAGCAGTTTTTCATGTATTGTGAGCAGTGAGGCCTACTTTCAAAAATGGCCTTTAGCAGGTTGTGTTATGGACAATGGCAGATTATATTGCAAGGTACATTGTATGAGCTGATATTTTGTATAGCTTTGGTGGGATATATTGGGGACCTGATGAGCAGATCAAATCGAGTTTTCCACACCGTCTCCTTATAATAATAGCAAAGTCTAATAAGACACTAAAGGGCTGCCTTTTAATAACACCCTCTTCACATGACAATTAAGCACATATTTGTAACAAGTTTAAAACAGCTAAAGACTCCAGGCCTGCCATTTTCTGGCTATTTGAAAAAAAAGGATATTCCCCCTAACCCATGCTTATAACACAGTTGTCCCACAATGGATGCCATACTAATGGCCTGCAGTTATTTCCTACAACATATGGAACTGTCAAAGCCTCCTCACGTCAAGCCTGCAGGCCCACAAACATTTGCTATCTCTTGAAAGACCCCCAAACGGCTGCTATCTTCCTATGACATTAGCAAGGCCTAACCAAACACTGAAGTGCTAAATTTTTAAAATACGCCATAATAGCATAACAATCAAACACATGCCTTTTAAAACAATGATATTCCCCAGATTTCTGCCACAAAGCAGGCATCTAGCTATTTTTAAGGAATGTTGTTTTACCTTATTCACACTAGACAGTCACCGGTCAAAATGTGCAGCATCGTCCTGTGCGGGAGCACATGCATCTCCACACGTGCTCAGTCAGGTTTCCGGTCCTGCGCTTGGGTGATGTGTTGACCTTCAAAAGGATCCAATTATACTGCTGCTTTGCTTGGTTCTGACAGTGTGGAATCCCAAGCACACCCAGGTGCTCTTTTTAAATGCAAAGTTATCCCTTGCCCAGTCTTCTCAGCTTGTGTCCACATGGTTTGCAAGGGGGTTCCAATTCTGCTGTCTCATGCGACCCATTGTTAACCCACCTCTAACGCTCACCTGGTATCCACTGGGGCGCCACCAGTCCGGACTGCTTTCACCCTTGGACCTCTTTCCTTTGGACTCATGTTTGGCTGAAGACCAGGTCTGAAAACACAGGAGTTAGGTTTAGCTTGGCGATCTCCTCCAATCCGGGCCCACCTCCCACATGGCCCCAGAAACCCCCTTCGTGTACTTCTCACCTTGTTTCTTGATAAGGTGCGCTCTCCGTCCTGCCGTGCTGTGCAGGGGTGCGTTGGGGAAGGGCACGTTGCTGCCTAGTTGCTTAACTGGAGAGGCCCTACAGAGTCCAGACCTGCTGCGACTCCGTTCCTCAGGTAAGTCTGGCTTGACTGTTTGTTCTTTATTTTGTAATTGTCTCTATTTGACCCTTTCCTTTGTTTATAGGTATGGAGGCAGCTCTCGTGATGACGCGCAGTTTGAGTGATGCATAAGATGGTAAGAAAGCGCGGAATGCGGCGCTATGTGCCTTTCTTGTGCTAACCTGTTTTTATTGTCTTTCTTGCAGGCCGCGATGCTGATCCGAACTGCGCGTGCCGAGAAGATGGAAGCGGTGAGTAGTGTTGAGCGAACCGCTTACTGGCACTCCGAATAGTAATCAGTTCTTCTCTTTCTTCTGCAGGTGTTGGAAGGCTGTTTAATGCAGGTAAGCGAGTGTTTTTTGGAAGTGAAGAATAAACGCTTACTAATGCTGTTTCTCTGTTTCTTTTCCCAGGTAGTGGTTTCCTTGATGGAGCGAGGTCCGCCGAGATGTTGGCTGTTCGGGTTCCTGGAGTAGAGATCGAGAGTGGGATCTCAAAAGGTAAGCGAATACTAATGATGTCTTCTCTTTGTTCTTGCAGGTGATCAGGTCCGGCGTGCGGAGGAAGATTTCAGCTGACCGCAGTGAACGTCACGCTGCCACAAGCAGAGCAACGCGAAGTGTTTTCTGCAACTCGGGTGTGGCTTATATAGCCTGCAGGTATCCCAGATGCCTCTGGGCCTGCCACACCCAATACGCTAGACCGCATGGCTCAGTTATGGAATTGAGCCATGTGGGAGCATCCATGTTGTAAAATGCCCTTATGGGCACCACATTACTGGCTTTTCACATGAGCCTGGCGCCAAAGGCGCCAGGACTGACTCCAAGAGAGTCTGGGGGAAAATGTCAAGGCCCTTGAGGCCTTGATGGAGGTTCTGGGTGTAGCCCCAATGGTCTGACAGCCCAGGACTAGGGCACACCCAATCCCTACAAAGCTTAAAGCCCACATCTCCATGCCTTTCAATTACATTTTTATTCCCTGCCCAATTTGTCATAAAGGACCACATCAACACCCTTGCTCCAGGCTTGACCGATTTCTGCAATCACTCTTTTGCTACTGGAACTTTCCCCTCCACCCTAACGCACTCCGTTGGGCGTCCTCTCCTGAAAAAGTCTTCTGCCGATCCTTCCTCTACAGCAAACTACTCCAAGATCTCTATCACTCCTTTCCTGGGCAAACCCCTGGAAAAGCTGGCCATCTCCCAGCTTACTCTCCATACTGAATCTGTTGGTTGTCTCCATGACCATCAGCCTGGCTTTAGAGCAGCCAGAAGCATGGAAACTGTTCTCCTGAACACCTGTGAAGACTTGTTCTCTCTCTAGCCTTCCTTCTGTCCTCATACTCCTTGATCATTCCTCTGCTTTCGACACAGTCAACCACATCATCTTGATCAATCGTCTCTGTGACAACTTGGGCATCGCGGGCCAGGCCCTAGCCTGGTTGACATCCATTTTCTCCAATTGACCCTCCACGGTCCAACTAGGGCCCTTTCTTTCCACCACCTCTCTCCACTGGGATCTTCAATCATTATTTGGCACTTCTGTCCCATCGCATCTCTAACTTCTCTCCTAACTTTCAGTGTTATGCGGATGACACTCGGCTCTCCTTCAGTCTCCGCTCAGCCTCCTCTCCTCTCCTCTCACGCTCATTCCTGATTGTCTATCCATGATTCAGGAATGGTGTGCCTCTAATGATCTCTGCCTGAATGCCAGTAAGACTGAGATCCATCTCATTGGGACCCCTGCTTCTGCTTTGCCTCCTTCACTCTGGCTGCCCTCCTTGGGCCCTCGACCTGCGCCTTCCTGTGAGGCAAAAAACGTTGGTGTCAGCTTCGACTCCACCCTCTTCTTCTCTCCTCATATAATGGATGTCTTTAAAAAGTCCCACTACCAGCTGCAACTCCTCAGAGGTATTCTTCCTTTTCTCACCTTTCCCCAGAAGCTAATTGGGCCTCATTATGAGTATGCCGGTCCGGTAACAACGGTGCCGTTAAGCTACCAGCACCATTGTTACTGGACCGACATACTCTGACATGGCAGGCTGAACGGCACCCGCTCGCAGACATTGACGGATGCACCGGCACTGTTACACACAGTGCCGGTGCATCCGTCCTCCCCATTCCCATTGAGTTCCTGGGAATGGGGAGTAATTTTTCCCGGCGCCTGGCTATGGGGACACCGGGGCTGTAATGCCCTGGTAATTCCCCATTGACAGGCGCTGGAAAAAAACAACCCTGGCAGCAGCCATGCCATTTTTACCGGCACGGCTACCACCAAGGTCGTAATGAGGTCCACTGTCTCCAGAGCCCTGGTTCTCTCTAGGCTGGACTACTGCAACAGCCTCTTTCTGAATGTGCCTGCCTGTACTCTTTGCCCTCTGTAACTAATCCAGAACAGGGCTGCGAGACTTGTCCTTGGCCTCAAGTCCAGGGATCGTATCCCTCCAGTCCTGAAATCTCTCCATTGGCTCCCGGTAGCTGCAAGAATAAAGTTCAAAACCCTCTGCATTCTCCACAAGGCTTTCTGGGGCCGGGGACCACACTACATCCAACTCTCTCTTCCTAAGCACTTTCCTTCTCAAGTCCTCCGCTCCTTCACCTCCAACTCCGAGGGTCTGACGCTTCTCCAGGCAGAGTGTGGGGGTAGATCTCTCTCCTCAGCTGGTGCCTCACTCTGAAATAGCCTCCCTTCCTCTTTCAAACTTGAGCCGGACCACCTCAGTTTACGGAAGCAACTCAAGACCTTCCTTTTCGCTTCTGCTTTCTCTCCCCCCTGCTTATGTTGCTCTCTGCTACACTAACTGATTCCTGGCCTCCCTCTGAACCTTATGGGGATATGGCTCCTTCACGGCCAGTGACCCCATGCACTGCCTCTGGGCCTACCGCGCGCTAGGGACTGTATCTGCAACCCTACAGTCCCCTGCCTCCTTGCACTTACTTAGAACCAGCCACGCCAGCGGCACTTACTTGAACTTTGCCATTTGCACTCCCCCTTTCCCTCCCCCTTGCGCTTCTCCTCTCCCTAGCACTTGCATGATCTGAATGAAACCAGGCCTACTAAGATCATCTGTTTTGCTCCCCTTTGTCTTCCCCTTCCTTGTCTTGTCATGCCTAGAAACACTTGTGTACAGGCGCGTTATAAATGACTTAGCATATCATATAATGGTATGATTAAAATGAGGCTATTTGTATAGTAGCGGCCTAAGTCTGCGGTGCACAGCACCATTTGATGAAATGTCAGCATTTCATCTTGCTTTAATTGCACTACTGAGGCAAAATTCTCAAGTGAGCTCAGCGAACTGCGGACTGAGAAAATGCGGTTTGCTACTGGAAATTCTGCCCATGTCCACGGACACCTGATTTACCAGACGCTCTCCCCCAGGTTGCACCCATAGTAGCTGCTTCAACAGACATATAAACTCTGTTTTAATATTCACGGAATCTGAGCGTTGCGCCCTATTTTTCGCTGGAGCCTAACCTTCACTTGGAGGCACAATGGAGTGCTGTCTCTCCCTTTACATACACCACAGCTTGTCTGTGCATGAAGGAGTTTGGATTTTGGGCTGCATTTTCCACCAGCCCTTTATCTGTGTGCACATGAGGATACTGCTTACATGTTGGGGAGGAACTGCAAATATGGAAAAGTCATGCAAAGCCAGGAAACAGATTTAAATGCTACGTCAGCGAATAGGGAGAGCAATACGCATGCCATTGTTTTACTACACTGACCATGGTGCCCCAAAAATGGGGCGCTAATCTGCTCCCAATAACCAAAATTGACTGAGCAAATGCATGTCCGCCATCTTCGGGGGGGAAGATGACTTGTCACTGTTCTCATATCGCCACTAAAGAGTGAGGGTGATATATAAACAAAAGCTGCTGGGAAATCAGTGCAAGCATTCTGTTAGTGCATGGCAGCCACTGTTGGTGGGTGGTCTCAGTGCCATCAAGTGACTTTGCATGATCATGTGCATTGCTCAGCAAAGAGAGCTGGCACTTGTACAAGCCGATTGGCACATTGATGAGTGTGAAAACAGCTCAGACGGAAGTACTCAGTGCCAGGGAAAGCGTGTCAGCAGATAGCAAGAATGTTTCAAAGATGTCAGGTGAAGCCATGTCGTGCAAAACCCGTTGCAAAATGCTAAGTGGAAGAGTTGATACATTCAACTGAGAAAAGGTACATTAACGATAAAGGACACAGTTGCTATTCTCTCATGCAGACGCATAACATTGAGCTTCCAGCTGATCAAGAACAAGAACCATACACAAACATACACAGGATGATGCCATAGGAGAAAACAAATCCATTTTAAGATCGGACCTGCGGAAAATCAGATCCTCCAGAGATGAGAAAAAGGAAAAACTAAAAAAAAGAAAGCAGATGTAGAAATATTGGCTAATTGCTCATAAAGCAGAACAAAATCAAGCTGATGCAGAGGCAATGCTGAAAGAAATGATATCAAAGAATATCAAGGCTATCTGGCAATTAATTAGCAAAATATCGACACCCCAAGACGCAATATTGACAAATGCGGTGAACTGGGTAATTTTCTACCAAAACTTGTTTGGATCTAAGGACCAAATGGAACAAGATTGCTTCCCCCAAGAGGTGAGAGACTGGATCATGCCCTTAGACAAGACTGTCTTGGATGAATGAATTAAAAAACATTGGGGCAAGAATTCAACCGAGCAGTCTGCAAACCACTAGTGGCTTGGAGGGTTAATTGTGAGCTGATATTAAAACAAGGATTGAGTCATCTGCTTTGGAACTCGTCAGCAACTCTACCAAGGTGAAAAGTAAACTCTATACTAGTGAATGGATGAACTATAGGTCGAGTCTGATGAACTATCGATGCTTCAATTATCAATTTTCAATATATTATTCAAAGTTTTAATACATTGGGGCTCATTACAAGCATGCTGATCCGGAAACACCGGTGCTGGTACCGGCACCGTTGTTTCCGAACCAGCATACTACAGGTCTGCCTGCCAGAGCCGCTGTGCCCGACAGGTCCGACCCTGTTGGGCACAGCGGCCACTGTAGGCAGACCGCCACGGAAGTACCGGCACCGTTAGTAATGGTACCGGTGCTTCCGTGATCCCCAATCCCATATAGCCCTATGGGACTCTATGGGAATGGGGAACAACAGCAGAATTTCTAGCCCGCTGGGGTTTTAATGCCCCGGTGTTACTGGGAAGTCAGGCACCAGTAATCATTATGGGGGGAAAGATACCGGAATCTTGGAAAAAAACGATCATAGCGCCTATCTTTAAGAAAGGAAACAGAACAGATCCAAACGACCGATCGCACTGCTGGATGTCCTGGGAAAACATTTTGCAGCCATATTGCTGAAACATTTGCGGGCTTGGATCACCAAAATGGGAAGAAGAGATCCTCGACAAGCTAGTTTCACCAAGGGAGTAGGAACAGACCTTAATTTGTTCCTGATAATTCTGCTAATAATGAAGGCAATAAAAAGAGGAACTGAAACATATGTGGCCTGCATACATCTAAAAAAAGGCTTTTGACAGTGTTGAAAGGTATCTACTATGGGAAAAGATGGCAAACTGGAACTGCCCTCCATACTTATGGAAAGCAATGAAGGCTCTCTACACAAATACTACAGTGCAGGTAAGACTGAACGCATACGGATTGTTGTCAAGAGAAATTCCCACCCAGAGAGGGCTAAAGCAAGGATGCCTACTAGCTCCAATGCTGTTCAACCTCTTCGATTTACTACAAGATCTAAATGAAGCCAGGGCATTCCCACCTAAATTCAATGGGCACTCTTTAGCATGTTCCCTTTACGCCAACGATTTAGTCCTGATGATCAGACATCGATAGGCTTGCAGAGGACACTGGCCAGTCTCCAGAAGTAAATCCTTAAAAATGGGCTGCAAATTAATGAGGGAAAAACAAAAATCATGGGCCTGAGAAAAATGAGGGGCAGACACAAGAAGCCTTTTAGATGATATTTGAACCAAGGCCAACTCCCCCAGTCAAAGAAATGCTCTATCTGGGAGTATCCATAAGCTCAAGCGCACAGGACAGACCCAGACAATTGGAATTGAGGACATGAGTCAAAGCCCTGGCAATCCCCGCGGCAATAATACACAAAACATATGGAAAGTTCACGTTTCGGCCGATCCTGGACTTCTACAAAATGAGGGTTGCTCCAATAATCACATATGGAGCGGGAACATTGTTATCATTGTCTTGGAAAATGTGGAATATATTGGAAGACTTGTTTTAGAGACGGGCTTTAAGGCCGCCAAAAAGAACCTCAATTGCAGGAATAAAGCACAAAATGTCCTCAATCTCGATTCACGGAATGGTAGTATGGAAATGCCTGGCCTTATACAGGCAATGTATAATGCCGGACACTCCAGATCTGTACCTGATATTAAAGGGCCATGTATCCTCAGACGAATTCCCACTAAAGGCCTCGAAAAGGGGATTTAAGGACATTTTGGAGAACTTAGTAATCATGTAAGACACCCTGACTACCAACACGAACCTAGCAAATTGAAAGCTGCGAAAGGAGGACTGGATCTGAACAGAACAACCAAGATGCAAACAAGCTGCAGCATAACCTTTGGCTCGAACAGAGATCATTCAACCAAGCTCGAAAGTATTTAATCAAATTCCCGAGCGTCGAACATCGGAATATCTTTCTGAAATTCTGCTTGAACATTTTACCGACACGGGAGTCACTGGAAATATTTGCTATACCAAGAGTGGATAGTTCATGCAGATTTTGCAAAACCAAATGCCAACAAGAAACTTTGAACCATTTGGCCCTAAACTGCATAGGACTCAATACCAATCATCTGGGAAAGATCCCAAAAACTAAAAAGTCATACTCCATGGAAGACTGGTGGAGAACAATCTGCACAGGCGAGGACTTCAGACTAACTTGTGCAATATCAAATGTCATCAAAGAAATCTTACCTGTTGTACCGCACTCCACTGCATCAATTGAACACAAGCCTTAGTAAGGCAATAACATCACATGGACTAAATGGGAGAAACTTCTTTTATGCCTCTTCTCTATTGCTCTCCTACCCTTCGGGGCTTCTTGCCACACAACCTGCCCTCCTCCACTCTCTTGCCTCCCTTCTCTCTCTAGGACTAATCCTTTTACTCTTTTTAAACGTGGGGAAATGTTTTTACTTTTTTACTTCTTTTTTTACAATCAAGAAGAATAACAAGGAAAGATAATTTTTTTTTTTCTGTATAAACCATAAATCTAATAAAAGAAATATCATAACGGTAGCAATGTGTATGCAGGAGACATGGCACCTCATCACGAGTTGGGCGGTAGCCCTTAAATGCGGCACTAAGGCTATTGCCGCCACATTTAAGGGTCCGCCCAATCACGAGTTGGGCGGAAAGTTGGAGTTTTACCGCCAGCTTTTTGCTGGAGGCAAAAATCTCCACTTTCTGTTAGTTTTCGGTGCTATTAGCGTGTCACTAATTACGCCAGTGCTAAAAGCGCAGAAAAACTCCATTGGGTCCAATGGTCCCAAAGGAGAATGGGGATATACCGCGTTACCACTAATGCAAATTGCGCCGAACCGAGTAGCAGTAACGCTATTTACATTGGTGGTATCTCAGTGCAATTACTGCCGGTATACCGCCAACCTCGTGATGAGGCCCATGGACAAGGTTTTTAAGTTGAAATGATATTAATCTGATGTTTTACATCGTTAACTTGTATGATTTTATTGCAGATATTTTAAATAACTTGTCTGGTTATTATTAATATGTGGAAATGGTATTTTCTTTTGATTCTTATGTGATATTGATTGAATGTATGGATTAATGCATATACAGTTATTTTATAACTGCCATATGTATGCTAACAATAATTTTTAACAAATAGAATAATTTTTTTAGAACTGGAAGAACGATTGCATGCTTGAAATTAGATGAAAGATAGATGAGTAGAGAGGGAAGTTAATAAGAACAGTCAGATAAGGAACAAAAAGAGGGAATACTTTAGGAATTAAGAAAAGATGGTAGAGGATCATCAGGAGTCAAGAATTTAGTACTGTCGAAGTCAGTGAGGGATGAGAAAAAACAAAATTTTGAGATGGAGATGTGAAAGTGGAAGATGGGAGGGCAGCTCCAGAGGAGGGAAGAGAAGATTGTAATTGAAGAATTTTAGTTGAAAAAAGTTGGCAAGATGAAGCGCAGCGAGAGAAGAGTGAAGATCAGGATCAGGGGAAGGGAGAGAACGTAAACGGTCAACAAGTTGGAAGAGATGACAAGATTGAGGGCAATACAGTTGTATGAGAACACAAAAGTAACGTTCTTTGGCCACGAGAAGAGCTGAGTCATGGGAAGAGTGAAGAGAAGACCATTAGAAGAGAACAAAAAGAGATTGAGATTATCTCCAGCATTCTGCCCAATGTCAGGAAGATCGGAGAGAATGAAGTCGAGGGAGGAGTCAGGGATGTTAGGCTTCTGGGAATGGGTGAAGGGATGTAGAGGGTTGGATATATCTAAGGTAGATTACAGTGTGGAGGTAAGACGAGCTAAGGCTTTATCGGGAGTGAAAAAAGACAAGATGGGCAGGGGGTAGGAATGAGTTAGCAGAATATATAAAAGAATGGAGGTCAAAGATCTTTAATTTGCAGCAGGAGAACGAAGAAGAATTGGGGAGGAGAAGTCGAGGAAGGCAGAGGGGCAGACAGGGAAGGAGAGAAGAGCATAATCAGACAGAAGAAAAGGGGTGGAAAGAATAGGGTAGGAAGGGATAGAAGAGGAGAAGAATGCATGAGTTGAAAAGAGATACAGATTAAAATCTCCTAGGAGGAAAAAGGGAAAAGAAGAAGGGAGTACAGAAATGAGAAGAGTGTCTATGTCATCGCAGAAAGAGGATAGGAAGCTCTAAGGGGCATAAATAATGAGAAACGCAATAGGATAGGGATTCTGGAAGGCCGCAAAGTGATAATCAAAGGAGAGGAAGGGCAGAAGAGAAGAGGGAGATGGGAGGGGAATAAAGGAGGAGAGGACAGGAATGCATGTGCTGCTGCCAGACCTGTATAGTTGAGGAGAATGGGAAAAAGAAGTGGAAGAAGCCAAGAAAAGAAGGAAAAGTGACAGCATCAAAGGAGTTTATCCAAGTTTCCGGAATACAGAGGAGTTGGAGATTAAGACGAAGAAAGTAGTGAAGTATAGATTGGGTCTTGGTACAGATATAAGATCATTAAGAAGACTAATCGAGAGAGATGGAGAGAAAATAAAAGAAGGGATTGAAATGCGATTGTTGATTTTGCAAGTAAAGGGAGTAAAGGAGGGGGAGGCAATTTCAGTTGATTTGCAAACTCAATGCAGCTAGCGGGGCCACCATGTGCTTTCCCTACTTCTAATCTGCAAAGCTATGGAAGCCTATGCAGAATTCTGAAAGGCCTGCAGACACTGTAGTTGCTCTTCTCTTCTATGAAGAGGGTTTAGAGGAAGCCACTAGCGCTCAGGATAAAGTCTGCCTTAAACTTATAGCATCTTAAAATGACCCACCCCAGAAGAAGGTAGTTTTTCCATAATGGGGAACCACACCTCCCTACTAGCCTGGAACGCGAAACTGTGGGTTTTACAGGATTAACCCTTAAAGCATGAAATAAAGTCTGCAGACGAGAGCTGCGCCTTCGAGTAAGCTCCAGGGAGAGTAAACGCATGCACAAGAAGATGTCAGTGTCTCGGAAGGATGTTCTAAAGAGTGTGAACAGGCCCCTGTCTTGTTATTCCTAGTCACTTTCCTTCACTCTCTCACACAAGCATCCACTGTGGGAATTAACGGTAGCCCACACTAGCACACATTGCCAAGCAATGGCGGGAATCCTGCTGCACATAAGAAATCTCTTTAATATTCTCTACTACCACTACCAAACCACTGTAGAGCCCATCAAAAAATACAAATTCCTTGGAGGTAGTGGTCAGCAGATATTTTTCTTAGAATGTCCATTCAACATTTTCTGTCACTCACTGTCACCCAACATTGACATGGGGCTGGCGCCAAGCCTTCTTCCAGTGCCCCAACCGTCCCAGATAAGGTGGCCGGCTAGATCTACCCACAATCTGCCACAGAGACAGACTCTGCCCAATTGACCTACACACTGGAGTTCTGTCCTATCTGCATTCGCTTGAGCCAAACATGGATTTTGGACTACCCAGACTAAGCGTTATATTATTCCAGTCCTTATTTGTAATGGAGGAGCATGTCACTTATGGTGTTTTGGAGACCTATACTTACTGCACCTTGACATTTAAGTTACTGCCAAAGTATGGGATGTCGGCATTGGTAATGTTACACATTACCATATTCTGGGCCTCATCACAAGTGGGCGTTATCCCAGCGGCAAATTCACCGGGATACCGGCCAACGCTAATAGCGTTACTGCAACTCAGTCTGGCACTATTAGCGCCGGATCCCAAATTGCAGGGGAGTGGGGGCGGTAAATCCCCATTCATATTGGACCCAATGGGGGCATTTTTTACACTTTTACTGCAGTGCTATAATGGTAAAATCGCCAACGGTCCAACGCCCAACTTGTGATTAGACCCTCTTATCTATTCATCAACAATGAGATGTGTGGCGCTTGCTGAGAAAAGTAAAAAATGAAAAGTCATTGCAGGTTTGTGCAGAACATGATACTTGGTCACAGTCAATCAAGCACATTTCCAACAATGACAGGAAGTTGCTTATTGAGGAACGGCCTCCTCTGATGCACTACAGAGTGAATGTCTATTGCTGGGAAAGAAGTCAGCAGTATTCAGCAGGGTCAGACTGGGACAACAAATGGGCCCTGGCAGCAAATGAAAAGTGGCCCAGTAGCCCAAAAAGTGGCCCACAATCGTGAGTTCCAGCAATTTATGTTAGAGAATGTGTGCATATTGAAAGCTATGCTTTGAGTAATTATTGGGAAAAGTTAAAATTACAAATTCAGAGCCCCCACTGGCAGGTGGCGAGCTGCTTCATTAGGAGAGGGAAATGCAAAGCACAGGCAGCCGGGGGAGAAGGGAACATGCTGCGTGCATGAAAGGCGACAGGCGACCGGCAGCCGGCTGGCCATCACATGCCAAGCACTGTCTCAGTTAAGGGGGTCCGACAGACTTCAGATCAGAATCAGAGCCACAAGCAACCACCTGCAATGCAGAACTGAACTTGACACTCTAATTGTTACCCCCAAACTGCTATTATGTTAGGCTTTCACCACGGAGGAATGGGGTTCCCCTTCTATTCTTTTTCCTACATTTTGAAAGCTATTAGACGAAATGAGTGCAGTTGCCTATGGCCAATTCATGGGAGGGATTGTGATTTGCATTTTGTGCATTTTTAGTGTCAACCTAGCTAGAGCATGTTTACCAGAGTGCAGCACGAGGATAGGCATAATTGCCAAATAAAGTGTGGGTACCCGGATCTGCACCAATTCAAGACTGTGTACATGCATTAATTTGTAAGTGACATGTGTGTGCACTGAAAAACCTGGATCCATGGAAACCTATTGATGTGGAGTTGTTACAAAAATAGGTTATCAAAAATAAAGTCGTATAAAATGTTTTTGCACCCGTTTGTATCAGAATTTGTATGCGATGTGGCACTCAATTGCAGCCACTTCCGAACATATTTGATATCATAATCCATGCAGTAGTAGTACAGGAAAACCTGCTGTACATTTAGTCAACTAAGGCAGTTCTTCCCAAACATGTGTGGGAGGTTCAAACTGACGGTGTAGTAGTCATCAATCATCTCCAATCTGTTTGTGGCAGGGCTGGCTCTCCTTACAAGTGGCAATGCACACTGCATTTGCTCTGCAGCCTCCCTGGCACACTGACTGCAGCATCTGTTCAGCGATGAAGAAAGCACGCTGGGCCCTGCTTCACCGAGCAGAGTGTACTTTCCCAATGAGCGATAATGGTTACCTTTTCTGGTTCATCTACACGATGCAGTTCCCACAAAGAGAGACCAACACATGCTGCTTAGAATGATATAAGAACCGGAGAACAGTGAGCACTAGTAGACATGCCCTCCTACTGTACCAAAAAGGAACATGCTGAATAGGATAATCTATAAATTCAATGGGCCTCATTACACGGACGGCGGTAAGGGTTAACGGACACCGTTAATGGCAACGGTGACCGTTAACCCTTACCGCCGTGCTACGAGGTCCCTTTGCGGGTTGGAGGATTTAACGCCTGCTTCTTGCAGGCGTTAAAATCCAACCCGCTAAGGGACCTCGGAGCTAATTACGGCACCGCAAAATTGCGGTGGCGTAATTAGCGCCTTCCCCATTTCCATAGAGCCCTATGGGGCAGAAATGGGAATGGGGAAGGGCAATGGCGGAAAGGGGATTTACCGCCCCTCCAACCTTGGAATGGGGCGGTAAATCCCCTTTCCGCCAAGGCGGTGCCGGTATTTTACCGGCATGAGCCATGGCGCTAATAGCGCCATGGCTCACCGCCTTCCATGTAATGAGGCCCAATCTCTTTCTTCAGTACGGAGTGGAAACCGAAACCGAAACCTCATCTCAGATCTTGTGGGAGAAAATTCAAAATGTTGCTGTAGTGCAAGGTGCAACGCATCAGATTTACCAGAGTAAAAAGGTGATCGTATTAGTTATAAACTGCAGTGCATTTACTTTATTTTCCGGACTATATTAATTGGAATTTAGATATACATACATAGATGAAGCAACAGTTCTGTGGTACAGCTGCACAGGTCTGGAAAGCAGAACTAAACACGAGTGGTGCATTGACACATTTTTCTCTTGAAGTTTAGATTTCCCATACTCCAACTGGTTTAATTTACTCCCCATTGGCCTGCATTTGGTAATGTAACATGGCGATCCGTGACGGTCTCACTTTGACTTACCCAAGACGAGAACACGCCGGCCCGCTTGCATGTCTCCACCTTGAGATGAAGTAGGCGCCGCCTAGGCGGGGGCGTGGCTTGGCAGCCATGGAATAGGCAGGAAATCCTGCGAGCTCCGTGATCCGACAACTTGGTCCGACCAAGAAACTTATATTTTTTTGATCAGTGGCGGCCCAAAAAGGATGTGCAGGCGTGGGAAGGTACAGAGCATGAGCAGGTTGACTGCAAATTTACGGCGGAGGAACGACCGCTTTGTCACTTTGTTCTGAGAGGCTGGCCGCGGAGAGGGCATCAAAATGGCCGCGGATGAGAACAAAGAGATCCCGAAGGGCGCACCGCTGAGACGGAGGAGCTGTCTCCGTTCGACGACAGCAGAGAAAGATTGCTAGGGATATGAAATATTTATCACATTGCCCAATCCGGGTGGCCGCCGAGAAAGAAAAGCAAAAGGAAAAACGCTGGTGGAGTGCTCCGAACGAAGAGTGGACGAGCGAAGGAACTAGCAGAAATCACCGGCCCTTAGAGGACGGTGAGAACCCACCCTTGCTGGGACTGAGGACCACGGGTGAAGGGGCGGATCCAAGACTCATAGGCACAGCGCCATGTCTAACAAACCTCCAAGGCTGAAGAGTAAGCAACCCACATTAGAGGAATACACAAAGACGCCACCAGGCCCGGAGGGAGCCAGGAGCAAAGACAAAGCCGAAGTTGGGAGCAGTGCCACCATGGGCGCGAATCAGGAGGTCCTCGAAGCGATCGCCGATCAGAAGGCGGCTAGGGAGACCAAGCTCGAACTGGCGGTGGCAGAACTAAAAACAGCACTGGAGCTCCAGGTCGGGGCAGTGCAGGAGGATGTGAATCTGCTACGGCAAGACGTAAGGTCTCTGGCGGAGCGCACGGAGAACCTCGAGAAGGAGGTGGGCCCTAACACGGCGGACTGTGCTTCCCACTGGTCGGAGCTTCACGCCCTGGTACAACGAGTGGGTAATCTGGAGAGTAGAGCGGAGGAGGCAGAAGGAGGGGCCTGGAGGAATAATATCCGTATTGTTGGACTACCAGAAGGAGCGGAAGGCCATAACCGCACGGAATTCGTTGAAACAATGTTGCTACAAGAAATCATTGGAGGAGTGCTGTCTCAGGGGTTCCGGGTGGAAAGGGCACACAGGGCCCCAACGAGGAGACCGCCACCAGGAGGCCCACCTAGGCCGGTGATCGCTAAAATCCTTAATTACAGGGATCGAGAAAGGATCCTGGAACATTTCCGCAAAGGTGGGACAATACAAAGAGGTTCGGCAAGCATAACGGCTTACCCGGATTACACCCTGACGATGCAGCGGAGCAGAATGAACTTTGGGGCAGTCAAAAGGAGATTGCGAGAAGCGGGTCATAAATACATGCTGCTTTAGCTGGCCAAACTGAAGGTTTTTCACAAGCACAGAACCTTGTTTTTTGAAACTCCGGAAGAAGCCATGGGATGGCTCGACAAGCAGGGATGCCCCCCAGAAGTCGGACGTTCGGACAGGAGAAGGAGGTGATGCGGATAAGTAATGAACAAGAGGGGCACCAGGGGGTCTCAGAACTTAAGACTGTGGGACTTGAATATAGTCACTCATGATCCGTGAATACTGCGGTTTAGACTTTAACTAGGGGCCTTGCAGGACCAACCTGTACATCCCCCATTTAGGTTTAGTTAGGTCGCTGATAGTGCGGTGACGCCCTGCTGGGGTCTTGCCCGGGATACCAGGGTAGACCCAAACGCGGGGGAGCCTGAGCACCAGGAATGGAGCTGGGCAACAGTTGGGGTTGGGGTAGGGTGGGGAGGAGGGAGGAAAGGGGTTGTGTGCTGTGGTTTGTTATAGTTGGGGAAGAGTTATGGGGTAAGCCTACACTTTACGGAAAACTAGATGAACCATGGGAGACCTTAAGATAGTCACTTGGAACGTTAGGGGGCTCAATAGTTATTTAAAGCGGAACAAGGTAATGATGTATCTACGCAGACAGAAAGTGGACATAGCCCTGTTACAAGAAACTCATTTAACGAAAGATAAACTAGAAGTGATACGGAAAAAATGAAGAGGGACAATGGTGGGGGCAACATAGTCCGCCTATGCAAGAGGGTTGATCACATGGGTAGCCCCGCATGTTCCGTTTCAGTTGCTGTGCTCGCAGGTAGAGGTGGATGGTAGGATGGTGATTATGAGGGGATTGTGGAAAACAGAGAGATCTGCATTGTGACTACTTATGCTCCGAACCAAGATACAGCTGCGTATTTTAGGACCCTGTATAGTAAACTCAGTGGCAGCGTGGGGGGGGCCATACTGTGGGGGGACACTTCAACTGTGTGTTGGACCCCACCATCGATAGATCAGACACTAAAATAGTTAGACCCACCCCGGCTGCAATGGTACTACATGCATTATTGGTCGATTTTGGGCTTACAGACGCATGGAGAACATACCATCTGCAGGATAGACACTATTCACATTACGCGGCCCAACAGGGCCTACATACAAGATTGGACTATATATTTGTCACGCAGGAGTTGCTGACCGAAATACCGGAGGCGGAATACAAAGCTAGAGTCCTCTCAGACCACTCGCCACTGTTGCTATCATGGCAATACCGACTCCCTAGGGGAAGGATACCCACATGGCGATTGTGCGCAGAAGCTCTTAAAGACAGCGTATTTAGGGAGGATATGCGAGAGGAAATATTAAGTTATTTCGAGATAAATACTGGCAGTGTAAAGACAGCGGGCACACTCTGGGAAGCCTTTAAAGTGGTAGTGAGAGGAATAGCCATAGCCAAGTCTAAAGGACTGCAGGATGGGATTCTGACCGAATTACAGGACTCTGAGAAGGAATTGGAGAGGGTATTGGAATGGGGCAGTAACACTAAGGCAGATATAGAAAAGGCTCTGGGCCTGCAGCAGAAATGTGCAGGATATTGGGATAGATTATGCAATCTTAATTATAAAAAATACATAGAAAGACAACATGCTGGAGGCGACAAACCAGGAAGACTCCTTGCATGGCTTTACAAAAACGAGACTCCTAGGCCCCCAATCAGAACAATGGTGAGAGATAATGGCGATGTAGTGGATAAGAGGGAGGGGGTTAACCAAGAATTTGTAGACTATTATAGATGCTTGTATGGAGACGAGGCGGGAGACAAGGAGGGGGAAATAGAGAACATATTGGAAGACATTGGGCTACCCCAAATTAGTGTAGAAGAGAGGGAGGAGCTAGATGCCCCGATCACTCTAGAAGAGTTAGAAGAAGTGGTGAGGCATCTGCCCACGTGTAAAACCCTGGGAACTGACAGACTCCCGAGTGAATTTTACAAGGCATATAAAGCAGAGATTCTCCCCTCACTGCTGGAAATGCCTAACGAAGCATATGAATTTGGGAGACTACCGGAATCACTGCGCGAAGCGGTCATTGTGCTACTCCCCAAGCCCGACAGGCCTGGTAGCGACTGTAGTTTCTATAGACCCCTATCGATGTTAAACCAAGATAGTAAGATCTTAACAGTGGTGTTAGCAAAAAGATTGAAAAAGGTCATAACCAAATTAATTCACCCTTATCAAACAGGATATGTCCCAAACAGGAATATTTTGAATAATTTGAGGCGACTCCACCGAGTGATTGAACACACTGAAGGGAACACTAGCGAAATGGCGATAGTGTTGCTGGATGCGATCAAGGCATTTGATTCGGTCCGGTGGCCCTGGCTGAAGGCGGCCCTAGCTAGCTATGGTATGGGACCAGGATATCTCCACTGGGTAGAACTTCTATATAGCAAGCCATTAGCGAGAGTGAAGACAGGAACTGTAATTTCTGAAAGGTGGCAACTTGGTAGAGGGACCAGACAGGGATGCCCCGGTCCCCCATGTTGTACATTCTGGCTTCGGAACCTCTGGCGATTTATCTAAGGCAGCAATATGATGAAATAGGCATTGTAGTTGGGGAAACACCACACTTAATTTCGCTATACGCAGACAATATGTTATTGTATTTGCGCTACCCAGAGGAAAATCTGCAGTATGTATTAGAAGTGGTAGACAGGTTTGCGGAACTCTCAGGTATAGCCGTGAACCCAAGCAAATCCTGTGTGTTTCCGCTGGGCAGATATAGAGGGCTCATGGTGGAGAATTTGCGGGTACTTCAGATACGGTGGCAGACCACAACCTTTAGGTATCTTGGGATAGGTATATATCACACAGTAGAAGACAAACATAGGCATAATACAGTTAGAACAGTTCGGAAACTGGAAAATAGCATGAAGTTCTGGGCGAAAATCCCCCTGGCAATGATGGGAAGGGGGGCGATGCTCAAGATGGTGGCATTGCCCAGACTATTGCATTGCTTCGTGAACATCCCATACTCCATACCCCGGCAATTCTTTACTAAGCTGGATAGCATATGTAGGGAATTCCTATGGCACGGGATGAGGAACAGGGTAGCCCTATGGAAACTCCAAAACCCGCATGAGAAAGGAGTCATCAAATGACCTAACTGGGAAGTATATTATGTAGCGAGCCAGTTGCAACATGTAGCCAAATGGCTCTCTGCGGAGTCCACCTTAGAACATAAGTTGCTTCAGAGTGATTGCTCCCCATACTTTTTGAGAGAAATTATATGGTTACCCAAGAAGGAGCTGAGAGGCCGCCCAGGGATATTGGGTCTTGGGTGGGGGATGTGGCAGAGGATGTGCCGGTTGATGGACAAGCCGGCCCTGTGCTCGTCGCAAATCCCACTGGTTACAATAATGGGAACAGATGTGCAACTTAGGTTAATGATTAGGAAGTATTGGGAACCGGTGGGAATAGCAACATTGGGGGATGTGTAGCAAGAGGGGAAAATACTGGAATTTGAGGAGCTAGTGGAGCAAACGGGGTTGAGCACTGGGCAATATATTACATACCATGGGATGGTGCAACAAATTAAAGATACCTGATCCGAAGTGGAACTTGTAGAGAAACCGGACACCACTAGATGTGATATATGATATAGCGGAAGGTGGGCATGAAACGTCTAGAGTGTACGAGATGATGATGACTCAAGTGGGCAAGGAGGTGACGCCCCTTAGACTGGCCTGGGGGGAGGAAGTAGGAGATGTGATGAGTGACGTATGTGGGAAAGAGCTCAGGGGTAGCACAAGAAAGTGTCGAGGAATGCTAGGCTGCAACAAATACAGTTGTATATAATGCACAGAGCATATCTGACGCCACTGAAGGTTGCTAAATTTAAGAATGCTGGAAGCCAGGTGTGTCCCAAATGCAATGAGGAAAGAGCAGGAATGGTGCATATGTTCTGGGCATGTCCGCAGATAGCGGAATATTGGAGAGCTATAGCACAGAAAATGGAAGACAAGGGAATCGGCATGAAGGTGGATACGGCGTGGGCTTGTTTGTTGGGAGGGTTCCCCAGACCGCGGAAGCTTAAACATGTGAGCAAATTAAAGATCTGGCATATATATTGGCGAAAAGAAGGATTGCAATGGGCTGGAAAGTGTGCCAAAAGCCCAAAGTGGAGACATGGTGGAGGGACTTGCAGAAGTGGGCGGAGGCAGAAACAGTGGCATGGCAGGAAGCGTGCAAAGGGAAGCCAGAGCCCTAGAGGGTTGGAGACAGCTAATAGCAGAGCTATTCGGGCCCACGTATGACGGACCAAGTGATGATGATTCAGCAAGCATGGCTGGAGAGGTCTCCCCACTCAAGAGGTGGAGACTAACGATGGGAGAAAGTAGGCTTGGGTTGGGGGGTGGGACGGGAAATACAGTGGGTGAAAAAATAACAATGTATGTGTATTTACGAGCAAGATATGTAACCACTGTAAGTTGAGTTGGGTTTGTTATTTGTTGTTTGAATAAAATCAATAAAAATTGTTTTTAAAGTAGGCGCTGCCTCGCTCTCTCCCTCGCTTGTCACATTGTGCTCGCCTCGCCTCCTCCAGAAGCATAGTTAACAGCCTCCAAGGGGAGGCCCACGCAACTGGGCCAGAAGAATAGCTCCGGGGCAATGCGTTTTTCTTGGAAACAAAGCAACACAGCAACCCAAGTTTGAATCCGCTGGCCCGTGCTCTGTAACCATGTTATAAAAAAAATAATTAATAACATCATGCGTTTACTCAAATCAAGTAGTGATAATAATCAAGTTGGACTGTGCACAGGTGCCAGCGAATCGGGTGCAAGTCGAGAGAGAGCAGGCCACGCACCACCAGAGAAGAAGTTCAAATTTAAACAAACACGTGTGGATGTAAAAGTGTGTTTACAAATCGGCCCATCTTTAAAACTTCTAAGAGCGGCCCACCACAAAGTGAATTGCATTCGACCAGTGGCCGAATGCCCGAGGGGCCAGTACACCGTTGCTCCAGACATATTTTGTGTAACATATTTCTGAGTTAGTTTGGTTGGAGTAACTATGTTGCTGTGTTGTAGTGTGCATTACTGAATAGGGGCAAGTCTGTATTTTGGGGGGAATCAGAATGTGCTTCTGTTTTTTCAGTTATACAAATATAAAAAAGTAAAATTCTGTTTTGCTGAACATTTTTAATTTTGTAATATATTTTTCCATTTCATTTTAACTCTCTGCTTCTGCTCTGCATAACTGAATAGTTGAACAAGTGTGTGTTTGGAGGGCTACATTGTGTTTGTCCCGTCAAGCTGGCTGCTAATGCTCAAAGAAATCAATCCATTTTGGGATTTGTGATGAGAACCCTATCTGATGTTGAGAATTGGCAAGATGTTGCCTCAAGGTGTGGCATAGGACTATCCCTGGTCACCACACGTAGGTCCCCGTCTCAAGGCAGGTGTCAATCACAGTGGCCCATCACAGGTCAGGTCAATCTTGAGGGTCTGGCTGCCCCCCACTTCATCCTCCTAGTAGGACAGACAAACCCTGAAAAAGTAGATCCAGCCAAAGCCCTTTGCGAGACCCTGTAGACTCAAACTTCTAACAGTAAAAAGGACAGCTTTTTCTTTAAGGGAAAAGGTTTGTTCTTTACTGAACAATAATAGTGAGTGATTTGCTAATGTTTCAACTTTATCTAGCAATTCAAAGGAGTCAGTTTGCAAATATTCTGGGACCGGTAACAGTCCAACTGGCACAATGCTGGACTGTTTGCAACTTTCCGAACGTAGAGGATTCAGTGTGGGAAACAAAGTAAACAAAGGATTATTTCCTGGCAAGAGATGTTCATGCTAGATATACAATACTGCAACTTCCCAGCAGGAATAAGTAAATATATGACACAAACTGTTCAGGAACCATACTCTGTGCTTTTGCAGTTCTTAACACATACACTGGAAACACTGAAGCCTTCAGCTCAGCACAGACGGGTCAGAGGGAAAATGACCATTCATAATTATGGTAAGGCCTCTTATAGACTTCACAGAGGATGAGTTGGTCTTGGCGATTCACCCCCTGCCTTCTACAGTAAGATGTACAGACTGTAAATATAAATTCAAATCAATATCATCAAGTTTTTCATCAGTGCCTGGTTTAATTCCCATGAAGTCAGCCTTTATGGGAATTAAACCATCCACTGATGAAAAACTTGATAATAATATTGATTTGAATTTATATTTACAGTCCATGCATCTTACTTTAGAAGGCAGGCCATGAATCGCCAAGACTAATTCATCCCCTGTATAATTCAGTCAAGGTCTTTATGGGTAGAACTTGTGGAATTGGTGACGCAGTTGGCCATTGTTTATATTTATAATGGTCAAAGCGCATTCTCAGAGGTACGAACCCAGACACACTTATACTCTTATAGACTTTGGCCCTCATTACGACCCTGGCGGAAAGGGACTGACCGGACCGCCACAGCGTAAATAGCGTTTCCGCCATTGCACGAAGGAGCAAAGTGCGGCCCATTCTGACCCATCGGGCACGAGCACCAAGGCATGGCGGAAGTGCAAAGTCCGCGATGGCGGAAATGACCCCAAAACGGCCCACACCGCCGCCGTACGGCGCCCTAGGTGCAATACCGCCACCCATCACAGCGGACACCGCAGTGTGCGCCCACCGGAAAGTACGGTGACCGTAAATATACGGAAACGGAAGTAAAAACATGGGCCCGGAACGGGAAACATCCCGCCGTCCACCTATAAAACCACAAAAACCACACAACCACTAAAAACACTACCCCGAGACACACCCAAACCCGTCATCCACCCTAGCGAAACCAAGAAAAATGGGAAAAGTAGCGAAGAAAGCGTGCGACCGCAAGCGGCAGGTCCACTTCTCCCGTGAGGAACTCACCGTGCTAACAGAGACCCTCCAGGAGAATGCTGCCGTCGTCTTCTCCATGCAAATGACCAGGACGGCACTTGCGAACAAGAAGGCCATATGGGCTCTGGTGGCACAGCGGGTAAGTGCGGTGGGGACCGCACCCCGCAACCCACAGCAATGCAGAAAGCGATGGGACGACCTGCGGATACGCGTCCGCAGCATACTCTCTGCCAACCGCAACATTGCCACAGCCACCGGGGGAGGTCCTGAATCACCCATCAAGTTGACCCCCTGGGAAGAAATCTGTGCCTCCACCATCGGAATGGAGAGCATAGAGGGAGTCGGAGGGATGGAGAAAGGAGTGCAGACATCCGAAGATTCAGGTAGGTGGGCCAGATAAAACAATGCTAAATCCACAATGTCCAATCATGTGAAGTACCATGTGTCCACATAGTGCAACAGAAACACATGTCCCGGAGAACGTCCACACACATCGCCCTGATAGCGCACTTTAAAACTCACAATAAATACATAAATAATTAAAAACCCCTAAAACACCCACTACACGTGCAGCAGGCACACCCTAACTGCAGGCTGCCAAACAACTGCACCCTCACTCCACACACAAATGAAAGCACCTCCAAGGCCCCGACCCAAATCACCCTCAGGTACCACCCCAATGCATGTGATACAATGCCATTCCAATACCCACAGACCCATTAATAACCCTCGCCCTCCTTTACTCCACCACAGGGTCCGATCCAAACGACGAGCATCAGGACACCCCTACCAGCACACCTGCAAAGAGGGCCAAGACCAACGGCCAAAGACCCTCCACCTCAGCTGCACGCATCAAGACACGGCAGCTGCACACATCAGGTGGCAGCACAGAGGAGGGAACATCAACAGGCACCCCAGCAGCCAGCATGCCCACAACACCACCACCACAGGTCCCCCCAACGGATGCCACAGAAGGCACTGCCTCTGGTGGCAGCAGCACCATAGGTGACACCCCATTGATGGCAGCATGCTCCGACACAGAAGACGGGGATGTCGAAGTCAGATCCATCCATGACCTGTCCCATTCCCCCTGTCTGTCCCATCCCGTACAACATGAGGATACCACGCAGGGGCACCCACAAGACGACGACTGGCCATTCCCCACAAGCCCTGTGGCAAGGCAACATGAGGTCAACAGCCCCTCTGTGACACCCCCGCAAATGGCCATGGCCCAGCAGAGGCAACAGTCCCTCGACCAGTTAATCGTGCAACAGCAGCAACTGGCCACGCTCCTCAAGGACCATGCCGATGAATGTGGGCGCACTAAGGCAGACATAGAAACATCAACTGAGACACTCAGGGCAGAAATGGAGAGAAGTACAGAGACACTAAGGGCACAAATGGAGAGTAGCACCGAGAGCCTGAGAGTCCAAATGGAGAGAAGCACCGAGAGCCTGAGGGGGGAACTGCATGCGACGTCCAAAGACGTATGTGCCGAACTTGCCGCAGTGCGCCGTGTGCTCACTGAGCTCTCACAAACCCTTAGGGACATGCATGGACGTGAGCAGGCAGAGACATCATCCGTTGCAAGTTCCGTCCAGGGCAGCCCCCAACGTAGATCTGGGAGGAACCTGAGCTCCACAGGCAGGGGTGCCCCTGATACCCGCAGAGGGGGCTTGCAATAGCGACAGCCCACTGACAATGAGCATCTTTGGACACTGGTGTTCGGGGGGGAGGTAGGAGGGTGGAGGGGGTGTGTTGGGCTCACTTGGGTGGCGGGTCGATAGGGTGTTCAACATGATATCACATATGCCATAAACAGTGCACGATCAACCAATGAGATGTGTGGACAATGATCTTTGTGTACTAGGCCATCATAGGCGTACAGTCCATATTGTGCATGTACCAGACACACACAGTGCCACGAGTCCCGTGTCCATGTATCAGCCACCAGGCGTGAGTGCTAGAAGCATGCATCAATGAGATGCTGACGAATGTCACGGGCCTCCGGTGCCTCGCAGACTCCTTGAGGTGCTGCCACATCCCCACCCTCATCATGACCATCATCAGGTGCTTGCAGTTGTGCGTCAGGGGGAATGGGCACATTTCTACGTACGCACATGTTGTGGAGCATGACACATGCCATGACCATCTTTGCAACCTTCTCATGGCGGTACAGGAGTGCCCCGCCAGACCTGCTGAGGCAGCGGAAACGAGTCTTCAGTAGGCCGAATGCCTGTTCAATGACTACACGGGTACGTGAGTGGGCATGGTTGTAGTCCTCCTCATGCTGGTCCCGTGGGTTCCGGACTGGTGTGAGGAGCCATCTCTTCAGTGGATACCCAGCATCACCTGTATGTGGACGATAAACGTATGATGTGGAATGCCATTGCTACGTACGCACACCCCCCCCCCGTTCCTGCCAGGTCGTTGCCGCATCACATACCCCACATCATCATGCATGCATGAAATGAGACTCACCGAGTAGCCAGGATCTGTTCCCTGCGTGTCGCTCCATGTAGCGTGGTATAGTAGAGTTCCTCAAGACCATAGAATCATGGGTTGATCCAGGGAATCTGGCACAACAATGTGTAATGATCCTGTTGGAGTCACACACCATTTGTACATTCAGGGAATGGAATTGTTTTCGGTTGCGGTACTGGGCCTCCATGGCATGTGGGACGACCAATTCCACATGGGTGCAGTCGATGGCACCAATGCAACCCGGTATGCCGGCAAGTGCATGGAATCCCACTTTTGTGTTGGTAATTTCCTGCTCCGAGCGTGGTAGAGAGATGTAGTCGTCTGCGTGCTGCAGGAGGGCATCGAGCACTTGCAATAGTGTCCGTGAGAACAGTGGCTGAGAAATGCCATGCAACTGTCCGACTGTGTGCTGGTAGGTGCCTGTGGCCAGGAAGTGGAGTACAGACACCACCTTCAGTAGGGGTGGGATGGCGGTTGGGCTATCTATCATGCTGACAAGGTCAGCGTGTGTCATGTCCACAATGGCGGCTATGGTGTCCCGGTCCAAACGGTAGAGGGTGTGGATCTGCTCATCAGTGAGGTTGAATGGATGTGCTCGGAGGCGTGGGATTGCGGGCTGCCTGCGTGGTGGTAGTGGCTGTGCTGGCGGCCCTTGCTGGCCCTGCCTTGGCCTCCTCCTCCTCCTGCATCTCCTCCGTGCGGCCGGTTGTAGTTGGTGTTCGTCTTCTTCTTGGAGTTGGAGTACTTGCAGTGCTATCAGGTCCCCCAGGGCCAACATCGCGAGTCCTGCCGGTAGCATTTCGGAGTGGGTGTGGTTGTGGGAGGAGACTGGGTGTGCAATTTATGTGTTTGCAGGCTGTATGGCCTCCACCTGTGGTGATTCATTCCACCTGTGCAAGCTGCTCTCCCCTTTGGGCGAGCACGTCCCGCACACAACGCTGCAATTCGAGGAATGGCATCTTGCTATTGCAATCATGTATTTGTACCCAATGGCCGTGTAACATTTGTTGATATGTACATTCGGCTATGGTCCCATTGTTTCACATACAATCTTTGCAGTCGCGAACAGACTTGTGATGGGTCAGTGGAACGTAGTACTCGAGTAACGGTGGGCCCTCATGCATCACTGTACCGAGTTGCAACGACGGGCGGGGCGTCCCATTAGTGGGTGAAGGCAGTTGCCATTTTCACACACAGCCGCACTAGATGGATTAATTTGTGATTTCAAACGGCCACAGATGCCTTTTCGACGTGATGTTGCAAATGAGGAATTCGAAGGGCGGCGCTTTCGGCCTTCAGCTAGCGGCAAGGAGATGCCCACAGGTCTGACTGCAAATATAACGTTCTATTGTTCAATGTCCTTGAGACAGGGGCCATGGCGAGGATGCAATGATTGATATGAATAGTTTGGGATGCGCAATAGCGACGTGGGCGATGAGGCCGGACGTTCCCAAATACATGTTACTTCACAACACTGGAATTACGGGCTGGGGCACTGTGGATTTTGCAGGCTGCATAGCGCACAGACTCAATGGAAATTTCTAATGTTATGTGAGTAAATATTCAGGCGTTTTTATACCGGGATGAGGGTATGTATGATGAATGGATGCATGGATAGGTGATTTGATACAGGGTTTGCCATGTACAGGGCTTCTTGGAATCTATCCGCCTCCCCTGCGCTATGTGATGCAGGGCTGCCATAGTGGGACCATCGTCTATCTGGCCTTGTTGAGCCCTCCCTGTCTCGACGCGCCTTCAGACACTTGTGTCCATGCACGTTAACATTCCCATCTGATGGAATCTGTTTTGACAGACGCATGCACAGGTACACTCGTTTGTGATGGTGTTTACACCTCGATATAGATGGTTATGAGTCGCAAGTGGTTTTGGGGTGGTGATGATCCTTTGGAGTGGGCTAGCATGCATATGGCTGTGGATTTAGTGTGATCATTGAAGTGAGTTGTTCGAATGTAGTTCTGATGGCCATTCTGTTCTTTTTCTTTTCTTTTGGTTGACAGGTATCTCCTCCCCTTTTGCCACTGCCATCTATATGCCACTCCTGCAGATGGCTTTTACTCCTGACACCTGCTGCTTCGTGTTAATCAGTGGAGCAGCATTACGATCTTATGGGACGATCGCCAATGGGCCACATGCCCTTACGCACGACTGGTGGCTCGGAGCAACATTTCGGCCTTTCAGCTGGACTAGTGCCTCCCCATTGGGACGGCCCTGCGGTTCTGTGCGCTTCCATGTTGCCTTTTCGTACGTGAATGTGGCTCTGTGTACCATGATGGAACAGGGCGTCACACAAGTAGTAGCTGGTCATTCCTTGCGGATGCAGCCCACAATGGTGATATGTGTTTTGGAGTTCATGGACTAATGGCTGTATGGGCTTGGTGATTTGGTTGTGCATTAGATTTCTATTCTGATATGGGCCGTGTAGCGTTCTTCTTTGCGAGTGATGTGGCATATTCCTATTTGGGGAGCGATGTATTGTGAGGAGATCTGCATTGGGTTCCAGCTTCGGAGTTTAGTTGCGTGGTACTGTGCTGGGCGCGATTGCCTACGGAGCCCAGTGAGGTCAGGGATGGGGGCTGCCAATATGACTGTTTGAATGTTGTCATGCTCAGGGGCGGGGGATTGGGTTTTGTGTAACAGATGCCGGTCAGCCAGGTGGACTGGTGGAATGATGTGATTTTCGGAATATTGCTGGTCACAGGTGCCTGTGTTTGCGTGCGTTTCGGGGGGGGGGACTGTGGTCATGTCCATTGGAATGGCTTCTGTATTCGTGCCATCTGTGCCCTGCAGCTCCCATTGGCCCCTCTTGTGATTCTTTTGTTCGTTGGCATGCATGGGTGACTTGTACTTTTCACTGGTTGCATTGTGACTTCATTGCACCTACGGGGAGTTGTACTTTGTGGGCAGGGAGCGGTGTACAGGCACTCAGTGGGGCCGTTTACGGTTGATTCGCGATGCCGTACTTCTCACCATGGCGGAATGGTACTTTCCGCCATGCTTGATGGCGTTAGGTACATGTCCGCTAGGGTCGGAATTCGCGTACCCTTGCGCCATGGTGGTATTTACGGTTTGGCATGGCGCGCGCGCGCGTACTTGGTGCAGTTAGCGTTGGCGTTCACTACGGTGTCGCTAATGGCTTCGTACTTTGCGGTGACGGGTCATAGTCGCACCGAGCGCTATTCGATGGCGGTATTGCATTTCCGCCATCGTTTTCCGATTTCCGCCAGGGTCGTAATGAGGCCCTTTGTCTGGCGTCTTGAGCACAAAGCAGCCCCAGATGCACTCTGTAATGCTCACCTGGTATCCACGGGGACGTCACTCAGCCTGTTCTGACCTCTTACGACATCAAACCCTTCCCTGGAGGCTATTCGACTGGACACTGGGCCTGAAACACAGGATTGGTAGAGTTTAACTCCCTATTGTCTGTGTGCTTGAACCCCTTCTTCCCCGGGGTCCAACCCTTCCCTTAGACCCATAGCTCACCTTGTTTTCTTGGATAGTGTGCTCTTCGTCCTGCTTTCAGCGCAGGGGTGCATTGATTGATGTGGGCTCTTTGCTGCCTAGTTACTTCACTGGCAAGAGTCTGACAGGTAAGTATAATGAGTCTTTTGAACAGTTCTCTAACTCTGTTCATTTCCTTCCTTAGATGATGGCCGGCGTCCGGGGACGGCGGCGTGCTGCTGAGATGAGTAGTGCTGAAGGTGAGTGAGAGCGCGATGCGCGATGCACACCTTTCGTATTTTTATTGAACTGAGTTATTTTCCTGTGTCTTTTAGTTGCCGCAACGTTTTCAGCATGGATGCCGGTTATGAAGAACAAATGCGGTGAGTAAGCGCGGTATGCAGCGCCTCTAGATGTTTCCACGCTAACCTGGAGTGTCTTTTCCCTCTTGCAGATGGATAAGAAGTTCCGAAGACAGAGTTCCCCCACAGGGGCTGGGATTCAGGTAAGCGTTTGAAGCTCGTACAGTATTTAAAAATAAGCGAAGATTTGGAGAATGCTTACTAATGCCTTTTTTTAGTTCTTTTCCCTTTCCCTTAGGAAGCGGCGTGCCGGGATGGGAATGACACCGCCCAAGATGCCCGCAGAACAGAAGGAGCGATGAATGATGGGCAGAAGCGCTGCAAGGTAAGGCTGTTCCTAACGGTGTTCTTGTTCTTGCCGGAGCTGAGCGCAGAAGAAAGATGCAGGCCTACTGGCGACCGATCCGAACACGGTGAGTGTCACGCTGCAGGTGCAGAAAGCACAAAGCATGTTTTTCAGCCTGGGCGTGGCTTAAATAGTCTCTAGGTATCCCAGGTGTCTCTGGGCTGAACCACACCTAAAAGACTAGACTGCACATGCAGTTCTGGGAACCGAAATATGTGGGGCATCCATCTTGTCCCATCAATGCACTACAAGTCCAATCCCCAATGTTATCCTATGGGAGTGAGTGAGTCTGGTGCCACAAGCGCCAAGTATGACTCCAAGTGGGTCTTTGGAGGGATGGAGAGGCCCTTGAGGGCCATGTAGGTGATTGTGGCCTGGCTCCAGCCTGACATCTTGGAGGGCTGGGGACATGAGGGGCAGGAATCATGACACACTCAGGGAGAACAACCAATCCCAGCCTTTACTCAATAACCAGTCACAACTGCAGTCCCCCCACTAGAAATCCCATCAAAGAGATGGGAGGAGCAGAGTCTAAACAAACTCAGCCCCAGTTGACCAGTGTGGGTGGTAGGGGCAGGAGGCTCATGTTTGTAGAAGTTTGGCGATTGGAAAGTTGTGGAAGGAGAAGTTTTCAGAGAGGACAGAGGAAAGTGGAAAAGTGGCAGCACTCGAGAGCAGGATGAAGTTGTAAGAGCTAAGAGATTCAAGGAGGATTTGGTGACAGATTGAGAGATTGAGCAGAAGGAAAAGGTGGGAATTGATAAAGAGAGGTGGGTGGTAACATAAGTAGGTGAGAGTGAACAGAAAAAGGTGGTGGTAACTAAGAAAGTGAAGGAGAAGGTGGTAACTTTAGAGGTTGGCAGCAAACAGGAGGAAGTGGCAACCAGAAAGGAGGTGGCAACAGGGGGGGAAAAGAGTGAAGGAGGATGAGGTGGCGATCACTGTATAAATTGGAGGAGGTGCCAACAACAGGGCTGAGGCAGGAGGAGTAGATAAGATCAAGAAATGGGAGTGAAGGCCACCAGAAAATTATAGTGGCCAATGTGCTGGAGGAAATGGTGAAGGCCCATGAGAAGAAGGTGCAGGCAACATCACAGACTGGTAGGGTCACAGAGGATATAACATCAGAGGGAGAGACCTACCTTGAAGATACTGAATGGAGATCTCCCCCCGATGGAGCACATTGTGTAATAAAGATGGTTTAGTGGAAGCTGGAACGACACGAGGAGAAGGAAAGTAAACACTGGGACATCAGGTGGCGAGGAAAGGGATCAGGAGGAGAGAGAAGCCACTCCTTGCTTGTAAGGACAGGCGGCAGCTTCTGCATACCCCATTGACCTCAATCAGAACCAGACGGTGCTAGAAGGTATGCATTGGTGCTGGGGAGCTTACTGTGAGTTCAGAGAGGTTTGGAAAGAGAAACCAGAGGACAACGTAGAGAGATCTGAACGCCCTCTTTCTATTGCTCGCTGGTTGCTATGTCCACTGATCTGCCTACTCACATGATTTTATTATCGAATGAGGCATAGGGTCTGGGAAAGCCCATCTTCAGACCTGCGGAAGAAGTGCTAAACCGAAATATTTCACCAAGGTATGCAAAGGACCATTGCTAATAATGACTCTCAGCAAAGAGTCAACCTCTTCAAGGCTACAACAAACAGGAGTGGTGGCCGTCACCAAAGAAGGTCAAGGAAAAGAAGAGGATGAAGATATTGAAGAGATATTCTACATTTCAGACATCTTCCAAGGTAACAAAATCTAGAAACACCAACCAAGATGTGCAGTCAGCATACAATCAGAAGAAGTGCCAGTGTTCATCAACGCTGGGGCAGCTGTAAATGTCGTGCTGACAACACAATTTCAACAAATCATGCCTCAATCAGGGATGGCTAAGCCCAACATGAGCATTTCCACATACAGTGGCTCTCACACACTTCACCTGGAACAAGCATTCCACATGAGAGGAACCCATGATTGCAGCTTGACCCCAGCTTTGTGACTCTAGACGCTAAAGATACCATACTGAGCTGTGACACAGCTGAACATCTGTGGTTGGTACACTTCACATTCAGATTACATCCAAAAGAAATTGATGCTGCAGTGCATGACTGCAGAGACATGTTTGAAGCCATCGGATACCTCGAAAATCAGGAAATCCGGCTACAGATAGACCCCACAACACAATTGCTGGTTCTAAGACACCAGGGGATAATGCTTCACAGATGAAATTGGAGGCAGAACAACCTTTATCTTGCAGTAGGGGACATCATAGGAAGGGCCCAACACCGGTCTCTCCGACAGGCATCACACTCAAACCTAAGCAATCGGAAGCTGTCCAGATTTGCATGGAGATGAGACTGCCAAATCGAGCCATTGGAAGATAACAGCATCCAACTCCTGCATTGGATGACAATGGGCCTCATCATGGGTTGGGCGCAGTAGTAAAAATGTGGCGGTAGCGCTATTACTGCCACATTACTGCTCTGCCAATGCCGAGTTTGGGCGGTAAGTTGCAGCTTTACCTCCAGCTTTCAGCTGGAGGTAAATCTTGCCACTTTCCACCCATTTGCGCTACTATTACCACTGGCGATAACAGCACTGATACTGCACCAAAGAGACCTAAGAAATGGGGAGTAACAGCATTGCTACAACTCAGGATCTGGTGCTAATAGCGCCAGACCATTTTGCGATAACGCTATTTGCATCGGGCGGTATCCTGGCAGATTTAACGCAGGGATACCGCCCAACTGCTGATGAGGCCCAATGTCTTTGACAAGCAAGAGTCCATGATGTTGTCAACTGTTGACCCAGACACTGGATACCAATGGGTGCTCCTTCACATAGAATACAGACCCATCACAACATTCTCATTGCATGTGGGACTATGGCGATATAGGCAACTAAGCTTTGGGGACGCGTCAGCTGCTGAAGTATTTCAACATAATATGCAAGGTGTGCTGGGGGGGCTATAAGGCAGTGGCAGCTGGTGATTTTTTAATTGCCAGAAATATTTCCCACAAATATGCAAGAGTGACCGAGTGTGGTGAGGGAGCCCGAACCAACCACAGGGGCTAGTGGGCTTCTCCCCCAAGAAATATTTTGGAATAATGCGTTAAAATGGTGCATTTTACAGCACATGCTAAGTGAAAAGAATTGGGTAAAAATCCAGATAGTTTGCAATTGACTTTGTAGAGTAACACCCCAATAGATTCACCAACAGTGCATAGGGGCATTTCCCAACACATTTTTATGATGCCGTTTCCCATATTATATGCCACTATACAAACATTTTCATGCTGGCTGTACCCATACTTTTCCATTCTGACTGCACCAATATATGCACGTATTCCCAGAGAAGAACATGCTCAAGTTTGCTTTGTGCATAAATCCAGTAGTGATACTATAAGAAATGATATCCTTGCTGGTTCTGCCAATATATGGCTGTATCCCCACGTAAGAATTTACTTCTATTGACTTTTCCATTAAAAATGGCATGCCACAATATGAAAACATGTCCAAACTGGTTGCACCAAAATGCCAGTCTAGACACATAGTAACAAATTATGCTTACTTTATCATAGCTGCCCAGTTAAGAATGCCATATCACAGTAAGAAATATGATATGATATGATATGGCATTTAGAACGCGCCTATGCATAAGTGTTTCAAGGCACGACGAGGCAGGGGAGGGGAAACAGAGGGAAGACAGAGATAGCGATCCTACTAGGCCACGTGACATTGAGATCGCACAAGTGCAGCGGAGGGGGGAAGGGCAAAAGTGCAGGGGGGGAAAAGGAGGGGGCAGTACATAGGATAACAGTAAAATAAATAAAGACAATAAATAATATATAAAAGTGTGGCCAGCTGGTGGCAAGTGCAGGGGTAAGTGCAGACATCAGGAGTCAAGTGCTAGTAGGGGCTGTAGGGATACAGAAACAGTCCCAGAGTGCAAGTGCTGCCAGGGGGACAGTGCAGGTGTGCAACTGGCGGCGAGAGGATCTGGGCCTGAGATCAGAGGGTAGTCAGGTAACCAATGCAGTTTCAAATTCAGCCAGGAGGTCAGCAGGGGAGAGGAGGAGAGAAAGCAGAAGCAAAGAGGAAGGTCTTGAGGTGCTTCCAGAACCGGAAATGGTTCTCCTCAAGTTTCAGTGGGGCAGGGAAGCTGTTCCAGAGGGAGGCCCCAGCAGAAAAAAGAGATCTACCACCAACCTGCTGCTTGGAGAAGCGACTAACCCTGAGGGAGTTGGAGGCGGATGAGAGAAGAGCTCGAGAAGGAAGATATTTAGGAAGAGAGAGTTGAAGGTATTGAGGCCCCAGCCCCCAGACGGCCTTGTGGACAATGCAGAGGGTTTTGAACTTAATCCTCACCGCCACTGGGAGGCAGTGCAGAGATTTCAGTCCTGGAGAGATCCCTGGGATTGAGGCCAAGGACAAGTCTTGCAGTTCTGTTTTGGATAAGTTGCAGAGGGCGGAGAGTAGAGGCATGCAGAATTAGAAAGAGGCTGTTGCAGTAGTCCCGCCTTGAAAGAACCAGAGCTCTGGAGACAGTGAGCTTCTGGGGGAAGGAGAGGAAAGGAAGAAACCTCTGAGGAGGTGCAGTTACTAGTGTGACTTCTTAGAGACGTCAGAGATATGAGGAGAGAAGGAAAGGGTGGAGTCGAAGATGACCCCGAGCTAGATACGCTGCACCACAATGCTAGTCTAACCTTTAATAACACATATCATGCTTGCTTTATGATAGATGCCCAGTAAAAAAAATGCCATGTGAAAGAAAAAGCTAGTCTGGCTGTAACAAAATGCTAGTCTAACCATGAAATAACACTTATGTTGGCTTTATTATAGATGCCCAGTACAAAATGCCATACCCACAAAATAGCTAGGCTGGCTACACCAAAATGACAGTCTAGCTACGTCATGCTTGCTTTATCATAGATGACAGTGCCAAAATGTCATGTCACAGTAAAACATGGCTAGACTGGCTGCACCAAATAGCAGTCTAGCCACATAATAACACTTATCATGCTTGCTTTATGAGATGTCATGATGCTTGTATCCTCCCAATCCGCCCAACCCACAAAATCAGCAGCAGCCCGGCCTGTCACAAACACACAAATGCACACCACACACATTCACATTATTCACTCGCACCATACACCTGATCATTCATATGCGCACCTACGAACCATCCATGCATCATTCATTTACACACAAGCATAAAAAACCTTCTTCTTACCTTCAGGCCCGGTCCGGTCTGCTCCTTTCCGCACCCCGCCTACCAGGGAACAAATTTGAAGCCCTCCAGCTCCCTCACCACACAAACAGGAACCAAGAAGGAAAGAGGGCTCCTTGGTTCCTGCAAATGCTCCAATGAGCCAGAGCACTTCTGATGCACTTCTCCAAAAAATCTGAAAGTTGCGTGAGGTGCAGGAGCACCCACTATTGACATTCAGAGGTGCAGTTCCCCAGCCTGCATCCCAATGGGCCATGGAAGACTGGGGAAGCAAAACCCACTCAGCCTCGCATGGTCCATTGGACATGCCGCTGGGGAATATAAACTGTCAAAGGCGAACCATGTTTTCCTTTGATGGTTTAAGCCAGCCTAGCTGTAGAAAGTACCGGAGGGAGCACTCAGTGTTTACACTGGGCTGGCTCAGATCCTCCATAATGGGTGAGGGTAAGGCGGGTCAGTGCCCCTGACCCATTCTGGACAAGCCGACACTGCTATCAGAGGGACTTAATGAAAATGATGATGTGCTCATATGATAGTCATTAGAGGAGCATCTATGATGACTGAGAGACTTTTTCATCGGCTTAAAGAACATGGGCCCTAGATGACATACAAACAGTGGCAATTTGTGCAAAAGAAGGTGGACTTCTTTGTATTCGTAATCCAAGGATCAGGCCTGTCTGTGGGCCCTCAAAAAGTGGCAGACACCAAAGCAGCCTTTCCTCCCATATGCCCATTGGAGACGAGAGGCTTCCTTGGTATGGTCAACCTTTGTAGATGCTTTATACTGATCTTGCAACGCTAACCAAAATACTGAGGAAGCTGACCAAAAAGGATCTTGTGCGGGTCCCCAAGGAACAAAAAGTGTTTTAAGATATTAAGAGTTTGCTGGTGGCAGAGACAGCCATGGCATTCTTCAACCCAACAAGAAAAGCTGAAATCATTGTAGATCTAGGCCCAGTGGGCCTAGGTGGTGTCTTGGTGGAAGTTGATCAAGCAGTGATCCGATGACCATTTGCGTATGCCAACCAGGCCTTATTGCCCATGGAACATTGCTAATCCCAAATTTAATGAGAAGCGCTGGGGGTCCTGTGAGGATGCTGCCACTTCATCTGTATATATTCTGACACCCAATTACAGTAGTGACCAACCACAAGCCTCCGCGACCCATTACAGTAGGTTCTGCTGTAAGACATTAGTTGTTTAGCAGGGTGACTCCATCACTTGTAGGACTATGGAGTCACACTGAAGTTAAGGGTTGCTGCAGACAATCCGGGTGACTAGGTATCGCACCATCCCCTGACCAAATTACCCCAAGAGAGGACGTGGATGCCGGGCCAGAAGAACTGGTATATATGGTAATATATGATGCAATACCAAGAACCATGTCTCTACAGGACATTGCGGTGGCCACGTCAAAACAAAAATGCATTGAAAGGATAATGCATCAGCCAAGGAATGCAAACAAATAAATCAGGCCACCCAGCAGAGCACGGCAGCTGAGATAGAAAGAAAGCTATGCAGGCCTGTGGGTTTCTTTCCTACTAGTCATGCTTTCACCCTCCCTTGAGAAACTAACACTTGGCATCCAGATGCCCTGTTTCCCTTTCCTGCTGTCCCTCTATTCAACTATGGAAAAAGGCATGTTGTTATTAACTATTGTGACAAGGTCAGTGGCCTGGCCTTGCCAAGAGGGGATGGGAGACCATCGCAGCCATAGGTGGGAGGCTGACGAGGGAGAAATCCAGAGTCAATCCTAGCCTGGAGATGGACAGTGGCCATTGCGAGGGTCCCAATTCTTACCCACACCCAGCGCCAGGATGTTTCCCAGCAATATACATGTATCCCAAGCCAGCCCTCCAATACACAGCACTTACCAGTGCTTCTCTGTTACTTGTAGAGACACACCATTCAAACCAGAAATCACTAAGAATCATCAAAATCTGAATCCTGAAACAGCGCCCAACATTCATTCACAGGCAGAAAGGAACAAGTTACTTACCTGTAACTGTTGTTCTCCAGCATGAGTCTGGCATGGATTCACATGCTCATGAATATTCCCCGTCGTCAGGCCGGGAATCCTCGGTAAAGAAAAAATCAGCATCAGTTTCGTTTCTGATCTGTCTTTCTCAGTAGTAACCAATCACTGGTCTCTGGGTCATACTGCCCCTTGCCAATGACTGCCCTCTCCCTAAGCCCCACTTCTGGCAGCCATCTTCAGATTTGGTAGCACGCAAAGTGGCAGTATGACCAAGTGAAGAGCCGCAGAGGGGTAGGAGGGAGGGTTTGCATGTGAATCCATGCCAGAACCATGCTGGAGAACAACAGTTACAGGTAAGTAACTTGTTCCTTCTATAGCATGGGGTCTGGCATGGATTCACATGCTCATGAATATAAGAATACATAGCAGTACACACATGCACAACCAACAGGAGGTGGCAAAGGCTCAACATTAAGCATTGCATCAAAACTCAACATTAAGCAATTCTTACCTCCTCACCAGGCTCACCTTAGGCGAACAGGTTGCGCAACACCGCTTGGCCGACCCTGGACTCCTCCCTGGAATCCCGGTCGATGCAGTAGAATCTCGTGAAGGTGTGCGTCGACCTCCACGTAGCAGCCTGCAGATATCCAGCAGGGGCACACCAGACAAGAACGCCGTGGTAGCAGCGATAGCTCTGGTCGAACGGGCTCTCGGACGGCCAGGCAACGGTCGGTTTGCCGACCGATGACAGTGCATGATGCAGCCGGAGAGCCATCTGGAAATGGAAACCTTCGAAAGAGCCTTCCCTTGGTTCACATGTCCAAAGTTCACAAATAGCTGTGATGTCTTCCGAAAACTCTTTGTGCGGTCCACGTAGAACTTCAGCGCTCTAGCCACATCCAGCAAGTGCAAAGTCCTCTCGGCCGGTGACTAAGGCGACGGGAAGAAAACAGGTAACACCAAGGGCTCATTGAGGTGGAAGTCCGACGGCACCTTGGGCATAAAGGAGGGGTGCGTCCTCAGCACCACCCTGTATCGTGAAAAGTCAAGTATGGAGGCTTGCAGGATGGGCCTGGATCTCTCCCACTCGTCGTGCGGAGGTGATGGCCACAAGAAACGTAGTCTTCCATGACAGGAACTTCAACGGTGCCGAATGTAGGGGCTCGAATGGCACTCCCATGAGCCTGGTCAGCACCACATTGAGCTCCCACGCCGGGGCAGGGGCCTTCACCGGCAGGAAGGATCGGAACAGTCCCTTCATAAATTCCTTCACCAGGCGATGGCACCACAAGAGCGCCCGTCCTGTGGTTCTGGTGTATCGGGAGATCGTAGCCAGATGTATCTTGATGGAGGCATGAGCCAGTCCAGCCTTGGCCAGCGACAGTAGATACGGCAGTACTTGAGGGGCCGTAGAGGGTTAATCTTCTGTGCACGGCACCAGACAGAGAACCTCTTCCACTTATGTCCGTAGCACTTGAGAGTTGAGGACGCCCTTGCCTTTGCAAGGACCTCTCTGCAGTCAGCCGGGATATCGTACCCTCCAAACTCTAGTGCTGCAGGAGCCAGGCCTGCAAGTTCAGCGACTCCGGGTCGTGATGAAGTATGGTGCCTCCTTCTCTGGAGAGAAGATCCGCGTCCGTCGGCAGCTTGACTGGTGGGGACGCTAACAAGTCCAGAAGGTCCGGGAACCAGATCTGCCTCGGCCACGCCGGTGCGATGAGGATCATCCTGCACCGGGACCTCTTGAGCTGGTTGACGAGTCGGAGCAGCAACGGCAACGGAGGGAACGCATATAGGAACAGGCCGTCCCAGGGGAACGAGAAGGAATTGCCCATGCTCCTCAGCTGGGGGAACCTGCTGGCGAACCTCTGGCACTGGAGTTTGTCGCTGTCGCAAACAGGTCGATCTGCAGTCGATCTGCAGTTTTCCCCATCCTCGGAAGAGTCAATCCATTTGATCCTGACGTAGTTCCCACTCGTGGCATGAGCGCAGCTCCCTGCTGAGTGAGTCGGCGATGGTGTTCTTTATCCCTGTCAGATGAAAGGGCAATAGAAACATCCCTTGGGCGACGGCCCAATGCCACAGATCCTGGGCTTCCTTGGAGAGGGCTGGGGATCTGGTTCCTTCCTGCTTCCGGATGTAGAACATCATGGTGGTGTTGTCAGTGAAGATTCTCACCACCTTGCCCTTGAGGGACGGGAGAAAGGACCTGAGGGCCCAGAACACTGCACGGAGCTCCAGGATGTTGATGTGAAGTGGTTTCTCCTCCGGGAGCCAAAGGCCTCTCGCTTGAAGTTCTCCGGTGTGCGCTCCCCACCGTTATCTGGTGGGATAGGGTCTGAAAGTCTGTGCCTGCCGTCAGATGAGTGCGGGTGCCCCACCACCGGATCGCTCGGCGGAAGGTCTCGTTGACCGGGATCCTGTCCTCGAAGCTGCCCGTCGCTTGGATCCAGCAGGTGTCGAGGAACTCTTGCAGAGGGCGCATCCGGAGCCTGCACAGGCGCACAAGATATATGCAGGAGGACATCATCCCGAGGAGGGACTTGATGGACCACACTGGCCACGTCCGTGACCAGCAGATGCTGCACCTTGCCCAGGATGGCCTTCGTCCTTTCCTCCGACGGCGAGGCCAGACGTGCCACTGTGTCGAGCTTGGCTCCCAGAAACAGTGCGACTTGCGACGGGATCAAGTGGGATTTGGGAAAGTTGATGGAGAATCCCAGGTCCGTGAGCAGCTGGACGGTCTTCGCTGTGTGATCTACGGCAAGCTCCCTTGTCCTTTCTCGGATGAGCCAGTCGTCCAGGTAGGGGTAGACGTGGATCCCCTGCTGGCGCAGCCGCACCACCACCGGTGCAAGACACTTGGTGAACACCCTGGGTGCCGACTTCAATCCGAACGGGAGGGCCTTGAACTGGTAGTGCCGTCCTTGGATCACGAACCTGAGGAACTTTCGGTGTCCTTTTAGAATGGGGATGTGGAAGTACGCATCCTCCAAATCCAACGACGACAGGAAATCGCCCTCCTCCAGCTGTCCCAGCACGTGCTGGAGGGTGACCATCCGGAACTTCTGTGCCTTGATTTACTTGTTCAGTCGTCGCAGGTCCAGGATGGGGCGCCATCCTCCTGTCTTCTTTTTCACAAGGAAGTACCTTGAGTATACTCCGGAGCCCCGGAGCCTCTTCGGGACGAGCTCGATGGCACCTTTTTTGAGCATCGCCCTTACCTCCAAAAGCAGTTGAGGGACATGATTTTCTATCCTGGCCACGGGTAGAATGCGGGGGCACTTTTTTAGAAATTCAAGGGCGTGCCCCTGGGCCAGGGCGTCCAGCACCCAACGGTCGGTGGGGATAGACTCCCACACGCTGACGAACTTCGCCAGCCGGCATCCCACCGGGGTGCTTCGGTGGGGGCCCGACACCGCTGTCGGTTCAATCTTGCTTGGTGGACGTCTTGCCGCCTTGGCCTCCCTGGCGACAACGGCGGGGTACACCCGACTTGCCTCGTCCTCTATAGGCTTCCTGAGCCGAGGAGCGGGCCGCTTGGTGGTACGTAGAGGAGCCACCGCTGAATCCCTTGGAGGCACCCTGCTTGCCTTCGGTGCTCCGAAAGGATGGCCTTTGTTGCCGGAGAATGCCTAGGGCCTTAGCTGTCTCTCCGTGTCCGCCTTGATGGCTTGGAGGGACTCATCCACTGTTTTCCCAAACAGATTGTTCCCGTCGAACGGCATGTCCAAAACCTTGGCTTGTACGTCCTGGCGGAAATCCGTCGCCTTGAGCCACCCTCGTCGTGTAAGGCAAACGCTGTTGCCTAGCTGGCAGAAACCGGTGTCGGCAATGTCCGTTGCCACCGTCATGGCGTGATCCGACACCACTTCGCCTTCTTGCAAGATCTCCAGGGCCTCAGCCCTCTTGTCATCCGGTAGGAAGTCCAACAGGGGGGCGATCTTGTACCATAACTCCCGGTCGTAGCGGGCCACGATCGCGAGGGCATTGGCCGCCTTAATCGTTGTTGCCGCCGATGAGATAACTCGTCGTCCCGTTGCGTCTAGCTTCTTTCCTTCGCCGTCCGGCGGGGAAGTTGACGTTGAGGCCGATGCCCCCCCGCTTTCTTCTTGGCCGCCACTGAGATGACCGAGTGAGGGGTCGGTTGTGCCCTAAGGCACAATGGGGCCGCGTCGGGGACCCAGTACTTCTTCTCGTACCGATCCCTCTTGGCAGGCATCGTAGACGGGTTCTTGAGAAGGGTCAGACCCTCGTCCCAGATGTCATCCAGCAGAGGCACGGTGAGGACTGTCTTCCTCTTGGCCTCGCGCCGTTGGTAAAGGAAACCTTCCTTCTTCTTCTCCTCAGGGCAGAGCTGAAAAAGCTCGGATGCCCTGGCGATCATTGCATGGAAAGATCTGATCTCGTCGGGGGCCCGGGCTGGGGGCAATGGGAGCTCTGTCCCGTCGTCGTCGTCGGTACCTGTCATGGCCGTGTCCGTTCCCGTGTCATCCCCAGGGACGGGGGACGTGGGTAAAGGCTGAGCAGGCCGCGAGGGCTGAAAAGGCGGGGCTGGATGGATCCGTCTTCTCTTGTTCGGTGGGCTTCCCGCTGGGCCTGGTTCTGTATCCTCCGTCGGTGGTAATGGCAATCTCGTCCTTATCTCCGAACATAAGGATTGTATCACCAACAAAATGGAAGCCGAGCTATCCTGCGGCTCCGGAAGCGACAGGAGCGACGGGTGACTAGGACCCTTGCCGGTGCCGCCGTCACTCTCGTCGGCACCTTCGTCGGGATCCCTCTTGTGGGGACGGGCCTCTTCGACGCCCTCGTCGAGGCCCTGTAAGACTTCTACCAGCTCCTCCTCGGATGCTGTGTCCGTGTCCACAATGGCCACCGCCCCCCCCACTTTTTCCGCCGGGGTCTTCACGGGAGTCTTTTCGATGGGTCTGAAAGAGGCTTCCCTCCGCGGAGGCAGGGAGACTCTGGGCCCCGAGGTCGCCTCCACTGGTGTAGCCTCCACAGGCTGTGGCAGGGCCGTCGCGACTTCCTCGATAGAGGCCTTGGCCGGGTGAATCAAGGCCTTTACCACCTTGTGTGGGCCTGTGGCCTTCACCTTGGGGGGAGGGTCACTGCCTCGCTCCGCCTCGGCCGGATCCTTTGAGCTCGACCGGGGCCTCTCCAGAAGCTTCGCCGGGTTCTCGGCCTTCCTCTTCCCTGAGCCAGAGTATTGGCTCGTGGTTGATGGCACTGGAGAGGGTGCGCCCTGCCTGGCAGCCGAGGAGCCAGACCGTTCAGTGCTCCCGGTGCCCGCAGACTCGCGGTGCTTTGCCTTCTGTTGGGCCCCCGTCGCCGGGGCGCCCTCAATGGACTTAGAAGACCGCTCGGACTTCTTCTTCTTCTCACCTGACGGGCTCTTTCGTTCCAACCATCTGGAGAGACGAAGGTGTCGGTCCCTGATGGTCCGTTCCAACATGTTCCTGCAAAACGCACAGTCCTTCTCCACGTGGGTTTTGTCCTCATGAAGGGCAGTAGAGACATTTCGAGTGCTCGTCCTCCTTGAACACATTCTGCAGCTGGCACCCAGGGCAAACCCTGAACAGCTTTCCCGGGCGTCGAGCTTCCTTTCTCCTGGGCCATGTCCGGGTAGGCCGCAGAAACTTCTGGAATCCTCCAAGAAGCGTAACTCGATGAAATCTTCACCCTTGAGGGGCGTAGAAAAATCTGACACGGATCCCCGTTAATCGGATGTAGAGACGGTGGAGCTTGAGGCTCTATTTGACCGAAAAATGAGAAATTCTCTTTGAAAAAGCGCGAAAACGAAGCAAAAGCTCGAGAGCTAAACACGAGGACTCCCAACACTTGAGCGTGTGGTAAAAATCTGAAGATGGCTGCCAGAGGTGGGGCTTAGAGAGAGGGCAGTCATTGGCTGGGGGCAGTATGCCCCAGCGACCAGTGATTGGTTACTACTGAGAAAGACAGATCAGAAACAAAACTGATGCTGATTTTTTCTTTACCGAGGATTCCCGGCCTGACAACGGGGAATATTCATGAGCATGTGAATCCATGCCAGAACCCATGCTGGAGAACTCAACCATCAACCGGCCGCAAGAGTGAACAGCTGCAGAGAGACCCTCAAAGAGAAAGGGAAGCCGCATCACCTATGCGACCCTATGTCTCAGGCGAGCACCAGCGAGGAGAGAAAAAGCAGCAGAGAGAAGCTGCTTCTGTGTGCAGCCAGGATACGAATGGCGCTGTGCTGACAGGGCACAGTGAGCCCGTGCAATGACTCAGACAATCCCTAGAACACCAGGGCTAAAAGGGGTAAAACACCAGAGATGCTGCTCCATTGTACACGGGCACCCGTCATCGGTCCCTGGAACACGAACAAAAACAATTGCCTTCCTTGGCCCCCATTGTTGCTCTACAGAGTACCTGTGCAAAGGAAGTGGGCAAGTTTAGACCGTTAATTTTGACTATTCATTTTTCTAATGCGCCCCGCATGGGGAAGACAGGGCCAGATTGGCCAGGGACACTGGCGTAACAGGGGCCCCCGCAGCGCCGCGGTGCGGGGGGGCCCGCGGTGTGGGGGCCCCACCAGCACATGGCTGGGAGGGGGCCCCAGTAAAAAAAAAAAAATAAATAAAAAAAAAAATTCTAAAAAAAAAAGTTTCTTTTGAAATTCACTCTGCATTCATAAAGAACATTTCTGTAAATAAAATAAAAAAATAATTTCTTTATGAAGGCAGAGTGACTACAAAAAGAAATTTTCTTTTTGAAGTCTGAGGGCCCCCGCAACCCATGACATGGAAGACCCTAGGCTGGAGGCCTCCATGTAATGGGGCGGGGGGAGGGGTGGGGAACCCTATGCCTTCAAAAAGAAATTGTTTGTTTTTGAAGCCACTCAGCCATCATAAAGGAATTATTTTGATTATGGTTTGGTCCTTAACTGAAATAATTTCTTAATGAAGTTATAGTGACTTAAAAAAGAAACAATGGGGCTCATTCTGACCATGCCGGTCCGGAAACAACGGTGCTGGTAAGCTTACAGGCACTGTTGTTTCCGGACCGGCATATTACAGGTCTGCCTGGTGGGGCTGCCGTGCCCGACAGGTCTGACCCTGCCAGGCACAGCAGCCACGGTAGGCAGACCTGTCACGGAAGCACCGGCACCGTTAACAATGGTGCAGGTGCTTCTGTGTCCCCATTCCCGTGGAGTATGGGGTTTAACGAAATTACCGGCACCTGATTTCCCAACCGCCGGACTTGAAATAGCACGGTGGCACCGGGAAGTCAGGCCATAGTAATTTTTTATGGGTCTGGCGGCAACCCGCCGGTAGCACCGGCACGGTTACAGCTGGACCCGCAATGAGCCCCGATTTCTTTTTTAAGTAATAGGGCCCCCCTCAACTCCATGCGGTGTGCGTGTATGAGTCTATGGTGAAAGGGTGCACACTTAAATGTATGGGTGGCTGTGGGGGTGTGCCTGCATGGTGAAAGGGTGCACACATAAATGTATAGGTGGCTACCTGTGTGAGTGTATGGTGAAAGGGTGCACACTTAAATGTGTGGATGACTGGGTGTGTATAAGGTGAATGGTGTGTGTGCTTGTGTACAGGGGCACAAGAAAACCTTCATTTCGGGGGGGGGCTAACCCTTCAAATGTTGGGAGAGGCGCTACCTTCACATGCGGTGGGGAGGGGGAAATGTATTTGTGTGGGCGCATCTAAATTATTTACGCATTTTAATGGGACTATTCTAGTGCAGATTCAATGTTACAAGCAGTTAACTCTCTCCTATAAGTCTCCTGTTCCCTTTCTACCCTTCCAATCACTCCCCTGGCATAAAAGTACTAAACCCACATCACGATTTCAATCGCCTAAACAATGTGGAATTTGAATGCAGGTACTAACAGTGAAATGCTTTACGTTGGTAATTGCTGGGTTCTTGTTAACAGCAAAAACCAGGTGCCGTTTAAAATCTGTGTCCTGTTCGGTCTGGCAACTGCTCTAAAGGTTAGCCAAGTTGAGTCAATATAGCCCAAAATGTCAGGGGGGGGTAGTGCTGAAGCCCAGTCAACTCAATGGTGTTGCGCTACTACTTGTGTTTAATGCCTTGCTTACTCCTAGCCCTATTCTTCCTCGTCCCAGTACTTATATAGGAGGCACTACGTGTGTTTGAGGCACTCTGCCTCATACAAAAGTACTAGGAAGAGGTAGAGGTACATGGAGGTAATGCCTGATTTAGCTACCTGTAATCTTCATCACTCCTAGTCCCACTGTTCCTCATCCCACTACTTACCTATGAGGCAAGGAGCCTCATACGAAAGCTCTGGGACAAGGAAGAGGGACGCAGAGGTAATTCTGGGCCAAGGAGCTGATTGTGGAGGTTGGGGTGGTGGGTGGGAGGGAGAGTGGATGTGTGGGTGGGCAGGATTGTGTGATAAATCATAATGGTTGTCCATGTCCAGGCTAAGCAGGCATGATATGTGGTATTAGTGGCTAGAGAGGCATTTTGATTTAGCCAGTCTAGTCATTCCTCAGTTTGGTATGACTTTCTTTTAACTGGACATTTCTGATAAAGTAGTCCTGCTAACTTTAATTACCTGGCTAGATTGGCATTTGGGTGCTGCCAGTCTAGCCATTTCTTACTGCAGCATTGTATATTTTTCTGGGCATCTGTGATAAAATGATATGATGTGATTCAAGTCATTTATAATGCGCCTGTACACAAGTGTACACAAGGGAGGGATGATAGAGGGAGGACAAGACAAACGGTCTCACTAGGCCTTGTGTCATTGTGAGAATGAGAAGTGCAAGGGAAAAGGGAGCAGGGAAGTGCAAGTGAGAGGGGAGGGGAAAACAGGGCAGCAATGCTCTCAGTAAGTGCAGCCAGGGCAGAGCAGCTATTGGTTGTGCAAGGAGAACAATGGACTGCGGGGTTACAGTTACAGCCCCTAAGTGCATGGTAGGCCCGGAGGCAGTGCAAGGGTGACCAATCAAGAAAGAGCCTGGGCTCAGAGAGACTCTGAGGGTAGCCAAGCAGCCAGTCAGTACAGCAGACAGGTAGGTCAGGTAGGTCAGCAGGGGGGGAGAGAGAGCGAAAGCAGCAGAGAAGAGGAAAGCTTTTAGCTGCTTCCGAAACTTCAGGTTGTCCGCCTCAAGTTTGAGAGGCGCAGGGAGGCCATTCCAGTTGGAGGCACCAGCAGAGGAGAGAGGTCTACCCCCACTCTCTGCCTGGAGAAATGTCTAAGCCTTAGAGAGTTGGAGGTAGCTGAGTGAAGGGTTAGAGAAAGAAGGTATTTTGCAAGAGAGCATTGGATTTAGTGTTGGCACTGGCCCCAGAAAGCCTAGTGGGCAATGCAAAGGTTCTTGAACTTGATCCTTGCAGCCAGTGGGGAGATTTCAGGGCTGGAGAAATACAATCCCAGGGCTTGAGGCCAAGGCTAAGTCTTGCAGTCCTGTTCTGGATTATTTGCAGATGACGGAGACTAGAGGAAGACAGATTGAGAAAGTGGCTGTTGCAGTAGTCCATCTTAGAGACAGTGAGCTTCTGGTGGAGAGTGAGAAAGGGAAGAGTCCTTTTGAGGAGGAGCAGCTGGTAGTGGGACTTCTTGGTGATGTCCGAGATGTTAGGAGAGAAAGAGAGTGTGGCGTTGAAGATGACACCAAGGTTTTTTGCATCGCAGGAAGGCAAAGGAAGAGGGCCCAAGGTGGTCTGCTATAGTGAGAGAGGAAACACAGTTGCAAGGGTCCCAATGAGAAGGATCTCTGTCTTACTGGCTTTAAGTCAGAGATTGTTGGAGGCGCACCAATCCTGAATCGTGGATAGACAGTCAGGAATGAGCAAGAGAGGAGAGGAGGATGAGGGGAGCCTGAAGGAAAGCTGAGTCCTCCGCACAACACTGAAAGTTAGAGGATAAGGTAGAGATCAGGGAGGCCAAAGTGGCCAAGTAGAGGTTGAAAAACCAGCGTGAGAGGATAGAGCCCTGGGGAATGCCACAGGTAGAGAGAGGTGGCGGAGAGAATGGGACCACGATCGACCTGGGAGCGGAGTGGCGGTCCAAGTGGAAGTAGGTCAGTCACTCTAGGGTCTGATCTGTGATGCCCAGGTTCTCACAGAGTCGATTGATCAGGATGGCGATGTTGACCCTGTCGAAAGCAGAGGAAAGATGAAGGATGAGAATAGAAGGAATGCTGGAATCAAGGTTAGAGAGCAGCACATGTGTTAAGGAGAGCAGTTTCCATGCCTCTGGCAGCTCTGAAGCCAGACTGATGGTCATGGAGACAACCAACAGATTCAGTGTGGAGAGTAAGCTGGGAGATGGCAAGCTTTTCCAAGAGTTTGCTCAGGAAAGGTGGAGATTGAGCGATAGTTTTCCAGCAGGTAGGATCAGCAGACTGCTTCTTGAGGAGTGGGTGCACAAGGGAGTGCTCAAAGGGAGAGGGGAACATTGCAGTGGCGAAGGAGTGATTACAGAAATCGGCCAAAGCTGGAGCGAGGGTGTCAATATGGGCTTTGATGGTTCTGGAGGAGCAGCGGAGCACCTGTTTGGACGACACTTTCATAGATCGGACTTGTCTAGAAACCTCGTCAGGTGTTGTCAGAGAGAAAGAGGAAGAAGGAGGAGAGAAGAGATGGCCAAAATGGGGCGAGAGAGGAAGAGGACATAGAGGACAGGATGTCCTGAGATTTAGCAGAGAAATGAGAGGCCAGAGCTGTACAGAGGGCATGGGAGGGAACAGAAGAGGTATAGACCACAACAGGATTGACCAGTTCCTTGCAGATTTTAAAGAGTTTGGCCGTGTTGTTCGAGGCCATGGAGACACATGCTTTATTGTGTGCTCTCTTCTTGATGAGTGTTATTGCTTTGACTGGCATTTTGCTGAAAACAGTCTAGGTATGTCTAAATGTGGCCTGGCATTCTGTACTATGTTATTACGTGTTTACACTGGTCTACATTGTGCAGCCAGTTGGAAGCATTAATGTTCCTGTGCACTGTTGGTGACTTGCATGTATTGGATTGTGTTACCCTACAAAACAATTGCAAATACTCTGGCTTTATAGCCAATTTATCTCAGAAAGTGTGCTGTATATTGCATTAAAACACATATTTATATCTTTTTCCTAGTGCAGTGTGCGGCACACCCCTTCAGCAGCACGTTCATGCGTATTGTGCAACCGTGACAGTCTAGGCCGGCCCAGAGTGTGGCGCAACCCGTGATTTGTTGCCGAGTTGGGGGGCCCCCTCATCATGGCTCGCAGGGGGGCCCCCACATTTTGTGTTACGCCACTGGCCAGGGACAGTGGTCGAAGTGAGCGGGAGCAGTTGGGAGCGGTGCTCCCCTACTTTTTTAAATTAAGTTTTAACGTTCCTATACTTTTATTTTAAAAAGAAACCGTTCCGGAATGGTTTCGTTTTAAAATAAAAGTGTAGGAAGAAGATGAAACTTGCACCCTCAGTGCAAAGCACTGAACATTTCCTTAAACAGCAGGCGCACGTGTTTGGGGGTTTGCATTGTGTGTGGGAGGGGGGTGGTGATGGGGTATGTGGGGAGTGGGTGCAGGCCAGCAGGGAACATAGTTCCACTACTTCTTTTTGTACACTTCGACCACTGGCCAGGGAGAAAGGCCAATAGCAGAACAGAAGTGGAAAGAAGGAAGCAGCAGGAAGCAGGAAGTGTGGGTGATTAAGGTGAGGCCAGAGAAGTAGGGGGTGTACGACCAAGAGACCAGCAGGAGAAAGGAGAAAGGAAGGAGCAGAAAAGTGTGGGGGTGTTTTCAGGAGCAGGTGAGGTATCGGCTAAGGAGTGTAAGTGGTACTGCAGTGTGAGTGTGCATGCTAGTGTGGCAAGTGTGGTTAAGAAAAAATAGTGTAAGGAGAGAATGTGAAGAGGGTGATATGGGGTGAAAGGAGGTGTCTCAGGAGGATAGCTCAGCAGCAACGTGCTCGCCTTGGAATCAAGACGACACAGAGCAACACAGGTTCGAACCCCAGGCCCGCGCTTAGAAATCTTTGGGTATTAAGCACGTTATAAATAACCTATCATATCATATCATATCAAATCATATTAAAAAAGAGTGGCTGAGAATTAGATGGAGAGAGGATTGTGTAGAAGGGAGTAGTAGTGTGGAGGAGGGAGTAGTAGGATATTGGTGGGTGGAGTGACATCAAAGGGTGGAGGCGAGATTTAGGAGTAGATGATTGGAGAGGAAGTGGGAGGAGAAAGGGAGACAAAGGGAGTAATGATGAAGATCAATGAAGAAAGAGTACTGTAAGAGTGGACAGAAAAAGACTCAAGCAATCAGGTTATCTGCAAGTACACGCCCCGTAGTCCATTAGACTAAAGATTTTACAAAAAAGGTAGCAGGCGCCCCTCTCCAGAAAGAACATGGCATGATAACCTGTTCTGTGGTTTTTTTCCCACTTTGAGAGTTTGCAGCACATGCGTTTTGCTCACTGTACCTTTCACAGATGGGAAATATCCATTTGCATATCAGTCTTTGTCCCACCCACATGGGCAGTCCTGCACCGAAATGCTATGGCAATTCCCTTCTGAACAAGAGTACCAACAGCAACCCCTTGTTGGGCCTCATCAGTGAGGTGGAGCTGGGCCTCTCTGAGCACAGTGAGCAGGGAGTCCACATCTGGGTTCCCCCAGGTAACTCAGGGGGACCAGCCCTAACTTCCTTGCAAAATGTTTAGAAAAAAGGTAGCAGGTGCCACACTCCAGAAAGAACATGGCATGATAACCTGTTCTGTGGTTTTTTTCCCACTTTGAGAGTTCGTAGCTATTGTTTTTTGCTCACTGTACCTTTCACAGATGGTAAATATCCATTTGCTTATCATGCCATGCTCTTTCTGGGGAGGGGCGCCTGCTACCTTTTTTGAAAAATATTAGACTAAAAACAACTGATTAGAACAGAGAAACGTAGGAAGTCCCTGAGGGAGTTTTGAGAGATCAGGCCAAGGGCCTTTCGGTTAACATTGCAGCTCATTTGGCCATTACCATACTGAAGGAGAAACACAGCCTATATACTAACTGGGAGCTAAGGACGTCTGACCTACTGAGGAGGTGCTTGGAGAACAGAGAAAGAGGCACGGCCCTAGGGCCCATTGAATTTTTAAACACAACTCTTGAACCGCCTCTGAAATGTGGCGTGATTCATGTGCGAGCTGTAACACTATAAGCGTATAATTGCACCTGGTAATTGCCCTAATTATGGGACATAATTAAAGCCTTGTCTTAATGACTGTGCCCATTATAAATTAAATTCTTGAAGATGAACATCCACACAATTAGAGAGACTACAATGGAAATACAACATAAAAAGAAAATTACAAATGTAGTCCTACAAAAGCCGTTTTGAAAGACACTTTTGCCACAGTTTATTCTGTGAAAGGGCGCGTCTACTCTATGAACAAAGTTCACAATGAGTAAGTCACTTCCTGAGAACCAAGCAAACAAGTTTGGATTCCAAGCAGGCCTGTTCCACAACACCAACAGAAGCATGCGCACGCGATGTGTGTGGTGCAAAAGTGAAATTAAAAGGAAAGAGTAGCAAAGTATCATAGGTCATGTCGAGGCAGGAGCCCCGGCCCAGGGAAGATAAGTTCTCTCTAGAACTTACCCTTTAAGTACCCTTGAATTTCACAACACACCTCTGCAGTCCAGCCCCCAAACCCGCAGCAAATGCATATTTTACTAGCAGGCTGGCCTTCTTTCAAAAGCTCGAGCGCCCTTATTTTGCAAGAGGCACACCTCACATTCTTAAATGGGCACAAGCATTTCCAGAAAGATTAGTGTTGGCCATACCACTTTTTATGTGGCTAATTGTCACGTGAATAATAAGCGAACAAGGTTAAGAGTGAGAGGGTAAGAAATTAAGCAAGACTGTGAGAGAGTGATAGAGTCGGGGTAGGGTGGGTGTGGGTATTGAGAGGCGGTACAGGTAGCGAGAGTGGGGATAGGGTGTGCAGGGGTAGAGACAGTGGTGGTAGGGTGGTTGGGGTATTTTTATTTATTTATTTACATTTTTAAAGCGCTCACACAGCCCGGGTGCATCAAGGCGCTGTTACAGATTTTATTTGTTTGTTTTTTTGTTCGCTTACTTGCATATTTATAATACTTATAATTACCGGATGAGGCACTGGATGCCACTGGCCCTACAGATTTAAGCAAGCATGCTACTATTGGATGAGTCAGTGGATACCACTTGCTCTATAGATCTAAGATCTAAGGGTAGAGTCGAGAGTGGGGGTGGGGTCGGTGTGAGTGAATTACGCAGCTTCTCATTGGGTAGTTCAGCAGAGGAGTTTGGAAAAAGAAATGTTAGCGAGTTGGCCATTTAATTCTGTGGCATTACTCGTTGCTATGCCAACCAGATATTCTCAGTTCAGAAACTCATTTCCTTCTCCCTCTCTTTTGTAACAATGGTTTTGGCACATTTGTGGCTTGTGCTAAAAGAATTCACCAAAACTTGGACTAAAACATTAACTCCTTTTAGGGTTTTGAAAATAAGGAGGCAACCATTTATGAAGCAAACAGTTAATTTAACAGGAGTATTAATACGAAGTTGCATTAAATATGAACTGTTTATTTTGAATGATGTACGAATTATATATACACACATAATAAAACTCTTGATTTTATGTTATTATTCAAATAAAACATCTAACAATTCAAATATTTTATTTCAACACATACCTTTCACATTTCGCTTTCGGGTGACTTTTATAAGTAAGGGCACCTACATTTCAAGATGGCTACACAGTTAACTGGCTTCATTGGTGCTGTTCCCGCAGCACAGCTCTGATCACAGGTCCTAAAATTGTTGTCTATCTTTTCTCCTTGGTCGGGTTGCTACGCTGGCTGGGGATGTCCCACAAAGATGGAACTCATTGTGGACCGCAACAAGTCTTGTAAGGTGAGGATGAGCTCTTTGGTTTCCATCGATGACCTTTGGTGGCGACAGGTGCAGTTACAGAATTAGGTGTTGGGTTTTGTCGGTTTGTGGTTTGCCGCTGTTTGATTCTTGACAGGATGCTTCTGGTGACTTGGACTTGAGCACTGGACTTTTCTATGGGCCACCACCAAGATTGGACCTTTAGGATTCGTTCCTCAATGCGAAGTGTCAGGAAACCCATTAACAAGCACTTTTCTGCAGGTGGCGACACTGGACTTCCTCAGCTGTGGAAAAGTGGACAGATGTCAGGTCTGCAGTGACACTTGAAGATTCCTTCAGTTGTTTATAACTTTATAAGCTCTTGGCGTCGAGAAGCACTATGCCAGGGTAACCCCTGCTCTGCAATCTGGCTATCCAATGGCCACAGACAGCCTCCGGACCCCGGAACATGTTGGTGGACTTCTTGGGCTTAAGAAGTCAGGTCACTGTACTTCAGGACCTCTGCAGGATGGCAAGCACACAGGACTGACTTCAGGACACTTCAGATGAAGAAGAGCAGTTGCACGATGTCTGCTCATAGCTACGGGACGAGGTCGCCTGTCCAGGTCCTCTCTTGATCAGTTCTTGATCAGCACACCAGCCTTTGGATTTGGTGAAGAGTTGCAGCACCAAACTTCTTCCTTCAGCTGGATTCAGGATACGCCTCCAGGAAAGCTCCAAGCTTCTGACACAGAGGTAAGTGAGGGGTCTTCTGATTTACACACACCCCCCTACCCCCCCATTCACTCAGGCTGAGCTCAGCCAATCAAACACAAGTATATTCATGCAGATATCAATCAGGCTTAAAGGCATGGAGGCCATTCTCCAAAAACCATACACCCAATAAAGTGGCTGTGTATTGGGGACACCTCTCAGCCTTTCAGAGCACACACGGCATTCATTCAGTGTTAGACAGGGGTGGCTCAGGCAGGACCACAGGCATTGTGACACTCAACCAAAAATCAAACACCCACAACAGTGGGTGAGCGGACTTCTCTCTCTATTCAGTCAGCTCCCACGCCTATGGTGTACCAAAACAAGCCTTCTGAGGAAGGCTTCTGTCAATTAAACAGTAGGTAGCTCCAGAGCCGTATGTGTCCCTTCCACCCAGCATACAATCAGGGGAAGGGGAAGGGGACAGAGCCAGCGTTTCTCTCGACTTTGAGAAACAAGGAGGAAATGCAAAAGCAGTAGCCATCTTACCTTTCTTCAGGAATCCCTTGATTCCCATGGCATGGCCTGGGTGTTCCCAAATGGGAGAGACCCAGAGTCCCTACAAAATCAGTATGTAGCTGCCACCAGCCCATACCCTGCTCTGTGGGGCAGCATACAGGTGCCCAAAAACACACACTAGGGGTTCCAAGGGGAACCCCTACCCATGGGTGCCATAGGGGTATCCCATCGGTATTGTTCACCAACAATGAAAAGCTGCACTGCCAGGGGTCCAAAACTGCACATACATAAAACACTGACTGTGGGAGTAATGGGATAAGGACGAGGAGGCCCTGTCCCTCCAAAGCATTTCCAGCATCACAGAAATGAATGAAGCAGGCCTGATCATGATATGCCTTGCAAATCTGGAGATTATACCCCTTTTCTCTTTACACATACAGGACATTCTCTGTGGGAGTTTCTGTTAAAAGTAGGGGTGTACCGAAATTTGGCTTTGAGAAAGTATTTAGCTGAATTCCGGCTGAAAAAGAAACATACGCGGCTTTGTCGGAATACTTAATTATTTAATAACTGAAAGCCGAATAGTTTCCTCTTCAAGAGTAGGCGTCATTACAAGTTTGGTGGTATCTCAGCGGTAAATCCACCAAGATCCCACCAAACTGTATTACTGTTACCGCCACTTGGTCTAGTGGCATTACTGCCGGATTACAAGTGGTGGTAGGTGTTAGTCCCACTTAGTTGAGTGCATAGGACTCCATGGGGGACTTAAGCAGTATTACCGCCAGTGGAAATTCCACCAGCAGTAATACAATCAAATCGGCCGATTTCGGGCAGCTACGGTGGCAGAATTACCTCCAGCTTCTTGCTGGAGGTTTTCCTCCGCCTTACCCCCAAACTCATAGTTGGACGGTGCAGTAATGCAGTGGTTACAGTGTTACCTTACCGCTGCGTTTTTACTGCACCGCTAAACTTATAAAGAGGCACATTCAGTGTTTCTTTCACTGTGTGCCCGGGAAGCATTCTGACATATGATGTCTCTGTACTTCATGTGTGTGACAACGCCTTTTATCTGGTAGATTGTGGGGGGAGAACACTGGGGCAGAACTCTCAATATTGTAAATGTGCAAGTTGAGGTCTTAGTATAAGGTGAATTTTGCAATTGAAAACCAATGATTTGGGGCAATAGATTGCAGCAGGGATATGGTATTTCCTTCAGGGTCTAATTATATGTGAGTAATCTGCAGGTTTTAATCCCACCAATTACCAATCCAAATTTGATAGTTAAGGGGATCACTATGTTGCTGTAGAGATCCTTCAAGTTCCAATCCCAGTAAAATAGCTCAGCAGGAAATGTGTATTCAGCCAGCAGGCCAAAGGTTCGAAAGCAAGAAGTATAGCTCAGTGGGAAACGTGCCTGTTGCAGAGATAAGTATGTTACTCAGGGCATTTTCTATCTCATGGTTTGAGAGTTTTACTAAGAAAACATGTCAGAGAGACGTGCAAGCGTAGAGTATGTGTATGCAACCTCTGATGTTAGGTCGATGGTGGTTTTTTTAAACCTATAACTTTTCTTTGCATTTAATAAACTTGTAAGTATTTCCACTTCAAGTTTCTGGCTCATCTCTTTAATGAACGGAACCCTTTGGCTTTTGTCCACGGCTTGGAGTGCAGGTTAAACTGTCAATTTTCATGGCGGTTTTCCTCTCTTTTATGCTTGTCATATATATGTGCCAGTGATTTTGATAAACACGTTGATCCGCATTTATTGAAAGTACGTCATAAACATCTGTTTTCAGTATAGAATAGATTCGGAAGAATCTTAGGACTCATTTTTTTATTGTTGCACTGAAATTCCCCGGTCAATATTAGACCTCAGGAACGGCGCGGAACGTGATTCATGATTCCAACTGTTACGAAACTAATTGAGACAAAATACTAACCTTCCTGATTCTCGTTGTACCCGTGTGATTTCCTGCCTTTTGGTCCTCTTTCCTAAAAAAAAAAAAACATGTCACAGAGACGTGCAAGCGTACAGTATGTGTATGTGAGATCTGAATCTATGGGCCCGGCAACAAGAAGTTCAAAGTTACAAGGGGCCCAGATGTACAATGATATCCTATCCGTGCCCCTTGTATTTACCCCAGTAAAAAATACAATGCGTATGGCCTTAAACATGCCTCTTCCTCCTCTCCCCCTGATCCCAGCGACTCATTTCTATTGGATTCGGAGGGGTTGACCCATTCTTCCATGCTCTCTAATATGGGTCCCCTACACCATGGAAATGAGGAGGCCTCAAGCTCTTGCCTGTTTTCTACTCAAACACGAAGTAATTCCCTTCCCACAACAGAAGTATCCTTTTTGGATGCCCCGCCTGATTTTCTTCCGGTGGATCCTTTACTTCTAGCACTATCGCAACACTTAGAAGAAGTCCCTAGCCAGGTAGACCAACAAGTTTGCTCCGCAGAACATCTGGAGAGTAGTGATATGTCTAAAGTGATGACGCTGGTATTGGAGGAGTTCAAAAAACACTCCACTTGTTTTATGGAAATTAGGATCCTTACAGAGCATCTAATAACGTTGGCTAAATCAGCCCAAAATAGTCTGGACACTATTCCATGAGACCGAGTGATATAGCTAGGTCAAAGTGTGTTGGTGGGAACTGTGGGAGCAGGTTGGGTTGCATCTTTGCCATCCCCAGACCCTAGTAAACTTCCAACTGTTCCCATATCCCAAACAGCAAAGCCAATAGCAACTGGGAAAAAAAGGAACATAAAAAATAAGAAAAAAAACTTGAATTCCTCCTCAATCAATTTTCATAAAAAACCCTCAAAAGAAACTTGCCGTAACTTTATTAGGGAAGAAAGAGATCAATGTCAGAATCTGGGGCATGATTCGGCTGGTGACTTTATGATTGACACCGGGGTGGGGTGGGTTCTCTAGCTGTAAATACTCTTTCGCAAGAGATGTCCCATAAAAAGGAAAATAAAAATAAAAACCCTGAAAATAAAGGAAAGCTGAACCCCGGGAGTCATCCTTTTAATGCTCATGCCATTCTGGGAAAGGTCACCAACGTAGGGGGGGACTGGGTAGTTTATGAACTTTTTTCCAAAATGTAAAGTTGCAAATCAAGCCACATCCCCGATTTATATCTCTTCCCAGTCACCCAAAATTCCAAACGAAGGCCCCTCCGTTGGATGTTCACCATATTACTCCACCCCAAAAGATTGCAAATGTGGAAAATCCTGCACAAAGGGAGGCCTTAGCACAACCAGTTCCTCCACCTCTGGATATGCCTTCAGACTCTCTATGAGACACCCCTGCGGTGGTCGACTCAACAACTAGTGACGAGCAGTTGATGAAATTACATTTAGAATCCATCAATTCTGAGACCCAAGTAACTATTGAAACTCCTTTGGAAATTCTTATTCGCGCAACAGTGGAGCGAATTCTTATTTCAGGCAAAACAGCATCAGAAAAGATGAAAGATACTATTCCTATAATAAATGATAAAATAGAGATGTCCCAAGACTGCAAAATTGTATACTAACTAGAGAATCTCCTTCACTGAATGAAATACATCATAGTACTCCTAAATGTTATTTGGAGACTGAATTAAAACACATTCAATGGAGAAAGCCTTGTCATTTGGACTTTCCGAGCATTTTATTATATCCCCTATTCGATTGTGGCAGACAACCCTCAATGAATAGAGAAAGATCCTTATCACTATTCAATGCCATTGCAGCCTTGGGAAATCTCTCATCTGCAGACATCAAGAGGCTAGATTGTATCCATCCTATGTGTTTTGATCATGTGCGGGTGGTATTTCATTCACAATTAGTTTTAGAAAAGGTCCTGGCAGAACTTGACTAGTTTAACTGTAGGGGTTTTGATATTTTGATTTATGGCAATGGCTTGCCGTGCTAAAATGAGAATATATAAAGAGAACCCCACGAGTCTTGGGCTGTTCCAGAGCCCAAATTAATGAATGAAATAGCTTCAAAAACTGACCAGGAATCGAGTTGGAGGTGATTGGACCTCTCATTGCAAGATTCAATATCACAATTGCAATCTTTAAAACATAAACTTTAACCCTAAAGATAGTATATCAATACTTTGCTGGAATTCACGAGGTCACTCATCTAGCATCCTCGCTCAAATTATGTCATAAATTGATGGGCAAAAACTTAATATGCATACAAGAAACCTGGATGACGACCCCTAGACACCTCAATGGCTTTGACTGTTGCCATCTTTTAGCTACCAAGCGTTCTAGGGGCCGGCCATCAGGAGGGATTCTTACAGCAATTAAGTTGTGAGTAGGATTACATTTTATGGAAACTTTTTCCTTTCCTCCTTTGGGAGCCTTAATAAAATTTGATGTCAGGAGCTCTTTTACATTTCGACAATTCTTGAATGTTTATTGGTCTCCGGCCATAACTACCCACACTTGATTGCAAAGATGGAAACAGCAATTGAGAATGATATGTCAAAATGTAAGGGTCTCCAAGTCTTGGTACTTAGGGACCTTAATACAAATGTGAAGAATGATTTGTTGTGGATGGATGGATGCAGTGCAGGAATATTCATCTCAAACTATGAATGGATTACTGGGGGATTCAAATTTGGAATTTCAGGCTGATTCCTGTAAGAAATACGATTCTATATACTGGAATATTTTTTTTTAACTCTTGGGGCCTACGCTAATTGAATTCTACTCTAAGTACTCAGTTGGACCCGAATACGTGGTCAGTAGGAAAAAAGCTTCTGTCATTGATTATATCTACACCTCAGATCATATTTTTAATTCAGTCGAATCTTTTTTCTATTACTCCCACCCCATTTAGCGATCACAGAATGTTGGAGGCTGACATTATTGTTCTGAGAACAGCGCCTGCACATCAATTTATGACCTAAGATCTGTACATAAATCAGGCAAAAAATCGTGTAACCCGGCATATTGGGAATGTGCAGGCTTGTAGTAACCATTTTGGATCATGCTACTACCACTTTGGAAGAAAGGTATGTAAGATGTACACATATAAAATTAATTTCATGTGTACAGTTCTTGATAGAAAATTCTAACAAACCATCAACCAAACAACCTTAAAAAAAAAAAATCCAAGCTCATGAATACGGTAATCTAGTACGTATGGTTAAAAAGCAGTTACAGAGACATTTAAGGAAACTCAGAGCATTGGCTATTCCTGTAAAATCTAAAAGTGAAGGAGCAAAGAAATTAAAACAGCTCTTCAAAAACTGGCTAAGAAGTCACAAATTCTTAATGTTTCAAGCAGATAATGAAAAAATGCTGCTAGCCATGAAGGATGGTTCCTCTCGCCAATTCTGGAGATTTATAAACTCTAACGATTCACCAATAAGGGAATCACAACTTAATCCAATTACAGAACAAGCATGGGCAGGGCATTTCAACTCCTTGTATTCATCTAGAGATCCATTGTTTCAAATGACAGATATTATTTCAAAAACCCCCTGGAAGTGTAACTTGTCAAGCTTCCCTCACGCTTCATGGCAGCCCGGGCTTTACCCTATAAACACCGTAATCCAGGCGTCCCTGTGTATAGTAAACAAAGAATTCCACGTTCTCAGCCCGGCGCCTGGAAGTTGGCATGGCAACGCTGGCAGCCTGTTTTCCGTCACGTGACACGTTCGACTCGAGCGTGGTTGCCGGTTCATGTGACTTAAGCACCTCCCATTGTTGTTTCGGTGCTTCTGAATTTCGTTGCGAACAGTTAGCGCTATTCTGCCTCGGTCCCTTGAAATTCCTTGCTTCCTGTTTTCCTGTTTTTGCTCCTGTTCCTACCCGTCCTTATCCTGCCCTCCTACCTTCCCTGCCTCTTATCCAGCTTGCTCACGGAGTGTCTCCGGACACGTTTTGCCTTCTCTGCTGCCCGCCTCCTGCCGACTACGGAACTCCAAACGGACTACTTTTGGACACGTTTTGCCTTCTCTGCTGCCCGCCTCCTGCCGACTACGAAACACATACGGATTGCCTTTGAACTTCCTGTTAGGATTCACAAAACCAATCAGTGACTTTTGGGTTTTCGGCACACGGACTAGAGACTTACAAATTGGTGTGCCATAAGTCTAGAGGCGTCCTCGTGCCGTAGGGAATAGCCAGTTGGGGTTTTCAGCATAACTGGAATTACTTGGACATTTCTTTCCTGCACATCTTTTCTCTACACCATCCAGACAGGAAACTATTGCACAGACGTCAACCTACCTGGTTATTTCCGCATCTTGTGTGTATCAGGTCAGTGGTTACTTGAATTACTGTGTGGTTACGCTTGTTTACCAATCAGTCTTGTTGTCTTGTGATGGTAACCGTCTGTTGATAAATTTATTATTTGTAACAGCGGAACCGCAGTATCCCGTGTTCCAGGCCTGCGCCTCCTGTGTCTCGTCTTGCATCCTGTCTTTCATATAGTGAATCCCTCAGCTTGTCTATTTGCTTTGTCAAGTTAGAGGGGTACATTACAGGGAAGACCTCCTCGGCTACACGACGGGGCTAGTCTCGGCTGGACATAACATATTCAGAAGCCTTATATACCATGGATGCAAACGAGACCTTGGCCACTATTTTGCAATTAGTGGCAGAGTTACGTAACGATATGACTGCAGCTCATACGGCTACGCAACGGCGCATAGACGACCTACAGGTCGGGCTCCAGGCGCCCATTGGCGCTGATGCATCACCACAGGCCATGGCTTCTGGGTCAGGGGTACTCCCACCTCGTCAAGACTCCGGTCCGGTGTATATGACCGCTCAGTTTCCTTTGGCACCACCAGAGAGATTCAATGGTGACCCAAAAACGTACAGAACTTTCTTGAATCAATGTAGACTTCATTTTTTGTGTCGTCCGGCTTCTTTCCCTGACTCCACTACAAAGGCTGCCTTTCTATTGTCCCATTTGGGGGGAACTGCCGCGGCTTGGGCTAATCCACTACTAGAAGAAGGCAGTCACCTCCTCTACGATTGTGATGCCCTAATTGAGGTGATGAGCCGTGTTTTTGACACCCGGTATGCCACGCAAGCTACAGATTTAGAGTTGCTTGGGCTTCAACAGGGCGACACGCCTCTCCTTTCCTATCTTGCAAGGTTTAACCAATTAGTAGCTGAAACAGGATGGCCTGAAGACAAAAAGGCATCCCTGTTCTACAAAGGGTTGTCTGATCCATTGAAGGACACCCTTGCTACCGTGCCGATCATACCCACTGCTTTTCCTGAGCTTTTGGATCTTGTTCTACAGATAGATTCAAGGCGCGCAGAGAGGAAAGGGGAAAAACGGCCACTTCCTTTAACACCAACCGGTCTTCCGGCCGCTGCCCCAAGTACCTCAGAGCCCATGCAAATAGGTGCCATACGAGGTCCTTTGTCAGCAGAAACAAGAGAACATAGAAGGAAAAATGGCTTGTGTTTCTATTGTGGGGGATCAGACCATCTATTACGTGCCTGTCCCAAGAAACCTGTCAAGAAACAGGGAAACTCCAAAGCCCGGCAATAGAGGGAGTCGTATTGCCGGGTACTCCGAAAAGCGACTCCATTTGTTTAACTCCCTGTTGTTTGACTGTCACTCTTGTCTTTTCTGGGAAGGAAAAATCAGGTGTTTCGGTCGTTCTTGATTCAGGTGCCACGGACAACTACATCGATAGTGCCTATGCTCATGATTTAGGGATCCCATCTGTCACGAAACCATGCCCTGAATTGATTAAAGCCGTTGATGGTACCATGTTAGTGTCTGGCCCTGTTACGGATTCCACTGTGGAGGTAACCATGGCAACAATATGCGGCCACCAGGAAAACATACAGTTTGAACTAATCACTGCCCCACAATACCGTATTATACTTGGCCTTCCCTGGTTGCGGTTACACAATCCTACTATCGATTGGCTCACAGGGGAGGTAAGCTTCCCATCTGTGTGTTGTGAAGCGAAATGTTTCAGTACTAACCAGGAGTCCTCTAGTCCTAGTCACGCTCTTCTGGACTCTGCTTCCACGATTGGGGCAGTGGTCAGCAATGTACTTCCTAAAGAATATCAAGCATTGAGAGGCGTCTTTGATGCTGGTGGGGCTGAGGTCCTGCCACCCCATCGGCCCTATGATTGCCCAATCAAATTGGTTCCAGGGGCCAAGATACCCTCTGGGCGTGTCTATTCATTGACCCAAAAGGAAGACATCATTCTAAAGGAGTACATCGACAAATCCTTGACCTCCGGTTTCATTTGTCCTTCCCGGTCCCCGCGGCAGCTCCTTTGTTTTTTGTACTTAAGAAGGAAGGAGATCTCCGCCCCTGTATCGATTACCGTGCGTTAAATGCCGTTACGATCAGGAATCAGTATCCACTCCCTCTTATTTCTGTACTGTTGGACCAGTTAGGATCCTCAGTGATCTTCACAAAGTTGGATTTGCGAGGGGCTTATAACCTGGTGCGCATACGCAAGGGAGACGAATGGAAAACCGCATTCAAAACCAAATACAGCCTTTTTTAGTACTGCGTTATGCCGTTTGGACTCTGCAACGCACCGGCTACATTTCAGTATTTCATCAACGATGTGTTCCACGATATGCTAGACCAGTATGTGGTAGGATACTTGGATGACATCCTCATCTATTCTCCCTTGTATGAGACTCATGTATCCCATGTTACCAATGTATTGCAACGTTTATTGGACAATCAATTATATGCCAAACTGGAAAAATGTTTGTTCCATGTCCAAGAGGTAGAGTTTCTTGGTTATAACATCACGAGTCGGGGAGTCCAAATGAGCCAGTCCAAAGTGACTGCCATTCTTCAATGGCCGATTCCCAACGGTCTTAAGGCCCTGCAATCTTTTCTGGGTTTCGCCAATTTTTACAGGCGGTTTATCCAGGATTTCTCTCTCATTGTTTCCCCCCTCACTGCTCTAACCAGTCCCAAAGGAACACTTCGGTGGAACCACCAGGCTCAGCAAGCCTTTGATACTCTCAAAACCGCATTTACCACTGCTCCTGTGCTCCAACACCCTAATCCCGCTTTACCATATATTGTGGAGGCAGACGCTTCGGATGTGGCTCTAGGAGCCATTCTCTCACAACAATGTCCGGACGCCAGTGGTTTGCATCCTGTTGCTTACCATTCAAGAAAACTCACTTCATATGAAAAGAATTATACCATCACCGAGAAGGAATTACTGGCGGTCCGCGACGCCTTCTTGGTATGGCGACATCATCTTTTAGGTACCTCTGATCCGGTTCAAGTATATACTGATCATAGGAACCTATTGGCACTCCAATCAGTGAAGTGCACTACGGCTCGGCATGCCCGCTGGCATGAGTTCTTCTCGATGTTTAACTTCAATATAACTTACCGTCCTGGTTCACTGCATTCCAAAGCGGATGCCTTGTCTCGTATATACGGAGGCCCTGGCACAACCCACCATAAAGGGGAATTAGTGTTACCCCATCAGGTGGTTTGCGGCTGTACTCTAGGTGCGTCTCTCAAGGATCAGGTACAAGATTGGCTAAAAACCGACCCTTCTGAGGTGGCTCAACATGGCCTAAAGGTATACCATTCACTCCCCTACAGACAGGGTAAAATATACCTGCCAAATCGTGACACTAGGCTTACCGCAATGAAATGGTGTTATGACTCAGCAGCAGCCGCACACCCAGGTATCAGAAAAACGATGGATCTCCTGAAACGCTGGTGCTGGTGGCCTTCAATGGAGAAGGACGTTACTGAGTAACTTTCCACTTGTGCAGTATGTGCACAGTGCAAGGCATCCCATGGCAAACCCGTTGGATTACTGCACCCTCTGCCTGTTCCGGATCAACCTTGGACGATGATATCTATGGATTTCGTCGTCGAACTGCCTATGGTGGACGGTTACGACACCATATGGGTAGTAATAGATTACTTTACCAAGTTGGCCTTATTCGTTCCCTGTCGGGGTATCCCTTCGGCTCCCAAATTAGCAGACCTATTCTTGGGGACTGTTTTTAGGTCTTTTGGGCTGCCTTCTATCATAGTCACGGATCGGGGGCCGCAATTCACCTCACGCTTTTGGAGGGCATTGACTACTGCCTTGGGTGTCAACGCGAGGTGTTCTAGCGCTTATCACCCCCAAACTGACGGTCAGACCGAACGTCTAAATTCGACCATGGAACAGTACTTACGTTGCCTCACCTTGCAACTCCAGGGCACTTGGGTGTCGGTGTTGGCACTGGCAGAGTTTGCCTACAACAATTCTCTGCACACCGCAACAGGGGTCTCCCCTTTTTTCGCCTTGTATGGGAGGCACCCTCGTTCCTTGCCCTTGAGTCCTGAGCTTCCCCTACATGCTCCTGCCGCTCTTGCCTGCGTTAAGGATTTGTCTGCACTACACTTCTCAATAAGGGAACATCTGCTGAAGGCTCAGGAGCGAACCAAGGCAGGTGCCGATCGTCACCGTTTACCAGCCCCAATATACCACTCAGGCATGATGGTATGGTTGTCTACTCACAACCTCCGATTACCGGGTCGCAAATCACTTATTCCGCGTTTTGTGGGCCCCTACAGGATCACGGAGGTCGTCAACCCCGTGGCGGTTCGTCTTGCACTCCCCTCTTCATGGAAGACCCATCCTGTATTCCATGTTTCCTTGGTAAAACCCTGTCACCCTGCGACCCGACTGTCGTCGCGTCCCCCTCCTGTACAGGTGCAGGGCTCTGATGAATATGAGGTGGCTGGTATCTTGGACACTAAAGTTCGGAGGGGCAAATGCCTTTATCTCGTGGATTGGAAAGGCTATGGTCCCGAGGAGCGTACGTGGGAACCCTTTGATCACATTCATGCCCCGGTTCTTCTGTTACAGTTTTGGTCCTCCCGGAGGGGGAAGCCATCTTTGGGGGAGGAATCTGTCAAGCTTCCCTCACGCTTCATGGCAGCCCGGGCTTTACCCTATAAACACCGTAATCCAGGCGTCCCTGTGTATAGTAAACAAAGAATTCCACGTTCTCAGCCAGGCGCCTGGAAGTTGGCATGGCAACGCTGGCAGCCTGTTTTCCGTCACGTGACACGTTCGACTCGAGCGTGGTTGCCGGTTCATGTGACTTAAGCACCTCCCATTGTTGTTTCGGTGCTTCTGAATTTCGTTGCGAACAGTTAGCGCTATTCTGCCTCGGTCCCTTGAAATTCCTTGCTTCCTGTTTTCCCGTTTTTGTTCCTTTTCCTACCCGTCCTTATCCTGCCCTCCTACCTTCCCTGCCTCTTATCCAGCTTGCTCACGGAGTGTCTCCGGACATGTTTTGCCTTCTCTGCTGCCTGCCTCCTGCCGACTACGGAACTCCAAACGGACTGCTTTTGGACACGTTTTGCCTTCTCTGCTGCCCGCCTCCTGCTGACTATGGAACTCCAAACGGACTACTTTTGGACACGTTTTGCCTTCTCTGCTGCCCGCCTCCTGCCGACTACGGAACTCCAAACGGACTACTTTTGGACACGTTTTGCCTTCTCTGCTGCCCGCCTCCTGCCGACTACGGAACACATACGGATTGCCTTTGAACTTCCTGTTAGGATTCACAAAACCAATCAGTGACTTTTGGGTTTTCGGCACACGGACTAGAGACTTACAAATTGGTGTGCCATAAGTCTAGAGGCGTCCTCGTGCCGTCGGGAATAGCCAGTTGGGGTTTTCAGCATAACTGGAATTACTTGGACATTTCTTTCCTGCACATCTTTTCTCTACACCATCCAGACAGGAAACTATTGCACAGACGTCAACCTACCTGGTTATTTCCGCATCTTGTGTGTATCAGGTCAGTGGTTACTTGAATTACTGTGTGTTTACGCTTGTTTACCAATCAGTCTTGTTGTCTTGTGATGGTAACCGTCTGTTGATAAATTTATTATTTGTAACAGCGAAACCGCAGTATCCCGTGTTCCAGGCCTGCGCCTCCTGTGTCTCGTCTTGCATCCTGTCTTTCATATAGTGAATCCCTCAGCTTGTCTATTTGCTTTGTCAAGTTAGAGGGGTACATTACAGGGAAGACCTCCTCGGCTACACGACGGGGCTAGTCTCGGCTGGACATAACATAACTTCTCAATAACACAGATACGCAAAAAATTAGCTAAGCAAGTTCATCAAGGGCCTCTGGCCCGAATGGCCTTGCTAATATAGTGTTAAAGGGTAATTCTGAAATTTGGGCAAAAGTATTGAGCCTGTTATTTGCAAATATAGCAATAACTAAGTGTATCCCAAATTCATGGAACATTTCTTACATAGTTCCGATATATAAAAATGGTGACAGAACCCTACCTCTTACCTAACTAATAAATAACTAAAGGATTTTTTGTATAGCGCAGTCACTCACCCAAAAGGTGTCAGGTCGCTTACAGAGACATATACAAAAAAGTAACACATAGGTTCCGATATGGAGCAAAGAGATAGACGTCATTTGTCATGGTGACTAGCAGAGTCCTGAAGAATAGCCAGTTATCCTACACTAGTATACGAAGGTTAGACATCAAAAAGAAATGTCTTAAGACATTTTCTAAACTGCTGCAGTGTGGTAGACTGTTTGAGATAAAGAGGGATCATGTCCCAACTTTTCGGGGGCCAGGCAGCAAAGCTTGCTCCACCTAGTTTCCTCAAAAAGGTACGTGGTTGTGCCCAAAGCGTAAGGCTGTTAGAACGTAACGTACGTATAGCCATATGGAGCCTATATTTTAAATATTCTGGGTCCTTGCCTCAGAGGCATTTAAAGACTATTATTAGCCCTTTGAATTTCAGCCGCTGCTCAATGGAGAGCCAATGTAGCTTTTTTTGATGTTCTGTGATGTGGGTTTGTCGACTTAGACCACATACAGCTCAGCCTGCTCCATTCTGTATGGTTTGGAGACTCCTGATATTCCCCTTAGAGGTACCTATCAGGAGACTATTGCAGTAGTCTAATTGGTATTTGACTATGGCTGCTGCAATAGATGCTCTGTTGACTTCTGACAGATACGGACCTATTTGCCATAGAAGATGAGTGAAGAAGCTGCATGATGACTTAAGATAAGATACATGTTTCTGAAATGTCAATTGGGTGTCAAAGTAAACTCCCAAGGTCTTTACATATTCAGATATGAGAATATTATTGCCCCCAATTACAAAGGCTTTATAGTCTGCATCCATGTTTTTTAGCCTGTGAGGTGTGCTGATGACCAGCTGCTCCGTGTTTTTGTCATTTAAGGCAAGAGAGTTGAGAGCCATCCATTTTTGAATAGCATCATAGATTTCATTTATGGTGGCCAGGTTGTCTTTATAGACCCCAAATAGTTTAATCACTATCTGGGTGTCGTCGGCATAGTTGGAAAATTGTATGCCCATGGACTTTAACAAGTCACATAGACATTTAATATAATCTCGTCCAATCGCATTATTAGATGCAGAGTCTAAAATCTTTGCTAGTCTAAATCTCCAACAAATTGAAGAATGGTCCACTGCAAATGAGATCATTTCCAATCTTCAATTTGGTTTCAGGAAAGGAGTAAGCACTGAGACGGGAGGATTTATAAACATTCTACTCCAAGAATCGGGTGGAAAAAAAATGCCCCCCGTCTAGCTTGCAACCATGGACCTATCTCTAGCGTTCGACCTGGTCGAGCGGTGTTGTGGACAAAATTGAATTTGTTGGGCATGCCTCCTGAGATCCTGTCAATATTAATTAATCTACATGAAGGTTCATAAATTCAAATTTGAATAAATAATGCAGGTCTTCTATCCTTCCCCATGAAGACCGGGAATTGACTAAGACAGGGATGCATGTTTGCCCCTGCCCTATACAATCTATAAATGTCTGATATTGGCCCATTCCTACAGGATGCCTCCTTTATTCAACCTATCGTGGAGGGCAGGAGGAATAGATGGTGCGCGTATGCAGATGATTTTTTACTGTTTGATAAAACACCACTTGGCCTTAAGCATTTATTATCTGCTTTTGCAAATTTTATAGATGTAAATGAACTGATAGTAAACGTCCAGAAATCTCATGAGATGAGATTTAGTTTGAGGAAGAAACCATGCCTAGATAGATGGTTCTTGGATAAGGCAAAATTGACAGTTAAACATTCCATGATATACCTTGGTTTTCCAGTTTTTGACAACTCAAACATTGCCCAAACACAAAATCATTTTTTCCTGAAAGCTAAGTTAAGCGTTATTCAAATGAAGATAGTAGATCGCAAGTACTGTGCTTTTTCTTGGTTACTCCTTGTACGGTTTTATAAACAAAAAGGTTTACCAAAAATCTGCTATGGCTTAGAAATATTTTATATCTTTGGTAATCTTGATCTGGGTAAATTAGAAGCCAGAATATGGAGAGAAATGGTGTTTTGTCTTCCAAAGTACATCCCTTGAGCTGCACTAAGATATGAATTTGGCTTGCAATCATTACAAAGTATGGTAGAATGGAAATGTCTCTCATTGTATCACCAGTTGAGACATGATGTTATGAAATCCTCCTTTCTTACTAAATTAGCTTTCATGTCTGGTCATCTGTTGGGAAATGTCACCTTTCATTTGAGTACTTTACTATGTAATCCAGAAGAAATTAAGAAATTACTTCAGGATGTGGTGTGGGCTAATACGATGCAGGATGTATCTAGGTCGACACTGTATTCTCATTTAGTATCCCATTTAAAATGCCTGGGTTTTCCTGAACCAAATTTGTCCCGTTTTCCTAATAGGAAATGGCGAAGTTAATTTATGAGATTTCATTGTAATGTATTGCAGACCGGGGAGATTATGGAAATTCGAGGAAAACCTCCTTCAGCCTCCACCCCCTGTAGACACTGTAAGGAAGTAGGTGTCCTGGAAACCCTGAGACACCTCTTGATTGATTGCTCAGTATTAACCCCTTCTAGATCATATTATTTTGGCAGATTTGTGTAGAATCTTGATAGAGTTGACCTAGATTCACTCTGGCATCGTATGTTATATGATAATAAAACAGCAATGCAATTAGCGATTGTGAGATTTCTAACTGTTGAATGCGGATTAATAAAATCCATAGAGCCATCTGTAATAACCACAACCTAACTGCATATGTCGCGCAAAATTCAGAAAGAACTCTATTAGGCTCTATTCTATAGATCTTCTTTATTGCAATGGTTAATGAATGAAATTGACTATTCTAATCTTTCGCATTATGTGGATACTGTATTTAGTTATTTCAAAGAGAATGTTTTTAATATTTGTTTTGAATTTCTGTTTGAAGATTAATTGGAATATTTTGAATTAGAAATGTATTAATTATCTTCAATGTATTTACTAATTTTCTCTATGCATTTTATACTATTTAAGTTTTTGTAAAGGTTTTTTTTCTGCAAAGCCATAAACAAATAAATAAAAAAAATTTAAAAAGTTAAAAAGTGGGATATTTGCACAATAAAAGGTAGTCAGTTGCCAGATTCCAATTAAAATGTTTTGGGCCAAATAGGTGTACACATGAAACAAATAGATAAAATACACATTCAAATCCCTATTGCACAATAGAAAAATGTCACTGTCCCACCCATGTAAAAGAAGAATAGGAGGGTGTGGGGGGGGGGGTCAATACTACCTACTTGTTTTTTTCTGGCCTCTTTCCTAGTATCTCAAAACTCCACACAAGCTAGCCCACCACAAAACACAGTGAAGCTATAGCTGTTAATAAAAATAAATGAATCCAATCACTCTTCTCCTCTTAGTACTACAGGTAGACAGCATTGCTTTAGCCTCACAAAGGTTTGCATTCAGTAGTACTAGAGCAGTCAGAAGGGTGCTAATTGATGTAATCACTCTTTGCCTGCTGGAGCCAAAATGCAAGCGACAGACATGCCCAAAAGGAACATTTGACAGTGTATGTGGATAAATCCAAGTTTCGCCCTCTCACGTTGACTGGACAGATGCATTGCAACTTTGGGCCAGTCCTTGTTTTGCCGCCCTCCTCTACATAACAAACAACACCTATGCATGAGTGAAAAGGCAACCTGCTCTGCTATTGAATGTGTTATTTTCAAGTTTTAAACAAACATGCTCTGTAGAGAACAAAAAGAGAAATAAAATATAAAATAAAAAATGACTAAACATACTTAAAAGAGTGATTTCATTTTTTATAAAGTCTGTTTGTGTGTGACATTGTATTCTAAAAGGCAACTGTTTACCACTATATTTGGCTCTGGGTGAATGCTTGCCCAATTATTTAGTATTTGGCTGAATAGATACTATTTGCTTCACCCCTAGTTAAATGTGCACTTTGGAAACCCCCCCCCCAGAAGTTTGTATGCGCTGTACCATTCGGTACTAAACTTGGCAAAGGAATTTCATGTGTCTGAACCAATTTTTCTGCAAAAGTTTGTTTCAGATTCATGCCACTTCAATTTTTCAAAGAGTTTGTCTTACTTACTATAAAGGTGAGCTCCAAAAACATTGAGAATGGCAACGTTAAGGTCCAAACACTCAGGGCCCTATTCTTAACTTGGTGCAGTGAACGTGCTAAAGAGCACGATTCACTGTGCCAAATCAGGAAGCCCAGGCTCCACCACTTTTCAAAAGTGGGCCTGGGTTTCCTCGTAGTGAACAACAGTGCACCTTCAGCATGCACCTGTTATTTGCATGACGGGCGCAATCCTGAAATCTCAGCAGGATTTTTGTAAAATAACAACATATTTGTTATTTTACAAAAATGATGCCGAGAACACAGGTGTGTATATGAAGACTTTCCTATACACCAAAGTAAGAAGCTTCAACGTTGCAGACTACAACGTTGAAGCTGCTTGCTTTGGTGTAAATGAAAGTATTTATATACACTCGTGTGTTGTATATTAACACTTTCATATACACCAAAGTAAGCAGCTTGAACGTTGCAGAATGAAAATGTTCATATACACCAAACAAGGCTTCTTGTGGCACTCCTGCAGAATAACGGCACCAAAATGGTACCATATATGTGTGTGACTTTCGCACATATAAAACTGGAGTGCCACAAGAATACCATTCTAAAGGTACCAAATATGACCGTTGTTAGGTTGGTTTCCAACCCATCCTAGCAACCGCCACATGTATTCCGAAAGTGGCACATCATACCGACTTCGGAAGAATACTCCACCTTCAGAATAGGTCTTAAGTACCGAAAAGGTTGTTAAAACTTTTAACAACCTTTTCGGTACGGGCCCTCAGTGTAAAGGTAACAGAATATAAAGTCAATTAAGGGTGGCACCCCCAACCCTAAGGTACGACACTCAGTCCAAATTAAGTATTTCTCTAATACAAAGTCCATCACACTGGACATGAAACCTTAACTCCCACTACACATCTAGTCAGGCATCGTGAAATGTACTTGCCCTAGTGATGGGCGATGCTACTTAAATCAGATTCAAGCATATTTAATCAATAGGGGGTTAATTTGATTCAAAGGATTAAAAACAACTGGATCTGAAGTGAATAGGGAAAATGGGAGAGTCCCTTACCTCCATTCTCATCCAAACCATGGCCTAGGACGTCACGGCCCAAGCACCCCCCGCGAGAGGAATTCGACCCGCTGACCTCCACACCGGATGGCAAGATCCAAAGTGGCCATGTCCCACATGGCCAGGGAGCCTGCCCGTTAATGAAACCACGTGCGGGAACCTCAGATGGAACTGACGTCAAATTTATGGACCAACTCGATTAGAACAGTAACCACAAATGCCATCATCGTTAGAGATGCCATGACGACATAGCCAACAGAAAAGAACACACGTGCCACACTGCACATCGGTCACTCACACACCAACCTGCACGAAGAACATACTCAGTGCTATGACACAGAGGACCTTATACAGCCACAGACATGCATCGTTGTTATTTTCCACATAGGTCACCTACAGCACCGCAGAAACGCAAGATGCCTGAAGAGCTCGTGTATATGCTTGCAGATGCTTTTTCGCCACTAACGCCATCAAGACGTCACCCTACATATCTACTAATGCATATGACACTCTGTCGCCCCTCGCGACCCCCATATTATGAACCATGTACCACCCAGAAACTAGGCCCAGGTAGGCAGCAAAGCAAAAGTCCCCAGGCAGAAGCCTCTCAGATGAAAACTGCAAAATGCCGATAACGCAGAACAAGCCCCAACGAGAGCCCACAGCCAAAGCTGTGATGTTGCAATCTACATGCCAAGCTCCCCGCGCCAAGGTTACACTTGCCACTGCTAAACGCTTGTAAGAAACGAAATACAAATCAAATGCTCATAATTCTGCTCCAGCCATGGTCTCGCCACACGTGACCAAGCCGACCTGACACAATGCCAAGCCTACGGGACAGAAGAGCGCTGGGATCTCACGTCTGGGACACAGTCTGCAACAATAAAGGGACAAATTGGATACCTACAGCGATGGGAAAGACATGCACACCAGCCACTTGTCAGACCTGTCCATTGTCCGTCACTGACACATAGTCACCCATTGTTGCCAGCACCAGGTAAACCGTGAGCTGGGAACAACGATGGTCCCAGGCTTGGGGGCTCGCGGATGAACCAATCAGAATACGAGGGGCGCATCATGATGCCAATATAGTCTAGCCAATCACCAAGTGTTCCCTCATAACAAATTTGTTGTAGCAATTGTTAGGTATGGCCCAAGCGTACCACCTGACCCTTCCTCACCCAATAACACTCTTTCCTATAGGTAACTATACTAACCCTACCACTTGGGGAGCCAACCCGAAGTGGCGCTAGGTTTTGAGGATAGTTTTCCCAGGTGACGCATGCAGCGTGTCATACAACGGTAAAAAGGGCCTGCGAGCCCACTAATGATGAGAGCCTCCCGGATGCATATGGTTCTGAGAGTTCACCCCTGCCTGTTTCTGTAATAAACAGCAGTATCTACCTTGCTCTTGTGTGTGCCTCATACTCCTTTTGGGATGCAGGAGGAGTTGGGGCCTCTCCAGCCCCAGAGGTCCGCGGACGGCTCTGCCAGCCCCCGGGAAATCACCCCGACAAGTTGGAGGCACTGCTGAGATCTGTTTGAGATCTGCTTAAATTAAGGGTGACCACGACAAGACCTCTTGCGTCAAGGTGGCCCAGCAGCGCGGCCCCCTCTGCCATTGCCCCCTTTTGAGGACTACAGGACCATCGCAGAACTTTGAGACGACCGGACAGCGCAATCCGGAGATTGGCAGTCGGGAGCTGACTTGAGAAGTATCCCGCCCACGGTTGGCGAGTGTCCAGACACGGTCCAGACGAGGGGAGGCGGTGTAAGTGATTTCAACCAGGCACTCCAGCTAAGTCAATGCCTAGCGTGTGATGCACAGCTGGAACCCTTAATTATATATTTGTGTCTATAAATTCTTTTATTTCTGAATGATGTACCCTTATATCACACTCCTTTCTTTGAATCCCCCCGGTCTCACTGAACCAAGAAGCAGGTTGTTTTGCAAAGTTAAAAGATTTATTTTATGTATTTGAACAATATATATATATCACACTATTTAATATTTATACAATAATCACCAATGGGTGATGTTACAATCAACAATCTCTTTAATAAGAAGGAGTATGGATAAGAAAAATCATGCAGCACAGAATAAAACTTTGTGTGGGTTCAGTCAAATGCAATGTCACTCTTTCCCCCTGCATACTAGTCAATTCCCCCCAATATGCAATATAGAGATGGAAGGAGAGAACACAGGTCTCAGGAAATACACACTCAACCAATACAGTTTCAATCCCAATTCCCCCCTGCAAGCATAGAGAGAAACAGGAATGATTTCAAACAGGTCAAATGCTTTTGAATGGGGTTTTGAATAAATGGGGAAAAACACTGAAAAATTGCTTTAATTCTCGAAATTGGGTTCAAAACTAGTGGGAGCCGCTTTGTATCGTTTCAGGTAAACACTAGCAATGATGATTGAATAACTAGCAGATTGAAAACTGAAATCTGAGGTCATTTGCAAAGAATAGCTGTTTTACACATGATGAAATTGAGCCAAACGCAAATTTGCAGCAAACTTTTCAGCGTGCGAGAAACGCGATTACAGCAAAACTATAAGGAGTTGGAATGCGGTTTTAGATTCATTTGAAAGCTGAGAATGTTAGCTTCAATTTGACACTTAAATCGTTTCTAGCATGCACGGTTCAGAAGTTATGAAGTTTTTAGTAGAGGTTATTTTTTTTCAGAAAGAATCAAGATTTTCAAATGAAAGATGTGCTTTTGAAATACAAACAGGATTTCCTTTACACTAAGGAGGCTATGAAGATACAAGACACCCAACAGGACAGCTACCAGAACAGCGACGCCTCTGTTCTGACTTTTGCCCGCCGAGACACTTGTCTTTCTTCAGCAAATATATTAGCGCAAAGATTATATTATCACTACAATTATCAAAGGACTATATGGATGAGGGAAAGATTCAGGAAAACAAAAGTGATTCTACAATGCAGTTCTGGATATGATAGAAGAGTTTGGATAGGATTGCTTAAGGATAAGATACTGGCTATGGACAATTCTATGCTATAGATACTCAGAACTATGGTTTGGAATAGGCCCGTCAGGATCTGGTCAAAGGGTTCTGGACTAGAATTCTGCTAGCCCACCAGACAGGATTCAGGGCACCGGATTCTGCACTCAGCATGGCACTCTGGACACTGCATGGCCTCAGGACTGGATCTGACAGGTTGGTTCTGGGTTACAGCTATCTGGTTACCGCTCTGCTCTACTGGTTTGGATCTCTGGGTTCTAGTAAGAGTTCTTGGCAAGAAAGCAGAAACAACACACCCAGCTGTTCTTTTTGTGGTGTTTTTGTGGGGTTCCCCTTGGAAGTCTGGGGTTAAAATCAGGTTTCAAGATTTTAAAGACCAAGCTGAGAAGGGTTCGGCTTTGGAATTGGGCCTTCTCTGCTTTCAATGTTCTGGAATCTTGGATCTGGGTTCTCCTGCAGAGTGCTTCGCCAGTAAGTCAGTTGATGGGTGAATCAGTATGTCTAGGTCCTAAACTGTCCCTATTTATGTAGTTCCCAAAGGGGTGGGTAGGCTGAATTATACTAAGCACACCCTCTAGGAATCCGATTGGTTAAGGTCTTTCCCCTCTCCTGATTTCAGAAGGAAATCTAGTGTCATAGTGATGCTGTATTTTACAACCCAGGGAGTACCTCCCCCTTTGTTTCTGTACAGTACATCTATTTTTCACATAAATCATATTTACAATATCACCAACTTGCTAACAACACATAATTACATCACAGATTTAATAGAGCAAGTATCTGTCCGAGTTCCAGCTCAGTGAGAGCTTTGGTTCAAATGTGACAGTTTTTTGTGCTTTTGGTTGGTTACCCATTGTCAGATCTGTACACATTTTTCTACATATATGCGCATGACGTCTGGCCATAATCCTGTGAAGTTTCATATTCCTAGCATTATCACAATTGCTACAACATCAAAACTTCGGTAGTCCTGTCTCTGAACATCGCACAGAGTTCAGAGTAGTTTCAAACTGTGAGCAGAATTTTCATGTTAACAACCCATAATTTACAGATTTTTCCAAATTTTGCACAGTTCTCTATGAGTCTTTTTCAAAAAAGATATTTCCTTGCGGTTTAAGATACACATATCTGTCTGGCCCCACCCCTGGCTGGGTCCAGAGCACTCCTGGCCTCTTCCTGCTGGTAGTTAGTTTCTGTTGACACCCGAATTTGCATTCCCTTTCAGTCCAGGAAGACTATTGTTTCTCTCCCAGAGAAGCAGAGCAAACCCCCTCCTCCTTTCATTAGCATCTAAATGATAGTTTCTGGGCAGAGAGCAAAAGGAAGGCACCCTTTGTTGGAGCAAACTGTAGAATGTGCTTTTGAAGTCCTGTGTGGCTGGCATGGCATCAGTTCACCTTTAAAACACTTTGTTTAAAATTGTCTTTTCTAAATAAACTTTACATTTTCAACAAATATACACACAGATCCCTTAATTCCAGTCTTTTTAAAACATAGAAATTGAATAGTAACAACCTATATTGCTTTTGATGGCAAGTGTCTTCTTTTCCACAATTCGATTTTAAGACACAAGTTTTAAACTAACAGTATAAGTAAATGACAGTTCTGACACAGATGAGCGGCGGTACTGCACCCATATTCTGACATATTTTCCCAGGCAAGCACCTTTTTGAATGTGGATATTTTTGTGATGAAATCTGCTTTTCCTGATATTGTGCTTATGGGAATTCCTTAAATAAGGTGATGGTCAACACCCAACAAGGATGTTGGATCTTTTCTGGTGTTTCAAAACCATTATTTTGCAATTTCAACAGCCAAGGAAACTGGATTTTAGAGCACTTCTGGGTTTTCCTGGCAATGCAGCACTGCCTTTTCCGGTAGTTCCATTTCACTCTGTGGGCAGCCCACTGACAGGTTTTGGCAGTGTGGTCTCCTGTTCTACCACTGACACAGGAAAAATAGATTTGGCAGCCTATTTTTCCGGTTTCCCTGCGCACTTCTCAGAGGTTTTTAGCGCACATAGGGCTTTTCGGCGGCCATTCTGTTGTTTTTGATTAAAGAAGCACACAGTGATGTTGCAGGGCAGAGCCTAGTGGGTCAGAACATCCCACAGCGGCGAGCTAATTGGGAGGAGTGCCCGCGGTCGAGCAGCACCGGCGAACGAGGACTTGATGTGAGTATGGCACACACAATCAACAATTTAATGTTGTGCGGGAGGGGGGAGGAATTGTAAAGTGGGTGGCGGGCAGTTGTTACAGTGTGGTGAAAAAGGTTTTGATCAATAAGTGGCAATAGATGTGTGAGGTGTAGCGGGACAGGCACAAGGGCCGTCCCCTACAGCGTCACAGAGTGAATTGGGTGGGGCTTCGAGCACCTACGTTTGACTGGCGGATAGCGCTGATTGGTATACACCTGTATAAGGGAGGTGTGGCTTTCTTATGAGTTGACATTGTAGATCAATGATTAGATGAGGATCCCTACTAGTTGAGTGTTTTAGCTCGGTAGGTAGATGACGTATTCCCGCAGGAGGTAGCTAGATTGTTTCCCAAGTGCAGAAGATAATTGGCTCGTTAAGCTCCCCCGGAGAGGGGGCATGTCACACGCGAGGCGATGCAGCTTGTGCAGACCGATTATAATTGTTTATCGATTGTTGAATACTCCACTCCAGACGCGGTGGGAAGACAGCTGTGGGGTTAACGGGGAATAAAAGTGTTAAGGATATCACACGTTCATTGGCTTTGTAATTATACGTACCGGTAACACGTTGTAGAGGTTGGTGACGTCACCCGTAGGGCTTGTATAGGACATGATAATCATCTCGTCTCATCCAGGGGTGGTCGAGACAAGGAAACGCAGTAAGGGGTGGGCAAAGGGGGAGAGGCAGTCGCGCACGGAGAATGCCGGCCCGCGCTCGACAAGAGGGGCGGGAGGGGTTAAGGAAGTACAAAACTGCACGGGCAGTGAGGACGGGGGAGGGGGAGAAGCTAAGCTGAAGGTGTGCCAAGTATCGGCAACACAGGAAGGTGGGGTGGCTCAAAAGCACGCCACACAGGACACGCAGCCGCAGGGGGCTCCATGCGCCATGGCTGAAGGGGGCCATAATTGAACATCGGGAGAGCAGAACAGTAAAAACATTGTAATAAATGGATTGCTTTCTCTTACAGCGGACAGTCGGAAGCCCCCAACCTATGGGGCCAGGTAAAAGGGTGATATAGAAAAGAGTGTAAATTGTAAAATGTCCACCTACTACGGGATAGGGGCGGGAGCGGGATTAGGGCCCAGAGCAAGCGCTTTAACAACACCACTCCACACATCTGCACGACTTTAACACGGCAAAGAGAGAAAATAGTAAAATATAGCATTGAGTGGACACAAGGAACAGACAACAAGCTAAGGATACCCTGGCCACCTAATGGCAGCTTTGATATGTGTACCCAACACGCCCTGCTAGCAAACCTCCACAATACATACAAGGGGAAGAAGCTAGCAAGTCATTTAGAAATTTTCGATCTGTGGAAGATGTTCCAGGGGTGTGAACCAGGAGCACCAGGAATAGTCACCATGCAGGGGGTAAAGGAGGAGAAAGAGGTAAAAGAGGAGAAGGTGAATGGAGGGGGCGGGAGTACAGTGCGGAAAAACCCACCCAGTACTAAAGAAAGTGAGGAAGAATTAGAAGGATTGTTCGCAGTGTCAGAGGTAAAGAAGGAAGGTGAAGGGGAAATACTGATAGCTAAAGAAGTGAAAAAGGAGGAAGGGCGGTTGTATCCAGTAACAGAGCTGACAGAAGCAGCCTGCTCACAACTAACAGCAGCCGAGGGATATTCCAACCCTGCATACAACCCACCACCATACGCGCCAACGAATAGCTACCAAAAGGGGGCAGGGGTGAAGAGCACCGCAGAAACAAAACAAAAAGAGGCAAGCACGGGGGCGGACAACAGGCTCTGGGAGATTTTGCAAACATAGGGCCAGATGAATGGATAGCAGCACAGGTGCTTCTGAAGCTCCTGGGGACGCTAACGGGGATGGAGGAGGAAGCAGTGAGGAAGGTAAGTAAGGAGGAGATGGACCACCTACAGACAGGGCACGGGGTAAGTAAAAAGGTGACAGGACAATTGTCACAGGACGAGGAAGAGATTTTGGAGGAAAGACTGTCAGAATTAAGGGAAGTACGGAGCGCACTGATCAGACAGTTTGAGCAGGAAGCGCAGGAAAGAAAGGAAGAAAAGAAAGCAAATAAGGTAGAAAAGGCGAGGGTGAAGGAACAAGAGGAAGAAGGGAAAAAGGAAGAAGCGCGGATAAGGGCGATTGCGGAAAGAGTGGCACGCATGGAGCAACGGGAGATGAGAAGGAAGGAGGAGGAGCGAGAAGAGAATGACAGGGAAATGGGACTATGGAAAAAGAAAATAATATCAGAAAGTGCACGAAAATATGAAGAAAGGAGGGTTGTAGAAAGCATATTGAAAAGGGAGGGGTGAATAAGGGGAAGCAAGGAAGAGGTAATGGATGAACTCTGCAGAGCACGAGCGGAAATAGGTGGTGAGGTAGTAAAGAAAAAGAAAGAAGAAAGAGGAGAGAGGAGGATGGAGCATGGGGCAAAGAAGTATACGCGTAAGGATAAGGAAGTTGTGACAACATCACCACAAAGGGCCACAGAGAGGGGAGGTGAGTACACGGACATAAATAGATTTAAAGACAGTAACGGTGGGGGGAAAACGCACAGAGTGGGGATTGACATTTCCAGATGGATTCTGCAGTGAGGAGGAGGAGGAAGGAAATAGGGAAAGTTTAGGTAAATTATACATAACACGCACTGACTGGGAATGTGGGATATGGGGAGAGCAAAACACAGAAGAAATGAAAAGTAAACAAATAAACAGAAAAACACCACGGCCACTAACACCAACCCCACTACACATGCCATATGTCAACCGACTTAGGGACCTCCCTGGGCGCAAGCAGGAAGAGCGAGTTGACACACACAAAATGGGGCAGGAAGGTAACAGAAGGGGGAACAAGAACATAGGAAGTGATAGAGCAACATACTGTAATATTGACAGTATCGAGGAGCTACCTAATATGGAAGAAGATGACGAATACACTGACATATCCCCACACAGACGAACGCCAGGGGAGGTGAGGGAGTACAATTTAATGCCACTTCTAGAGAGAGGGGGATCTAGACCACAATATGTCCCATGGAAACACACAGATAAAGTTCCATTTCTGGGTGGAGGAGCTGGGAAGTGGATATATGAAATGGAAAAACACACTGCGGGTCAAAGGTTAGCGATAGGTGATGTGAAAGGGTTGCTAATTTCAATACTGGGGGATGCTGCAGATGACATTTGGAAGAGGGCAGGATTCCCAGGGGTAACAATAAGCGACACGTCATATGATGGAGCGCCATTTGCTAACTGTAGGCACGCTCTATGGCAGGCATTGAGGATCCAATACCCAGACACATCAGACATAGGAGCAATAACGTCACGCAAGATGCGTGAGAATGAACATCCTGTTGATTACATCCAGGAGATTCAGGAGAAGTGGCGCCTGGAAATGCGGGAACCATGGGACAAAACACTAGCAATTCTTTATCACATACTAGTGCAAGGGCTCACAGAACAAGTGCAGAGACAGTTGAAGAAATTAGTGGGAATGGAAGCTAAGGCATGGCCAGAGATACAGCTGACAATAGTGCACCACTGCAGGATGTGGCAAGAAAAGATGAAACAAAAGGAGGAAGACAGAAAGACAGAGGAAGCGAAATTGGTTCAAAAGAAACTATCCAAATATGCCATGGAGGGCGCACTAATAAAAGCACCTACCCCCACCCAGGTCACAGTAACACAAGACACTACACAACAACAGATAGCACCACTACAACAAGCACAAATAATGACACAGCAGATGCCACCACCATATACAGCACACATGGAAGGGGGTTATATGCAAATGGGGAATGGGTACTCAAACAACTACAGGGGGAGAGGCGGACAGATAAGAGGGAGAGGATTTGGCCCAGCTGCACCACAACAAGGGGGAGGGTTCCGGGGTTACAATCAATATGGACAGCAGGGGTACTCAGACAACACGGGGGGCTACCCATGGCAAGCACGGGAGCCACCAACATGCTGGTTATGTGGGCTGGTAGGACACATGTCACACACATGTAGAATGAGACCAGCACAAGCAGCTTGGGGAGAACAAGGACAGCAGAGGCATAACGGGGAACAACAATTTTACCAATGACAGCAGCAACAATAGGGGGCGGGAGCGCTACCACAACAGCAAGCCACACAGCAACCCCTACCCCAATAAGCACAACTGCAACCACAGACACAACTTCAAACATACACACCACAACAACAGCAAGTACAACACCTACCGCAACAACAGGCACAGCAAGCACCACCGCAACCACAACTACAAATTCAAACATACACACCACAACAACAGGCGGTTACAGCACAACAGCAACAGGTCCAAACAGTACAGCAGTTTACACAAATACAAGACAACGCAATATCATCCACTGACACACCTATACAACAGACAGAGCTGGGGAGGGTGACAATATTGGGTCACAACCCTTACACAGGAAACGGACAGTCACTATACCCACAATAGGACAGCCCACAGATGTCTTTGATGTGTTCCATCCTATCAGTAACACCTAACCCTGCCACTAGGTCCTGTATAAGGGAGGGAAAGTTCAACTTGTCAGGCAAAGCTATGCACACTCAAGGATTTTCTGGGGCTCGAGGGTTGGTTCCCTTCACTGATAACATCTCCTTACCGTGGGAGATCACGATATGTCGGTCCCATTGCTATACTCAAAGCAATCACCAGTTAACATACTAGGGAGAGACATCATGAGCAGATTGAACATGACCATCTCCTTTACAGAAAAGGGAATAGTACGCTCTACATCACAGCACGCCAAATTCTACAGGCTTATTGTGGCAAAACAGTGGCCAGGGCAGAACCAATAGATGGAGACATCTTCCAATATGGAACAGACATGGCAATAGCATGGCTACCAGGAATTGAGGGCAAAATTTGGAGAAGACCAGCAGCTTACCTTTTCAGACCCAAAACACCGGCTAGTGAAAAGGAAGGGGTCATGATATCAGTGAGCATTGAGAGTATTGTGGCAGCCACAGACTACATTGCAGTTCATGCCCAGGATAGGGAGGGGAGAACATGGAGAGCAGTTATAGCGTTAGCTGAGGGATGCCGATTAATACAGGTATCAGATGAGGAGCTCTTCTCGGACGATAATGGTGATGGTGTTTGAGATGAGCATTGACCTTTGGTTGAGAGTAACATACAAAGAAGTACCACAAAAAATGGCAATGGCACTGGAGGCACCTGCCACTACAGAAGTGCCATTCTATGAAGAAGATTTAGCAGCAGTACCAGCGTCTCTATGGACCACTAGTCCATACGATGTAGGTTGCATAAAAAGCATTGTAGGAGTAAAGATAAAGTTGAAAAAAGGAGCAATGCTGCCTAGGGTTAAGCAGTACCCACTATCCAAAGAAACAGATGAGGGGATCCATGAAACAATAACTGCCCTAGTGAATAGAGGAATACTGGTACCATCAGAGTTCCCATGCAACACTGCAGTGCATCCTGTGTGCAAGGCAAAGGGAGGGTCCTGGAGTTTCATCCAAGATTTAAGACCCCTCAACCACATTGTAGAAGCAGAATACCCTATAGCAGCTAACCCAGCCACTATACTGTGTGGGATACCTGCAGAAGCATTACGGTTCACTGTGATTGACCTCAAAAACACCTTCTTCTCAATACCTCTACACCCTGACTCACAAGATCTAACAAGTTTCACATACCGCAATACAAAATGGAAACACACAAGACTACCACGGGGGTACTGCGAGTCACCATCAATATTTAACAGAGTGATACAAATGGATTTGGGAAACATAGACATGGAAAGTATGGTGTTGCAAAATGTAGATACCATCATCATCTGCAGCACCACAGAGGAGAAGTGAAGGAAGGACTCTGTAAAAATGCTCACAGTATTAGCCAAAAAGGGGTACAAGGTAGACAAGGAGAAATTACAGTACTGCCAAGAACAAGTACTCTACATAGGCCAGCTCATTTCACAAAAAGGAAGAAACATTGCACCACAAAGGGCACAAGCCATAACGAACACACCACAGCCACAGATTGTGAGAGAATTGCAGCAATTCTTAGGACTATGCAACTACTGCAGGGCATGGCTTTTTGACTACAGCTCATACATAGGACCACTGCTTGAGGCCCTCAGAGAAGCACAGAGGGGGCAGAAAAAGTTGGTATGGACAAGAGAAATGACAGGGGCCTTCAATTAATTAAAACATGCCATCTCAACTGCACCAGTACTAGCCACACCAAACTATGAAGAACAATTCTACATATTCTCACATTGTGCTACAGCAGTAATGAAAGCAGTACTGACACAAAAAACAAGCATGGGACACAAACCAGCACCGTTTTACAGTGGAAATTTAGATCCTGTCATGATAGGTCAGTTCCCGTGTGAACAGAGCCTGGCCGCAGCAGCATTTGCGGTAGAAAAATCATCATCAATAACAATGGGGTGCCCCACTACACTGTACGTGGAACACACACTTTTTGCAATATTGAATAAACCAAAATCCATGCTGACCACTCAAAGGGCAACAGGTTATGAAATAATACTGTCCAGACCTGAATTGAAAATTGTGAGGTGCAGTCACGTAAACCCAGCACGGTTTATAGCAGAGGTAATGGAAATGGCAACTACGCTCATGACTGCACGCAGGCCATTGAAATTTACTCAAGCACAAGGAAAGTTGAGGAAAATGCCCTAGAGGGGGGAAAGATAATGTACATAGATGATTTCTCAACAATTGACCAGAGTGATGGGGTGAGAAGAACAGGTGCAGCAGTGGTACGACTGAGGGACGATTGGACGTACGTTCCTGTAAAATGCATCCAACTACCACAACACTATTCAGCACAGGCAGCAGAACTAGTAGTACTGATTTTAGCCCTCCAAGAAAGCAATGACAAGAGGGTAACAATATATTCTGATAGCGCATATGTCACATCAACAGTGCACTCAGGCTTAATAAAATGGCAATGAAGAGGGTTCAGAAGAGCAGACGGCACCCCAGTGCAGCATGCTCTACTACTTGCTGAGCTAATTGAAGTAATTGAGGACCCTAAAGAAGTAGCTCTAGTGAAATGTCAGGCCCATACAAATGGGGATGATCCAATATCAAAAGGTAATGAGCAGACGCACATGCTAAATATGCTGCGTATTTTGGCGAGACATGGACCCTCTCAGAAAAACAAAAAGATAAGGGGGGGTGGTAAAACAGATGTTGATGAAGGATGGGTACACACACATCCCTGAAACTCAAATAATGGAATTGCAGGCAGCAGCACCTATGGCAGAAAGGGAACTATGTGTCAAAAGAGGATGCACAATGTCCCCCACAGACGCATTATGGCGACAGAATAATACAGGCAAAGTAGTGATGCCCCTGGCCCTACTGAAAACAGCTTTGGCCCAACTACACCACCCCACACACACAGGAAAAGAGGTGATTGCAGCACGAATAAAGGAGGCATGGTTCTGTCAGGAGTTAAATTCACACGTTGCAAACTTCATTAGCAATTGTCTCACATGCCAGCAATTTACGGCCGGTCACATGCTGCAAGTGAGCAAAGGTACTATACTACGGCTCGAAGGACCCTTCCTGCACTTACACATTGACTACCTTGATATGATCAATGTATGTCAAGGGTACAGATACTTGATTGTAGTAGTATGCCCATTTTCCAGGTGGATCGAGGCTGGTCCATGCTCCCATGCAGACGCCTTCAGGGCAGCAAAGTTTCTGGTGAGGGAGATTTTCCCGAGGTGGGGAGTATGAAAAGTGCTACGGTCTGACAATGGCCACACTTTGCCAACGTAATGTTCCAACACATAGCTGTGCTCTTAGGAATAAAACATAAGTTTGCATGCGCGTATCACCCACAAGCAAATGGCGTCTGCGAACGCCTCAATGGCCTCCTAAAAGAAGAGATAGCAAAAATTCAGCAAACAACCAAAAAGAGTTGGCTTTACTGCCTCCCCTTGGCCTTGTTCGAATTGAGAAATAAGCCAGGGCCGGACCACCACCTCACACCTCACGATGTGGTGACCAGATGCCAAATGCACCTTCCACTCACACCACCATCAACAGCAGTAACAGACTGTCATGCTGCGCACAATGTTTTTGGTGAAGAAATGTATGAATATGTCTCTTCCCTGGTTAGTAGTGTCGCCTTTATCTCTCAACAGATTGAACTGACACGGGTAGCGTCGAAGAACACCCAACAAGGAGGAACAGCAAACGAAGAACAGGAACAACCTACACAGTGGACAGTAAAAGAGGGAGACAAGGTCCTCTTAAGGAACTTCAATAGGAGGTGGAACAGCCCACATTTCACCGGGCCCCACCAAGTAGAAAAAATAGATCCTAGAGCAATAAAAATACAGGGAAGAAACATGTGGCCTCACATCCACGACATCAAGCCCTACAAAGCACAGACCCCCTGCACATCAATGAAAGGGCCAACGCATCAGCAACGACAACTAATGACAACAACGACACAGCCCAGACACCAAACCCCCCCAAAGGACATAAAGAACCAATCACCCATAGCCCACCCTATGGTAACGAGATCCCAGAATAAACTAAACCCCGCCCCATCCACCACCTAATAAAGAAGATTGTCCAACAATCCACAATATACACCACACTGTGTAGACACGTGCATGCTATCTTCTTTTTTTTGTCTCTCACATGCAGGTATCGCGCAGTACTGTTATATAGGTAATGTAAAGAGAATTGAATATACGCCACTAACGCATATGTCATTGCCCAGGAGTAAATGCTGCCCGCGGGTGACAACACCCCAGAGGCATTGTCACACCTCCACGAAGCATTACCTGCCCTAAGAAATAGGACGGGAAGGAAAGTGTGGGAACAGCTTTTCGCCTGGGCATTGAACGATTACCTGATAGGGAGGGCTTGAATAAAAGATAGTAACAAAATAACGCATATTTTTGAGAGATTTTCAGGCGGGCATCTATACCACCTAAAAGAAAAGTGGCTGCAGGATGGCAGCAAAGGTAAGAGCGGTATGCCAGTGGTATTAGCAATTGTATTAAAGATGTTAGGGATATTTTTTACCACTGGCCTAATTACTGCCGCTGTCTGGCAGGCAGGCACACTATGCTTCCTATGTTATGGCATCACCCTCTACTAACCCACCCCCTACCATGGCTGCAACAGGTACGGCGTCAGGTGGTACAAGTAGTACAAGGTACAACATAAAGAGAGATAAACATAGTGTTTCTATTGATACCCACGGGGTAGACACATACCTTACAGAATCCGCACACGTCTCAAACAACATGTGGTACCAGCACATGTCCAAAATTGGTAAAGGCATAACTAAGGACAACGGCTATGTGTGCTCGTTGATCCCATACGCCATGAGCGCATCCAGAACATTTGTGGCAACTGAGGTACCTGCAACATCCGTGGAGTGCCTGATATACTTGGCCCTGTTCCAAACACGAGGACGATTTCAAGGGAGAAAAGCAACACTAAGATGGAAATCAAGATCTACGTACCCCTATGAAGACAACTTTATAAAAACACTACCCATGTATAACAACTACTGCCAACTGACGCAAGGGCTCCAGTATACGACGGATGGACCCGACAAAGGAGACACAAAGGAGGTCACATTGAACTACCTACCATGCAAATGGCATGCAAAAGAAGTTGCTGGTGAACCAGGATGCTGGGAAAGATTGCTTATATTAATATATGGCAAGGTAAACACTAGAGAAGGGTGGATGGAAGGTGTTGTAGGAAGTAAAATGGTAACTTTGGCGAAGTCATTGGTGATGACAGTTCAAGAAGAGAACGACAAATGTTACACTGAATGGACGAGGAGTGCAGCACTGGTCATGTGGTTGGATAAGGACGAGGAACCGATAGCAATATTTCCACTCACAGCGCCAACACTGTTTTATCAGCATGACGGAGAAGTTGATGTTGGGAGAAATGATAGCTGTAAAAGAACAATAAAGATTCCTGAGGGGGGTGCGGGAACTGCAGTTCTGATGGATCACTATTGGGCCTGCAGAGCAAAGGCATACCACAGCTTGCCACCGTTGTGGAATGGAGTATGCACTATGGTACACATCAATGTACCGTCCTTGGTAGTACCACAGAAACACGTCAACATGGGGAACTTCCCCAAGACGGACGAAGTGAACAGACGGAGAAGAGGTCAGTGAAGGCAGGAGAAAGCCAGCAGCGGGACGACATGACCAGCATGTCCAGAGTGAAAAGACAAGGAGAACCACTGACCGGGAATTACCTGTGGGGAAGGTCAGAAACAGCGCTGAGTGACATTCCACCAGAACACAGACTGTTTAGCAGAGCGGTGATGTTCTTTTCCTCCATAATACATCCAGGGATGCAGGCATATGCAGATGCGAAGTGGCTCCAGATTACCCGATGGGAGCTAATGATGACGATCAACTCCACCGTTAATGGATTCAACGCGATAAAAGAAGAACTGAGAGCAATACGGATGGTAGCGCTTCACAACAGATATGTGCTGGATCTCCTGACAGCAATGGAAGGAGGTGTTTGCGCAAAAATTGGGAGCTCATGTTGCACGTTTGTTCCTGCCAACGACGAATACAATGGCACGCTGTCTAAGGCAGTATCACAGCTGGCCAAAATACACGCCAAAATGGAAGAAGAAGTGAAGGGAGTGAAGAAGGACGGTAGCTGGTTCTCCTACATGTGGTCCTGGATGCCATCTTGGCTTTCAGGATGCATAATTTTAGGAATGGCCGTTCTGATGGGGATTAAGGTATGGAAAGCAAGATCAGCGCGCACTACTGAAGATAAGATAGAAATGATCGGCATGCACGCCCTGATGCTAGCTGAAGACGACAAACACACATACATTATTATAAAGGAACGTGAACGGTTACGCCAGCAGATAATAGAAGCAGACTTGTACCCACCATCAGTGAATGTAGAGAACCCAAGTTACCCGAAAAGTTACGTTGGAAAGTGGGTTTATTGCAAACCCGGTGGCGGATGCGTCTATATGTACTGGGCATTTGAAGATCACGTAAACCAGTACGGACGTCTGGCAGGAGTAACAAAGGTATGGCGAGTACACAGAGACAAAAGAGTGGATAATTTTGTGGTCGACAAGTCGACCAGAGTGGGGACTGAAGAGGGAAAATGGGAGAGTCCCTTCCCCCATTCTCACCCAAACCATGGCCTAGGACATCACGGCCCAAGCACCCCCCGCGAGAGGAATTCGACCCACTCACCTCCACACCAGACGGCAAGATCCACTGTGGCCATGCCCCACACGGCCAGGGAGCCTGCCCGTTAATGAAACCACGTGCGGGAACCTCAGGTGGAACTGACGTCGAATTTATGGACCAACTCGATTAGAACAGTAACCACAAACGCCATCATCGTTAGAGATGCCATGACGACAAAGCCAACAGAAAAGAACACACGTACCACCCTGCACATCGGTCACTCACACACCAACCTGCACGAAGAACATACTCAGTGCTATGACACAGAGGACTGTATACACCCACAGACATGCATCGTTGTTATTTTCCACATAGGTCACGTACAGCACTGCAGAAACGCAAGATGCCTGAAGAGCTCGTGTATATGCTTGCAGACACTTTTTCGCCACTAACGCCATGAAGACGCCACCCTACATATCTACTAATGCATATGACACTCTGTCGCCCCTCGCGACCCCCATATTATGAACCATGTACCGCCACCCAAAAACTAGGCCCAGGTAGACCGCAAAGCAAGAGTCCCCAGGCAGAAGCCTCTCAGACGAAAATTGCAAAGCACTGATCACGCAGAATGAGCCCCAACGAGAGCCCACAGCCAAGGCCGTGATGTTGCAATCTACATGCCAAGCTCCCTGCGCCAAAGTTACACCTACCACTGCTAAACGCTCGTAAGAGCCGAAATACAAATCAAATGCTCATAATTCTGCTCCAGCCACGGTCTCACCAAACGTGACCAAGCCGACCTGACACAATGCCAAGCCTACGGGACAGAAGAACACTGGGGTCTCACATCTGGGACACAATCTGCAACAATAAAGTGACACATTGGATACCTACAGCGATGGGAAAGACATGCACACCAGCCACTAGTCAGTCCTGTCCATTGTCTGTCACTGACACATAGTCACACATTGTTGCCAGCACCAGGTACACCGCGAGCTTGGAACAACGATGGTCCCAGGCTTGGGGGCTTGCGGATGAACCAATCAGAATACAAGGGGTGCATCATGACACCAATATAGTCTAGCCAATCACCAAGTGTCTCCTTGTAACAAATTTGTTGTAGCAATTGTTAGGGATGACCCAAGCATACCACCTGACACTTCCTCACCCAATAACACTCTTTCCTATAGGTAACTATACTAACCCTACCACTCGGGGAGCCAACCCATAGTGGCGCTAGGTTTTGGGGATAGTTTTCCCAGGTGAAGCACGTAGCGCGTCATACAAAGGTAAAAAGGGCCTGCGAGCTCACTAATGATGACAGCCTCCCGGACGCATCTGGTTCCGAGAGTTCATCCCTGCCTGTTTCTGTAATAAACAGCAGTTTCTACCTTGCTCTTGTGTGTGCCTCATACTCCTTTTGGGACGCGGGAGGAGTTGGGGCCTCCCCAGCCCCGGAGGTCCGCGGATGGCCCTGCCGGCCCCGGGAAATCACCCCAACAGAAGCTCAAAATGTCTCGAACCTTGTGAAACGATATTCAAGCTGCTCGTACAGATATGAGTATTTGATGGCTCGACTCTGCTCACATAATCCTTGATGCTGATAATTAATTCGGGGATAGTAGTTGCTTAGGAAATGATGTACCAGGGCCATAATTTTTTGCCTGAAGACCTTCAGTTTCAGGGAGAGCAGAGACAAAGGACTTTAGGCCATGTGTGCTTCACCCAAAGTCATCATTTCTCCAAATCCCCGTTTATTTGAAAAACCTGACTTTATTTTTGTTGCTGAATCATTTTATTTTACTTTAAGAAAAAGGGATTCATTTTGATTACTTTTGCTTTGACTTTATTTTAACAGAACAGAAAAGAAATCAGGGTCTGGATCAGAATCAGCAAGTTCATGACTCAGTCAGGGCCTTTTTTGGGTGTAATACACTTAATTTCGAGAACATTGTTCTTAGTTATTATTTATTTCGGTTCATTTATTTTTTATCTAATTATATTGCATTTTGTTTAATATTCTCCGTCTAGCTCTGTGTTGTTCAACTGTTTTCTACAAATACATTTGTGTTTTCCATTTCATTTGTTCTGATTGTTTTTTGTTATCTTTTTCATTTATTTAATTTTTCAGAAAAAAGATAAGCTTTGTGCAAGCCATTGTTTTGGGGTGCCTGTACAATAGCAGCAGCATGATGAGAACAAGCAGTGAGCAGTTTATGAGGCAGTAACTAATTAGGACATATACCAGGGACAAAAACAAAAACAAACAGAAGCATAATGTATATAATAAAACAGGTGACTTACAAGGGTAACACATGTGACCTACTGCCCAAACCCTAAATCCTGAAAATAATACTGCATACATTTTGAAAAAAATAAATAGCTATGTTTATTTAAAAAATGCCAAAAATTACATACTGACTTTGTGTCTTTGAGCACTTTGTTGATTTTTCAAGCTCTGGCTCCTTAACAAGACTCACTTTAAGTATATCATATATGTGTGCTAACGTATATTGAAAGCAAGGGTTGTGAAGCAGTGTTGTGTGAGTTAAGGTTTAATTTGAAGAGTGATGATCTCCGTTTGTATTAGGCAACTCATTCACATGTAGGTTACACCTTATCATATGTTGACTTTGCCAGGCATATGTGACAAGGAGCCCTGCCTTGCTGTATCTGTTAGGGGTGAAGTGACTAAGGGGGTGGGGTACATTCACCTGCTACAGGATGCAGGCCCCAGGGGCGGTGTGAGGGGGATCTCTTGGTCTATCCCTCCCTCAACCTGTTAGCAAAGTCCCTTTAAGAAATCTGATTCAGTCTCTGCAGCAGCTGAGAAATGTGCTTGCCACAACTGCAGGAAGACTGACCCGGGCAGGGAAAAAGAGGCCCAAAGGTTCACTTACTGAACCAAAGTTCCTGAGCCGTGACCCCAAACACACTTGTTCATAATTGACAGTAGCTTTGAGCCAGAAAACTCAGCAGGTGCACCACTCTGCTTCGTTGAGTATTTAGCATGCATGCATGGATGGTGCCTGGCTTTGATATCACCATCCTCCGCAGAGCCACATAGGGAAGGGGAGGATTCTGGAGAGCAGACAAAGCACCACCCGCACTTTCCAATACACCAATCCCATATGGTGACTAATTATATGACACGCCTGAAGGTAATAGATGAGCAGTGGCCCCTTGGGGAGAGGCTAAGCCTTCTAAGAGGCCATCTCTGGCAGAAGAAGTTGCAAGTTTGAAGAAAGGGGAAGTGAGGAAAAGGAGTGTGCTGGAGGTGAGAAGGAGATGATTTTGGTGGTGAGTGGAGTAGAAAAAAGAGGGTGACTTGGAGGAGAGCAGAGCGGTTGGTTTGGGAGAACAAAAGTGGAGCTGAAGAACATATGGATAAGGAAGTTGGAAAGAGATGGACCCCAAAAATTGGAAAGACTGAGAACCAGCAACCTGTTTAAAGAGAAAATACCTCAAGAACTGGAGGAGGTGGAGAGGGAAGCAGCAGAGGAGGTGAAGAGAGAATAGAGGTACCCCTGGAAGGGTTCGTGAGGACAGTAATCTCAGATACACCCTATATTTTGCAGACCAGAAGAGACAGGAGGAGGTATAAGCATGTGACAAAGCGACGAGGTGTTCCGAGTTCACATTGAGGATGAAGTCAGTAGTAAACAAATATTAGGAACAGGAGCATTAAATAGACACGAGAAGGACAGCTAGAGTGAAGGTGAGAGGGTTAACCAGGACACCACTGAGAAGCCCCAAAATCCAAGCGGTTCCAGCATTTTTAGATGCTGAAAAAGCCTTAAACTCTGCATCTTAGCAGTATCTATTCACAGTCCTTGGAGAAATGGGTGAAAAAGAAGACTATTTATCTTAAACTGCTTCACCAGTAGCCAAAATATGTGCTATGTGGGAAGAGTTATCTTTCCATTGCAAAGGGGGGGGGCGAGGCAGGGATACCCTATGTCACCTATATTATTTGCAATATCAATGGAACGGCTAGTGATCAGATTAAGGGGGCTCTATTCTGAAAAGGCCCTGGCTCTGGGGGCGGGGGGTTGGGCACAAGGAAAAATCTCTCTATATGCAGACAACTTAATATTGTACCTGAAAAAAAACATACAAAAGGTACACCCCCTTACGCAAGAGATAATTAAGTTTGGTGTTTACTCAGGATTACAAGTTAACTGGTCCAAGTCCGCCCTATTCCCACCTGAATCGCGAACCACTTCGGAGCCAGATGATATAAGGCAGAGTAGGTGGGAACAGGTAAAATATTTGGGTATAATACTCAGTGAGGACCACTCCTGGTTACTTAGCCAAAACCATGGTTAGTTTCTAGAGTTGCTGGCGCATAAGATTGAAAGGTGGAAGGCCCTTCCTCTCTCGCTCTATGGTAGAATATCGCTAAGAAAATAGTGGTGCGAACATTTCTGTACTGTTTTATAAACATTCTGGTGTGGCCGGATAGGTTGTTTTTAGTAAATTAAAATCATCATTGGTGTCCTTGGCTTGGTCCCCTAAACTCCTACGGGTCAATTGGGAGTCATGGTTGCTCACGCCATTGAGATTGCAGACCTCATCCAGACCGAAAACCTTGATCTCTTGGCTATCACTGAATCCTGGCTTCATGATGCTACAGGACCTGCCACCATGTTAGCCATTCCTAACGGATATACCATCTTAAGATCCGATAGAAGTGAAGCCCGTGGAGGAGGCATAGCCCTTATTGTTAAATCCAATTTATCAACCAGGTTAGCCCCATCTAACGATATTAAATCTTGCGAAAGCCTTACAGCCAAATTACTTATCAATAATTCTCAGACACTCACCATCCACCTGATTTATGAGACCCCCAGGCCCTATTGGAACCTTTGAGGAGGATATCTCCACTATTCTCTCTCACAACCTAAAAAACTAATCGCAGGTTATCCTCTTAGGCGACCTCAACCTGGGACTTAACGACCCTAATGACCTTTATGCACCCAGTGTGGCTAACCTCTTTTCGAAACTAGGCTTCTCATAAAGAGTGCTTCACCCTACCCACAACAAGGGAAGACTACTCGATTGGGTGGCAGACCACAAGTGCAATGCCTCTATCCTATCGAGCTCCCCTAAAATCTGGACAGACCACCACCTCATAACATTTGCACTAGAAACTAACAGACCTACTCCTACTATTATCCAGCTGGCACCGCCCATTCCGACAAGGAACAAGAAAAACATCACCCCAAATAGTCTACTCCCATTGATCCTTCCTACACTCAATTCACTGCCAGACAACTTGGACCCTGAAGTTCTAGTGAACGAGTACAACAAAATAATGTCCACCGCACTTTACCAATAGCACCACTTAAAATGAGACAAAGCAAACCCAAAGCCCATCTCAACTGTACACACCATACCTGAGAACACTTCGTACCAAAAAAAGACAATGCCTGATCACGACTTTGGCGGTAACCCTTAAATCCGGCGGTAGCGCTAATACCGCCGGATTTAAGGGTCCGCCAAATCAGGACTTCAGCGGATTTCGCCCCAGCTCTTAGCTGGGGGGATATCTGCCGAAAATTTGCACTATTACCGCCGGCGGGAAATCCGCCGGCGGTAAGAGCGCGAATTTTCCCCATTGAGCCCAATGGGGAATGGGGCATTCCCGAATGGGCTCAGTGGGGAATGGGGAATTACTTTACCGCCAAACTCGTGATCCGGCGCTATTAGCGGTAACGCCCAAGTCGTGATCAGGCCCAATGTGAGGTAGGATGGAAACTACAACCTTCAGATGAAAATAAAAGTATTCTTAGGGATACATCTATCCTCTACAAAAAGGAAATACTGCTGGCAAAACGGGAAACTTACAACTCCAGAGTAGCCCAAGCCAATTCTAGTATGAAGGAACTCTTCATCATCCTAAAAGAAATAGAATCCCCCATCCCAGTGTTAGACAACTGTGTCAAAGATAAACTATGGTGCACTAACATTCAGCAAGCCCTGGCCAATAAAGTTACAACTCTCCAATCCAAAATTGGCAAGAAAAAAGCATCACTTAGTCAAGATACCACGCCTAAAACTCCCACTATCTCTCCAAAAAACACCATTGATACCCCTCGCTTCAAGTTCTCCAAAGTGTCCATTATTGAGACATACAAAATGATATTGTCACTCAAACCATTAAACTGTCAGGGCGACCAGTACCCAGCCGAACTAATAAAGGATGCAGCCAGAGACTTGTCTCCCTTCATCTCAAAACTCATAAACGCCTCATTCGCCACGGGGTCTATACCAGGTAATCTAAAAGAATCCTGGGTACTCCCCCTGCTCAAAAAACAGACTTTAGACCCAGCCATACTGACCAATTACCGCCCAATCACCACATTGCCATTTCTCCTAAAAATCTTAGATATAATGGCGTATTCACAAATACAAAAACATCTAGAAACCAACCACTTGCTAGGAGTTCGTCAGTCTGGTTTCCGTCCCCAGCACGGGACTGAAACCGCCCTAATCGATATAAAGGCACAGATCGACGAGCTCAGGGACAAAGGGAAACCAGCCTTACTCCTCCTTCTGGACCTACCAGCTGCATTCGACCTTGTTGACCACAAGGTCCTATGTAGGCATCTGGACACAGCTGCACACTTTTCTGAAGAAGCCATAGCATGGATTCAATCCTTTCTTAATAACAGGACCATCAGAGTTTGTTCCACCACAGCGGCGGCAGACTATCCCCATCACATGCGAGTGCCCCAGGGATCTTGTGTTTCTCCTATCCTTTACAACATCTTCACGAAGCCCCTTTTCGATGATCTGGACCTTCTTGGTATCACCTACACTAATTATGCAAATGATACTCAGATTCTCCTATCACTTACTGGTGATTATGACAAGGATTTGGCCTTGTTGAACAGGGTGTATCTCATCATCCAGGCATGGATGGCCACTCATGGACTATGCCTGAATGATGATAAGACTGAAATCATTATCCTGGGTACATCCCCCACCCTCCAAAAATTGGGTCCCAATTATTCTTTCTTTAATATTGACAATAATGAAATCACCAGCGCTCATGAGGTAAAAACTCTGGGCTTTTACCTGGATTCTACCCTCTCCTTCAACAAGCAGGTCAACGCGATGGCTTCCACCACTGCTTATACCTGCAAACTGATAAGAGCAGGCAACCCCTTCCTAACCAACAGTAGCTGCAGTACACTTGCTAGAGCCCTCGTTCTATCGAAGTTGGACTACTGCAACTCTCTCTACATTGGGGCCAGTAAGGGAATTATCAAAAGAATCCAAATCCTGCAGAATAATGCTCTTAGAGCAGCACTAGGTATACCCAGGAGAGTACACATTACTGAATTCAGAAAAGACAATAACTGGCTTTCGACCCATGAGAAAATCCAGCTAAAAGTGGCTTCCCTTGTTTATAAATGTCTAAACAATGCTGCACCACGTTACCTATCCAAGAGATTCACCAGAATAAGTCCAACAAGACTCAGCAGGTCTGTCAATTCCAACGGCATTTCAATACCCAGATTTAAATTGTCCAGAGTCGGAGGTTGCAGCTTCCAGGTCAAAGCAGCCCAACTATGGAACTCCCTACCACCTACTTTACGGTCAGATCAACCATACCTCACTGTCCGACAAAACCTCACAAGGTCGATTAAAGAGGCCAACAAATAAACACTTTGTTATCTGCCTCTGACTAACTCTGACTGACCACCGCCTGACCAACCCGTATCCTTGTATATACTTGCCCTCAGTACTTACTGTCCTACTGAGCAGATCCTGTAATAACTTGTACCCTTTTGTGCCTTGCTATGTATATTTATTGTTTCCATATGTGCCTATGTGCTATTGTAACTAAGCTGTAAGTTGTCGTATGCAATGCGCCCTGTTAGCCTTGGGTCTGGTGCGCAATACAAGTAATAAAACAAACAAACTCTATCCAGACCATATGGACAGGGTGGGTTGAGGGCGCCGGACATGGAGTTATATTATTTGACCTCACAGGCACAGTTTGCATCGCTCTGCCAAACTCGCTAGAGTACCCGCACATCCGAATTGAGAGACATTCTGCCCGTCCCCATTCACTGCAGTCATTATTGCTTTCACACCGCCAGATAGATAAATGCAAATTCGACTCGGTTTCAGGTACGATAGACGCACGGTGGAGGCTATTTAGTTACTTTAGAATGCACAATGCCTTCAGGGGATGGTACCAGGAGTTTCCATGTGAACCGAAACTGTCCAAGATCTTACACCAATCAGTAGGTTACAGGCATGTGTTAAGTATTCTTTATAAGACAACTCAGGCTGAGCTGGGAGGGGTGAGTCGGGGAGCTCGGCTGAAGTGGGAGCGTGACACTAGAGAGGTTACTGACGACCGGGAGTGACGACCGGGAGTGAGGGAAGATGTGCGATTACATTACACACGACGGGTCTCCTTAAATTCAAAACACAAGATAATTCATTTAAAAATACTACACAAGGCATACATATCTCCCAAGCAACAGCAGACAATCGACTCCTCTAATGCCCCAAGTTTGGAGCAGCAAATGTGTCCTTCCTTCACTTGATGTGGTCCTGTGTGGTTACACAGAGGTTTTGGTGATCAGCAATGTCAAAAATATCCACCATTCTCGATATGGAGGTGCCGTCAGTTGTGTTTTAAAATACTGGCTGAATCCAAGATGGCTGACTGACATTGAGTGGATGAGAGACATGGTGTGGTGTTCAGAAGTGGAAACCTCGATATTGGAGCTCACCCCTGTATTAGAGACTAAGTAGTTCCCTCTTGCATTATATGGTTCTGGATTTGAGTCTCTGGGGGAAAAGCTTTGTTGTGCCTTTATATGGTGTTGTGATTCGGATTTTTTAAATAAATAAATAAATAGAAGGGAAAAATCCAGACACCACTGAGCAAGACATAGCAATCCCTTCCTCTGAGACCCCAGACAACCGGCCAAAGAGAGGGCAGAGATTCCAGGGGCTACCGTTTGTGGCCATCATCAGGCCCTTCAGAGCAAGTGAAAAAGAGGACGATTCCTACTGGACTTGGGGAAAGAAGCATCGAGGTTACCAAAAGCACGTCAGAATTTGAGTGACTATCATCCCCTGTGGGTTGCCGGGCTGGCCACTTTGGGACAGTTGATACCAGAAACTGTTTTTCTGTTTACTTGTTTGCAACCCTAGGAGAAGCCATTCTATTATCTGTGTTGCCACTTGTTTCAACTTCAGCAGGAGCCATCCAGTTATTTGCTTCAGTTGAACCCTTTTACTTTTGTTACTTCACAAACTTTTAACCTTTAAATGGCCATATTGGTTTATGCGTCTCATTGATCCCCACTCGGCTTTGTGAGAAATATGAAGGCATTATTGGGGCATTTGAGGATGCACTTGTCGTGAAAAACCTATTGCTTTTGCCAATGCTAGTTTCCTGCACACTGGTGTCGATTATACAGCCCAAAGTTACAGTCTATCAACAGAGAAACACAGCAAAGTTGCTAAAACAAACAACTGATCTCCCCAGAATACTTCACCATAGAAAATGAGCTAACCTGAAAAGGAAAAGCACAAAGAAGTGAGAATAGACACATTCGCAAACTACTGACATGCAGCCCCTGGGGGAGGAGCTGGGGAGGGTCAGGAGGGGGAGAATATGGTGAGTACTGCGAGCCAGAAGCATTGTTAATAATAGTATCTATTTCTTATATAGCACTACAGACCTTTGGGTCTCAGAGCACTGAAATAACAAATGAATCATCCCACAGAGCTGTACTGAGTTTATCGACCTCCGTGGATGAAGGGCTGAGTCGGCCTCGCCAGGATTCGAACTTGCCACAGCAGGCTGTGCACAAATCTCAGGGGCGAGCGTTCAACTCGCTGTGCTATCTGACTGGCATTTGTTATGGTGTCATTATGCAGATGCGTACCATCATCATTGTCTGACAGTAGCTTTCAGGGACAGGTGGAGAAGTGAGCTTTATCAGAAACATTGCCTGACAAAGGATGTGGGTTGAACTGCAACGGTAACAATTCAAAACAAGCATTGGCAATCCCAACAGTTTGGGCTTTTGTGTGGGCATGGGAAAGGCACTTGGCAGGCAATACCATAGTGGTATTAACTGGCCATCAATGGTAGCAACTGCAAAATGGTGTGAGTTCCTGGCCATATAAGATCAGTGTCCATCAAATGGCTAATAATTATTTATACACATGCTTGTTTTTAACAGGAGTTACGTGAAGGACACACGCAGTGCTTATAAATCGACTGGCTGAAGCCAGATCTGGTTACGAAATGTGTATTACATGAGAAGTACGTTTACAGCTCCAATTAAGCCATTAACTCTCAGAAGACTGCTTTGAAAAAACACTGGCTTGCAGTTGTAGCTCAGCGTTTGATGGTAAGGCTTGAAAAAGTTAGCTCAAAGAGATCCTATGAGGAAGTGTTCTGGGTGGGGAAGAGCAGGAAGTGGGTGGGACTTGTCATGGGGATTGGTTTATAGAAATGTATGTTTCACTACGAATTACTTTAGCAGTTATGGGGTAGGACACCTGTTAACCCTCCCTATTCCCCCCCTTCTGAGCACCACTTCATCCATGAAATGTGTAACATGCACCACTTCATGCATGAAATGTGTAACATGCATATATGAAAGCATACTTTCCAAATTAGTTGAAACCCTTGGTACCTCCATGCACCCAACTAACATTGCTCTGTCACCCTCCCTGCACTAAAATCATAATTTTGAGAAGGGTTTATTTTTGTTAGGATCTATTTAGTGATTTCTTTTAAGTCTGGCTATTTTTGTTTTCTTCAATTGTAGCTTAGATATTTTCAGTAAAAGTAAGTTGTGCATTTTTCAGTATTCGTGCATGCACTTGTTTTTAGTGTGCAATAGATCACATTCGCAAACTACTGACATGCAGGCATGCAGGGAAGATTTCTAGGTGACAAAGCCTAAAGCTAAAACGCCTCAAGTTCACCTACCACACAAACTTATGGAACACTATCAGGCTTACAAGCAGATGGGGCTAAATTATATTAAAAACAGTATCCTCTCATTTAAAGTACTTTTGCTCGACCAGAATTGAACCCGTTTTTTTTGTATGTGGTAGTAGGGAAGATGGGTGCATGGGTAGGCAGAGTGGTTGGGGGTGTCGGGAAGGGAGTGGAGCATGGAGGGAAAACCCATAATACAGAAATAACTGGTCAGATTCTGGTCGAGCAAAAGTGCATAAACGGAATTAAGACTTAAAAAAAATGTCTTTCAACACATGTAGCGCCATTACAAACACACAAATATACACACAGCAATCTAATATTCTGCGATACAAGTTGTGAAATTGCATTTGAGCAATACAGAACGGGGAACAAAGTATCAAGCAAAGAAAAAGGGCCAGCAAAAAACAAAAGTTTGCTGGTGCAGTAACAGTGCCAGTAAATCTGCTGCCAGCACTTTTACTGCACTGCCAATCTACAGGTTTTTCGGTGGGGATTGACGGATTTACCTCCAGCCAAGATCGATCAGGCCCCCACTGACAAAAAACAGACGTATTCCAGGCACCGGTAATATATATGTGTATGTATATATGTATGTAATGTTAGGGGATGGGGATGAGCTGGGGGCATGGGGAGGTCCCCATATTATAGAACAAATTAAATAGTCAAATTCATTTTTGACTAAAAGTGTAGAAACAAAGTGCACACGATCAAAAAGGAGGCTATGAACAAACGTAGAACCATGAAGAGTAAAAGATCAAAAAAGGAGCAAGAGAAAATTGTGAAAGAATAAGAACACAAAAGAGCGAAAGAAGCAGAACGTGACAAATACTAGATATTTAAAATAGGTAATTTTGATTGTAAAAAACTAAATGACATTCCGAAATACTGAAGTATCCTAGCATATACTATCGATCAAAAATCATGTGGTTTCGTTTTGACCTGTGGCCCAGTAGGGCAAGGAAAGCTGTGTCGTCTAGAGACAAAAATATAAATATGACATGTAGATATTGTAAAAAAGACACAGCAATTGAAACGTTACAGGACATAATGCTGGAATGCCAATCTTTAGCAAGTCTAAGAAAAGAATATTTTGCACATCATTTTAAAGACTACAGACTATTAGACACCAAGACTGTGTGGATGGTGATGTGCAATGCTCAGCGTATATCCTTGAACCTAGCGATCATTAGGTACCTGGATAAAATTCAGCTTGAAGAACCCACAAACAAATACACTTAAATATATTGTGAAATGGAATAAAAAGTATTGATCTATCTACATAACTCTCGTAACAATACTGCCAAACTTTAAGACAGTAGGTGGGGTGGAATAGAGAAGAATCCGAGAACAACATTTATGAATGTTAAAAGTGCTAACTCAAGACATTTGAAATATTGTCTTTTTTATCCTAGATTTTAAAAATGTATAAATTGTACTGTTGTATTATTATTTTTTTCTTCTAATTATTTTCTTCTTTTTATATTACATTTTAAAAAATTGTATAAATTGCAGTATTCACCTGAATGAACCTTTGTTTAAAACAATGTATTATATATAAACAGAACATTTGGAAAAAACAAAGAAAGACCAAAAGAGCGAACAGTTAAACAACTGAGCCAAAGTGAGCACATGTGAAAGAAAGCAAAAAAATGACCAAAATAAAAAAGGCTAACAGTGAAAAGGGTGTTGGGAAGGAACCAGGGTCCTCCCGCACCCCTAAGCGCTTTAGAATTAGGCAAGACCTCTTTTAGGTGTTATAATGGACTAGTGAGCAGGCAGGGCACTTGGAAGGCTCTCTTATACAAACATAATCACATACACAGACATGGGCAGGCACTGAAAAGGGCAGTTATTGTGTAAATATAAGGCGCAATTAACTATTAGCTGAACAGATGTGTAATGTCAGATTCTAGGCATTGTAAAAATCTTAAATGCTATAGAAGAGTCAAGCTCCTTCCCAGAAAGAATGTGGCCTGTGCTAAAAAGTGACTACAGGCACTTCCTCTGTGTTCGTCACTAAGGCTGGCAGCACACGAAGTGACTCACCAGCTGTCTAGAATCTGTCAAGGGTCCATGGAGGCTAAGAATAGGGATTTACATGTTCTGTGCGACAACATGCAGAATGGGACATATTATAAAAATAAGGTGTGAATGAGACTACAGGGCCTAGATAGCATTAGCAGGAGGAGTTAAATATGGCTAGAATGAATGAAAATTGTTTATTTAAATGCTTAGTTTTTCCTGGGGCTAGGCCTCAAGCTTTGTAAAAGTCTGCAGGGCTGCAGTGTGTTTCTGAATAAGGTAGCAACATGTAGAGCAGCGTGCCCTGACAAAAACAGCTGACAATGAAGAAAAGAAGGCTTTGGAGCATCCCTAATATGGAAGAAGGACAGTTTGGTATGAAGCTATGGTCCATATCCAAGGACGCCACTACAGCAAGACAGGACTATATAAACCCCTGCCTGGCACCACTTTGGCAGGAAGGAACGAAAGAGGGACAGGAGAAGACTGTTGAGGCAGCTACCATCCTCATTTTTGTAAGATTAAACTTGTTATCCTCACAAGATAGACTTTTTGCCCTATTCCCCTAGAGGGGTGTGTTTATTCTGGTGTGAGCGTAATTAGGGACACCCTTACAAAGGCAAACAAAAAGTACAAACATAGGATTATTGAAAGAGCATAGCAAAGTAACAAGTAAAAGAACAAACGAAAAAAAGAATGTAGATCAACAGAAATAGAAATTACACTGCATATGTATGTGCTCATGCTTTGTTCTTCCACAGAAGGGAGATGAGCCATGTCTTTCGGACAGGATGTTACTTGAAATTATGGGCCTGATTCATGGAAGTGTTTTATAATGGCGCAATCCCATAGGAAAACGTGCCATGAATCAGGCCCTATTTTTCCCTAGAGATCATTAAATCACTCAAACTGTGGCAGATTTCAGGAGTGCATTGCACACATGCCTCTCTCGTTCAGTTCATTTGCCAGACTTTATAATAGGTAACAGTATTTTTTTACGTTTGCTATTTTTCTCTGAGGTGACACTGATAATTATTGTTTGAAAATGACAATAATGGATTGGAGTCATACTTAAACATTTTTTTGGCACCAGGATTGGCTTAATTCATGAGTCCAAGATGTGTTTTGTGTTGGTGTTCATCTGTTGCCAAACAAACATTTGGATAGGAAAGGACCACTGTTTAAACAAGTTGTCTTTAATGTTTGCTATCCTTGAATGATATTTATCTGTTCAAAATAGTGCGCAGTCCAGGAGATAAGCAGGCTACGAACAATTGCCATCTGGTAAGGATGTAAAAGCACTGGCTTTTTTTATTTTGAGGAATTGGAATGAAGATTGGATAAGCTGGAGCTAAAAACAGCTCCTGGGTATCTGGCATTACCCAGTTGGCAGGAACTACCATTGGGGGAACTAGGCACTACTACATATCATTCCACAAATCTAATTTAAGATGCAAACTTAACATTATAACCATTATTTCTGACCCCCCTTAATTTTTAACTGTCATGTAGATGTGTACTAATGCTTATTTATAGTTTGTCCCAAACAAACAGTTAATGTCATATAGATATGCTTGTCCATCATTAGTTGGCTTGGGGAGCCAAAAGTAGCTCATGGTGGCTGTTGGTGTCACACTAACCAGGCTCTACTAGGCTAAAAGCAGGAGCTAAATATCTCCCAGCTCTCCTTAATTTCCAATCCTGATGTGGGTAATCCATCATGGAAGAATGGTCTGTGAAACAGGCTGCTCTTTCAGAAAGATTCATGCCAAACGAATAGTGTACACGTTTGCCCTGCTGCATCAGTCTCCTGATCTGCAGCTTCTGCTTTTCAGCGGCACACAGGAGGTTAAAAGGTCTCATGGATCCTATTAAACAGCCCATGGGATACAAACATCACTGAAGACAGAGGCTGCATGAAAACATGCACCTCAGATTCAAAACCATATTCATTGTGGATGGTATTCAGCTTGTGGCAGGGTCATCTTTTCCTGGGTTTTGGCATGGTGACTGATATCACACACAGTTATTAAAGGCATGTCAGATTTGTAGCATGCTCGTGTTAGCCCTGTGAGCCCAGGCCAGCTATGGGAAGGATATGTGGAGATGTAGGCAAACTGCTTGTATCTGCTGCGGAAAGCATGACGATGGACAGGAAAGGTCTCTCTCTTTGATCCTCTGGGAGGTTGGGTAACACCTCTCTCCAGCCCGGGGAACTCAGCAGGAGAGTTCCTGGCAACCATGCTTCAAAGAGGCACACCCATAACAAAAGGGCCAGCCTCACACCAAGGTGTTGCAAACCAATGGGCCTTGGAAGCTCCAGGCTTGGGAAAGGGATGGAGAATAGTCAGAGCAGAAGGCACTGGATAAATAATTCCTCTATCTTGTTGTTCTGTGGGCTTCTCTTTCCTTCCTGTGTTCTCCACTTCTTTCAGAGCAGACCCCTTTGAGTATGATGCAAGAAGGCAAAGGTCACTGGTCATTTTGGCAGCGATTGGATCTGTTTAAGCAGGCTTGCTTTTATCGCATCCTCTGTGACCTTTTACCTTCATAAACAAGAGTGTTCCCACTCCTTCCTTAACTCCTTTTGGACCTTCAGGGCAATGAAGAATATGTTTGGACACTATTGGGAGAGCAATTCCCCCAGTTGTGAGGAGGTGACGGCAGGTGTTCCAAGGCAGAGGCAAGCCCTGTCCCCTAACCATCCCCAGGGAAGATTGGGGGTGACTACTGTTGGACCAAGACCTGCACTATCTGCCTGCTGCACTGATACCCAGGCTCCTCACTGTAGGTGAAGAACTCCTGCAAATGGCAGCTAGCCTCCCCAGACTTTTAGTAGAGAGGAAAAGGACGAGACATATCCCTGAGCCCCTGGATGGGGACTCAAAGCACTAGAGAAACCAAAGCAGTTGGAATTCTGTGTTCTGCCACTTCTAACTGTCCTTGAGAAACGGTTGAACACGTTCAGGACCCACCGTGCTGCCTTTAGCTCTCTCGGAAAGTCGAACTGCTGCATTGCTGCATCACCGAGTTTGACGCTGCACCGTGCCAGCAGAGCGCTTAACCAGCCTGGCTCGAACAAGAAGCTCAATGCTGCAGAAGTCTTTAAACCATTGGGTCTTCAAACAGCAGTTTAACCTGCCAGGAACTTTGCATTGAACCGACACAGACCACGACTCAAACTGCTGGAAGCATCGTTTCACCCAGCAACTCGGCCTAGCAGTACTCATTGCATCAAAGCGGCTCGACCGTCGAACTGAAAGTGGTGAACACTGTGAACCGCACCTTCCAATGCCAAATCAAACCACACAAAGCTTCACATTGAATCCAACATGATGTCCACTCACCACCTGGATCAACACGACTCGCCACATTTGAACCCGTACGATACGCACACACAGCTGAAAACCCAGTTTGACATTGTCAAACTACCAAGAAGAGACTAGGGTACCTTTGAGAGCCCCATGTCTCATGTCCATTTTTGGGACCCTTGTGATTGCTATGCCAAATATTTGCACCATTTTCACAAAATACATATCCTTTTAAATAATGGTGTAGCTTCTTGCTCTTCGTCCCTGCTACATTACCCAGAGAGCTTAAATCTTCATGTTCTGCATTTTCACAAAATGCACAAAATTCTGTTGACTGTGCCTGTTTCACCTTTATGATTAGTAGCACTGTTGGTTTGTAGTAGTGCGAGGGCTGAGTCAGAGGTTTAGCCACTACTAGTAATTTTGTCACACAGGCAAAAACGAAGCGCCCGCTTCATAAATAATTCCATTAGCAAATGAAAAGTGTGCTCGGTGCAATTTGCACCTGCAGGGTGATTAACAAAGAATTGCATATGCAACTACAAAAATTTGAGCCTATCACACTTTTGGGTGAATCAGGCTCATTTGCTTAAGCCAAGAGCAAATCACTGGATGCAAGACCCTGGAGGTCAGATGTAACATATAAAGCCCAAAAGTGAATACCTTTTTTAACATTCCTTATTAAAAGTGAACCAATTTTGGGGGACATGTTTTTAAAAGTACATGAACAAGTCAAATGGGATGCACCACCACTTGGGCTCAGAGGGGATCTGGGAACCAGGGAGGCTCACCAACCCCGTAAAGTGTCAAGCCGAAGTGCTAAATGTGGGGGAGTGGGGTTCCAGAACCCCTCCAAAACCTTGCACCGGACATCCCAAGTATATGGAACCCAGACAGAATTGGAACCCAGTTACAGCCCTTATTGGAGAAGAGCAATTACCCCCTCTCCCTACTACAGTATGCACCTAATATAGGAATACCGTATTATGCACTGTACCTTCGGTGTCTTGAGCCTGTACACTGTTCACTTCAGAGTGCCTTAAAGTGTCAAACACACTTGGTTATTTTCTAGGCTTCGCTAATATTCCGCATGCATATAATCCAGTCATTTGAGGTTTAACTAGTACAATCTCTGAATAATGCAACTGAAAGAACTTCATTAATTAGCAACGCCAATCCTATGGGTAACCGAAATATCAATTTCTCTATGGCCCATATCACAGGGCTGAAGTCCTATAAAAAAGTGGGCGGACTCAGACATACGCAATGGCAAGTGACATCACAGGAAAAGAACATATCCTAAACTGAAATATGCAAATTTCATTCAATTTGTCTTTCTCAACTGAAGGAAGTTCACAGGATAAAAAAGCATTTGTCAAGAGAACAGGTTTTTACATTTTTCCAATAACATGGCTAGCTAAGTATAAGAGGTGTACAGCTTTTATATCTAACAATCTGCAACAAAACAAGTATTGCATAGCAAAATGTCAATATGAGACATTTCATGGGTGTGTGATGAGGGATTCCGGTAGTCTTATGATTATCGAATCCCGGCAGCGGCACAGTTCACTCCAAGGGGTGGAAGGACTTTTTTTTTATTCCTTTAAAACATCCGGGGATGGAGGTTTGTGTGTGGAGGGGCGGCGTCCACCCTCTCAAAAAAGGGGGCAGACGCCGTCCTACCACATGTACCCTCGACTTGTGCCATACTGATATATGATATATTTTATTTATAGTGTGCCAATACACAAGTGTTTCAAGGTGCGACGAGGCAGGGTAGGGAAACAAGGGGGGAAAAGACAACGATCTTACTAGGCCCAGCGACATTGGGATTGCGCAAGTGCAGGGGAGAGGAAAGGGGAAAAGTGCCGGGTGAAGGGGAGGAGGAGCAAGTGCAGGACATAGGATCTAAACATCATCATTGTCTGACAGTAGCTTTCAGGGACAGGTGGAGAAGTGAGCTTTATCAGAAACATTGCCTGACAAAGGATGTGGGTTGAACTGCAACGGTAACAATTCAAAACAAGCATTGGCAATCCCAACAGTTGGGCTTTTGTGTGGGCATGGGAAAGGCACTTGGCAGGCAATACTATAGTGGTATTAACTGGCCATCAATGGTAGCAACTGCAAAATGGTGTGAGTACCTGGCCATATAAGATCAGTGTCCATCAAATGGCTAATAATTATTTATACACATGCTTGTTTTTAACAGGAGTTACGTGAAGGACACACGCAGTGCTTATAAATCGACTGGCTGAAGCCAGATCTGGTTACGAAATGTGTATTACATGAGAAGTACGTTTACAGCTCCAATTAAGCCATTAACTCTCAGAAGACTGCTTTGAAAAAACACTGGCTTGCAGTTGTAGCTCAGCGTTTGATGGTAAGGCTTGAAAAAGTTAGCTCAAAGAGATCCTATGAGGAAGTGTTCTGGGTGGGGAAGAGCAGGAAGTGGGTGGGACTTGTCATGGGATTGGCTTATAGAAATGTATGTTTCACTACGAATTACTTTAGCAGTTATGGGGTAGGACACCTGTTAACCCTCCCTATTCCTCGCATCTGAGCACCACTTCATGCATGAAATGTGTAACATGCACCACTTCATGCATGAAATGTGTAACATGCATATATGAAAGCATACTTTCCAAATTAGTTGAAACCCTTGGCACCTCCATGCACCCAACTAACATTGCTCTGTCACCCTCCCTGCTCTAAAATCATAATTTTGAGAAGGGTTTATTTTTGTTAGGATCTATTTAGTGATTTCTTTTAAGTCTGGCTATTTTTGTTTTCTTCACTTGTAGCTTAGTTATTTTCAGTAAAAGTAAGTTGTGCCTTTTTCAGTATTCGTGCATGCACTTGTTTTTAGTGTGCAATAGATCACATTCGCAAACTACTGACATGCAGGGATGCGGGGAAGACTTCTAGGTGACAAAGCCTAAAGCTAAAACGCCTCAAGTTCACCTACCACAGAAACTTATGGAACACTATCAGGCTAACAAGCAGATGGGGCTAAATTATATTAAAAACAGTATCCTCTCATTTAAAGTACTTTTGCTCGACCAGAATTGAACCCGTTTTTTTTGTATGTGGTAGTAGGGAAGATGGGTGCATGGGTAGGCAGAGTGGTTGGGGGTGTCGGGAAGGGAGTGGAGCATGTAGGGAAAACCCATAATACAGAAATAACTGGTCAGATTCTGGTCGAGCAAAAGTGCATAAACGGAATTAAGACTTAAAAAAAATGTCTTTCAACACATGTAGCGCCATTACAAACACACAAATATACACACAGCAATCTAATATTCTGCGATTCAAGTTGTGAAATTGCATTTGAGCAATACAGAACGGGGAACAAAGTATCAAGCAAAGAAAAAGGGCCAGCAAAAGACAAAAGTTTGCTGGTGCAGTAACAGTGCCAGTAAATCTGCTGCCAGCACTTTTACTGCACTGCCAATCTACAGGTTTGTCGGTGGGGATTGACGGATTTACCTCCAGCCAAGATCGATCAGGCCCCCACTGACAAAAAACAGACATATTCCAGGCACCGGTAATATATATGTGTATGTATATATGTATGTAATGTTAGGGGATGCGGATGAGCTGGGGGCATGGGGAGGTCCCCATAAAATAGAACAAATTAAATAGTCACATTCATTTTTGACTAAAAGTGTAGAAACAAAGTGCACACGATCAAAAAGGAGGCTATGAACAAACGTAGAACCATGAAGAGTAAAAGATCAAAAAAGGAGCAAGAGAAAATTGTGAAAGAATAAGAACACAAAAGAGCGAAAGAAGCAGAACGTGACAAATACTAGATATTTAAAATAGGTAATTTTGATTGTAAAAAACTAAATGACATTCCGAAATACTGAAGTATCCTAACATATACTATCGATCAAAAATCATGTGGTTTCGTTTTGACCTGTGGCCCAGTAGGGCAAGGAAAGCTGTGTCGTCTAGAGACAAAAATATAAACATGACATGTAAATATTGTTAAAAAGACACAACAATTGAAACGTTACAGGACATAATGCTGGAATGGCAATCTTTAGCAAGTCTAAGAAAAGAATATTTTGTACATCATTTTAAAGACTACAGACTATTAGACACCAAGACTGTGTGGATGGTGATATGTAATGCTCAGCGTATATCCTTGAACCTAGCGATCATTAGGTACCTGGATAAAATTCAGCTTGAAGAACCCACAAACAAATACACTTAAATATATTGTGAAATGGAATAAAAAGTATTGATCTATCTACATAACTCTCGTAACAATACTGCCAAACTTTAAGACAGTAGGTGGGGTGGAATAGAGAAGAATCCGAGAACAACATTTATGAATGTTAAAAGTGCTAACTCAAGACATTTGAAATATTGTCTTTTTTATCCTGGATTTTAAAAATGTATAAATTGTACTGTTGTATTATTATTTTTTTCTTCTAATTATTTTCTTCTTTTTATATTACATTTTAAAAAATTGTATAAATTGCAGTATTCACCTGAATGCACCTTTGTTTAAAAGAATGTATTATATATAAACAGAACATTTGGAAAAAACAAAGAAAGACCAAAAGAGCGAACAGTTAAACAACTGAGCCAAAGTGAGCACATGTGAAAGAAAGCAAAAAAATGACCAAAATAAAAAAGGCTAACAGTGAAAAGGGTGTTGGGAAGGAACCAGGGTCCTCCCGCACCCCTAAGCGCTTTAGAATTAGGCAAGACCTCTTTTAGGTGTTATAATGGACTAGTGAGCAGGCAGGGCACTTGGAAGGCTCTCTTATACAAACATAATCACATACACAGACATGGGCAGGCACTGAAAAGGGCAGTTATTGTGTAAATATAAGGCGCAATTAACTATTAGCTGAACAGATGTGTAATGTCAGATTCTAGGTATTGTAAAAATCTTAAATGCTATAGAAGAGTCAAGCTCCTTCCCAGAAAGAATGTGGCCTGTGCTAAAAAGTGACTACAGGCAATTCCTCTGTGTTCGTCACTAAGGCTGGCAGCACACAAAGTGACTCACCAGCTGTCTAGAGTCTGTCAAGGGTCCATGGAGGCTAAGAATAGGGATTTACATGTTCTGTGCGACAACATGCAGAATGGGACATATTATGAAAATAAGGTGTGAATGAGACTACAGGGCCTAGATAGCATTAGCAGGAGGAGTGAAATATGGCTAGAATGAATGAAAATTGTTTATTTAAATGTTTAGTTTTTCCTGGGGCTAGGCCTCAAGGTTTGTAAAGTCTGCAGGGCTGCAGTGTGTTTCTGAATAAGGTAGCAACATGTAGATTAGCGTGCCCTGACAAAAACAGCTGACAATGAAGAAAGGAAGGCTTTGGAGCATCCATAATATGGAAGAAGGACAGTTTGGTATGAAACTATGGTCCATATCCAAGGACGCCACTACAGCAACACAGGACTATATAAACCCCTGCCTGGCACCACTTTGGCAGGAAGGAACGAAAGAGGGACAGGAGAAGACTGTTGAGTCAGCTACCATCCTCATTTTTGTAAGATTAAACTTGTTATCCTCACAAGATAGACTTTTTGCCCTATTCCCCTAGAGGGGTGTGTTTATTCTGGTGTGAGCGTAATTAGGGTCACCCTTACAAAGGCAAACAAAAAGTACAAACATAGGATTATTGAAAGAGCATAGCAAAGTAACAAGTAAAAGAGCAAACGAAAAAAAGAATGTAGATAAACAGAAATAGAAATTACAGTGCATATGTATGTGCTCATGCTTTGTTCTTCCACAGAAGGGAGATGAGCCATGTCTTTCGGACAGGATGTTACCTGAAATTATGGGCCTGACTCATGGAAGTGTTTTATAATGGCGCAATCCCATAGGAAAACGTGCCATGAATCAGGCCCTATTTTTCCCTAGAGATCATTAAATCACTCAAACTGTGGCAGATTTCAGGAGTGCATTGCACACATGCCTCTCTCGTTCAGTTCATTTGCCAGACTTTATAATAGGTAACAGTATTTTTTTACGTTTGCTATTTTTCTCTGAGGTGACACTGATAATTATTGTTTGAAAATGACAATAATGGATTGGAGTCCCACTTAAACATTTTTTTGGCACCAGGATTGGCTTAATTCATGAGTCCAAGATGTGTTTTGTGTTGGTGTTCATCTGTTGCCAAACAAACATTTGGATAGGAAAGGACCACTGTTTAAACAAGTTGCCTTTAATGTTTGCTATCCTTGAATGATATTTATCTGTTCAAAATAGTGCGCAGTCCAGGAGATAAGCAGGCTACGAACAATTGCCATCTGGTAAGGATGTAAAAGCACTGGCTTTTTTTATTTTGAGGCATTGGAATGAAGATTGGATAAGCTGGAGCTAAAAACAGCTCCTGGGTATCTGGCATTACCCAGTTGCAGGAACTACCATTGGGGGAACTAGGCACTACTATCATTCCACTACTATCATTCCACAAATCTAATTTAAGATGCAAACATAACATTATAACCATTATTTCTGACCCCCTTAATTTTTAACTGTCATGTAGATGTGTACTAATGCTTATTTATAGTTTGTCCCAAACAAACAGTTAATGTCATATAGATATGCTTGTTCATCATTAGTGGCTTGGGGAGCCAAAAGTAGCTCCTGGTAGCTGTTGGTGTCACACTAACCAGGCTCTACTGGGCTAAAAGCAGGAGCTAAATATCTCCCAGCTCTCCTTAATTTCCAATCCTGATGTGGGTAATCCATCATGGAAGGATGGTCTGTGAAACAGACTGCTCTTTCAGAAAGATTCATGCCAAACGAATAGTGTACATGTTTGCCCTGCTGCATCAGTCTCCTGATCTGCAGCTTCTGCTTTTCAGCGACACACAGCAGGTTAAAAGGTCTCATGGGTCCTATTAAACAGCCCATGGGATACAAACATCACTGAAGACAGAGGCTGCATGAAAACATGCACCTCAGATTCAAAACCATATTAATTGTGGATGGTATTCAGCTTGTGGCAGGGTCATCTTTTCCTGGGTTTTGGCATCGTGACTGATAGCACACACAGTTATTAAAGGCATGTCAGATTTGTAGCATGCTCGTGTTAGCCCTGTGAGCCCAGGCCAGCTATGGGAAGGCTATGTGGAGATGTAGGCAAACTGCTTGTATCTGCTGCGGAAAGCATGATGATGGACAGGAAGGGTCTCTCTCTTTGATCCTCTGGGAGGTTGGGTAACACCTCTCTCCAGCCCGGGGAACTCAGCAGGAGAGTTCCTGGGAACCATGCTTCAAAGAGGCACACCCATAACAAAAGGGCCAGCCTCACACTAAGGTGTTGCAAACCAATGGGCCTTGGAAGCTCCAGGCTTGGGAAAGGGATGGAGAATAGTCAGAGCAGAAGGCACTGGATAAATAATTCCTCTATCTTGTTGTTCTGTGGGCTTCTCTTTCCTTCCTGTGTTCTCCACTTCTTTCAGAGCAGACCCCTTTCAGTATGATGCAAGAAGGCAAAGGTCACTGGTCATTTTGGCAGCGATTGGATCCGTTTAAGCAGGCTTGCTTTTATCGAATCCTCTGTGACCTTTTACCTTCATAAACAAGAGTGTTCCCACTCCTTCCTTAACTCCTTTTGGACCTTCAGGGCAATGAAGAATATGTTTGGACACTATTGGGCGAGCAATTCCCCCAGTTGTGAGGAGGTGACGGCAGGTGTTCCAAGGCAGAGGCAAGCCCTGTCCCTTAACCATCCCCAGGGAAGATTGGGGGTGACTACTGTTGGACCAAGACCTGCACTATCTGCCTGCTGCACTGATACCCAGGCTCCTCACTGTAGGTGAAGAACTCCTGCAAATGGCAGCTCGCCTCCCCAGACTTTTAGTAGAGAGGAAAAGGACGAGACATATCCCTGAACCCCTGGATGGTGACTCAAAGCACTAGAGAAACCAAAGCAGTTGGAATCCTGTGCTCTGCCACTTCTAACTGTCCTTGAGAAACGGTTGAACACGTTCAGGACCCACCGTGCTGTCTTTGGCTCTCTCGGAAAGTCGAACTGCTGCATTGCTGCATCACCGAGTTTAACGCTGCACTGTGCCAGCAGAGCGCTTAAACAGCCTGGCTCGAACAAGAAGCTCAATGCTGCAGAAGTCTTTAAACCATTGGGTCTTCAAACAGCAGTTTAACCTGCCAGGAACTTTGCATTGAACCGACACAGACCACGACTCGAACTGCTGGAAGCATCGTTTCACCCAGCAACTCGGCCCAGCAGTACTCATTGCATCAAAGCGGCTCGACCGTCGAACTGAAAGTGGTGAACACTGTGAACCGCACCTTCCAATGCCACATCAAACCACACAAAGCTTCACATTGAATCCAACATGATGTCCACTCACCACCTGGATCACCACGACTCGCCACATTTGAACCCGTACGATACACACACACAGCTGAAAACCCATTTTGACATTGTCAAACTACCAAGAAGAGACTAGGGTACCTTTGAGAGCCCCATGTCTCATGTCCATTTTTGGGACCCTTGTGATTGCTATGCCAAATATTTGCACCATTTTCACAAAATACATATCCTTTTAAATAATGGTGTAGCTTCTTGCTCTTCGTCCCTGCTACATTACCCAGAAAGCTTAAATCTTCATGTTCTGCATTTTCACAAAATGCACAAAATTCTCTTGATTGTGCCTGTTTCACCTTTATGATTAGTAGCACTGTTGGTTTGTAGTAGTGCGAGGGCTGAGTCAGAGGTTTAGCCACTACTAGTAATTTTGTCACACATGCAAAAACGAAGCGCCCGCTTCATGAATAATTCCATTAGCAAATGAAAAGTGTGCTCGGTGCAATTTGCACCTGCAGGGTGATTAACAAAGAATTGCATATGCAACTACAAAAATTTGAGCCTATCAGACTTTTGGGTGAATCGGGCTCATTTGCTTAAGCAAAGAGCAAATCACTGGATGCAAGACCCTGGAAGTCAGATGTAACATATAAAGCCCAAAAGTGAATACCTTTTTTAACATTCCTTATTAAAAGTGAACCAATTTTGGGGGAAATGTTTTTAAAAGTATATGAACAAGTCAAATGGGATGCACCACCACTTGGGCTCAGAGGGGATCTGGGAACCAGGGAGGCTCACCAACCCCGTAAAGTGTCAAGCCGAAGTGCTAAATGTGGGGGAGTGGGGTTCCAGAACCCCTCCAAAACCTTGCACGGGACATCCCAAGTATATGGAACCCAGACAGAATTGGAACCCAGTTACAGCCCTTATTGGAGAAGAGCAATTACCCCCTCTCCCTACTACAGTATGCACCTAATATAGGAATACCGTATTATGCACTGTACCTTAGGTGTCTTGAGCCTGTACACTGTTCACTTCAGTGTGCCTTAAAGTGTCAAACAAACTTGGTTATTTTCTAGGCTTCGCTAATATTCCACATGCATATAATCCAGTCATTTGAGGTTTAGCTAGTACAATCTCTGAATAATGCAACTGAAAGAACTTCATTAATTAGCAACGCCAATCCTATGGGTAACCGAAATATCAATTTCTCTATGGCCCATATCACAGGGCTGAAGTCCTATAAAAAAGTGGGCGGATTCAGACATACGCAATGGCAAGTGACATCACAGGAAAAGAACATATCCTAAACTGAAATATGCAAATTTCATTCAATTTGTCTTTCTCAACTGAAGGAAGTTCACAGGATAAATAAGCATTTGTCAAGAGAACAGGTTTTTACATTTTTCCAATAACATGGCTAGCTAAGTATAGGAGGTGTACAGCTTTTATATCTAACAATCTGCAACAAAACAAGTATTGCATAGCAAAATGTCAATATGAGGCATTTCATGGGTGTGTGATGAGGAATTCCGGTAGTCTTATGATTATGGAATCCCGGCAGCGGCACTGTTCACTCCAAGGGGTGGAAGGACTTTTTTTTTATTCCTTTAAAACATCCGGGGATGGAGGTTTGTGTGTGGAGGGGCGGCGTCCACCCTCTCAAAAAAGGGGGCAGACGCCGTCCTACCACATGTACCCTCGACTTGTGCCATACTGATATATGATATATTTTATTTATAGTGTGCCAATACACAAGTGTTTCAAGGTGCGACGAGGCAGGGTAGGGAAACAAGGGGGGAAAAGACAACGATCTTACTAGGCCCAGCGACATTGGGATTGCGCAAGTGCAGGGGAGAGGAAAGGGGAAAAGTGCCGGGTGAAGGGGAGGAGGAGCAAGTGCAGGACATAGGATCTAAATATCATCATTGTCTGACAGTAGCTTTCAGGGACAGGTGGAGAAGTGAGCTTTATCAGAAACATTGCCTGACAAAGGATGTGGGTTGAACTGCAACGGTAACAATTCAAAACAAGCATTGGCAATCCCAACAGTTGGGCTTTTGTGTGGGCATGGGAAAGGCACTTGGCAGGCAATACTATAGTGGTATTAACTGGCCATCAATGGTAGCAACTGCAAAATGGTGTGAGTACCTGGCCATATAAGATCAGTGTCCATCAAATGGCTAATAATTATTTATACACATGCTTGTTTTTAACAGGAGTTACGTGAAGGACACACGCAGTGCTTATAAATCGACTGGCTGAAGCCAGATCTGGTTACGAAATGTGTATTACATGAGAAGTACGTTTACAGCTCCAATTAAGCCATTAACTCTCAGAAGACTGCTTTGAAAAAACACTGGCTTGCAGTTGTAGCTCAGCGTTTGATGGTAAGGCTTGAAAAAGTTAGCTCAAAGAGATCCTATGAGGAAGTGTTCTGGGTGGGGAAGAGCAGGAAGTGGGTGGGACTTGTCATGGGATTGGCTTATAGAAATGTATGTTTCACTACGAATTACTTTAGCAGTTATGGGGTAGGACACCTGTTAACCCTCCCTATTCCTCCCATCTGAGCACCACTTCATGCATGAAATGTGTAACATGCATATATGAAAGCATACTTTCCAAATTAGTTGAAACCCTTGGCACCTCCATGCACCCAACTAACATTGCTCTGTCACCCTCCCTGCTCTAAAATCATAATTTTGAGAAGGGTTTATTTTTGTTAGGATCTATTTAGTGATTTCTTTTAAGTCTGGCTATTTTTGTTTTCTTCACTTGTAGTTTAGTTATTTTCAGTAAAAGTAAGTTGTGCATTTTTCAGTATTCGTGCATGCACTTGTTTTTAGTGTGCAATAGATCACATTCGCAAACTACTGACATGCAGGCATGCGGGGAAGACTTCTAGGTGACAAAGCCTAAAGCTAAAACGCCTCAAGTTCACCTACCACACAAACTTATGGAACACTATCAGGCTAACAAGCAGATGGGGCTAAATTATATTAAAAACAGTATCCTCTCATTTAAAGTACTTTTGCTCGACCAGAATTGAACCTGTTTTTTTTGTATGTGGTAGTAGGGAAGATGGGTGCATGGGTAGGCAGAGTGGTTGGGGGTGTCGGGAAGGGAGTGGAGCATGTAGGGAAAACCCATAATACAGAAATAACTGGTCAGATTCTGGTCGAGCAAAAGTGCATAAACGGAATTAAGACTTAAAAAAAATGTCTTTCAACATATGTAGCGCCATTACAAACACACAAATATACACACAGCAATCTAATATTCTGCGATACAAGTTGTGAAATTGCATTTGAGCAATACAGAACGGGGAACAAAGTATCAAGCAAAGAAAAAGAGCCAGCAAAAGACAAAAGTTTGCTGGTGCAGTAACAGTGCCAGTAAATCTGCTGCCAGCACTTTTACTGCACTGCCAATCTACAGGTTTGTCGGTGGGGATTGACGGATTTACCTCCAGCCAAGATCGATCAGGCCCCCACTGACAAAAAACAGACATATTCCAGGCACCGGTAATATATATGTGTATGTATATATGTATGTAATGTTAGGGGATGCGGATGAGCTGGGGGCATGGGGAGGTCCCCATAAAATAGAACAAATTAAATAGTCACATTCATTTTTGACTAAAAGTGTAGAAACAAAGTGCACACAATCAAAAAGGAGGCTATGAACAAACGTAGAACCATGAAGAGTAAAAGATCAAAAAAGGAGCAAGAGAAAATTGTGAAAGAATAAGAACACAAAAGAGCGAAAGAAGCAGAACGTGACAAATACTAGATATTTAAAATAGGTAATTTTGATTGTAAAAAACTAAATGACATTCCGAAATACTGAAGTATCCTAACATATACTATCGATCAAAAATCATGTGGTTTCGTTTTGACCTGTGGCACAGTAGGGCAAGGAAAGCTGTGTCGTCTAGAGACAAAAATATAAACATGACATGTAAATATTGTTAAAAAGACACAACAATTGAAACGTTACAGGACATAATGATGGAATGCCAATCTTTAGCAAGTCTAAGAAAAGAATATTTTGCACATCATTTTAAAGACTACAGACTATTAGACACCAAGACTGTGTGGATGGTGATATGTAATGCTCAGCGTATATCCTTGAACCTAGCGATCATTAGGTACCTGGATAAAATTCAGCTTGAAGAACCCACAAACAAATACACTTAAATATATTGTGAAATGGAATAAAAAGTATTGATCTATCTACATAACTCTCGTAACAATACTGCCAAACTTTAAGACAGTAGGTGGGGTGGAATAGAGAAGAATCCGAGAACAACATTTATGAATGTTAAAAGTGCTAACTCAAGACATTTGAAATATTGTCTTTTTTATCCTGGATTTTAAAAATGTATAAATTGTACTGTTGTATTATTATTTTTTTCTTCTAATTATTTTCTTCTTTTTATATTACATTTTAAAAAATTGTATAAATTGCAGTATTCACCTGAATGAACCTTTGTTTAAAACAATGTATTATATATAAACAGAACATTTGGAAAAAACAAAGAAAGACCAAAAGAGCGAACAGTTAAACAACTGAGCCAAAGTGAGCACATGTGAAAGAAAGCAAAAAAATGACCAAAATAAAAAAGGCTAACAGTGAAAAGGGTGTTGGGAAGGAACCAGGGTCCTCCCGCACCCCTAAGCGCTTTAGAATTAGGCAAGACCTCTTTTAGGTGTTATAATGGACTAGTGAGCAGGCAGGGCACTTGGAAGGCTCACTTATACAAACATAATCACATACACAGACATGGGCAGGCACTGAAAAGGGCAGTTATTGTGTAAATATAAGGCGCAATTAACTATTAGCTGAACAGATGTGTAATGTCAGATTCTAGGCATTGTAAAAATCTTAAATGCTATAGAAGAGTCAAGCTCCTTCCCAGAAAGAATGTGGCCTGTGCTAAAAAGTGACTACAGGCAATTCCTCTGTGTTCGTCACTAAGGCTGGCAGCACACGAAGTGACTCACCAGCTGTCTAGAGTCTGTCAAGGGTCCATGGAGGCTAAGAATAGGGATTTACATGTTCTGTGCGACAACATGCAGAATGGGACATATTATGAAAATAAGGTGTGAATGAGACTACAGGGCCTAGATAGCATTAGCAGGAGGAGTGAAATATGGCTAGAATGAATGAAAATTGTTTATTTAAATGTTTAGTTTTTCATGGGGCTAGGCCTCAAGGTTTGTAAAGTCTGCAGGGCTGCAGTGTGTTTCTGAATAAGGTAGCAACATGTAGATTAGCGTGCCCTGACAAAAACAGCTGACAATGAAGAAAAGAAGGCTTTGGAGCATCCATAATATGGAAGAAGGACAGTTTGGTATGAAACTATGGTCCATATCCAAGGACGCCACTACAGCAAGACAGGACTATATAAACCCCTGCCTGGCACCACTTTGGCAGGAAGGAACGAAAGAGGGACAGGAGAAGACTGTTGAGGCAGCTACCATCCTCATTTTTGTAAGATTAAACTTGTTATCCTCACAAGATAGACTTTTTGCCCTATTCCCCTAGAGGGGTGTGTTTATTCTGGTGTGAGCGTAATTAGGGTCACCCTTACAAAGGCAAACAAAAAGTACAAACATAGGATTATTGAAAGAGCATAGCAAAGTAACAAGTAAAAGAGCAAACGAAAAAAAGAATGTAGATCAACAGAAATAGAAATTACAGTGCATATGTATGTGCTCATGCTTTGTTCTTCCACAGAAGGGAGATGAGCCATGTCTTTCGGACAGGATGTTACTTGAAATTATGGGCCTGATTCATGGAAGTGTTTTATAATGGCGCAATCCCATAGGAAAACGTGCCATGAATCAGGCCCTATTTTTCCCTAGAGATCATTAAATCACTCAAACTGTGGCAGATTTCAGGAGTGCATTGCACACATGCCTCTCTCGTTCAGTTCATTTGCCAGACTTTATAATAGGTAACAGTATTTTTTTACGTTTGCTATTTTTCTCTGAGGTGACACTGATAATTATTGTTTGAAAATGACAATAATGGATTGGAGTCCCACTTAAACATTTTTTTGGCACCAGGATTGGCTTAATTCATGAGTCCAAGATGTGTTTTGTGTTGGTGTTCATCTGTTGCCAAACAAACATTTGGATAGGAAAGGACCACTGTTTAAACAAGTTGCCTTTAATGTTTGCTATCCTTGAATGATATTTATCTGTTCAAAATAGTGCGCAGTCCAGGAGATAAGCAGGCTACGAACAATTGCCATCTGGTAAGGATGTAAAAGCACTGGCTTTTTTATTTTGAGGCATTGGAATGAAGATTGGATAAGCTGGAGCTAAAAACAGCTCCTGGGTATCTGGCATTACCCAGTTGGCAGGAACTACCATTGGGGGAACTAGGCACTACTACATATCATTCCACAAATCTAATTTAAGATGCAAACATAACATTATAACCATTATTTCTGACCCCCTTAATTTTTAACTGTCATGTAGATGTGTACTAATGCTTATTTATAGTTTGTCCCACACAAACAGTTAATGTCATATAGATATGCTTGTTCATCATTAGTGGCTTGGGGAGCCAAAAGTAGCTCCTGGTAGCTGTTGGTGTCACACTAACCAGGCTCTACTAGGCTAAAAGCAGGAGCTAAATATCTCCCAGCTCTCCTTAATTTCCAATCCTGATGTGGGTAATCCATCATGGAAGGATGGTCTGTGAAACAGACTGCTCTTTCAGAAAGATTCATGCCAAACGAATAGTGTACATGTTTGCCCTGCTGCATCAGTCTCCTGATATGCAGCTTCTGCTTTTCAGCGACACACAGCAGGTTAAAAGGTCTCATGGGTCCTATTAAACAGCCCATGGGATACAAACATCACTGAAGACAGAGGCTGCATGAAAACATGCACCTCAGATTCAAAACCATATTAATTGTGGATGGTATTCAGCTTGTGGCAGGGTCATCTTTTCCTGGGTTTTGGCATCGTGACTGATAGCACACACAGTTATTAAAGGCATGTCAGATTTGTAGCATGCTCGTGTTAGCCCTGTGAGCCCAGGCCAGCTATGGGAAGGCTATGTGGAGATGTAGGCAAACTGCTTGTATCTGCTGCGGAAAGCATGATGATGGACAGGAAAGGTCTCTCTCTTTGATCCTCTGGGAGGTTGGGTAACACCTCTCTCCAGCCCGGGGAACTCAGCAGGAGAGTTCCTGGGAACCATGCTTCAAAGAGGCACACCCATAACAAAAGGGCCAGCCTCACACCAAGGTGTTGCAAACCAGTGGGCCTTGGAAGCTCCAGGCTTGGGAAAGGGATGGAGAATAGTCAGAGCAGAAGGCACTGGATAAATAATTCCTCTATCTTGTTGTTCTGTGGGCTTCTCTTTCCTTCCTGTGTTCTCCACTTCTTTCAGAGCAGACCCCTTTCAGTATGATGCAAGAAGGCAAAGGTCACTGGTCATTTTGGCAGCGATTGGATCCGTTTAAGCAGGCTTGCTTTTATCGAATCCTCTGTGACCTTTTACCTTCATAAACAAGAGTGTTCCCACTCCTTCCTTAACTCCTTTTGGACCTTCAGGGCAATGAAGAATATGTTTGGACACTATTGGGAGAGCGATTCCCCCAGTTGTGAGGAGGTGACGGCAGGTGTTCCAAGGCAGAGGCAAGCCCTGTCCCTTAACCATCCCCAGGGAAGATTGGGGGTGACTACTGTTGGACCAAGACCTGCACTATCTGCCTGCTGCACTGTTACCCAGGCTCCTCACTGTAGGTGAAGAACTCCTGCAAATGGCAGCTAGCCTCCCCAGACTTTTAGTAGAGAGGAAAGGGACGAGACATATCCCTGAGCCCCTGGATGGGGACTCAAAGCACTAGAGAAACCAAAGCAGTTGGAATTCTGTGTTCTGCCACTTCTAACTGTCCTTGAGAAACGGTTGAACACGTTCAGGACCCACCGTGCTGCCTTTAGCTCTCTCGGAAAGTCGAACTGCTGCATTGCTGCATCACCGAGTTTAACGCTGCACTGTGCCAGCAGAGCGCTTAACCAGCCTGGCTCGAACAAGAAGCTCAATGCTGCAGAAGTCTTTAAACCATTGGGTCTTCAAACAGCAGTTTAACCTGCCAGGAACTTTGCATTGAACCGACACAGACCACGACTCGAACTGCTGGAAGCATCGTTTCACCCAGCAACTCGGCCCAGCAGTAGTCATTGCATCAAAGCGGCTCGACCGTCGAACTGAAAGTGGTGAACACTGTGAACCGCACCTTCCAATGCCACATCAAACCACACAAAGCTTCACATTGAATCCAACATGATGTCCACTCACCACCTGGATCACCACGACTCGTCACATTTGAACCCGTACGATACACACACACAGCTGAAAACCCATTTTGACATTGTCAAACTACCAAGAAGAGACTAGGGTACCTTTGAGAGCCCCATGTCTCATGTCCATTTTTGGGACCCTTGTGATTGCTATGCCAAATATTTGTACCATTTTCACAAAATACATATCCTTTTAAATAATGGTGTAGCTTCTTGCTCTTCGTCCCTGCTACATTACCCAGAAAGCTTAAATCTTCATGTTCTGCATTTTCACAAAATGCACAAAATTCTCTTGATTGTGCCTGTTTCACCTTTATGATTAGTAGCACTGTTGGTTTGTAGTAGTGCGAGGGCTGAGTCAGAGGTTTAGCCACTACTAGTAATTTTGTCACACATGCAAAAACGAAGCGCCCGCTTCATGAATAATTCCATTAGCAAATGAAAAGTGTGCTCGGTGCAATTTGCACCTGCAGGGTGATTAACAAAGAATTGCATATGCAACTACAAAAATTTGAGCCTATCAGACTTTTGGGTGAATCGGGCTCATTTGCTTAAGCAAAGAGCAAATCACTGGATGCAAGACCCTGGAAGTCAGATGTAACATATAAAGCCCAAAAGTGAATACCTTTTTTAACATTCCTTATTAAAAGTGAACCAATTTTGGGGGAAATGTTTTTAAAAGTATATGAACAAGTCAAATGGGATGCACCACCACTTGGGCTCAGAGGGGATCTGGGAACCAGGGAGGCTCACCAACCCCGTAAAGTGTCAAGCCGAAGTGCTAAATGTGGGGGAGTGGGGTTCCAGAACCCCTCCAAAACCTTGCACCGGACATCCCAAGTATATGGAACCCAGACAGAATTGGAACCCAGTTACAGCCCTTATTGGAGAAGAGCAATTACCCCCTCTCCCTACTAGAGTATGCACCTAATATAGGAATACCGTATTATGCACTGTACCTTAGGTGTCTTGAGCCTGTACACTGTTCACTTCAGTGTGCCTTAAAGTGTCAAACAAACTTGGTTATTTTCTAGGCTTCGCTAATATTCCACATGCATATAATCCAGTCATTTGAGGTTTAGCTAGTACAATCTCTGAATAATGCAACTGAAAGAACTTCATTAATTAGCAACGCCAATCCTATGGGTAACCGAAATATCAATTTCTCTATGGCCCATATCACAGGGCTGAAGTCCTATAAAAAAGTGGGCGGACTCAGACATACGCAATGGCAAGTGACATCACAGGAAAAGAACATATCCTAAACTGAAATATGCAAATTTCATTCAATTTGTCTTTCTCAACTGAAGGAAGTTCACAGGATAAATAAGCATTTGTCAAGAGAACAGGTTTTTACATTTTTCCAATAACATGGCTAGCTAAGTATAGGAGGTGTACAGCTTTTATATCTAACAATCTGCAACAAAACAAGTATTGCATAGCAAAATGTCAATATGAGACATTTCATGGGTGTGTGATGAGGAATTCCGGTAGTCTTATGAGTATGGAATCCTGGCAGCGGCACTGTTCACTCCAAGGGGTGGAAGGACTTTTTTTTTATTCCTTTAAAACATCCGGGGATGGAGGTTTGTGTGTGGAGGGGCGGCGTCCACCCTCTCAAAAAAGGGGGCAGACGCCGTCCTACCACATGTACCCTCGACTTGTGCCATACTGATATATGATATATTTTATTTATAGTGTGCCTATACACAAGTGTTTCAAGGTGCGACGAGGCAGGGGAGAGAAACAAGGGGGGAAAAGACAACGATCTTACTAGGCCCAGCGACATTGGGATTGCGCAAGTGCAGGGGAGAGGAAAGGGGAAAAGTGCCGGGTGAAGGGGAGGAGGAGCAAGTGCAGGACATAGGATCTAAACATCATCATTGTCTGACAGTAGCTTTCAGGGACAGGTGGAGAAGTGAGCTTTATCAGAAACATTGCCTGACAAAGGATGTGGGTTGAACTGCAACGGTAACAATTCAAAACAAGCATTGGCAATCCCAACAGTTGGGCTTTTGTGTGGGCATGGGAAAGGCACTTGGCAGGCAATACTATAGTGGTATTAACTGGCCATCAATGGTAGCAACTGCAAAATGGTGTGAGTACCTGGCCATATAAGATCAGTGTCCATCAAATGGCTAATAATTATTTATACACATGCTTGTTTTTAACAGGAGTTACGTGAAGGACACACGCAGTGCTTATAAATCGACTGGCTGAAGCCAGATCTGGTTACGAAATATGTGTATTACATGAGAAGTACGTTTACAGCTCCAATTAAGCCATTAACTCTCAGAAGACTGCTTTGAAAAAACACTGGCTTGCAGTTGTAGCTCAGCGTTTGATGGTAAGGCTTGAAAAAGTTAGCTCAAAGAGATCCTATGAGGAAGTGTTCTGGGTGGGGAAGAGCAGGAAGTGGGTGGGACTTGTCATGGGATTGGCTTATAGAAATGTATGTTTCACTACGAATTACTTTAGCAGTTATGGTGTAGGACACCTGTTAACCCTCCCTATTCCTCCCATCTGAGCACCACTTCATGCATGAAATGTGTAACATGCATATATGAAAGCATACTTTCCAAATTAGTTGAAACCCTTGGCACCTCCATGCACCCAACTAACATTGCTCTGTCACCCTCCCTGCTCTAAAATCATAATTTTGAGAAGGGTTTATTTTTGTTAGGATCTATTTAGTGATTTCTTTTAAATCTGGCTATTTTTGTTTTCTTCACTTGTAGTTTAGTTATTTTCAGTAAAAGTAAGTTGTGCATTTTTCAGTATTCGTGCATGCACTTGTTTTTAGTGTGCAATAGATCACATTCGCAAACTACTGACATGCAGGCATGCAGGGAAGACTTCTAGGTGACAAAGCCTAAAGCTAAAACGCCTCAAGTTCACCTACCACAGAAACTTATGGAACACTATCAGGCTAACAAGCAGATGGGGCTAAATTATATTAAAAACAGTATCCTCTCATTTAAAGTACTTTTGCTCGACCAGAATTGAACCCGTTTTTTTTGTATGTGGTAGTAGGGAAGATGGGTGCATGGGTAGGCAGAGTGGTTGGGGGTGTCGGGAAGGGAGTGGAGCATGTAGGGAAAACCCATAATACAGAAATAACTGGTCAGATTCTGGTCGAGCAAAAGTGCATAAACGGAATTAAGACTTAAAAAAAATGTCTTTCAACATATGTAGCCCCATTACAAACACACAAATATACACACAGCAATCTAATATTCTGCGATACAAGTTGTGAAATTGCATTTGAGCAATACAGAACGGGGAACAAAGTATCAAGCAAAGAAAAAGAGCCAGCAAAAGACAAAAGTTTGCTGGTGCAGTAACAGTGCCAGTAAATCTGCTGCCAGCACTTTTACTGCACTGCCAATCTACAGGTTTGTCGGTGGGGATTGACGGATTTACCTCCAGCCAATATCGATCAGGCCCCCACTGACAAAAAACAGACATATTCCAGGCACCGGTAATATATATGTGTATGTATATATGTATGTAATGTTAGGGGATGCGGATGAGCTGGGGGCATGGGGAGGTCCCCATATTATAGAACAAATTAAATAGTCACATTCATTTTTGACTAAAAGTGTAGAAACAAAGTGCACACAATCAAAAAGGAGGCTATGAACAAACATAGAACCATGAAGAGTAAAAGATCAAAAAAGGAGCAAGAGAAAATTGTGAAAGAATAAGAACACAAAAGAGCGAAAGAAGCAGAACGTGACAAATACTAGATATTTAAAATAGGTAATTTTGATTGTAAAAAACTAAATGACATTCCGAAATACTGAAGTATCCTAACATATACTATCGATCAAAAATCATGTGGTTTCGTTTTGACCTGTGGCCCAGTAGGGCAAGGAAAGCTGTGTCGTCTAGAGACAAAAATATAAACATGACATGTAAATATTGTTAAAAAGACACAACAATTGAAACGTTACAGGACATAATGCTGGAATGCCAATCTTTAGCAAGTCTAAGAAAAGAATATTTTGCACATCATTTTAAAGACTACAGACTATTAGACACCAAGACTGTGTGGATGGTGATATGTAATGCTCAGCGTATATCCTTGAACCTAGCGATCATTAGGTACCTGGATAAAATTCAGCTTGAAGAACCCACAAACAAATACACTTAAATATATTGTGAAATGGAATAAAAAGTATTGATCTATCTACATAACTCTCGTAACAATACTGCCAAACTTTAAGACAGTAGGTGGGGTGGAATAGAGAAGAATCCGAGAACAACATTTATGAATGTTAAAAGTGCTAACTCAAGACATTTGAAATATTGTCTTTTTTATCCTGGATTTTAAAAATGTATAAATTGTACTGTTGTATTATTATTTTTTTCTTCTAATTATTTTCTTCTTTTTATATTAGAATTTAAAAAATTGTATAAATTGCAGTATTCACCTGAATGAACCTTTGTTTAAAACAATGTATTATATATAAACAGAACATTTGGAAAAAACAAAGAAAGACCAAAAGAGCGAACAGTTAAACAACTGAGCCAAAGTGAGCACATGTGAAAGAAAGCAAAAAAATGACCAAAATAAAAAAGGCTAACAGTGAAAAGGGTGTTGGGAAGGAACCAGGGTCCTCCCGCACCCCTAAGCGCTTTAGAATTAGGCAAGACCTCTTTTAGGTGTTATAATGGACTAGTGAGCAGGCAGGGCACTTGGAAGGCTCTCTTATACAAACATAATCACATACACAGACATGGGCAGGCACTGAAAAGGGCAGTTATTGTGTAAATATAAGGCGCAATTAACTATTAGCTGAACAGATGTGTAATGTCAGATTCTAGGCATTGTAAAAATCTTAAATGCTATAGAAGAGTCAAGCTCCTTCCCAGAAAGAATGTGGCCTGTGCTAGAAAGTGACTGCAGGCAATTCCTCTGTGTTCGTCACTAAGGCTGGCAGCACACGAAGTGACTCACCAGCTGTCTAGAGTCTGTCAAGGGTCCATGGAGGCTAAGAATAGGGATTTACATGTTCTGTGCGACAACATGCAGAATGGGACATATTATGAAAATAAGGTGTGAATGAGACTACAGGGCCTAGTTAGCATTAGCAGGAGGAGTGAAATATGGCTAGAATTAATGAAAATTGTTTATTTAAATGTTTAGTTTTTCCTGGGGCTAGGCCTCAAGGTTTGTAAAAGTCTGCAGGGCTGCAGTGTGTTTCTGAATAAGGTAGCAACATGTAGATTAGCGTGCCCTGACAAAAACAGCTGACAATGAAGAAAAGAAGGCTTTGGAGCATCCATAATATGGAAGAAGGACAGTTTGGTATGAAACTATGGTCCATATCCAAGGACGCCACTACAGCAAGACAGGACTATATAAACCCCTGCCTGGCACCACTTTGGCAGGAAGGAACGAAAGAGGGACAGGAAAAGACTGTTGAGGCAGCTACCATCCTCATTTTTGTAAGATTAAACTTGTTATCCTCCCAAGATAGACTTTTTGCCCTATTCCCCTAGAGGGGTGTGTTTATTCTGGTGTGAGCGTAATTAGGGTCACCCTTACAAAGGCAAACAAAAAGTACAAACATAGGATTATTGAAAGAGCATAGCAAAGTAACAAGTAAAAGAGCAAACGAAAAAAAGAATGTAGATCATCAGAAATAGAAATTACAGTGCATATGTATGTGCTCATGCTTTGTTCTTCCACAGAAGGGAGATGAGCCATGTCTTTCGGACAGGATGTTACTTGAAATTATGGGCCTGATTCATGGAAGTGTTTTATAATGGCGCAATCCCATAGGAAAACGTGCCATGAATCAGGCCCTATTTTTCCCTAGAGATCATTAAATCACTCAAACTGTGGCAGATTTCAGGAGTGCATTGCACACATGCCTCTCTCGTTCAGTTCATTTGCCAGACTTTATAATAGGTAACAGTATTTTTTTACGTTTGCTATTTTTCTCTGAGGTGACACTGATAATTATTGTTTGAAAATGACAATAATGGATTGGAGTCCCACTTAAACATTTTTTTGGCACCAGGATTGGCTTAATTCATGAGTCCAAGATGTGTTTTGTGTTGGTGTTCATCTGTTGCCAAACAAACATTTGGATAGGAAAGGACCACTGTTTAAACAAGTTGCCTTTAATGTTTGCTATCCTTGAATGATATTTATCTGTTCAAAATAGTGCGCAGTCCAGGAGATAAGCAGGCTACGAACAATTGCCATCTGGTAAGGATGTAAAAGCACTGGCTTTTTTATTTTGAGGCATTGGAATGAAGATTGGATAAGCTGGAGCTAAAAACAGCTCCTGGGTATCTGGCATTACCCAGTTGGCAGGAACTACCATTGGGGGAACTAGGCACTACTACATATCATTCCACAAATCTAATTTAAGATGCAAACATAACATTATAACCATTATTTCTGACCCCCTTAATTTTTAACTGTCATGTAGATGTGTACTAATGCTTATTTATAGTTTGTCCCACACAAACAGTTAATGTCATATAGATATGCTTGTTCATCATTAGTGGCTTGGGGAGCCAAAAGTAGCTCCTGGTAGCTGTTGGTGTCACACTAACCAGGCTCTACTAGGCTAAAAGCAGGAGCTAAATATCTCCCAGCTCTCCTTAATTTCCAATCCTGATGTGGGTAATCCATCATGGAAGGATGGTCTGTGAAACAGACTGCTCTTTCAGAAAGATTCATGCCAAACGAATAGTGTACATGTTTGCCCTGCTGCATCAGTCTCCTGATCTGCAGCTTCTGCTTTTCAGCGACACACAGCAGGTTAAAAGGTCTCATGGGTCCTATTAAACAGCCCATGGGATACAAACATCACTGAAGACAGAGGCTGCATGAAAACATGCACCTCAGATTCAAAACCATATTAATTGTGGATGGTATTCAGCTTGTGGCAGGGTCATCTTTTCCTGGGTTTTGGCATCGTGACTGATAGCACACACAGTTATTAAAGGCATGTCAGATTTGTGCATGCTCGTGTTAGCCTTGTGAGCCCAGGCCAGCTATGGGAAGGCTATGTGGAGATGTAGGCAAACTGCTTGTATCTGCTGCGGAAAGCATGATGATGGACAGGAAAGGTCTCTCTCTTTGATCCTCTGGGAGGTTGGGTAACACCTCTCTCCAGCCCGGGGAACTCAGCAGGAGAGTTCCTGGGAACCATGCTTCAAAGAGGCACACCCATAACAAAAGGGCCAGCCTCACACCAAGGTGTTGCAAACCAGTGGGCCTTGGAAGCTCCAGGCTTGGGAAAGGGATGGAGAATAGTCAGAGCAGAAGGCACTGGATAAATAATTCCTCTATCTTGTTGTTCTGTGGGCTTCTCTTTCCTTCCTGTGTTCTCCACTTCTTTCAGAGCAGACCCCTTTCAGTATGATGCAAGAAGGCAAAGGTCACTGGTCATTTTGGCAGCGATTGGATCCGTTTAAGCAGGCTTGCTTTTATCGAATCCTCTGTGACCTTTTACCTTCATAAACAAGAGTGTTCCCACTCCTTCCTTAACTCCTTTTGGACCTTCAGGGCAATGAAGAATATGTTTGGACACTATTGGGAGAGCGATTCCCCCAGTTGTGAGGAGGTGACGGCAGGTGTTCCAAGGCAGAGGCAAGCCCTGTCCCTTAACCATCCCCAGGGAAGATTGGGGGTGACTACTGTTGGACCAAGACCTGCACTATCTGCCTGCTGCACTGATACCCAGGCTCCTCACTGTAGGTGAAGAACTCCTGCAAATGGCAGCTAGCCTCCCCAGACTTTTAGTAGAGAGGAAAGGGACGAGACATATCCCTGAGCCCCTGGATGGGGACTCAAAGCACTAGAGAAACCAAAGCAGTTGGAATTCTGTGTTCTGCCACTTCTAACTGTCCTTGAGAAACGGTTGAACACGTTCAGGACCCACCGTGCTGCCTTTAGCTCTCTCGGAAAGTCGAACTGCTGCATTGCTGCATCACCGAGTTTAACGCTGCACTGTGCCAGCAGAGCGCTTAACCAGCCTGGCTCGAACAAGAAGCTCAATGCTGCAGAAGTCTTTAAACCATTGGGTCTTCAAACAGCAGTTTAACCTGCCAGGAACTTTGCATTGAACCGACACAGACCACGACTCGAACTGCTGGAAGCATCGTTTCACCCAGCAACTCTGCCCAGCAGTAGTCATTGCATCAAAGCGGCTCGACCGTCGAACTGAAAGTGGTGAACACTGTGAACCGCACCTTCCAATGCCACATCAAACCACACAAAGCTTCACATTGAATCCAACATGATGTCCACTCACCACCTGGATCACCACGACTCGCCACATTTGAACCCGTACGATACACACACACAGCTGAAAACCCATTTTGACATTGTCAAACTACCAAGAAGAGACTAGGGTACCTTTAAGAGCCCCATGTCTCATGTCCATTTTTGGGACCCTTGTGATTGCTATGCCAAATATTTGCACCGTTTTCACAAAATACATATCCTTTTAAATAATGGTGTAGCTTCTTGCTCTTCGTCCCTGCTACATTACCCAGAAAGCTTAAATCTTCATGTTCTGCATTTTCACAAAATGCACAAAATTCTCTTGATTGTGCCTGTTTCACCTTTATGATTAGTAGCACTGTTGGTTTGTAGTAGTGCGAGGGCTGAGTCAGAGGTTTAGCCACTACTAGTAATTTTGTCACACATGCAAAAACGAAGCGCCCGCTTCATGAATAATTCCATTAGCAAATGAAAAGTGTGCTCGGTGCAATTTGCACCTGCAGGGTGATTAACAAAGAATTGCATATGCAACTACAAAAATTTGAGCCTATCAGACTTTTGGGTGAATCGGGCTCATTTGCTTAAGCAAAGAGCAAATCACTGGATGCAAGACCCTGGAAGTCAGATGTAACATATAAAGCCCAAAAGTGAATACCTTTTTTAACATTCCTTATTAAAAGTGAACCAATTTTGGGGGAAATGTTTTTAAAAGTATATGAACAAGTCAAATGGGATGCACCACCACTTGGGCTCAGAGGGGATCTGGGAACCAGGGAGGCTCACCAACCCCGTAAAGTGTCAAGCCGAAGTGCTAAATGTGGGGGAGTGGGGTTCCAGAACCCCTCCAAAACCTTGCACCGGACATCCCAAGTATATGGAACCCAGACAGAATTGGAACCCAGTTACAGCCCTTATTGGAGAAGAGCAATTACCCCCTCTCCCTACTACAGTATGCACCTAATATAGGAATACCGTATTATGCACTGTACCTTAGGTGTCTTGAGCCTGTACACTGTTCACTTCAGTGTGCCTTAAAGTGTCAAACAAACTTGGTTATTTTCTAGGCTTCGCTAATATTCCACATGCATATAATCCAGTCATTTGAGGTTTAGCTAGTACAATCTCTGAATAATGCAACTGAAAGAACTTCATTAATTAGCAACGCCAATCCTATGGGTAACCGAAATATCAATTTCTCTATGGCCCATATCACAGGGCTGAAGTCCTATAAAAAAGTGGGCGGACTCAGACATACGCAATGGCAAGTGACATCACAGGAAAAGAACATATCCTAAACTGAAATATGCAAATTTCATTCAATTTGTCTTTCTCAACTGAAGGAAGTTCACAGGATAAATAAGCATTTGTCAAGAGAACAGGTTTTTACATTTTTCCAATAACATGGCTAGCTAAGTATAGGAGGTGTACAGCTTTTATATCTAACAATCTGCAACAAAACAAGTATTGCATAGCAAAATGTCAATATGAGACATTTCATGGGTGTGTGATGAGGAATTCCGGTAGTCTTATGATTATGGAATCCCGGCAACGGCACTGTTCACTCCAAGGGGTGGAAGGACTTTTTTTTTATTCCTTTAACACATCCGGGGATGGAGGTTTGTGTGTGGAGGGGCGGCGTCCACCCTCTCAAAAAAGGGGGCAGACGCCGTCCTACCACATGTACCCTCGACTTGTGCCATACTGATATATGATATATTTTATTTATAGTGTGCCTATACACAAGTGTTTCAAGGTGCGACGAGGCAGGGTAGGGAAACAAGGGGGGAAAAGACAACGATCTTACTAGGCCCAGCGACATTGGGATTGCGCAAGTGCAGGGGAGAGGAAAGGGGAAAAGTGCCGGGTGAAGGGGAGGAGGAGCAAGTGCAGGACATAGGATCTAAACATCATCATTGTCTGACAGTAGCTTTCAGGGACAGGTGGAGAAGTGAGCTTTATCAGAAACATTGCCTGACAAAGGATGTGGGTTGAACTGCAACGGTAACAATTCAAAACAAGCATTGGCAATCCCAACAGTTGGGCTTTTGTGTGGGCATGGGAAAGGCACTTGGCAGGCAATACTATAGTGGTATTAACTGGCCATCAATGGTAGCAACTGCAAAATGGTGTGAGTACCTGGCCATATAAGATCAGTGTCCATCAAATGGCTAATAATTATTTATACACATGCTTGTTTTTAACAGGAGTTACGTGAAGGACACACGCAGTGCTTATAAATCGACTGGCTGAAGCCAGATCTGGTTACGAAATGTGTATTACATGAGAAGTACGTTTACAGCTCCAATTAAGCCATTAACTCTCAGAAGACTGCTTTGAAAAAACACTGGCTTGCAGTTGTAGCTCAGCGTTTGATGGTAAGGCTTGAAAAAGTTAGCTCAAAGAGATCCTATGAGGAAGTGTTCTGGGTGGGGAAGAGCAGGAAGTGGGTGGGACTTGTCATGGGATTGGCTTATAGAAATGTATGTTTCACTACGAATTACTTTAGCAGTTATGGGGTAGGACACCTGTTAACCCTCCCTATTCCTCCCATCTGAGCACCACTTCATGCATGAAATGTGTAACATGCATATATGAAAGCATACTTTCCAAATTAGTTGAAACCCTTGGCACCTCCATGCACCCAACTAACATTGCTCTGTCACCCTCCCTGCTCTAAAATCATAATTTTGAGAAGGGTTTATTTTTGTTAGGATCTATTTAGTGATTTCTTTTAAATCTGGCTATTTTTGTTTTCTTCACTTGTAGTTTAGTTATTTTCAGTAAAAATAAGTTGTGCATTTTTCAGTATTCGTGCATGCACTTGTTTTTAGTGTGCAATAGATCACATTCGCAAACTACTGACATGCAGGCATGCAGGGAAGACTTCTAGGTGACAAAGCCTAAAGCTAAAACGCCTCAAGTTCACCTACCACAGAAACTTATGGAACACTATCAGGCTAACAAGCAGATGGGGCTAAATTATATTAAAAACAGTATCCTCTCATTTAAAGTACTTTTGCTCGACCAGAATTGAACCCGTTTTTTTTGTATGTGGTAGTAGGGAAGATGGGTGCATGGGTAGGCAGAGTGGTTGGGGGTGTCGGGAAGGGAGTGGAGCATGTAGGGAAAACCCATAATACAGAAATAACTGGTCAGATTCTGGTCGAGCAAAAGTGCATAAACGGAATTAAGACTTAAAAAAAATGTCTTTCAACATATGTAGCCCCATTACAAACACACAAATATACACACAGCAATCTAATATTCTGCGATACAAGTTGTGAAATTGCATTTGAGCAATACTGAACGGGGAACAAAGTATCAAGCAAAGAAAAAGAGCCAGCAAAAGACAAAAGTTTGCTGGTGCAGTAACAGTGCCAGTAAATCTGCTGCCAGCACTTTTACTGCACTGCCAATCTACAGGTTTGTCGGTGGGGATTGACGGATTTACCTCCAGCCAAGATCGATCAGGCCCCCACTGACAAAAAACAGACATATTCCAGGCACCGGTAATATATATGTGTATGTATATATGTATGTAATGTTAGGGGATGCGGATGAGCTGGGGGCATGGGGAGGTCCCCATATTATAGAACAAATTAAATAGTCACATTCATTTTTGACTAAAAGTGTAGAAACAAAGTGCACACAATCAAAAAGGAGGCTATGAACAAACGTAGAACCATGAAGAGTAAAAGATCAAAAAAGGAGCAAGAGAAAATTGTGAAAGAATAAGAACACAAAAGAGCGAAAGAAGCAGAACGTGACAAATACTAGATATTTAAAATAGGTAATTTTGATTGTAAAAAACTAAATGACATTCCGAAATACTGAAGTATCCTAACATATACTATCGATCAAAAATCATGTGGTTTCGTTTTGACCTGTGGCCCAGTAGGGCAAGGAAAGCTGTGTCGTCTAGAGACAAAAATATAAACATGACATGTAAATATTGTTAAAAAGACACAACAATTGAAACGTTACAGGACATAATGCTGGAATGCCAATCTTTAGCAAGTCTAAGAAAAGAATATTTTGCACATCATTTTAAAGACTACAGACTATTAGACACCAAGACTGTGTGGATGGTGATATGTAATGCTCAGCGTATATCCTTGAACCTAGCGATCATTAGGTACCTGGATAAAATTCAGCTTGAAGAACCCACAAACAAATACACTTAAATATATTGTGAAATGGAATAAAAAGTATTGATCTATCTACATAACTCTCGTAACAATACTGCCAAACTTTAAGACAGTAGGTGGGGTGGAATAGAGAAGAATCCGAGAACAACATTTATGAATGTTAAAAGTGCTAACTCAAGACATTTGAAATATTGTCTTTTTTATCCTGGATTTTAAAAATGTATAAATTGTACTGTTGTATTATTATTTTTTTCTTCTAATTATTTTCTTCTTTTTATATTAGAATTTAAAAAATTGTATAAATTGCAGTATTCACCTGAATGAACCTTTGTTTAAAACAATGTATTATATATAAACAGAACATTTGGAAAAAACAAAGAAAGACCAAAAGAGCGAACAGTTAAACAACTGAGCCAAAGTGAGCACATGTGAAAGAAAGCAAAAAAATGACCAAAATAAAAAAGGCTAACAGTGAAAAGGGTGTTGGGAAGGAACCAGGGTCCTCCCGCACCCCTAAGCGCTTTAGAATTAGGCAAGACCTCTTTTAGGTGTTATAATGGACTAGTGAGCAGGCAGGGCACTTGGAAGGCTCTCTTATACAAACATAATCACATACACAGACATGGGCAGGCACTGAAAAGGGCAGTTATTGTGTAAATATAAGGCGCAATTAACTATTAGCTGAACAGATGTGTAATGTCAGATTCTAGGCATTGTAAAAATCTTAAATGCTATAGAAGAGTCAAGCTCCTTCCCAGAAAGAATGTGGCCTGTGCTAAAAAGTGACTACAGGCAATTCCTCTGTGTTCGTCACTAAGGCTGGCAGCACACGAAGTGACTCACCAGCTGTCTAGAGTCTGTCAAGGGTCCATGGAGGCTAAGAATAGGGATTTACATGTTCTGTGCGACAACATGCAGAATGGGACATATTATGAAAATAAGGTGTGAATGAGACTACAGGGCCTAGATAGCATTAGCAGGAGGAGTGAAATATGGCTAGAATTAATGAAAATTGTTTATTTAAATGTTTAGTTTTTCCTGGGGCTAGGCCTCAAGGTTTGTAAAAGTCTGCAGGGCTGCAGTGTGTTTCTGAATAAGGTAGCAACATGTAGATTAGCGTGCCCTGACAAAAACAGCTGACAATGAAGAAAAGAAGGCTTTGGAGCATCCCTAATATGGAAGAAGGACAGTTTGGTATGAAACTATGGTCCATATCCAAGGACGCCACTACAGCAAGACAGGACTATATAAACCCCTGCCTGGCACCACTTTGGCAGGAAGGAACGAAAGAGGGACAGGAAAAGACTGTTGAGGCAGCTACCATCCTCATTTTTGTAAGATTAAACTTGTTATCCTCACAAGATAGACTTTTCGCCCTATTCCCCTAGAGGGGTGTGTTTATTCTGGTGTGAGCGTAATTAGGGTCACCCTTACAAAGGCAAACAAAAAGTACAAACATAGGATTATTGAAAGAGCATAGCAAAGTAACAAGTAAAAGAGCAAACGAAAAAAAGAATGTAGATCAACAGAAATAGAAATTACAGTGCATATGTATGTGCTCATGCTTTGTTCTTCCACAGAAGGGAGATGAGCCATGTCTTTCGGACAGGATGTTACTTGAAATTATGGGCCTGATTCATGGAAGTGTTTTATAATGGCACAATCCCATAGGAAAACGTGCCATGAATCAGGCCCTATTTTTCCCTAGAGATCATTAAATCACTCAAACTGTGGCAGATTTCAGGAGTGCATTGCACACATGCCTCTCTCGTTCAGTTCATTTGCCAGACTTTATAATAGGTAACAGTATTTTTTTACGTTTGCTATTTTTCTCTGAGGTGACACTGATAATTATTGTTTGAAAATGACAATAATGGATTGGAGTCCCACTTAAACATTTTTTTGGCACCAGGATTGGCTTAATTCATGAGTCCAAGATGTGTTTTGTGTTGGTGTTCATCTGTTGCCAAACAAACATTTGGATAGGAAAGGACCACTGTTTAAACAAGTTGCCTTTAATGTTTGCTATCCTTGAATGATATTTATCTGTTCAAAATAGTGCGCAGTCCAGGAGATAAGCAGGCTACGAACAATTGCCATCTGGTAAGGATGTAAAAGCACTGGCTTTTTTATTTTGAGGCATTGGAATGAAGATTGGATAAGCTGGAGCTAAAAACAGCTCCTGGGTATCTGGCATTACCCAGTTGGCAGGAACTACCATTGGGGGAACTAGGCACTACTACATATCATTCCACAAATCTAATTTAAGATGCAAACATAACATTATAACCATTATTTCTGACCCCCTTAATTTTTAACTGTCATGTAGATGTGTACTAATGCTTATTTATAGTTTGTCCCACACAAACAGTTAATGTCATATAGATATGCTTGTTCATCATTAGTGGCTTGGGGAGCCAAAAGTAGCTCCTGGTAGCTGTTGGTGTCACACTAACCAGGCTCTACTAGGCTAAAAGCAGGAGCTAAATATCTCCCAGCTCTCCTTAATTTCCAATCCTGATGTGGGTAATCCATCATGGAAGGATGGTCTGTGAAACAGACTGCTCTTTCAGAAAGATTCATGCCAAACGAATAGTGTACATGTTTGCCCTGCTGCATCAGTCTCCTGATCTGCAGCTTCTGCTTTTCAGCGACACACAGCAGGTTAAAAGGTCTCATGGGTCCTATTAAACAGCCCATGGGATACAAACATCACTGAAGACAGAGGCTGCATGAAAACATGCACCTCAGATTCAAAACCATATTAATTGTGGATGGTATTCAGCTTGTGGCAGGGTCATCTTTTCCTGGGTTTTGGCATCGTGACTGATAGCACACACAGTTATTAAAGGCATGTCAGATTTGTGCATGCTCGTGTTAGCCTTGTGAGCCCAGGCCAGCTATGGGAAGGCTATGTGGAGATGTAGGCAAACTGCTTGTATCTGCTGCGGAAAGCATGATGATGGACAGGAAAGGTCTCTCTCTTTGATCCTCTGGGAGGTTGGGTAACACCTCTCTCCAGCCCGGGGAACTCAGCAGGAGAGTTCCTGGGAACCATGCTTCAAAGAGGCACACCCATAACAAAAGGGCCAGCCTCACACCAAGGTGTTGCAAACCAGTGGGCCTTGGAAGCTCCAGGCTTGGGAAAGGGATGGAGAATAGTCAGAGCAGAAGGCACTGGATAAATAATTCCTCTATCTTGTTGTTCTGTGGGCTTCTCTTTCCTTCCTGTGTTCTCCACTTCTTTCAGAGCAGACCCCTTTCAGTATGATGCAAGAAGGCAAAGGTCACTGGTCATTTTGGCAGCGATTGGATCCGTTTAAGCAGGCTTGCTTTTATCGAATCCTCTGTGACCTTTTACCTTCATAAACAAGAGTGTTCCCACTCCTTCCTTAACTCCTTTTGGACCTTCAGGGCAATGAAGAATATGTTTGGACACTATTGGGAGAGCGATTCCCCCAGTTGTGAGGAGGTGACGGCAGGTGTTCCAAGGCAGAGGCAAGCCCTGTCCCTTAACCATCCCCAGGGAAGATTGGGGGTGACTACTGTTGGACCAAGACCTGCACTATCTGCCTGCTGCACTGATACCCAGGCTCCTCACTGTAGGTGAAGAACTCCTGCAAATGGCAGCTAGCCTCCCCAGACTTTTAGTAGAGAGGAAAGGGACGAGACATATCCCTGAGCCCCTGGATGGGGACTCAAAGCACTAGAGAAACCAAAGCAGTTGGAATTCTGTGTTCTGCCACTTCTAACTGTCCTTGAGAAACGGTTGAACACGTTCAGGACCCACCGTGCTGCCTTTAGCTCTCTCGGAAAGTCGAACTGCTGCATTGCTGCATCACCGAGTTTAACGCTGCACTGTGCCAGCAGAGCGCTTAACCAGCCTGGCTCGAACAAGAAGCTCAATGCTGCAGAAGTCTTTAAACCATTGGGTCTTCAAACAGCAGTTTAACCTGCCAGGAACTTTGCATTGAACCGACACAGACCACGACTCGAACTGCTGGAAGCATCGTTTCACCCAGCAACTCTGCCCAGCAGTAGTCATTGCATCAAAGCGGCTCGACCGTCGAACTGAAAGTGGTGAACACTGTGAACCGCACCTTCCAATGCCACATCAAACCACACAAAGCTTCACATTGAATCCAACATGATGTCCACTCACCACCTGGATCACCACGACTCGCCACATTTGAACCCGTACGATACACACACACAGCTGAAAACCCATTTTGACATTGTCAAACTACCAAGAAGAGACTAGGGTACCTTTAAGAGCCCCATGTCTCATGTCCATTTTTGGGACCCTTGTGATTGCTATGCCAAATATTTGCACCGTTTTCACAAAATACATATCCTTTTAAATAATGGTGTAGCTTCTTGCTCTTCGTCCCTGCTACATTACCCAGAAAGCTTAAATCTTCATGTTCTGCATTTTCACAAAATGCACAAAATTCTCTTGATTGTGCCTGTTTCACCTTTATGATTAGTAGCACTGTTGGTTTGTAGTAGTGCGAGGGCTGAGTCAGAGGTTTAGCCACTACTAGTAATTTTGTCACACATGCAAAAACGAAGCGCCCGCTTCATGAATAATTCCATTAGCAAATGAAAAGTGTGCTCGGTGCAATTTGCACCTGCAGGGTGATTAACAAAGAATTGCATATGCAACTACAAAAATTTGAGCCTATCAGACTTTTGGGTGAATCGGGCTCATTTGCTTAAGCAAAGAGCAAATCACTGGATGCAAGACCCTGGAAGTCAGATGTAACATATAAAGCCCAAAAGTGAATACCTTTTTTAACATTCCTTATTAAAAGTGAACCAATTTTGGGGGAAATGTTTTTAAAAGTATATGAACAAGTCAAATGGGATGCACCACCACTTGGGCTCAGAGGGGATCTGGGAACCAGGGAGGCTCACCAACCCCGTAAAGTGTCAAGCCGAAGTGCTAAATGTGGGGGAGTGGGGTTCCAGAACCCCTCCAAAACCTTGCACCGGACATCCCAAGTATATGGAACCCAGACAGAATTGGAACCCAGTTACAGCCCTTATTGGAGAAGAGCAATTACCCCCTCTCCCTACTACAGTATGCACCTAATATAGGAATACCGTATTATGCACTGTACCTTAGGTGTCTTGAGCCTGTACACTGTTCACTTCAGTGTGCCTTAAAGTGTCAAACAAACTTGGTTATTTTCTAGGCTTCGCTAATATTCCACATGCATATAATCCAGTCATTTGAGGTTTAGCTAGTACAATCTCTGAATAATGCAACTGAAGAACTTCATTAATTAGCAACGCCAATCCTATGGGTAACCGAAATATCAATTTCTCTATGGCCCATATCACAGGGCTGAAGTCCTATAAAAAAGTGGGCGGACTCAGACATACGCAATGGCAAGTGACATCACAGGAAAAGAACATATCCTAAACTGAAATATGCAAATTTCATTCAATTTGTCTTTCTCAACTGAAGGAAGTTCACAGGATAAATAAGCATTTGTCAAGAGAACAGGTTTTTACATTTTTCCAATAACATGGCTAGCTAAGTATAGGAGGTGTACAGCTTTTATATCTAACAATCTGCAACAAAACAAGTATTGCATAGCAAAATGTCAATATGAGACATTTCATGGGTGTGTGATGAGGAATTCCGGTAGTCTTATGATTATGGAATCCCGGCAACGGCACTGTTCACTCCAAGGGGTGGAAGGACTTTTTTTTTATTCCTTTAACACATCCGGGGATGGAGGTTTGTGTGTGGAGGGGCGGCGTCCACCCTCTCAAAAAAGGGGGCAGACGCCGTCCTACCACATGTACCCTCGACTTGTGCCATACTGATATATGATATATTTTATTTATAGTGTGCCTATACACAAGTGTTTCAAGGTGCGACGAGGCAGGGTAGGGAAACAAGGGGGGAAAAGACAACGATCTTACTAGGCCCAGCGACATTGGGATTGCGCAAGTGCAGGGGAGAGGAAAGGGGAAAAGTGCCGGGTGAAGGGGAGGAGGAGCAAGTGCAGGACATAGGATCTAAACATCATCATTGTCTGACAGTAGCTTTCAGGGACAGGTGGAGAAGTGAGCTTTATCAGAAACATTGCCTGACAAAGGATGTGGGTTGAACTGCAACGGTAACAATTCAAAACAAGCATTGGCAATCCCAACAGTTGGGCTTTTGTGTGGGCATGGGAAAGGCACTTGGCAGGCAATACTATAGTGGTATTAACTGGCCATCAATGGTAGCAACTGCAAAATGGTGTGAGTACCTGGCCATATAAGATCAGTGTCCATCAAATGGCTAATAATTATTTATACACATGCTTGTTTTTAACAGGAGTTACGTGAAGGACACACGCAGTGCTTATAAATCGACTGGCTGAAGCCAGATCTGGTTACGAAATGTGTATTACATGAGAAGTACGTTTACAGCTCCAATTAAGCCATTAACTCTCAGAAGACTGCTTTGAAAAAACACTGGCTTGCAGTTGTAGCTCAGCGTTTGATGGTAAGGCTTGAAAAAGTTAGCTCAAAGAGATCCTATGAGGAAGTGTTCTGGGTGGGGAAGAGCAGGAAGTGGGTGGGACTTGTCATGGGATTGGCTTATAGAAATGTATGTTTCACTACGAATTACTTTAGCAGTTATGGGGTAGGACACCTGTTAACCCTCCCTATTCCTCCCATCTGAGCACCACTTCATGCATGAAATGTGTAACATGCATATATGAAAGCATACTTTCCAAATTAGTTGAAACCCTTGGCACCTCCATGCACCCAACTAACATTGCTCTGTCACCCTCCCTGCTCTAAAATCATAATTTTGAGAAGGGTTTATTTTTGTTAGGATCTATTTAGTGATTTCTTTTAAATCTGGCTATTTTTGTTTTCTTCACTTGTAGTTTAGTTATTTTCAGTAAAAATAAGTTGTGCATTTTTCAGTATTCGTGCATGCACTTGTTTTTAGTGTGCAATAGATCACATTCGCAAACTACTGACATGCAGGCATGCAGGGAAGACTTCTAGGTGACAAAGCCTAAAGCTAAAACGCCTCAAGTTCACCTACCACAGAAACTTATGGAACACTATCAGGCTAACAAGCAGATGGGGCTAAATTATATTAAAAACAGTATCCTCTCATTTAAAGTACTTTTGCTCGACCAGAATTGAACCCGTTTTTTTTGTATGTGGTAGTAGGGAAGATGGGTGCATGGGTAGGCAGAGTGGTTGGGGGTGTCGGGAAGGGAGTGGAGCATGTAGGGAAAACCCATAATACAGAAATAACTGGTCAGATTCTGGTCGAGCAAAAGTGCATAAACGGAATTAAGACTTAAAAAAAATGTCTTTCAACATATGTAGCCCCATTACAAACACACAAATATACACACAGCAATCTAATATTCTGCGATACAAGTTGTGAAATTGCATTTGAGCAATACAGAACGGGGAACAAAGTATCAAGCAAAGAAAAAGAGCCAGCAAAAGACAAAAGTTTGCTGGTGCAGTAACAGTGCCAGTAAATCTGCTGCCAGCACTTTTACTGCACTGCCAATCTACAGGTTTGTCGGTGGGGATTGACGGATTTACCTCCAGCCAAGATCGATCAGGCCCCCACTGACAAAAAACAGACATATTCCAGGCACCGGTAATATATATGTGTATGTATATATGTATGTAATGTTAGGGGATGCGGATGAGCTGGGGGCATGGGGAGGTCCCCATATTATAGAACAAATTAAATAGTCACATTCATTTTTGACTAAAAGTGTAGAAACAAAGTGCACACAATCAAAAAGGAGGCTATGAACAAACGTAGAACCATGAAGAGTAAAAGATCAAAAAAGGAGCAAGAGAAAATTGTGAAAGAATAAGAACACAAAAGAGCGAAAGAAGCAGAACGTGACAAATACTAGATATTTAAAATAGGTAATTTTGATTGTAAAAAACTAAATGACATTCCGAAATACTGAAGTATCCTAACATATACTATCGATCAAAAATCATGTGGTTTCGTTTTGACCTGTGGCCCAGTAGGGCAAGGAAAGCTGTGTCGTCTAGAGACAAAAATATAAACATGACATGTAAATATTGTTAAAAAGACACAACAATTGAAACGTTACAGGACATAATGCTGGAATGCCAATCTTTAGCAAGTCTAAGAAAAGAATATTTTGCACATCATTTTAAAGACTACAGACTATTAGACACCAAGACTGTGTGGATGGTGATATGTAATGCTCAGCGTATATCCTTGAACCTAGCGATCATTAGGTACCTGGATAAAATTCAGCTTGAAGAACCCACAAACAAATACACTTAAATATATTGTGAAATGGAATAAAAAGTATTGATCTATCTACATAACTCTCGTACCAATACTGCCAAACTTTAAGACAGTAGGTGGGGTGGAATAGAGAAGAATCCGAGAACAACATTTATGAATGTTAAAAGTGCTAACTCAAGACATTTGAAATATTGTCTTTTTTATCCTGGATTTTAAAAATGTATAAATTGTACTGTTGTATTATTATTTTTTTCTTCTAATTATTTTCTTCTTTTTATATTAGAATTTAAAAAATTGTATAAATTGCAGTATTCACCTGAATGAACCTTTGTTTAAAACAATGTATTATATATAAACAGAACATTTGGAAAAAACAAAGAAAGACCAAAAGAGCGAACAGTTAAACAACTGAGCCAAAGTGAGCACATGTGAAAGAAAGCAAAAAAATGACCAAAATAAAAAAGGCTAACAGTGAAAAGGGTGTTGGGAAGGAACCAGGGTCCTCCCGCACCCCTAAGCGCTTTAGAATTAGGCAAGACCTCTTTTAGGTGTTATAATGGACTAGTGAGCAGGCAGGGCACTTGGAAGGCTCTCTTATACAAACATAATCACATACACAGACATGGGCAGGCACTGAAAAGGGCAGTTATTGTGTAAATATAAGGCGCAATTAACTATTAGCTGAACAGATGTGTAATGTCAGATTCTAGGCATTGTAAAAATCTTAAATGCTATAGAAGAGTCAAGCTCCTTCCCAGAAAGAATGTGGCCTGTGCTAAAAAGTGACTACAGGCAATTCCTCTGTGTTCGTCACTAAGGCTGGCAGCACACGAAGTGACTCACCAGCTGTCTAGAGTCTGTCAAGGGTCCATGGAGGCTAAGAATAGGGATTTACATGTTCTGTGCGACAACATGCAGAATGGGACATATTATGAAAATAAGGTGTGAATGAGACTACAGGGCCTAGATAGCATTAGCAGGAGGAGTGAAATATGGCTAGAATTAATGAAAATTGTTTATTTAAATGTTTAGTTTTTCCTGGGGCTAGGCCTCAAGGTTTGTAAAAGTCTGCAGGGCTGCAGTGTGTTTCTGAATAAGGTAGCAACATGTAGATTAGCGTGCCCTGACAAAAACAGCTGACAATGAAGAAAAGAAGGCTTTGGAGCATCCCTAATATGGAAGAAGGACAGTTTGGTATGAAACTATGGTCCATATCCAAGGACGCCACTACAGCAAGACAGGACTATATAAACCCCTGCCTGGCACCACTTTGGCAGGAAGGAACGAAAGAGGGACAGGAAAAGACTGTTGAGGCAGCTACCATCCTCATTTTTGTAAGATTAAACTTGTTATCCTCACAAGATAGACTTTTCGCCCTATTCCCCTAGAGGGGTGTGTTTATTCTGGTGTGAGCGTAATTAGGGTCACCCTTACAAAGGCAAACAAAAAGTACAAACATAGGATTATTGAAAGAGCATAGCAAAGTAACAAGTAAAAGAGCAAACGAAAAAAAGAATGTAGATCAACAGAAATAGAAATTACAGTGCATATGTATGTGCTCATGCTTTGTTCTTCCACAGAAGGGAGATGAGCCATGTCTTTCGGACAGGATGTTACTTGAAATTATGGGCCTGATTCATGGAAGTGTTTTATAATGGCACAATCCCATAGGAAAACGTGCCATGAATCAGGCCCTATTTTTCCCTAGAGATCATTAAATCACTCAAACTGTGGCAGATTTCAGGAGTGCATTGCACACATGCCTCTCTCGTTCAGTTCATTTGCCAGACTTTATAATAGGTAACAGTATTTTTTTACGTTTGCTATTTTTCTCTGAGGTGACACTGATAATTATTGTTTGAAAATGACAATAATGGATTGGAGTCCCACTTAAACATTTTTTTGGCACCAGGATTGGCTTAATTCATGAGTCCAAGATGTGTTTTGTGTTGGTGTTCATCTGTTGCCAAACAAACATTTGGATAGGAAAGGACCACTGTTTAAACAAGTTGCCTTTAATGTTTGCTATCCTTGAATGATATTTATCTGTTCAAAATAGTGCGCAGTCCAGGAGATAAGCAGGCTACGAACAATTGCCATCTGGTAAGGATGTAAAAGCACTGGCTTTTTTATTTTGAGGCATTGGAATGAAGATTGGATAAGCTGGAGCTAAAAACAGCTCCTGGGTATCTGGCATTACCCAGTTGGCAGGAACTACCATTGGGGGAACTAGGCACTACTACATATCATTCCACAAATCTAATTTAAGATGCAAACATAACATTATAACCATTATTTCTGACCCCCTTAATTTTTAACTGTCATGTAGATGTGTACTAATGCTTATTTATAGTTTGTCCCACACAAACAGTTAATGTCATATAGATATGCTTGTTCATCATTAGTGGCTTGGGGAGCCAAAAGTAGCTCCTGGTAGCTGTTGGTGTCACACTAACCAGGCTCTACTAGGCTAAAAGCAGGAGCTAAATATCTCCCAGCTCTCCTTAATTTCCAATCCTGATGTGGGTAATCCATCATGGAAGGATGGTCTGTGAAACAGACTGCTCTTTCAGAAAGATTCATGCCAAACGAATAGTGTACATGTTTGCCCTGCTGCATCAGTCTCCTGATCTGCAGCTTCTGCTTTTCAGCGACACACAGCAGGTTAAAAGGTCTCATGGGTCCTATTAAACAGCCCATGGGATACAAACATCACTGAAGACAGAGGCTGCATGAAAACATGCACCTCAGATTCAAAACCATATTAATTGTGGATGGTATTCAGCTTGTGGCAGGGTCATCTTTTCCTGGGTTTTGGCATTGTGACTGATAGCACACACAGTTATTAAAGGCATGTCAGATTTGTAGCATGCTCGTGTTAGCCCTGTGAGCCCAGGCCAGCTATGGGAAGGCTATGTGGAGATGTAGGCAAACTGCTTGTATCTGCTGCGGAAAGCATGATGATGGACAGGAAAGGTCTCTCTCTTTGATCCTCTGGGAGGTTGGGTAACACCTCTCTCCAGCCCGGGGAACTCAGCAGGAGAGTTCCTGGGAACCATGCTTCAAAGAGGCACACCCATAACAAAAGGGCCAGCCTCACACCAAGGTGTTGCAAACCAGTGGGCCTTGGAAGCTCCAGGCTTGGGAAAGGGATGGAGAATAGTCAGAGCAGAAGGCACTGGATAAATAATTCCTCTATCTTGTTGTTCTGTGGGCTTCTCTTTCCTTCCTGTGTTCTCCACTTCTTTCAGAGCAGACCCCTTTCAGTATGATGCAAGAAGGCAAAGGTCACTGGTCATTTTGGCAGCGATTGGATCCGTTTAAGCAGGCTTGCTTTTATCGAATCCTCTGTGACCTTTTACCTTCATAAACAAGAGTGTTCCCACTCCTTCCTTAACTCCTTTTGGACCTTCAGGGCAATGAAGAATATGTTTGGACACTATTGGGAGAGCGATTCCCCCAGTTGTGAGGAGGTGACGGCAGGTGTTCCAAGGCAGAGGCAAGCCCTGTCCCTTAACCATCCCCAGGGAAGATTGGGGGTGACTACTGTTGGACCAAGACCTGCACTATCTGCCTGCTGCACTGATACCCAGGCTCCTCACTGTAGGTGAAGAACTCCTGCAAATGGCAGCTAGCCTCCCCAGACTTTTAGTAGAGAGGAAGGGGACGAGACATATCCCTGAGCCCCTGGATGGGGACTCAAAGCACTAGAGAAACCAAAGCAGTTGGAATTCTGTGTTCTGCCACTTCTAACTGTCCTTGAGAAACGGTTGAACACGTTCAGGACCCACCGTGCTGCCTTTAGCTCTCTCGGAAAGTCGAACTGCTGCATTGCTGCATCACCGAGTTTAACGCTGCACTGTGCCAGCAGAGCGCTTAACCAGCCTGGCTCGAACAAGAAGCTCAATGCTGCAGAAGTCTTTAAACCATTGGGTCTTCAAACAGCAGTTTAACCTGCCAGGAACTTTGCATTGAACCGACACAGACCACGACTCGAACTGCTGGAAGCATCGTTTCACCCAGCAACTCTGCCCAGCAGTAGTCATTGCATCAAAGCGGCTCGACCGTCGAACTGAAAGTGGTGAACACTGTGAACCGCACCTTCCAATGCCACATCAAACCACACAAAGCTTCACATTGAATCCAACATGATGTCCACTCACCACCTGGATCACCACGACTCGCCACATTTGAACCCGTACGATACACACACACAGCTGAAAACCCATTTTGACATTGTCAAACTACCAAGAAGAGACTAGGGTACCTTTGAGAGCCCCATGTCTCATGTCCATTTTTGGGACCCTTGTGATTGCTATGCCAAATATTTGCACCATTTTCACAAAATACATATCCTTTTAAATAATGGTGTAGCTTCTTGCTCTTCGTCCCTGCTACATTACCCAGAAAGCTTAAATCTTCATGTTCTGCATTTTCACAAAATGCACAAAATTCTCTTGATTGTGCCTGTTTCACCTTTATGATTAGTAGCATTGTTGGTTTGTAGTAGTGCGAGGGCTGAGTCAAAGGTTTAGCCACTACTAGTAATTTTGTCACACATGCAAAAACGAAGCGCCCGCTTCATGAATAATTCCATTAGCAAATGAAAAGTGTGCTCGGTGCAATTTGCACCTGCAGGGTGATTAACAAAGAATTGCATATGCAACTACAAAAATTTGAGCCTATCAGACTTTTGGGTGAATCGGGCTCATTTGCTTAAGCAAAGAGCAAATCACTGGATGCAAGACCCTGGAAGTCAGATGTAACATATAAAGCCCAAAAGTGAATACCTTTTTTAACATTCCTTATTAAAAGTGAACCAATTTTGGGGGAAATGTTTTTAAAAGTATATGAACAAGTCAAATGGGATGCACCACCACTTGGGCTCAGAGGGGATCTGGGAACCAGGGAGGCTCACCAACCCCGTAAAGTGTCAAGCCGAAGTGCTAAATGTGGGGGACTGGGGTTCCAGAACCCCTCCAAAACCTTGCACCGGACATCCCAAGTATATGGAACCCAGACAGAATTGGAACCCAGTTACAGCCCTTATTGGAGAAGAGCAATTACCCCCTCTCCCTACTACAGTATGCACCTAATATAGGAATACCGTATTATGCACTGTACCTTAGGTGTCTTGAGCCTGTACACTGTTCACTTCAGTGTGCCTTAAAGTGTCAAACAAACTTGGTTATTTTCTAGGCTTCGCTAATATTCCACATGCATATAATCCAGTCATTTGAGGTTTAGCTAGTACAATCTCTGAATAATGCAACTGAAAGAACTTCATTAATTAGCAACGCCAATCCTATGGGTAACCGAAATATCAATTTCTCTATGGCCCATATCACAGGGCTGAAGTCCTATAAAAAAGTGGGCGGACTCAGACATACGCAATGGCAAGTGACATCACAGGAAAAGAACATATCCTAAACTGAAATATGCAAATTTCATTCAATTTGTCTTTCTCAACTGAAGGAAGTTCACAGGATAAATAAGCATTTGTCAAGAGAACAGGTTTTTACATTTTTCCAATAACATGGCTAGCTAAGTATAGGAGGTGTACAGCTTTTATATCTAACAATCTGCAACAAAACAAGTATTGCATAGCAAAATGTCAATATGAGACATTTCATGGGTGTGTGATGAGGAATTCCGGTAGTCTTATGAGTATGGAATCCTGGCAGCGGCACTGTTCACTCCAAGGGGTGGAAGGACTTTTTTTTTATTCCTTTAAAACATCCGGGGATGGAGGTTTGTGTGTGGAGGGGCGGCGTCCACCCTCTCAAAAAAGGGGGCAGACGCCGTCCTACCACATGTACCCTCGGCTTGTGCCATACTGATATATGATATATTTTATTTATAGTGTGCCTATACACAAGTGTTTCAAGGTGCGACGAGGCAGGGGAGAGAAACAAGGGGGGAAAAGACAACGATCTTACTAGGCCCAGCGACATTGGGATTGCGCAAGTGCAGGGGAGAGGAAAGGGGAAAAGTGCCAGGTGAAGGGGAGGAGGAGCAAGTGCAGGACATAGGATCTAAACATCATCATTGTCTGACAGTAGCTTTCAGGGACAGGTGGAGAAGTGAGCTTTATCAGAAACATTGCCTGACAAAGGATGTGGGTTGAACTGCAACGGTAACAATTCAAAACAAGCATTGGCAATCCCAACAGTTGGGCTTTTGTGTGGGCATGGGAAAGGCACTTGGCAGGCAATACTATAGTGGTATTAACTGGCCATCAATGGTAGCAACTGCAAAATGGTGTGAGTACCTGGCCATATAAGATCAGTGTCCATCAAATGGCTAATAATTATTTATACACATGCTTGTTTTTAACAGGAGTTACGTGAAGGACACACGCAGTGCTTATAAATCGACTGGCTGAAGCCAGATCTGGTTACGAAATATGTGTATTACATGAGAAGTACGTTTACAGCTCCAATTAAGCCATTAACTCTCAGAAGACTGCTTTGAAAAAACACTGGCTTGCAGTTGTAGCTCAGCGTTTGATGGTAAGGCTTGAAAAAGTTAGCTCAAAGAGATCCTATGAGGAAGTGTTCTGGGTGGGGAAGAGCAGGAAGTGGGTGGGACTTGTCATGGGATTGGCTTATAGAAATGTATGTTTCACTACGAATTACTTTAGCAGTTATGGGGTAGGACACCTGTTAACCCTCCCTATTCCTCCCATCTGAGCACCACTTCATGCATGAAATGTGTAACATGCATATATGAAAGCATACTTTCCAAATTAGTTGAAACCCTTGGCACCTCCATGCACCCAACTAACATTGCTCTGTCACCCTCCCTGCTCTAAAATCATAATTTTGAGAAGGGTTTATTTTTGTTAGGATCTATTTAGTGATTTCTTTTAAATCTGGCTATTTTTGTTTTCTTCACTTGTAGTTTAGTTATTTTCAGTAAAAGTAAGTTGTGCATTTTTCAGTATTCGTGCATGCACTTGTTTTTAGTGTGCAATAGATCACATTCGCAAACTACTGACATGCAGGCATGCAGGGAAGACTTCTAGGTGACAAAGCCTAAAGCTAAAACGCCTCAAGTTCACCTACCACAGAAACTTATGGAACAGTATCAGGCTAACAAGCAGATGGGGCTAAATTATATTAAAAACAGTATCCTCTCATTTAAAGTACTTTTGCTCGACCAGAATTGAACCCGTTTTTTTTGTATGTGGTAGTAGGGAAGATGGGTGCATGGGTAGGCAGAGTGGTTGGGGGTGTCGGGAAGGGAGTGGAGCATGTAGGGAAAACCCATAATACAGAAATAACTGGTCAGATTCTGGTCGAGCAAAAGTGCATAAACGGAATTAAGACTTAAAAAAAATGTCTTTCAACATATGTAGCGCCATTACAAACACACAAATATACACACAGCAATCTAATATTCTGCGATACAAGTTGTGAAATTGCATTTGAGCAATACAGAACGGGGAACAAAGTATCAAGCAAAGAAAAAGAGCCAGCAAAAGACAAAAGTTTGCTGGTGCAGTAACAGTGCCAGTAAATCTGCTGCCAGCACTTTTACTGCACTGCCAATCTACAGGTTTGTCGGTGGGGATTGACGGATTTACCTCCAGCCAAGATCGATCAGGCCCCCACTGACAAAAAACAGACATATTCCAAGCACCGGTAATATATATGTGTATGTATATATGTATGTAATGTTAGGGGATGCGGATGAGCTGGGGGCATGGGGAGGTCCCCATATTATAGAACAAATTAAATAGTCACATTCATTTTTGACTAAAAGTGTAGAAACAAAGTGCACACAATCAAAAAGGAGGCTATGAACAAACGTAGAACCATGAAGAGTAAAAGATCAAAAAAGGAGCAAGAGAAAATTGTGAAAGAATAAGAACACAAAAGAGCGAAAGAAGCAGAACGTGACAAATACTAGATATTTAAAATAGGTAATTTTGATTGTAAAAAACTAAATGACATTCCGAAATACTGAAGTATCCTAACATATACTATCGATCAAAAATCATGTGGTTTCGTTTTGACCTGTGGCCCAGTAGGGCAAGGAAAGCTGTGTCGTCTAGAGACAAAAATATAAACATTACATGTAAATATTGTTAAAAAGACACAACAATTGAAACGTTACAGGACATAATGCTGGAATGCCAATCTTTAGCAAGTCTAAGAAAAGAATATTTTGCACATCATTTTAAAGACTACAGACTATTAGACACCAAGACTGTGTGGATGGTGATATGTAATGCTCAGCGTATATCCTTGAACATAGCGATCATTAGGTACCTGGATAAAATTCAGCTTGAAGAACCCACAAACAAATACACTTAAATATATTGTGAAATGGAATAAAAAGTATTGATCTATCTACATAACTCTCGTAACAATACTGCCAAACTTTAAGACAGTAGGTGGGGTGGAATAGAGAAGAATCCGAGAACAACATTTATGAATGTTAAAAGTGCTAACTCAAGACATTTGAAATATTGTCTTTTTTATCCTGGATTTTAAAAATGTATAAATTGTACTGTTGTATTATTATTTTTTTCTTCTAATTATTTTCTTCTTTTTATATTAGAATTTAAAAAATTGTATAAATTGCAGTATTCACCTGAATGAACCTTTGTTTAAAACAATGTATTATATATAAACAGAACATTTGGAAAAAACAAAGAAAGACCAAAAGAGCGAACAGTTAAACAACTGAGCCAAAGTGAGCACATGTGAAAGAAAGCAAAAAAATGACCAAAATAAAAAAGGCTAACAGTGAAAAGGGTGTTGGGAAGGAACCAGGGTCCTCCCGCACCCCTAAGCGCTTTAGAATTAGGCAAGACCTCTTTTAGGTGTTATAATGGACTAGTGAGCAGGCAGGGCACTTGGAAGGCTCTCTTATACAAACATAATCACATACACAGACATGGGCAGGCACTGAAAAGGGCAGTTATTGTGTAAATATAAGGCGCAATTAACTATTAGCTGAACAGATGTGTAATGTCAGATTCTAGGCATTGTAAAAATCTTAAATGCTATAGAAGAGTCAAGCTCCTTCCCAGAAAGAATGTGGCCTGTGCTAAAAAGTGACTACAGGCAATTCCTCTGTGTTCGTCACTAAGGCTGGCAGCACACGAAGTGACTCACCAGCTGTCTAGAGTCTGTCAAGGGTCCATGGAGGCTAAGAATAGGGATTTACATGTTCTGTGCGACAACATGCAGAATGGGACATATTATGAAAATAAGGTGTGAATGAGACTACAGGGCCTAGATAGCATTAGCAGGAGGAGTGAAATATGGCTAGAATTAATGAAAATTGTTTATTTAAATGTTTAGTTTTTCCTGGGGCTAGGCCTCAAGGTTTGTAAAAGTCTGCAGGGCTGCAGTGTGTTTCTGAATAAGGTAGCAACATGTAGATTAGCGTGCCCTGACAAAAACAGCTGACAATGAAGAAAAGAAGGCTTTGGAGCATCCCTAATATGGAAGAAGGACAGTTTGGTATGAAACTATGGTCCATATCCAAGGACGCCACTACAGCAAGACAGGACTATATAAACCCCTGCCTGGCACCACTTTGGCAGGAAGGAACGAAAGAGGGACAGGAAAAGACTGTTGAGGCAGCTACCATCCTCATTTTTGTAAGATTAAACTTGTTATCCTCACAAGATAGACTTTTTGCCCTATTCCCCTAGAGGGGTGTGTTTATTCTGGTGTGAGCGTAATTAGGATCACCCTTACAAAGGCAAACAAAAAGTACAAACATAGGATTATTGAAAGAGCATAGCAAAGTAACAAGTAAAAGAGCAAACGAAAAAACGAATGTAGATCAACAGAAATAGAAATTACAGTGCATATGTATGTGCTCATGCTTTGTTCTTCCACAGAAGGGAGATGAGCCATGTCTTTCGGACAGGATGTTACTTGAAATTATGGGCCTGATTCATGGAAGTGTTTTATAATGGCGCAATCCCATAGGAAAACGTGCCATGAATCAGGCCCTATTTTTCCCTAGAGATCATTAAATCACTCAAACTGTGGCAGATTTCAGGAGTGCATTGCACACATGCCTCTCTCGTTCAGTTCATTTGCCAGACTTTATAATAGGTAACAGTATTTTTTTACGTTTGCTATTTTTCTCTGAGGTGACACTGATAATTATTGTTTGAAAATGACAATAATGGATTGGAGTCCCACTTAAACATTTTTTTGGCACCAGGATTGGCTTAATTCATGAGTCCAAGATGTGTTTTGTGTTGGTGTTCATCTGTTGCCAAACAAACATTTGGATAGGAAAGGACCACTGTTTAAACAAGTTGCCTTTAATGTTTGCTATCCTTGAATGATATTTATCTGTTCAAAATAGTGCGCAGTCCAGGAGATAAGCAGGCTACGAACAATTGCCATCTGGTAAGGATGTAAAAGCACTGGCTTTTTTATTTTGAGGCATTGGAATGAAGATTGGATAAGCTGGAGCTAAAAACAGCTCCTGGGTATCTGGCATTACCCAGTTGGCAGGAACTACCATTGGGGGAACTAGGCACTACTACATATCATTCCACAAATCTAATTTAAGATGCAAACATAACATTATAACCATTATTTCTGACCCCCTTAATTTTTAACTGTCATGTAGATGTGTACTAATGCTTATTTATAGTTTGTCCCACACAAACAGTTAATGTCATATAGATATGCTTGTTCATCATTAGTGGCTTGGGGAGCCAAAAGTAGCTCCTGGTAGCTGTTGGTGTCACACTAACCAGGCTCTACTAGGCTAAAAGCAGGAGCTAAATATCTCCCAGCTCTCCTTAATTTCCAATCCTGATGTGGGTAATCCATCATGGAAGGATGGTCTGTGAAACAGACTGCTCTTTCAGAAAGATTCATGCCAAACGAATAGTGTACATGTTTGCCCTGCTGCATCAGTCTCCTGATCTGCAGCTTCTGCTTTTCAGCGACACACAGCAGGTTAAAAGGTCTCATGGGTCCTATTAAACAGCCCATGGGATACAAACATCACTGAAGACAGAGGCTGCATGAAAACATGCACCTCAGATTCAAAACCATATTAATTGTGGATGGTATTCAGCTTGTGGCAGGGTCATCTTTTCCTGGGTTTTGGCATCGTGACTGATAGCACACACAGTTATTAAAGGCATGTCAGATTTGTAGCATGCTCGTGTTAGCCCTGTGAGCCCAGGCCAGCTATGGGAAGGCTATGTGGAGATGTAGGCAAACTGCTTGTATCTGCTGCGGAAAGCATGATGATGGACAGGAAAGGTCTCTCTCTTTGATCCTCTGGGAGGTTGGGTAACACCTCTCTCCAGCCCGGGGAACTCAGCAGGAGAGTTCCTGGGAACCATGCTTCAAAGAGGCACACCCATAACAAAAGGGCCAGCCTCACACCAAGGTGTTGCAAACCAGTGGGCCTTGGAAGCTCCAGGCTTGGGAAAGGGATGGAGAATAGTCAGAGCAGAAGGCACTGGATAAATAATTCCTCTATCTTGTTGTTCTGTGGGCTTCTCTTTCCTTCCTGTGTTCTCCACTTCTTTCAGAGCAGACCCCTTTCAGTATGATGCAAGAAGGCAAAGGTCACTGGTCATTTTGGCAGCGATTGGATCCGTTTAAGCAGGCTTGCTTTTATCGAATCCTCTGTGACCTTTTACCTTCATAAACAAGAGTGTTCCCACTCCTTCCTTAACTCCTTTTGGACCTTCAGGGCAATGAAGAATATGTTTGGACACTATTGGGAGAGCGATTCTCCCAGTTGTGAGGAGGTGACGGCAGGTGTTCCAAGGCAGAGGCAAGCCCTGTCCCTTAACCATCCCCAGGGAAGATTGGGGGTGACTACTGTTGGACCAAGACCTGCACTATCTGCCTGCTGCACTGATACCCAGGCTCCTCACTGTTGGTGAAGAACTCCTGCAAATGGCAGCTAGCCTCCCCAGACTTTTAGTAGAGAGGAAAGGGACGAGACATATCCCTGAGCCCCTGGATGGGGACTCAAAGCACTAGAGAAACCAAAGCATTTGGAATTCTGTGTTCTGCCACTTCTAACTGTCCTTGAGAAACGGTTGAACACGTTCAGGACCCACCGTGCTGCCTTTAGCTCTCTCGGAAAGTCGAACTGCTGCATTGCTGCATCACCGAGTTTAACGCTGCACTGTGCCAGCAGAGCGCTTAACCAGCCTGGCTCGAACAAGAAGCTCAATGCTGCAGAAGTCTTTAAACCATTGGGTCTTCAAACAGCAGTTTAACCTGCCAGGAACTTTGCATTGAACCGACACAGACCACGACTCGAACTGCTGGAAGCATCGTTTCACCCAGCAACTCGGCCCAGCAGTAGTCATTGCATCAAAGCGGCTCGACCGTCGAACTGTAAGTGGTGAACACTGTGAACCGCACCTTCCAATGCCACATCAAACCACACAAAGCTTCACATTGAATCCAACATGATGTCCACTCACCACCTGGATCACCACGACTCGCCACATTTGAACCCGTACGATACACACACACAGCTGAAAACCCATTTTGACATTGTCAAACTACCAAGAAGAGACTAGGGTACCTTTGAGAGCCCCATGTCTCATGTCCATTTTTGGGACCCTTGTGATTGCTATGCCAAATATTTGCACCATTTTCACAAAATACATATCCTTTTAAATAATGGTGTAGCTTCTTGCTCTTCGTCCCTGCTACATTACCCAGAAAGCTTAAATCTTCATGTTCTGCATTTTCACAAAATGCACAAAATTCTCTTGATTGTGCCTGTTTCACCTTTATGATTAGTAGCACTGTTGGTTTGTAGTAGTGCGAGGGCTGAGTCAGAGGTTTAGCCACTACTAGTAATTTTGTCACACATGCAAAAACAAAGCGCCCGCTTCATGAATAATTCCATTAGCAAATGAAAAGTGTGCTTGGTGCAATTTGCACCTGCAGGGTGATTAACAAAGAATTGCATATGCAACTACAAAAATTTGAGCCTATCAGACTTTTGGGTGAATCGGGCTCATTTGCTTAAGCAAAGAGCAAATCACTGGTTGCAAGACCCTGGAAGTCAGATGTAACATATAAAGCCCAAAAGTGAATACCTTTTTTAACATTCCTTATTAAAAGTGAACCAATTTTGGGGGAAATGTTTTTAAAAGTATATGAACAAGTCAAATGGGATGCACCACCACTTGGGCTCAGAGGGGATCTGGGAACCAGGGAGGCTCACCAACCCCGTAAAGTGTCAAGCCAAAGTGCTAAATGTGGGGGAGTGGGGTTCCAGAACCCCTCCAAAACCTTGCACCGGACATCCCAAGTATATGGAACCCAGACAGAATTGGAACCCAGTTACAGCCCTTATTGGAGAAGAGCAATTACCCCCTCTCCCTACTATAGTATGCACCTAATATAGGAATACCGTATTATGCACTGTACCTTAGGTGTCTTGAGCCTGTACACTGTTCACTTCAGTGTGCCTTAAAGTGTCAAACAAACTTGGTTATTTTCTAGGCTTCGCTAATATTCCGCATGCATATAATCCAGTCATTTGAGGTTTAGCTAGTACAATCTCTGAATAATGCAACTGAAAGAACTTCATTAATTAGCAACGCCAATCCTATGGGTAACCGAAATATCAATTTCTCTATGGCCCATATCACAGGGCTGAAGTCCTATAAAAAAGTGGGCGGACTCAGACATACGCAATGGCAAGTGACATCACAGGAAAAGAACATATCCTAAACTGAAATATGCAAATTTCATTCAATTTGTCTTTCTCAACTGAAGGAAGTTCACAGGATAAATAAGCATTTGTCAAGAGAACAGGTTTTTACATTTTTCCAATAACATGGCTAGCTAAGTATAGGAGGTGTACAGCTTTTATATCTAACAATCTGCAACAAAACAAGTATTGCATAGCAAAATGTCAATATGAGACATTTCATGGGTGTGTGATGAGGAATTCCGGTAGTCTTATGATTATGGAATCCCGGCAGCGGCACTGTTCACTCCAAGGGGTGGAAGGACTTTTTTTTTATTCCTTTAAAACATCCGGGGATGGAGGTTTGTGTGTGGAGGGGCGGCGTCCACCCTCTCAAAAAAGGGGGCAGACGCCGTCCTACCACATGTACCCTCGACTTGTGCCATACTGATATATGTTATATTTTATTTATAGTGTGCCTATACACAAGTGTTTCAAGGTGCGACGAGGCAGGGGAGGGGAACAAGGGGGGAAAAGACAACGATCTTACTAGGCCCAGCGACATTGGGATTGCGCAAGTGCAGGGGAGAGGAAAGGGGAAAAGTGCCGGGTGAAGGGGAGGAGGAGCAAGTGCAGGACATAGGATCTAAACATCATCATTGTCTGACAGTAGCTTTCAGGGACAGGTGGAGAAGTGAGCTTTATCAGAAACATTGCCTGACAAAGGATGTGGGTTGAACTGCAACGGTAACAATTCAAAACAAGCATTGGCAATCCCAACAGTTGGGCTTTTGTGTGGGCATGGGAAAGGCACTTGGCAGGCAATACTATAGTGGTATTAACTGGCCATCAATGGTAGCAACTGCAAAATGGTGTGAGTACCTGGCCATATAAGATCAGTGTCCATCAAATGGCTAATAATTATTTATACACATGCTTGTTTTTAACAGGAGTTACGTGAAGGACACACGCAGTGCTTATAAATCGACTGGCTGAAGCCAGATCTGGTTACGAAATGTGTATTACATGAGAAGTACGTTTACAGCTCCAATTAAGCCATTAACTCTCAGAAGACTGCTTTGAAAAAACACTGGCTTGCAGTTGTAGCTCAGCGTTTGATGGTAAGGCTTGAAAAAGTTAGCTCAAAGAGATCCTATGAGGAAGTGTTCTGGGTGGGGAAGAGCAGGAAGTGGGTGGGACTTGTCATGGGATTGGCTTATAGAAATGTATGTTTCACTACGAATTACTTTAGCAGTTATGGGGTAGGACACCTGTTAACCCTCCCTATTCCTCCCATCTGAGCACCACTTCATGCATGAAATGTGTAACATGCATATATGAAAGCATACTTTCCAAATTAGTTGAAACCCTTGGCACCTCCATGCACCCAACTAACATTGCTCTGTCACCCTCCCTGCTCTAAAATCATAATTTTGAGAAGGGTTTATTTTTGTTAGGATCTATTTAGTGATTTCTTTTAAATCTGGCTATTTTTGTTTTCTTCACTTGTAGTTTAGTTATTTTCAGTAAAAGTAAGTTGTGCATTTTTCAGTATTCGTGCATGCACTTGTTTTTAGTGTGCAATAGATCACATTCGCAAACTACTGACATGCAGGCATGCAGGGAAGACTTCTAGGTGACAAAGCCTAAAGCTAAAACGCCTCAAGTTCACCTACCACAGAAACTTATGGAACACTATCAGGCTAACAAGCAGATGGGGCTAAATTATATTAAAAACAGTATCCTCTCATTTAAAGTACTTTTGCTCGACCAGAATTGAACGCGTTTTTTTTGTATGTGGTAGTAGGGAAGATGGGTGCATGGGTAGGCAGAGTGGTTGGGGGTGTCGGGAAGGGAGTGGAGCATGTAGGGAAAACCCATAATACAGAAATAACTGGTCAGATTCTGGTCGAGCAAAAGTGCATAAACGGAATTAAGACATAAAAAAAATGTCTTTCAACATATGTAGCGCCATTACAAACACACAAATATACACACAGCAATCTAATATTCTGCGATACAAGTTGTGAAATTGCATTTGAGCAATACAGAACGGGGAACAAAGTATCAAGCAAAGAAAAAGAGCCAGCAAAAGACAAAAGTTTGCTGGTGCAGTAACAGTGCCAGTAAATCTGCTGCCAGCACTTTTACTGCACTGCCAATCTACAGGTTTGTCGGTGGGGATTGACGGATTTACCTCCAGCCAAGATCGATCAGGCCCCCACTGACAAAAAACAGACATATTCCAGGCACCGGTAATATATATGTGTATGTATATATGTATGTAATGTTAGGGGATGCGGATGAGCTGGGGGCATGGGGAGGTCCCCATATTATAGAACAAATTAAATAGTCACATTCATTTTTGACTAAAAGTGTAGAAACAAAGTGCACACAATCAAAAAGGAGGCTATGAACAAACGTAGAACCATGAAGAGTAAAAGATCAAAAAAGGAGCAAGAGAAAATTATGAAAGAATAAGAACACAAAAGAGCGAAAGAAGCAGAACGTGACAAATACTAGATATTTAAAATAGGTAATTTTGATTGTAAAAAACTAAATGACATTCCGAAATACTGAAGTATCCTAACATATACTATCGATCAAAAATCATGTGGTTTCGTTTTGACCTGTGGCCCAGTAGGGCAAGGAAAGCTGTGTCGTCTAGAGACAAAAATATAAACATGACATGTAAATATTGTTAAAAAGACACAACAATTGAAACGTTACAGGACATAATGCTGGAATGCCAATCTTTAGCAAGTCTAAGAAAAGAATATTTTGCACATCATTTTAAAGACTACAGACTATTAGACACCAAGACTGTGTGGATGGTGATATGTAATGCTCAGCGTATATCCTTGAACCTAGCGATCATTAGGTACCTGGATAAAATTCAGCTTGAAGAACCCACAAACAAATACACTTAAATATATTGTGAAATGGAATAAAAAGTATTGATCTATCTACATAACTCTCGTAACAATACTGCCAAACTTTAAGACAGTAGGTGGGGTGGAATAGAGAAGAATCCGAGAACAACATTTATGAATGTTAAAAGTGCTAACTCAAGACATTTGAAATATTGTCTTTTTTATCCTGGATTTTAAAAATGTATAAATTGTACTGTTGTATTATTATTTTTTTCTTCTAATTATTTTCTTCTTTTTATATTAGAATTTAAAAAATTGTATAAATTGCAGTATTCACCTGAATGAACCTTTGTTTAAAACAATGTATTATATATAAACAGAACATTTGGAAAAAACAAAGAAAGACCAAAAGAGCGAACAGTTAAACAACTGAGCCAAAGTGAGCACATGTGAAAGAAAGCAAAAAAATGACCAAAATAAAAAAGGCTAACAGTGAAAAGGGTGTTGGGAAGGAACCAGGGTCCTCCTGCACCCCTAAGCGCTTTAGAATTAGGCAAGACCTCTTTTAGGTGTTATAATGGACTAGTGAGCAGGCAGGGCACTTGGAAGGCTCTCTTATACAAACATAATCACATACACAGACATGGGCAGGCACTGAAAAGGGCAGTTATTGTGTAAATATAAGGCGCAATTAACTATTAGCTGAACAGATGTGTAATGTCAGATTCTAGGCATTGTAAAAATCTTAAATGCTATAGAAGAGTCAAGCTCCTTCCCAGAAAGAATGTGGCCTGTGCTAAAAAGTGACTACAGGCAATTCCTCTGTGTTCGTCACTAAGGCTGGCAGCACACGAAGTGACTCACCAGCTGTCTAGAGTCTGTCAAGGGTCCATGAAGGCTAAGAATAGGGATTTACATGTTCTGTGCGACAACATGCAGAATGGGACATATTATGAAAATAAGGTGTGAATGAGACTACAGGGCCTAGATAGCATTAGCAGGAGGAGTGAAATATGGCTAGAATTAATGAAAATTGTTTATTTAAATGTTTAGTTTTTCCTGGGGCTAGGCCTCAAGGTTTGTAAAAGTCTGCAGGGCTGCAGTGTGTTTCTGAATAAGGTAGCAACATGTAGATTAGCGTGCCCTGACAAAAACAGCTGACAATGAAGAAAAGAAGGCTTTGGAGCATCCCTAATATGGAAGAAGGACAGTTTGGTATGAAACTATGGTCCATATCCAAGGACGCCACTACAGCAAGACAGGACTATATAAACCCCTGCCTGGCACCACTTTGGCAGGAAGGAACGAAAGAGGGACAGGAAAAGACTGTTGAGGCAGCTACCATCCTCATTTTTGTAAGATTAAACTTGTTATCCTCACAAGATAGACTTTTTGCCCTATTCCCCTAGAGGGGTGTGTTTATTCTGGTGTGAGCGTAATTAGGGTCACCCTTACAAAGGCAAACAAAAAGTACAAACATAGGATTATTGAAAGAGCATAGCAAAGTAACAAGTAAAAGAGCAAACGAAAAAAAGAATGTAGATCAACAGAAATAGAAATTACAGTGCATATGTATGTGCTCATGCTTTGTTCTTCCGCAGAAGGGAGATGAGCCATGTCTTTCGGACAGGATGTTACTTGAAATTATGGGCCTGATTCATGGAAGTGTTTTATAATGGCGCAATCCCATAGAAAACGTGCCATGAATCAGGCCCTATTTTTCCCTAGAGATCATTAAATCACTCAAACTGTGGCAGATTTCAGGAGTGCATTGCACACATGCCTCTCTCGTTCAGTTCATTTGCCAGACTTTATAATAGGTAACAGTATTTTTTTACATTTGCTATTTTTCTCTGAGGTGACACTGATAATTATTGTTTGAAAATGACAATAATGGATTGGAGTCTCACTTAAACATTTTTTTGGCACCAGGATTGGCTTAATTCATGAGTCCAAGATGTGTTTTGTGTTGGTGTTCATCTGTTGCCAAACAAACATTTGGATAGGAAAGGACCACTGTTTAAACAAGTTGCCTTTAATGTTTGCTATCCTTGAATGATATTTATCTGTTCAAAATAGTGCGCAGTCCAGGAGATAAGCAGGCTACGAACAATTGCCATCTGGTAAGGATGTAAAAGCACTGGCTTTTTTTATTTTGAGGAATTGGAATGAAAATTGGATAAGCTGGAGCTAAAAACAGCTCCTGGGTATCTGGCATTACCCAGTTGGCAGGAACTACCATTGGGTGAACTAGGCACTACTACATATCATTCCACAAATCTAATTTAAGATGCAAACTTAACATTATAACCATTATTTCTGACCCCCTTAATTTTTAACTGTCATGTAGATGTGTACTAATGCTTATTTATAGTTTGTCCCAAACAAACAGTTAATGTCATATAGATATGCTTGTTCATCATTAGTTGGCTTGGGGAGCCAAAAGTAGCTCCTGGTAGCTGTTGGTGTCACACTAACCAGGCTCTACTAGGCTAAAAGCAGGAGCTAAATATCTCCCAGCTCTCCTTAATTTCCAATCCTGATGTGGGTAATCCATCATGGAAGGATGGTCTGTGAAACAGGCTGCTCTTTCAGAAAGATTCATGCCAAACGAATAGTGTACACGTTTGCCCTGCTGCATCAGTCTCCTGATCTGCAGCTTCTGCTTTTCAGCGGCACACAGCAGGTTAAAAGATCTCATGGCTCCTATTAAACAGCCCATGGGATACAAACATCACTGAAGACAGAGGCTGCATGAAAACATGCACCTCAGATTCAAAACCATATTAATTGTGGATGGTATTCAACTTGTGGCAGGGTCATCTTTTCCTGGGTTTTGGCATGGTGACTGATAGCACACACAGTTATTAAAGGCATGTCAGATTTGTAGCATGCTCGTGTTAGCCCTGTGAGCCCAGGCCAGCTATGGGAAGGCTATGTGGAGATGTAGGCAAACTGCTTGTATCTGCTGCAGAAAGCATGACGATGGACAGGAAAGGTCTCTCTCTTTGATCCTCTGGGAGGTTGGGTAACACCTCTCTCCAGCCCGGGGAACTCAGCAGGCGAGTTCCTGGGAACCATGCTTCAAAGAGGCACACCCATAACAAAAGGGCCAGCCTCACACCAAGGTGTTGCAAACCAATGGGCCTTGGAAGCTCCAGGCTTGGGAAAGGGATGGAGAATAGTCAGAGCAGAAGGCACTGGATAAATAATTCCTCTATCTTGTTGTTCTGTGGGCTTCTCTTTCCTTCCTGTGTTCTCCACTTCTTTCAGTGCAGACCCCTTTGAGTATGATGCAAGAATGCAAAGGTCACTGGTCATTTTGGCAGTGATTGGATCCGTTTAAGCAGGCTTGCTTTTATCGAATCCTCTGTGACCTTTTACCTTCATAGACAAGAGTGTTCCCACTCCTTCCTTAACTCCTTTTGGACCTTCAGGGCAATGAAGAATATGTTTGGACACTATTGGGAGAGCAATTCCCCGAGTTGTGAGGAGGTGACGGCAGGTGTTCCAAGGCAGAGGCAAGCCCTGTCCCCTAACCATCCCCAGGGAAGATTGGGGGTGACTACTGTTGGACCAAGACCTGCACTATCTGCCTGCTGCACTGATACCCAGGCTCCTCACTGTAGGTGAAGAACTCCTGCAAATGGCAGCTAGCCTCCCCGGACTTTTAGTAGCGAGGAAAAGGACAAGACATATCCCTGAGCCCCTGGATGGGGACTCAAAGCACTAGAGAAACCAAAGCAGTTGGAATTCTGTGTTCTGCCACTTCTAACTGTCCTTGAGAAACGGTTGAACACGTTCAGGACCCACCGTGCTGCCTTTGGCTCTCTCGGAAAGTCGAACTGCTGCATTGCTGCATCACCGAGTTTGACGCTGCACCGTGCCAGCAGAGCGCTTAACCAGCCTGGCTCGAACAAGAAGCTCAATGCTGCAGAAGTCTTTAAACCATTGGGTCTTCAAACAGCAGTTTAACCTGCCAGGAACTTTGCATTGAACCGACACAGACCACGACTCGAACTGCTGGAAGCATCGTTTCACCCAGCAACTCGGCCCAGCAGTACTCATTGCATCAAAGCGGCTCGACCGTCGAACTGAAAGTGGTGAACACTGTGAACCGCACCTTCCAATGCCACATCAAACCACACAAAGCTTCACATTGAATCCAACATGATGTCCACTCACCACCTGGATCACCACGACTCGCCACATTTGAACCCGTACGATACGCACACACAGATGAAAACCAAGTTTGACATTGTCAAACTACCAAGAAGAGACTAGGGTACCTTTGAGAGCCCCATGTCTCATGTCCATTTTTGGGACCCTTGTGATTGCTATGCCAAATATTTGCACCATTTTCACAAAATACATATCCTTTTAAATAATGGTGTAGCTTCTTGCTCTTCGTCCCTGCTACATTACCCAGAGAGCTTAAATCTTCATGTTCTGCATTTTCACAAAATGCACAAAATTCTCTTGACTGTGCCTGTTTCACCTTTATGATTAGTAGCACTGTTGGTTTGTAGTAGTGCGAGGGCTGAGTCAGAGGTTTAGCCACTACTAGTAATTTTGTCACACAGGCAAAAACGAAGCGCCCGCTTCATAAATAATTCCATTAGCAAATGAAAAGTGTGCTCGGTGCAATTTGCACCTGCAGGGTGATTAACAAAGAATTGCATATGCAACTACAAAAATTTGAGCCTACCACACTTTTGGGTGAATCGGGCTCATTTGCTTAAGCAAAGAGCAAATCACTGGATGCAAGACCCTGGAGGTCAGATGTAACATATAAAGCCCAACAGTGAATACCTTTTTTAACATTCCTTATTAAAAGTGAACCAATTTTGGGGGAAATGTTTTTAAAAGTATATGAACAAGTCAAATGGGATGCACCACCACTTGGGCTCAGAGGGGATCTGGGAACCAGGGAGGCTCACCAACCCCGTAAAGTGTCAAGCCGAAGTGCTAAATGTGGGGGACTGGGGTTCCAGAACCCCTCCAAAACCTTGCACCGGACATCCCAAGTATATGGAACCCAGACAGAATTGGAACCCAGTTACAGCCCTTATTGGAGAAGAGCAATTACCCCCTCTCCCTACTACAGTATGCACCTAATATAGGAATACCGTATTATGCACTGTACCTTAGGTGTCTTGAGCCTGTACACTGTTCACTTCAGTGTGCCTTAAAGTGTCAAACACACTTGGTTATTTTCTAGGCTTCGCTAATATTCCGCATGCATATAATCCAGTCATTTGAGGTTTAGCTAGTACAATCTCTGAATAATGCAACTGAAAGAACTTCATTAATTAGCAACGCCAATCCTATGGGTAACCGAAATATCAATTTCTCTATGGCCCATATCACAGGGCTGAAGTCCTATAAAAAAGTGGGCGACTCAGACATACGCAATGGCAAGTGACATGACAGGAAAAGAACATATCCTAAACTGAAATATGCAAATTTCATTTAATTTGTCTTTCTCAACTGAAGGAAGTTCACAGGATAAATAAGCATTTGTCAAGAGAACAGGTTTTTACATTTTCCAATAACATGGCTAGCTAAGTATAGGAGGTGTACAGCTTTTATATCTAACAATCTGCAACAAAACAAGTATTGCATAGCAAAATGTCAATATGAGACATTTCATGGGTGTGTGATGAGGGATTCCGGTAGTCTTATGAGTATCGAATCCCGGCAGCGTCACTGTTCACTCCAAGGGGTGGAAGGACTTTTTTTTTATTCCTTTAAAACATCCGGGGATGGAGGTTTGTGTGTGGAGGGGCGGCGTCCACCCTCTCAAAAAAGGGGGCAGACGCCGTCCTACCACATGTACCCTCGACTTGTGCCATACTGATATATGATATATTTTATTTATAGTGCGCCTATACACAAGTGTTTCAAGGTGCGACGAGGCAGGGGAGGGGAACAAGGGGGGATAAGACAACGATCTTACTAGGCCCAGCGACATTGGGATTGCGCAAGTGCAGGGGAGAGGAAAGGGGAAAAGTGCCGGGTGAAGGGGAGGAGGAGCAAGTGCAGGACATAGGATCTAAACATCGAAAAACAAGAAGTGCGGCCAGCAGGTGGCAGTGCAAGGTTAAGTGCAGAACAGCAAGTGCTAGATAGTGCAGGTAGGGGGAATGTAGACTTACAGATACAGCCCCAAGTGCAGGGTTGACTGGAGGCAGTGAGGGTGTGCAACTGGGAGGGCAGGGACCTGGGCCTGTGGTTCAGAGGGTAGCCATGTAACCAGTGCAGTAACAGACAGGAGTTCAGCAGGGGAGAGGAAGAGAGAAGGCAGAAGCAAAGAGGAAAGTCTTGAGCTGCTTCCGGAACCGGAACATTTTGTTCTGTACTGCAGAACAAAACACTTAAGTTGCTCTAAAGTACAACAGGGCCTAATTTATTTTTCTACTCGAAATTCTACCACATGCTACATCACAAAAAGTTTTCAAAACAAACTAACGTGCACACATTCATAAAACATAAATACATATTTGGTCCAAATTTGAATCGTTATTTTATTTTCCTTGAAATTAATAGAAAAAAGAAAAAGAAACGTTATTCTTGAATGTGGGCACGTTGTTTGAAAAGTTAAGAAAGAAGAGGGTGCATTGTACTTTATCTCTAGTCCACAGACTTGGTATTGTGCTGCCCTGCGCAGTGGCGTGTCCAGAGAGTGGCCTGGCATGGCACGTGCTACTCCTGGAATCTGATTGGCCACCCCAGGTGCCACCCCATTATCCAAGACGATGATAATTATGTGTGTGTGTGTGTGCTCGTACTTCATGCCACCCCTGCATAAATCAGTGCCCCACTTGGGCCACCCCAGTCAAAAGAGTCTGGGGATGCCATTGGCCCTGGCAACAAGAAAAGATGACATACTTATTAGGTTTGAGCCTTTCATGCTCGTGTTGCGGCACTTAGGGCCGGTACCATTCGGTGAGTTGCTGGAGAAATGTTCTGCTGGTCTAAATTTGGAAAGCCTATCCAATAGAGCAAAATGGCGCAGTGAAGCACGTGTCTGCTGTATGCCCAGAGCCTATCATGCAGTCCCTGCAGTGACAACGCACTCTAGGGAATGGCGGTGTCAGGGCGGCACGCGTTGCTCATGAGCCGAGATGGGGTACATCAACAGATCCCCGGAAAATGAACTTCTCAAGGAGGTGGCCAATGACATTGACCAACATGCCACAGAAATGTTACAAACACAGATCTAACACGTATGTGTTCACTTTATAGAAAGTCAATCTTTCATCAAGGCATGTTACACTGAGGTCACGCTGAAGACAAACATACTGTAAGAATAGATGTTAAAGGTGCTGTGCTACAACAAAATCTTCGCAAAACATACTCTGAGCTGTTACATCTAAATCGCCTCCACCTTCTCTCTAGCCAAGCGCTTGCATTTACCCGTCTCGTTAAACAATTGCAAAGGGTTGCTGGTAGACGTTTTGCAGTGTTAGGTGTACACCAATGTACTGGCTGTTGTACCTTGTACAGCCCCCTTTCATCATTCATCCCATTGATTGCACAGGAGCCAGATTCCTCCTGACCTTCACTTTATTCCTCCATGTTACAACTGAACTCCCCCTTCCCTTGCCCCTCCCTTTCCTCCCGCTTTCCGCTCCTTCCCATAGTCCGGAGCTTCCCTCTTAAAGGGGCTCTGTCTCTTTTCACTCACAACACCTCCCCCTTGCTTTGCATGAGACTTCCCGGGTTACATTTGCTCGATGAGCCGCTGGGGTTTCTTTGTGGTTCGATGGGGCCTGCTTGGTTGCTTGTGGGTCTCCTCTGCACTCTCTTGTTGCGGTGTTTCATGAGTCTCTGTTCTCTCTTTTTCCTCCATCTCGATCGCTTCCCCTTTCGTTGGTTCATGCTCTTCAAAATATACCTTGTGGAGGAGGGAGTTCTTTGGCGTCAGTTTGCGGTAGTTACTTGTAGCTAGGATGGGATCCACGCGGTTCGTCTGTCCTTTGGCTTTGTTCCCCTCTCTCGCATCTTGCTCAGGCACGTGGTCCTTCTTGTGGGTTACTTCAAATGACCTATAGTGGATGCTGATGGGTGCATGCTGTAGTGCTGTCCGGTGGCTAAGACGGCTGTGCCCTATGGCAGGACTCGGTCCTTTTGGCTGTACTGTTTGTGCTGTTCTCCATTGGACGGCATGGTCTTGGGGTTTGTTTAGGGGTTGTTCTTTCGTCCTGGTCTGGTATTGTTGCCTTGTGCCAACATTTCTTGTGGCTTCCACATTCCCCCCCCCCCCGGTCCAACATCCCGAAGGGTACTGGGTGGTTGCGAGGCTCATAGCCCCCTCGCAGAACGGGTGAGGTTTGTGCGCCAAGTGCCGGTCCATCCCCTTTTGGGTGGGTTAACTCAGGGTAGAGGGGGTGTGCATGCCTGTGACATCTAGGTGGGCTGGTGTTCATGTCCTTGGTCTCTTTCCTGATGTCTAACCGTGCCATCGTTGGACTTGGGTATCTTGCTTGGGCTGGTGGTGTAGGTTGGCATGCAGAGCTTGTGGGTGGTCCTGTTCTGCATACTGCTTGAAGGTGACCTTCTTGGCCACAGCGCCAGCATGTTCGTCCAAAGGCTGGATATGGTTGCCTGTGTGTATGTTTCCACCCCCGCCAGTGGCATTGCACTTTGCTCTGGCTTTGTTGCCGGTGTCTTCTAAGTTTCCGCCTTCTCCAGGGTTGAGTGGCCTTAGAGTGTTGCTGTTGCCCTTCCGTGAGGGCCACGATGGCGTCGCGTTCAACTTTCCTTTCAATGGCAGCTGCCTGTGCGTTAACTCCCTCGTATGTTTTTGCCAGGTTGAGTATTTTCGCTAGGGGTAGGGGCTTTTTGAGAAGGTGTTTTCTGAGCGTTGACGAGGTGCACCCTTCTATGATCCTCAGTCTTATAGCTTCTTCATCGTTGAAGTTGGCAAAGTAGCAGTTCACTATCTTCTGCTGGAGACGTAAGACGAATCCTCCAATGGATTCGTGTGGACGCTGCCTGTGTTGGTTTAATTCAAGGCGTTCGTAGTCTTTATTGGAGCCTACTATTAGCTTTTCGTTGACTGCATCGAGAAGGCGTGGGTATGTGGTCTTGTCTGTTGCTGGAATTGTTTTGATGATGTCCTTTACTTCTTTTCCTACCATTTTCTTGAATATGCTGAGTTTGTTTGGGGGGTCTTGGTTCCCAATTGCACCTAGAAAGTCTTCAAATTCTTCGATCCACTCCACCCACCTTTGTCCTTGATCATGGCGTGGGTTGAGAGTGAATGGGTCGGGACGCCTCATGAGGCTGGCGTAGGATGTGGGGCCTGCGTTGGCTGTCGGCAGTGCCCCTGTGGCAGCGGCTGCTTGTGCTTGGTCTGCCAAGGTGTCTCAGTCCTTTGACGTCCTGTGGGCGCGTTGGGTATGCGTGCACTGGTATTCTTTCTTGTGATGGTCCTGATCTGTTTGCGAGTTAGGTGTGGTGACCAGTCCGTTAGGGTTGTTGGCGGTAGTCGAATTGTGTTGTGGGGCTGCGCTGGTAGGATGGGTAGCGTGGGCCTGGATATGGTTCTGGCGCAGTCGGGGCTTGTTGGTGGCGTGCAGTTTATGGGCATCGGGCCCCCGTGCACATCCGTGGTTGGTGTTGCTCCGCTCCAGGGTGCTGTGGTGGATGGACCTTAGAGAGGCCTTGCGGTGCTCTGTTGCTCTGCGCAGTAGCTGGGGTTACCGTGGTGGTAGGTGCCCCTCATTATTTGCATGCCATCTGCATTAGGCGGGCCTGGGGCGGTTGTTCTTGTGGCTTGTGTGGTGGAGGGGTTCTCCAGGCTGCCATGTTATCCCCGTCTTGTTGTCGCGATCATGAGTAATTTGTGCAGCACTCATGTGAGCTTGTATGTTCACTTCGGTATCCCTTTCTTGTTGTTTTTTTTTGTTTTGTTTTTGTTTTAGTCCCTTCCGTTTGCAGTATTCCCCCCCATGTGCATCTGTTGTGTGGGGAGTTTGTGGCACCTGTGGGGTGTTGGCTACGGCGCGTTTCATGGATCTGTCTCCCCCCCCCCTGTCGCTGCTCTCCCGAGCTGCGTAGTCCTGTAGTCGGCACTTGACGTGCAGCAATGGGGGAGGGTATGAGGCCTCTTACCGGCGTACTCCTGGGGGTCCTCGGCAGCAGCGGTCCTCTTCTCGTCGGCCGGGCCTCTCTGTTGGGCTCCTCCTCAGCTGGGCACACGGGTCTGCGTCTTCAGTTAGGCACACGGGCCTCCCCACGTGGCGCCTCCTCTGCCGGGCTCACGGGCCCAGGTTATCTGCGGGGCTCACGGGCCCCCTCCATAGCACCTTCTCCGCTGGTCTCACGGGCCCACTTCATGGGTTCTTCTTCACTGCGGGGCACACGGGCCCTCCTCTGGAGCTCCTCACAGGTCTTCTTCTGTTGTGGGCGCACAGGCCCCTCCTTACTGTGGGCGTGCGGGCCCTCGGTAGCTGCTGGGCACACAGGCCCCTCGTCGCTGCTGGGCGCTCGGGCCCTCCACTGGGCTCACAGGCCCTCCTTGGTTGCTGGGCTCACGGGCCCCTCGTTGATGCTGGGCACACAGGCCCTTCCTCTGGGCTCACAGGCCCTCCTTCGTTGCTGGGCTCATGGGCCCTTCTTCACTGCGGGCTCTCAGGCCCTCGGTCACTGCTGGGCGCATGGGCCCCTCGTTGCAGCTGGGCACACGGGCCCTTCCTCTGGGCTCACAGGCCCTCCTTCGTTGCTGGGCTCACGGGCCCTTCTTCACTGCGGGCTCTAAGGCCCTCGGTCACTGCTGGGCACACGGGCCCCTCGTTACTGCTGGGCACACGGGCCCTCCATTACTGCTGAGAGCGTTGGGTCACATCTGCCTCGTCGCCAGTTGTAGTACCTTGTACAGCCCCCTTTCATCATTCATCCCATGGATTGCACAGGAGCCGTATTCCTCCTGACCTTCACTTTATTCCTCCATGTTACAACTGAACTCCCCCTTCCCTTGCCCCTCCCTTTCCTCCCGCTTCCCGCTCCTTCCCATCGCCCGGAGCTTCCCTCTTAAAGGGGCTCTGTCTCTTTTCACTCACAACACTGATATGGTCCTACAGACTCGTGGGATAGCCATGCCCTCGGTACTGAAAATGTAGCATTTCTTGCAAACAGCGCCGTGCAACACTGCAGCTCCACACACATGCAGCAGCCACCAAGCAGAGCTATTAGCTTCCTATCTCAGTCCCTTCTCCCTCCCTGCTGGACTACAATTGACGCTGATTGTAAACTTGCATGTTCAGTAGTTTGGGCTATTTATTATGTGCTACTCACGACACCTATACGCCGAAACGATTGCATTAGAGTACAGATAGGGGGAATGGCATATGAGGAGGGACACACAGCTTGTAGGTATTGTTGGTTATTTGCCCTGCCAATTATTGCCCATGGCTATGCTAATCCCTATGGCCATTCCCATCCAGTTCCTTCCCCTCCCCCCCCCAAAACACCTCCTTGTGGGAACTCAATCAGCTCGCTTTAATCCAGCCTTACCATCAAACTTTGTGCTCGAAGTGCTTGCCAGTGCCTTTTCAAAGCAGTCTTCTGAGAGTTTGGGCCTGATTCACAGAGCTTTTTCCTATGGGATTGTGCCATTATAAAACACTTCTGTGAATCAGCCCATGATGTCTTCATTGGAGTTGTTAACCTGATACTGGTGTGATAAAATGTATGAATCAGGTCTGCCTTCAGCCACTCGATTTATAAAAACCCTGCACCCTTCACTGAATTCCTGTTGAAAACAAGCATTGGCAAAGCCAAGAGTTTTGGCTTGTGTATAAGTATGAGGCATTTGCCAGGTGCTGCTATTAGACGTCAAGGTACTTGCACCATTTTGCAGCTGCTACCATCGATGGCCAGGTAATACCACTATGGAAGTGCCTGGCAAGTGCCTTTCCCATGCCTACACAAAAGTCCAAACTTTTGGCATTGCCAATGCTTGTTTTTAATATGCGTTTTCTTCTACAAATGTTCAGGGGTTCAGCATTGCAGAGGTTCCTCCCAACAATCCATCAGCTTCCTCAAAGGTCCTTTTTTTGTAGCCAGGTATGCCTCAACGGACTGGATTCAACTAGTGCTTAATGCTTTTAATGCTGTTTATTTCCATCTGTGTCTCCAGGGCCCAGACCATCAGCATTGTTGGCCTGGATGTGCCCTGTGTTTCTTCATTTCTGCTCAGGTCCTTAAACCCACACCATTACTGGGAAGTCTTCAATACCGCAGCCCCTATACCTTTTCAAGGCTTTGAGGGAAGGAAAAAAAAGTGGAGAAAAGCTGCCTTTTGAGATCTACCCAGGCTCCAAGACTTTTTATTTTCAGACAAATTGCCAGTAATTGTTTATTTCAGAGCTTTCTGTGAGGTGCAGACTAGGCCTTGTTGGAGAAAAACCTGTGGGTGGTCCGAATCTTCGAGCAAACCCAAGTGGAGTCCTAAGTGACAGACTCCAACCACCAATCAGAGGCCCGCGAGATGCACTTTTCAACCTCCACTTCTCTTATATACATATACCAAGACTAAACCTGCATTCCAGGGATAGCCTAATGAGGAGGCCCTGAGAAAAGCTAAACGTTTCCACTAAAAACTGGAAGGGAACATAGCAGGGATTGTTTTGACACCAAAGGATGCAGTGGTAACCGAAGTTATCATTTTGGTTCCCATTTTTCCTTTGTAGACAGAAAAGGTGAGCATCGGCATCCAAAGGGGTCCACTGAGGGTAGATTGGGAAAACTGGAAGAAGCTGGACTCCTCACTGGCCACCAACAAAAAGCTGGAGACAAACTAAGGTTACACTCGATGAGACCCAGAGTGTTATCGTTCAGCCTCCAGTTCAAATTTATTTTTACATTTTTTTATTGAAGTGTTGTATAGTTAAATGTAACCTTAAACACTATGTAAAAGTGAAACATATACAAAAATGTTTTAAGAAAGAATGAACACATTTCATTAAGTGCTAAAAAGAGCACTCGCATCAACAACACTTTTTTTTATCAGTTCCTAAAAGTGAACGCTCACATTTCATCAGGTTTTCTAAAATCGATCAGAATATTTCTAACCAATGTCATTGATAAAATATTTTTTCATGTATCACTGTTAGGCGATCCTCTGCACACCGATCCACTGCACACCAGAACACTGCTCACATTTCCCCAACACCTCCCTCCAGGGTTCGAGGCTCATGTGATTCGGTTAACCCAAAGGACCGAAAGCTCCGTACCAGGTATGGTGTACGGGCTCGATTGCGACCTTTCCTGCACTGGCAGTTGCCATGGAGAACATACAGCAGAAGGGGCAGCGCTACATCTCCACGCCGATCACGTGATCCAGAGTGGCGTTCCTCATGTGATCTTGGTGGACGTCACATGACCCAGAAACGTCACATGATCCAGAAACACACAGTATATAAGGCTTGAGACACGGAACACTCATTGCTTCTCAGCTGTCTTCAGACCCTGTTTGGCGTTACGTTTTACTCTTCTGCTTACCTTGACCTCGGAACTTTATCTTGGACTCCTTCGGATACTCCTTTGTACCTTTGCTTGGAACTGTTAACCTGTTGCTGGATTTTTGGACATGACCCTGACTTGCCTTTGGATTATCCCTTGGTACCTTGTTGAACTTCTACGCCATTTCCCTCTTGGGATTCAAGTCACGCCTTCAGTACTACAGGTGGCTTATCCTGCATCCACGCTATTCTGCGGTTCTACTGTTCTTGGGACCGCCTCATCTGAGTCTCGAACCTCCCTCCTAGGTTTCCTGGGTTTTCCTAACACCAGATAGGTAAGACTATTCAGATCCTTTGGTTAACGTGATATATTGTAATTGCCTGGTACTTAACCTCGTTCTTTTTGACAGCAGCATCGGTGTTCGAGAGGTTCCATGGATCCGGGAAGTAACATCTCCCACCTGTGGCCCCAAAGGTCGCACAGCGGGTTTCTTTTAGTTCCCCTGTGAGTCACTTGAGGACGGAGGTTTCAACGGTCTACACGACATTCAAGTCAGAACAGACTGAGAAGCCATATAAGTCGTGTTAGACAATACAGGGATCCACGGAAGAACCCATAGCTGCTTTAGTCCAGGCGATTACAGTATTAAGGGCAGATATGGCCGCCGCGAATACGGTGATTCACCAAAGATTAGATTCCATACAGAGTGTTCAGCATTCTCTTCCTGCAGACCCTGAATTCGGAGATGCTAGCACTTCAACCACACCTCCTCCCTTGGCAAATACCCCAGCTCCAACTCCGGTGGTCCTCCCAACCCCTTCCCCCCTGGCCGCTCCTGAACGTTATCAGGGTGACCCCAAGAAATTCAGGACTTTCATCAATCAGTGCAAACTACATTTCTTGTGCAGACCTCTGGCCTTTCCTAATTCCACTGCTAAAGCCGCCTTTGCCCTTTCACATTTGGTCGGGACTGCTGCTGCTTGGGCTAATCCTTTATTGGAGAATAATAGTCCGGTTCTTTATGATTTTGATCTGTTAATCCTAGAAATGTCCCGAGTCTTTGATACCAGACACAAGGCACAGTCTAGGGATTTGAAGTTGTTAGAACTAACTCAGGGCAGAGGGACTTTGATAGATTACATCATCCGGTTTCATCAATTGGTTGCCGAGACATCATGGCCAGAAAGCAAGCGGGCAGTTGTCTTTTATAGGGGGTTGAATAACGTTATGAAAGATGCTCTAGCAGTGATACCTTCCATGCCCACTCAGTATCAGGAACTAGTGGATCTCGCTCTGCAGGTAGATGCACGGCGTTCAGAGCGCAGAGCTGAGTTGGGGGTTTCTTCCCACCCTACAGTTGTCAGTACCCCTGCCTCCAGTACTGAAGAACCTATGCATGTAGGAGGGTTACGTAGCCCTATTGCAACATCTGAGAGAGAACGTAGAAGGGTGGATAATGCATGCTTTTATTGTGGCACCACGGGACATTATGTGAAGGAATGTACTCGACGTCCCAAGAAGAGTCAGGTTTTTCGGACAGCTCGACCTTAGATCCGGAGACCAGGTCGAGTGTTCAGTCTTCATCTCCGGGTACTTCTCTTTCCTTTGCTCGTGTCCAGCCCATCTCAGTACTGGCCACTCTTTGTCCCTCCACAGGTATTTCTCATGCAGTCACAATCATTATCGATTCAGGTGCCACTGGGAACTACATAGACATTGCGTTAGCCCATTCCCTCAATCTACCTTTAGTGGTAAAAACCCGATCTGAACCTGTTCAGGCCGTAGATGGCACTGCACTAGTCTCTGGTCCTGTTAGACACCAAACTGCACCTCTATTGTTGACCATACAAGACATTCACACAGAGACGTTAAGTTTTGACTTGATTACCACACCTCAATTCGGTATCATATTGGGAATACCATGGTTACGTGAACACAATCCTTTGATTAATTGGCAATCAGGCACAGTGCTCTTCGAGTCTGAGATTTGTCAGAACTATTGTCTCCCAACCCATCAAGTGACCGATACTCCTTCTCGGTCCTTGGGAGCTCTAGCTCAACTCACGATGCATGATGAAGGATCAGAGGTTGTGAATACCCATACCGTTGGGGGGGTGGTGTCAGGGATTCCATCTGAGTATAAAGCATTCGAATCAGTTTTCGATCGCAGTCCTTCCGAGATACTACCTCCCCATAGACCATATGATTGCCCGATTGAATTAATCCCTGATTCCACCATTCCTTCGGGCAGGATTTATTCCTTGTCTCCCTCGGAAGAGCAAGCATTGAAACAGTATGTACAGAACGCCCTACGATTAGGACACATCCGCCCCTCTACTTCACCAGCTGCAAGCCCTATATTTTTTGTACCCAAGAAAGAGGGGGATTTACGTCCTTGTGTGGATTATCAGTGTCTTAATGCTATCACGAAAAAGGACAGATATCCAATTCCGTTAATCACACCCCTGCTGGATCACTTATCTCATGCTTCTATTTTCACCAAGCTGGATCTTCGCGGCGCATACAATCTAGTGCGCGTTCACGAAGGCGATGAGTGGAAAACTGCTTTTTGTACCCGTTACGGCCTGTATGAATATCTGGTCATGCCCTTCGGCCTATGTAACGCCCCGGCAACATTCCAGCGTTTTATGAATGACATATTCAGGGACATTCTGGATCTATACATGGTTGTTTATTTGGACGACATATTGATCTTTTCACGAAATTTTGATGACCATGTAAAGCATGTCCGAGAAGTATTATCCCGTCTGAGGAAACATTCACTATTTGCCAAACCCGAGAAATGTCAGTTCCATAAAACATCTGTTGAATTTCTGGCATTCCACATTACCCCTGGGGCATTATCCATGAATGAATCCAAGGTCAAGGCAGTCCTAGATTGGCCAGTTCCTCAAACACTCAAGTCCTTGCAGGCCTTTTTGGGCTTCGCCAACTTTTATAGGTGTTTTATTTCCTTCTTTTCCACAATTGTTGCCCCACTCACGGCTCTGACCAGCCCTCAGGTACCCTATCAATGGCAGAGGGAACATGAGGAATCTTTTGACGCTTTGAAAACTGCTTTCACTACCGCACCGGTGCTCCAGCACCCCAATCCCGATCTTACGTTCATAGTTGAGGCGGATGCCTCTTCTTTTGCTCTTGGTGCGGTATTGTCTCAGACATGTCCTACAACAGGCAAATTGCATCCGGTGGCATACCATTCCCGTAAGTTCTCCAATACGGAGACCCATTATACCGTAACGGAGAAGGAACTTCTGGCTGTCATGGATGCCTTTCGTGTCTGGCGTCATCATCTTCTGGGGGCTAAGCATCCGATCACTGCATACTCAGATCACCGAAATCTACAGGATCTGGCCTCATTGAAGTGCATCAATAGCAGACAGGTCCGGTGGCATCTTTTCTTTTCCTCTTTTGATTTCCATATTATGCATCGTCCTGGAACCTCACATGGAAAAGCGGACGCCTTGTCACGTTCCCCGGGTGGGGTCGAGTTGCCAACCTTCCCTGACACTGTTCTCGGAAAGAGTCATGTGATTTGTCTCTGCACTCCCTCTTTGTCATTGTTAGATTCTGTACGATCTTGGACTAGCAATCATTCCGATCAATTGCGGGATTGGGATCCCGTTTATTCTGATGGTTTGCCTTTCGTGCATGAACATCTGTTTCTTCCCACACCTGACACTCGTAACTTGGCCCTTGAGTGGTCTCATGATGCTCCCTTCAATGCCCATCCCGGTCAAGAGCGCACTTTGGATCTCCTAAAGCGCTGGTATTGGTGGCCCTCTATGAAGCACGATGTGGAATGCTATGTCAATTCATGCGCTGTTTGTGCTCAGGCTAAACATCGAAGAGGACGACCGGTTAGGCTGCTGCTTCCGCTTCCGGTGCCTCCAAGACCTTGGCATACACTGACAATGGATTTCGTAACAGATCTCCCCAAGGTACAAGGTTTTGACACCATCTGGGTGGTGGTGGACACGTTCACAAAAATGGCTCGTTTTGTTCCTTGTAAGGGTATTCTTCCGCCCCGGTCTTGGCAGACTTGTTTTTTGTGCATGTGTTCGTGTTATTTGGACTCCCTTTGGTCATTATATCCGATTGAGGGTCACAGTTCACCTCTCGTTTTTGGAGGTCATTGACTAAATTACTGGGCATCGATACCTGGTGTTCTTCGGCCTATCATCCTGAGACCGATGGGCAGACCGAAAGGACGAAACAATCTATGGAGCAGTATCTTCGTTGTCTTAAATTGCAACAACAGACCTCCTGGTTGACCGTTTTACGGCTTGCTGAGTTCGCATACAATAACGCGGCTCATTCTGCTACAGGTTTTTCTCCATTCTACGCCCTCTACGGTCAACACCCCAAGGTCTTGCCTGTCCCTGATGCTTCTGTTTCTTCGAATCCTGCGGCCACGGCTTGTTTTAGGGATCTGTCTGCTGTTCATGCTAGTACTGTGGTCCATCTCATTGAAGCAAAGGCTTCTATGAAGGCCCGTGTTGATGGCAAGCGTCTGGCTGCTCCTCCCCTGGTGGTGGGTTCTAGGGTGTGGTTGTCTTCACGTCACCTTCGCCTAGTGGGTTGCCGGAAACTGCTGCCTCGTTTCGTTGGCCCGTATGTGATCTCTCAGGTTGTGAATCCGGTGGCTTATCGTCTAGTTCTCCCAAGTTCTTGGCCTATCCATCCTGTATTTCATGTCTCTCTCCTCAAGCCTTGTCCTGATTCTTCCCGCCTCCGAGCCCCTGTTGCTCCGGTGTCCCTGGCCTCTCCTGATGTTTTTGAGGTTTCGGCCATTTTGGGTTCCCGTTGGTTTAGGGGTAGGCTCCAGTATTTAGTGGATTGGAAGGGTTACGGACCGGAGGAACATTCTTGGGTTTCCGCCCTGGATCTTGACGCCCTTCGGTTGGTAGCTTGCTTCCATAGGGATCATCCGTCCTTCCCACGGGGTCGTGGGCCATTGGGGGGGGGCTATGTTAGACGATCCTCTGCACACCGATCCACTGCACACCGGAACACTGCTCACATTTCCCCAACACCTCCCTCCTGGGTTCGAGGCTCATGTGATTCGGTTAACCCAAAGGACCGAAAGCTCCGTACCAGGTATGGTGTACGGGCTCGATTGCAACCTTTCCTGCACTGGCAGTTGCCATGGAGAACATACAGCAGAAGGGGCAGCGTTACATCTCCACGCTGATCATGTGATCCAGAGTGGCGTTCCTCAAGTGATCTTGGTGGACGTCACATGACCCAGAAACGTCACATGATCCAGAAACACACAGTATATAAGGCTTGAGACACGGAACACTCATTGCTTCTCAGCTGTCTTCAGACCATGTTTGGCATTACGTTTTGCTCTTCTGTTTCCCTTGACCTCTGAACTTTATCTTGGACTCCTTCGGATACTCCTTTGTACCTTTGCTTGGAACTGTTAACCTGTTGCTGGATTTTTGGACATGACCCTGACTTGCCTTTGGATTATCCCTTGGTACCTTGTTGAACTTCTACACCATTTGCCTCTTGGGATTCAAGTCACGCCTTCAGTACTACAGGTGGCTTATCCTGCATCCACGCTATTCTGCGGTTCTACTGTTCTAGGGACCGCCTCATCTGAGTCTCGAACCTCCCTCCTAGGTTTCCTGGGTTTTCCTAACACCAGATAGGTAAGACTATTCAGATCCTTTGGTTAACGTGATATATTGTAATTGCCTGGTACTTAACCTCGTTCTTTTTGACAGCAGCATCGGTGTTCCAGAGGTTCCATGGATCCGGGAAGTAACATCTCCCACCTGTGGCCCCAAAGGTCGCACAGCGGGTTTCTTTTAGTTCCCCTGTGCGTCACTTGAGGACGGAGGTTTCAACGATCTACACGACACTCAAGTCAGAAAAATCACTCATTCATTGAATGTTAAACTGTTCTCAATAATTGTTCTGCTTCAATCCAAACGTCATGTCCAGTTCAATATTATGTGGTTGCTGTGATTCTGTATAAGGGAAGGAAATATGGCTTCTCCAAAGAGCACCCCTGTACAGAGAGGAAGCCCCCCACAGATAAGCAATATTGGTTCAAAGGTTTACCAGCACAGTGTAGGGTGGGGTGAAATAACGTCACATGGAAGGAACTATCAGTCTTTGTGTCTGCCTCGCCAAATAACTGTAAGAATGAGTTTGTGGTCACAATTCAAGAGAGAAAATAACATTATTTTACCCTTAGGGAGAGGGCCATAGATAATGTGTACACAGGACGTGAACCTTGGGGCGATTGCATGTAGACAACCCTAACTTAAGGCTATGTGCCTCCTCCATGAGGCTCACAGCAGGATTTTGGACCTGCCTTTGACTGGGAGGAGTTTGTCAGTGTTGAGATAGACGAGCAGCTGGGCACAGAGGGCAGGCAATACTGGGGGGAAATCCCTAGGCAAAATATCCATCTCTGCCCAAGAAAGTCCAAGGATAGGTCCGGCCAGGCTGCTTGCTTTTATTCATTCCAGGCCCATAGCCAGTTGCAGGTCCCTTGCTTCAGCAGGCATAGACCAGAGGAAGCAACACAAGAGATTCTTTAATTCATGATCCTAATCCTCAGACCCCCAAGTTAGGGCAAGGTATGAGCTAAAAGGATGATGGAGATCCATGCTGTTCTAAATTTCAGTGTTACTCACCGGTGAGATGAGTGCGTAGAACCGGGGAGTATCCAAAACCCAGGAAGTTGCTTGAAGAGCTTTGGGTAGGGCCTCTACCCAAGCCTCCTCTCTGTGAGGGAATAAGACCTTCAAAATGATATGACCACTTGCTGTAATTAACCAGACAAGGGGACTGATCACCCAGAAGGGCGGGGGAGAGCGCACCGCCACAAACCAGGCTGTAAAGGAAAGAACAACAAGTAAGTAATACGAAGGTAACACTTGTCCCCTGTAAGACTTACTAATTGATGGAATACCTGAGCTTTTTCCCCCCGTAGAATGGAAGAACGGCACAAACCGGGAATCACCTAGGAATATAACAAGACTTAGCACCTTACTGGTTTAAACTATGATACAATTCATGAGGTGGACAGGATTATACCAGTGGAGAAGGACTGAAGGATTTGAGTAGTTCAGAACACAACGACAGGGATAAAATAAGAAAAAGGTAAATGTTAGTAGGATACTAATACCCGGGCGGCACGAGGGTCGCACTGGATTCGGGATGGTGCACAGCTGCAGAGCGTCCTTAAGTGCACAGGAAAAAACAAGTTCAATCCAAACGTTCCGTTCGTGAAGCGCAAAAAGTCTTACCACTGGTGAACGAAGAATGATGATAACAACCAGTCGGGATGGCAGTTCCAAGTAAGGTAAGTTGAAGGCAGGTAAGGGCTGGCACGGATGAAGAACAACCAGTCAGAATGGCAGTTCCTGAGATAGGTAAGTCAAAAGCAGGCAAGGTCTGGTACACTAGCAGACAGGGACTATGGCAAAGGCGTGTAGAAGAGAAGTCCGGAAGAAAACAGGGTTTCGGTACACTTGCAGGCGAAAACAAAGACAAACCTTTTTTCTAGCGGGGTCTGTGGAAGCAAAACAGGTTCGGTACACAGGAAGGCAGTTCAACAAGGGAATTCCAAATAGCGGGTCCAGTAAACAATCCGAGTCGATTCCGTAAGAAACAAAAGAGGTTTGGCAATTGAAGAAGGAACTTCTAAATGCCGGGTGTAGCTGTAAACAGAAGAGGCATCCTGGCTGCATCCACGGACTACATCAGTGAGAGAGGCGGGGCAAGCCAACGCGAGGCTCTACCGGCGAACTACCGCACGGAGCCAGGTTTTCTGGGGAGTGTAGTTTTCGAGTTGCTAACTTCCACGGCAGCTGCCATCATGCATAGAATGGGGCAGCATGATGCCGTATCCTTTTGGGGAGTGCTACGAACCTCCTAACCTTTCTGGTAGCTGCACTGGGAAGCCGAAGTGCAAGGGATGCAAGTGGCCGGGTTTTGCACACAGGACGAGGTGAACGTCGACCCATAACAGCATCCGCCCCCAAAGGCGGCGGCAACCCCTTGTGGGCATGGAAACGACGCAGGAGTACATGTGAGTGAATATTACTCAAGGGTTCCCAAGACATATCCTCAGGACCGTACCCCTTCCAGTCGACCAGATAAAAGGACCAACCCCTGCGGAGTTGAAAGTCCAAAATATCAGCAACCTCATATTCGTCTTCGCCATCCACGCGAATAGTGCGAGGTCACGTAGGTAGACGCGTGGAAGGAAGGCAAGGCTTGATGAGACATACGTGGAACACAGGATGCAGTTTCCATGAATTTGGCAAAGAAAGACGCATTGCCACAGGATTTAAAACTTCCGTAATGGGAAAAGGACCCGCAAACTTCGGTAGCAGCATACGTTTGCCAGGAATGCGTAGATTATGCGTAGACAGCCAAACTTTCATGCCCACTTTGTATTCCGGAGCTGCAATCCTATGCCGGTCAGCGTATCTTTTCGCTCTCTCCTGGGCAAGCAGAAGGTGGGATCGAACTCCCCTACGGACCGACTCCAATTCTCTTACACAAGCCTGAGTGGCCGGGTTGTCAATGGGGAGTGCTGGATCCAAGGGCAAAGAGCGTGGATGGAATCCATATAAGGCAAAAAACGGTGATACACCTGAGGCACAGTGTACCGATTTATTGTAGGCAAATTCGGCAGGGGCGAGCGTCTCTAACCAGGTAGACTGAAATTGGAGACACAGGCATCGGAGGAATTGCTCTAGAGTGGCATTAGCCCTCTCAGTCTGTCCATCGGTTTGTGGATGGTATGCAGAGCTGAAACGATGGTCAATGTGAAGCAAAGAAGTCAAAGCCCTCCAAAAGCGAGACGTAAACTGAGGGCCGCGGTCAGAAACAATGATAGAGGGAAGTCCAAAGAAACGAAAGACATGTTTGAGAAACAAAGAAGCCAAGACGGGGGCTGAAGGCAAACCCGAGCAGGGAACAAACAGAGCCATCTTGGAGAAGTAGTCGATGACAACCCAGACGGTATCATAACCGCTTAGAGGAGGCAATCCACAATAAAATCCATGGAGACCATATACCATGGTTTATGTGGCACCGGAAGGGGACGCAAAAGGCCCACAGGCTTGGATCTAGAGACTTTGCATTGAGCACACACTGAGCAAGAGGCCACGTAATCGATGACATCCCTGGGCATTGATGACCACCAAGCCCAGCGGCGCAATGCCTCCAGCGTCTACTGCTGCCCCAGATGGGCCGCCATCAAAGAATCGTGTGACCAGGCTAGAGCTCGAAGACGTGCTTCTCCAGGAGGTATAAAGAGACGACCTTGGATATAAGGCAAGCCCTGTACAATGTCAAGGTTCAATGATTTGCATTCCTCCTTATTTGAGGTCACCCAGGATGATATAAGGGCACAGAGCGAAGGCTGAGGAGTGCAGGCACAAACCACCCTTTCAGGTAACAGCAGGGGACGATCAGCCTTAGAAACACAAGAACTGTGCGATAACCTTGAAAGAGCGTCAGCACAGGCATTGAGACGAGCCGGTCGATATGTGATGACAAAATTAAACTGGGAAAAGAAAAGATGCCAACGAGCTTGTCGGGCCGTAAGGCACTTCATTGATTTAAAGGGAAGGAGGCTACGGTGGTCCGAATAAACAGTAACCTGATGACGGGCACCCAACAGATGATGACGCCATTCCGCAAAGGCATCTCTGATGGCTAATAACTTGCGCTCTGTGATAGGATAATCGGGGTCAATTTCCTGGAAAAATATGCCACTGGATGGATTTCCCCTGAATCAATCAAGACATTCCTGTGACAACACTGCCCCAATAGCTGAACCGGAGGCATCTACCTCCACTAAGAAAGGGAGGAGAGGGTCCGGGTGTTGCAAGACCGGTGCCGTCGAGAAGGCGGTCTTCAGAATTTCAAAGGCCCGTTGTGCCTCCGGATTCCATGCATACGGTTTCTTGGAGCTGGTCAGTGCCGTTGAAGGAGAAGAGATCGACGAAAATGAATGGATGAAACGCTGATAGAAATTGGAGAATCCCAAGAAGGACTGTAATGCTTTGACAGAGGTAGGAATGGGCCATTCCAGAATCGCTCTAACCTTGGAGTGACTCATTCGAATGCCACCACTGGTCAAGTCATAGCCAAGAAATTCCACCTTGGTGGAATTAAAAACACACTTCTCTGCCTTGACGTACAGGTGGTTCTCCCTCAACCTCTGTAATACAAGACGCACATGTACGTAGTGATCCTTCATAGAGGATGAGTAGATAAGGATATCATCTAGATAAATTACAACAAATTGGTCCAGATAGTCATGGAAGATGTCATTCATGAAGGCCTGGAAGGTGGCCGGGGCATTACAGAGTCCAAACGGCATCACTAAGTATTCGAACAAGCCATAACGTGTCTTAAAGGCAGTTTTCCACTTGTCCCCTGCTCTAATCCGAACAAGATTATAGGCACCTCTAAGGTCAAGTTTAGTGAACGCCACTGACGAACCAAGTTGATCCAAAAGCACTGATATCAACGGAAGAGGGTACTGGTTTTTTATCGTAATAGCATTCAATGCCCTGTAGTCTATCCAAGGGCGCAAGTCCCCCTCCTTCTTAGGGACGAAAAATAGTGGAGATGCCGCCGGGGATTTTGAAGGCCTAATAAAGCCTGTGGCCAAGGCTTTATCTATGTATTCCTTCAGAATCTTGTCTTCTGGTAAGGTGAGGGAATAGACTCTGCCGGCTGGTATCTTGGTAACAGGTCTATCGGACAATCATAGGGCCTATGAGGCGGCAATCGATCTGCCCTGCCCTTATCGAACACATCCCGAAAAGATTCGTATTCAGGAGGAATGTCTTTACTGGCGTCACGAACAATGGCACCTATGACAGACAAGGAAGCCACCAGAGCTTGACAAGAAGACTCCGGGCATACATACGTGTCCTGAAAACAGTGTTCATTACACTCCAAAGAAGGGAAGCGAACACTCTTCTTTACCCAATCAATAGCAGGGTTGTGGTGTTGCAACCACGGAATACCCAATATGACCTGATATTGAGGAGCCTTGATTAGATCGAATGAAATCGATTCAATGTGTCCGTCTTCGGTCTTCATGCTGACAAGGGAAGTATTCTGTGTGACCAAACCGGATACCAAAGTTGTACCATCCACAGTATGAACCCTCTCGGGTTGAGCCTTGGGTAGAATGGACACATTGTTTTTTGCAGCATAGTCAAAGTCCATATAGTTCCCCGTAGCTCCTGAATCTATGATAGCCAAGGAGGAGAACGTAGCATCTTCGGCTGTGGTGAATAACACAGGAAGACTGACAGGAGCAGACAAAAAACCCTTTGAGTCCAAAGAAAACACTCCCGGCGTAGGGACTCTATCTATCGCCGGGATTTGGCGTTTCCCGCCTTTTTGACCGTTTTTTTGGGACAGTCTTTCAGTTGGTGTTCTGAAGACCCACAATACATGCACAAATTATGTGAACGTCGATATTCACGTTGTGCCGGAGTCAAAGGGCCCCTCACCGCCCCTATCTGCATGGGTTCTGGAGTTGGAGCAGGAGGAGTAACTACATCTGCTGGAGAGGGGGTAAGGACCGGGGTTTTACGTTCCCCTCTTCTTTCGGACCTTCGGGCATCTATTTGTAACATCAAGTCTAACAATTCACCGAAGGAGGTCGGAACGACCGGCACTGTGGCTAGGATATATTTTAATTCTTCAGACAACCCCTGGTAGAATACGGCTGATTTCTTCTCCTCGGGCCAGTCTGTCTCAGCAGCTAGCTGATTGAATCTGGTGAGATAAGAAAAAAGAGAAGAAGTGCCTTGTCGTAGACTCAGCAACTCCAGGTCTGATGCTTGAGATTTGTAGCGGTTATCAAAAACCTTATTCATGGCCAAAATGAGTTTGTCACAGTCGTAGAGGACGTAGCTGTTGGACTCAAGCAAAGGGTTGGCCCACGCAGCTGCTGTACCCCCGAGATGGGAAAGAATAAAGGCTGCCTTGGTGGTGGAGTTTGGAAAGGTGGTGGGCCGACACAAGAAATGTAGTTTGCATTGATTTATGAAGGTCCGATACTGTTTTGGGTCTCCAGTGAAGCGTTCCGGAGGGGCCAACGGGAATTGTGTGGCCATCAAAACCGGGGTCGCAGAAAACCCTGAAGCGGAAGCTGAAGGTAAACCAGAACCTGAGGCGGCCGCACCTGCCATGTCTACCCCCAGTGTCGGGGGAGTTTGAATACTCCGTAAGCTGTCGATCCTTTGATGCATGGCGTCATGAGCTATTGTCATGTCAGACCGTAACTCAGACACTAAACGAAACAAGGCAGCCAAAGGATCAGCTTCATCCATGGCTTCTGTTTTTGTTACTCACCGGTGAGATGAGTGCGTAGAACCGGGGAGTATCCAAAACCGAGGAAGTTGCTTGAAGAGCTTTGGGTAGGGCCTCTACCCAGGCCTCCTCTGTGTGAGGGAATAAGACCTTCAAAATGATATGACCACTTGCTGTAATTAACCAGACAAGGGGACTGATCACCCAGAAGGGCGGGGGAGAGCGCACCGCCACAAACCAGGCTGTAAAGGAAAGAACAACAAGTAAGTAATACGAAGGTAACACTTGTCCCCTGTAAGCCTTACTAATTGATGGAATACCTGAGCTTTTTCCCCCCGTAGAATGGAAGAACGGCACAAACCGGGAATCACCTAGGAATATAACAAGACCTAGCACCTAACTGGTTTAAACTATGATACAATTCATGAGGTGGACAGGATCTTACCAGTGGAGAAGGACTGAAGGATTTGAGTAGTTCAGAACACAACGACAGGGATAAAATAAGAAAAAGGTAAATGTTAGTAGGATACTAATACCCGGGCGGCACGAGGGTCGCACTGGATTCGGGATGGTGTACAGCTGCAGAGCGTCCTTAAGTGCACAGGAAAAAACAAGTTCAATCCAAACGTTCTGTTCGTGAAGCAAAAAGTCTTACCACTGGTGAACGAAGAATGATGATAACAACCAGTCGGGATGGCAGTTCCAAGTAAGGTAAGTTGAAGGCATGTAAGGGCTGGCACGGATGAAGAACAACCAGTCAGAATGGCAGTTCCTGAGATAGGTAAGTCGAAGGCAGACAAGGTCTGGTACACTAGCGGACAGGGACTATGGCAAAGGCGTGTAGAAGAGAAGTCCGGAAGAAAACAGGGTTTCGGTACACTTGCAGGCGAAAACAAAGACAAAACTTTTTTCTAGCGGGGTCCGTGGAAGCAAAACAGGTTCGGTACACAGGAAGGCAGTTCAACAAGGGAATTCCAAATAGCGGGTCCAGTAAACAATCCGAGTCGATTCCGTAAGAAACAAAAGAGGTTTGGCAATCGAAGAAGGAACTTCTAAATGCCGGGTGTAGCTGTAAACAGAAGCGGCATCCTGGCTGCATCCACAGACTACATCAGTGAGAGAGGCGGGGCAAGCCAACGCGAGGCTCTACCGGCGAACTACCGCACGGAGCCAGGTTTTCTGGGGAGTGTAGTTTTCGAGTTGCTAACTTCCACGGCAGCTGCCATCGTGCATAGAATGGGGCAGCATGATGCCGTATCCTTTTGGGGAGCGCTACGAACCTCCTAACCTTTCTGGTAGCTGCACTGGGAAACCGAAGTGCTAGGGATTGTAGGGTATTTTGTGGAGATTTGGGGCCTGACGGTATTTTATTACCGCCGAAAAATAACTTAGCAATAATCACTCTTTGTATTCAGATTTGGCCATGTGCAACAATAATACAATGGACATGCATTATTTCAGCACCCAGGCATGCATATTTGGTATGCGTGGGTGGTAGGCGCGGTTGGTGGTATTTTGGTGAGCATAATTCCCTTGTTTTATTTGTGGCCCCAATGTCCAAAATCCCTTATCTTTGCTTAGATTTTTCGTGTGATCACTAGAGAGACCTCAGACCTACATTTTAGGAATACCACATTTTTCAGTGATAGTGTTGGTGTGCCACCATGGGCGAACTCACTGACTTATTTACGACAGAGAGCTATATATGGTAGTCTTGTGGTAATTTCCACTACCTTATATACGGTAGGGAGCTATGTTCAGAGAGTCTCTCTTCCCGTTGGCTCATGTACCTCCAACAAGCTATGCTACAGTCACTCACAATTATTCATACTGATTCTGACATGCACACATCTGTCTTAAAATGACCATTGCACTGTTTAAAAATCTCCCCACATCATCGGCATTGTAATGGTAAATAGTAAATACACCACCCGTCTGTTTTCAAATATTTTTCTGTATTATAAAAGTTGCATTTAAACACGATCTCATTCTTTACAGAAATAAATAAAATGGTACAGTAAAAGCATTGTCTTTGACACACTGCAAAGAGCGTGGCGGAGAACAGAACTCAAATTGCAACATTGGTATTTGATTAAGACACGCACAGGAATCCTACACTGACTGCATATTACCGTACACACTCAGCTCCCACACTTCTCATTACCTTATCTTTTTAGTTGTTCTCTTTGGCTGTTCTCTTTGTGAATGTGACTCCCTTGAAGATTAACTCCAGCAAAAAGGAACGCTTGCCTTCTCAAACCGGGGTCATTGCCTGGAATTCTTAGCTTTTGCAGATAGGAATGCCTCAGCCAGTGGAAAGGTCCTTCTTTCAGCTCTCCCCAATCTCGACTGCAGCAGGACGCAGGAATCTGCATTCAGTCAGGAGTCCCACAGCCAGGTCTTCTCCCCAGTAGTGCAGAAAAATGTCTGCCTGTCTTTTTCCCTGATACTGCCCACTAAAACTTTCATCTCAGCCCTCTGTATGACGTGTCCCAATGAAATCCATCATCTCTCATCCTCCTACTCTCAACAATAGCTTCGCTTATACATTTGCAATTGTTGCAAATCTGATTTCCTTCTTCCTGCAGTTACTGTGCACAAAAACACGGAGAATCAGGCAGAGAAGAGAAGAAAAAAAATCTGCACACACATTTAAATGGCTTTCAGAGTATGCCTAATTCTGCAGTGGAGAACACATTTTATTAGTGGGTTATGTTAAATAAGGTTTTATTAGTCAGGTTAATGGTTAATAGGTTAGCTGTTAATTTTCAAATGTGTCTCTCGCACCATAGGCATTTCAGGTGAAAAATAGTGTGCATTTTTAAATGAGCACGTGTGCTTTTAACTGTAAAAATAGATTTGCATCTTATATGTTAAAATCGTTTTTGACTGAATAGCCTGTCTTTCCTTGTTAATCTGGTAACCCATATAGCAATGCACCGCACCCTTGTGGTGGTGCTGCGAAAAAAAATTGCTACCTGTGCAGTAGTGCTGTACTCTGTGCTGTTTGCTACCTGTGTAGTAGTGCTGTACTCTGTGCTGTTTGCTACCTGTGCAGTAGTGCTGTACTCTGTACTGTAACACGCCAAATATCCTTACATATACCCTCCTTTTGTTTTTAGAATTTGGCTATAATCCAAGCCAATTCCTAAAAACAACTTGTTCTTTTTTTTTTTTTTTACAATATAGTAATCCAACAAAATGAATATTCATGTGCATCAATGAAAATTTGCAATCAACATTTCATCTGAGTCCATCAGTTCATAAAATGTTCCACATTTGCCTTCTCAGTTGAAGTGGCATTACTTTAAGTTTAAATTTTCCAAGTCAATTAAAAACAACGAAATAAAACAACTAACTAAAACAAATAATTAATATAACAAATTAAAATAAATAATTAAAATAATAAATACGTGGAACTTCATATGCCGGAACTTTTGTTTTGTCTCTTTTGGTATGTCCCGACCAGCGATGTTATTCGGTTCATTCGAGTACTCTTTCATCTTGGCAATCTTGAATCCACAGTAGTCATCTCTTTTGGCATTCCGGTTATTTTGTCTTCACCTCCACCTGGAGGCAGGCATCTTTTGGTCTTCATCCAGGGGACTCCAGGACTCCATCGTCTCCCGTGGCCTCTGATCCCGGAACCTCCGACCAAATAATGTTAATTGTCTAAATCAAAATAGAAAATAAACAGATTAAGTACATAGCACAATACTAACTTCATCCTTTTGCCAAAAATAAAACATGCTTGGTAAAAATATTTCATTTTTTTTTTTTTCTGAAATTAAACACAAGTTAAAAGAAAACAAGCAGATATTCAATATTTAACACACTTTCTCTCTGCACACCAACCATGAGCTTCCATTATATGTGCATTTATTTATTTATTTATTTATTTATATTTATTTTATATTATATTTTACATATACTACAGTGTTTATGTGCCATCATAACAATCAACTTTTTAACTTCATTGTCACTGCCTCCTGATTGTACCCATTTATTTTCTCTTTTTGTGTTCAAGGGACTTTATCTGTTTCTACATGCTCAAGCCGCCTGATCTCATGTCTGGGATGGCATGGTTTGATTTGATTTACATGGACAAACTGCTCTATTGCTGTTTCACCTTCATTTTCCAAAATTTTATACACTACAGGAGAGACCTTATCTATAATCCGAAATGGCCCCTGCCAGGCTGCTAGAAATTTAGAATTTTTCTGTTTACTTTTTCCAAAATGAAACTTGTACACCTGATCCCCTACACTGTATTCCTTTGCTGATGTCTTTTTATCATAATATGACTTTGCACTGTCAGCAGCTCTTTCCAGATTTCTCTGCACAAAAGCAAATGCATGTTGCAAATGCCTCCTCAGTTCATCAATATATTCATGAACTGTGGATGCACTCACTAGAGTTTGCTCATGTGTTCTGTATAGTAGGTGTTGTGGTAACACCATTTTCCTACCTGTCAAGACCTCATGAGGGCTAACACCTGTTGCTTTGGCAGGAGTCGATCTGATTGCCATCAAAACCAATGGTAAACGTAAATCCCAGCTGGAACCAGCTTCTGCCACAAATTTCTTTAAAATATCCACAACAGACCTATTGCTTCTTTCAACTGTACCTGAAGACGCCGCCCGATATGCGATATGTAGTTTCCTTTTCACACCTAGTATTTGCCATACTTTACTCATTAGAGTACTTGTGAAATGACTTCCTCTGTCTGACTCAATTCTTTGTGGCAACCCAAACCTTGAGAACACATGGTTCACCAGCAATGTGGCTGCTGTTTGCGCACTACAATCTGGTGCAGGAATGCATTCAATCCACTTTGACATCAAACATACCACACTCAAAATATAACGGTGTCCCCTGCTCGACCTTTTTAAAGGACCTACATAGTCTATTTGCAAATCTGACCATGGGAGAGTTAGGCCTCTTTTCATCAATGGTGCTCTATGCATTGGTGAAGCAGGTTTAAATTGGGCGCATACTAGACATCCTCTAGTATATAATTCCACATCTTGGGACATATGTGGCCAGTAAGCATAATCTTTTAGTATTTCTAATGTTTTTTTTGTGAACCTCTATGGCCTGCAGTTATGGCATCATGTGCATGGTGTAGCATTAGTCCTCTGAATGAAAGGGGTACTACCCACTGTATTTGCCCTGTTATGGACTCTCTAATCATGAGCCCATCCTGTAATCTGATTCGTGTTTTGTTCTTTAATAACACCCTCACTTCTTCTTTTCCCATAGAATCATTTTCTGTTAAAGGATTTTGTTCAGGATCTATCAAATGATTATAATAGATTCCCAAAATTTGATCATTCTTTTGTGCCTCAATCACATCTTGGTCTGGCGTGTCATGACTCCTCTGCACCACCGGTTGATCTACCTCCTTTGGTGCTTTAGAACGTGTGACTGCATCAATTTGTATTTCACCCATTAAATAATCAATAGGTAGCAATTCTCCCATCACAGCCCCAATCTTAGCCAGATGGTCTGCCTTATCATTTCCCTCCTTATCCTCTCCTGGTGTTTTTAAATGCCCACAAATTTTTCTCCAGTATATTGTTAAATTATTTTCTGACACCAATTTGTCTATGGCTTGTATCATTTTTCCATGTTTAAGTGGCTTTTTGTTGTATGTAACCATGCCTCTTGCTTTCCAACCAGGCAAATACTCCACAAAGCTATTCCGTGCATAGTCAGAATCAGTCACCAGGACAATTACACTGAACTTTTTATCAACTGCAGTAGCAATTGCTTTATAAATGGCTGCCAATTCCGCCACCTGACTGCTCCTAGCCCCAATCCTCATCCCTATACTGGGGACGCCTTCACATTTCAACCAGACATTTCCTATTCCTGCCACTAACTGTTTATTACTGTCATTTTCAATGTGAAAAGCACAACCATCCACATATACAGTTGGCAAATCCTTGCTTGTTTTTTCATCAAAAGCTTTGTGTGGTGATTGTTCAAATTCCTGTAAACTAGCTTCCACTTCCATTTCATTTGTTATTTGTTCAGCTGCACAGTCATGTAAGTCAGCTAACCCTTGAGCAATTGGGCTCTTTTTATTTTGTCCATATCTCACTTCTACGGGAAAACCTTGTAATGCCAGCGTCCATGAAGTGATTCTGGATTGTGCTAGATTGCCTGATCTAATTCTTTTACTCTCTAAAAATTGCAAAGGTTGATGATTTGTTTCAATAATCACCTTTTCTCCCTGAACAATGGGGTGGAAATGTTGTAGCGCCCACACAGTGGTTAATAGGGCCTTTTCACATTCATTAAATTTCATTTCAACTTGGGAAAATGCCTTACTTGCATATGCAATGGTTTTGTGATTCAAATCGTGTTTTTGTGATAATACTGCTGACATACAATGTTCAGAAAAACCTATTTCTATAAAGAAATCCCTGTCCTTTATGGGGTATGCTAAACATGGTGCCTTTACAAGACATTCCTTCAATCTAGCCACTGCATCAGACTGCTCTCTTTCCCATCTCCAGGGAGTATTTAGTTTAAGCAGTTTAGTCAATGGTTGAGTGATTTCTGCATAATTCTCAATGAACTTTCTGTTATAGCCTGTCATCCCTAATAAATTTTTTACTCCTTTCACATTTTTAGGATCTTTTAATCTTTGTATGGCCTCTATTTTCTTCCTTTGTGGATTTAGCCCATGTTCAGTCACTTCATGCCCTAGAAAGTTCACTTTTTTCTTGCACCATTGTGCTTTTTGCAAAGATACTTTGGCGCCTGCTTTCTGCAATTGGCCAAGTACATGTCTTATTTCATCAAAATGGCTTTTCAGGCTTTCATTTTTTATCAGGACATCATCCACATAAACTATTGTTCCTCTTTCCGCTGCATCCGGCATGGCCTTTCTCAAAAATATGCCAAATTCACTCCCACTATTGATGTACCCGAACGGAGCTCTAAGCCAGGCATATTGAGTCCTGTCAAATGTAAAGGAAAATAAGTGTTGTATCTCCTCTGCCAATGGCACACACCAATATCCAGATGTGAGATCTAACGTGGTAAATACATTTGAACCATGTATCTGAGCTAGGCCCTGATCAATGAATGGTAGTGGCCATCTAGATACTGGTACTCTTTTATTTAACTCTCTTAAGTCTGCACACAGCCGCCATTGGCCATTTGGCTTTAACACACCTAAAATAGGCGTATTGGATGTGCTATGAATGGGCCTGATTATTCCCCGTGATTCCAAATTTTTAATAATCTCTGCCAATGATTCTAAACATGCCAGCGGTAGTCTATACTGGCGTACAAACACTGGATTTCTGCTACAACCTTCTGGTAGTGTGGCCACATGTAAATCAGTTAAACCACAATCATAAGCATCTTTTGCAAATACATCCTTAAACTCCATAAATATCTCCCTCAGATTGTTTCGATCCTCATCGCTGTCACATGCATCCGCTAAGGAGATCTGCTCTTCTACCATTCTGGAAAATTCTGGAAACTCTTCTGGTAAAGGAATCTCAGCGCTTTCCTCTAACTGTGTGGCTGTGTCTTTTTGTAGCGCTGCCACTTTTAAATATTTTGGCATATCAGCTTCCACTTCAATGGGCTGATTTCCTGTTTCATTTTCATTTAAATTAAATATTATGCAATCCTCTTGATGGCAGCACACTGTCTCATTTGAATCATAAGGATACACAGAATGAATTTTAAATATTCCTTTGGGCTGAGAGTCCAGGTGTTCTGGCAACTCGCCCTTGGCATCTACATATTTTTCAGGAATATTCCCAATCACCATGTTATTTAAATCTGCCGTATAATGTGATTTTTGTATGGCCATTCCTAATGGGGAGTTTTCCTCTAAATGAATATCCTGACAACCTTTATTATTTACCATGATTTTTACAGATCCCTCACCAATGTCTACCAATGGAATGTATTCATAATCCAGGCCTTGCTGTTTTATGGATTCATTCAGGCATACAAATGCATCAGAGCCTTTCATCTGCTGCCCATTTTTGCATTTCAGTGTTATTGCAAACTGTTTTGTAAATGCAGGAATAATAGTATCTTTCCTCATTTGTAATTCGACTGCATAAGGAACCAGTTGTGCACAATGATAAGCCCTTCTTTTGTCTTCAAATTCAGGTGCCGGACCACCTAGGCGTGACCATATTTTTTGATTAAGGAAATCTAACACCATACACATTCTGTGCATGATGTCATTGCCCATGTAAAATTCATTTTGTGCTCCACTCACTATCCATACATTATGGTAAATTGTTTTCTGCCCAATGCTAATTTTAAGCATGCATCTGCCTGCAATTCGGTTTTCAAAGTCTGGACTGTCCAACCCAGAAACATATTGGTTTTTAATCCTAAATTTCGGGATTTCTTCCCTCTCCATAATTTTTTGCAACAATTTCTCATTAATGAAACTCCTTTCATGTTCAAGTGCTAAAGTGGCTTTTATTGTTTTAAGATAATCATTTATACCAACATGAACCCATGGTTGCTCATCTTCCATGTGTATTTCTGCCAGAGTGGTAATGTGTTTTTCTGAATCTGTTTTAGGAATAATATTCTGTTTGCATGTTTTCTCTTTTAAATAGAAACGTAATGTGTGCTCATCTATGGCAGTCTGCCAATCTTTCCTTGGGTCCAAGTATATTTGTACAGGTAGTTTTTCATTGTCGCTCTGCATTTTGTCTTGACACATTAGTATAACAGTGACACTAGGTATGCAGCTATTCTGGAGATATACCTCCACAGCATCATTTGTTTTGGCAACGGTGTGACATTCATTTATGTTGTTGTTTTGTGATTTTAGTTTCTTAGGCCTCAATGGTTTTTTGGTTAAGGACCACAGCACTCCATTCACCCCATCTATGAGAGGAGACAATCTTTTCAGGCAATCTGTCCCCATCAGAAATGGAATTTCACAAATAGATGTGATCAATACCTCTTGTTTCATTCTGTGCTTTCCTATTTTTATGTCAACCTCAGTTACACCTATGATGGGCACCTCCTCCCCATTAAAGTTATGCACTGGGCCTTGATTTGCCTTCACTGTGATCTGACTCTGTGGAGGCCTCCCTTCATTGATACTCCTTACCAGCTCCTTGGACATAATTGTGGCCTGTGCGCCAGTGTCAATCATAGCGAAGGTGTGGCATTTTTCTTCTACAGTGATGGGTGCATAATATCTGTCCTCAACTTCCTCTAATACACATAAGAAATGTGAATTCTTACTGATTTCAGGGCTCACCTTTCTCAGATCTTTTTCACTTTTGGCTAAGCACATTGGTAAATGAAAAGACATTTTTCCCTCCTTTTTACCCATTTCTGTGTGAGATATTTTATTCATTTCTCCATGTTCAGAGGTTTTTTGGAGTGTGGCCACTGTTCGCCTATCCATCTGGGTAACATCAGAGACCACATTACAACCTTCCAACTGGACATGTGTAACAACATCATTCAGCAATTTGTCATTTTTTAATTCTGTGCATTTGTGATCATTTAGTGTAATACCAGCCCTTGCAGCCTCTTCAAGAATATGTGGCTCAAAGAATTCTTCAGGTGATTGACTTGTACCCTCCTTGTGAGTATTTCCTTTTTCTGTCTGTGTTTGGTCATTGTTTTGCTTGCCCAGGGAAGGAGCTATGGCATCCCCACTTACTCCCTGTTCACTGGTATTCCCCATGCATGAGTCATTTTTCTTAAATCTGTTCCTTTGTTCTTTTGGAATTCCTAATGTTTCTTTTTCATTTGTGCAAATCTTTACTGTTTTATTTAGCTCTAAGTTAAACCGTACCTCTTTTTTAGGAGTATTTGCACTTTCTATCACAATTTCATTTACTGGTACTTTCATTTTTAATCCATTAGGCATCTCAGAGTCGTTATGCAAAATTATATCAGAGCAATCTGTCATTTTGGCACTGCAGTTATCATGAGTACTTAGTCACTTTTCGGAAGCCCCCCGGTCATTGCTATGGCCATCAGCCCCCTCTTTGGAAGGTTGTTTTTGCGCTGTATAGAGCTTTCCTATTTGCTCAGCTAACATTTTCACTTGGGCCTCAAGGCACTGGAACCTTTCCATCTCTCTAGGATCCTCTTTCTGTGGCCTAGGTCGATATTGGTTGTTTTCCCCCTGATTGGATCTATTCTGATACCTCTCAGGTGATTGATGTCGGTTGGGATGGTTTCTGAACTCTTGATTCATTTGTGGAGGGGAGCGAGTTGCACACATCCTTTGATTATAGTCCCCTGGTGGGGAATCATTGTACTGGCGTGGACTGTAGTTCACGTTTTGCCTCATGTCCTGTCTCTCAGATTGTGGGTACTGGCCCCTATGTTGATTTCCATTATCAGTAAATCGATCCACATATCGGGGCCTATCCTGATTACCATATATCATGGTGTTGGGATCAAACCTACTCTGTGTCCCCAATGACTGGTAGGGACCATCATTTCTTTGATCTTGATTTTGTCTCTGGTTATTGTTCATACCTGCCATACCAGGCCGATATCCTACCCGGGGTCTATCCCCTAAATATCTAGGGCTGATGTAACTCTCTCTATTACTAGGATCATGTGTTTGGAACATTGGTACAGGAAATGGCGATCTTTGTTGATTACCCCTTTGTTCAGGTGTCACATTATTTTTACCTTGACTTTGAGCAGACTCAAGGGACATTTTGGCTGACCTGATTTCCATTACTGTGGCTGAGGGTTCTTTAGATTTAGGCCTGGTATCTTTCATTTTATCACTTTCTCGACCCTGACAATAGAGTACCTCATATAGCTTTGTGCTTTGATGTACAATCCATTCAAGGGACTTGTCACGGTCAAATTCACAGACCAATTGGGATATGATGTCTTTCTGTAACCCATAGAAGTATGCGGTTTTAAACTCATTGGAATTTGAGTCAAAAGATACATCAAAGCGAGAGAATGCTCTTTTTAAGTCTTGTAAAAATTGGCGAGGGGATGTATTAGGTCCAGCAGTAATTGTGTACGCGACTTTCTTTGCCTCCTGCAATGACTGAAAAGGAGAAAAATGACGCCTAATTTCTTTTTCAAACTCCAGCCATGTCATATTCTGCTGTTCATTTAATCCCCTTATGATGCTGGCCTTTGGGGCATCTAAAGTTAAATGAAAATATTGTCTGTACTGTTCCCTAGGTATCCGGAGTGCTTTAAAAATGTCATGCACCGCTTCTAAGTGATCCTCAATGCAGCATTCACCTCCCTTTTTAAATGGTTTGATCAGGGCTTTAATGGATTTCATTATTTTTATGGGGCTACTTGTTGCAATGCATGGAATTGCACTATTTTGTGAGTCAATCCTGTTTTCAGGTGTATGAGATTGGTGACTGCCCCCAATGGGAGTATCAAATCCCCCAAGGGCGCTGCAACCAAGTTCAGTCACCGGTCCAGTCACTGGGGCACTAGCTCTTTGGGCAGAGCTAGAATTCACCTCCACTCCATTGAACGTGGTACCCTGCCGCCTCTCCTGGGACCTGGGAATGCACATTTGCTGTTCTAAGTCCTTACACTTTTTAAGGAGTCTGTTGGCTTCATCATGCAAATAATTATTTTCATCACTCATTTTATTAATCACCTCCTGCATTTCGCACATTTGCATTTGGCATTCATTGAACTCTTTATTTCTCTTGTCTCTTTCTTGGATCATTTTAATCATTTCTTGTTCTGCACTCTGGAGATCACCTTCTTTTTCACAATGTTCTTTTTGTAAAATCTGCATTTCTGAAACAACCTCATCTTTATCCTGCCTAATGTGATCCACTAAGGCTTTTAAGTGTGCCAATTCTTGCTCACTATCTTCAAATTGTTTCTTGCTTTTGGATAACTGAGTATCAAAGTCTCTGCATTTTAATTGCATGTCTTTTTGGCATACATCCAATTCTGCTCTCAACATTTGCTGATTTTTACTTGCCCCCTCTAATTCAGTCTTTAACCTGTTAATTAGCTGAGTATCATTCTCTTGCATTCGCAGGGACTTGTTTAAAATAAACCATATTTTGCCGCATAGCCGTATTAAACAGTCTTTCTCTGCACTTTTATCGGCTGCATTCAATAATCTTGTAAGGCAGACCTGAATTATGCTGCCTTCTGCAAAAATATTGTCTAGTTTTTCTTTCTGCACCTCACCCTGAATGCGGTTACTCCATTCTAACGTGCTATTCGAAGACCAATTCCCATGTGCAAATAACTTTGCCTCTAAATATTGCACTAGATCTGAGAATGTGGTTTCCCTTTGTGACATTCTGAAATTCGTTTTTAGTGGCACACTGCTATTATAAAATGGGTTCCCTTTAATGTGCAAATGGCAGTGTGAGACACGCTTGCCACGCCCAGTAGGTACTCTATGATCACTTTCCCGGCCTGCAACGCACCATAAATATGTAGGGTATTTTGTGGAGATTTGGGGCCTGACGGTATTTTATTACCGCCGAAAAATAACTTAGCAATAATCACTCTTTGTATTCAGATTTGGCCATGTGCAACAATAATACAATGGACATGCATTATTTCAGCACCCAGGCATGCATATTTGGTATGCGGTTGGTGGTATTTTGGTGAGCATAATTCCCTTGTTTTATTTGTGGCCCCAATGTCCAAAATCCCTTATCTTTGCTTAGATTTTTCGTGTGATCACTAGAGAGACCTCAGACCTACATTTTAGGAATACCACATTTTTCAGTGATAGTGTTGGTGTGCCACCATGGGCGAACTCACTGACTTATTTACGACAGAGAGCTATATATGGTAGTCTTGTGGTAATTTCCACTACCTTATATACGGTAGGGAGCTATGTTCAGAGAGTCTCTCTTCCCGTTGGCTCATGTACCTCCAACAAGCTATGCTGCAGTCACTCACAATTATTCATACTGATTCTGACATGCACACATCTGTCTTAAAATGACCATTGCACTGTTTAAAAATCTCCCCACATCATCGGCATTGTAATGGTAAATAGTAAATACACCACCCGTCTGTTTTCAAATATTTTTCTGTATTATAAAAGTTGCATTTAAACACGATCTCATTCTTTACAGAAATAAATAAAATGGTACAGTAAAAGCATTGTCTTTGACACACTGCAAAGAGCGTGGCGGAGCACAGAACTCAAATTGCAACATTGGTATTTGATTAAGACACGCACAGGAATCCTACACTGACTGCATATTACCGTACACACTCAGCTCCCACACTTCTCATTACCTTATCTTTTTAGTTGTTCTCTTTGGCTGTTCTCTTTGTTAATGTGACTCCCTTGAAGATTAACTCCAGCAAAAAGGAACGCTTGCCTTCTCAAACCGGGGTCATTGCCTGGAATTCTCAGCTTTTGCGGATAGGAACGCCTCAGCCAGTGGAAAGGTCCTTCTTTCAGCTCTCCCCAATCTCGACTGCAGCAGGACGCAGGAATCTGCATTCAGTCAGGAGTCCCACAGCCAGGTCTTCTCCCCAGTAGTGCAGAAAAATGTCTGCCTGTCTTTTTCCCCGATACTGCCCACTAAAACTTTCATCTCAGCCCTCTGTATGACGTGTCCCAATGAAATCCATCATCTCTCATCCTCCTACTCTCAACAATAGCTTCGCTTATACATTTGCAATTGTTGCAAATCTGACTTCCTTCTTCCTGCAGTTACTGTGCACAAAAACACGGAGAATCAGGCAGAGAAGAGAAGAAAAAAAATCTGCACACACATTTAAATGGCTTTCAGAGTATGCCTAATTCTGCAGTGGAGAACACATTTTATTAGTGGGTTATGTTAAATAAGGTTTTATTAGTCAGGTTAATGGTTAATAGGTTAGCTGTTAATTTTCAAATGTGTCTCTCGCACCATAGGCATTTCAGGTGAAAAATAGTGTGCATTTTTAAATGAGCACGTGTGCTTTTAACTGTAAAAATAGATTTGCATCTTATATGTTAAAATCGTTTTTGACTGAATAGCCTGTCTTTCCTTGTTAATCTGGTAACCCATATAGCAATGCACCGCACCCTTGTGGTGGTGCTGCGAAAAAAAATTGCTACCTGTGCAGTAGTGCTGTACTCTGTGCTGTTTGCTACCTGTGTAGTAGTGCTGTACTCTGTGCTGTTTGCTACCTGTGCAGTAGTGCTGTACTCTGTACTGTAACACGCAAAATATCCTTACAGGATGCAGGTGGCCCGGTTTTGCACACAGGACGAGGTGAACGTCGACCCATAACATTCAGTGCCAGAGAAAACTTCCCTGCAGAAGCAAAAAGACTAGGGGCCTCATCACGTGTTGGGCGGTATCCTAACTGGGATAGTGCCCAACTGTATTTGCGTTAGGGCCCACCCATCTGGCGTTATTACTGTTGGATCACGGGTTGGGCACTAAAAGTTACTCCCCATTCCCCATTGGGTCCGTTGGACCCAATGGGGAATTTCCAGCGCAATTACCACACAGTAATACTGCCGGCAGTAATGGTGTCCAAAATTGGCATTTTCCCGGCATGTTTGCCCCCTGCTCTGAGCTGGAGGTAAACACGCCGGGCTTGAGATTGGGCGGAGCAGTAGATGTGGTGTTAACCCTATTACCGCCGAATTCAAGGGCTACCATCGACCTCGTGATGAGGCCTTGAATCCCTTGCAATTTGCAGATGTGCACTGTGTGGCAAATCATCATATACCTTTTCACAAGTATATTTGCATGGGCCTTACATCAGAAAAAGGCATGTCTGCATATCCCTTTTTGACACCATATGGACACGTCCCAGTATTGAGGTAAGACACAAACATTACCAATGCAGCATGCTCCCTTCCTTTTTTGTGTACAACCCCAGATTTGTTTGCAAAGATGATGCGGGTGGTGGTGAACTTTTATCCAAGGTGGCAGGTAATCCACTTCTACCCATACCTGGACGACTTGTTGATCAGAGGTTAGCCAGAGGCTGCTTGATTCCCATCTCATCTGGCCCTCGTTTTTCAGTTTGGCCCCTCAGTGAACTTACTAAACTCCACAGTGATCAACACAGAGAGAACATCCTTCATTGGAGTGATAGTGAGTCCTATCAGGGTCTGTGCCTTTCCCCGGGAACAGTGTCGAAAACCCTGAGGAAGGAGTGCTTACACTTTGTGGGAAGAGGTCCGTCTTTGTCGCTCTGGTTCCAATGGGCATTTGGCCATATGCCATCCGGTGTCTAGGTAGCCCCAAATACCTGTTTGTAGAGAAGGAAAAGGTGCATCTTGATCAATCCAACACTCTACAACCCCCTGAAGATACTTATCACCAAGGAGGTTCGGGAGCTCCTTCAGTTATGGACGATGGAATCCCAGGCAAAAGATCCTGGTAAGCACTCAATCTGAAGAGTTGCCTTGGAAACCTACTGTGGCACACAGTCAGGTCCATAACCTAAAGTCTAAACAAGACCAGTCTACCCCCACCCCCCCCTCATCCAATTCCCAAGCTCGAGGAGATCTCTGTAACCCTTAAAGCATTTTTATCATCTCATGAAGGCAACAACTAGACTGAAATGTTAAATGCTGGTATTTGGTGATTACTCATGATAGGATCTCTGCAGCACACATGGTGGTTGTGGCCAAATGCATAGTGGACCCCCTGAGCAAAACAAAACACCCCCTCCTTCATAATTGGGTACTGCATGTTCAGGTGACGGAGCCCATCTACAGGAGATGAGGCTATCCATTCCTGGAATTTGCAACTCAATAATACTCAGTGTAGTGTTTGTGTCGCAGCTGGTCAAACGGCCTTTCTTTCTTGGTGATGCCTTTCTGCTGAATTAGTGGGGGGGGGTTAATATTCATTTATGCATTGCCACCCCTCTCCCACTCATCCACAAAGTTATTCTCAAATTCAGGCTGAGCACAGGATGTCACCCCGAGTGGAACGGGTATGCCCAGACATGGGTACCGTGCCCCCAGGACCTAGAGACCCAAGCTACTCCTCACTGAGGAGGCCCAAGAAGGCTGAATCATGTCTGGGGATGCTTGTGGTCTCGTGCAGAAGGGATGAGATCAAGCTGTTTGGGCTGGACTGGCCCTTTTGGGGCGGAATCAAGCCTGATTTGCATATGGTCTTTCCCCTTTCTGTAATTGCTTGGCAGGAGACAAATGATGGTCTGGAGGGTTGCCCAGAGCAATTCCAAAGGTTAAGATTCATTCTAAAGTAGAACAAGAGAAAAGGTCCACCACTAACTCGGTGTACAAACACAGGGCACACTTATGTCTGACAGACGTCAGTGAATGTTACATCGATTTTAAAGCAAAAAATAGTATTTTATTTGATTTAATTTTAGTTGCTTTCCTTCAAAACAACTATCTCTACTAAATTTGACATTTGTAACCTAAAATGGTTGACATTTGACATACACTTTGTATGAGTAAATACATTGTGCATAACATAAGCAAAGAAATTCAGCAATTTATAATCATTATGAGCAAACATAAAGATTTATGACATTAACATTATCTCAGTAAAAAACATGAGACTCAAATTCTCACAAAACAAATGTACGACGCGTTTCGGGACTAGCCCTTCTTCAGGTACAATTTTCAAGCTTTACTTTTCCTGTAGTTTAAAATAAAGATAAGAAAATATAGGGCTTTTGTTCAGTTGAAGAGTATATGTTGGATTTCGACAACAACCATTAAAGAATTCAAAAAATACACAACTGACCTGCGTTCATAGGGTGCCAATGATAACTGGACCAAATTAAGCAGGATCTAATGGCTGATAAGGTCTTCTAGATGTTAGTTTATGTATCGGACTGATACCTAGTAGAGAAATACATATTTACAAAAGCTAATCATGAGTCTTATGTGTGCATAAACCGCGAGTGGGACCAAGTCGCTCTACAAAAGCGCTGGGTCCCACTCCACGGTTATTTCATCTGATTTTTCAAAAACATAGCATTCGGCTCACCGTGTTCCTATGTGATAGTTTAATTCAGTATGGAGATTTCAGTGCAAAAAGCATCATTTACAAATTTCGGCTACATCTCAATGATGGTATTGTCCACGTTTGCCTTCTGATATTATCCACAACACCGCTCTGTGAATGGTGACAATGAATATTGATTACAATATTATCTCAACCGATCCTAGCTTGTATTAAGGCTACTTCGCTGTGCAGTTGTAACCGTTTGATATACGGCCAACTTACTTGTGTTTCTTGATATTCCACAGACTAGGAGTTAAAATCGTCTTCGTGGCGCGTTCGCGATGTAACAGTAGACGTTCCACTGTCGCTCAACTGTCTAATCAAGCCCAGAGGGACCCCGTTTGTTTGTTCATGATTCATTCTAAACCTTCCAGCCATCACCTCTTTTGTTTTGCTATGAGCACAGGATGTAGGCTACTGCTAACAGTACCAACCTCAGATTAAACAGATTCCATCACTCAGACTCCCTCCACCTTCTCGTTGCTCAGCCCTTCTGGCTTGCAGAGGCTGGACTAACAGTCACAGCAGTGCAATCAGGTTCTGCACCCCTGCACTCAATTGCTGAGCTTGGCAGCCGGGCGCCTGAAGGATTAGCCTATGGACATCTGGCCTTATTGCATGAAAACCTGAAGGTCTTCAAAGAGGATAGCAAGTCTCTATAACACGAGAACAGAGGCAGATTATGTCATTGGTGCTTGTAAAGGTAGTAGAATCATCTTTTCTGTTCCTGGGATCAGGCACTGCCACAGGCATACAGGTAAAGTGCAGTGGGTCTTACCAAATATTAGGAGTCAAATCATTGCCTTTGCAAAATACAGTGATCACGCATCATGTAAACCTGCTACCACCCGTAAAAAGGCCTCACACTTTATGGGAGGCAAGAACATGACCACGTGCAATATCAAAATTCTCATTGGTAAGAAAGAACGCCTCATTAGGAGTTAGAGGTATCTGGGAAAAAATGGCCGGTGACCCTACTCCCTTCTGCTCCTTCACTCCACCTGATTATGAGTTAGTGAAACTGATCTACGTTATAATGCCGAATTCCAAAAAGCTTGAGGTTCAAAATTACGAAGCCGACTTGCTGGCATTTTGAAGCTTGTGCTTTTCGGATTCTCCCGTTTTGTCCCCCGCTTCCCGTTTAATGTATGCGGGGGACACCGCCGCAAGCCCTTAAGCCCATAATGATGAACCAGGTGAGAGAGGGACACCCCCGCAATCCTCGCTCACATAGGGCCTCATTACACGGTAGGCGGTGGACCAAGGTGCTAATAGCACCTTGGTCCATGCCGGTAAAATACCGGCACCGCCTTGGTGGAAAGGGGAATTACCGCCCTATTCCAAGGTTAGCGGGGAGGTAATTCCCCCTTCCACCATTGCCCTTCCCCATTCCCATTTTTGCCCCAGAGGGCATAATGGGAATGGGGAAGGTGCTAATTACGGTACCGCAAATTTGCGGTGCTGTAATTAGCACCAAGGTCCCTTAGTGGGTTGGTTTTTAACACCTGCTAAAAGCAGGCGTTAAAGTACCAACCCGCTAAGGGACCTCGTAGTAAGGCGGTAAGGGTTAACGGTCACCGGTACCATTACCGGTGACCGTTAACCCTTACCGCCTACCGTGTAATGAGGCCCTCAGTCCGGCATTTTCGTTCTCATCATTTTATTTACGTTTTTTTCCTGCAATAACAGTGAAACCAAAGTCTGCAAAACTGCCTGCAATATGCACGGCGGCGTGCCTTTCAATGAATGGGGGGCATTAGCTCCTTAGGTATATTACCTCGATTCCCCAGTGCAGTCGAGATGGACTTCAGAAAGGGGGCTAACAATAACTCCTACTCAGGCCCAGATTCCATAGTTACCACCAGTGAGAACTAATTCCATTTGAAGGTAAGGCTGATGCCTCGATCTCATAATGAGTCCCAGTCTTTATTTTCCATCAACTCAACAAGATGAATGAGGAAGTGTAGCCCTTTCAGCCATGGAGCAGTTCACCTGTGTTGCCAGAAGAAGAAGGTGGTTTGGTGCACCCATTCCTCCTGCCTGCCAAAGAATTTGCCTAATTTTCAGATGAAACAATCTATTTAACATTATTTATTTCAAATCGGTCCTCTGAGGTGGAAAGGACACGACATCACCTTGTTGATATGATTGGTTATTTCGTGGATCGAACTTGTGTTACTCCGTGTCGTTTTGCTTCCAAGGTGAGCACGTTGCCCCTGAGCTATCTCCCGCACCAAGAAGGGCTCTAAAATGCTAATACAACAGAATTAAAGAATTCACAGCCTCATATCACAAGCAGATGGTAAGGCATGGTAATGTTTATTTGTAAAGCGCCTATAAACAAGGCAAGTGTTTCAAATCGCTCAAGGAGGGAGGGAACAAGGGGAAAAAACAACAGTCATTCAGAGACCTTGAATATCTGAACGATACAAGTCTGCACAGGCAGAGTAAGTGTATACGGTACAGTTAACATGGCATATGATATGTGTAAGGATCTGTTCTTCTCCTGCATCCCAGTGGAATTTGGAGTGAGTGTTATGATTGACATTGGAATGTTACTGGATGGAATGTTTGTGTAGGACTGGTGTTCTCTGGAGGGCAGTTGAAGATGTAAGCCTGAGAGAGAGGATGCCGGCGCTTGTCTATGTGAAATAGAACTTACCATCTTGTAAATATGACTCTAGAAACTGGATGTTACACTTGGAAACTTAATAAAGAAGTTACTCAGCCACACCATGATCATTGTACCTGATTCCAGATTTCCACAATATGGCAGACCTTTCCTGAGGAAGCAAGTGTCACGTGTGGTAGTCTTGTGTACTGTAAAGGCATCAAACAGTTGGATAATTTCTTTTCTGCCATTCATGCGCATGCTGTCAAGGCTCAAGCAGCATTACTGATGTTCGAACAACACCCAGGGGTGTTGCTAGGTTTGTAAAATATCTGGGGCTACGCTAATGTCGGGACTCAGGGCTGGCTAGCCTTTTGGTTGTAGCCGCTGAGCTTCTATCCGGGGCTACAACCAAAAGACGCAGGGCTATAGACCCCGCGCTCGCCAGTTCACCCCTAGAAACGCCTCTGCATGGCACGAGAAGGAATCTGTAGAGCGGCACATTGACTATGCCACATGCTTTCAATAAGCATTACACCAGCTCCAGGTCTTCTGCTCTTTTTGTCTAGTCATTGCTCAAGAAATGTTTTGGTTAAAAATGCGGCGCTCCTCTCTGCTGGGTGCTTGCTGGTCTATCTAAAACGCATGGAGGAGGTTAGGGGCAGGGCACGCCACTAGGTACACGTTACTCACCCAGATAAATCTTGTAAAGGCAGTCGATAACCCCTTCCCCTCCTACACACGTCACACTCACAATCCTTTCATTTGTAGGAAGCATGAGACTGAAGCATGGAAGCCAAAGCACGAGTAAGGGGAGGAGGGGGTGTGATTGCTGAAAAGTACTGAGCTGTCATCGGAGGCCGGCGTTAAGCTATTGCCCCGGATCAGCCTCACCAGTGCACAGGTGTACATTTCCTTTTCCATCAAATAGCCCATTCCCCTTTGAGGACACAGCTATTCCAGGAGTCTGTATCAAGGGTGGCTATTGACTACTCATCCTAGTGACTCTTCTATTCATAATTGTCCCTAAGGTCAGAAATAAAGTGAACTGAAAAAAAGGCCTGAGAAATGCCCTCTTTTATAAAAAAAAACTGTCTGCATTGATCAGAAGCGGATGATAGTGCCACGTGGTGTTGATAAACGTAATGGAAAGCAGAATAAGGAGGACACTAATGTCTCCCCTCGAATGGGAAACCTGAACTCGCCTAGCAGGGATTACTCATCCTCATGATTTTTCATGCACTATATCCCCTATCCCAGTCCTCTCGCCCACCCTCCCGGCCAACACACATTCTTAGATAGACACACACACACAGGCTCCTCCAATAGTTCCCTCAGGCCATACAGTGAGACTCAGCTCCGCCGCTCCTACCCCACACCATAAAGTTGAAAATTAACCACAAAAGAACTTTATCATACAGCTTAATCTAGGCTACCGAGCAAGTCACGCAACCATCTCTTGCATGTTGGGGGGCGGGGCCCGATACTGTTATCACAAGAGATGGGTCGCGTGAGACACTTGCTGTAGATCCTCCTGCCAGACTGCACCCCCAGAGGAAAACATTCAACACATGTTGCAACGAGACAAAGGCATGCCTCAACTTTGCGGGGGGATGCTGGTTGTAGGATCATAAATAGTTTCAACTATGGATGGGAGAAGACAAGATCATGTGATGGGGGATTTGAACATTGACCTTAGGTTGCAGTGGATGGCACAAATAAACCCAGTGACTGCTGTGCATGTGGTGAATCGGCTACCAATGCCTCCCCAGCTCTTCCAATCTTACCATTCAGGAATGTGTGGCTAGTCAGGGTCAGCCCAACCGTCTCCAGATGGCGGCGAGGAGAATGTTGGGACTACAATCGGGGTGTGGGGGCAGGGGCTGCATTTGTCAGATCTGCAAGTTGAGAAACCGCTGCTCAAAATGTCGAAGAAGGCAGATCATGGAACATAAGTCTAAAAAAAACAATCTTGGCAAGGTGGTCAGCAAGCTAGAGCATGAAATAAAGGAAGGGAGGATGGCGGGACATTTTTGGGTGCCCCTATTTGAAGACCTGTTGATATTCCTTTGTCTGCATGTTCCCTAGAAGCAGTGGTTGAAGTGGGCGGGAGAGGTGCTCCTCTACTTCTTTTAATTAAGTTTTACCGTTCCTATATTTTTATTTTAAAAAAGAAACCGTCCCGGAATGGTTTCGTTGTAAAATAAAAGTGTAGGAATCAGTTGAAACTTGCACTTTCAGTGCAGTGCACTGAACATTCCCTTAAACTGCAGGAGCATGCATTTGGGGGTTTATATTGTGCTTGGGAGGGGGTGTGGCGATGGGGTCTGTGGGGAGCGGTGCAGACCAGTACGGAACATAGTTCCACTACTTCTTTTGTACACTTCGACCACTGAGTGGCTGGCTTTCTTGTTCAGGGGGTTGCACAAGGGTGACACTGAGCAGTGACCCTAAATACAATAATTGCCAGACTCATTAATTGTTTATTTACAGGCACACTTCAGGAGTGAGTCACCGATCTGTTCTTAAACACCTCAGATTTACAATGCAGACAAAAACTTCCAAAAAGCATTAAGAGTAGAATAAGCAACGATTTCGTACTATGTATTTTGCTTTTTGCAAGTTGCAATTTTAGCTTGTTTTCTTCTGCCATTGTCTCTGTTACGATCATCACAAGACATTCCACCTTAGCGTCCTCAGTCACTTGACAAAATCCTTGTGCCTAAAAGCTTGTGTACACAGTGTAGAAATGTTTGACCATAGCGCACAAAGTGGCCCATGATTTCACTGTGCCACAATAAATGCTTTATTGTAATGTGTCTATCTTTCCTCTCCCCATGGCATGCTGTTCAGGATGTTTGTTTGCATGTATGAGGTTACGAGTGCCCAGAGTACAGGATGCTGTGTGAGCGCACTGCTCTCCCTGCGCTACTCTAAATTCTTGAATACACAGATATGAACCCTCCCAATGGTATGTACTTTGCCAACCTTGGAGGCCTGAAAAGTAGATCCATGCAGGCTTGAATTGTGGTCAACTTTGCACCAGACCTGCAGATGAACTGACCTGCTGTTAAATCTCAGTTACCAGTTTAATGGTATTGATTACAGAGTGCAATTTGTTTTCTGACTTTGAGAGCATTCAGACATGTAGTTTCTCATTTTTCTATAGCCGATAAGATAGCTATAGCCTGTAAGATAGCTCAGTGGGTTGAGCACTCGCTGCTGAGATGAGTGTGTGATCTGCAGGTTGCAGGTTCAAATCCCGGCGAGGCCAACTCAGCTTTTCGTCCTTCTAAGGGCTTGATTCTGATCAAGGTGTTAAGTACCGAAAAGGTTGCAGAAAGCGTAAGCAACCTTTATGGTACTTAAGACCTATTCTGAGGGTGGCACATTCTTCCGAAAGTCGGAATAAATGCGCCACTTTCTGAATATGTGTGTTGGTTGCTAGGAAGGGCTGAAAACTGATCTAGCAACCAGCACTTTCGGTATTTGGCATTTTGCATGCCAATTCTTGTGGCACTCCTCGACTTTCGGAATTGCCTAAAATTGGCGCTGCTGTATAGCACCAAATTGGCGTCGTTCTTGTGGAGGAGTGCCACAAGAAGCCCAGGTTTTTTAGTCAAGAGATTGCTCATGGTTACAGGTGTGTATTTTAAAGCAACGTGTGCTTTGTTTTTTTATATTTATAAATAGATGTTTATGATTGCAGATGATATGATCTCAGCAGCACTTATGTAAATTTACGAATCCCTCATTATTTTACACGAGTGCTGCCGAGATTCTGCAATCCGCCTGTTCTCGACAGAACCAGGCGGATTTCCGGCAGAGCACTGTGGTGCGCTGTGAAGATGCCCAGACCCACTTCAGAATACTCGTGGTGCCTGGGCATCAAGAAAAGGTGCAGCGAACGTGCTTTTTAGCACGTTCACTGCGCCTACATAAGAACCGGGCCCTGGCTTTGGTAAATGAGTACCAACACAGTTTGGGTGATATTGTATGTATAATTGTTTATGTAAACTAAAGAGTGTAAGCATAACTGCTAAATAATAACACATCATTATCTTTTAGCCTTGGACGTCTGCTTGCATTCACAGTAATTTGGTAATATGGGCCTATGGGTAACACGCTGATGTTAACGATACATATGGTGATCCATATGGTGAACCATTCGTGTAAGCAATGTATATTGTATACAGTAATATTGTAACCATATTTTTCGTAGTGTACTTAGGAACAATATATGTGATGCCACTTTGTTTTGCCAAGGGGTCGTATTCCATCACTTCCTGTGAGATCACGTTGGAGTGTGGTCAAATGGCATCACTTCCTGTGATGTTCTCAGAGGTCAAGGGTCCTGCGATGCCACTTCCGCTACCTCTGGTATTTTGGTGAAACGAAGTCCCTGGTTGAGTATCACTTTCACTTATGTGTACAATGACCATATTTGTATAAGAGAAGAAATACATATTTTAGTACTTTTTTTTATACATTTTGAAGGCTTGATGCTTTAGCCCTTTGGGGATATATTGTTTCAAGTAACCCAGTCTCTCTGATCTTAGCAACTCTTAGATGTATTCAATCTATTTTATTTATTTATTTATTTATTTATTTATTTATTTGTTTATTTATTTGTATTGCGCACCTTGCCCGGAGGCTTGCGGGCGCATGTTTAGTAGGCAGTTACAAGTTGCAGAGGAGAAGTTACAGGTTCCAGGAGAAGAGGTTAACAGTTACATAGGTAGTGATACAGTATAACATGAACGGTGAAAATGACAATGATACAGTATAACATAACGGGTGAAAATGACATAGATAATAACAACAAAGTAGCAGTACCCAAGGTTACAGTAGAAGGGTACGCGCTGTGAGCAGTTACAAATTTACAAGATGTCTTGTTCCCGTAACCAAAGTTTAGCTTTGGTTTTGAATACGTGGCAAAGCGGAATGTTCCTTAGTGCATTGGGGAGTGAGTTCCAGAGCTTGGCAGCAAGGACCGGAAAACTTGACCCTCCTGCCGAGCGTAATTTGAAGCTGGGGATGTCCAAAGTGTGCACCTGGGCAGCTCTCAAGGGTCTGGTGGCTGTGTGATGCGAGAAACGTGATATTAAGTAGGCTGGAGCTGCATTGTTCTGTGCCTTGTGTGTGAGCACAAGTGATTTGAGTGATATGCGGTGCAAGATAGGTGACCACTGGATGTTGCGTCTGATAGTGGCTATATGATTCCGTCTAGGTATGTTGAATGCTGCCCTAATGGCGTTGTTTTGTGTGACCTGTAGTTTGTCCAGATTTCTTTGGCTCGTCCCAAGGTATAGGGCATTGCAATAGTCTATTTTGGATAAGAATAGACTAGAATAAGATTTTAACATACTAATGAAGATATGGTTTATTTTCGGAGCTTGTCCCATGTTCTAAAGCGGTCATGTTGAGGTACTGCGATTTAGGTAATTCCGTGTTGCTCATTTTATCATCTAATATTAAGGAGGGATGGAAAGTGGAATGTCGATTTTGATTAATATTTTGATGGTGATAGTCTTGTTTAGTATTTATTTTTTTATTTTCTGTCTTCTAGTCTGACCTTGTGTAAAGTTTATTTTTTAATTTGTGCTCAATAAAAAATAAATAATGTTTGACAGGCCTCTATGGAGCTGAGTGAATACTCTGTGAGAGTAAGTTGGTCCCTGAGCGCTGAATGAGATGTGTGTCCGGTGTGTTTCTCTTCCTGCTGTCTCTCGCTCGTATTTACCGACTCTGTGTGAATCATCCTGAACAAGTGACCTGAGACATAAACTGGAATAAAATCATGATCCTGGAAGGAGGTCAAAAAAGAAAGAGACAGGAAACATACAAATGGTTTCTAGAAGACACAGAGATTGAAAATGTAACTGAATACAAATACCTGGGCGTAATAATGGACAGCTCGAGAAAAGAAACTTCGATGCAGCAAAATCTTGAAAATAAAATAAAAGGCTCACAGTGCAGGGAAAGGCGATAGACAAGAAATTTGGGAAATTCTCCACCAGCCCAGTCATCGAATTTTATAAGAAAGAAGTGGTTCCCTCAATCACCTACAGAGCAGAGGCCATGCCTCTGATACCAAAGAAACTGTGGCCAAAAACAGAAGGGCAGTTCTGGAAGGCGGTTCTGTCTCTTCCACAATCAACATCCATGGCTGCAATACGGCGAGAACTTAGCCTTCTATCACTTATGGCAAGAGTAAACATCAATTGTTTACGCTTATACCGAAAATGCATTACTGAGGAAGGAAAAGAACTCTACGGTCTGCTAAACAAAGAACTACAAGCAGACAAAGTGAAAATGCTATCAGTTTGGAAATTGGCCAACAGGGCCCTACTGGAGTCGGTTGCCTGTTCCGAAGATGACCTCATCACCAATCCAACAAGAGTGACCAAGAAATTGAAAGATCTAGATTGGATCCATACACAAGAGACAGCCACAAAAAACAAATTACTGCAGTAACTCCCTCAACCGTGCAGTAATTTAAACGACCCAATGAGATATTTAAAATAATTTCCGAGCAGGGTGGCTCGTAACTCTCTACTAAGGACAAGGCTTAATTTACTGGACACAAACGAAATCCGTTCCATCAGAGGGCTCTCAAAAACAAACAAATGCTGCCTGTGTGACAACGACATTGAATCAATTCGTCATCTACTTATGTCTTATCCTAAAAATCAGCAACTCAGACACACGTACCTCAATCTCCTTCGAGCTGAAGAACGTGGCTGGGACGAAAAAAAATGGTGGCTCAGATTGATAGGAGGAGACCAAACAACCTTGCTTTTAGCAACAGTAAAAATTTTGGAGCACACAATGAAATTGCTAACATAACCAGGGTCCCACCCTCCTAAGCCTTCGGGAAGTACAAACACAGACTTATTTTTGTAAAGTTCCTTTAGGACACACACAAATAAATAAAAAATTAAATAAAAAATAAACTGGAATAAAGTGGTTTCAAGAAGAACTCTCAGGCTCCTCAGTCATTTGTCCCGGGCCAGCCCTCTACATATTGCGTAGCCAAGGATGTGTGCTTTAAGTATCCGAAACCTGCATCACTATCCTGATGCCCGGTTTCCGTTTCCGGCCCCTCTCCACTGAAACCCCGGTCGCTAGACATATGCCCATTCGTCCTTTCCACCACCCCGCCCGCCTTTCTCTGAAACCCGTGCCCTATCCTGATAACTCCTCGCACCCCTCCACCACTTACGCAGATATTATGGGATATGGGACCTGTTGTTATTAACTATCATGGTACGGTCGCGTTTTTGCTGCGTGCACTAATTAATAAAATATACGATGTCAACACAAACGGAGACGCCTACAAAAAGAGACAGAGTTTGTGCTTTTTCACACAAAAATATACATTTTCAAAGCAGTTCTATCCCAACAGATGTATAAACACACCTATGCGATTGCTATTTTCTGTAATTAGTTTTTGCGTTATAACCAAAATTCAAGACAAAGAAGCCACATCTTAAAAGCTAGATACAATTGTACCCTCAGTCACCTAAGACTACATTGCTTTTGACCTCAAACTTTAAATACCTTATTACTGATGTAATTTATACCGAAACTGAAACACAGAACGTTGCTCCATCATGCGCCATCATCTGATCTATGTAGAAAAAGTAACTTCCACTGAAATACTGGCCTGGAGCGCTCTCTGGCGTTTATTTTATATATAACCTGTAATTCAAGTTCAACGATTTTCTTCATAAATTTCAAGTGAAGAACTTTAGTTGAAATGCAGTTAAGATGACTAAACTTAAAGCAACAACACCCTTGATATTCAGAGCATTGACAAACTCAGGACCGCACGTTTCTGATCTCCCCATCATGCCATATCCCCATAATGTAAATTTCTTCTAATATATACGTACTCTGGCTTTGCAACGGGAATGCAGTGAGTTAAGCCGGTAGTTAAGCTTTAACTGGTATTGAACATACATAGAGTCTCTATGAAAGTGCTGAGTGCCTAATAGCTAACACTAATTGTGATGTTTACACAGTGCTGAGGCCAGAAAGCCATTTTGTGACACAAATGAAAGCAAACATCGAAACATGGCTAAAAATAGAAGCAAAAGGTTTTCATAAGTGTGGCAGGTGTAACAATTACAAATACACTATGTATAAAATCACCACATACACTGATCTATATAACAATATGCACAATATCACACAATTCATTAACTGTAACACAACCTTTGTGATCAATGTTATTTGTGGATGTGGAGAGTTACATATTGGTAGCACAATAAGAACATTGAGAGAAAGGACCACTAAGCACATCAGAACTATGAAATTCAAAGATGACAGATATCCTATCGAATCACATTGGAAAGAAAAACTTGAATTTGAAGATACTGCAAAAGTACGGTTCTTCTGTTTGGAGCCAATCATCACAAGCGAAAGAGGAGGGGATGGAGAAAAACAATGAGATACAAGGAGGCAAAAATAATTCTTAAGTACAAGATGATTGTACTCAGATTAAACAAGGACAAAGACTTAAACGTGTACCTTCAGAACAATGTAAAAAATATACAAGTTTGTTTTTAAGTGATTAAGCAGATGTAATCGATAGCCCTGACAAATGGAAGCAACACAAGACATGTAAAGTTTAAGAATTTGACTAATATGATGATGTAAATGGAGTCATTGAATCAAGTCAACACAAAGTTTGGATCAGTAACATGGTTAAAATTCAATAAATAAATAGGATTTTAAACTAACATTGACATTGTTAACTATGAATTCACATAGTAGTTTTTGACTATACTAAAAGTCATAAGAAATGGAAGCAACACGATGATTGATATAAAAAAGGGTATTATTTATACCAATATATACATCTCCCAAATGGTTAAAACCAAGCTCTTTCATAAAAAGCGACTAGCTTCCAGTATCTAAAGACTTTGTGAAAGATATCATTTTGTTATTAAAAGTTGTTTTGGCATGGTTAAAATTGATTATTTTCACACTACAGAAAATGTCAAACAATATAAAATGACGACAAACTAGATTCAATGAAGATAATGACAAGTGCGGTAGAAATGAACAATATCATAAAGGATTGAAAGTCTGCTCTTATTGAGTATTTCCCCAGTATTGACACATGTCAACTTTGACTAAACAATAGTGCACATTGTAGTTCTCGATTTCATACTGTTATAATAAAGATTTTGCAATCATGTAGTATGGTTATTTTCAATAGATGGGAGTAAGTTATTGATTTCATAGACATGCCCACTTATTTGGTGGTAGTGTGCCATTCGTACTAGCTTAAAAACTAATCTATAAAAATAGCTGAACTATTAGTAAAAAAAATTAAAATAAAGTCCATCATTAGTTTCTGAAGGTACAGCTTTAAAAACAAAGTTCAAAATGGCACCATGGGACAAACACCAGGCGGACGCCACTCAATATTGAAACAGTGAGGGGAGCCCAACAAGGCAGATAAGGTAAGAAATTAGCTAAGACATATGGCCGCATTTGAACGTAAACTGGCAAGCTATAGACAGCTTATGAGAAGAAAATTCGTATTATAAACACTTAGAATCTGTCCCACTTTAATTGCATCACTTTAAGAATATTAGAGAGAAAAAAGATGTACCACTAAGCAAAGGGAATAGAAAAACACAATTTTGGGACGAGACAGGAGGTAAAAAAAACTTGTCTTAAAATGTATAATTTGAGTTGAGGAGGGGGGCACTGTTACACGGTTGTGAAATGGCGCTGCCTGTGAGTGCTCTGGCGAAGGCTCGCATATCCTGTAGAAATATCCTGCATTTTGCTAATCCACATGTCCCCAGACTTGTTGGGGGCTGATCGGGGGAGTGTGGATATGGTCGGTTGCCATTTGGAGGCTGGGGCTTACATCATCGCCGAGAAACGCAACTCTGCCTGGTGAGGTGCTGGGCCTAGCTGGCTGCTGGTTGGCGGCGAGCTGCACCTCTGCACTGTCAGCACTGGAGTGCCACCTGGGCTGGTGAGACTTACTGCGCAATGCTGGGGATATTTACTTGCCAACTGATCATGACCTGCGTGGTGAGAGGGACGAAAGCGGGGCAGCCACCACCGCGTGCCCTGGCTTGCCGGAGCCTTACCTGCTGGCGCTGAAGGGCGTTCCAGCCTGCGGCCCACCTGAATGGCCACGTGCAGGGCGGCTTGACACATGACAGTGCCTTACTGCTGGATTTGGTGCCCGGTGCAGGGTGCAATGAGGGGGCGACTTGGGAGACCTTTGCTGGCCACAGTGGGGACTGACATCTGTGCCCTGATCTCTACGGATACAGGTCTGTAGACCTTTGTTGCCTGCTGCACTGCCTGCACTTCATTTTCCTGGACGGCCCCAGACAGTGAGGGAGTGGAGAAAGTACGGCACTACCGGGATAGTGTTGAGACAACAGAGGCAAAATATCCTCACCACAAAATGGATTTGGAGGCTGATTCATTGGGAGATCACTTCTTGGCACTACTGAGTAGTTGCAGACTAGCAGTGGCTGCACCTGTGAAAGCTTATTGCGGGGGATCTGGACCTGGCATGGTCTATTATCCTCGCAAACATCTGTGGCTAAGGACTGCACCCCTGCTGTTGAGAGTCCTTGGCACCACTCCCCTGGTGTGTAACCCAGGTGAGGTACTCGGGTGCTGCCCATTGCACTAATTTGTGATGGTTGTAGCTAGACACCTCGTCCGGCCCTGGGATCTGTGCCTTGGCCGGGGTGGGGATGAACTTTGAGGGCAGTAACTCTCCTGGATCAGGGTTGGGTCTAGCGACTTGGCAGTGGTGCTGGGGTGCACAGCGCTGTCTGCACGGGCAATGCATAACAAGTGAAGACCAGCCCCTGCTGATGTCTTGAACCAAGTAGATACTGTGATTGGTGAGGCTGAGCAGCATCCAACGGATGGTTAGATTTACCCCCCTGTTGTGCAATCTAGTGTGGTTGGCCCCCTGGAGCTCCCCCTGCAGCGGAAGATCCTGAGTACAAAAGATTGATTTTGGTTGAGCGAGACACAGAAAATGGGCACAACACAGGACTGTGCACGACTATAGCCCCCTGCCCCACCATGGTTAACTAATCAGGCTCTGCTTCCTCCTGTACCACCACTCAGGCCTTCTCAATTGAATACCTCAGCTCTAAATCACACTTTACTGGCCCTTTAGAACAGCACAGACAACCTTGGTGCCAAAATTGATGCCCTCACATGCAAAGTTGATGTCTTCGCAATTCAGATCGACAAGTTATGCGGCTGGATGACAAAGGCGGCGCAGAGGATCAGTGACGGGGAGGATAAAGGGGTGGTCCTGCAGCGAGTGGTCACACTTCTCCAGCAAACAGTAAAAAAAAAGTGATAGCGAAGAATGATGACCTCAAAGGTAGATAATGAAGAAATAATGTACGTATCCTGGGGGTGCCTGAATCCACCCCAATCAACAATATGGAAAAATGTGTGGAAAAGCTGCGCATGGAAGTCCTGGAGGGCCCACCGGTCTCAAATATGTTCCTGGTAGAACAAGCACACTGATCCTTGGCTGATCGAGCTGTCAATGGCTCCCCACTTCCGCAGTCACTGCAGGTGCTGTGTGTTTCATGGTAAGTTTGTGTTTCTGGCGTGGGTTGTGGGCAGGAGTTGTGGAGGTTGGGGATTATGGGCAGCAGCACAGGTATTTTTTAATTCCTTCCCTTAGGAGGTTGTACAGGTCTAAGCCCAGGAGGGAGTTGGTAATATGGGAACTGGCCCCTAGGATCTTACCTACATGCAGAACATGGCCATAATACGATGGCAGCGGTTAAGGTGTCTGGGGAGCGTATTACTGTAATGACCTGGAACATACAGGGTTCACTAATCAGAAGAAATTTAGGATGATTATGAATCATGCAAAAAAACTGCAGTGGAAATAGATTATGTTTGTAAGAACTGACTTGGCAAGGGATAGCAGACTCCCCAGTGTCCCCAGGTAGGGGATACATATAAACTGTTCCTCCTTCACATGGCCACATATATACATATATCATTGGACTTCGGACTACATGAACAGATTAGGGATGAGGAGGGGCAATATCTGATCCATGCTGGGGAATGTGAGGGGCTCCAAATCTCCTTTATTAATATATAAGCTCCGAATGTTGACAACCACCTGCATAGGTGTCCGAATCATGAGGTTATTTGGACTGGCGACTTTAACGTTGCGTTATCCCTATATTTAGATAGGTGATCTACATCCCAGCTCATGCTCCCCATGGCATCTTTACATAAGGAAGAACCCAATATGTTGGGTACAATGGAACATTTTTCACAAGAGTACCCAACCCTTTAAAGCATTAGTGGTACTTACAACATGTGGTGTTAGCTGAGGAATATATTCTCTGCTTTTTTTGTTTCTTTTAAGCAATTAATGTGTGTATGATATTCTGTGTTGAACCAGTAAATGTTCAATTTGTTTATAAATGAAAACACTGAACCTGTTAAAAAATGACAGGTATAAGGATTAACTCATGTTAATACATGCCGTTGGGCACAAGGTGGCCTGAAAATAATCAATGCAAAATTATAAGCATAAAAACATATGGAATAAGTTTGAAAAAGTACCAATAATTGAGATAAATTGGTGAGATTGGGGCTACTGTTTACTGTTGTGTGTACTATGAAAACCAATGAAGAAAGTTAAAAAAAATGTATAATTCGAGTATGAGGCATTTAGAAAAATATTTAATATAATATTCAGATAAATAATTTGATTTCTGAATGTGTCAAACTGGTGTCTTCCATAGATTATGCAATTTGGCATTTGTGGACAAGTTTACACACAAGAAGTAAATGCATTGAAGAACGGCATTTAAAAGAAAAAAAAAGAAAGGCAATGATGAATAATACAAGGTCACTAGATCTTTTCTATGAAAAAAACTGAACTTTAGTTACCTTTTTAAAACCACATAATAATGGGTTATATATTTTTTCTTTTTTCTGAATTATTATTTTATGGCTATGAATTTTGTGTATGATACTTACATATATTCTTAATTCATCACTATATCTTTGTAATTAGCCTTTGGGCTCCGAAGAAGCACAAGAGACATAATAATGGATTTTGTCAATGTGTGAAACACGTTAGCCTATGAATTGGATTAACAACATGGTGAATGTTGAGTTGAAGCCTATGAATTGGATTGATAATATGCTGTAAATTGAGTAAATTACCATATCCTTCCTAAAGATTCAATTAATAACATGGTTCAATTTGAATGAATGCACTAAGTAGCAATCAATCTGTTGCTTATTGAAAAAACCTTTTAAAAAAATAAATATTTAAAAAAGTTAACCTTTTGAATTTGATAATATTGTATTAAAGTATAAACTGATATTCATTTTGTTTTGAAGCAGTGTACGTGGTAGATTTATAAATAATGTTTTGTTTATTGATGGATTTCAGATTTGATCCATGGCTGAGAGCAGAGGTGGGAAGGTGTGATTTTGGGTGCAGGATAGTGCTGGTCTAAAGCAGGCAATAGTGCATACTGTAAGTCAGAAAGAGAATAGTCAATGCAAGAGGTATGAATAGGGGAGGGAGACTGGAGTGAGGCCCTCGCATCATCAAGGTAAGGGGCAATAGAGTCCTGCTTCGATTTCTTCTTGGTCATTAGAGAGGAGGGTGAGGAGGACCCAAGACATTAAAGTAAACAATGGAGTGATCAGGGGGAACGGGTTCATTGGAGAGGCCAGAGGATAAGAGTGCAGTAGAAAGAAAGACAAGGTCAAGAAAATTCCTACTAAAGAGGTTAGGTTTGTCGTAGAGGGAGTGGTCAGATAGAAGGTGTATGGATGGGCCTCTAATCACCTCAACCCAAACAGCCCCACCACTTAAGAAGTGAATACACAGTCTGGCATAATGCACATTTTTTGTACAAAGCTCAGGTGAGCGGTTAGATGGTGTTGCAGGACCAAACAAACCCAACTCTCAACAATACCACATAAATTCACATCTTTATACAGTTTTGCAACAGTTTAAACACTCCCAAATACTTTATTGCAGTCCACCCCCAAACATGATTGAACAGAAACCTCTTTAAAGAAATCCGATCTACCCAATTCTTCCATTTTCATTGGCCAGTCTTATTGTGATAGTCATCTTCAGATCATATTCAGTAGACAACTCTTCTTAAAATTCATCTGTAGTAGGCCATGATGTCAGTACATGGTTAAACATTGGTATTGAAACATAATTCATTACTAGCAATAAAATTACTAGCAATAACTGGCCTAGGGTCTTTATCTTTAAGTGTGATTGCACATTGTCCGCTCACATATTTTTGAAAAAACAAACGCCTCTTTGCAACTTTAATACAATGCGCAAGATAACACTGGTTTCCTTGCAGAACTGTAAAATCATAAAACGTCATCCTATTTGCAAGTTGATCTTCTTACTAGAAGATTCATTCTTCTTTCTGTCAACGAATGTCCATGCTCGTTATAATTCATGTGCAGTAGCTAACCATAAAGGTTAAAGTTACTGATTTCCTGCAGTCTTAAAACCTGAGAAAGTCAGTTTGAAAACACCCTATGTGTAGCTTGTGTTCATGGTGCCTTTGCAGTTTTAATATTGTATCTTTTTTGTGCCTAAAGATCTAATATGTATAAATGATAAACAGTAACACCAAAAGTAACATATCTCATCCATAATTAACTGCACTTGATACATAGGAATTTGCAACTTTCACCAGTTCACTGCCATCCCCCGTCAACAATACGGTGCATGCAAAATTACCGCCTCACAATCATGGGGAGCCTTCCTGACTACCCAAACGTTCCCCACTTTAGATAACACTTTAACAAATCATAATCATCTTCTTCAGACCTCACAACCATTTTCCTAACGGTCTCAATATGGGCATATTCTTCTGCTGAACAACCCCAACTTGTTCCCCACCATTCCCACAATCTACCCGTTGCTCCACGCAAGCATGAACATTTGGTGTAGACAACAAGACAACTTCAGTTTGAGTGCCTGTATGGGATGAAGTAGTGGTGGCCCTAGCCTTGGGCAGGGTTGTAGTCTTTATGATAGCAACTGTTGGTACTTGGGCAGAACAACAACATAGGATCATTTGGCAGGAACAAAAAAGAATAAGTAAAAAGACACAAATATGCATCAGAATCTTTACAACAAGGCTCAACCAAGGAGGTACCCATGAGAATAAAGAGTCAATCCATAAGTAGTTGGTGATCTCAGCCTCAGTTTCCATAATCAATTTCAGTTTAAGCAGGGCAGCAATAGTTCTGGAGAGCCTGCCATTTTCTGTATCATTGGGAGGCACAAATGTGCAGCATGTACTCCTGATTTTCCGGCATGCTCTGCCCTCCATTGCTGCCAAGAGATCGAGTATGTACGGGTTTTGCAAAGTTATGAGCCTCAATGCCCATAACTCTTCCCTAATGGCACTAAACAGTAACTCAGAAGCATTCACGAAAAGCAATAGTTCATACCTGGTCACCTGGAGCCATTTGAAATTGGCCACTGCTTGGGTGCCAGGTGCAAGGAGGGAGGCAAAAAAGGTCTCTGTGTGGCTAAATAGCCGATATTGATCAGGAATGTCTGCTAAAGCCTGTGATGATGTTGCTAAGAGGTAGTTTGATCTTATCCTGCTTTGCAATTTTTGGTGATTTTCGGCATCAAACATAGGGCCTCAATAGGAGTGTGGCAGTCACGGTAACAACGGTGCCGGTAAGCTACCGGCACCGTTGTTACCGGACCAGCACACTTAGTTCGGCAGGCATGTGCCGTCCCACCCACCAGGTCTGACCTGGCAGACAGAACGGCACACACCCGCAGACTTTGACAGATGCACTGGTACTGTTGCACACAGTGCCGGTGCATCCGTCAGAATGGGGAGTCACTTTTTCTGGCGCCTGGCTTCAGGGACTGCCGGGGCTGTAATCCTCGGTGATTCCCCATTGCAGGCACCCGGAAAAAAACATGACTCTGGCAGCCGACATGCTGTTTTTAACAGCACGGCTACCGGAGGGGTCGTATTGAGGCATATAGTCTCTGATTTGTCTATATGCAGTGGTGAAAGAGACGCAAGGGAAACTAGGGACAAAGGGGGCACAGGTGGCATTTCAGGCATTGGACAGGCCAAAATCAGGTGCTTTTCAGGGATCACGAGGACGGGCACATGAAGGGTAGAGAAACTGCCCACACCTTGCCAGATTGGAGGCAACTGTCTGTATGCATTCTGTCCACAGGTACAAATGTTATCTAGAAGAGCAGCCGTACCTCCAGGCAAATCTGTGATGCGTAGCATGCAATTGCAGTTCCCATTTGTACCAACAGGCACTGTGCCATTGCCCTTAAAACAGAGAGAAAAATGTGTAATTGTCTGTACCTTAACAGGTTTTTCTGGCTCTTCGAGCCACGACAGATACTGCAAATGATTCCTCCATCCTGTCCCACACTCTGTTTATTTAGGTCACCCTTTCCTCTGAGAATCCACTCTGCACATGGCTAAGTGCACTAGACACAGGGCATCTGCTACCTCTACCTCATTCAAGATAAACACAATAGGAATGCCAGAAGCATAGGGGATGAAAGAGCAGATGTAGCAATATCCTATGGATCTCTCTCCCTCTCCCCACCATCCTTATATGGCTATACCATATGTTATCAACTACAAAACCATGTGCATTCTTTAAGGGATCTCATTTATAAATCATTATCGAAAAAAATCATTGTCAACATTTTTCTTCCTCTTAACATTGTCCCCTCAGACTTCATAAGATTAGACCGTTTTGAGTTTTCCATATACATACAGATTGTCATCTTCAGATATGATGACCCAAAGACCAAAAAAAATACAAAAACATTGATTGTTACACAATTTACAATTTTAAACATTCGTTTTTCTATACAAAAACTATTTAAATTTCATATCTCTATTCGCACCCCCTTTGCACTGAAATTAACAGTGAATCCTTGCTCCTGGTCCTGTGCAGGTGGAGGTGGAGGGCTGCCAGTATCCCTTGTATCTTTCAGGTGGATTCAATTCTTGTTGCCCTCCACCTTCACAACAGTCGGAGTCTGTGTGCAGCCCATGGAAACGCTGTTCATTCCAGTGACGCACAAAGGTGCAAATGTAGACACTGTCCCGGGTAGAAGCTGTGTTTTGTGTTGATAATCCGTTGTCTCGCTGCTTTCTTCTATTGTCTGTTGGTGGGAAGACACAACTTGTGATGATATAATCATTACACTTTTTGATAATACTGTAAGTCAGTGGTTTTCAAACTTTTTTGGGCTGGCCCCCCATGAGCAAAATTTGGGCAGGCCGGGCCCCCCAAATATGCCAAATGGACAGTATGTATTGAGCGTCGTCACCCGCTCTCATCACAGTCGCTGGGCTCCCTCATCCCACTCCTACCAGTCCCTGGGCTCTCCTCACCCCATCACACACCCTGGGCTCTCCCCAGCCTGCTCCCACCACTATCCTATGGTTCCTGCCCATTTTGCTCCCACCACAGTTCCTGGGCTCCCTCCATCCGTTCCTAACACAGTCCGAGGGCCAGTGGCGGCTGGTGAATTTTTGAAGTGGAGGGGCATAACTATTTCCCCCAAAAATGCCATAGCGACCGAGCACAGTGAGGGAGCCCGAACCAATCAAGGGTGGGGTTCCCCCGTCAATTTCTTTTTAAATAATGGGTTAAAATGTTGCATTGTAGCATACTTTAAAAAAAAATGGTAATGGCCAAACAGTTTGTAATTGGTGCTGGGGGGCCCAGAGGGCAGGCATGATATTTTTTACTGAACATCAATGATAGCTATCCAGTAAAAAGACACCATCCCTGTCACCTGGGCCCCACTGGGCCTAATACAATCAACATAATTGGCATTGGCATGCGTGTGGGTGCTGCAACGCCCTGCTCCAGGCTGCTCTGTCCGTTTGTGCGAGGCGGCACAGGAGCTCCCCCTCACACATGCAGACATGCAGTGTCCCAGCCAGCATTTCCAATGAGCTATGCAATGCTGGTAAAGCAAAATGCCCCAGCCTTGCATGGCTCATTAAGCATGCATGGCTGGGGAACTGAACTGCCAGCCCAGGAGCACTCTCTCAGCTGGAAAAAGTAGCTGAGGGAGTGCTCACTGTTTCACTGGGCTGGCTCCTTCATAATGGGTGAGGGTGCCACTGGGTGGGTGCCCCCTCGCCATTATGGATGAGCCGTCAGGCTCGGACTGACCTATAGGCTGGTACCAAAAATGCAAAATGCTAGTGTGGGCCAGACAAAATGGGCCACCTTTTTGGCCAATGTGGGCCAGTTTTATGAGTTACTTCACTATGCAGTTAGACATTTTGATACTTGTTGCTGAATAAATATTATTTAAATATCTCAATTTGGGGGCGGGGCTTGGAGCCATGTCGGTCTGATCGGCTCTGTGACAGCTCCCGACTGGTGCCACGCATCAATCAAGTATGGTCCGGTGAAACTAGGATTCCGACACAGCAAAGCAGATCGAGCATTAGCCCATGTCCTGAGGCACACATGGCCTGATTTTGGACTCTCTGCGATCTTGGAGCTGGGAGAATTCTAAGCGGATGAGCTAGCGTCGAAAGCCACGCTGATACGCAGCAAGATGGCGCCGGAAGATCCATATTGAGCCCACCAGTGCCTCTGTGTGTCTCGGCGACCCTGTGCCTGGAGCCACATTGCAGCACCAACAGACACCGGCCACCCTATCCTGGGGTGCGACTTCACTGCTTTCAAGCCGACGGCTCCTGGGTCCATGAGGCAGTGCTGTTCTGCCCCCTGTCAGAGCCGCTCCCTCTCTTCACGTCGGCAACCTGACGCCATACTCCAGCAGGTCGGGCCTCCAAACCCATCGGCCCACAGCAGAGGTCAACACGCAGGGGGCTCCTGTGTTCTAGGTTGCGGGCGCAATCCGTAGCAGCCCTGCAGGGACACTACCAGCTATGAGCAGCATACAGCTCCCAGGGACCCATCCACGGACCCTATCCTCTCCCAAGGTGCTACCCCCCCCCCCGGAGCCCTGGTGCGACATGGCACCTAGGCGGCCAGGGTGCAGAGACAACCTGCCAACACATCAGGGGATATCCGCCACACTCTGGCGGGCCGGAACAGTGGACCTTGGGGGTGCTTAGCCGCAGTGGGCCTGGACGCTTCAGACTCCTGACACTAATCACTACGGACTCAAAGTACATTCCGCTCACAGCAAAAGATGCAATCATCACAATGCCCGGCGGCCCCTCACAGCACCTTCTCCGGCACTCATATCTATGGCGGGAGGTGTCAGAAGGACCCACCCTCCAAGCCTCTGCAGCGGCATATGACCACCTCGGCGGTCCCTGGTGCCGGACCCTCCGTGGAGGACTCTGGCTGATGAAGGTAAGGCGGCACCACCTGCTGCGCGGCCCCATGCTCCCTGCAGACCTCCTCCCCTAGGGTTTGGAGCACGCCACCCCAGGAGACCAACAAGGATGTTCCACTTCAGAGGAAGGCCTGCCACACGAGACCGCGGCCATTTGCCCCTCCCCCCACCATCCCACGGCACTGCAGGCGCCCATTAACTAAGAAGGCTCCCACAGCACCCCAAAACTCTGGGGTCCAGAACGCAGGCCCCAAATAGCCAGCCTCCTACACTGCGCAAGCCCTCCTAGCTATTCTGGGTCAAACCCTCCACCAGCAATGCCCGGCTCTCAGAGGCCCAGTGACTAAACACAGCCCCACAAATCAAGGGATCCCAAGAGCCCGGGGCCAGCAATCCCACCTCAAAGGCCCAGCAGTGAACCCACCTGCACCTGAACTCGAGTCTGAAACTCAGCAAGCTCCCAAACTGTGGTTGATAGAACTTGAATACCCAGGTCCACTGGCAGCAACAGCGGGGGCACAGCCCCCTTGAACTGGGTTACTGGCCCGGCCCCTTCCTCTACAGCGCTGGTCACATAATTGACCCCTTACCCATACAGCATACTCATGGCCCAGGAGACCCACTATCAGCCGGGGCTTAGGACCTGAGCAGGGGACTGGCAGCACTACGAGGGCGCCAGCTACATGAGGCCGGCCTCAGCATCTCCATTGAGGTAGTAGACCCCTCCAGCAGCATCACTTACCTCAGAGACCCATGTAATAAAAGCTGCTTCAGAGGGCTCACAAGCACTGGGGGGTGTCCCCCCCACTCCAAGGCCTGCCAGTCCCACCTAACCGCCCATGATCCCCAGCAGCAAGGAGGACCCCTGATTTGTGGGACCTGAGTGCAAGCATTTTGCCCACAATGGCCAAGAACTCGAAAACGTCCAAAAAGACATTGCGGCACTATTACTGACCCCGGTGGCAGAAAGGCCCAGAAGAGGGGACCGCTCTGAAGTGACTAAAACGATAACGGAGGACGCCCGCATTGAACCAGCCCCAGAAGCTTCGACCCAGGCAGTTACAAAATCCGATCTCCAGGAACTTCTGTCGGCCCTCATGAAAGAGTATCAGAGGGGAACGGAAGAGGTCAAAAGCAAAATCACGGTCCTGGACAAACGTGCGGGGTAACTGCAGGCGAGGACAACGGAGGCGGAAACAACCCTCTGTGAACACAGCTACGACATCAATAGGGGTGCGGACAGACTGGCTGCACTGGAAGCCACATGTGAAGTCCTTGAGCTCAAGCAGGACGACGCAGAGAATCCCTCTCGGCGCAACAACATACGCCTGAGGGGGATCCCAACAACCATTCCAGATGCTGACCTGGAGCAGTACGTATGTGACCGCTTTCACTTCATTTTGACCCTGCCGGACTACTCCTCCCTGGTGCTCGACAGAGTTATAGAACAAGAACAAGATCAAACACAACCACCCGCCTGATGTCCCAGCGAGACTGCACTATTTTAAAGTCAAAGAAGAAATAATGCATCTAAGGGCATGCAGCCTAGTCTAAGGGCAAGCAGCCTGGTAATGACTGACAGCACGGGGCTCCTCACAAACACCTGGCCAACAAGCCACAAGACCCTTGGCCGGGGTCCAACACCACAGCCTCTGCTATAGACAAGGAGCTTTAAGGAGGTGGCCTCCCGCCCATTGTACACCGAGGTTTCACTGCTGAACAGGGGAGGCTTAATCGCCTCCACGCAAGTTGGCTGCGTTGGCCCAGCCGGAGGCCGCATTGGTCAAAGACTGGCCTGGATGACCATGTTTTGTTTTTTACGGGGGGAACGGGGAGGGGGACGGGAAGGGAATCAGGCTATTTTCGCAGGGAACACACTAAACATCGCACATTTTGGTTCTACCGCATCAGGCTGGGAAGGGCAACCTCTGGAATCTACAAACACAGCCTACCCAGATGAGAAACTACATTAAAGGAACTCACTATGATTACATGGAATGTCCAAGGCCTGAACACACCCAGAAATGTAAATCAGTGGAACACCGTCTGGCCCAGCTCGCTGCGGACATCGTGTGTCTGCAAGAAACCCATCTACTGTCACCCGATGAGCAAAGAATCAGCTTCAGACGCTAACCTAAGATGTACTTTGCGTCCTCTGGACAGAAGAAGGGCGGGGTCACAATCCTACTTAGTCAAACAGCAGCCCTAACACATGTCACAGTTAAGCGTGATCCAGGGGGCAGATACCTATTGCTCAAAGGTCTCCTGGTTGAACTCCCAATCACCATCATAGCAATATATTGCCCGAACGACGCCCAGGACTGCTTTCTACACAAGATCCTCCCGACAATAACCACCTTCGCCAAGGGTAAGCTGCTGATTGGAGGGGACTTCAACCTCACCCTGGACCCCAGCGCTGACAAGACTCGGCCGCCCACCAAATCAAACTTCGCCCGAGCATTGGAATTCGCAGAGTTTCTAAGGGAGACTAAAACAATTGCTGCATGGAGACTAGCGTACTCAGGGGGTTCTCGAGAATAGACCTTCTGCTTGTGTCCAGTGCACTGTTCCATTGCATAGAGGACATCCACATCGGCCTGAGGGTGATCTCTGACCACGCACCAGTAATAGCCTGACTACAAACGGAGAGCCTGCTAGCGCCCCCGCAGAGGTCATGGAAACTACAAAACTACATCCTCTCCGGTGCGGTATCTGGCCGGGAACTGTCGGAGGCTCTTATCAACTACTTTGCGGAAAATGCAGCAAAGGGGTCCTCGGAGGCCATGGTGTGGGATGCTATGAAGCCAGTGATTCGGGGCATAGCCCTTGACTGCACAGCGGCACACAAACACAGACACCAACTACGACTTTCCGAATTAGAGGCAGAGGTGGCGGAAAAAGAGGCGAGCTATAAAGGCTCCCAGTCGGTGAGAATGTGGAGAGATCTCAGAAGAGCAAAAGCAGCCCTTGAGATGCACCTGGCGGACCTAACAGCCCGTGTACTGGCATACACAAAACAGTACTATTATCTCAACAGTAACAAGGCCAACCGACTGCTAGTGCACAAACTCAAGAAGCTGCACTCCAGAAACAATATTCTAGTTCTTCAGGACCGGGATGGCAAGCCATGCTGTACGGAGGCGGAAAAGTTGGTCATCAGGACCGAACATCAGAGAAGTGTGATGTCTGGGGACCCCACGGATAAGGTGTCGCAAATCCGCTATCTACAATCCATCCAAAGGCCTCCTCCGCACCCACAACTAGACTCTCTGGAACTCCCCACCTAGCTGAGGAAGTGACCGAAGTTATCCGCTCGTTGAAGAACGCGGCCCCGGGTCTCACCGGTCTGCTTGCCCCATTCGATAAGAAATATGTCCACACCTTGGCCCCCCACCTGGCTTCACTCTTTAACACCTTCTTGGTGACGGGCTGCACCACCCCGTCCATGGCGGACTCCCACAAAATCCTGATATTGAAAGCAGGGAAAAACCCGGAACTCTGCTTATCATACAGACCCATCGCATTGATGAACGTCAATGTGAAAATCTTCTCAAACATCCTGGCATGTAGGCTTGCAAGAATACTTCCAGACCTGATCCACCTGGACCAAACGGGATTCATCCCAGGCCGTAACACTTTAGAAAACACCAGACGCACCCTAAGCATCATCGAATCAGCTAATAGAATGGGGGAAGGTGTGGTGATCCTGTCGCTGGACGCGCACAAAGCCTTCAATCTGCTGAACTGGGGTTGCATGGAAGAAACACTGAAGCACTTTGGCGTGGGGCCACGGTTTCTGAAGTGGCCACTTACTGCTCAACTCCAGAAGTGGCAAATTATCAAAAACCCACCACAACACTCAGAATAAATGGCGGCAAATCCTCCAGCATCATGATAACCAGAGGGATTCAACAGGGCTGCCCCTGTCCCTTCTCATCTTTGCATTGTCCATGGAACCATTCGCTTCCAGCATTCACCGAAACTCGCTGGTCCGCTGTCTTGAGGTCAAAGATGAAACCTACAAAGCCGCCTTATGTGCTGATGATGTGCTGCTGACTTTATTCCACCCGGAAACCTCTGAGCCCTGTGGGAGGAACCTGGACAGCTTCTAAGCAGCATCAAGATTCTCCATCAACCTCATGAAATCTACAGCTCTGGGCATCAACATCCCCAAGGCCTTGGTAGACTCCCTGGCGGCCAGCTTCCCTATTCCATGGGCCAGAACCCACCTTGGTTACTTGGGCATTCAGCTCCCTAGAAGTTTAGAGCGTGTTTACAAGATGAACTTCCCTTAAAAGGACTGGAGACAGACCTGTCCCACTGGCAAAAACAGGAGATATCTTGGACGGGGAGGATCACGCCAGTAAAAATGAAGTTGGTACCCAGATTGCTATTCCATTGCCTGGCCCTTCCAGTGTCCATCCCCAAGAAAGATAGGCAGAAACTGCAACCGAGCATCTTGAAATTTGTCTGGGATGGGAAAAAGCCACGCATCATCAGAAGGATTATGCTCTGAAGCGCTAGAATTGGAGGCCTGTGGGTCCCAGAGGTGGACAGGGACTGCCTGGTGGCTCAACTCTCAGCGGCATTCACGCGGCATTCCGGCACCAACAAACCCTGCTGGCTGCAGCGGGAAGAAGACTGGAACCTCTACCCACTGGAATCCCTTCCGCATATTGCTTGGCCCAGAAACCACACGAATGCCGGGCCCCTCCCGGCGACCAGGAACACGGTGGAGAGCTGGAAGAAGGCAGCCAGGAAATGAAACTGTGGGAACATGGTAGGTCTGCTCGCCCCAGTCTGGGATAACCTCAACTAGACCCCGGGGCTGGGGCTGAATGACTTCATCAGATGGAAGACCGGCGGTCTGAGGCGCATTGTGGACTTCTTTACAGATGGCACCCTGCTCACATTCGAGGGTTGCAAGGAGAAGTTCCAGGTTCCGGAAAGCGAACATTTTCGCTACGCCCAGCTTAAACATTGACTCAATAAGGGAAGCAGGGGCCTAACAGCGCTGGAACGAACACTGAAAGCGACCCCGCCCAAAGGAAACATATCAACCTTGTATAGACTTTTGGACAGAGGGACCCCCGATTCAAAGGCACCTTACATGGCACAATGGGAGTAAGACATAGGCAGAGAACTAGACGAGATAAGCTGGAACTGCATCTGGACGAGTGTCACAAACAAGGAGGGGGCAATGATGGTCTGCTATAGAAGGTACTTGACAACGGAAGTCCTACACAAGTGTAACTCTGCCATGCTACCACACTGCTGGAGAGGCTGCACGGACACTGGGACACTGTTCCAACTCCTGTGGACGTGCCCAAAGACGGTCAAGTTTTGGAAAGAGGTCCTGGAGCAGATTAAACTAATTACTGGCCTATCGATCCCATGGGATCCAGGCATAGTCTTATTGGGTGACAATGGCGAGGGCCAATTCCCTATGACAGGACGACTGGCGGAACTCTGCACACACCTGCTCACAGCTGCCAAAATCTCAAGAGCAAGGCAATGGAAACACCTAGAGAGCCTGGCGATCCCCATGTGGTGGACAAAGTGTTGGGAAATTGCTGTAGCTGAACAGACCACTGCCCTCCATGTTGGGAACAGAAGCAAGTTTTACAGCATTTGGGTCCCTTTCTTAGACTACGCACAACAGTTCCCTGGTGTGGTCAGGCAGCCACCGTCCCTCCACTGGATGGCGAAAGATGACTAAAACTGACCGTGACCCTACTGGGGGTGCCTGGGAAGCCCTCTGCACAAGCACCTTTGGCTGAAGCAACTCATCACTCGAAGCACTCATTCTCTGTCTAGATTTGAATCACAGTTGTCCAACCCTCCGCCGACCCCAGAGAGACAGCCCCCGTTGTTCCCAACCTTAAACGGAAGCTGCCTTCTCTCCCAGAAATCCCCTGACATAACCCCCCCCAGTTTTGTTTGCCTCTCTTGAGGTTGTGTTCTGAATTTTGTTTGTCGTTTTTCACTGCATTATGACTCGAATAATGTATGCAGCAATCTACTTGTTTGCAAAATCACAATAAAAAGTCTTGTTGAAGAAAGAAATCACAATTTACTTACGTTTCAACACAAAGCACCCCCTTGGGTAATATTGAAACAGTCTGTGACTAAAGGAATGAATATCCATTTACAACTGCATGCCACTTTTTAATTGGCGCCTGAGACAGTTTCATGCTTCATCCTGACCATATGAGCCGCCCCTGCCCATTTCTTTCAATCTAAAAAAAATAAAACAATAAACATTTTTTTTCTTTTCACATTTCATGCTGGGCTCTCACGGCCCCCCAGGGATGCACACACGGCCCCCTGCGGGGGCACGCCCCACAGTTTGAATACCACTGCTGTAAGGTATTCCTTAAACTCCTCTCCTAGGACCCCTGCGGTCTTGTGTGTATCTGATGTCATATGTGTAGGTGTGAGAGGTGTATGTAGCCTACGCCCAGTCACGATTTTTTGAGGGCTCAAGTGGTGGTCCTTCCCTGGCTGATTTTGTATGTAAAATAAAGCCAGTGGGAGGTAAACATACCCCAATTTATTTAATTCTGCACACAATCTGGCTAACCGGGCCTTAAGGACCCCATTGAGCCTCTCAAAAATTCCATTGGCCTGCAGGTGGTACACCGAGCACAACCAATGCTTTATTACTAGCAGCAAAGTGATTTCTGCGAACAAGCATTAAAGAAGTGAGCTCAGTTGTCAGATTTTAGAACTTCACAAATTCCTTATCTTGGAAATACCTCTCACACCAGAAATCTTGCTGCCGATTTAGCATCAGGGTGTACGCAGGGACCAACCCCAAGCCACTGGGAGAATGGACAAGCCACAACAATTAGATATTTGAAGAGTTTGCACCTCCTTGTCATGTCCACAAAATCGACGTGGAGCTCCTTTACTGGACCAGAGGGCCTGGGCAAGAACCCCCCCCCATCACTGACCTCAGGGTATTGCCAGGATTTAACTCCTTGCATACTACACAATTCTCTTCAAATGTACTTACCTGTTCTTGTAGGTTAGGGATAAACCAATCTTCCTAGAGCTCTGCTGCGATTTGTCATCGAGAAGTAGCAATGGGTAATGTAGTTGCTCTATAGGCAAAAGAAGAAGCTCTACAGGCATTACTACCTTCCTGTCACTTCCTATCTCCAAAGCAAATCTGTGAGTGAGGGAACACATCCTCTCTTTTTCCAGAGCTCCTGTTCTTCTCTAGGGACTTTCCCTTGCATTTCCATTATCTGAAGCACCGGGACTCTGGCGGACGGCGCTGGTAACTGTACCTGTTGGGACACGGTTTCCATTTTCTGGGAATCTGTGACAGGGAAATCCACTGCTTCCTTTGCTGCCTTGTCTGCGGCATCATTTGTGAAAGCTATTGAATTAATGCGGTTAGTATGGGCTGCACACTTCACTAGATCTATCTCTGCTAACAAGGTTAATGCTTCAATTGGCTGGGATAGCAGCACAGCATGTTGGACAGGGTACCAGTTAGACCTCCTAAACCATGTTTTCTGCCATCTTGATAACAGTGGAGGCGACATACGCAAAGTCAGAATAAACAGTGACGGCCTTCAGTTTACACATTTCTAGCACCTCTATAAGTGCCACCAGTTCCACCACTTATGCAGATTAATGAGAAGGCAACTGTCTCTTCAACTTGACATGAAACTCCCCATCCACAAGACCCATGACAGCTGCACCCGTATACCTCTCACCCGTCTCTTGGTTGATGGTCAGAGCCTCTTTCACATTTACCCTCTCTTCCTCTTCTCCCTCATACATGGCACAATCGCGAACAATATCCTAATGCTGCACCAGCTCTGTTACAAATGTCGCAGGATTTAATAAGTGACATCACATGGGATGAATTTATGCATTTGATAAAATGACCTTATAGCCTGACACAGTCATTAATGTGGTTTTAGAGTTTTTTTAGAATTGCAAAGACTGCATGCTCTACATGTACAATGGGCAAACCATAGTAATGGTCGAAGACCTTTGAATCACAAAATATGCTGCTGCTAGAGCTTGCAACACTGGTTCTAGGAGCCTGTTGTAATACGCTAAAGGTTTGTGGCCTAGCAATGTTTGCTGGGGCAGGACCATTGTCATCACCTGCCCGTTTGAATGGGAAAACAGGAAGAATGTTTTTTTGTAACTTGGGGTTTGCCAGGACCGGAGCATTGCTGATTGCAGCCTTGAGTTGACAAAAGCAAGTCCGCAATTTCCTCAGACCACTAATTGGAACTTTCACCTTCTGTGCTTCCTTTAGTCCCTGCAATAGGGGACTCACATAACTAGAGTAATCAAAAATCCATGATCTACAATAGTTACAGAGCCCCAAAAATGGATGCATTTGTTTCACTGTGACTGGCTCAGGCATATTTTGAACTGCAGTGGCTCTCTCTGGCATTACCATCCTTCCTGCTGGTGATATTACTTGCCCCGAGTAAACTACCTCTGTCTGACAGTACTGCAATTTTTCTTTGTCCACTTTTTACCCCTTCTCCGTGAGCAGGGTGAGGAGCGTTATTGAGTCTCCTCGACACTGCTCTCTGAAGTGCTGCAGACTAATAAATCATCAACATACTGAAATACGGTACTGAACACATGTAAATGTAAATTCCCCAAATCCATCTGAATGACCCTGTTAAAAACACTTGGATATTCACAGTACCCCTGGGGCAACCTTGCGTGCTTGAATCTCTGTCCACAATACACAAACACTGTGAGGTACGGAGAATCGGGGTGCAAGGCAACAGAAAAAAATGTGAAGTGGGTCGACCCAGTAGGGATCTTACAGAGAATGGTGGCAGGATTCTGTACCACTGGAAATTCTGCCTCAACAATATTGAGGGGGCACAAATCCTGGATAATCCTGCAACTGAACCCCTTCACTTTCTTCACAGGATAGATAAAAATACTGCATGGTTGTATAATGCCTTCCATTAACAATGCCATAATGGTTTTATAAATCCCTTTGTCTGCTTCCTTAGACATGGGGCACTGCTTAACCCGTGGTAATATCACAACAGGTTTCAATTTTATCCTCACTGCTCCAACACTCTTTAGCGGTCCCACATCATGAGGATTGCTGGTCCGCAAATGGTCTGGCACTTTTCCCAAATACTCCTTCCAAACTGACGATGTATTTTTAACAAAGAGCATGGTCTGTGATACTTCATTTATTTTTATTTTATTGGATATTTGTAAGGCGCCTGCACAATAAATGGTGTTTGAAGGTGCCACAAGACAAAAGGGGGCGGGGGAGAGGTAAAAATAACGGTCATACTAGACCTTGTGACATTCGGATCATGCAAGTGCAGTAACAAGAAGTGTGAGGGAGGGGGGAGCAGGGAAGTGCCAGTCTGCAGGAACGTAAAGTGCTAACTTGGGAACGGAAGTGCAGGGTAAAAAGAGATTGCAAGTGAAGGGGGAGTTGAGGAGGGGGGCCTGGCAACAGGTGCTTGGCGAGTGCTTAGGGGAGGTTAGGAGGGCAAGTGCCAGGGAATTGCATGGGGTACAGGTGGTGATGGTCCACATGCTAAGTGCGAGTAGGGGGGTGGACTGAAAGGGGGGCCTGGTGGCCTGTAGAACTCAGATGGGAACTAGGCAGCCAATCACTGCAGCAGACTGGGATGTTCGAAGCAAGGATGAAGAGAAAAGGAGGGTTTTGAGGAGCTTCTGGAAATTAAGGACTGAGAAGGGCAGGGAGACCATTCCAGAGGGAAACTCCTGCGGAGGAGAGAGATCTACCACACACTCTCTACTTAGCGAAGTGTCTAGACAGCAGAGAGTTGGAGCTAGAAGACCAAAGGTCTCTAGCAGGGAAGTATTGAGGGAGAGAGAGTCTGATGTAGCTGGGTCCCAGGCCCCAGAAAGCCTTGTACATGATGCAGAGGGTCTTGAATTAGATCCTAGCAGCAACCCGGGAGCCAGTGGAGAGATTTTAGTGCTAGGGAGGCCCGCTCCCTAGGATTGAGGCCAAGGATAAATCTTGCAGTCCTACTGTGGATTAGTTGAAGGGGGGCGAAGGGAGGATAAAGGATTGAGGAAGAGACTGTTGCAGTAGTACAGCCTAGTGAGGACCAAACCTCTGGAGATATTGAGTTTCTGGGGGGAAGATGAAGAAAGGGAGAATGCCTCTGAGGAGGTGCATTTGATAGTGTGCCTTCTTGGCAAGGTCCGCAATGCGAGGAGAGAAGGAGAGAGAGGAGTCAAAGATGACACTTCTTTTTGTCTCACAAGAGGGTGAGTGGGGAGGGGCCCATAGAGGGCAAACAGAGTGTAGGGGGGAAGGAGGGAGCAGGGGTTCCAAAGATAAGGATCTCAATCTTACTGGCATTAAGGCAGAGATCATTGGCAGCACACCATGAATGAATAGCAGTCAGTAAGAGATGACAGAGTAGGAAGATGAGGCATTAGAGGGAAGCTTGAAGGAGAGCTGTGTGTCATCTGCATAACACTGTAAGTGAGTAGAGAAGGAGATCAGATGGGCCAGAAGGGTGAGGTAGATTTGAAGAGCCACAGCAATAGGATAGAGACATTGAGGGACGTCACAGGTAGAGAGTGTTATAGGGGAGAGAAAAGAGCCCAGTTGAACATGGGAAGGACGGTCAGAGAGGGAGGAGGTAAACCAGTCAAATGCCAGGCCCATGATGCCAAGGGTGTCACAGAGCCAATTAGCCAGGGTAGCCGGATTGACTGTGTTGAAGGCAGAGGAAAGATCCAGAAAGATAAGAACTGATGGAGAGTTGGAGTCAAGATTAGAGAGCTTGTATTTACGTGTGTTCAGTAGAGCATTTTCTGTGCCTCTGGCTGCTCTGAAGCCAGACTGTGGTTGCGGAGACAACCAACAGATTCAGTGTGGTTGAACAGTTGGGAGATGACCAGGTTCTCCAGGGGTTTGCCAATGAAGGGGTAATGGAGAAAGGCCAGTAGTTAGCAGGGCAGGAGAGGTCGCCAGAGGGCTTTTTGAGGAGAGGATGAACAAGGGAGTGCTTGAGGGATAGCGGGAAGGAACCAGTGGCAAAGGAGTGGTTTCAGAAACTGGCCATGGCTGGCACAAGGAAATCAATGTGGTCCTTGATGGTGCTGGAGGAGCAGGGGAGCACCTGTTTGGAGAAGACTTTCATAGAGAGGACTTGTCTAGAGACCTCATCGAGTGCTAGGGGCGAGAAAGAGGAGAGTAGGAGGGGAGGGGGGGCAAGTGAGGCCCGTGAGCAGGAGAGGAGAGGGGGTGTAGAGGAGAGTGGGGCCAGAATGTCCTGAGTTTTGGTTAAGTGGGAGGCCAATGAAGTACAGGGGGTCAGGGAGAAGTGGAGATTGCATTAGGATTGGTGAGTTCCTTGCAGATTTTAAACAATTGGCCTGTGTTGTTAGTTATCCCGGAGATGCAGGCTAAGATATAGTCCCTATTCTTTGAGCAGATGGAGTCTGTATTGCCTTTGGAGTAGGCGGCAAGCCAGTTTGTCAGAAGATGTGCTCAAAGCCTGCCACTTCCACTCAGCAACTCTGCACTAGCATTCATTTCAGAGAGGCCAGGTCAGAGCCATACCAGGTGTTGCACTTAGAGACAGGCTTCATGCAGATCCTCATGACAGGGGCAAGGGTGTCCAGAATATTGGAGGTGGACAGTTGAAGGATAGTAAGTGCAATGTCAGATGGAGAGTCAGAGTCAGACTCAGGAGTTGGAGGGGGAACGAAGGTGGCAACAAAAGCAGCAACTGACACTCGTTTCATAGGACGAATGTCAGAGGAGACCAGGCAGTACAGGCTGGGGCTTAGCCGGGGGACCAAAGAGATCCACGTGAGAGGACAGGAGAGCATGATCAGACCAGGAGAGATGTGTAGTAAGGGGGTTGGAGATGGGGATGTCTGCAGAGATGAGGGCATCCAAGGTGGGTCTGCCTGAGTTCCTCTTCTTCATCGTCGACTCTGGCTACTGCATCCCCTGACCCTTCTACAGGCACAGAAGCATAGTCAGCACTCCTATAAGGTGCCGTCTACTGTCCTCCCTACTCAGGCCCTGTACCTGTGACAACATCCCTGTTCTCCATATCCACCTCAACCGTTCTGATAACTGACAATCTAAGTCAGTATCTAACAAGAACCTGCCCATGTCTCCAGCTACCTTCTTCTACATCCCTTACCTGTCTTCTAACTTCCTCCTGCTCTTCCTCTCTTTGCCACCGTAGCAGCACTACCTCTTCCTCCGCTAGTCTTAGTGCTTTCTTAATGTGTTCCCGTTCTTGTGTATCTACCACTCTTGGCAGCCTACTCTCTTATCCTAGCAGGAAAAGGCCAAACCTCTTCTTTCTCTCTCATTGTCAATCCTTCCTCCGCTCTTCTGACTACCGGCCTCACTCTTTCTCGTTCCTCCATTCTTAATCTATCTGCTAACCTAGCTGTCAGGTGAGTTATCCCCTTCCCGCTCTCCATTTTCAACCTCTCTGTAGCCCTAACCATTGAAGGAGTTATCCTTCCACTTTCCTCAAAATCCCAGTTCTTAGGCGTTACCTGTGTCCATCTTGCAGCCACTGGGGTAGCCTCTAGAGCAAATGGTGGTACGAACTCAGGTTCTGTGTAACCCTCTGTGGGTGATAAAGGATAGCACCCATATGGGGTCGGTGCAGAAGAAATTCTCGCACCCTCCTTTTTCAGTGCTCCCCACACAATTTCAACATTATGGCCCTTTCCACTTTTTTCCATACATCCTTCACAATTCTAAGATGTTTAACCGCTTCTCCAACTTCGAGCCCTCGTGCTTTGTAGTTAAAAAGTATGCAGGTTCTCCAATATCCCCGTATCATAGGATCCCTCAGTAGGCCAAGAATGTATCATTTTCCCCTTACTCTCCCACAACAATTCTCTATATTTTGAAATATTCGCCTTATAGCCATGCAACCCATGGCACAAAATGATTCAACAGAGTCTCCACACACCAACCCAAGTTATCAAAAAATAGTTCCACAAAAATCTGATAGCGAGATGAACCTGCAGCATGAAAATATTTTCACACAAGAGCTCCCTTTTTTTAACCTTAACCAATTCCTTAGTTGCACTTCACACTCATTCACCGTACTCGTCTATACTTTAATTACCTCACTTCGCTATTTACTCCAATTCTACTTATCACTAATACACAGAAGACAGCATCTAATAAAAAACACTTGCCGGACAATATTTCTGAAATATCCCCTCCACTCGAGCATAGGAGGGGCGCAATGCTTTCCACTACAGCACCACTGTTCTCGCTCTCTTCATCAATAGTATGATGTTCTCTAATACAAAGTCGTCTTTTCCTGACTACAGGAAGTTTCCATTCACTACTTCGACTAACCAAGAAAATCGCGGTGAGCGGCTCTGCACGCACATCCAATACAAAAGAATGTCCAGGCCTACTTCAGAAAGGTATCTACAGTTGGACTTACCCCAAGATACTTCCCCACCTTCAGGTGAGGGCTCCAGACAAGGAAACTAAATGGTATCAGGACAAGCCTTACACTGGGTATGCAGGGTAATATACCCCCTGATACCTCTAAAATAGCAAACTAGGCACATGATATATACAGTGGACTTACAAAACACAGAACAGTTCAACCACTATCAAAACATCCACTTTTCTAATCCCTGCAACTTCAACTAATTTCACACCCACACTCCAAGTCTACCCTGACCAAACAAAAAACAAATCAAAGAAACAACCCCTTTTTTTACCCCCATCTCCCCTTTGCTTTACACCCCTAAACATGTACTCACGTGAACCTGAGGTGCTCCGATGTAGTGTTTCATCAATTCGTCCTGCAGCACCAGATGGACCTTTAATCAATATGGTGTCCACAGACCACTTTTTCACTGTGCACAGACGACTGGTCCCCATTGTGAGGTGCCACAGCTTAGAGGTGTGGACAGAAGACCCCCACTGTCTCGAAGGCCTGGGCTCCTACCTGGCTCGCCAAATGTGCAGATGGACCTTTAATCACCTCAAACCAAACATGCCCACCACTAAAGAAGCGAGTACATGGTTGTACATAAAGCAAGTTTATTGTACAAAGTTCCGGGGAGTGGTTAGATGGTGTTGCAGGACCAAACTAACCCAAGTCTCAACAATACCACTTCAGTTCACATATTGTATACATTTTTGCAACAGTTAAAATATTCCCAAATACTTTATTGCAGTCCACCCCAGAAACATGATTGGACAAACCTCTTCAAAGAAATTCCATCTTTTCCCAATTCTTCCATTTTCATTGGCCGGTCTTATCGTGATAGACATCTTAGGATCATTTTCAGAACACACCTCTTCTTAGGATTCATCCATGACGTGAGTACATGGTTAAACATTGGTATTGAAACATAATTAATTACTAGAAATAACTGGCCTAGGGCCTTTGATTGCACATGGTTCGCTTACATATTTGAGCAAATACGAGGAAGGCCTGAATAAACAGGATCTTCTTTGAACTACTGATTGAGATCTCAACTACCCCAGACTGCTGGCTCTTCTGAGGACATACTGATTCATGCGACCACTACTCGAACATACAGCCTCTGGTTTTGACCTGTAAAAACAATTAACCGCTGGATACCCTGGCCTCAGGACCCATTTGTATTACCAGCCCAAACAAATGATCATCCTCCTCTATGCGACCTCAACACAATGAGCGAGATAACATCAGTTTCCTTGCGGAACTGTTAAATCATAAACCTATGTCCTGTTTGCAAGCTGACCTTCTTACTAGATGGCACATTCTTTCCATCAACGAATGTCCCTGCTACTTAAAATTCATGCACAGCTAACTGCAAAGATTAACAATACTCCTTTACTCATTTTCTGCCTGAGAAAGCCAGTTTAAAAGTGAAAATGCATTTTGCACGAGAGCTCCAACTAACATGTTTTTTGCAAAGCAGCCCATGTGTAGATTGCATTCATGCTGCATTTGCAGTTTTAATATTGTATCTTTATATGTGTGTGAAGATCAAGTGTGTATCTTCCTTATGTATATGTTTCATATGCTGTGAGTGGACCCTAAGTGAATTATTGTAAGAAAATATTTGAAGTATAAGTCTACAAATAAAGTATTTTTTGTTCCTAACTATTATTGGCCAAAATATATCACTAAAGGAAAAGAGCGAGTCAGACATGTGATGTCATCAGTGATGTCATCAATGACATTTGTGATGTCATCTTTGATGTCCTGGGTGTTAGTTTTAGCAATGCACGGTGGTGGCGCCAGTTATGGTTGCTTAGCTTACCATCACTAGCGAATTTTAGGGGTTTTTCGGTTTTACTTTGAACCATAACGTCCCTTTAACAAAGTTTTTTCATTGAATTTCATAGGTTTTTATGAGTACAACTTAACCATAACGTCCCCTTAACAAAGTTATTGAATTTCATAGGTTTTTATTAGTGCAACTTAACCATTACGTCCCCTTAACAACGTTTTTTCATTGAATTCCATAGGTTTTTATTAGTGCAACTTAACTATAATGTCTACGAACATCTGACTTCATGGCAGACCTTCCGGAGAGTGCCACATGACCATATGCTGGCGCGCAGCATGATGACGTGTCCGAGAACCCGTACGCACTTCACGATAAGATCTGTGCTTCACAGACAGTTCGGAACTGCATTTTCTACTGATCTAAGAACTTTCAACTTCAAAATTTCCCTTGCACAGCTCCAACACCTATTCCCACTCATCCATTAACAATCTAGTACACAGTACATACTTTTAGCAAAATTGCTATTTATCTTAAAATAGAATCAGCTAATGCCATCCCTCCTCCCCAAGAGACCACCACTGCTGTAATCAAGGAGCATGAGAAACACTGCCCCTACCTCAGAAATAACACACGTGCAACATTTTCCCCTGTCCACCTGCCCCTCCATATTAGTGTTTGCTGCCTCTTCCCACATTTTCCTCCCCACTTTTCGTTCTAAGCTCTCCTGCCAATAAAATGCATCCAAAAACAAAATAAATGTTCCTTTAGTAACCACCTTTCACAGTTAAAAAATAGAACAAAAAAAAAACGTATAGACTCCATCTACTTTATATTTCTCAGTAAAGTACATAGACTCAATAAGAATTTCCAACATTTCCATTTGCATTTTGTCTTATGCTAATGGGAATATTGTGGCGTTCATCCTCCGTTCCAGGGACTGGAACGGTGGATACCAGCCCAGCAGCCCAAGTTATCAGCCCAAGCGAAGCGAGGGTAGAAAACAAGGTCTCAGGACCATTATCCCCCCATTCCAGCCCATGAGATGGGGGATGAAGGCCATTAGCAGCCTGGGTTCCCAAAGCAGGGACCCGGGGTACTAAAAAAAAAATGAGGATTTTTCTTCCTAAACCGGGACGCCTATGGCGTCCCAGTGTAGGAAGTAAAATCCTTTTCCAAGATGGCCACCATGGAAAGGGAAGGCAGGGGTTCATACAGGGACCCTATTTGCTTTCCATGGCAGCCTGCAGAAGGCAAAAATAGAACCCTATGACCATATTACCACGAGCACATTTTTCTTCCCTTTCAAATCTATCCTAATTTCGAATAACTTTACCACAATGCCAGTCACAGGTGGACATGGCCACTCTAATCCTATATTTTGTCCCTTGTGGTCATGGCCAGTAGCCAGATTGTCCGAATCATGACCTTATTCCATGACCCAGACAATCGGGCCACTGCCCATGGCCACATGCTACCCCTCAGTCACTAAAGGTATACCACTATTTTTTGTAGCTACATTATGACACTTGTCAAAAAATAAAGCATGGCACATTTCCAAAACCATGCTTATAGGTCCTTGCCAATGCTCCTTATGCAAGTTTGCTGGAAATTCAGCGATGTTTTATTTTTTCAAAAGTGTCAAATATATACACATACAATCGTCATATAACCTAGACCCCACTTGACAAAATCCATTCAGACTTTACAAAAACAATTATATCTAGATCTATAATCTTTTTGCAAACCTTTGTGTAGATTTGTCAAATAGCACCACATTTATAAGCCTTTACAATATTTTGGGACCCCCCTCTAATTTTGCTCCCTCTTGACAGAATCCCACCAAACTTCCCAAAAACATGTATATCTAGATCTATTATCAGTTTGTCAAATAAAGTGTAGATTCGTCAAATGGCACCTCGTTTATAAGCCTTTACAATATTTTGGCACCCCCCTATAATTTTGCACCCTTTTGACAAAATCCCACCAAACATCGCAAAAACATTTATATCTAGATCTATTATCAGTTTCCCAAATTAAGTGTAGATTCGTCAAATGGCACCTCATTTATAAGCCATTACATTATTTTGGGACCCGCCCTCTAATTTTGCCCCCTCATGATAGAATCCCACCAAACTTTGTAAACTCATTCGGAATCAGGTCAGAAATATCCCATCCCATCCTCAACACCTCCCCCTCCCCAGAGATTATTTGATAAGTTTGACAAGTGCAACGCTCAGAAAATATTATGTCCCGAGGGTTTGGGCATGTATTTTTATACATACATCGATCGATCGCACAAACATTTCCAATGCACCTTACCTTAGTTTTCCTCTTTTGTACACATGTGAAATCTGGCAGCAGGGCGCGGCCATCTTTTGCTAATCTTATCCGTTGCTGCATCGGCCTAAGGTGAACTGCCCTGACGTCACTAAATCATATGCCTCTGCCCCTGAGCCTCACATCAACAAACCTAGTAATATTCCCCGCCTTTCTCGGTGACATTCCTGGGGAGTGTAGCCAAACGCGCCCAGTCATCACCTACGTGACATGACGCAGAACCCGAGAATCAACACACATCATTTCACAACCCAGCATGTCACAATTCGGAATATTAAACCGTACTTTAAAAGGAAAAAACAAGACTGTACAATTTGTAAAGTACTTTTATTTCACAATAAACGCTCCAACAACATCCGGCTATTGCCATATTCAATCAAATTGGAAATTTGTTTCTTCGCTCGTGATCTGAAAATGTTTATCGTGAGTCACGCGTTGTTCTTTTTGCGTACACAAGGTGTTCTTTTTGGGTAAAAGAAGCGCTTGGGTTGCACAGTGAATTCCAGGGCTTGTGCATCAACTTGGGGCTAGACCACCGTAAAGGGTGTTATGTTGCTCCTAATCGCTAGTACAGCGTAAGGGCATATGGGCCCTTGGCAATCGTCCCAAAAATGAGTCAAATATATCCAGTTGTTCACAAGTATCTGCAGCTGCCGGTTAAAGAACCTGTCAGTTGGCTCCTGGAATCTATGACAATGGCAGGATGTACCTGTTTCGGAAACATAATAGAAATGTGTCTCACTAGCCGATCTTCATTACAATTTATCTATTGACTTATTAATTCGGCATAGAGGCTAAAGTAACGATTAGCACAGACACGAAACAATGTCAACAGAGAGAAAACAACGTGGAAAGTAGTACACAATTTGCTTCCGAGGACATTGCTATGTAGTATGATCAACTATAAACGGGATACGGAAGCTGACCCTACAATTCGAAGTGCTCATAGATGGCATTTTAATTATATATTAGTGTTGAACCTGGGATAAACCAAGTAGTGGTCTACATGCATCTCAATGCTGGCCTGCCCATCTGGGCGGTAGAAAGAACATTACACACAAAGGTTATACTTGCGTTTCATTGCAATATGCCACACAGAACAAACAAGTAGAATGTAACCCAGAAATAATGGTCAGATAATGATAAGTTGATGCTCGTTCGGGTATAAAATCGTCGAAAATCAAACTTACATTATATTCGCCATTTCCATTCTCTTGGCGTAACTCAGACCGTAACGCAGACTCCGTTCACACCAACGATTTTTCATAAACTGAATTTACATGTTCCTTAGTCCAGTTTTGCAATGCATAAACTTATCATATCTTCCATTATTACAACCCTCCTTTCATTCAATTCCTTTCAGAATGGTCCCTTTCTCTCACAATTGAACCTTATACTGTGTGTCCGAAGCGTGGGCTTCCTTAGCTCGCAAGCAAAAATTCAAAGCTGGTGACCTTCACTCAGAATCAAAATACATTCTTAGTTTGCAACAACTTGCCTCAAAGCATCCATGAGAACTAAAATTCTGATGCGCGTGCAGGGCCGGTCTTTGCATCAGGCAGTGCAGGTGGCTGCCTGAGGTGCCAGGCTCTAAGGGGTGCCAGTATGACTCCATTATTATTTTAATTACATTTTAACACAGACATTAATAGCCCTTAATTTGCCACACTCTGGGTGTAGCACAAGCACATCAATTTATGAACATCAAGCTTTTAATTAAGAGTGTAAAATAACCTGAAATTGCTTCTATTTAATATTAATAAATATTGGGCAACAAATATAAACAATATAGAGGAACAGGCATTTGAAATGTAGTATTACTCTGTAATACCACAAGGTAAGGTTGGGGTTGCAGACTACAGAAGCAACAGTCTATTTTACAAGTCCACCATTTACGTTTCTGTCTCACCATCTGTGTTGTCACTGAAATAATGCAATCAACTTGAAAATTAGTGAAGGTTGCAGGCTAAAAGCACTGTACAGAGAAGTGATACAGCACCCACATGCGGTTATATATTTTGTGGGTCGTCCTCGCTTCCCTAGCACTCTGCAATCTGTCTTAAATGTGCCCCAAGCCAGGCTTCCCTATGCTGCTTGGTTTTGCTAAGAGACTGCACAGGACACACACAGACACAAAGCTGCACCCATCATTGTGTTGCACCCAGTCACATGCCGAGGCACACACAGGCACTGAAGAAGCACCAGATCAGACACAAATGAGGGTGTGGATAAATGGTGGGCACAGCCACCGGTTAGAATGACCACCCACCCATGTGCACCCAACCCCTCACCTTGAGTGAATCAAGCAGAGCCCAGCCAAATACCCCTGATCAGCTTCAGTGATACAGATCTGAGAGCTGGAATCTTAAGCAAAACACCCCCCTCCCCTTATTTTAGAAAGACATTTCAGACTCCAGCGATCACACCGCTTCCGTTCATCATGTTTGGTAAGACAAACAGAGCCATAGAAGGACATAGCACAGAAAATAAATGGTGGTGGCAGCAACACATTTAACAAATGACCGGCATTTGGCAATGTAAAACATTTTATTGTTAGCACCTGCAATCGTATGCATATATTTTTAGGCAATTGAAATCAGATGGGTGTTCATTCTTGCATGTCAGGGGAGTGATTGTAAGTGTAGGGGCAGGAGGATGTTCATTTTCACAGCAGATCTCAAGTGTGTGGTTTCTGAGTGGTTTTATAAGTGAAAGAGAGATATAACTGATTGTAACATTGAAGCTACACTAGAATAGTCTCATTAGAATGTGTAAAGAAATTAGATGCTGCACACAAGTAAGTTTGCCTCTCCCCATTGTCTCTGAAGTTAGCACCTCTGTCAACATTTTTGGCAGGAGCCAATGATGCTTCCTGCCTGGGGTGCAATCTGGTCTAAGACCGGTCCTGTGCACGTGCACAGTAGGAAAAATGTGGGGGCTGCCCTTGCTCAATGATCGTGGTGCTGCTAAGGGGTAGGGAAACTTTGCAATGACAGAATGCGCCCTACTCCAACATTGAAGCAGAGGGTACACAAAAAAGAGTTAAAGTGTTTCTAGCAATAGCCCCATCTATGCTTAGGTGACGATCTCCTTCACATATGTAGCCTAAGTCTCATTCTTTTTGTGGGATTGTAAGACAATTGTAAAAAGTGAAATAGTTGAAAAAAAAATTAACAAAGAGGATACATTTTACCATAAATTGGATGCATTATTTGGACACTTCTTAAAAACATTGTTGCTAAAAAAAACAGATGGTAATCATTTGTACCTGGATTTAAACTGTTCCACAAGCTCTGTTTTAGGTGGACAGGGCACGCTGGCAATGTTTTCTGACAATGTATGTGTAGTCTGAACAAAATCGCACGCAATTCCATGATTATACATCTCCATCCCTTGAATGCCGAAATGCAATCTCTTTGGCCTGTACTTTAAGCACATATCTACCGTGTGACAAAATGGTGTGAGTCTGTCAGATCTCTTGAGAAAACAACCACAATCTTCTCAAGTGCTCTGTGTGGAGGCGAAGATGGAATCAACCACTTCTTCCGTTCCTACACAAGACTGTTCACAAACATCCTAACTGTTCGGACTTTCGCGACAAAAGAACAGCCGTTTTTTGCTTCTTGCAGCCATATGCCAATCCATCTTCATCACCCCTCTCCTCCCCAGAGATTATTTGATAAGTTTGACAAGTGCAATGTTGTGTTTTTTAATATGTTTTTACCGCAATGTCCGCGGACACCAAACCCCGATCCAAGATGGCGGGCGCATCGAAACAATCCAACGCACCTCACGCTTCATCCCAGCCAATCAACAGACACATCGCATGTCCGCGGACACAACGCAAGCTGATTAGCCAAGCAGTGTCCTGTCCACGGAGCAAACAGGGAAGTACGTCCGCGGAGCAGACATAGATATCACTAATTTTTTGTGACCTACTTTTTGGTCGTTTTAAAAAAACTACCAGACGGATTTTCACTAAATTTACAAAAGCACGCTTTTGGTACCAAGCCGCTGCTACAGTCGCAAATTTGTTGAAAATCCGTCCAGCGGTTTGGGCTCTAGGCGTGAGCAAAGTTTTTTCCCCATTCAGTCTATGGGGAAAAAAGAAATTTTGGGACCTCCCCTATAACTCCCCCCCCCCCCCACTTGACCAAACCTCACCAAACTTTGCAAAATAATTCAGAGTGGTCCATATACTTTTTTTGCAAAGTTTGGTGTGGATTCGTCCATGGGGAGCAAAGTTATAAGCCGCCCAAAAAGTGCTCTTCCTATAGATTTAGCAACTCAACCATAACTACACGGCCACTATCGTGGGCGTGTAATTATATATATATTTTTTTCTCCTAGGGACATTGTGCTTGTATTTTACGTCAGACCTGGCTGGCAGCACAGAGCCTCTTTCCTCCTCTGCTGCTCTAGTGTGTGTACACTGCTCATTTTGCCCCTGTGTGTGTGACCCTAGCACCTTCCCACTGAGCAGCCGCTCACAATCTTATGGCCAGAGCAGCCATCTATATTTCTCCTTTGGGATCCCTCTGCACGCTTTAAAAATTCCACCAAAAAAGAGAAGACGATTTTCCAAATCCTTTTGGCCGTTTTCTCACGTATGCCATGGGTTGAAAGAGCTCCCATTACAGGGTGGAGCTACTGTGAACAAGCCACAGGAGTGTGGCGAAACGCGTCAGGTAGCCTCCTCTTGCTACTGGGAAGCCGTCTTTTTTACTGCCAATACATTTTTGAATTAAAGTTTGAAACCTTCTTAAGCAAATTTTTCTTGCTGTGCAGTGGTCTGCTTTCCTATTTACTGGACATTTTCGGCGAGCACTTGCTGATGGACACTAATGGATTTCATTAATTGGAGGGAGTGCAGCTTTTAAAGAAACCCGACCTCGCGGTCTGGGTTTGCTTTTCTACTTCATATATATATATATATATATATATATATATATATATATATATATATATATATATATATATATTCAGTAGAAAAACTTTGTTAAAGGGACGTTATGGTTAAGTTGCGCTACTAAAAACCTATGAAATTCAGAAAAAAAACTTTGTTAAAGAGATGTTATGGTTCAAAGTAAAACCGAAAAACCCTTGAAATTCGACAGTTATGGTAAGCTAAGCAACCATAACTCGCGCCACCACTGTGCACTGCTAAAACTAACACCCAGGACAGCACAGAGGACATCACAAATGTCATTGATGACATCACTGATGACATCACATGTCTGGCTCCCCCTTTTTTCCTTTACTGACATATGTAGACTTATCCTTCAAGTATGTTCTTATAGTAATTCCCTTAGGGTCCAGTCACATCATATGAAACATATACATAGGGGAAGACACAGGCTTGAAAGACAGCAATGCTTTCTGTGCATGAAGATAATCAATAGGGTTATCATCACTTTCTGATATATTTTTTATTACTGTATTTTCCTTGTACATGGTCTTATTTGTATACATTGTACTCATACTACTTTCCTTAGGGTCCAGGAACATCATGTGATACACATACATAAGATAAGTAGCATCTTGGAAACAGAGCAATCATTTCTCTGCATAAAGACAATCAGTTAGGTTGTGAACTCTTTGTGCTACTACTGCTGTTTTCTTGCTTAATTCACTTTCCCTGTAGATACTTATATTTGTATGTGTTGTTGTCTCTTTGTGTTTCATCTGTAATAATGCAAACATGTAGTAAATGGGTTTTATTAGCTACTTATTAAATGTTTCACAGTACGCAAAACTCTAATAAGAAAGCAATTATCATTTCACTATTTAACATAGCAAGATTATGAATATTGCATCTTCATCATATATGCTGCACACAATGTCTTTGTTTCTGCATGAGTAGCTTGGTATACTGGATAGAACTTCATAATAGAATGCTATTTATATCAATGCATTTCTTAAGGCACTAATTAGCTCATAATATTTATTCCAATGTTCCTTGACACTTTGTCAACATTATAATAAGAATCCCTTGTACAGACTTTTCATGAAAACTAAATGCACATGTGATGTCATCAGTGATGTCATCAATGACATTTGTGATGTCATTTGTGCTGTCCTGGGTGTTATTGCTAGCAGTACACAGTGGTGGCGTGAGTTATGGTTGCTTAGCTTACCATAACTGTTGAATTTCAAGGGTTTTTCGGTTTTACTTTGAACCATAACATCTCTTTAACAAAGTTTTTTTTCTGAATTTCATAGGTTTTTAGTAGCGGAACTTAACCATAACGTCCCTTTAACAACGTTTTTTTACTAAATTTCATAGGTTTTTAGTAGCACAACTTACCATAATATCCCTGACCTTATATACATGTAACATAGAACATACTGAACCCCCAGCTAGTGATTTTGATGTCCGCGGACTCTGCGTATGTCCGCGAACAGACTTGAACAGCAACACTACCCAAAAACTCAGGGGGTATCTTAAATTGTTATATCTTGCCATATGAACACTGCACAAGTTCAAAAACCACCACATATACACATTATATGTAGTAATAAATGAGAAGTGGAACTTATATATGTATCACATAAACCATCCATTTAAATACCAGCTGTATTAAAATGGAATATACCAAAAAAAGAAAGATAGGCTTCCAACATATTTACCTCACAGAAACTGCACAACACAGAGCAACAGCAGATCTACAAACCAGTCAGAATATAACTTACCAGAAGCTAGTAAGTGTACTTCATGTTTCTGATATATTTCTAAAGTTTCTGTATTAGATACAATAAAATTGATATATTTTTTTTTTCTCACAGAAATGTCTAGTACTTTGGAGTGGCTTGAGCAGAATTTCCCACGTGAGGAAATGTCTGAAGATAGAGAACCTAATGGTAGACACTTCTCCATATAACCAAATTAATAAGCATTACTTTATAAACACTTAACATATATATCTATTTTTTAACAGACCACAGAAACATTGAAAATAGTACACCAAAAGATATATTCGATAAGACTCTCCAGCGCATGGAAGAAAAAATTGACATGCTCATGGCAAATTTCAACAATTCGAAAAACTTTGTGGAGGACCACATAAAAGAAAAAAATAGATTCCATTTTCCCACATGTACCTGTCCCCCACTCTCCATATCCCAGTCAATTATCCCCAAACCCTCTTCACGAACAAAAACTTTTTGATGAGACTTCCATCCCTTCATCTCCTCCTATCAATCCTCTTGAAACCCCCAATTCTCCTCTGTTTGTCTCAGTTTCTGCTTCCCCTTCTCTTTCATAAATTTTACATCTATATATAATAAAACAAAAATATTATATGTGTCTCAATTTAGTTCTTTTTTTGTTTTTTTTTTCAAAAAAAGGCAGTCGAGGTGTCTGCGGACAGCGCAGGTGTCCGGTAGGTCTGTATTCATTCAGAAATGGGGTTGTCCTAAGGACACTATACCTGTCCGTACTGTTCGCAGGCAAGTTGGAACTGTTCGAAGAACACACTCGATGTCCGGAATATCCGTAATAATCCAAAATGGGGATGTCCTAAGGACACTATACCTGTCCGTACTGTTCGCAGACAAGTTGAAACTGTTCTAAGAACACACTTGTCCGGGATGTCCGTAATAATCCAAAATGGGGGTGTCCTAAGGACACTATACCTGTCCGTATTGTTCGCAGGCAAGTTGGAACTGTTCTAAGAACACACGTGGTGTCCGGGATGTCTGTAATAATCCAAAATGGAGGTGTCCTAAGGACACTATACCTGTCCGTACTGTTCGCCTGCAAGTTGGAACTGTTCTGAGAACACACTCGGTGACCGGGATGTCTGTAATAATCCAAAATGGGGGTGTCCTAAGGACACTATACCTGTCCGTATTGTTCGCAGGCAAGTTGGAACTGTTCTAATGTACACTTGGTGTCCGGGATGTCCGTAATAAACCAAAAGGGGGTGTCCTAAGGACACTATACCCGTCCGTACTGTTCGCAGGCAAGTTGAAACTGTTCTAAGAACACACTCGATGTCCGGAATGTCCGTAATAATCCAAAATGGGGGTGTCCTAAGGACACTATACCTGTCCGTACTGCCTAAAGAACATCTACGCACATGCGCACCACACCCGTAAGTTCTCCAAACATCGCGCCTGTCTGTTACTGTTCGCATCGCTTGTCGCACTTTTAATTAAGTTTAGGACCCGAACACTTTACGTAGAACACCCGCGCATGCGCATGACCATTCCAGTGCATTTGGTGTCCTGCGGACAACTTTTCCCTTCGCGGACATGTTCGCGACACCACCATGTGACCGCACCCACGCTGAGCGTGTATCCTGAAGTGCGGACCCTGTCCGGGTCCCCAGACATTTAAAAAGTACCTTTTCGGGCAATCCACAGTATTTTATACTAAAAATGCAACATAGCACATGTCCCAGACAATAACCCTGACTTTCTACATACTTTTTGAGCCCTTTCTTGGTGTTCGATCTGTCCGCGGACAACGCTGTTGTCCATTGACCACGCACCAGCACCCCTATAAAGGGCCACACCCCAGAGCTCATCCTCATTGTGTTTCTGGCTATCTTACAGAACACAGTGCATTTTGGCTGCCAATTTTTCAGATTCTTTTCTGAAACCTGATGGCATCCATGGCTCCTCTACTGCCACCTGGTGCTACATCTGCCTCAGCACCACCCCCTCCCCAAGGGCCTGAAGAGGGGAACAGGCGTGAGGATGTAGCGGAGGATGAAGAGGATGAAGAGGATGAGGTAGTGGAAGTCCCTACTACCAGCACTCGCCATGAGTCTTGGGTGTGGCGGTTATTTACCATTCATGGTAACGTATCCAAGGCGCGTGCAAACAAAGTCACCTGCAATCAGAGCAAAATGGTATTGAGTCGTGGGAGACTTGGTTCGTACAGCTTTGGTACGACTACTATGAAGCGACACCTAAGGTCATTCCACGGTGGGGCCGTTCGCAAGGTTGTACCTTGCAAGGAGCGTAGTAGGTTGAGTTCCTCTACTACATCCTCTGTTTCCGCTCCTCTCACCACAAAAGACACTCCTGTAGGAGAGCGCATCCCTCCAGCTGCCTCACACGTCATTCACAATGCTGATGATCCTTACCTTTTGAGGGTCACAGTTTTGTGTATGTACTGCGACGCAGCACTCTGCAGGGGGCAGAGACTTCGAAGTGCTTTTGAGACTGTGGTCTCAGAGCATGAGAAGATCTGCTCACTACCTAAGTAAGGCCCACCCTACATCTTCCTCTCTCCACCTGCCCTTTTTCTATCCCCGTGGTTGGTGTCCCCCCTTATCCTCCTTTCCCCTCCTCTCCTATTGTGTCTTGTATAAAAAACAAAAAAAAAATAAAGCAACAAAAATCCAAAAAAAAGGCTCTTTTTAGAGCCACCCTTCACAGTCCAAAAATAGAAGTAACCAATAAATGGAGCAGGGCCCTGTGCATTTTTTTTAGAAGTTTGCGGACAGTTCGCAGACATATAAAAGTTTGGGGTGATGCCCTATCAAAATCATTGACTTTTCTCTGGGAGGAAGAGGTGGCTCTGAAAAGAACCTTTTGGTGGTGTTTTTTTGTGTTTCAAAAACTTGAGATAGTCAATACCTATTGCAAAACGGATGGCTGTAATTCCACAAAAGGACACAATGCATTTTGTACATTTCTCAAAATAAAATCTGATTACCAGCATAAGTAAGATGGACTCCATCTCTGCGAAAAATATATGTGCTACGAAACATAATATTTTCATTGTGAAAAGAGGACATGCCAACATCTCCTAGAAAGGCACAAACAGCCTTATGTCACAAGTCTCTCCCCTTCTCACCTGTTTTTCTTGTTTGCTTGTGACTTTCTTTGGTGACTTCTTTCGCACGGCACAGGATTTATATAAGCCTGTGTGCTGGTCTTCGGATTCCAGCATGAGAAAGATGTTTCTATTCCAGGATACGTTCAGAAGTCCAGGACGGAACCAGGAGGGAATAGTGTCCAGGCTCGGAGGCACAGAACGCCGTGATTCGGGCGCGAGCGAAAATCCAGGAAGTTCGGAGGTAAGTTAGAGGGAAGGAAGGAAGGAGGGGGATTCAAGGAACTGGAAAGCAGGAGTGAGGAAAAAGCCCCGAGCGAACTCCAGCAACACATGTCCAAAAACAGCGAGCGGTAGCGTTGAGAAGCAGAGCGCCGCGGGGCGTGTCTGTTTAGTAGTGTGGAAAGTGTGGAGCGCAAAGACTGGCAGGCTGCGTTCCGTATCAGGCGGCCATGTTGGGAGGATTACTGCATTCAGTCCTCTATGGGTCAGGGACCACGAAATCCAGAATGGACGCAGGTGATGGTTCATGACAGTATGCCTCCTCTGAAGCCCAGCTCCTCCGGGTTTCCCTGGATGGATAAGATGGTATCTTCGAATCAGCCTGGGGGCATTCATGTTTGACATGGGTTCCCAGGTGCGTTCACTAGGAGGATACCCTTTTCATTTGACCAAATATTGTAGTTGACCACGTCGGTACCTAGAGTCACAAATTCTGGAGACCTCGTATTCGAGTTGGACATTGACAATCACTGGGGTAGATCTTGGAGCAGTTCGAGAGGGCTGAACATATGGTTTCAACAGAGAAGTGTGGAAGACTGGATGGATCCTCTTCCATGATTCTGGTAGACGGAGTCGAAAGGCCACTGGATTGATGATTTCTTTTCTAGAAAATGGTCCGTAAATGGGAGCCAATTTATTTGGCCGTAGGTGACGTGGTAGGAGTTTTGAGGATAACCAGACCTTATCGCCTATTGAATAGGAAGGTCCTGGTCTTCTTTTGGAGTCGGCATAATGTTTAACATCTCTTCGGGCCTTTTTTAGGTGTTCTTTAGCTTCCTTGTGCACATTGATTAATGTCTCAATCCAGGGATCAACTGCGGGAACTGGGGTAAGGTGAGGAAGAATGGACGGCAGTACTGAGGGATGAAATCCTTGACTATAGAAGAAAGGACTAGTCTTGATAGCTGAATGATCCGAATTGTTGTATGCGAACTCGGCCACAGGTATTAGGAGTGACCAATCATCCTGGACCTTGGTGGCGAAGCAACGAAGATATTGCTCCAGGGTTTGGTTTACTCGTTCAGTAACTCCATTGGTCTGTGGGTGATAACCTGAAGACAAAGCATGTTGGATTCCCAGTATACAACATAACTGATTCCAGAACTGGGATATGTACTGGGGTCCTCGGTCAGAAATGATCTTGGAAGGTAGTCCATGAAGCCGGAATGTGTGTTCTAGGAAAATTCCAGCAAGTTCAGATGAGGATTGTAGCTTGTTTAAAGGCGTAAAATGAGCCATATGTGTGAACAGATCTATGCTAACCATCATGGTTGTGTAGCCTCTGGAAGACGGTAGTTCCACGATGAAATCTGTGGCGATGATTTCCCAGGGTCTTGTTGGTATTGCCGGTTGGAGCAGGAAACCTGCTGGTCTTTTATTGTCGTGTTTGTTCTGGTTACAGACTGCACAAGTCTGGACGTGGATCTTGATATCGTCCTTCATCCTTGGCCACCAAAACTGTTTTTGTATTAGATGGAGGGTGTTGGTGATTCCACAGTGTCCTGAACGGAAGGTATCATGGCATAAGTTTGTGATCTTTTGTCTCAATCCAGGAGTGGGGATAACCAATCAATTATGGTTGAATAGATATCCGTCTTTTGTTTTGAGTTTTCATCGGTTGTTTCTCCTAACCTCCTTGCAAGGTTCCGAGGACCGAGTTTGGATTTGGATATCCTCCAGGAGAGTAATTGCTTGAGCAACAAATATAGTGTTGGGAAACATCTTAGGAAAGGTCCTGTCTTCAAGGGTTTCATAATCAGGACGTCTGGACAAGGCATCGGCTATAATGTTATGTGTTCCAGGGAAATGGTGTATTTGAAATTGGTATTGGGCAAAAAAGAAAGCCCATCGGGCTTGACGACTATTTCTGCATTCTGGGGATTGTAGGACTTGAAGGTTCCGATGGTCCCTGCGGACTTGTACTGGATGTTTGGCTCCTAGTCGGAGATGACGCCAATCAGTGAAGGCCTGACGGATGGCTAACAATTCCTTCTCAAGGACGGAATAATGAGTTTCACTGGGAGTCAAGGTGTGGGAAGGATATGCGATGGGGTGTTCTAACTTGTCAGCAAGTTCCTGTTTCAGGACTGCCCGATTGGCGTAGTTGGAGTCATCGGTTTCAACAATGAAGGGTCGGTCAGTGTCGGGTTGAGCAAGGATGGGAGCTTGTGTGAACTCCGACTTGAACCGTTGAAACGCCAAATCTTGGGCTGAGGTCCACTGAAAAGGAGTGTCTTTCTTTAGTAATCTAACTATAGGATGCACAATCTCAGAAAAAGTTGGAATTAATTTTCTGTAGAAGTTAGCAAGCCCCACGAAGGATTGAATTTGCTTTACAGTAGTGGGAACAGGCCAAGAAAGAATGGAATCAACCTTCGAAGAGTCCATTCCAATCCCCTTTTGGCTAAGAACGAATCCGAGGTAGTGAACAGTAGATACATGGAAAAGGCACTTCTCGGGTTTGGCCAGGAGTTTGTGTTCACTGAGACGTTGTAAGAATGCCCTTACGTGCTTTTCATGTTTTGTATAGTCCTTGGAGTAGATTAGTATGTCATCTAGATATACAATGATGAAGAGGAACAGCATGTCAGAAAATACCCGATCCATAAAATGTTGGAAGACTCCTGGGGCATTAGCAAGTCCAAAGGGCAGAACCAGGTATTCAAGATGGCCGAAGGGTGTTCTAAAGGCTGTCTTCCATTCGTCACCCTCCTTTATACGAATAAGATGGTAGGCTCCCCTGAGATCTAATTTTGTGAAGATGACTGCACCTCTGACCGCTTCCAGGATGTCAGAGATGAGAGGCAATGGATAACGGTCCTTGAGAGTGCTTTGGTTAAGGCCGCGGTAATCCAGGCATGGCCTAAGCTCCTTGGAATCTTTCTTGGGAACAAAAAACAGAGAAGCGCCCGCCGGGGATTTGGACGGGCGAATAGTTCCATTTTCCAAATTGGTATCCAGGTATTCCCAGAGGGCCCTTTTTTCAGGTTCTGACAAAATAAACATTCTTCCGAAAGGAATAACTGCCGAAGGTTTAGTATTGATGGCACAATCCTCAGGTCTGTGGGGTGGTAAGACTTGAACAATGGCTGTGGAGAACACATCTGCGTAAGCCTGGTAGGCCCTGGGAATCTGGATGATGTTAGAGACGGTGACTGGTGCTTGCTGAGTTTCTTGGAAGTCATTAGGGGGCTTTGGTAAGGTGTTTAGGGACAAACAGTGGGACATGCAATGTTCCGAACCAAGAAACAAAGAGCCTGCTGTCCAATTAATGTATGTAGGGGTTGTGCTTCTGTAACCAGGGCATGCCTAGAACCATAGGATAGTGGGCAGATCTTATAATATCAAATGTAATCCTCTCTTGGTGGTGGTGGTTAATGGAAAGAAGAAGCTCCTTGGTTTGAAGGGTTATGGGTCCTGAAGACAGGGGTCTTCCATTGATAGCTTCAACAGGCTGCATAGTCTCTCGTGTTTCACATAGAATGTGATGAGTAGTGACCCAATCATGATTTATGAATACGCCCATGGCTCCACAATCCACTAATGCCATGATGGGGTAGGATTCTCTCTTGGAAGGCGATAAGAATGCCTGTAGAATCACAAGGTTGTTTTGTCCAGGAGAGCTCAAGGAAGGAATTGATGTGGAGCAGACACCACTCTCCCAAAACTGTGCCCAATCTAGGATCGGGAGCTGGCGTTTCCTGAAAGCCATGGGGTAGCGATAGGGCACTCTCTCAAAAGATGTTTATCGGAGGCGCAATACATGCAGAGACCAGTGTGAATACAGCACATCCTTTCTTGTGGGGTAATGGGTCCACGGAAGGCCCCCAGTTGCATGGGTTCTGGATCCGATGTCGAAGAGAATGCGGGCTCTGGACTGGAAGGATGGTCTATGGCAGTTTTTTGGAATGAAGATTTAGACTTCTTTTTCTCCGCCCTTCTTTCCTGGATTCGAAAGTCGATTTGCAGGGAAAGGTCTAAAAGGGCCTGAAAGGAATTTGGGCGAGTTACCCAGGCTAACTCGTCCTTTATTTCTTCATTCAGGCCTCTTCAAAAGAGGGTGAAGCTGGCCTCTTGGGACCAATCAGCTTCCTTCATAAGTTGTTTGAAACGAGTCACATATGTAAGCATATCCTGGGATCCTTGTCGAAAATCAAGTAGACGTTCTTGAGCACTGTAAACTTGTTCAGGGCCATCAAACATGGCTTTTAGGGCTTCCACAAACCCATTGTAATCATCCAGGAGGGTGTCGCCCAAATTGACTAGGGGGGTTGCCCAGGTCAAGGCGTTACCAGTGAGGTGTGATATCATAAACCCCACTTTTGCTCTAGGAGTGGAAAAGTAGGAGGGCTTGAAGGTGAAATGTACCAAACATGAATCAAGGAAGGCACAAAGGGTCTTTGGAGAACCATCATATTTGTCCACTACTCCACCCAACAAGACACTTTCCTTAGTAGCAGAATCACGAGACAGGACTAGCTGCTTTAAAGCAGCATTCTCTGCCTTAAGATTCTGAACTTCTGTGGTTCGTTCCAGCATGCCTCACATGAGATCCTGCACCGCGGCTTCCATCTCTGTATCTGTATGGTTCTTTAGGCGTCTCAATCTGTCACAAGTCTCTCTCCTTCTCACCTGTTTTTCTTGTTTGCTTGTGACCTTCTTTGGTGACTTCTTTCACACGGTCCGGGATTTATATAAGCCTGTGTGCTGGTCTTCAGATTCCAGCGTGAGAAAGATGTTTCAATTCCAGGATACGTTCAGAAGTCCAGGATGGAACCAGGAGGGAATAGTGTCCGTGCTCAGAGGCACGGAATGCCGTGACTGGAGCGTGGGTGAAAATCCAGGAAGTTCGGAGGTAAGTTAGAGGGAAGGAAGGAGGGGGATTCAAGGAACTGGAAAACAGGACTGAGGAAAAAGCCCAGAGCGAACTCCGGCAAAACACATCCAACTACAGCGAGCGGTAGCGTTGAGACGCAGAGCGCCGCAGGGGCGTGTCTGTTTAGTAGTGTGCAAAGCGTGGAGCGCAAAGACTGGCAGGCTGAGTTCCGTATCAGGCGGCCATGTTGGGAGGATTACTGCATTCAGTCCTCTATGGGTCAGGGACCACGAAGTCCAGAATGGACGCAGGTTACGGTTCATGACACCTTATTAACATTCCACCTTGCTTCCTCCATTTGTGGACCAAATGAAGAAGAGCGCAGCCGCATTTGTCTCTGCGCAATACGAGAAAATATTACTTGAGAATTTGGAAACATGTCCATGACCTTCCCAAGTCCTTCTTTCATCGCAAATTGCAAAGAAATTTCTGACACGTGTCCTAAACTGTTCCGTCTACAATTAATTATAATTATGTCAGGATGACGCTCTGTCTGTAAAGTAGCACAGAGAGGTACCAAGTCCAGCCACCTCATTCCATGCACTCCATGCCAGTGCACTTCCACATGAGGGAATCCAAGATCTCCAGCTACTCCACAGCGCTGTGCATGCACCTCCAACCAATGTATTCATGAGTCTCCCAAAATCCACACAATCTGTTTTCTGAAACACACAGCCATATTCTTCTCTCAGGAAAAAGACCTTCTGACAAACTCTCTCCTTACACCACACACCCATCAAACTTTACTGACCAATCAATTGGTCTGCTCATTCTCATTTGCATGCCTCTCCACCCCAAAATCCCCATATGTAATACGCAATGTCCGCGGACTACCGCCATGTCCGCGGACATATCATAACTTGGGCAGCCCTTCTACCATTTCCACTTCACTTTCTGTGCCATTCCCTCATTGGATACAGCTAACCAGTCACACAACCATCCACCAATCACATCCAAAACCTCTACATCTAACTCCATCATCAGAGTTCAGCACTTCAAATGTACTGTAGATTATTCTGAGTACAAGTCTCATATCATTGGAAAGCACCTACTACAAAATCTACTGTACAAGTCTCCAAGATTTCTACTTGCAGCCGCATGCATATCCACATGCATGAATACAAACTACAGGTATGCATATTTTTGCATAGTACATGTACAACTCTTATAAAAGAATATAAACAGACTAACTGCCACTTAACCTGTATAGACTATAAAATGAACTTATTGTCATTTTTCCAATCTGTTATAATCAACTATCACTTTCAAACCTATCTACTATCTAAACATTTTTTTACACAGAACAGTATAATTGTAGAAAAACACTTATTAGTATATTATAAAATTACACACAGCCAGGATAAGGTCATGCACATTCATACACTCACACAGATAGACACTATCATTGAAAAACTCCCAACTGCAAGAGCACCACTGCCTGTAAATCACATCCTTCTGATTTATTACCCACATCTTCACAAATGCATACATTCCATGCTTTTCTATACAGTGGGCCTCATTACGAGGTTGGAGGTATTAGCTCCATGGCTGCCTCCAAAACCCTTCCGACTCCTCCCTGGTGAATGGAGCAATTACCGGTCCATTCCGAGATCGGAGGGACCGGTAATTCCCCATTCACCAGGGCCATTCCCCATTCCGATTTGAGCCCCCATAGGACTCAATGGGGAAGGCGCTAATAACGGTACCGCTAATTGCGGTACCGTTATTAGCTCTAGAGTCCCTTTGCCGGTCCCGTCCTTAACTCCTGCAAAAACCAGGAGTTATGGAAGGACCCACAAAGGGAACTCGTAGTAGGGAGGTAAGGGATTACTGGCACCGGAAATACTACAACAAATGTCGCTTTGGTTTCCCTAGACCAGTTACAGAAACAGATGAAGTAAACAACTTAATGTCTTCAGTTAGACATGCCGTTAAAGGTAAATCACCTAAGAATACGTATTACATAAAAAGAACAGAAGAATCAAAATATATCAATGATTACAATCCAATCATTGCCCTCTTATGGAATGCAAACATAGATGTGCAGTACATTGCAGACGATTCCACTGCAGTTGCAAGATATGTTACAGCCTACTTAACAAAAGCAGAAAAAACAGAGCCTCTAGACCTCTGGATTGGCGCCTACGAAGCTGCAGATCGTTTAACCGGTACTGCTTTGTATGGAAAATCTGAAAATATAGTATGGCTAAGTCTTGGTCCTGCTAAATCTAGAAAAAGAGTTCTCAAATCATACGACGACATAGAAACAATAGCCAAAAATGATCCCAACAGCCAAGACATTTTGAAAAACAATTTACTAGACACATACTACCCGAACAGGAGTGCCACTTTGGAAAACATGTGTCTATACCACATAGCCAAAACTTTGCATACAAAAATAATATAAAACCCGATGAAAACAAAGATAGATATAGAGTGACAGATTGTGAAGGCAGCTTAGTGAAACTTACCAAACAAAGCTTAATTAATCATATCAAATTGTCATTAAAAACTCCTCAACAAAAGAACTATATTACATGTCCCTGCTACAACTTTTTAAAACATGGAGAAAAGAAGAAGAGATATTAGATAACTATGACAGCTATGAAGACGCTTTCAAAGCAAACGAAAGCACTATCACCAATATCAACTTTACGCAGTACAAAACAATGTTGCACAATGAACAGCAACATGAAGAAGAACTCCAGGCGCAACTAGATAAAGACACTCGCGACAGTAGTCAACCTTCCGTAACAGGAAGCCAACAACCACTGGGACAGCCACTAATATCAAATGAAGCAGAATTAGCTATGACAGAAGTAGAAAACACCATGTGTCACTATGAAGAAGATACAGAAAACTTAACTGCACTACAATCAAAACTAAACAAAGAGCAGCGCGCCATTTTTGAAGAAGTAACAAAAGAAATTGTACATGGTGTACAACATGAAAATAAAGAATGTACCTGCCAAAATCACAAACCTATATTACTATACGTCAGTGGTGAAGCTGGTTCAAGCAAAACATTCTTAATCAAAATCATCAGCAAATTCCTTCAACAATTGACAAACAACAAACTGTCAGCTGTTGTAACTGCCCCCACAGGTTTAGCTGCACAGCATAGGTGGTGTCACTTTACACCGATTACTACTCCTTCCAGTAGAACACCAAAACAAATTAGACTATTACAAACTTTCTACAGAAGCTGCAATGGAACTACGCAGAGTTTTGAAACAAATGAAAATGCTACTAATAGATGAAGTGAGCATGGTCTCCAACCTAATGTTGGCTTTGATTCACCTCAGATTGCAAGAAGTACTTAAAACAAACTACGAACAACTGTTAGGAGGAAAACACATTATCGTTTTTGGAGATCTTCTTCAATTTACACCAGTGAAAGGTGAACCTATTTTTAAAACCTTAGGACACAGACTCTGCCATAAAACTATTGGCAGTATAGGAAATGTCAACCCTTGGCAACATTTCCAATACAAAGAATTAACAGAAAACATGTGCCAATCTGCAGATTTCACTTATGCCAACATCCTAAAAAATATTAGAGTTGGTGTATTATCTCAAGAAGCACAAGCAATATTAAAAACCCGGCACATCTATGCACTTTATGGCCATAACGCATGTGCTACTGATGTCATGGAACAATTAGCGCACAAAAATGTCAATTGTATGGTCTTAATGCCAACTCTTTCGTGCTGTTCCAAATTCAATGAAACAATGTTAAAAAACAAAATGCAACCAATAATTGAAATTTGCTCCACAGACAAACTAGACGTACATGGTATCACACTACCCATGTGTCAGCAAGCCACAACTAGACTAAATACCTTAGAAAATTCTATCTCCATCACAGCTGGGTTGGAGAAAATATTAAAATTATCCTTAAACTGTAGAGTAATGCTTAAACGTAACCTTGATCTGGAGTAAGGACTAGTTAATGGAGCACTGGGTACAGTTGTTGGCTTTCAAACATACCCACGTGACAACAACATTCAGTTTGTCAATATTCTCTTTGACAAACTTTCAGAAGTAAAAAGGATAGGGCACTCAACCGCTTGATTCCTTCTCTTCAAAGACATGTATGTACGTAGAGAACAATTTTCTCTCTAACTCTTGCATATGCAGTCACCATTCATAAATCCTAAGGTCCTACCCTAGACAAAGCATTGATAGGTATTGGTAACAGTCTTTAAAGAAGGCATGAGCTACGTAGCACTATCACACTTACGTACACATGACGGTCTATTTCTAATCAACTTTGATACAAGTAAAGTCAACGCTGATATTCCTTGCATTCTAGAATACAATAGACTACGTTCACTGTACACCCCCCATCTAAAACAATATCCTGTTCCACAAAAAGGAAAACGTTGTAAAAGAAAACTAATTCAAACTGAAATGCAACAGAATTTGACTGCAAATCCTCCAAAGAGAATAAAAGAAGCTAGTACTTCATCATTTACCATAACTAAAGAAGAACCATTAGTCAAAGTAACTCAGGTATTTCTTCAGAGAAGCAACACACGCTCCGAAACAATTACTTGGACACAGAACTATCTGGTCCATTCAAATTTTCAAATGTAACTGGTGTAAGTTGTTACACAAATGTAGCAATGAATATTCTATTTCAATTGCCACCAATTGTTGACAACATTTACTTACACAGTACAGACCAATTGTGTTTGCAAATGTTAGTCCTTCATAGAAACTCAACAAACAATCCTGACAACACATATAGTGTTCACGGAATAAGACAAGAATCGGACTACTGTGCTGGAATGGTGAAATTCACTATAAACTCACAAGAATATCCACAAGAATTTCTAATGTACTTACTACAAGTTCTGGAAAACAAAAACATACCTATAAATGAAATCTTCCAGATTTCATACATGTGGAAACATACCTGCACTCTCTGCAACAATGCTACACAAGAACAAATCCCCAATGAGCGCTTTGTGTATGTATCCATACCTAATTGTGAATCCGTTCCATTTCAGCAACTTGTACAAAATGCAAACCATGGCGGATTATGTACTACCTGCAAATCAGATAATCACTCCAGCTTACTAATACAAACACATCGTAACTACTTAATACTAATGCTTCTATGTTACAATGCAGATGGTACCACAAACAACTGCAAGCTGACTGGATTCACACACGGTCAAGTATCACTTGGTAAGAAAACCTTCACAACAATAGGTATAATCTACCACGCAGGAGCCACAACCAATGCAGGTCACTACACTGCATGTATTAGTGGATGGTTCAAATGTAATGATAGTACCATTACTCTAAAGCAGAGATTAACAGCAAATCTTACAAACGCTTATTCAATCTTCTTAAAACCAAAATTTAATAACTAACCTGTACTTCAACATTAACAAAAATTCAAATAAAAAACTATAAACAGTTATAATACACCAATAGGTATCTAACTGGCCCAAAATCCTATAACAACCAAACAGATAAATGAATATCACTAAACTGTAACAAAAAATAGACAATTAGAATACGCCAACAGGTATCTAACAGCTTCAGAAATCTGCAACAATCCAACAAAAACAAACAAATGGACTGTAGCATAACAAAAAAAGTGTTTTTTTAATCCGACAAGGATTTTTTTTCCCACAGACCCAATGATTTGAAAAACACAGAGACTGAGCAAAATGCACAGTACACTGGTTTTTAAACCAAATATGAGGGTAAAAAAAAGCTGAAATGTCTATTATGCAATGTAATAATCTTTATAGAACACATACACTAACACGCTCTTTTCTTTTATCACCAAAATTGAAAAAGAATATTTCCTCCAGGTACCAAACTCATGAAAAAAATATATCCAATCTCAACAAAGTAAACAGTAAGTATAATTGCAAACATTCGATAGATATTCAAATCTATAGGTGTGATCTATGGCTGTGATATGGTGCAGTGCTTGTGGTCAAGGCCTAGAGTCTCGGGTGTATAGCCTACAGCTTACAGCCTTTGCCCATGTACCCAACATTCTACGTCCTGCCCACAACCAGCACACTATATGAAACCCACGGTGGCTTATAACTTCAGTACTTATAACTTTGGTCTTGCATAGGCCCTGCCACAACCACCACAACATATCACACCTATGGTAGCTTATAGCTTCAGTACTTATAACTTCAGTCTTAGGCAGACTCTGGCTACAAAACCACAATATATCACACCCATATATCACACTCATGTTTGATTCTATGGGTGTGATCTGTGGGTGTGATATGCTGCAGTGGTTGTGGCCAGGGCCTAGAGTCTTGGGTGCATGGCCGAAGGCCGAAGGCATAGTGTCCTTAGGACACCTCCATTTATTTGCGGACATCCCGGACACCGCGTGTGTTCTTAGAACAATTCCAACTTGCTTGGGAACAATACGGACAGGCATAGTATCCTTAGGACACCCCCATTTTGGGTTATTACGGACATCCCGGACACCGAGTGTGTTCTCAGAACAGTTTCAACTTCTCTGCAAACAATACGGACAGGAAAAGTGCCCTTAGGACACCTCCATTTATTTGCGGACATCCCGGACACCTGAGTGTTCTTAGAACAGTTTCAACTTGTCTGCGAACAATACGAACAGGTATAGTGTCCTCAGGACACCTCCATTTTTGTTTAATAACGGACATCCCGGACACCGTCTGTGTTCTTAGAACAGTTTCAACTTGCCTGCGAACAGTACAGACAGGTATAGTGTCCTTAGGACACCCCCATTTTGGGCTAATACAGACATCCTGGACACCACGTGTGTTCTTACAACAGTTTCAACTTGCCTGCGGACAATGCGGACAGGTATATTGTCCTTAGATCAACTCCCGATCTGGGTTTTTTGACGGACATCAAGGGCAGCGCGATTGTCTGCGGACACAACAAACACAAACGGCAGTGCCTACCGCCCAAATAGATACAATTTTTGAACCATCACTTACTCCCCCACCCTCCCCAAACACTGTTACAGGCCAACACACGTACCAACATTTTATTTAACCACCATTAGTCACAGCGCTGTTCGCGGATACAAGATGACGGGTGCTCACAAAAATCTGACGCACTTCACACTCACCGCCATCCAATCAGTGGGCACGCTGCATGTCCGCGGACATGACGCAAGCCGATTAGCCAATCAGGACACTGTGCGCGGAGCGAACGGGGAAGTGTGTCCGCGGAACGAACATAGATATCACAAATATTTTGTGACCTACTTTTTGGTCATTTTTTAAAAAAACTACTGGACTGATTTTCACCAAATTTACAAAAGCACACTTTCGGGACCAAGCCGCTGCCCCTGCCGCAAATTTGGTGAAAATCCGTCCAGCGGTTTGGGCTGTAGGCGTGAGCAAATTTTTTCCCCATTCAGTCTATGGGAAAAAATAAGTTTTGGGACCCCCCTATAACTTTGCCCCCCCTGGACTAAACCTCACCAGACTTTGCAAAAAAAAGTCATAGTGGCCCATATACTTTTTTTTGCAAAGTTTGGTGAGGATTCGTCCAGGGAGAGCGGAGTTATAGGCCGCCCAAAAAGTACTCTTCCTATGGAAACAGCAACTCAGCAACTTAACCATAACTACACTATATATATATATATATGAATAAACACATTGGGAACTGCTACAATTCAAAGTTCATAATCTGCACCTTCAGGGATTTTAGCATATGAATTTGTATATTTTACAACACTACGTAGCCACTAGCCATGGCCTTCGCCCGTGTCCACTGTATATTGTACAACATTACCAAGCCACTAGCCATGGCTGTGTCCACTATATTTTTTAGAACACTACTGGCCTTCGCCTGTGCCCACTCTAATGTTTAAAACACTACCAGGCCACTAGCCATGGGCAGTTATTTTTCAGCCCCTACCGCAGTGTAGCTGAAAAAATAATGTTTGTAAATATAAAACTTTTTTTTCTAATGTTCTACACAAATCTGTGGTTATTTGTACCCAAACACTTGTTTACTTGTGACTCACTTTCATCCCCGCTTGCGCTTTCTTCTGTAGTAGAGATTATCCTTCTGTGTAACCGCGGCTATGGGAAATCATTTGTGCTCTTATCTTGGTCCCTAGCCCATCTCCAACTCCCAAATTTGACATGGTGTCCTCTCCCCTTGCCCCATCCCCTCCCCCTATTCTAGCCTGATACCATTTCACCATTTTTTCACTTCCCAATTGCATTTTTCTGCCTTTCTGTTTTCAGGTAGCCGCAGGTATACCAACAGTTATCTAGCGCTTTAGGGGGTGGGGGGGAGAAAAAAGATGGTTGTTTTTCCATTTCTGAAAAGCCTCTCTGCTGCAATGCACCATGGGAGATATCTCGATCATTTTGGGAGAAGGGGACACCCCCTTCTCCGTCAAATATTTTAAAAAGTACTGGATGCAATAACCCCAGACCCATAAGTTCTTTATTTTTTATACGCAAAGGTAGGGGCAGTGAACGGCTGTATAAACTGTAGGCAGCCTATCTTATCAGTTACCTCGGAAGATGATGGGAATGATAAACCCTCTCGTTATCAGCAATGAACAAATTAATTTGGCTAGCTCTGCTAGCAAAGGGTCAGGTGATACCCCCTATTGCACATGAGGCTATAACTAAGACATTTTGGATGTCAACTATGATGAGATCAAGATGGGCAAAAAAAGCAAATGGGAAAACAAGCAAGTGGAGGAAGAGACAATCAAAGGGTGCTAACGGCTCGGCAAAGAGGGAGGCCCAGAATCAAACAAAGCAAATAGAGTATCAGCATGATTGATAGTCCAAAAAGGAGACAATATAGAGGCTGCAAAGAAATAAACTATGAAAGGATGAGGCCCAAAGGGTAAAACAAAACTAAAAATCCTGGTGAATGAAAAGACACGGAACACAGAAGATAAAGGAAGTAATCCGCATGTTCTTAAGGCCACAGTTGGGAGCCAAACTGAACCAGTCATTCCCCCAAGGAAGATTTCTCCGATTGTTCTGAAAACAAAAAGCCAATTGAAGAGTAACATGCCAGAGAAGAAAATTGCCCCTATTTTCCTGAAGTCATTCCAAACAGGAAAGCCCCTCCTGATCGCTCCTCAAAGTTCAGGTAATAGGGCGAGCTGGGTAAATCCTCAGACAGTGAGCCTAGATAATCAGCTCCAAATAGGCGCCTTAGTGAAGGAGGGGTTAAGTAAGGACAATAATTACCAAACCAAATCGGCTGAAGAGGGAAAAGAGAAAGACCCTAGTGCACGGGCTTCGGCAAGGATGGTGACCCAGAACCCACTAAGATACGATCAGTCCTTGCAAATTCTGCATACAGCTCTTACAATTATTCTTCTTAATACACACTAAAGGTCTGTAAAGAGCTCTCTCTTGAATCGGTCAAGGGTATAAAGCCACATGAGTGCCATTCCGGCCTTAAAATATTTATCTACGGTTGACATACAATGATTGAGATTCCCTCTCGACTTGGAGACAAACATGGCAGAGCTCCGCATGAGCTCAATATTGGCCTTTGAAATCATGCTAGGAGCAAAAGAAGATTGGGCAACAAGAGGCTTCCATATATCAACTATGCTCCCAGAGATAGAAAAGCAGGAGCCACCGAAAATAATGAAGGACTTAATTTCTACGCCAGTTGAATTATGTTAAACCATCTACACCACTCCTGGCTATGTGGGAATGTGTTCCCAACATTATATCTCAAGTTCTCCTTAATTTGGGAATACGGGAGCAGCCGCTCTATTTATGGATGATACGAGATGTCTGTCATGGAACTCAAGAGGCTTCAACTCTTTTGTTGATCATGTTATAAAATGTTATATCTTGCAGAATTTGCATATGGTTCTATTGCAAGAAACCTTGGTTTCGGATGCTTTCTGTGTAGATGGCTTCTCCACTTTCCAGCAGTTGGCCTCAAGAGGATTAAAAGGGTGCCCGAGTGGTGGCCTACTTACTCTGCGTAGTAACCTGACTTTTGATGCCTCTATTTTGTTATCTAATGATGTCAAAGGTATATTAGCGATCAAGGGTAGACAGAAGAGGGGCTGAGTCGGGGTCCAGCTGGATTGTAATCAATCTCTATTGGAATCCCGCAGCCGCCCCTCTGATTGACTTTTTGGGTTGTCTATCTGATCTCCTAGTGGAGCCATCTGCTCGATTCCCAGATGATGAATTAATTATAATGGGTGATCTCAACTTCCAATGTCTAAAGACATTAAGGAATAATGCCATAGAAAAAGAAATACATGCTAGTGGCCATGCTTGACGGAGCTTTGTCAGTTCGAGAGTGAAGGATGCTAATTGGTAATATTAGGGGTGACATTCCTAGCAGACACACCTGGCAGAGAGATCATGCAATATCAACGATCGTCTATGTTTTCACCTCTTTTCAAATGTTTGATAATTGCAGCAAATTTAAAATAACAGAAGGAAATAGACGATCATCGTATGTTGGAGTCTACATTCTTGTTTGGGCAGAGCAGACAGTGTCCCTAGTATGCTGAAGAGCTGACTCTGAACTCTGCGGGTAATCGTCTGAGGAGGTTTTAAAGTAGAGGTCACACTATCATTAATAATTTAGAAACACTAATCAATGACTCCACAGAGCAACAATTGGTGAGATACTGTGAGCCTGCCCAGTTTATTGATTTTCTATGTATTTAAATCCCCCACTTTTAGGCTCTACCGTCTCTGGGTGGCAGAACAAATATCACTTTGATTCTGTCATCTATGAAAGGAAAGAACTGAAACGACGTCAAAGGGCGCTACTAAAGAAAACTGTACGAGACCCCACAACTCTAGAAGTGGAAATAAGATCTTTAAATAAGTATTATAGAAATTGGCTGAGATCTTATAGATATCCGAGGAAGCAGAAGGATAGGGAAGAAATGCTGAGAGCCGTATGTGCAAGAAATTCCCATAACTTTTGGTCCATTGTGAGCTTGACAGAGGGGCCTTGTGTATCATCTCAGGACACTGTAATTCAGGAACGTACTTGAGTTGACCACTTTTTGTCATTGTATAGCTCAATAGACTCTCGGGAATCTAAATTAGAAATAACCTCAAACTGGTCCTTGAATTACACCTGTGAGGACATTGAAAGGCTGATAAAGAAATGGTCAGGGTCTAGGGCTCCAGGGCCCAATGGGCTGAACAATGCCGCCCTCAACTAAATCCGGAATTGTGGTCCAGAATCTCAAAGATGCTATTTCATAATATCATCCTCAGTAAAACCATCCCAGAGTCATGGAGGAATTTGATTATAATTCCCATTTATAAAAAAGGGGAGCATCAGTCCCTGTTGAACTACCATCCTATATCGCTTCTGGGCGCTGATGGGAAGATTTCCTCAGGCCTTATTCTGGGGGAATTAGAAAAATGGGCTGAGAGGACTGGTACTATCCCTAAACAACAAACAGTTTTCAGAAGAGGACTTTCTACTACAATTAGTACTTTGACTAAGTTAACTTAGTACAGAGTCATGTGGAAAAGGTGCAGCCCCCTTATTCAGAGCCTGGGTGGGTCTCACCCAGGCTTTTGATTCTATCAATAGAAATAGACTCTGAATGAAATTAAAATCATAAGGACTCCGAGACAGTCTATTATCTATTCTGATGGGGTTACATCAAAGATCGTTGATTAAAGTCTGCCTTTCTAAATCAGAGTCTCTCTCACAGTCTGTTAAAATAGAGAGAGGGGTGCGACAATGTTGTCGGATTGCTCCATTCCTCTTTATTTTATATATGTCGGATCTTTCGCAATGGCTAAAGAAGAGCGGTTTGGTGAGCCCCAATTATGGCAGTATGAAAGTCAACTGGTTAGTGTATGCTGAAGATATTGTGATTTTAGACCATACACAAATCGGTCTGCAACTCTTACTATTGGCACTCTCAGAATATTCTAGGGAAAATTACCTAAAAATAAATCCGAACAAATCTAAAATCATGGTTTTTAAACACCCATTACGGAAGTTGAAACCATATGTTTGGCAACTTGATAACTCCTCTATATCTGTTTCCAAAGAGCTCATTTATTTGGGCTCTAAATTAACAGCTTTTCCCACCAAGGCTGACCTTCTAGCAACAATACATTTGAAAGTCCTTAATCTAATGGCGCAAATGAAAAAATCTGCCTCCAATATTGTAAATTCTCTTTGCTACCTCTTATCAAATTTTATATTGCTAAAGTAGTCCCTATTATTACATTTGGAATGGAATTTTCTGGCCTTTGATATTGACTGGGGCAAGGTAGAAAGTAAAATTTGGAAACAAGCCCTTGTATTACCAAATTGTGTTCCCATCTCCTGTGTAAGGTTTGAGCTGGGGCTTATTTTCCTTGGTGCATGGATGGAGTGGAAGAGGGTGTCAAACTGTAGGATTATTTTGGATCCTCCAAAAGCTTCTTTAAATGATGAAGTGACATTACCTTTACATAACTCCACACATGCTTTTCTGAATAAATTGAGCCTGAGATGTAATGAGACGCTGTCTGTTTCTGATACCAACATTACTACTCTAATGTCAAACCCTCTGAAAGCAAAGGAAGCACTCCATCGTATGGACTGGATAAGGACTATAGGCAAAATAAGATCATGTAAACTATCGTCATCTCCTCTCTCAATTGACAAACCGAGATCATGTGTTCCGAAATACTTCTGGAAATTCCCTGATTCAGACTTACAGATGGATTTCCTAAAATTTAAACTTAATCTGTTACCAACTCAGGAAATTCTACACGTTCGGTATGGAAACACCTACTTGACAAACATTTGTGATAAATGCGATGCAAATGTAATGCAAACTATTGGTCATCTTCTGGTGTATGGCTCAGGAACGTGGTGGCCACTCAGACTTTTAAAATTTAAAAGATTTGTTCATAATCCTTATTCGTTTATGTCAGATATGTTCTGGGACAGGTTGATTGTGGGAACTGAAGTTTTTCTGACTCTCGAGGTGGCTGGACTCCTAAAGGAACTTAATCTGACTGATAATAAGGGAGCAGAGAAAGCTGGCCACTCACTAGATGTATGAAAACTATTGATTTATGAACGGATTTATTGGTTTTAGTTTTGCTTTTTGTATTTCTTCTTTTTTTCTTACTTATGCTGGATCTGTGCTTTTTTTATTCTTAGAGTATGAATTAAGAAATTATTATTTCTCTATAATGTATGTGAAGTCTTGTTCTTATGCTTTGAATTGTGTAAAATGGCTAAGGCACAACAAATGAAAAAAAATACAAATGAGTATATATCGTTACAAATGCTTAAATCTTAGGGTGAGGGTTGTGAAAAATGAAAGCAGCACTAAGCTCATTGGGTACTCAGGGATTCAAGTATACACACCTTTTATCAAATATAACGATCTGTGGATATCCTGTTCCTACAATGCTTTTTGATTTTATGCAAAGCAGCCAGGAACTCTCATTGATAATGTTTGTCTATTATCCCTTTTTCGTAGGGGTATTTTGAAAGTGTACAATAGGAGTCTACCACACTGTTCATCTTGGAATGTAGATCTTCCATTTAAAAATGTATATGATTATTCTAGTTGTTGATCATGTGCTTTGCTCAGTAAAGCAAAGGTATCATTCTTTTTGCAACTGCAATAATACTGGAATTGATCTCCTTTTTTGTATTTTATTTTACAAATAGCATTTTGTGCCAACAATTTTGTCTCTCAGAATGTTGTCGGTTCTTGAAAAGGGCTGTACTGAGATTAAAACCATTGCTCAAAACAGCAGCATAAGGAAGTCTGGATTTTGAGATTATGAGGAAGTCTGATTTTTTAAACTGAGCGGCTATAGAGTAACCTTACCAGCAGTTGCAAAGAAGTCTGGGTTTGGTGCTGTGTTAAATAGTTTGTGTATCTACCCAGCAGATTAACAAAGTAGAGCATGTCCACAGGTATAGAGTACTATGTACAATAGAAGTCTGGACATGGAAAATAGGTAGAATGTAGGGTACCTGTCCAGCAGTGATACATGGGTAGAACAGCGGAAGTGCTAGAGATCTTGGGTCAGAGTGAATTTTAGTTTTTTTTTTCCATCAGGTTAATATGGACGTTTTTAAAGTTCTTTTAGAGTTGAGGTTGTATGAACACAATGGGTGAACCTCCTATTAGGAGTGACACAAGATTGAGATTTCAAGAACTACTTTTATCTTTTGCAGAGAGTTAACATAAGGACCTTGGGAGTACCTAACCTTTTGTTCATGTGTTATCTGTTTCCTCTTCCATGCAATACTCCTTGTGTTATGTTTTTGTTTTGTGGGATCTTTGTCGTGTTAGTATATTTTCTAATTTTCCTACTTTTATAAGTTCTCTTAGGGGAGGTGCTTATGAATTGTGTCTTCACATGTATATGGTTTATCTGGTTTTTAGGTGAGGTTAAGAGTCTATATTTATTACAGAGTGTGAAGTGTTTTCTTTGCCCTTTGGTAAAGAGCAAACATTGTGTTTGAGTGTCAGAGACTTCAGTTCAGGATGTGGCAGATCCTGATAGTAGGTACTAGGTTTATTGGAAGGCTAAGTTGGTTAGGTAATGTTTATGCTCTTGTGCGAGTGTTTGTGCTTGGGCGTGGCAGGCTTGAGGTTCTGGGTGGCAGTCAGGACAGAAGGTGGTATGGCAACATTTTGGAAGTTTGTAACTGTCCAGAATCTTTTAGACATAGCGATTATGGCCTATGTTTGAGTTCCCGTTCTTTTTTAAGGAGGGGGATGTGTAGTATTCTGTATTAGTATGTTTGTATTATGTCCGCTGAGAGGCTGCATGGAATGTTAGAATGGTATGAGGCATGTGGAATGGTGTTTGATGGGAGTACTCCAAGTGAATGTTGAGACACTATCGGAGAGATACAGGACCAGAAGGATGCTCAATTATCTCTCCCCTATATATAACCTTACTTGTAACTAAGACATAACAAAGAAGCATTCCTTTTCTACATTACCTGTCTGGAGTGGTTCCTGCTTCGTGATTACATACAGGAGACCAGGGAGAATTCTTCAATTTCCACCTCCGAGCATCAGGTCATAATTTAATTTGTGTGGTCAGGGATTAGTCAGAAGCACTGCTGAACTCCAACATTTGTTACAGTATGAACAACCTTTGTGCAAGTTCGAGATCATCTCTATCACACAGAGAAACCAGGAATTTAGCATTTTTTTAAAATTAAGTCCAAAGTTGTAAACCACGATTGCAGATGCAGAGCTGTTCTTTCTTGTCTCTCACAAATGTCAGCAGCAATATTGATTTAGCTAATTTAATGTCTACGTCTTTCAAAATAGATTTTGTTAAACCTCCATGTTGGCTTGTCTGTATTGGAAACACACACTTCCTGGACTTTGGAAGCTGCAACGTCTGATTGACATGATCATTTCAGCCGTTCCTGCACTACAATGGATGATGTAGACTGAGAGAACCCTAGTAAAATCTTTAGAAATGTATTTTCCACCTTTTGTATCTCAGTGGACAGTTCTAACCCCAAACAGCTGGACCAGTCCAGATGACAATAGAGTTAGCACTTTAAATCTGACAGATAATATTGACAGGGTGTCTTAGTTTCTGTGCACAACTCATAATTGCCACCATTGGCTTGTGTCATACACTGAGCTTGTCTGGATAAATGGGGTTGCTGGAAATCATTACTCCCAGATAATCATACTCTTTAAACCTATCATATATTGCTGCTGCAATATATGTAAGCCCCAAGCTGAGTAAGATCCACTGCCTAGGATAATTGTCAAGGATTTAGATGAATTGATGTGAATACTTCTCTTACCCATATGTGCTAGTAAGTGATCAGCTTCTGTAATGCCAATGGCATCTGTGGCATCAGCATGGCACTCAGTGGCGGGTAGTGAATTTATGAACTGGAGGGCTGCAAATATTTCTCCTCGATATGCCCTAGCGACCGAGCGTAGCGTGGGAGCCTGATCCAATTGAGGGGGTTTTTACGGTTTTCTCCCCCAAGAAAATTTTAAAAAAGGGTTAAAAGTATGCATTTTACAGTACCGTTTTCGAATGAAAAGAAACAATTTATTGGTTTTACAGGCAGTTCTTATGAAGAAGAATGAATCATTCCAATACTTTTACATTGTGAAATGCCACAAGCAATCACAAACATTTTGACTACCCAACCAAAGACAAGTTCTCTTCAGGGCAGTGTCAGCATCTGCATTTACGTTTTAGCTTGGCTTGATTGAATTCCCTCGATCGCAGCAAAGACCCTGATGAGACAGCTTCAGTGCAGATCTCTAGGAAGAGGGAGAGAGGAAAATGTCAAATCACATTTGCCATCATAGTCTGGCACTAGATGACTAGAGGCAAATGAGTCTTTTTCTTGCCCGATTACAATAATCTACTTCTACCAGTGCGATCACAATCAGAGCGGTCAAGTGTTCTGCCGACGAAAGGCTCTCTCCCATTTGCAAACAGATGAGCGCATCTTAAGACTGCTTCTTATGGTTACATCTGTCTTACCTTACAGGTCCTCCTAGGTTGCAGAATGCTACAGCCTGCAGCATGCTTCCCCACTGCAGGCGGCATAGCCGTCCATTGAAAAGCCCACCAAAGTGATGTTACTACAAGACGGAAGAAAGGATGAAATTAACTAACTGAATGCCAGAAGCTGCAGCCCAAAAGAAAACATACCGACAATTCAAATAAAAAATGCAAATTAGAACATGCAATTGAAAAGGCATTACTGATGTAACGCAGTTCATTGTTAGCACCTGCATTTGTGGGGTGAATTGAAGTGCATATAGGGGTACAGTTCTTCCCCACATTAGTCCTTAAGTGTCTGGTTTTGGATGTGAAGGAGATAGTTAACTGCTTGTAACATTGAAAGTGCACCAGAATTGTCTCATTAGAATGTGTGAAGAAGTTAGATGCCCCCACGCAAGTAGGTTTGTCCCCTTACAGTCCTTACAGACCTCTCTCGAAAGTGTATAGAAATGCCAAACCCAGAAGCAGCAACCAAATGGAAGAATGTCCTCTACTTGCTCGTGAGCCCTGCTCACAGCCCCTGCACACCACATTGCAGCCGTTTAAAGGGCAAATGGAATGCAGTCATCTGGAGTATTAGTGCCCAGCCAACATGCAGATCCCTTCCAATGAAAACCTGGTAGGCAACCCACTGGCATGTCTTTTTTTTAGTGTAGCATTAGTGCCTTTTGTGCAAAACCAGCATTACTCATCGTGTCCCTAGATGGAACTACTGTCATATATTGGCACAACCATCTTGGATATGCTTTGCTAAACTGGCATTATTACTGCATTGAACCAATATGAGCATGTTCCTACTTGAGGATACATGCATATATATTATGGGGGAACACAAACATCAGTGTCTATTTAGGTGGGAATACTGCCATATATTGGCACAGCCATGCTGGACATGTTGTGTTATGCTTGCATTATTGCTGCTAGAGAGAACTTGACCATGCCTAGAGAGCCTCGATTGCAGTGCATGCCAGCAGCTTCAATGTCCCTGGGCCTTGACCAAACACCCTCGAGGAGTGGAAATCAGGAGCTGATATTCACCCATGTATAATTCAATATGAGTTTGGAGCTCACTTCACAACTTAGCTTCCAAAGTCTTCCTGCCAAGAGCCAGCTAAGAAGATTTTTGAAAAGTGGACTTGTCAAGCAATTTGGGGTTTAAAGCATTTTACTGCAGCTGTGCTGGTGCAAAAAATAATGTAGAAGGGCTCATGGTGCCAACTTTAGATTTTCACTACAGGGCTCCTGCACCCTGAATATAAGCAACCAACCAGCCCATGCACTGGCCGAACACATTTTATAGCACCTTTTTTTAAAATAAGGAATTGCAAAAAGTCATACGATTAACAATCAGTTTTAACATGCAACATCTGAGCAACGGTCTCTCAACCTGCTGAGCGACCGTGGTAACCTTGTACTGTAGAGCGTGTCTATGTATCCCTCAAAAATCACTGCATTACCAACAGCATTTTCGCCTGCATGGGAGCCTTCCCTCATATCCTTGACTTGTAGTGTAGTGATCCTATCACTACAAGTCAAGAATATGAGGGTAGGCTCCCATGCAGGCGAACACTCCATTGCTCCTTTCCACTCTGTCCCATTTAAGGGGGAAACAATGCTACTTTCAACGCAGGACGCCATTCCCAGTCGTTCTGAGTTGAATGTGACATTGTTTCCCCCTTAAATAGATAGTTGTCCCTGTACCTCTCACCCCCTTTTAGGGGGCTTGTTGAGGCACGCGTTATTTTTGTTTTTTAAAGACCATTGCCACTTGGCAATTGCCTTTTTTTTTTTACTGGCGCAGCCTGGATTGCAGCACCACAGTGTGTGAGGCCTGCCACACATGTTAATCACCACAGCTCCCCAGGATGTTTAGCACCTGGGTGGCTCGTAGGCAAGGAGGGTGCAGCGTGGGTGCCATTTGCCTCCAAGACTGGCGCCACGATGGCAGAGTATTCCCAATTGTTGTGAATTTCGTTTTACGTTTCCTGGGCCCAGGACGTGGTTTTGCATGTCTACTAGGCAGGGTTACCCTCCATCTGATTCGTGCATGTAGGGCGGGGAGGAGGGGCTATTCAGAAAAGCGCCCTTCCAACCTCACATGCACAGTCAGTCAAGCCTGGCTGGCTCTGCCAATCTGCGTTGCAGACTGGCAGTGGCCGAGCCGAGCCTGACTGACTGTACTAACAGTATGCCGCCAGAAGAAGGGAAGGAGGGCTACGCCCCTAATGCCCACATTAACGATCCACCACTGATGGCACTGTCCACATACAAAAGGATTGCTAACCTCCTCTGACCAATTTGTGGGACATTGGGAGCAGTCTTATCCAGGGATGCTCAAAGTTCATGTATAGAGTGAAGAGGAGTGACACAGGGATACACCCCTTTGTTTGAGCTTATACCAGGGAACATCCACCAGGTACTTCAAAGTCTGATTTGAGCTGTGTTCATATAGAGGGCCATGGGTTTCTTGGTAATTGCACTTGACATGGCCGTTTTACACAGGGTTAACCACAATGGTCTAATATATGCAATTGGAATCTCTTGACAAGGCCATATACTATCTTATCCCACTAGTCTTGAGCATTCCCATATGTTCTCTTTATAGTACATGTTATAAAATTCAAGAGAATAAGGAATACATGGTCATCTACATGCACTCATTTTTAATTAAATAAACGGTGTCCCCTTTCTTTCTAGTATTTGTAGTCAAGTGATGGCTGTAAGTCAGTACTAGGGGGTACTGTCTATTTAGTGAGAGCCTACAGCAGTTCCGGCTCGGGTGCTTTGTACAAGGTAAGATATTGCCTCGCTTGCACAGTACCTTTACCTTCACACAACTGTCTTTGTGTGGTATTCATTCATGCACGGTAATCTTTCTTGTTTTTATAATGTTTATCACACCGAGGTATAATCAGCTCCCTTAATCTGAGGTTAACATGTAACAGTGAACAACATATTCTCCTGTTTTGTCTACCAAAGGCAAATACTTCTCCGCTCCTTATGTTCTCTGGTATTCTCATTATCAGGTAGCTTTTAGTTGGTGTCTCGCGCAATCAGTTAGTAGAGAGCGGACATATCATATCTTGGGTTATTTATCTTTTGGCATAGACGTCTCCTCAGTGCACTGTTGCTATGTGCCCAGTGTCAATGGGGGTTTCATATTGGTGAATCAATGGGCCTAGCCTGAAAGGGTGTCCTGACAGTTTCCAGTGATGTCCAGATGCTCATCATAGTGTCCAGGCAAAGGTATTACTTAACATGCTATTGTTCCAAAAGGGATGCATCGCTAACTATCCAAAGGTGTCCCCCGATAGTGGTCACCTCAGCATGTTATAAACCCACCATCAGGGAAATCTATCGCGTGCACCACACAACTCAGACACTGATTCTTCACTCTCAAAATAAGTGCTTGGAAAAGATTTCATGGCAACATGTGTGATGAAGTCTCCTGCTTAGCCTTGGTTACTGAACGTGGGGTGATCCAATGGACTGTGACCACCATGAGCTAGTGGATGCTGGATCGGGGGGAGGTTTACAGAGGGACACTTAGCGTGGGGACCAACTCCAGTGGACCTCCCACATTACGGCAGGGGCAGTGACAGGAGCACGAGCACACACACACACACAGGTCAGCTACAAACTCCTTAAGGACCACCCAACCTATAGTATGGGAACTCCTAGAAAAGCATTCTGGGCCATTTGCCCAACAAAACACTAATGTTGCATAAGTTACAAAATTGCCATTTCACTACAACAAAGGCTTTATATTAACACTGAAGAGCTTGCCTTGTTACCAAAGTTTTCCCGGATTCGTGAATGACATGCTGAGGAGACAGATGGACCCAGTACAAAGAAGGAAATGCCAGCACAATTCTAAAGTGGGGCATAGGAGCACGTTTACAACATGTTCAGGGACATTTTAGAATCCAAGAAAGCAGCAGGTGTTGATGCAACTTCAGGGCAACCCTGTTTCATACCAGACACATGGCCCAATCACAGGTCAGACTGAACTACAAAGGTGCAATCCATGTCCCCAGGAACCACCAAAGAGGGGGAGAGACCAGACTATACAATTAGTTTGCTCATTGTAACAGTAACAGGAGTAAGCATTGGAAGGTGTTTGGTGGATAGAGAATGGATCACTCCGACGAGAACCGCATGGGCGAGTTTTGCAGAGAGAGAGAGGACAGAAATGGTTGGAGGAAGAGCAGGTGCGTGTTGGAACCATCACAGAGAGAACGGTTTTGAGGATCGGGAGCACTGTCACCACTAGAGAGAGGAATGTTTTGTGCTGGATAAGGGTCATCATCTAGGGACAGAGAGATAGAATTAGAGAGTTGTTTTGCTGTGAGACACAGAGGAAGAGAAAGACTGAGGAGTTGTGGTTCATAGACCAGGACCCACCAGCAATGAGAAAGAAGACAGCACAGGGGTCTGAAAGAAATTACCCAGAGGCCAGAGACTGCGCTCCAGGGTTGGGGAAAGAGGTATCCCAGGATAGAAAGTGGAAGGAATTCCTTATGCGGAGTGCGCTGTAGCAGTTAGCAGAGTGTTAAGAGACAGAGGCTGTAGGGAAGAAGGTATATTGAGGAAGAGGTGAGAGCTCTTACCAGCTGAAGTGGAACACTCTGAGGAGGCTAGAGGGGAGACATTTTGGGAGAGGAGAAGGAACATATGGTTGCAGAGAGTAGAGACTGATTAGCTAGAGCGCGAGATCAGATCGGACCATCAAAAATTGGAAGGAAGATAACAGATACCCCTACTAGCCAGAAAAAAACAGGGAGCTTCCAGCTGACCACAGCAGATTGAAGGAGGAACAAAGTGGTGTTGCTTAACCGATGGGCAGGGAGTTTACATCAGTGACAGAGAGGTGGGGAGTACACAGCGACCAAGACCATAGTGCAGGGAGGCGTTCACCCGATAAGGATAAACCAAAGCCTCTCATCTGGTCTTGGGTGAATATGCTCTGAGTTTGAAGGCACAGCTGTTTTTTCATTCTTCTACATGCCTGCTGAAACCCAGAGACTCTGTCAAGCGGCAGCATGTGAACCCAGAGGGCCACACCCGGTAGCATGCACAACTGGGTTTGGAAATTCATGCCAAAACCCACAACCCAAAGACAAGGGTAGCGACATTAACTGGTAGGAGACGTTTTTATTGACCCAATCATTCCAGGTATTTCCCAAACTCCTGTGTTTATCCCCCAATTAAAATTATTGTGGGAACTGCCACCAATGAAAATGGGCAAAACAAAGTTATAAAAAAATATGTACTGGTAAGTCAGATTGCAAAAATACAAAACAGCGCATCAACTGTTGAACAGAAGGGAGGGTAAAATAATGGATTAATGCGGGTTAACTGACTGAATACCACATATGTTAAGTGTTATTAAACTGAAAGGCATATGTGCATTAACTAGAGTTAAAAAAAAAATCAGCTTTCAGATTCCAGGGTTGAACGAGTCCACTCCATAAAGGTTCCAGCTCAATTAAGACAATGGCAGTGATTAATTCTAGCCAGGTGGGACGAACAGACAACTATGAGAAATTAGTATCAGCAGAGATCTGATTGGTCTTGCAGAACAATATATAGGCCCTGTCAGTGAAGCATGAAGGTGAGATTGGATCAGAAGAGAATTATGGGACATCAGTAACTCAACAAGCCAAATCAGATTGCATTTGCAGAGCCAGATGTAAAGCCAGGTTGGACCAGCAGAGAAATCTCAGAAATCAGTACCCAAGGAAGCCAAGTATGTGTGGCCTTGCAATGTCATGTAGCTGTCCAGGGGTGGCAACCCTATTTGGCCTTACAGATGTCCAAGGATGACCTCAGTCTTCCCCCAGGTCCAGGTGCGGCCAGTGGAGAATGTTTGCTGACAATGTTGGGGGGGGGACATAACAACTGAAGAAAAGGTGCCCCAGCCAAATGAATGGGGCCAAAATAGTGTGCCATGAAAGTGGGGGGGGGGGACAAACACCCCTGTGCCCCCCTAAAAGTACGCCCATTGGTGGAGCTCTGTGTATGTGCAAGATCTACCTCCAGTGCAAAGGCAGGGACAGGAGAGAATCTGGATCAATCCAGAATCAATCTACCGAACTGCATATAAACAGCTTGAACCCAGTGTAGATGCTTGAATTCTGGATTGATCCAGATTTCAAGCATCTACACTGGGTTCAAGCTGTTTTTATGCAGTTCGGTAGACAAAAGAAGGGCGGATTTCAAGCTCATGCACATTATGCAAAAACGGTATTTTCTAATCACTGGGTTGTTATCACTATAACCCTGCCTTTTTCAGATCTGGCTAGAGGGGCTTTGGATCAGGTTTAAGAGAAATTGAAAACATTGGTGGTGCTTGAAAAGGGCAGATATTCTGGCTGGCTGTAACCCTTTGCAGGCGACCGGTTCAATGGCCAAGTGGTCTTATATTGGGGTAAATGAACCTATCTTATAACCAGGCAGGAGGAACTAGCATGGCTGATGTTGACAATTTGGCAGCAGGCAACAACTGGTCTGGTGGTCATTTTTTTTCTGGCCCAAAAGTTATTGACTGGGCATATTGCTATCGCTGATAGCAGGCAAAGGGATTATATGTGAAGCAGATTAAAGTTTATTTTGTGGCTCTCAAATCGATAATGTTCCAGTCTGTTAGGCATTAAAGCACTTGGCGGGCCTCTAAAATTGTGATGCAGCTGTATTTAGCTGCAGTTCAACTGAGGTTTCTCTCAGCAGTCAAGATCACTTCTAACACCAGCCATCTGTCATGATGCCCGCTCCCGGGGAGCCGGTTCAAGCCCTGTGTCCCCGAAAGCGGACATCCAGTCCCCAAGGAAGGACCCAGCAACCCCAAATAGGGGCCCTTTGGACAGTGTCCTGGCGCCTATGGCGCCAGGCTCATAAAAGACATCAGTCCTGGCGCCATAGGCGCCAGGCTCATTATGGAAGTGCTTGGGTGCACTTACCTGATGCAGACCATGCTGCAGGATCCCGGCCTCCTTGAGGCCTGAAAGGAACTACTTTACCTGTAGGACTAATTTACCATCCGGGCGTGCTCGGGGAAGGATACATACCTGATTGGAGAAAGGATACATACCTAGAACTTCTTCCAAGGCTATTTAAACCCCACCCGAACAGCCACACGTGCTTCGCGTTGTTCTGCATCTAGCAGCTGGACGCTCACCGTGTCTGCTCCTGCATCCTGACTTCTGCCACGCCTGCCAGCATCCTGGATCACCTGCAAAGGAAGAGAAGAAGAGAACAGAAGAAGGAAAAGTCCTTACCTGCTAAATCCGCATCCCGGAGACATCTCGCCGACAATCCTGAAAAGGAAGACTTTTATTTAAAAGCTCATCGCGTCGATCGCTGCAGCGCCGCATTCCACTCACCTTTACTGGGCGCCTCCATGGTCAGCAGCGATCATCCGGATTCGCAGTCACGCCCCAGCGCCTAGGGAGAAAAAGACCAGAACAAAAGGTGAGAGAGAGAAGGGAATAAGCAAAGCTAAATCTCCATATTAAGACTTACCTGTTGATTCATTCCCTCTTCATTTCGGGTCCGCGCCGCATCCTGGCATTTCCGGACCCCGGCCCCTATGGGTAAAAAGACACTAGCATTAGTACATTAATGCATGGACACAAGGGGAACCTCTTATTTAAAAACTTACCAGAAAGCCAAGCAAGTTTGGTTCTCACCAATCCTAAAATCCAGTGAAGTAACTGGATACCAACGCGCCCCTGCATCAGAAGCAGGATGGAGTGCTTGTCCTTCCAGACCCTAAGAAGGATACTTCTGCGAGACAGACAAGCCAGATTTGGGGGGCCCGGTCCAGTCCGTCTTCCGAACCCTGCGCATCACCTTAGAAGAGGTCACAGCAGCGCGAACCAGGCCAGCGCCTCTGTGGGAGTCAGGTGAGCGTTACAGAACGCGAAGCCTTCCTACAAATTCCCACCCAGGCGCTATGGAAAGTTCTGAGACTGATCAGTTGGCCCAATTACTGGGGGAATTACGGGACGAAGTACATGCCACTCGTCAAGAGACTAATGCCCTCAGGAGGGAATTAATAATATCAAAGGAAAGAACTGATGACCTGGCCAGACAGCTTTTGCAAGGTCAAGCTGGGCAAACTCCTCTACCCGGTTCCGGAGGGAAACCCGCTCCTGTGGTTTCCAGTAACCCTGTGCAGATTAATCTACCTGCAAACATGCCCTGCAACACCCGAACGCTTTGCTGGGGACCCCAAACGATTCGCCGTATTCATGAATCAGTGTCGTTTGCACTTCCTATGCAGACCTGGGGCCTTCCCTAATGATCAGACCAAGGTAGCCTTTCTATTGTCATATCTCAGCGGCTGCGCTGCCGATTGGTCACTTCCACTGGTTACTCAAGATGACCCGATTCTCCGTGATTTTCAAAGGTTTCAAGCAAGCATGGAAATGTTATTTGCTCGACACTCTCAGGGGCAGGCTCTGGATGACGAACTTCTATCCCTGCGACAGGGCAATCAGGACCTCCTATCCTATATTGCAACCTTTAATAGACTAATTGTGGAAACGGGATGGCCAGAGAATAAAAGAGTCACGTTGTTTTATCGAGGCCTACGCGGAGAACTTAAAGGTGTCTTGGCCCAAGTTGTAAATCCGCCCCAAGAATGCACAGAGTATATAGACTTAGTGGTCCAATTGGATCACAGACTTCAAAACAGAAAAGCAGATCGGTCCAGGTTTGAGACCCGGGTGTTGGTCAAGACCCATGCTAATCCCAAGGGAGTTGATGTCTATGAGCCTATGCAAATTGGAGGGGTTAAAGGACCCTTAACTCAAAAGGAACGTGAAAGGAGGCGGCAGTTACAATTATGTCTTTATTGTGGGAATTCTGGACACTTTCTACGAGATTGCCCGGCAAAACCGCCCCGAAAGGCGGTAGGAGCCGCTGATAAAAACCATGAAGACTCTGTTTCGGGAAACGACTCCGCCCGACAAGTGTAGGGGTCTGCTTGCCGAGCTTGAAAACTAACTCTCAGACCTCGCATTTCATTGTGCCAATGGTTCTCGTATATCCAGAACAGCCTAAGCGGTTGCATGCAATAAAGGCATACATCGATAGTGGGGCTATTGGAAACTATGTGGATCGTGAATTGGTCTCTAGGATTAACCTCCCTCTCCGTCCTAAAACCAGCAAAGATGTCATCACCACAGTCGATGGAACTGAAATTGCCTCTGGACCGGTAACACATTCCACTACTGAGGTGACTCTTATTGGTCCCGACGGCCATCGGGAGGGTGTTGTGTTTGATGTAATCAAGGCTCCACAGTTTCAGGTTATTCTTGGAATCCCTTGGTTAGAGACACATAATCCTCAAATTGATTGGCGCGCTAAGAGAATAACCTTCCCGGATTGTACACAAACCTGCTACCCAGAAAACCTGAAGATTAATCTAGCATCTGTAACCTCTGCCTCCATGCAACTACCTCCGGAATACCAAGACTTTCAGGACGTCTTCCAAAAGGAACAGGACAACACGTTACCTCCTCACAGATCGTACGATTGCCAAATCGATCTGGTGCCCGGTGCACAACTCCCTTGTAGCAGGATTTATGCCCTTACCGAACCTGAGAATCTGCATTTGAGACAATATTTGGATCAATACCTAGCTAATGGTTTTATTCGCCCGTCAAAGTCCCCGGCATCCTCGGCTTTGTTCTTCGTGCCCAAAAAAGAAGGCGACCTTAGAACTTGTATCGATTATCGCGCATTGAACCAGATAACGGTTAAAAACCATTATCCTCTGCCTCTGATCCCTGAACTCCTTGATCAGGTGAAGGATGCTTGCATGTACACCAAGTTAGATCTCTGGGGGGCTTATCATCTGGTACGAGTTAAAGAAGGCGACGAATGGAAAACTGCCTTCCGTACTAAATACGGATTATTCGAGTACCAGGTGATGCCTTTCGGATTGTGTAACGCGCCGGCTGCCTTCCAATACTTCATGAATGATGTCCTTCGGGAACTCATCGATGTTTGTGTTGTCGTATATATCGATGACATTCTGGTGTACTCCTCTTCGGAATCTGATCACAGAAAACACGTCAGGGCAGTACTTGAAAAACTGTGCCAACACAAACTATTTGCTAAATTGGAGAAATGTGTTTTCCATACCACAGAAGTCGAGTTTCTAGGTTTCATCCTGACACCCAAAGGAGTCTGAATGGTCTCAAGAAAAGTGGATGCCATCCTCAAATGGCCATCACCTAGCTCTGTAAAAGGGGTTCAAAGCATGCTGGGCTTTGCCAATTTCTATCGCAGGTTTATCCCGGAATTTTCACACGTGGTACAACCCATTACTGCACTCTTGAGGAAAACGTTTTGAATGGTCTGAAGAAGCCGAGCAGGCCTTTCAGGATTTAAAAGCTAAGTTTACCTCTGCACCTATATTGAAACACCTGCGTCCAGATCTCCCTTATGTCGTTGAGACTGACGCATCCAGCCTAGCCATGGGAGCTGTCCTGTCCCAAAGAGATCCCGAAACCAACCAACTGCATCCCGTAGCATTTTGGTCCAGAAAATTCTCGGCACCCGAGGTTAATTATGCAATCACGGACAAAGAACTGTTAGCCATTAAGTCTGCTTTTAAAGCCTGGCGGCATTATCTGCTTGGCGCTCGACATACCATCACAGTGATCACTGATCACCGGAAGTTACAGTATTTGAAAACCGCCAAGGCTCAGTCATCACGGCAGCTCCGATGGGCTTTGTTTTTCGCTGAATTTGATTTCGTGATTACCTATCGACCTGGCTGCAAGAATGGCAAAGCAGACGCCTTATCCCGAATTGGAATGGGAGAATCTGATACAAACTCAGAACCAGTACCAATAATTCCCGAACAGAGGATTCTAGGCATGACTTCGTTACAGACGCTTGAAGACATTCAAGCCAGAGTGAAACAACTCCTGGACCCTACAACCTTACAGGATTGGATACAAAAGGGATCAGACTTTACCATAAATAATGGTTTACCTTATTTTCAAGGACGCTTATTCCTGCCACATAAGGAATTACACGAACTAGTTATTTCCGGTTATCATGATGCATTAATAGAGGGACACCCCGGTATTGCCAAGACAGAGGAAAAGGTGAAACGACAATTTTGGTGGCCCTCTTGGCGAAAAGATGTTAAATCTTTTGTGATGTCCTGTGGTGTTTGCGCCCAAAATAAAAGTCAAAAGAAAAGACCAGCCGTTCTCCTTCAACCTCTAGACATACCGCCAGCACCCTGGCACACCCTATCAATGGATTTTATTACGGACCTGCCTCCTTATTCGGGGTACAATACTATTCTGGTAATTGTGGATTTGTTTTCCAAAATGGCCCACTTTATTCCTTTGAAAGGTTTACCTTCAGCTTCTGTCCTAGCCAAAGAATTCCTCGAAAATATTGTTTGGCTACATGGATTCCCATCTATACTAATCTCTGACCGGGGAAGCCAATTCATTTCCCACTTTTGGCGCAACTGTTGTCAAATGGCGCAGATCGACGTAAGATTATCGACCAGTCACCACCCTCAGACCGATGGTCAGACCGAGAGGACAAATCAGACCCTTGAGCAATACTTACAGTGTATGTTACAGCAATCTGAAAGCAACTGGAAAGACATTCTTTGGATAGCCGAATACGCATATAATAATTCGGTACACTCTGGAACTGGCCACAGTCCTTTTTATACTTTGTTTGGGCATCACCCTCGAACCTCAAACCTTGACTCACCTCAGAACCTCGGAATAGACTGCAGTAGAACTTCTGCATTCTACAATTACCCAAGCCTTCAAAGAGGCCACTACGCATTTACAACAAGCCAAGAGAAAATACAAGGAGAATGCTGATCTACATCGAGTGAAGCACCTCCGTATCAGATTGGGGATCAAGTGCGGTTAGCTACCAGACATTTACCACTCAAAGGGCCTCGACCTTTTAACCCAAAATATCTGGGACCTTATTCTATTACGGCAATAATTAACCCAGTGGCTGTTAAACTTGATTTACCAGCTTGTATGCGAATTCACCCTGTTTTTCATGTGTCACTTCTGAAACCAGTGGTACCCGGAACCCGACTACTCAAACCTCCAGAACCTATTCTAATAGATGGGGAGCCCGAATTCGAAGTGAAGAACATTTTAGACTCAAAAATGTTTAGGTCAAAACTGTTCTACCTAATTGATTGGAAGGGGTACGGACATCAGGAGAGTTCGTGGGAACCCAGCGACCATGTGCATGCACCTCGATTAGTCAGGAAATTCCACCGACTCTTCCCAGACAAACCAAAACCCCCGGAGGGAACAACCTTGGGAGGGGCCTTGGGGGGGGGAGTGCTGTCATGATGCCCGCTCCCGGGGAGCCGGTTCAAGCCCTGCGTCCCCGAAAGCGGACATCCAGTCCCCAAGGAAGGACCCAGCAACCCCAAATAGGGGCCCTTTGGACAGTGTCCTGGCGCCTATGGCGCCAGGCTCATAAAATACATCAGTCCTGGCGCCAGAGGCGCCAGGCTCATTATGGAAGTGCTTGGGTGCACTTACCTGATGCAGACCATGCTGCAGGATCCCGGCCTCCTTGAGGCCTGAAAGGAACTACTTTACCTGTGGGACTAATTTACCATCCGGGCCTGGTCAGGGAAGGATACATACCTGATTGGAGGAAGGATACATACCTGGAACTTCTTCCAAGGCTATTTAAACCCCACCCGAACAGCCACACGTGCTTCGCGTTGTTCTGCATCTAGCAGCTGGATGCTCACCGTGTCTGCTCCTGCATCCTGACTTCAGCCACGCCTGCCAGCATCCTGGATCACCTGCAAAGGAAGAGAAGAAGAGAACAGAAGAAGGAAAGTCCTTACCTGCTAAATCCGCATCCCGGAGACATCTTGCCGACAATCCTGAAAAGGAAGACTTTTATTTAAAAGCTCATCGCGTCGATCGCTGCAGCGCCGCATTCCACTCACCTTTACTGGGCGCCTCCATGTTCAGCAGCGATCATCCGGATTCGCAGTCACGCCCGAGCGCCTAGGGAGAAAAAGACCAGAACAAAAGGTGAGAGAGAGAAGGGAATAAGGAAAGCTAAATCTCCATGTTAAGTCTTACCTGTTGATTCATTCCCTCTTCATTTCGGGTCCGTGCCGCATCCTGGCATTTCCGGACCCCGGCCCCTAAGGGGAAAAAAAAAACATCAGCGTTAATGAGCAAATGAAAAGACATTACCAAAAAACGCTCATTGAAGACTTACCTGATTTCTACAAGGATTTCATCTCTCATCTCGGGTCGGTGCCTGTTCCCCGGCATTCCGTACCCCGGCCCCTATGGGGAAAAAGACACTAGCATTAGTACATTAATGCATGGACACAAGGGGAACCTCTTATTTAAAAACTTACCTGGAAGCCAAGCAAGTTTGGTTCTCACCAATCCGAAAATCCAGTGAAGTAACTGGATACCAACGCGCCCCTGCATCAGAAGCAGGATGGAGAGCTCGTCCTTCCAGACCCTAAGAAGGATACTTCTGCGAGCCAGACAAGCCAGATTTGGGGGGCCCGGTCCAGTCCGTCTTCCGAACCCTGCGCATCACCTTAGAAGAGGTCACAGCAGCGCGAACCAGGCCAGCGCTTCCGTGGGAGTCAGGTGAGCGTTACACCATCTGCCCTGTGTTCTCCAATTCTAACACTGAATGTATGCGTTGTAATCACAATATATAGAAAACTGCAGCACCAAATAACTCTGTACATGGTGCATAGTCAGAGAGTTGCTATGTATTTGTAGTTTTTACTTCATTCTGCGATTTTGAAATCCATTCTACCTTAGTCGTGGGTTTGCATGAATTGCACGACCTGAAAGTGTCCCCACAATGGGTTGCAAGCCCCACCTCTGAAATATAGAGGCTGTGTTTATACCCTTTCATAGAAAATGGAAGTTGGTTGGCAAAAAAACATTTCTTTAAAATAGCCTACAAATTCCACAACAAATAACTAGGCTTCTGCCAAAACATGTATTTGGGGAGACAAAAAATAACCTATTATTCAACTTTTTGTCCTCATCCTCCTCAACTTGTCGGTAGCATACAACCCCACCAACTCCACTATCCTCATCAATTAGCTCCAAAATGCAGAAGGATTTGCATGAATTGCACAACCTGCAAGTGCACCCTCCCCCCCTGCCCCTCCTCGAATGCGTTAGATCCTTCTGAATTCAACTGTGTAAAATTAGTCCTGGTTCATCCTCAACTTCAAACATGTACAGTACCTTTAGGCTCTGATCCCTCACCTAGACACTTCAACACCAATGCATGCTCTCTGCCAGATAAAACATTGTCATTCTCCCACACCTCGGCACATTTGACATTCAAATACTATTCTGATGTAATTCCTATCTCCTCTACCTCACAGAGCCTTTCCTCTTCCCCTAGGGGAGTGTCCTAGACCCCCCTCCCACCCAGTAGGTGCTGTGGTAGGAATAGAGGTAGAGAAAAGCGTATACCTGTCACTATGCATCAGAAGAGAGAGTAGGCAACAACCCCCTGTAGTGGGCGGCTACCCTTACTCATTGACACAGGACAGATTTACTAATATCACATATATTTCATTAATGGTCCACTGCTCAAATCTTCCACTCACCCTTTTCATATAAAAACATGAACCATATACAATATGTCAAAATACAGTATTCCAAATAGATGCCCCACACTGCATATTTGTGCGGTAAAGTTTCTGACTTGATTCTCAATAAAGAACACACAATAAATGCTCTGACACCCCTGTTTAGTGCAATTCATGTGATTATGAGAAATAAAGAAACATTACTACTATTTTTGTCAATAGACAACAATTAATTTCTTTTAATTCTTTCATTTTAAACACTTTATATGCATTTGCATTTGGTCAAGGCTTGCGTTGTTATCCCATTGGCTCTCTCAACAACTCCATTTGACTGGGGCGAACACAGATTAGAGAAGTGCAGAGTGCAACCCCAGCTTGACAGGGCCTCTCTTCAGGCTTTACCTGAAAAGGCTGGCCCATTGTCAGATTGGAGTAATTTCAGTGCTGTCAGAGATACTACGGACAACACTCCTTTTATGACCTCCTTACAATCACTCAGGTAAATCTTGTGCACGAATCCACCAAGACCAACAAATATTTGTACTTGTTGACAGGTGCCAGTAGACCCATGTGGTCTATATACATGCATTCAAAGGGTACCGTCACCTTTACTAGTGTGATTTCTGGTGGTTTATGGGAATTGTCCACTGTTGTTTGCAAACATGTAGAGCAACGTGCCATGTACTGTTGTACTTCTTTACTAAGCCCGGGCACCAAAATCTGTTGTGCAAAAGTTGTACAGTAGCTGACACCCCAAAGAGGGATGTGGATACACTTGCATGTGCTGCAGAGATTAGCTTCAATCTATCCTGCTTATTCAGTAGTACCCAGTCTACAGGGCGTCCCTTTGACCTAGGTATTGCGACCATCACTGCATTTTCTTTTACAGCGTAGGTGTAAGTAGTGAGGAACCCAGGTGGGTTATGACTATTTGCATCTAGACATATGTTTATGTCCTCATCTATATATGTAGCAGAGTTTGTTAATTCTACCACATATTTTCTGTGTGCTTTTGTATGCATAATCCAAATGAGAGGGCCAGCCTTCTTGATGCCCCATACTTCTTGCCAATGTTGTTTTGCCAACATTGGTTTGCCTTTAGAATCTCTGAATGACTTGACTTGCCACCATTGTTGGTCAGAATTATAACCTCTTACTACATAGTCTCTGAATCAGATAAAATGAAAGTGGGCTTATGTGTATTGACCTGTCGCAGTGCAAGGAGGAGGCCTCGTAACTCACCAGTCTGAGCTGATGTATCCCCTAAATGTTTTGTTTGGGTATTCTGGTATTCAGACTCATCCTTATGATTGAATCATCCTTTTACAGCAGCAGGAAATTTAGAGTGTGTCCCAACTGCTGGAACAGCACTCCCATCACAGTATATAACATTTGCAAACATCCAAAGTGGAGTGTCTGGTACTGATGCCTCTGCTTCTGGTTTTAAAGACCATTCCAGTTCATACATTTATAACAGTTCTGGTTTTAAATGTATATTTTGTATTTGATGCTGTCTGCATCAAAGCCCATTATACCCACCTGGAGTATATGTCTTTGCATTTACAATACTAGAGTGTGTAGCTGCTTCTAACTCTACTAACAGTGTATTTATGTGTATAATTGTGTTTGTAGCTAATGTGCGTTCCTTCTGCACTATTATTTGAACTTTAGCCAGAATCTTTTGTTCTGGAGCAAACTTCTGCTCTGGAATTGTATACACATGCGATTGGTATGCTATGGGTTTCATCTCTCTGTGGTTACATACTGAATATATAAAAGCATTTGGACCAGGAAACCATGTCACTTCGAGTTCCTTATCTGTGTTTCTGTCCTGAAGAGGACTACTTTAGGGATCTGCTGGTACACGTGGTGCAAAATGCATGATGGTCTCCCTTCCAGTCTGATGGACAGACGTTGGACTTTAACAAGCTATGTAGTGGCTTCACTAATGCTGCATAGTTTGCAACAAATGAACGTCCAAAATTCAGAAGCCAAAGTATGGCCTATAACCTCTTAAGTGTATGTGGGCTCTGCAAGTGTGCACATTGCTCTAGGAATTGAGGTGCAAGTCCCCTTCCCTCATTGGATAATGAAATCCCCAGAAATAGGATTTCTCTATGGGCTATTTTACGTTTCTTAAAACAGAAAATGTAACCTTTTGTTGCCAGTGATCTTATGATCAAATCCACTTTGTCCAAGTGTTCATTCAAATTATCATCTGTACAGTATACGTCATCTACATATGTCCAAAGGAAGTTTACCCATCGGGAATAAATGGCAATGTATCATTTCATATAATTCATAATAACTGAGCTGGGTCATAACCTCACCTGTTGCAATAGTGCCAAAACAGCTGAAGGGAATAGCACATTTTTCCCAGCTGTACCAATAGATGCAGCAGCTGACTAATATGAACAGAAACTTATTTATGTTTTTATTTTATAATTTAATACATGAAAATGAAAAATCATCTAGGTACAGAAACATTTCTCAAGGCAACATACACAACAAAGATATAAATCAAAAAAATATTATGTACATCATAGAACAACAAAAAAGGAACAGAAGTTGCCTAAAGAAATTATACGCTCAAATAAGATATGCATACTAAAAACACACATCAACAGAACTTCAAATGTGAATAACAGAAACAATGCTGCTGACCAGGAAATATTGATAGAAAATTCAAATAAATGCAAGTCTAGAAGTGTCCAAAAATAAAGTATTTGTAAAGGACCTAGTCTGAATCTAGTCTAGGGTCATGCAGGAAAGAAAAGAGGAAACTTAGACAATCAATATCGCTTAATGTATCACAGGTCTACATTCACAGGGGTGCCCCAGAGCCAGCTATAGAGAACTGCCATATACTAATCATGGCAGAACAACCTGGGAGGTGCACCTCTCACACATTTTGGCAATCTGTGTGAATCTTCGCCTTCGTCAGGACCAAGGAAGATGGATGACCCGAAGCTGAAGCTGCACAAGGCCTGGTTTAGAAAAGGAAGGTCAGGGACCAAAAGCTACAGCACCCAAGTCAGGACCACATAATGGAGTCTTGTAATCAAGCAGAAAGGGTACAATACATCACAATCAATCTATTTAGGAGAGACCATCAATTCATCAAAATGGATTGGGTCACCTACAAAGGCAGAAATCAAGCTGTCAAAAACAGCCAACAGGCACTGGTCCACAAGGTGGAACGGCTGAATACTGACGAGGAGTGCCCTAAGGTTTAGAGCAGACGTATGTCCAACATGTTTGAATGCCTTCTAAGAGGGATTGTATTCTACTTGAGAATATCCCTGAACTATTTTTGTATCAGTCTCGGGAGGACAGCTTAGGGGCAACATGCTCGCCTTGGAAGCAATAAGACACAGAGCAACACAGGTTTGACCCCCGGGTCCGCGCTTAGAAACCTCTTGGTAGTAAGCACGTTATAAATAACCTATCATCATATCCCAGTGGGAAACTCATTAAAAAGGGCTATTCCCTCTGAATATTATTGCTTTGTATGTATAGCTCTCTAGATCCAAAGGTTGTGCAAAAAAATGAATTTCCCAAATCCAACACAGTCTTATATTCTCTGTATGTTACTCAGGTGGCCTAAACTATGCAATATCGGAACGGCCTCTGTGCCTGTACTCGCATTCAAAATCCTAAAGTCAATAACCATTTGATATGAACCATCTGGTTTAGAAACTGAAAGTATTGTTGTGCTGTGTGAGTTTGCCTTTTGTACTAGTAGAACTCCTTGGTCTACTAACTAATCCACTATTATCTTCAAATGTGTTATAACCTGTGCTTAGATTGGATATTGTCTCTTAGGATTTGGTGTTGTAAACACTGGCCTTTTATGTGGAGGGCAATTTATGTCATGTCCTACATGATTCTTAAGTAATTGTGCTGCATCTAAACAGTCTATGTGGAACTCACTCCCTCTGGCCCTGCGTGCCACTTTTGATAATCTTGTCTTCCGTAAGGCACTGAAACATATTTGTTTTAGTCTTTCTATGGCTCAGCCCCACCGCTCTTTCTAATACAGTCTCCCCCTGACTGGGAGTCCTCAGCACCATGATACCCTGGGGTCTAAGCAGCGCTTTCGAAGTCTGTTTACATAACATATGAGGCTGCATTAGCATTCACTACGTGTTACTCAATTTCTGATAAAGCTGGTTTAATTACCAATTCACACTTGGGGCTTTCCCCCAACATATAGCCTGGGCCAGTCTTGCTGTAATAAAAGGCCATCTTGTGTTATGTGCAATTTAGACCAAAATATTACTTGCATTTCCTTTGGATGTTCCCCTTCATGTGTTATTATAACTATGTAAACCTCATTGTCCTTAACCACTCAAAGAGGGAGTAATACCTTCTACCTTGTGATCAGTAGGAATGTGATGTAAAAGCTTCTTGTGTCTTTCTCTGAATAGGGAGACTGTGTACCAGAATCCAACTGTACCATTAGCCAATCATCTGGTTTTTAGTCACTGGTATTATCCAGCGAATCTGTTTTAAAGCTTTTGCCATGGTCCACTCTTAAAGTTGCAGTTTGATGCCTTTCTCCTTTCTTCTCCTCTTTCTTGGTGGGCTTCTGCTCTCCATTGGGTGCCGAGCCGCGTTTATCCTCTTTCAGTGAAGGAGAATAATAGTCTTCCTCTCTGTATCTTTGTGGTTGCCAAAGCTGTGCCATATCCCTTAACTGATAGGTACTTTTCCCCCCACCTTCATGCCTGGGGCCTGTACTATCTCTCTCTACAGATACTGTTCTGCTATGAAAGGTCCCGCTTGTCCTGTCCTATGTGGGGCATACTGGAAGCATGTGTCCTTCCTTTTCTGCCTCTAGCCGAGAAGGCGTTTCTGTCTGGTACCAGTAGTGGTAGTAGGTGGTTTGGTTCAGGTGTGCTTATTTTCACTTAGTTCTTTCTTTGTCCCCTTCCCGGGACATCTACCCAGGTGATCTTAAGGGTCATAATTCGATCAAACTGGAACTTTGTTTTCTGGTTCACTGGGCAACACAGCTAGGTGTCTGGTGATTTCTAGTCTCACTGATTCACCTTTCATGAGGGGCATGAGCACTCCCTCTACCAAGAGATAATTGTCCCCCAGCTATTGCTAGTCCTAAACACATTGTTGTGTCTGTTCCCTGGGAGTTTAGTATATCTTTCAGAATGGAGGTTATTGAAGGAGTCCCTATTAAATGTAGGTATAATCAACTATACACTAAACCCCAATTATCAGTGTTCCATAGGTGGATTACAACATGTTGGCTGCTGAGGAGTGACTGGAGGGTAGGCTGCCTCAAGCTCGCCCAACTTAGTGGAATACCATCTAGGAATGTCCTCTTTTCTTGTGGGGCAGGTGCCCATTAAGGCACAGGGTCTGGAATGGAAGTGTTCCTTCTTCCCCTGTTATTATGGGTCTGGGTGCTGCGGGAGCAGCTCCCAGAGCTCTATACGCTACAGCTTGAGGGCAGACAGTGTGAAAGTGTCTCCTCAGGAATTCATATTGTTCCCTGGTACACAGGTAATTTGCCTCCCTATATTGGTGGAACCTAAGGAAGTGTTCTAAGGTTAATCCTTCCAGCAAAAGGGCCATATTTAGTCACAGTAGTGGGATATGTCAAACCCTCTTGAAACCAGTTCTGGTGGTCTACCTGCGCACAGCTAAATCAGGATACCTTTAGGATGTATAATGTATCTGGTCTAGATCCCTTCTGAGGTGTAGGACGCCAAACTTGTCCCCATGCATGACACCAGGCGTCTTCATATAAGTAAACAGCATTTCCCCTGGCAATCCTCCAGGCACTGTCACTGTAAAATGTGTATTAATATCCCTAACACCTCCTTCATTTAACCTTACGGCTACTCCTCAGTGGCAGTCTACAGGTATATGGATAGGGATAGCATCACGTGGATTAGGCATTCTAATATCTCTTAGCTAGACAGTTATTGAGAGTACTTGCTTAAAGAAAAAAGACATTGTGTTCTTCACTAGAGTGTGTTTTAAGATTTTTACATGTATTCTTTGTATCGCCAGACCTGTACCAACCCCCTTAGCCCCTGTTCAGTAGCTAAGTAGGGAGAATATTTTAGGGTATAGCATAGTCTGAGTTGTAGAGCCCACATAGGGACAGCAAAATGGCATGATTATTATCACCGCTACCTCACAGAGTTTTTCGCCACCAACAAGTGAAGTGTCCTAGACCCCTCCCCTAGTAAGGGCTGTGGTAGGATTAGAGGTAGAGAAAAGCATATACCGGTCACTGTGCATTAAAAGAGAGAGTAGGCAACAACCCCCTGTTTTGGGCGGCTACTCTTACTCATCCACACAGGAAGGACAGATTTACTAATGCCACATATATGTATTTGATGGTCCATTGCTCAAACCTTCCACTAACCCTTTTCATATAATAACATGCACCATATACAATGTCAATATAGAGTACTTCAAATAGATACCCCACACCTATGAATAATCGGCTATTATTATCATTGCTTCTAGGTCTACTCAAGACCAACCATCTCAGAAACAGAATAGCCACTTCAAAAGTAACCGTCTATCTCGTTAGATTTCACTAGGCATCCTCATGAAATGAACTGCCCTTCCAATACCTCATCTCTCTCCCAATACGATATTAAGAGTGGGTTAAATAATCCCTCATACTCACTACTGTCCTCAGACGGTAGGGAGAGAGCTGGAGGATGGATGCCTGGAGCCTGAAGGGTCCAATCCAAAAATATCAAAACTAGTTGAAATATCCACCCATAAAAATCACCATGCTCTATTTTGCAACTGTCAAAATAGGTACACATCCTTTAATAGTGTCCATTGGAATTGGTAATAGTGCACACTGCAGCCATTTATGAATAAGATATGTCTACGGGTGGTGAGCTGATATAGGTAGGGATAGTTCCCCATACATCTCAGTCAAACATAGTAGTTCTTCTCAAAAGCAAAGAGAAAAGTCTTTTTGAGACTCAGAAACCAATTTCAGAAGCTTAAACATCCAGGCAGAAAATAAAGGAGGGACTTCACCCCTCCCCTTTTAATAGGAAAGAGTTGTTCTAGTCTTCTCTCTTGGTCTTCTAGCCTCCCCTGCTCCATCGAGCTCTGTCAGGTCTGCGAACAGCGCACTCCTCTTCTGCCCCTCACCAGGGCTAAACATTTTTCAGTGTTGGGGCGTTGTTTTACTTAAAGGAATGGTTTGGTCAGCATTTTTTTATAGTCCCTACGGGTCGGCCATGTGTTTTTAAGCCTAAGTCGCTCGATTTTAGAAAAATTTCCTATGGACCTTACCCGAGTTTTCGTCCATTAAACGCACGCGAAAACAGGCACCAGGGAGCTGCCATTTTGTGATAATCCTATCATTTCCCGCATCGCCCTGGCTGACCTGCTTTTGCGGCACTAAATCATGTCCCCCGCCCCTGAGCCTGACATCATCAAAACATTCATATTCCCCGCCTCTCTCCGTGACGTTACTGTGCGTAGGCAAACGCGCCCAGTCGTCTTCTACGCAACTTCACAAAGAACCCAGAAACCAACACAGATCAGCTCACAACACAGCGCGCCACAATTCGGAATATGAAACTGTACTTTAAAATCAAACAGCAACACAGTAAATTTGGTAAAGTGCATTTATTTGACATTAAATGTTTATAGAATATTCAACAATTGCCATATGAACTCCGAAAGTCATTTATTTTCTTTTATCTCTATCCGCAAATCCGTAAAATTTTATCGTGAGTCACGCGCTATTCCTTTATGGTACACAGGGTGTTGGTTTTCGTTCAAAGAAGCACTTTTGTCGCACGTTGAACCGCAAGGCTGTTCCATCAAGTAGGCACTAGGCCAGCGTAAAGGTTATGTTGCTTCTAGCCGCTAGTACCGCGTAAGGGCATATGGGCCCTTGGCGATCGTCCCATAAGATCATCAGAATGGTGCAGTTGTTTACATTAAGCTGCAGCTGGCGGCTAAAGAAACGTCTGCCGGTGTCTGAAACTGGTGGCCGTGGCAAAAGGGGAGTATATACCTGTTTTGAAAACATTATAATTAGTCTCGCCAGCCGATCTTTATTAATATTATTCATTTTATTTATTACGGCCGAGCTGAAACTATTTGCTTTCAAGGATAGTGCAATGGAGTATGTTCGGCTCTAAAATCAATGCGAAAAGTAACGAAATAAATCGAGGTTAGTACACAATGAGAAACGACTTTTTGTCTACATGCGTGTGGAATGTGGACCTGCATGCCCATGTGCTCGCTACAAGGATGATCCCACAAACGTTTTCAAAGCTCTTCATTCATTCATGCATCCATTCATTAATTCTTCGTTCCGGTATAAAAGTGTCTAAAGAGTTACTTACATTATATTTGCAATTTCCATTGTGTCTCTGTGTAATGTAGTCCGTAAATCCCACTGCGCTCTTGACAACGATTTTTCGTATACTGAACTAACATGAAACTCGGTCTAGTTTAAGAATTTTCTGCCTTATCGTCTTACGTTATTGCACCCCCCAACCTCCCCTTCAAATGAAGTTCTTTCTGCATGGTCCCTGACTCTCAAGGTCAAAAAACAATAGAACCGTAAAATGCCAGTGCGAGTTGTGGGCCTCTTCAGGGCGCGAGCTGAAAATCAAAGCCGCTGACCTTCACTAGAAATGAGCATACATTCTTTCTTTGCAACATCCCGTAGTAAAGCCATCTGTGAGAACTTAAGTTTCGAATCCATCTATGTAGTGCGCCTCAATGTGCAAATGCTAACTGGCTTCTCTCCCATCTGCAACGGCTCACTTGGCGCGTTCTAAGGCCCCCAATTTTGCCCTCGTTGTCTGCTTTGAAGCCCCAAAGAACCATAACTATTGAGACTTTTAATTTTTTGGGGAAGGTCAGCAAAAGTATAAAGCAAACAAGGAGTTGAGTTGAAAGTGAGATTTATTGTTTGTTTGTTTTATTATTTGCAATACGCAAGCCTCCCTTTGGTTAACAGTGCCCAGCATTTATAAGAGATTGCGAAAATTAGTTACAGCAACAAAAATATATACATACACATATAGACAAGGTCAGCAATATGAGGTGAATAGAGAGAGAATTCAAAGATGACACCCAGGTAGTTTGGCACCCAGGATGGTGAAGGTAGGGGTTAGGGTTAGTGTACTTTGTATGCACACTGTACAATAAAATGTATTTACAAAAAGACAATCGTATTACAATTATTTAAACCGGGATTTGTACTTCACAACCAGCTCTCCTTTGGGTGGACATGGCACAGTGGCAATGTTGGGTGGCAATGGATCAGTGCTCTGCATAGAAACGTTCAAAATTCCATATCTGTGCTTCTCTAATACAGCAACAATAAGGCTTTTGACAAAGTTAAACTCCATTTCCTCATAGACTGGTTTGATCACCCATTGCTTACTTCTTTTTGAAAAGGCCTTCGTGTAGCGAGGCATCCTTACATTACCCTTAGTCCTAGATTGTTCACGGCCGAGATTCTCGTTATGGGCCAAGACGGCAAGTAGAGTCCTATGTCTCATGCCCTGTATGCTGAAATGCAAGCGCTTTGGCCTGTACTTTAGGCACATATTGTGGAACACCTCCAAACCTCCTGTGTGACAGAATTCTGTCAGTCCCCTCAAATCTCTTGATAGAGTTTTATCGAAAACAATCTTCTCAATGGCTTTGTGTGTCGGTGAAGATGGATTCAACCACTTCTTCTTCCATGCCTCCACTGGGGATAAAGGGCCATGATCACATTGGTGGAAATGTAGGTTTTCTGACCAGCGGTGCACGTTGGTACAGTGGTGCATCAGTGACCGCCATTTTTCAAGTAGTATTTCCACTGACCCTTCACAAGTTTTGGAGCTCCACCAAAGATGGTTGCTGATAGACTGGGACCACTCTGAAATACTTTCCAAACCTTTTTTTTCCCTGCAGCCGAGATTTTCTTATTGACTGATTTAGCAAGATGCCATACGTCAAATTGATGTTTAATATGTGGGAACTGCTCTCTCATTGTCTTGGCAATTGAAACGTGTCTGTCCGTGGCTATGAGGTCGATGTGCATTCCCCTCGATTGTAGATATTCCACTGATTTTATAAATCCTAGTTTCTCCATGCCACTGAGGATGTACATTGTGTTACCTGCACGACCACCAAACTCACAATTTTCTTACTATCCATGTCCTGAAAGTGGTAGGTGCAGTACTTGGCAGAAAATACAGGGCTGTCGCACTGTCCATCGCCAGCTAGCCTGATTAGTTTGCCTTCGAATGTACTTGCTAGAAACAATTGTTCAATTTTCCAAGCATCACTAATGGCCGGAAACAGATAATCATGTTGGTATTTGTAGTACTACATTTTTTAAATGAAATGGAGTCCCACAAACTGAAAGAAAGACTCTAACTTTCTAAAACTGGAGCCACTAAAAAGTGATGCAGCTGCACACAGTAGATTGCCTGCTGGCAGTTTCCCCAGCATCGGTTGTGCAGACCATAAGAACGTATGATGTAATCTACAGGCGGCATGTATTGTGACGTTACTGCCTTGTTTTTGACGAGTCACATGAATCAATGGCTTCCCGCATACTTTCCCTCTGACGGAATGCCCACATTTCAGCATACTTATAATATCCATCAAACAACTGTCGAATACTATGTATTTGCCCTCTTTCATTAGACTGTCATCCCTCGTCAAAGTTGTTTCGGCCTGTGACGTTGAGGACATATCACCACATTTGAAAGAAATATCGCTGCTATCAAGTTCTGATGCGTCGGTGAATGCTGCTGCTGGTTCATTCTCCGTCATTTCAACATCTGCTACCTCAACATTGATGGGAGAACACAACAATGTCGACAGCTTTTTTGGTGGCAATTTTTTGGCGGGTGTAGATTGTGTGAATTGATCTGCGAATACTTCAGAGCTATCTTCAATACATCCAGGATCATGTTGTTGCGGCGGTGCGGTCGCACTGTAGCAATGGTCCAATACAACTTTACTGGATTCTCCGGACACATTCATTTCATGTTCTGGCCATTGGACATGAGCATCCCGAGTCTCAACATGCCGCGTCTGAATTAATAGTTCCTCCATAGTGTAAATGGTCTGGCAAGCAACATCTCTCATTCGCTTCACTGTCTGCGTATGTATAGTTCGTAGACCCACGGGTAACTAGGACAGATTGGAAAAGGGATGTTCCGTTTAAACACAAGATAAAGTATAGTACAATTGACTGGAAAAAAAACATAAAATAGTCCCCAGCACAAACAAATTTCTAAAGTTATGAACTGTTTGTAACTAACCTTATTTTTGTTTCTTTTCTTTGCAACTTTTTTGACTCGACCTTCAACATCTGCACGCTGCTGCTCTGATACGTATCCGCATGTCTCCCCTTCCTCTTGCGCTGCAACGACTATATTTTCTGTATCCGCATAGACAGCACGGAATGAGGCTCCATCGACTCCCTGAAACATAGTATTTTCATTACTGTGTATCAAAATATTGTTAGCATAAAACGCACGTGAGGACAAACACACATGTACATCTCAATATTCAAACACGATTTAAACATTGTGTGAAACAACCAAACGACAAGTATTCAAGCTCTGATGACCTAGTTCGATGGAGCTGTCAGTATCCATACCTCTGGCTCTACATGGACTGCCACGAATTATTGAATTGAAGAGGAGGCATCAGCAACTCCCTGAAACACAGTACTAGCGTTAGTATGGTTTTCAATATCGTAAACATAACACACACTTGGGGTCGACGGCACAGGTACAAATAAAGAAATAACCACAAATGTTGCATTGTCTAAAAGAATCAAGGAATATTTAAAAATGATCAGATTTAATCGACTTATTTCTCCGATTTCTTTACATCTGCATCATCTAAATGGGATCTTGTGATTGTAGTGGACGCTCCATCATCTCCCTGAAACACAGTACTTGCGTTAATAGGGAAGAAAGAATAGCAAATGAATTCACGTTATATGATCACGCTCGATGGAGCTGTCAGTATCCATACCTCATGCTGCTGAAGAATATCTAGGGCTGTTGTCAATGTGGTACGCGCTTCCGAAAGCTGTTGCGCCGATTCGTATCTGCATGGTCCCCCTTCCACCGGAATTACTTGAATGTCAGGCTCCGCATCAAGTGCGTGGGTTGACGATTCAACAACTGCCTGAAACATAGTATTTGCATTAGTAAGGATTACAATATTGAAAACACAACACACACTTGGGGTCGACCGCACAGGTACATATCAACAGCTAACCACAAATGAAACGTGGTGTAAAACAATCAAACGACGAGTGTTCCAGTCCTGATGATCACGGTCAGTTGAGCTGTCAGTATCCATACCTCGGGCTGTTGAAGAACATCTAGGGCTGTTGTCGATGTGATGGACGCTTCAGCATCTCCCTGAAAGACAGTACTTGCATTAGTATCGATAACACTAATTATAACTGAAAACAAACACCAGGGGACGACAACTAAGGTGTATATCAATTGGAAAGCACTATCCAAACAATTGGTAAAATAATCACACGATACATACAAACTATTACTTGACATGCATAAAACAAGTCTGTAGCGGAATAGCCAAGTATGATTACCTGATACGCGCTAGAAGTGGTTGATAACTGTGAGCATGTGACGGAAGTAGAAAGTTCTTGCTTCAGATTCAAGGGATAGTCAAGAAGTTGTAAAGGTAAATTATTGTTTGATAATGAAATGCCAATATTTAAAATTGCCATGTAAGGAGACAGAATACTTGCGCAATATAACACAGTTCCCTGTGCCCATATGTAGATTTCGTTTGTGGTTATGAAATCTAAAAATAATATATTGATGTCATTATTCAAAAAGCTATACACTCATATCAATGTTGAAAGTATTACAAATTGGAAACAACACCTAAAATATCAATTAATCGATTCAGCTACCTACACACTACCACAAGGCCTAAAGCTAAAAACAGACACTTGACTCACCAGTGGCGGATTGTGGACGAATAGAGTGGGAATAGTGTTTGCGAGCAATTTTCGTGTCGATCGTCGTTAATTCTTCTTTGTTACCCAAGATGTGGTGTACATGTTCGAGGGAAAGTGCCGGCTGCAGATGCGGTATCAATCACCCCTCTTGTCCTCAAAGACTTGTTGGACTCTACTTTCCAGCTCACCCAGTGGATATCCGCAATGTCCGACCCATTCTCTTATTCGATCAACAGTTTTTGGGAATACATGCATTGTAGTACCTTCAGATTTAGCATGGGTCTTCGAAGGGCAACCGCTAATCGAACAGGCAGGCATTGTTGAAAATTCTGAAAAGTAAATATCAAGATTATTATAAAACCTTGATGAATAAAAATGTCATAAAAAAGTAAATGAACCATACCATGCTCAATGCAAGGTTTGTTTTGGTCACCGGAACTATACCAGTTCATCATGTGCGGCTTAGTATTTGCATAAGTTAAAGACATTTTTTAAATTATGTGACTAAACTCATGTGACTCGTCCCTTGGATGTTCTGTCTTGCATGAAAAGGAACCATGCTTACATTATAGACTGGACCCCGAAGGATGCAATTCGATGACAATTGACACAGATGAAAATAAATAGATCTATTAATAGCATAACAATTGAAACTGAAGTCAATAGCAATGAGACCAATGACCATAGCTCTATTGGGTACTGTAATAGCAAATAGATTGAAATGTAAAAATGACCGAAATATGACTAGGATACATGGCCTTACCTTGACCAACAAACAGTTGGATTCAGCAGGCCGAGCAGTATGTTGCAGGAGAACAGGTAGATGGCCACAGGTAGCACACTGACGAGTTTGCTCGAAGCGGTCACAGATAGCACGGCGACGAGCAGATTAGCATAGATCTCAGTGCTTCTCAGGTAGAAGGTTCAGGAGTTGACTTGCAAAGCACAAAGATGTTCTCATGAGACATATCAAGTGGTTTATAAAGTATTAGAAACAGGGGTGTGTTTGTGAATGAATGACGTATGTATGTCGTGGTATTATGTTTATTGCAGGGGGGCGGCCTGCCTCAGGGGAGGCCTGCCTGGAGACACGGGGTCTGACGAGGCCATGTGAGCGATGGCCCCTGGGTGTGGATACCTTTTGAAGTGTACATGCTGTTTGGCACCTTGGCCGTTTGCGCTCATCACAGCCCCCCATGCGAGCGCTCATCCCCGGGTGCGAACCGCCTTTGATAGAGGGGGTGGGATGGATGGGCCTGGGGTGTGCAGATAAGGTACAGGAAGACTGCTGAATGGAGACACTTATGTGGATTGTAGGGGGGGCAGCCTGCCTCAGGGGAGACTTGTCTGGAGACACGGGGTCTGAGGAGGCCATGTGAGCGATCACCCCTGGGCATGGGATACCTTTTGAAGTGTACATGCTGTTTGGCACCTTGGCCGTTTGCGCCAGTCACAGCCCCCCATGCCAGCACTCATCCCCGGGTGCGAACCGCCTTTTGGCGTGCAGGCAAGTGTGTGGGAGCGAGCGGACATCAGGCCCCTCTCATCCTTTACTTCTCAGTAGAAACTCGTACCAAGTGCCTCCAGTAGTGGGTTCGCCCCTTGCCCTTATGTGATGTTAACTTTGCATGACATTCGCGTAGATGGGAACACTGAGCAGGACATGGGGCATCCATTTTTGTACCCCCTTTCCACTCCATTTTGGTGACCAGGCCTCACTGCGATAGTACAGCGCGCAGAGCACATGGCCCACAGCCTCGTTGCCACTCTGACTGGAAAACTCCAGAGGTATTTGCAACAGCTAATAAATGTAACACATCACTCTCTGAGATCACAGTCCTGCATGTGAACCGGCCTGAACCAAGCACATGGCTCGTTTATCTCCACAAACGTGTCCTTGCCCACGCACCCTCGCCAGTGGAAAGTTACTGCCATTCTGACCCTGTGTCCCTGCAAGGTTTTCTCCTCATGTGCCAGACCACTGACCACGCCATGATGCCCACCTAGCAGATCCCCAACTAACATTAGACCCCTACTGCAGTATATCATTGCCTATCAATAACAAATGCCACATATCAGAGATTCTTGTGAGCACAGACCCACACTTCAAACAGTGTATTATAGTGGTCAAGACCCTTGACCTAAGGCCTGTATAATCCAATGTTAATTGATAGTATTGAAATATGTGTGACTTTTTTAGAGACATAACCAACTGAAAGACTTTGAACAAGTGTTATTTAGTGCATGCATTATTGATAATATATTATGTTAGCTTGGATAGTGACCACCCTGCTTCACAGCGACCTGAATTTCACCCATTCCGAGCACAGTTGTCTGACGTCCATCCTTGAATGGAGACACACTTGATTGATTTAAAAAAATCGAAACAACCGTTGTTAAAATATATGTGGTGTTTTATTTTGTAGCTTATTTTGATGACACAAAAATACAAAACTTTACACATTGTACAGTTCAGGTTGCAGCACAGCGAGAGAAAATCCCCTGTACTGACCGCTGTCGCTCGGGAACGTTTCTCTTATGGCACGAACGGCACAGGCGGGTGTCACTCTTCGAACGCAGAGTCCAAGCCTTCCGTGAAGCCACCATGTAAAGGAACGATAGGCCACCAGCCTGTACCACCTGTGAAAAGGAATGAAGCAAACTGTTTTTAAATGACCAAGATAAGTTTAATAAACGTTTGTTGTCAATGACAATTCTTGTAACTAATGGCATTCTGCTCGGACAAATGCCATCTAGACACTGCACACTATTGAACGACTTTCATGCGTTAACATGATATGTATATGTAATTTAGGATACAGTAGAAGACCATGAAATAGGAGTGGCATGACAAGCAGAGTATACTTACTCATTACTCGGATTACGAGGACGAACAGTTGCGCGAAGTTCGTGCATAAGCACCATCATTATCCTCAACACGGACCGTGTGAGGCAGGCTGCCCTGAAGTCTGGCTGCTCGGTGATGCATTGCGGACGTGGCTCGCCTTCCGAAATGTAGGCCACGCATCCCGAGTTTTCACAGCAGCAGCAGTTCTCGTCCTCGGTTGGCATTAGCTCGCACCGATTGCATGTGCACCAGGTGGAAACACCGTCCATGCGACTAGGTCCAGGCTCTTCAGCTGTTGAATCGTCCTCCCAACTGCCGTCCGAAGACCCATCGTTTTCGCATGTTTCCCTTTCCAGTAGTTCCTCCTCGGTATACTCGGGCTCGTACATGTAGGGCATTATTGTATCCATCGTGTGTTACACAAACTAAAATATTTGATAGCGGCGGTACTGGTATCTGTTCACACGGGCTACAAGCAACGAAGGTAACTGACCAGAGCACAGAAACGAGTCACAGAATACTCAAAGTAGCACAGAGAGAGGAATGGAATCGGAAATCTGCTGCTGTGTGTTGTGAAACGGTCTGTTTATACTTATTGAGGAAAGAGGCGTCCTGACATTTCCATGGTGACACGTCATTAGCTGAAGCGCAGCGAATGTTGACACGAGACGTGCTTTGGCATTGTGAAATGGGCGGTATGCGCCTGCTGATGACAGGCTCAGGGGCGGGGGATATGATTTAGTGCCGCAAAAGCAGGTCAGCCAGGGCGATGGGGGAAATGATAGGATTATCACAAAATGGCCGCTCCCTGGTGCCTGTTTTCGCATGCGTTTAATGGACGAAAACTCGGGTAAGGTCCATAGGAAATTTTTCTAAAATCGAGCGACTTAGGCTTAAAAACACATGGCCGACCCGTAGGGGCAATAAAAAATGTTGACCGAACCATTAAGCCATCTCTTCCCCTCCTTAGCAAGATGCTAACTCCCTCTGTTAGTAGCAACTCACTTAATTATCAGCTTTTAGCAAGATTCAGCCTCCCCCTCCATTAGCAAGTTGCTAATATCTCTCTAAAGCAAGGTCAACAGCAAGTTGCTAAACCTTAGTCCACATGCTCCCCGTTGCCCATTCTCACTTAGATTCAGCCTTGTCCAGAAGCATTGCAGTTTCTTAAAACACTGTTATTGTTCAATGGGAACATTCGGTTTTATTTACCAAAACAAACTGGGCAATTGGAACACATCTCAGACCAGTGGACTACAGCACAAAAGTAGAAGTGCATTGTTTGTTGCAAGTAGCAGAAGGGCAGGAACAGTAAATCAGCACCTTTCTAGCACTTCTATCTTTTGTCAAATTACTGGCTTTTCTTTGGGGATGCTGCTGAACAAAACAGCAATATTGGGGGTTTCCACATTTCAGAGCCCTCACCGTAGGCAATGCCATAGACTATATTAGCAACATCCCTAGAACATCCCAGAAAAAATAAGGTGCGTTTATCTAGCAGCTGCAGGGACAGGTCAATACATTTATAGAGAATCAGTCCACACCTCATGCTAGAGGTCAGTTGGAAGGTTGAGGAAATCTTTGAGACTCTCAGATGGGGCACAGCAGCACATGTGAAGTGGGTCCCACAACTGAGGTATGCATGTTCTTTTTCACAAATTAGTTTATTAGTTAGCATTTTTACAGTCACATCTGCAATCAGGGACCTGATTTCTGTGATTGAATCAAGGCACAGGACTTGATGGTGTCTAGTATTATTGATCAGTTGTTACATAATGATATGTTGTTTGCCCATGTGCATGGTGATAACACCACCTTTGTCTACGTGTTTCAGCTCTAGCTTGCTATTGCTAGATCGGATTATCAGAACCAGCCCTGTCGGTGCAGGTCCAATAGACCAAACTACCAAACTAGCCAGTGAACATTGTATTTCACACTTGGTCTAGCCAAACGCTCATAAGATAATGTAGACCGCAGTAAGGCAGACTTCAGGTGATCAGGGGCTGGTGCATAAACAAACCACACCAACATATAGAAATATACAGTGTATTAAGCACACTTTGCACACTAAGCAGGTAAAACTCACATAAAGCTATACAATATACTTACACACACAGGGTTAGGAATCTATACTATAACACAATATAAGTAATGGGGTCAAACAATACAGTAAAGTCAAGGAAGAAAAGCAAAAAAGAACAGTGAGTCAAAACGTGTATCATGCATCCTGAATTATAACATAGCCACCCAACTTTAGCAGTCCTTGGCAGTCAGAAAGTAGGTCCAGCGTCTGCACAGAGCCTTGGCAAAAGGGGTAGGAGGTCTCAAAAATGTCCAAGCAATTTTCGGTAAAACTATCAGGTTGGTAAGAAAGGTATTTTAAAAACAATAACAGGGAAATAACAGGGAAATAACACATTTGGGATACACAGTCTCAATTCTGCTACACTATCTCTCTCTCTATATATATATAAAAGGGAAATATGTGGATATGTGAGTGTGTATGTTAGAAATGTTTAACATACTTCCCAACATGCTACAAACCTCAAAATTTTGCATGTGGGTATGCTCTATGGTGTACCTTTTTCGCATTCTTTTTTTAAGCAGTCTGCAATGCCATATGGCTCTTTGCACCGTAGTTCTACATTAATTGTTCCTAAAGTTCAGCAGTTCATGAAAACTTCAGCAGTTCATTGTTCCTAAACTTTCCACACTATTGGCATTCTAGCTGACATTAGCGGCACTCAATTTTAAAGCCATGCGGGTTACACAATACAGTGCTTTGGTAGTAATGCGGGTAGAAATGCAGGTGACAAGAAACAGTGCGCGTCTCTTCAATAGTGTCCGCAATGACATTATCCATCTCATCGTTGCAAATCTCTCATGATAATTACAGAAACTTAATTTTCCACAGAAAGTGATGAATGTACGCCATTTTAACAGAACAAAGATTACACGCTTCAGCCCTACACATACAGCAGTTGTGTTGAGGTCGCTGCTGCCTCAGCTGTAGATCAGGACACCAGTAATGTTGCGGCACAATCTCAACACTCCAATTCAAAGTAGCTGGAACCAATTTATGGGATTCATGCTTTTCTCATGGTAAGCTTTATGTTGCTTACGCCAGAGTTGAAAACAAAGACAATTCGTTCACACTAGCTCCTACAGGAAAGACTAGCAATATTGGCTACAATGAAGCATTGGTTTAGTTAATTAAATAAACTTCCAACTACGACTGAAATAGGAATTACTATGCAAAGCACAGGTAGACCTGCTAGTTAAATATATATGGAAGGTGTGCCTGTAAATAGTTGACCATACATCATAGGAAGCAGGAGCTGTACATTAGAATCCTAAAGGGAAGTTCCAATGGAAGTTGGAATGTGCAGAGAGAATGTTTTGTTTAGGAGGAGGAGATTGGAGAAGGAAGGGATCGAGAGAGGGCAGCCAATCCTAGGGCTCATGCTACACATATTTGATTGATTAAACAATGCTGAATTACAAACAACTCCTTTGTTCTTAATAATGGTGACGAGTGGTCACTGTTGGCAGAAGGACTAGCTGGTGGCCATTCGACGGAGGTCAGCCTCCTATGACCACAGTGAGTACATTCAAGGCAAGCAATAGGGCTTTTGGGTTCGCAGCGAGCTGCCAGCAGGTAGCTCCAACGCTGGCATTAGGGGGGCAGTGGAGAGAAGCCTGCACTTCACAGGTGCACGTTGGATGGTGTGTGTGCGCTGTGCTGTCCCGTACACACTATGTCACTCAGTCATTTTGAAATGCCGGTCCCTTACACGGATCAGCATTTCCAGACTTCGAAGACAATTGTACCCTGGAGAAACCTGCAAGGTTTACAAAAAAAGGAGAAGATAATCATTTGAAAATCTTAAATGTATTATATAATACAATGCATCCTTAGCTTAAACCTATAAAGAACTACTAGGCGTTACAGCAAATCATTTCTAACCCTTTCAGATAAACTACAAAAATATAAGGAGATTTTGAAAAAAAGTTAGCACGTCCAGTAACTCCCACTACATAAGGAGAATTTGGAAAGAATATTCAGCAGAAAACATAACGTCACCAAAACATCAATAAGGGGGAGTCACGTTCACTTGGAGTAGCAAATGTTCACTTATAAGAAACAGATTAAGTGCTCTTTAAAGTTTAAGCACCAACTTTATTTTTATTTTCAATTTGTGTTCAATTTATTTCATTTGCTCAGATTCTTTAAATTGAGATTATAAAAAAAACTCCTGATAACCCACTGGAGCCACAGTGGAGAAACACCTCTAGAAGTTACTATTATTAATGTAGCTATGACCAATGAGACATACTGTTTGGAATATATTAATTACAGAATGGCATAAGAATAGGGTAAAACATCATTGAATCAAATAAACCTTTATCGGCCTCATGACTCAATGATTTGTCAAGAATGAGAGCTGCCACAAACTGAATGACCCTTCTAAGCAACTCATTTATTCATAGGTGTTGGGCAGTCACAATATTTGGACATCAATCGCTACATAACTATACAGATATAACGATTCGCTATGAAGGTTGACCATTGTCTGCATTTCTTACCATAAAAGCATTTCGAGATATATAAATGGAGTATATGGGTTGAATTTTGCAGTGGACAGGAAGCATTCGCTGCTATATCCTAGATTGGACCACTAAAGTCAAATAATGTACAAGAGAGTGCCGAAGCATACGGGTGTGCTAAGTGAAGGGTTGAGCGCCTTTGAAGTAAGCTTGCTAAAGCTCGACAAATACTAGTCAAGGAGAGTAACATCCTAGCTAGGTACCACTTTGCCATGAGAGCAGAAGAGGAATGAAATCATAGAGGAGTTTGTGACTATTCTACGTGGCTTGGCGATTAAATGCAGATTTGAATATTGCAGAGAAGCGCATTTCAGAGATCAGTTAATCATTCAATGCAACAATCAAAAGATCAGGGAATCCCTATGAGGAGAGGGTGCCATAACCATTGAGAGAGCAATAGAAGTGGGAAATATAGTGGAGCACACCAAGACATGCATTAGGGAAATTGGACAGCGAGGCAGGAAAAACAAAGCCGAATAATATTAACTTTATCGATCCGTTGGACACAACCAACAAGAAAACTGGAAAGGAATCACAGAAGCTGACTGCCAAGAAGAGGGTGGAGGCAAAGCCCAGGCAGGACATGAGAGTTAATGGACCTAACAAGTGTTACAGATGCAGAATTCTGGATCACTTGGCCAGTGATAAGAATTGCTATGCATTTCATATAGTATGCAGAAGGAAGGGACATATTGCAAGGTGTTGTAAGCAATGGTCTGGATAAAACAAAGTAGTACAGGGAGTCACATCTTCATTGAGTCGGATGGGGTTGAACAACTATGAGAAAGACAATGAAGTTTGTGTGGTAAATGCAGTGGATGCTTGTCCGAGATCAAAACCCCAGTCGATCATTGATGTGAATGGAGTTGGAGTCAAAATGCTGATAAGACAATGGAGCAGATTACACAATGATAAATGTGGACACTTGGAAGCAAAAGATGAAATGTTGTACTTTGCAGGGGACCACTGTTTTGGCACATGTATGTGGAGAGATACCCATTGAAATATTAGGAGGATTTGAGGCACAACCACAGTTTAAGGACTGGGTAGCAACTGCTCTAACGCAGGTCATAATAAACAGGGAGATCTGCTGTCTTGGGATGCACAGGCATATCTTGGGATAAAGCTGGATCCAGATCATCGTGACCAAGTATTGACCGTCATGGCTGAGAATGTTTATGGTGGGAGTGATGGGAGCAATGTTGAGAGGGGATACCCTGATCTATTAAAAAATAAGACTGGTGTCTGGAGAGGTTTTGTACACTTTATAAGAGCTTAGAGGGGTGCTCTGCCGGGCAGGGTGAAAGCTTGTGATATTCCTTTGACGTTAAAGTCCAAAGTTGAAAGTGAATTGAAGAGGCAAGAAGATGAAGGAATTATTAAAGAGACGGAAGCTGCGAAGTGGATAAGCCCGATAGTAGTGGTGCAGAAGAGCAGTCAGGCAGTGTATATATAGATTTATGGGGGCTTAGTAAAAGTATTATAGCAGACAGGCTTCCACTGCCAAAAATCAATGCTCCGATAGCTGAACTTTCAGGAGCAAACATTTTTTTCTGTGCTTGATCTTAAGTCAGCATATAATCAAATTCGACTGCATGATAGTTTGATGTATTTGACCATGTTTGTCACCCTGTTTGGTTTGTATAGATGTAGAAGGATGGCATTTATGCTTATTTCAGCGTCCAGTGTATTCCAGAGAGTGATGGACAAGTTACTAGGAGGAAGGAAAGGGATAAGGTGTATCAAGACGACATACTGATTTGGGGGAAAAGATCAGAATGAGCATGAGGAGGATTAAGAGGAGTGCTGAGAAGTTTGCGTGAGGCAGGATTAACCATATCATTGGAGAGATTGAGGTAGTGGATAAGATGACATCACCAATAAAAAGGGGACGGTGTAATCCTTTCTTGGATTAATTGAAATTATAGGAAGTTTATTAAAAAAAAAAAAACAGACAAAACAAAACACGAGGGTTTTGACCAAAAAAAATGTGAAGCTTGTTTGGAATGAGTTATGTGAAAAAAGCACCAGTTGTCATGGGGTTCATGGATGAGCTGCCAGTGTATTTGTATACCGAAGCAAGGGGAAATGGTGTGGGATGTGTGTTGATGCAAACAGATGAAAAGGGGATGCAGACGGTGACTTTTGCATCGTGCAATCTTAGGGATGCAGAAAAAAAGATACTCAGTTTTGGGAAGAAAAGCATTGGTGTGTGTGGGGAGCAGAGAGATTTAAATATTACCTGATTGGGGAAACATTCACAATGATCACTATACACAAGCGGTTGGTATCCACATTCTGTAATAAAGGGGCTTGAGGGGATATCCAGGAGAATAGTGCAGTGGATAACTGGGATGCAAGAGCTTAATGAAATGGACTATATGAAAGAAGATCAAAATGCAGTTGTGAATGCTTTGTCAAGAAACCTGTGGGAAGGGAATACGTTGGATAAATATGAAGGCGAGACATGTGAGGGTGAGCGGTTTGTGAATTCAAGCCTGTTTGATGAGGAAGCGTGGAAGGATAGTTGTGAAGTGGATGAACATTATTTTTGTGAGTAACGGTTGGCCAGGAGAAGAGGTCACTGAGGAACTTTAAAGGTACAGGAGAGTCAAGAATGAGTTCAGGATAGTCAGGTTGGGTAGAATGGTGGTGGTGCAGGGCATGAAAAAGTGGATTATGGGAATTGTCCATGAAGGGCATTTGGGACTGAGTCAAACCAAAGGGTTGATTAGAGCAGACTATTGGTGGAGGGGTATGGATAATGAAATTGAAAGGGTGTTTAACCTATACATCCGACCTCTCGGTGGAATCCTTGAGGCAAAGGGGGTCTTTTTTACCAACTACACCGATGACACTCAGCTAGACTTGGAGATCAGTGGAGACCTCGATATGGCTAACCTCCAACACGCTTACAGCATGATAGAATCATGGATGACCAACAACTGGATGTGCCTTAATGGAAGCAAAACTAAACTACTGATATTCGGGTCCCCTTAGGCCAGAGCCAAACTGAACACAGACTTCTTGAGTTTTAAAATTCAGAACTGTAGCATCCCGGTAGTAGGTAAAGTTAAAATTGTGGGCACCTTCCTTGAACCCTCCCAGAGTGCCGAAACTCACGTTAACCAGGTCACTAGGAATTGCACTAACTACCTTCGTCTACTAAAAAACATTCAACCCTTCCTCGCAGAGACAAATTGTCTGACCATAGCACAAGCGAATATATTGTCGAGGCTGGACTACTGCAATGCCAGCATGATTGGTGCAAATACAACATTACTCCAAAACCTTCAAATCATTTAGAATGATGCCATACAGATCATTAAAAGGGATATCTAGGAAGAGACCACATCTCCACTTACAGACGAGATCTGCACTGGCTTCCTGAGGGTGCGCGCATATAATTCAAGGTAGCCACCCTGGCCCACCGGCAATCCCTTCATGGTATAGTCCCAGTCCACTTGAAAACACTAGTGGCCCGCTATAAACCCGGCAGGACTCTTCGTTCACCAAATCTGATGCAGGTTAGGTGCCCTAGTTTCAATCATACTAATCGTCTCGGCAGGTCCTTCTCTGTCTGCTCAGACAAGATCTGGAACTCGCTCCCCCTGAACGCACAACAGGAACTAAACACAAGGGTGTCACTAAAAAACTTTACTCTTTAAGTGAACCTTCTACTAACAGTACTGGCTGGAGTCTCTTTCTTTTTTCTTTCTTCACTGTCCAGTTTTTTCTGTTTGTAAACTTGTGTAATTGTGCACACTGATGCCCACCGGTTTTCGGCACGATATAAATAAAATAAGTACATATTGAAAGAGTATGATAGTTGCAAATAACCAATAAAGTGTTTCAAATAAGGAATCCTCAGATGAAGGCGGTTGTGGTGCCTGAAACTGTCTGGGATATGGTGGAAGTTGATATATTGGGTACTCAGAGTATGAGAGGAACCTACATTGCAGTAGTTGTTGATGTGTTGTCGAAATGGCCAGAGCTGTGGGCAAGGAGAGACATTATGAGGAAACAAATAGTGTAATTTTTGGAATGTGTTTTGGACAGAGGGTTTCCGTGGAAGCTGATTTCAGACCATGGTCCGTAGTTTGCATCTAGAGAGTTTGAGGTGTTTTTGGAGGAGAATGGGATAGGACATGTGACAACCACCCTGTGTTATCCTAAGTGGAGCGCAGTGGTAGAGCAATTTAATTGCACACTGATGAACGTCCTCAGATTAGCCACTGTCACAGGCAGGGTCGGACTGGGACAAGAAATAGGCCCGACACCCCCAAAAAAGTGACCCATCCCTCACCTTAAAAAGTGGCCCACCCCTCGCCTAAAAAAAGTGGCCCTCAAACCATCATCCGTGAATCGCGTCAATTCACGACTTTACAGAAAATGCTACTTATGGAGGGTTCATGTGTCTGTTGCATGTTATGTTTTGTGTAAACGCTTGAGAAAGTGATAAGGCAGATGAAGGCTGCATGGCTGGGTACCAACTGCTCCAGATGCCTCTTTTCTGAACTGATAAGAGAGGGAGGTGCTTTGAAACAAAATGTACTTGCTGTACAAATGCACAATACATAAAATGAAATAAATAAATAGGCCAAATAGACCTCTAGTGCCAGCCAGTGCCATGCCCATACCCAGTCACAGCTCACACTCACTATGCCGTGACCTGCCTGGCAGAGTCCCTCTCCCATATTCAGGAGTTTCTGGGAAGGATATCACTCACCCTCTCCCTCTACATTGACCCTTCCTCCATTCCCTCACCTGCATCAGCCGCCTGCCCTCCCAGCTACCCCCACAACAAGCTCCCACCACAGGCCAAGCGTCCACAGAAGGGAAAGTAGTAATCCTCTGCCCCTCTTTCCTGAGATGACATTTCTTTCTGAGGAGCCTCACAGCTTGGAAATCTGCACTAGGGTGATGCACTATAAAGGGATGTTCAAAGCTGTGACATATGGGAGAAGCGTACGATGTCGGTGTGTGATTCAATCATAGGTCGTGAGATGGTGACACCTATACGGAATTGCATAATGAGACAGATAAAAGACATGGGTAAGTAAATAATGTAATGATGTTAGTGCGTGGGAAAAGCAAGCTAGCACACTATGTGGCCCCACCTTGATGATCTCGCTGACCACCAGAAGAAAACAGAGAACTAAGAAGAAACACCAGCGCGAGAGACCTACAACAGAGCACAGAACAAGACCTAGAAGAGAAAAGGAAACAAAGAAAGTGGGCAACAATAGAAATAGGAAAACGAAATAATGAACCTAGTCTAAATACAAAAATTAATCATACATCTAAATCATCATCAGCATCATAACAAACAATGTGTGTTCTTCACTAAACGTGTAAAAAACGATAGCAGACAAACTTCTTGGTAATAACAAAAGCACACCATAAGTGAAGGGCAAGGCAATGTAGGGCCTGCCAGCCTGGGCAAATAATCTTAGCACGGTCGGCCAGTCGGGCACCCGGGGTGCGGGGGGAACAACTACGGGCCGGCCACACACCGCCGCCGGCCCACTGGAGGGCCAGAAGCTGAAGCGAAAAGTCCCCGGGTGGACTGGGACCCAAAAAGGGGTCCCGGAAATAATATTCATTGTGGCCGCATTTTACACATTTTCATCAAGCCCAACCCGTATCCTATGAACAATGTTTAAAATAAAATAGGTTTCCCCACGAAAGAGGTCCAAAGTGCAAAGGCGCGCCAGGAAATCTCCAGCGTTCCCTGCAGGCCAGTCCACCCCTGGCAAAGGCACACGAGGCTCCCAGCTTGAAACAACTTCCTCTCTGTCCTCCAGAGCGACTGGAGGCCATGCAAATGGCAGTGGTGTGCGTGTGAAGTGCCAGTTACATAGCATAATATACCCTGTCCCCTGCAGGTTGCACAAAGACATCTGCAGTCGCAGTCAGCGCATTAACTCACTCAGCTATCTTAATGTAATCCAAAAGAGCGACTTTTAGCTTGCATATCAGTGCAAGAGATACATTAGTCCTCTGAGCTACCCAATTGGAATTTCACGCACCGAAGCGCCGCTGCAGTGCTGTTCGGGTGGGCGGTGGGTGTGCTTAGACCTCTTCACAGCGCCTTAACTGTTGCAGCGTTATCTGCCGCTTTATAGGGCTCAGCACTGTATCTACTATGGGGAGCATTTCTTGCGTGCTGCTGAATATTGTGTAACGTTTTACCCAAGCTTCATACACACTGTTGTGTATTCGCAGAGGGAGCAAGGGGTGGCAGCTGTTAGTGGGGCGCGCGAGCAGGTCTTTCAGCGATTGCTTTCCTAGATTGTGTACGTGCACGTGCACGCTGGCAGCCTTGCCCGCATGACTGTTTTAATGGTGTCTACTGCATCACTGCATCCGTATGAAGCGCTTACAGTACTTCAGGCAGTTTGATGCATGTGTAAGAATGTAATGTTCATTACATGGGTGCTCATATGTGCCTTTCACACGACTTCACTCGGTGGGGTCCTCGCGTTTCATGCATTGCTTTAAGATTGCAGCACATATTAGTGTCTAGTTAAACTTTGCAGGTGTTTAGTGGACCGCCCCGCACATATTTGGTTGCACTGTACTCTGCAACTCTCCTTATGCAACTCGGAGCTTGTTCTGCAATTTCCACTGCAAGTGGAGTGGTTTTCTTAGTATCAACTATGGAGTTAGGAGGCTCTTAAATGATACTTTGGCTGAACCCCCTCGGGTGTTCTAAGGGCGGCTACCAAATAGGATGAAAGGAGGGCTTGTTCCCTCGGAGTTCCACGTTTGGACGGGTCATCTCTTGTAAACTCTGCAATGGGACATGGGGATCAGTCTGACTCCATAATACTAACGTGCTACTTGTGCAAATCGACCCGAAAGGTCCAGCACAGAGCCGAGGAGGATTCTAATAAAATATTCTTGACTGTTTCTAGTGGCGACTTTGAGCAGAATAAAGAAATAATTATCCAATTTCAGTGGCACTCAGCCCGTTGATACTGAACTGCGACTGTGTATTGTGTGGCAATGGCAGCAGGTCTTAAGTCGATGCACACAGAGACAGCAAAGTGGCCCGGAGGCTCAGTCTGCTGCTGCTGGGGGCCAGGCTCAGAGGGGCAGGCTGCTGGCTGAGGGCGCCGAGGCCGCTACTAGTGCTGCTGCAGTGCCTGCTGGCTGCCTGCAGACAGTGTCTTCTTCGTAGTCAGTCTTGGCCAATGGCTGGGCACTGGGCTGGCTGAGCTGGCTGACTCTCCCTCTGTGGGCTGCCTCATCGACTCGTGGCCCAAAAATAATGCCGGTCCACACTCTCTTCGGCTCCAAGATTGTGGCGGCACGGAGTCTGTCTGTCGTCGCCACCGCCCCCCCAGCCCCCAATGGCACAAGTTGCTTTCAACTTTGCAGGGCAACAAATTCGTTGTTGATACTTCCTAAAAGATGAAAGCAACTTGTTGTGTGTGAACTTGGGCAGCCCCGCCCCCGGCAGCCAGGCCCCAGCCCTGCAGGCAGAGGAGCCAGAGGGAGCGAGCAGCCCAGCCAACCTCCTGCTGTGTGCAGTCTGTAGACCAGCCCCCCCCGCCGGTGTTTGTGTATTCGTTAATTCGTTAACACGACTACACTAAGTTCTCACCGGGGGTGGGGAGGCTGCTGAGCCGCTGCCAGCCTGGCACGGCCATCCCCCTCATATGCATGATGCATCATGATTATTTATTATGCATGCATGCATTGCAAAAATCAAAGCAAGGTAACAAGGTGTTGTTACCTTGCATTGATGAATATGCTCCTCCAGGTCAGGACAGCAGGACCGGCAGCTCCAGGCTGAGCCGCTGAGCCTCCCCTTGGCTAGGTGGGCCGGCCCGGCCCCCCTAGGCCTCAGAGAGTAAGAGCGTGCGTCGTGACTGACAGCGTGTCAGTTTCCTTTGTTTCCTTTTCGGGCCTGGCGAGCTGGCTGCTCGGGCCACACACAGCGGCCCATACTGCCACGGGCACAGCACATGCTGCACCGTGCGCACAGCGCACACACACATCTTAGATTATTATTTTTTTTTTAAAAGGCCCAGCTAAGCTGCCGCCCGAGCAGTGCGAGTTAATAGACAATAAAAAAGAAAACAGCCCAGCGGTGGCCGCAGGAAAAAACTGGCCCCCAGGTGTCAGATACCGAGGCTTCCTCCCCCAACTGCTCACCTGTTTCTTCCGGAATGGGTTCTGTAAGAGTAGCCTCTGATCTCTTCTGATCCCTCCTCCTTGTGGGAGTCTTGTCCTTTGGTGCTCGGGCCTTTTTATCGTACAGATAGGGTCTGTCCCCTCCGGAGGCCACCTTGGCAGAGATATTCCCTGACCGCGGGGATCCCCAGGGGGCCAGTCCTAGATTCAGGGAAAAAGCACTAAGGCAGAAAAAACTCTGTTCCCAATTGGGTTCTGTTGGGCGGCAAATAGATCTCCTCTCTTCCAGTTATGAAAGTTCCATTTGCTGCAGGCAAGGAAGTCCGTTAGACTTGAGATGATGAATATGATACAAACTGCTCAGTGTATCCAGGAGATGTGGAATATTTAGAACAGGAGATATCTAAAAAAGATACTAGAGCCAGACAGTTCAGACTAAACAGAATAACAGAGAAAAAGTACTAGAAAAGAATGGTAAGTAGGTAAAGAATAAAAGAACCCAATCAGAACAGACCGCGAAGGCGGACAGTTAGGAAGAAAGGAAGAAGTACCGTGAAAGAAACCCACTCACCAGTTAAGAAAATGCTCCTTAAGGTCGTAGCGCGAGCAAAGGCTTCGCTCGCTAAAACAGAGTGACGGCGCCAGTTGCAATTATACCCCCGGTACCTAAAAGTAAAAGAAATGAAAAGACCAGTAGTGCTCAAAAGAAATACCAACAGAAATAAGCATTAAGAAGGCAAAAAAAAAAGTAAGCACGGCACGGCACAGAGCAAGCCGAGTTCCGCGTGCAGTGCAGTAGAATTCAGGCAAAGGAGAAAGCAAAAAAAAACGGGAGTGCAAGGCAAACACAAGAAGGGCTGAAGAGCACAGTAAGGAATCAAAATAGGCGAAAGTAGGCAGCCGGAACGGATGAATTTCATGAGAGAATCTCCACACGAACCGAGCGTTGGTAAACAGATACAACGTGGGGGGCGTGGCTTGGACGCCATGTGAAAGGACGTGCCTGAACGGGAGCTCCCGCTGATCCGAACATTATCCGGCTGAATCCGCGCAACGGCCGCTACGATGTGGCATAGACGGTGATGACTGTAAATGCGAAGCTCGGCTGCACATGTGGATGCATTTTCACACGGGATTGTGCAGCGCTTGTGTACTCAGGAGCCGCGAGAAGTTTTGGTGCCGGAGCTTCGCCGGCAGACAAAATGGCTGCCGTCGCCTGATGTTGGGACAAAGGATCGGGGACCGGGATTCTGGAGGCGATTCCCTCAGTTCACATTCAGCGCGATCCAGCGAGAGCAAGCCTGACTGGAGGTAGCCGAAACTGTGTGGCGACGGGGGGACATAGTGCCCCCAGGCCTGGGGCCTAAGCGAGATCGAAGGGACGCTCCTGATCGAAGATATGTCGAGCAAGCTCCTGAGGGCGAAGAATAAACAGCCCACGCTCGACGAATTTGCCAAGACGTCGCCTTGCACCGAGGGGACCAGGAGCAAAGAGAAGGCCCAGCCCAAGGAGATGGCCACAGGAGGAACGAACCAGGAGGTCCTGGCAGCTTTCGCAGATCTGAAGGCGACATGGGAGACCAAACTCCAACTTGCGGTGGCCGAACTGAAAACTGCGATGGAACTACAGGTCGGGGCGGTACAGGAGGACGTGAACCTCCTGAGGCAAGATGTGCGAACCCTAGCCGAGCGCACAGAGACCCTGGAGAAGGAGATGGGCCCGACTGTGGCGGAATGCACCGCGCACAAACGAGAGATCCATGCCCTGGTGCAGAGGGTAGGCAACCTGGAAAGCAGGGCTGAAGAGGCAGAAGGTCGGGCCCGCAGAAACAACATCCGGATTGTGGGCCTACCGGAGGGAGCTGAGGGCCAGAATCCCACAGAGTTTATTGAGACCTTGCTGCTGCAGGAGATCACCGGAGGTGCCCTAACGCAGGGATTTGCAGTGGAGAGGGCACATAGGGCCCTGATCAGAAGGCCACCGCCGGGTAATCCGCCCAGGCCCGTGATCGCCAAGATCCTCAACTACAAAGACCGGGAGAAGATTCTGGAACATTTTCGTAAAGGGGGCACCATACGGCGAGGGGAGGCAACCATCACTGCTTACCCCGACTACACTCTACAAGTGCAGCGCAGTTGGATGAACTTTGGGGCGGTCAAAAGGCGCCTGCGGACGGCCGGTTTCAAGTATATGTTACTCTACCCAGCCAAACTTAAGGTCTTCTTCAAGGCTAAGACGCTGTTTTTCGACACCCCTGAGGAGGCCATGGAATGGCTCGATGCGCAGAACTGCCCGCAGGAGCCCGATGAGCAGATGGCGGATGGAGCAGGGAGAGTTAAGTGAAACAGTGGGCCCGGCTGACTTTGAACATTTGGACTGGAATATAGTCTTTGCCACTTTGTGATGGGGATGCACTTTTTAACTGTTTCGAATATGGTCCGCGAGCGCGGATATAGATGTGTAGGGGGCATCCGAGGGCCGTTTTATTCGTACCCCAGTGTGTGTTTAGATTAGTCACTGTGTCGGGTTCTCTACACGGGCTTCCGGAGAGAACCGGACACGGGGATGCCTGAGATCCAGGGATGGAGCTGGGCAGTTGGTTGGGTTAGGGGGGTGGGGGGTGTTAGTTGTTATGTGAGCCTGGGGAAGAAACTGAGAAGGGAAGTAGTCGGGACTGGGGGGAGGCGATCAGACCAGAGGGGGAAGTGGGAGCTACGGATAAATCATGGGAGACCTTAAGGTATTGACATGGAATGTTAGAGGGTTGAATAGCTACCTGAAGCGTAATAAGGTCATGTTGTATTTGAAGAGGCAGAGGATAGACGTGGCCTTGTTACAGGAGACGCATTTGACACGGGATAAACTTGAAATGGTGCGGAGAAAATGGAGGGGGACAGTGGTTGGATCCACATTCTCTGCGTATGCCAGGGGTGTGCTGGTTTGGGTTGCACCACATGTCCCGTTCAAGCTCTTGGGGGAGGTTGTGGAGTCGGACGGGCGGCTGGCCATGGTTCGGGGGATTGTGGAAGGTAGAGTTGTCTGTATCATAAACACTTATGCGCCCAACCAGGACACAGCGACTTACTTTAAGACACTGTGCGCGAGACTCGGTGAAGGGATGGGGAGCACAGTAATCTGGGGTGGAGACTTTAATTGTGTGCTTAACCCCAAGGAGGACAGGTCGGATGACAAAATGGTTAGGCCCAGCCCAGCGGCCAAGGTATTGCAGTCGCTGCTAACGGATCTAGGCCTGGTAGACGTGTGGAGAGCGAGACACCCGGGTGGGAGGCAGTATTCGCACTATTCGGCTCCGCACCAACTGCACACGAGGCTCGACTACTTTTTTGCCACTCCAGACATTCTTACGGAGTGTGAACAGATTGACTACAGGGCGAGGGTCCTCTCGGACCACTCGCCCCTAATCATGCAATGGCGGCTGCGCCCCCCACGTGCACGGATTCCAACATGGTGCCTTCGGGCGGAAGCGCTACGGGATCCGGTATTCAAGGAGGACATGAGGGAGGAGATAGTCGCGTACTTTGAGTCGAACACAGGGAGTGTCAAGTCGGCTGGTACTTTGTGGGAGGCTTTTAAGGTGGTGATGAGGGGAGTTGCTATCGCGAAGTCCAAGGGATTAATGGGCGGAATCCTGACCGACCTGCGAGAGGCCGAGATCGAGCTGGAAAAAGAATTGGAGAAGGGTGGGACGGATATGGAAGTAGTTACTGAGCTGCAGCAGCGGTGCTCTGGGCACTGGGACAGACTTTGTAACCTGAATTATACGAAGTACATTGAGAGGTTGCATGCGGGCGGGGACAAGACAGGCAGGCTCCTCGCTTGGCTATATAAGAGCGAAACCCCTAGGGCTCCGATCCGATCGGTCATCACCGAAGGGGGTGCGGAGATCGACACGCAAGAAGGGGTAAATGGGGCATTCGCAGAATACTACCAAACATTGTATGAAGATCGGGAAGGGGGGAGCCGAGAGGAGATAGATGAAGTACTCCGGGATATAGGCCTGCCCAGAATCAGCGATGAAGAGCGAGAGGAGATGGATGCTCCGATCACTCTGGAAGAGCTCAGAGAGATAGTGCGACAGCTGCCCACTTGCAAGGCCCCGGGGGCGGACGGGTTCCCCAGTGAGTTTTATAAGGCATATGGGGAAGAGGTACTCCCACCCATGCTGGACATGTTTAATGAGGCGTTTGAGTTGGGACAGCTACCAGAATCACTCAGGGAAGCGGTCATAGTGCCACTCCCCAAGCACAATACACCGGGACACGGTTGCGGCTCCTATCGACCCTTGTCGATGCTGAACCAGGACAGCAAGATCCTAACAGCTGTCTTGGCGGCTAGAATGAGGAGAGTGATAGGCAAGCTGATTCACCCTGACCAGACGGGCTATGTCCCGGACAGGAACATTACCCACAACCATAGACGCCTACACAGAGTGGTCGAATGGGGATGTAGCAAGGACGACGAAATGGCGATAGTGGCGCTGGATGCGGTCAAGGCGTTCGACTCTGTTCGTTGGCCGTGGCTGTTGGCGGCACTGGATCACTTCGGAATGGGGCCGGGGTACAGGAGGTGGGCCGAATTATTATACAGCGCGCCTCTAGCCAGAGTTCGTACGGGGGCAGTAGTGTCGGACAGGTGGCAGTTAGGTAGAGGCACCAGGCAGGGATGTCCTTGGTCCCCAATGTTGTACATCCTGGCCCTTGAGCCCTTGGCAATTTACCTCCGGCAACAGTATGACCCGGTGGGCATAGAGGTGGGGGGGGAGAGCCATCTGATATCCCTGTATGCCGACGATATGCTGTTGTACCTCCAATACCCTGAAGAGAACTTGCAATATGTCTTGGAGGTGATGGAGAGGTTTGCTTGGCTTTCTGGCATAGCGGTCAACCCTCGGAAATCCACTCTGTTCCCGCTGGGCGGCTATGTGGGGATACCGGCTGAGAGGTTGCCAGTATTGCGGATCCCATGGGCGACAAGCACCTTTCGGTACCTTGGCATAGACGTATACCACACGACCGGGGAGGAACACAGGCACAATACTGAATTGGCAGTGGGGAGGATTGAGAAGTGCATGAGGTTTTGGGAGAAACTACCCTTAGCGATGATGGGCCGGGGTGCTATGCTTAAGATGGTCGTGCTACCTAGGCTGCTGCATTATTTCAATAACATTCCATACATGATACCCAAGGGGTTTTTTGCTAGACTACATAGGGTATGTAGAGATTTCTTATGGCAGGGCACGCGTAACAGGGTCGCATTGTGGAAATTGCAGAATGCTTATGAGAAAGGCGGCGTGAGGCTGCCGAACTTTGAGGCCTACTACGTGGCAGCGCAGCTGCAGTACGTGGCCAAGTGGCTTTCGGACGACGAAACCCCGGAACACAGACTGTTGGGAAAGGACTGCTCCCCCTTCTACCTGCGAGAGATTATTTGGGCATCCAGCACATGGATGAGGGGGCGTCCTAAGATGCTAGCGTTGGGCAGGAACATGTGGCGAAGAGCCTGCCGGATGATGGGGGATCCCCTGCCGTGCATGCCGCAGCTGCCGCTGGTGGCCTTGGCAAGGGAAGACGGACAGCTTGGGGCCATCCTGCGAACATACTGGGAGTCAGTGGGGCTGGTCACTTTGGGTGACATTTGGCAGGATGGGGCCTTGGCGGAGTTCGCAGATCTAGAGGCGGGGGCGGGGCTGCACACGGGGCAATACATGACGTTCCACAGAGTGATCAGGGAGGTACGGAGCACTTGGCCCGAGACCGTATTGGCTGACGAGCCGGATGCGACGCTGGAGATTATGTATGACGCATCCGAGGGCGGGCATGAGGTCTCCAGGCTGTACGATATGCTGATGGCAAAGGTTGGGAAGGATTTGGGGTACCTGAGGTTGGAATGGGAAACAGAGATGGGGGCCCCGATGGCGGATGGGCAGTGGGAGCGCGCCCTGGGGTACCACAAAAAAGTATCGAGGAATGCCAGGTTTAAACAGATACAACTATATATCACGCATAGGGCATACATGACCCCCCTGAGAATTTCCAGATTTCGAGACACTGGGCGCCAGGCGTGTCCCAAGTGTAACACAGAGAACGCTGATATGATTCACATGTTCTGGGCCTGCCCTGTGATTGCAACCTACTGGAGTGAAGTAGCGCAGAAGCTGGCAGGGAGGGGCATTGTACTTAAGATAGATTCGGCCTGGGCCTGTTTGCTTGGAGGGTACCCCAGGGCGCGCAAGCTTCGGCACGTGGAGAAGCTTAAAGATTTGGCTTATGTACTCGCCAAACGCAGAATAGCCATGGGATGGAAGAATTGTCAGAGGCCACGGGTGGAGGTATGGTGGCATGACCTCCAGAAATGGGCTGCCGCCGAGACGACAGCATGGTGGGAGGCCAGCAGGGCGGGAGGGGAGGAAGAGGTGAGCTCCCTCACGGCATGGAAGGTGCTATTGGCTGAACTGTTTAGTACGGGGTCGACCTCGGCTGGATCTGAGAGCGACGGAACCCCACCACACGGAACGGACAATGATGGTGGACACCCTACAGGCTCATAGGGGGGAGAGAAGGGGATTGTTAAGTTAATTCTGTTCTGTTTTTTTCTTTTTTTTTCTTTTTCATATCTGTTGTTTGGCCTTTGTTGTGGCTTGATGTGTTCTATTTATGTTCTGTTGCACTGTGTGGTCGTTATAAAATAAAATACATTTTAAAAAAAAAAAAACAGATACAACGTGTCGGCTTGTGGGAGGAGCCTGCCTATAAAGGGCCGGCGGCCATCTTGGGTGAGGACTGGAGCGTGATCAAAGCTTCCAGCGCTTCCACAGCCTCCAATTCCTGACAGTATACCCCCTCTTTCTCGGGGCACCCCCGGGTTTGCCCGGATGGAGTTGATGGAACCTCTGCACCAAACGCGGGGCGTGTATATGACCCACAGGTTCCCACGTCCTCTCTGCTTCTGGATAGTTCTTCCAATGAACCAGATAGTACAACCGCCCTTTGCGGTAACTAGAATCCACCAGATGAGACACCTCGTATTCTTCAGGTGTTGGTTTCACTCGGGCTCGTGTACGGTTCACAGGTCTCTTGAAAGGATCCTCCTTATGTTCTTTGAGAAGGGAGACATGAAAGACAGGATGTACCCTTCTGAGGTATTCTGGCATCCTGAGTTTCTAAGCAACTGGATTGATTTGTTGTATGATGGAAAATGGCCCAAGGAAACGAGAGGAGAACTTCCCCCTATGAACCCACTTGGGTAGGAATCTGGTGGATAACCAGACTAATTGTCCCACCTTCCAGCTGGGATGGGCTCTCCGACCCTTGTCGGCCCATCTCTTTTGTGAAAGTTGACTTGCTTGGTGTGCCTCCTTAGCGAGTTTGTGAGCTTCTTGCAAGTCCTGTAGAATCGTATCTAGAGTTGGAATTTTGGTTGAAGGCGGACTGAGCCCGGGCAGGTGTTGAGGATGGTAGCCATAGGTACAATAGAAAGGACTCATCTGGATCGAGGTGTGAAGAGAGTTGTTGTAGGCGAATTCCGCTTGTGGGAGGAAGCGATACCACTCTTCCTGCTGTGGACTGCAAAAACACCTGAGATATTGCTCCAGATTGGCATTGAGTCTCTCCGTTTGGCCGTTGCTTTGAGGATGGTATCCTGAGGAAAGAGCCTTATGAATTCCGAGAACCTGACAGAGGGAAGACCAAAACTTCGAGGTAAATTGTGGTCCTCTGTCCGAAACTATGGTCTTAGGTAGGCCATGTAGACAGACTATGTCTTGGAGAAAAGTTGCAGCCATCTCTGAGGCCGAAGGCACTTGCTTGAAGGCGGAGAAATGTGCCAGTTTGCTAAAGGAATCGACGGTCACCATGATCATGGTCATTCCGTATGACGAGGGGAAGATCCACAATAAAGTCAGTGGATAAGTGTTCCCATGGGCGATCCGGTAAGGAGTGTTGGTGTAATAACCCCAGAGGTTTTCCTGTTTGGTGTTTGTTGGAAGCACATATTGAACAAGTAGAGACATACTGACCTACGTCCCTTCGTAGGGTAGGCCACCAAAATCCTCTCCGGACCAAATCAAAGGTCTTCCTAATACCAGAATGTCCTGTCAGGGGGGTGTCATGACACCAAGAAAGTATCTGTTCTTGCAGCTTCTTTGTGGGGATATAGAGGGCTCCTTCATGATAAAACAACCCGTCCTTTTCCTGTTTAGTAGATAGCGGAAATTCAGAACACATCTGATATTGAGGGATTAAATCCTGAAGAAACGAAACCGTAGAAGCCAACACAGTGAGATGTGGCAATACCAGTTCATGTTCTATATAGGATCCGGATGGATCTCCTAGGCTTCTAGATAAGGCGTCTGCCTTCTTGTTTTCTGTGCCAGGTATGTAAGTTATCATGAAGTCGTATTGTAGGAAAAAATACGCCCATCTGGCGTGTCTGGCGTTGGAACATTCCAATTGTTGTAAGACCCGTAGGTTGCGGTGGTCAGTTCTAATAGTGAAAGGATGTGTGGCTCCCTGCAAGAGGTGTCTCCACTCTTGGCAGGCCAACTTTATGGCCAAAAGTTCCTTTTCGATAACAGAGTAGTTTCGCTCACTACTAGTTAAAGTCTTGGAGTAGTATGCGATCGAATGTTCATAGCTGTCTTCTGTCTCTTGAAGTAATACTGCCCCTACTGCCCCCGTAGAAGCATCTGTTTCCAGAATAAAGGGCTTAGCCTGATCTGGTTGAACCAGGATGGGTGCTGTGGAAAAACATTCCTTTAAAAAGTCGAATGCTTTTCGAGGTTCTCCGTCAAAAGTGAATCTAACGCCCTTCTTCAACAAGGAGGTCAGAGGGAGTACCTTTTTGGAAAAATTGGGAATAAACCTCCTATAAAAATTTGCCAATCCTAGAAACCCTTGCAGTTCCTTGATGTTGGTAGGATCTTTCCAGTTTCTTATGGCCTTTACCTTATTTGCATCCATTTCAATACCTTCCTTAGACAATACGAAACCCAAGTAGGACACCCTCTTGGATTCGAATGAACACTTCTCTGGCTTTACTAGCAGATAATGGGACTGCAAACGTTGTAAAACCAGTCGGACCAATGATCTGTGCTCAGACAAGGACTTGGAGTAGATCAGGATGTCGTCCAGGTACACCACTACCGACACAAACAGCATGTCAGCGAAAACCTTGTCCATGTACCTCTGGAAGACGGCTGGTGCGTTTACTAGGCCAAAGGGCATCACACGATATTCATAGAGCCCGAATGGGGTGCGGAAAGCCGTCTTCCACTCGTCTCCTTGTCTGATTCGCAAGAGGTGATAGGCGCCTCTCAGGTCAAGCTTCGTGAAGTACTCCGCCCCTTGTACAGCCTCCAAGACGTCCCGAATCAAGGGCATGGGATATCTATCCCGGACAGTGACCTTGTTGAGACCCCTGTAGTCTATACAAGGGCGAAGCTCTGTCGAGTCCTTTTTTGGGATGAAGAATAGGGAGGCACCACATGAAGATTTGGACTCTTGAATGAGTCCGTTCTGCAAATTTGCATCTAGATACTCTCTTAATGCCTTCCTTTCCGGTAGTGACAAAGGGTACATTCTTCCGAACGGTACCACTGCTTCCGGTATCAGATCGATACAGCAATCCTCAGTTCTATGGGGTGGTAGTTGTTTTGGAATTATGTCCATGAATACCTCTGAGAAGTCCTGGTAATGTAAGGGAACCGAGGCCACTGTGACTGGCTTCTGGATACTTCTCCTGCGGTCTATGGTGTGGGGAGCGTTACACAAGGTCATACAGTGATAATCACAGAACTTAGAATTGAAAGAGACCCGGTTTGCAGTCCAATCAATGTGAGGGTTGTGTCTTCTTAACCAAGGAATCCCTAATACCAATGGAAAATGAGCAGCTCTGATCTGATAAAACACCAGAAACTCTTCATGTTGACCTAACCTCACCCTTAATGGAACAGTTTCCAAAGTTATGGGTCTGGATGACAAGGGCCTACCATCAACCCCTTCTACCGGAATCGGGGTGACCTTGGGTTTGGCGGGTACCAAGTGCTCTGTAGCCCACTTGGAGTCGATGAAATTTCCCGCTGCTCCACAATCCAACATGGCGAACACCTCTGTGGGAGCTTCTTCGGTTAACCATAGGTCCACTCTGAACACCATTAAACTGTTGTCTTCCGGGGTGTTCACTGCTCTTGTGTAGCTGCAAGGGTGCTTGTTACCTCCCCCGAGACTTCCCTTGCTATAGATCGGGGGCTGAAGTTTCCCTGTCGACGAGGAGGGACTTCAGTGCATTCTCTCAACAAATGTGTCGAGGAGCCACAGTACATGCATAGTCCTGCCTCTCTCCTTTTCCTTCTTTCTTCTAGCGTCAGAGGACCACGGGCAACTCCAATCTGCATAGGCTCATCTGTAGCAGGGTTGGCTCTAGGTGGAGGAGTAGGGGTTGGTTGTGAGAAGCTTCGGTTTCTTCTTCTCTCTGATCTTCTTTCTTGAAGACGGGATTCAATCTGAAGGGACAATGTCACTAGCTCCTGAAAAGATGCAGGACGGGCTACTCTGGCTAGTTCATCTTTGATTTCATCCTGGAGACCTCTTCTGTAGATGGTTTGCTGGGCGGAATCAGGCCAATCTGCCTTGGCTGCTAGCCTCTGGAAGCGAGTTAGATAAGTTTGAACGTCTGTATTTCCTTGTTTGATGTCTAGGATTGCTTCCAAGGATGAATAGAATACTTCTGGCCTATCAAACCTTTCACTGAAAACTTCCGTAAAACGGTCATAATCACTCAGAAGGGGATCGTTTCGGGTAACAAAGGGTGTAGCCCATGAAAGAGCGTTTCCGGTAAGATTGGCTATAATGAACCCAACCTTTGATCTGGCTGTCTCATAAGCGTGAGGTCGGAAGGCGAAATACACCCTGCAAGCGTCAAGGAATTCCTTCAGGTCTCCTGGATGTCCATTGTATTTGCCAAAGGAAAGGGGCATAGTAGGCAGGTCCCCGCGATCATCCCGATGTAACACCACTTGCTGTCGGAGGGCTACGTTCTCTGTTCGCAGGGCCTGCACCTCCATAGTAAGGTTCTGCAGAGCAGCCACCAACTCCTGATACTGCTCGAGTGACGCCATGAAGGATTTCGGGCGTTGTATTCTGTCAGATACCGAGGCTTCCTCCCCCAACTGCTCACCTGTTTCTTCCGGAATGGGTTCTGTAAGAGTAGCCTCTGATCTCTTCTGATCCCTCCTCCTTGTGGGAGTCTTGTCCTTTGATGCTCGGGCCTTTTTATCGTACAGATAGGGTCTGTCCCCTCCGGAGGCCACCTTGGCAGAGATATTCCCTGACCGCGGGGATCCCCAGGGGGCCAGTTCTAGATTCAGGGAAAAAGCACTAAGGCAGAAAAAACCCTGTTCCCAGTTGGGTTCTGTTGGGCGGCAAATAGATCTCCTCTCTTCCAGTTATGAAAGTTCCATTTGCAGCAGGCAAGTAAGTCCGTTAGACTTGAGAACAAACTCCACCGCTGATGAATATGATACAAACTGCTCAGTGTATCCAGGAGATGTGGAATATTTAGAACAGGAGATATCTAAGAAAGATACTAGAGCCAGACAGTTCAGACTAAACAGAATAACAGAGAAAAAGTACTAGAAAAGAATGGTAAGTAGGTAAAGAATAAAAGAACCCAATCAGAACAGACCGCGAAGGCGGACAGTTAGGAAGAAAGGAAGAAGTACCGTGAAAGAAACCCACTCACCAGTTAAGAAAATGCTCCTTAAGGTCATAGCGCGAGCAAAGGCTTCGCTCGCTAAAACAGAGTGACGGCGCCGGTTGCAATTATACCCCCGGTACCTAAAAGTAAAAGAAATGAAAAGACCAGTAGTGCTCAAAAGAAATACCAACAGAAATAAGCATTAAGAAGGCAAAGAAAAAAGTAAGCACGGCACGGCACAGAGCAAGCCGAGTTCCGCGTGCAGTGCAGTAGAATTCAGGCAAAGGAGAAAGCAAAAAAAAACGGGAGTGCAAGGCAAACACAAGAAGGGCTGAAGAGCACAGTAAGGAATCAAAATAGGCGAAAGTAGGCAGCCGGAACGGATGAATTTCACGAGAGAATCTCCACACGAACCGAGCGTTGGTAAACAGATACAACGCGTCGGCTTGTGGGAGGAGCCTGCCTATAAAGGGCCGGCGGCCATCTTGGGTGAGGACTGGAGCGTGATCAAAGCTTCCAGCGCTTCCACAGCCTCCAATTCCTGACACCAGGTCTCAAAGGTCATCGGCCAGTGGCCAATCAGCCGATAAGGCCAGTCCAACCCTGGTCACAGGGGGTGACTGGACCGGGGTAATGATGGAGAGGGTGCTCAGGACAGAATGGCACGAAATTAGGTTATAGGTATGTCTCAGTTGAAGAGCCTAAGGCCAGTATACCCAATACAAAATTGTGTCCTTGTTGGTTGAAAAGGACAGGTGTGATTGCCGTGGATGAAGGTGAGATGAGAGAAAGGATGAAAAGAGTATTACAATCTAAAAAGAGGTATGACAGTCTAAATTGTGTAAGAGAAATGGATATGTCTCGGGGAACAATGGTGAGAGTTAAGTTGAGAAGGAATGGTCATGTTTGTTGAAATACTCAAGGGAGATGGGGGTAGCAGTGTATTTAGGAGATGCTGTAAAACTGAGAAATGGGAGAGTTGTGGAACAAAGAGGGTGGCAAAGGTACCAAGAGGGTGAAGTGTGAGCAATTAAAAGTGAGGTACGGCAGGTGTCAAACATTGCTAGTACCTGTAAAGGGGAGGTGTGTTATGTTTGGAGACTGAACATAGTTTCAAATGTTATTGAATATATAATGGAAGGTTTGCTTGTAAATAGTCACCATACCTCATAGGAAGCTGGAGCTGTACATTAAAATCCTAAGGGGAAGTTCTAATGGAAGTTGGAATATACAGAGAGAATGCTTTGGTTAGAAGGAAGAGGAGGAGGTTGAAGAAGAAAGGGATCAAGTGCGGGGACAACCAATGCTGGGGCTGCTGCTCTAGATATTGGACTGAATGAATGATACAGAAGTATAAAACAATTCCTGTGCACTTAATACTTTGTGACAGAGAAAGTGGAGGCCTTAGGAAAGGAGATCTAGAGAGGAAACTAGATGATGGAATCTTCCTCCAGCTGATCTGAGCTCCCCTGTACACGTCCTCTGCCCCTTCCAGTAACTCCTGATAACAACTACGTGCTAACAACTACGGGCCGGCCACACACCGCCGCCGGCCCACTGGAGGGCCAGAAGCTGAAGCGAAAAGTCCCCGGGGTGGACTGGGACCCAAAAAGGGGTCCCGGAAATAATATTCATTGTGGCCGCATTTTACACATTTTCATCAAGCCCAACCCGTATCCTATGAACAATGTTTAAAATAAAATAGGTTTCCCCACGAAAGAGGTCCAAAGTGCAAAGGCGCGCCAGGAAATCTCCAGCGTTCCCTGCAGGCCAGTCCACCCCTGGCAAAGGCACACGAGGCTCCCAGCTTGAAACAACTTCCTCTCTGTCCTCCAGAGCGACTGGAGGCCATGCAAATGGCAGTGGTGTGCGTGTGAAGTGCCAGTAACATAGCATAATATACCCTGTCCCCTGCAGGTTGCACAAAGACATCTGCAGTCGCAGTCAGCGCATTAACTCACTCAGCTATCTTAATGTAATCCAAAAGAGCGACTTTTAGCTTGCATATCAGTGCAAGAGATACATTAGTCCTCTGAGCTACCCAATTGGAATTTCACGCACCGAAGCGCCGCTGCAGTGCTGTTCGGGTGGGCGGTGGGTGTGCTTAGACCTCTTCACAGCGCCTTAACTGTTGCAGCGTTATCTGCCGCTTTATAGGGCTCAGCACTGTATCTACTATGGGGAGCATTTCTTGCGTGCTGCTGAATATTGTGTAACGTTTTACCCAAGCTTCATACACACTGTTGTGTATTCGCAGAGGGAGCAAGGGGTGGCAGCTGTTAGTGGGGCGCGCGAGCAGGTCTTTCAGCGATTGCTTTCCTAGATTGTGTACGTGCACGTGCACGCTGGCAGCCTTGCCCGCATGACTGTTTTAATGGTGTCTACTGCATCACTGCATCCGTATGAAGCCCTTACAGTACTTCAGGCAGTTTGATGCATGTGTAAGAATGTAATGTTCATTACATGGGTGCTCATATGTGCCTTTCACACGACTTCACTCGGTGGGGTCCTCGCGTTTCATGCATTGCTTTAAGATTGCAGCACATATTAGTGTCTAGTTAAACTTTGCAGGTGTTTAGTGGACCGCCCCGCACATATTTGGTTGCACTGTACTCTGCAACTCTCCTTATGCAACTCGGAGCTTGTTCTGCAATTTCCACTGCAAGTGGAGTGGTTTTCTTAGTATCAACTATGGAGTTAGGAGGCTCTTAAATGATACTTTGGCTGAACCCCCTCGGGTGTTCTAAGGGCGGCTACCAAATAGGATGAAAGGAGGGCTTGTTCCCTCGGAGTTCCACGTTTGGACGGGTCATCTCTTGTAAACTCTGCAATGGGACATGGGGATCAGTCTGACTCCATAATACTAACGTGCTACTTGTGCAAATCGACCCGAAAGGTCCAGCACAGAGCCGAGGAGGATTCTAATAAAATATTCTTGACTGTTTCTAGTGGCGACTTTGAGCAGAATAAAGAAATAATTATCCAATTTCAGTGGCACTCAGCCCGTTGATACTGAACTGCGACTGTGTATTGTGTGGCAATGGCAGCAGGTCTTAAGTCGGTGCACACAGAGACAGCAAAGTGGCCCGGAGGCTCAGTCTGCTGCTGCTGGGGGCCAGGCTCAGAGGGGCAGGCTGCTGGCTGAGGGCGCCGAGGCCGCTACTAGTGCTGCTGCAGTGCCTGCTGGCTGCCTGCAGACAGTGTCTTCTTCGTAGTCAGTCTTGGCCAATGGCTGGGCACTGGGCTGGCTGAGCTGGCTGACTCTCCCTCTTTGGGCTGCCTCATCGACTCGTGGCCCAAAAATAATGCCGGTCCACACTCTCTTCGGCTCCAAGATTGTGGCGGCACGGAGTCTGTCTGTCGTCGCCACCGCCCCCCCAGCCCCCAATGGCACAAGTTGCTTTCAACTTTGCAGGGCAACAAATTCGTTGTTGATACTTCCTAAAAGATGAAAGCAACTTGTTGTGTGTGAACTTGGGCAGCCCCGCCCCCGGCAGCCAGGCCCCAGCCCTGCAGGCAGAGGAGCCAGAGGGAGCGAGCAGCCCAGCCAACCTCCTGCTGTGTGCAGTCTGTAGACCAGCCCCCCCCGCCGGTGTTTGTGTATTCGTTAATTCGTTAACACGACTACACTAAGTTCTCACCGGGGGTGGGGAGGCTGCTGAGCCGCTGCCAGCCTGGCACGGCCATCCCCCTCATATGCATGATGCATCATGATTATTTATTATGCATGCATGCATTGCAAAAATCAAAGCAAGGTAACAAGGTGTTGTTACCTTGCATTGATGAATATGCTCCTCCAGGTCAGGACAGCAGGACCGGCAGCTCCAGGCTGAGCCGCTGAGCCTCCCCTTGGCTGGGTGGGCCGGCCCGGCCCCCCCAGGCCTCAGAGAGTAAGAGCGTGCGTCGTGACTGACAGCGTGTCAGTTTCCTTTGTTTCCTTTTCGGGCCTGGCGAGCTGGCTGCTCGGGCCACACACAGCGGCCCATACTGCCACGGGCACAGCACATGCTGCACCGTGCGCACAGCGCACACACACATCTTAGATTATTATTTTTTTTTTAAAAGGCCCAGCTAAGCTGCCGCCTGAGCAGTGCGAGTTAATAAACAATAAAAAAGAAAACAGCCCAGCGGTGGCCGCAGGAAAAAACTGGCCCCCAGGTGTCAGATACCGAGGCTTCCTCCCCCAACTGCTCACCTGTTTCTTCCGGAATGGGTTCTGTAAGAGTAGCCTCTGATCTCTTCTGATCCCTCCTCCTTGTGGGAGTCTTGTCCTTTGGTGCTCGGGCCTTTTTATCGTACAGATAGGGTCTGTCCCCTCCGGAGGCCACCTTGGCAGAGATATTCCCTGACCGCGGGGATCCCCAGGGGGCCAGTCCTAGATTCAGGGAAAAAGCACTAAGGCAGAAAAAACCCTGTTCCCAATTGGGTTCTGTTGGGCGGCAAATAGATCTCCTCTCTTCCAGTTATGAAAGTTCCATTTGCTGCAGGCAAGGAAGTCCGTTAGACTTGAGAACAAACTCCACCGCTGATGAATATGATACAAACTGCTCAGTGTATCCAGGAGATGTGGAATATTTAGAACAGGAGATATCTAAGAAAGATACTAGAGCCAGACAGTTCAGACTAAACAGAATAACAGAGAAAAAGTACTAGAAAAGAATGGTAAGTAGGTAAAGAATAAAAGAACCCAATCAGAACAGACCGCGAAGGCGGACAGTTAGGAAGAAAGGAAGAAGTACCGTGAAAGAAACCCACTCACCAGTTAAGAAAATGCTCCTTAAGGTCGTAGCGCGAGCAAAGGCTTCGCTCGCTAAAACCGAGTGACGGCGCCAGTTGCAATTATACCCCCGGTACCTAAAAGTAAAAGAAATGAAAAGACCAGTAGTGCTCAAAAGAAATACCAACAGAAATAAGCATTAAGAAGGCAAAAAAAAAAGTAAGCACGGCACGGCACAGAGCAAGCCGAGTTCCGCATGCAGTGCAGTAGAATTCAGGCAAAGGAGAAAGCAAAAAAAAACGGGAGTGCAAGGCAAACACAAGAAGGGCTGAAGAGCACAGTAAGGAATCAAAATAGGCGAAAGTAGGCAGCCGGAACGGATGAATTTCATGAGAGAATCTCCACACGAACCGAGCGTTGGTAAACAGATACAACGTGTCGGCTTGTGGGAGGAGCCTGCCTATAAAGGGCCGGCGGCCATCTTGGGTGAGGACTGGAGCGTGATCAAAGCTTCCAGCGCTTCCACAGCCTCCAATTCCTGACAGTATACCCCCTCTTTCTCGGGGCACCCCCGGGTTTGCCCGGATGGAGTTGATGGAACCTCTGCACCAAACGCGGGGCGTGTATATGACCCACAGGTTCCCACGTCCTCTCTGCTTCTGGATAGTTCTTCCAATGAACCAGATAGTACAACCGCCCTTTGCGGTAACTAGAATCCACCAGATGAGACACCTCGTATTCTTCAGGTGTTGGTTTCACTCGGGCTCGTGTACGGTTCACAGGTCTCTTGAAAGGATCCTCCTTATGTTCTTTGAGAAGGGAGACATGAAAGACAGGATGTACCCTTCTGAGGTATTCTGGCATCCTGAGTTTCTAAGCAACTGGATTGATTTGTTGTATGATGGAAAATGGCCCAAGGAAACGAGAGGAGAACTTCCCCCTATGAACCCACTTGGGTAGGAATCTGGTGGATAACCAGACTAATTGTCCCACCTTCCAGCTGGGATGGGCTTTCCAACCCTTGTCGGCCCATCTCTTTTGTGAAAGTTGACTTGCTTGGTGTGCCTCCTTAGCGAGTTTGTGAGCTTCTTGCAAGTCCTGTAGAATCGTATCTAGAGTTGGAATTTTGGTTGAAGGCGGACTGAGTCCGGGCAGGTGTTGAGGATGGTAGCCATAGGTACAATAGAAAGGACTCATCTGGATCGAGGTGTGAAGAGAGTTGTTGTAGGCGAATTCCGCTTGTGGGAGGAAGCGATACCACTCTTCCTGCTGTGGACTGCAAAAACACCTGAGATATTGCTCCAGATTGGCATTGAGTCTCTCCGTTTGGCCGTTGCTTTGAGGATGGTATCCTGAGGAAAGAGCCTTATGAATTCCGAGAACCTGACAGAGGGAAGACCAAAACTTCGAGGTAAATTGTGGTCCTCTGTCCGAAACTATGGTCTTAGGTAGGCCATGTAGACAGACTATGTCTTGGAGAAAAGTTGCAGCCATCTCTGAGGCCGAAGGCACTTGCTTGAAGGCGGAGAAATGTGCCAGTTTGCTAAAGGAATCGACGGTCACCATGATCATGGTCATTCCGTATGACGAGGGGAAGATCCACAATAAAGTCAGTGGATAAGTGTTCCCATGGGCGATCCGGTAAGGAGTGTTGGTGTAATAACCCCAGAGGTTTTCCTGTTTGGTGTTTGTTGGAAGCACATATTGAACAAGTAGAGACATACTGACCTACGTCCCTTCGTAGGGTAGGCCACCAAAATCCTCTCCGGACCAAATCAAAGGTCTTCCTAATACCAGAATGTCCTGTCAGGGGGGTGTCATGACACCAAGAAAGTATCTGTTCTTGCAGCTTCTTTGTGGGGATATAGAGGGCTCCTTCATGATAAAACAACCCGTCCTTTTCCTGTTTAGTAGATAGCGGAAATTCAGAACACATCTGATATTGAGGGATTAAATCCTGAAGAAACGAAACCGTAGAAGCCAACACAGTGAGATGTGGCAATACCAGTTCATGTTCTATATAGGATCCGGATGGATCTCCTAGGCTTCTAGATAAGGCGTCTGCCTTCTTGTTTTCTGTGCCAGGTATGTAAGTTATCATGAAGTCGTATTGTAGGAAAAAATACGCCCATCTGGCGTGTCTGGCGTTGGAACATTCCAATTGTTGTAAGACCCGTAGGTTGCGGTGGTCAGTTCTAATAGTGAAAGGATGTGTGGCTCCCTGCAAGAGGTGTCTCCACTCTTGGCAGGCCAACTTTATGGCCAAAAGTTCCTTTTAGATAACAGAGTAGTTTCGCTCACTACTAGTTAAAGTCTTGGAGTAGTATGCGATCGAATGTTCATAGCTGTCTTCTGTCTCTTGAAGTAATACTGCCCCTACTGCCCCCGTAGAAGCATCTGTTTCCAGAATAAAGGGCTTAGCCTGATCTGGTTGAACCAGGATGGGTGCTGTGGAAAAACATTCCTTTAAAAAGTCGAATGCTTTTTCGAGGTTCTCCGTCAAAAGTGAATCTAACGCCCTTCTTCAACAAGGAGGTCAGAGGGAGTACCTTTTTGGAAAAATTGGGAATAAACCTCCTATAAAAATTTGCCAATCCTAGAAACCCTTGCAGTTCCTTGATGTTGGTAGGATCTTTCCAGTTTCTTATGGCCTTTACCTTATTTGCATCCATTTCAATACCTTCCTTAGACAATACGAAACCCAAGTAGGACACCCTCTTGGATTCGAATGAACACTTCTCTGGCTTTACTAGCAGATAATGGGACTGCAAACGTTGTAAAACCAGTCGGACCAATGATCTGTGCTCAGACAAGGACTTGGAGTAGATCAGGATGTCGTCCAGGTACACCACTACCGACACAAACAGCATGTCAGCGAAAACCTTGTCCATGTACCTCTGGAAGACGGCTGGTGCGTTTACTAGGCCAAAGGGCATCACACGATATTCATAGAGCCCGAATGGGGTGCGGAAAGCCGTCTTCCACTCGTCTCCTTGTCTGATTCGCAAGAGGTGATAGGCGCCTCTCAGGTCAAGCTTCGTGAAGTACTCCGCCCCTTGTACAGCCTCCAAGACGTCCCGAATCAAGGGCATGGGATATCTATCCCGGACAGTGACCTTGTTGAGACCCCTGTAGTCTATACAAGGGCGAAGCTCTGTCGAGTCCTTTTTTGGGATGAAGAATAGGGAGGCACCACATGAAGATTTGGACTCTTGAATGAGTCCGTTCTGCAAATTTGCATCTAGATACTCTCTTAATGCCTTCCTTTCCGGTAGTGACAAAGGGTACATTCTTCCGAACGGTACCACTGCTTCCGGTATCAGATCGATACAGCAATCCTCAGTTCTATGGGGTGGTAGTTGTTTTGGAATTATGTCCATGAATACCTCTGAGAAGTCCTGGTAATGTAAGGGAACTGAGGCCACTGTGACTGGCTTCTGGATACTTCTCCTGCGGTCTATGGTGTGGGGAGCGTTACACAAGGTCATACAGTGATAATCACAGAACTTAGAATTGAAAGAGACCCGGTTTGCAGTCCAATCAATGTGAGGGTTGTGTCTTCTTAACCAAGGAATCCCTAATACCAATGGAAAATGAGCAGCTCGGATCTGATCAAACACCAGAAACTCTTCATGTTGACCTAACCTCACCCTTAATGGAACAGTTTCCAAAGTTATGGGTCTGGATGACAAGGGCCTACCATCAACCCCTTCTACCGGAATCGGGGTGACCTTGGGTTTGGTGGGTACCAAGTGCTCTGTAGCCCACTTGGAGTCGATGAAATTTCCCGCTGCTCCACAATCCAACATGGCGAACACCTCTGTGGGAGCTTCTTCGGTTAACCATAGGTCCACTCTGAACACCATTAAACTGTTGTCTTCCGGGGTGTTCACTGCTCTTGTGTAGCTGCAAGGGTGCTTGTTAACTCCCCCGAGACTTCCCTTGCTATAGATCGGGGGCTGAAGTTTCCCTGTCGACGAGGAGGGACTTCAGTGCATTCTCTCAACAAATGTGTCGAGGAGCCACAGTACATGCATAGTCCTGCCTCTCTCCTTTTCCTTCTTTCTTCTAGCGTCAGAGGACCACGGGCAGCTCCAATCTGCATAGGCTCATCTGTAGCAGGGTTGGCTCTAGGTGGAGGAGTAGGGGTTGGTTGTGAGAAGCTTCGGTTTCTTCTTCTCTCTGATCTTCTTTCTTGAAGACGGGATTCAATCTGAAGGGACAATGTCACTAGCTCCTGAAAAGATGCAGGACGGGCTACTCTGGCTAGTTCATCTTTGATTTCATCCTGGAGACCTCTTCTGTAGATGGTTTGCTGGGCGGAATCAGGCCAATCTGCCTTGGCTGCTAGCCTCTGGAAGCGAGTTAGATAAGTTTGAACGTCTGTATTTCCTTGTTTGATGTCTAGGATTGCTTCCAAGGATGAATAGAATACTTCTGGCCTATCAAACCTTTCACTGAAAACTTCCGTAAAACGGTCATAATCACTCAGAAGGGGATCGTTTCGGGTAACAAAGGGTGTAGCCCATGAAAGAGCGTTTCCGGTAAGATTGGCTATAATGAACCCAACCTTTGATCTGGCTGTCTCATAAGCGTGAGGTCGGAAGGCGAAATACACCCTGCAAGCGTCAAGGAATTCCTTCAGGTCTCCTGGATGTCCATTGTATTTGCCAAAGGAAAGGGGCATAGTAGGCAGGTCCCCGCGATCATCCCGATGTAACACCACTTGCTGTCGGAGGGCTACGTTCTCTGTTCGCAGGGCCTGCACCTCCATAGTAAGGTTCTGCAGAGCAGCCACCAACTCCTGATACTGCTCGAGTGACGCCATGAAGGATTTCGGGCGTTGTATTCTGTCAGATACCGAGGCTTCCTCCCCCAACTGCTCACCTGTTTCTTCCGGAATGGGTTCTGTAAGAGTAGCCTCTGATCTCTTCTGATCCCTCCTCCTTGTGGGAGTCTTGTCCTTTGATGCTCGGGCCTTTTTATCGTACAGATAGGGTCTGTCCCCTCCGGAGGCCACCTTGGCAGAGATATTCCCTGACCGCGGGGATCCCCAGGGGGCCAGTTCTAGATTCAGGGAAAAAGCACTAAGGCAGAAAAAACCCTGTTCCCAGTTGGGTTCTGTTGGGCGGCAAATAGATCTCCTCTCTTCCAGTTATGAAAGTTCCATTTGCAGCAGGCAAGTAAGTCCGTTAGACTTGAGAACAAACTCCACCGCTGATGAATATGATACAAACTGCTCAGTGTATCCAGGAGATGTGGAATATTTAGAACAGGAGATATCTAAGAAAGATACTAGAGCCAGACAGTTCAGACTAAACAGAATAACAGAGAAAAAGTACTAGAAAAGAATGGTAAGTAGGTAAAGAATAAAAGAACCCAATCAGAACAGACCGCGAAGGCGGACAGTTAGGAAGAAAGGAAGAAGTACCGTGAAAGAAACCCACTCACCAGTTAAGAAAATGCTCCTTAAGGTCATAGCGCGAGCAAAGGCTTCGCTCGCTAAAACAGAGTGACGGCGCCGGTTGCAATTATACCCCCGGTACCTAAAAGTAAAAGAAATGAAAAGACCAGTAGTGCTCAAAAGAAATACCAACAGAAATAAGCATTAAGAAGGCAAAGAAAAAAGTAAGCACGGCACGGCACAGAGCAAGCCGAGTTCCGCGTGCAGTGCAGTAGAATTCAGGCAAAGGAGAAAGCAAAAAAAAACGGGAGTGCAAGGCAAACACAAGAAGGGCTGAAGAGCACAGTAAGGAATCAAAATAGGCGAAAGTAGGCAGCCGGAACGGATGAATTTCACGAGAGAATCTCCACACGAACCGAGCGTTGGTAAACAGATACAACGCGTCGGCTTGTGGGAGGAGCCTGCCTATAAAGGGCCGGCGGCCATCTTGGGTGAGGACTGGAGCGTGATCAAAGCTTCCAGCGCTTCCACAGCCTCCAATTCCTGACACCAGGTCTCAAAGGTCATCGGCCAGTGGCCAATCAGCCGATAAGGCCAGTCCAACCCTGGTCACAGGGGGTGACTGGACCGGGGTAATGATGGAGAGGGTGCTCAGGACAGAATGGCACGAAATTAGGTTATAGGTATGTCTCAGTTGAAGAGCCTAAGGCCAGTATACCCAATACAAAATTGTGTCCTTGTTGGTTGAAAAGGACAGGTGTGATTGCCGTGGATGAAGGTGAGATGAGAGAAAGGATGAAAAGAGTATTACAATCTAAAAAGAGGTATGACAGTCTAAATTGTGTAAGAGAAATGGATATGTCTCGGGGAACAATGGTGAGAGTTAAGTTGAGAAGGAATGGTCATGTTTGTTGAAATACTCAAGGGAGATGGGGGTAGCAGTGTATTTAGGAGATGCTGTAAAACTGAGAAATGGGAGAGTTGTGGAACAAAGAGGGTGGCAAAGGTACCAAGAGGGTGAAGTGTGAGCAATTAAAAGTGAGGTACGGCAGGTGTCAAACATTGCTAGTACCTGTAAAGGGGAGGTGTGTTATGTTTGGAGACTGAACATAGTTTCAAATGTTATTGAATATATAATGGAAGGTTTGCTTGTAAATAGTCACCATACCTCATAGGAAGCTGGAGCTGTACATTAAAATCCTAAGGGGAAGTTCTAATGGAAGTTGGAATATACAGAGAGAATGCTTTGGTTAGAAGGAAGAGGAGGAGGTTGAAGAAGAAAGGGATCAAGTGCGGGGACAACCAATGCTGGGGCTGCTGCTCTAGATATTGGACTGAATGAATGATACAGAAGTATAAAACAATTCCTGTGCACTTAATACTTTGTGACAGAGAAAGTGGAGGCCTTAGGAAAGGAGATCTAGAGAGGAAACTAGATGATGGAATCTTCCTCCAGCTGATCTGAGCTCCCCTGTTTACACGTCCTCTGCCCCTTCCAGTAACTCCTGATAACAACTACGTGCTAACAACTACGGGCCGGCCACACACCGCCGCCGGCCCACTGGAGGGCCAGAAGCTGAAGCGAAAAGTCCCCGGGGTGGACTGGGACCCAAAAAGGGGTCCCGGAAATAATATTCATTGTGGCCGCATTTTACACATTTTCATCAAGCCCAACCCGTATCCTATGAACAATGTTTAAAATAAAATAGGTTTCCCCACGAAAGAGGTCCAAAGTGCAAAGGCGCGCCAGGAAATCTCCAGCGTTCCCTGCAGGCCAGTCCACCCCTGGCAAAGGCACACGAGGCTCCCAGCTTGAAACAACTTCCTCTCTGTCCTCCAGAGCGACTGGAGGCCATGCAAATGGCAGTGGTGTGCGTGTGAAGTGCCAGTAACATAGCATAATATACCCTGTCCCCTGCAGGTTGCACAAAGACATCTGCAGTCGCAGTCAGCGCATTAACTCACTCAGCTATCTTAATGTAATCCAAAAGAGCGACTTTTAGCTTGCATATCAGTGCAAGAGATACATTAGTCCTCTGAGCTACCCAATTGGAATTTCACGCACCGAAGCGCCGCTGCAGTGCTGTTCGGGTGGGCGGTGGGTGTGCTTAGACCTCTTCACAGCGCCTTAACTGTTGCAGCGTTATCTGCCGCTTTATAGGGCTCAGCACTGTATCTACTATGGGGAGCATTTCTTGCGTGCTGCTGAATATTGTGTAACGTTTTACCCAAGCTTCATACACACTGTTGTGTATTCGCAGAGGGAGCAAGGGGTGGCAGCTGTTAGTGGGGCGCGCGAGCAGGTCTTTCAGCGATTGCTTTCCTAGATTGTGTACGTGCACGTGCACGCTGGCAGCCTTGCCCGCATGACTGTTTTAATGGTGTCTACTGCATCACTGCATCCGTATGAAGCCCTTACAGTACTTCAGGCAGTTTGATGCATGTGTAAGAATGTAATGTTCATTACATGGGTGCTCATATGTGCCTTTCACACGACTTCACTTGGTGGGGTCCTCGCGTTTCATGCATTGCTTTAAGATTGCAGCACATATTAGTGTCTAGTTAAACTTTGCAGGTGTTTAGTGGACCGCCCCGCACATATTTGGTTGCACTGTACTCTGCAACTCTCCTTATGCAACTCGGAGCTTGTTCTGCAATTTCCACTGCAAGTGGAGTGGTTTTCTTAGTATCAACTATGGAGTTAGGAGGCTCTTAAATGATACTTTGGCTGAACCCCCTCGGGTGTTCTAAGGGCGGCTACCAAATAGGATGAAAGGAGGGCTTGTTCCCTCGGAGTTCCACGTTTGGACGGGTCATCTCTTGTAAACTCTGCAATGGGACATGGGGATCAGTCTGACTCCATAATACTAACGTGCTACTTGTGCAAATCGACCCGAAAGGTCCAGCACAGAGCCGAGGAGGATTCTAATAAAATATTCTTGACTGTTTCTAGTGGCGACTTTGAGCAGAATAAAGAAATAATTATCCAATTTCAGTGGCACTCAGCCCGTTGATACTGAACTGCGACTGTGTATTGTGTGGCAATGGCAGCAGGTCTTAAGTCGATGCACACAGAGACAGCAAAGTGGCCCGGAGGCTCAGTCTGCTGCTGCTGGGGGCCAGGCTCAGAGGGGCAGGCTGCTGGCTGAGGGCGCCGAGGCCGCTACTAGTGCTGCTGCAGTGCCTGCTGGCTGCCTGCAGACAGTGTCTTCTTCGTAGTCAGTCTTGGCCAATGGCTGGGCACTGGGCTGGCTGAGCTGGCTGACTCTCCCTCTTTGGGCTGCCTCATCGACTCGTGGCCCAAAAATAATGCCGGTCCACACTCTCTTCGGCTCCAAGATTGTGGCGGCACGGAGTCTGTCTGTCGTCGCCACCGCCCCCCCAGCCCCCAATGGCACAAGTTGCTTTCAACTTTGCAGGGCAACAAATTCGTTGTTGATACTTCCTAAAAGATGAAAGCAACTTGTTGTGTGTGAACTTGGGCAGCCCCGCCCCCGGCAGCCAGGCCCCAGCCCTGCAGGCAGAGGAGCCAGAGGGAGCGAGCAGCCCAGCCAACCTCCTGCTGTGTGCAGTCTGTAGACCAGCCCCCCCCGCCGGTGTTTGTGTATTCGTTAATTCGTTAACACGACTACACTAAGTTCTCACCGGGGGTGGGGAGGCTGCTGAGCCGCTGCCAGCCTGGCACGGCCATCCCCCTCATATGCATGATGCATCATGATTATTTATTATGCATGCATGCATTGCAAAAATCAAAGCAAGGTAACAAGGTGTTGTTACCTTGCATTGATGAATATGCTCCTCCAGGTCAGGACAGCAGGACCGGCAGCTCCAGGCTGAGCCGCTGAGCCTCCCCTTGGCTGGGTGGGCCGGCCCGGCCCCCCCAGGCCTCAGAGAGTAAGAGCGTGCGTCGTGACTGACAGCGTGTCAGTTTCCTTTGTTTCCTTTTCGGGCCTGGCGAGCTGGCTGCTCGGGCCACACACAGCGGCCCATACTGCCACGGGCACAGCACATGCTGCACCGTGCGCACAGCGCACACACACATCTTAGATTATTATTTTTTTTTTTAAAAGGCCCAGCTAAGCTGCCGCCTGAGCAGTGCGAGTTAATAAACAATAAAAAAGAAAACAGCCCAGCGGTGGCCGCAGGAAAAAACTGGCCCCCAGGTGTCAGATACCGAGGCTTCCTCCCCCAACTGCTCACCTGTTTCTTCCGGAATGGGTTCTGTAAGAGTAGCCTCTGATCTCTTCTGATCCCTCCTCCTTGTGGGAGTCTTGTCCTTTGGTGCTCGGGCCTTTTTATCGTACAGATAGGGTCTGTCCCCTCCGGAGGCCACCTTGGCAGAGATATTCCCTGACCGCGGGGATCCCCAGGGGGCCAGTCCTAGATTCAGGGAAAAAGCACTAAGGCAGAAAAAACCCTGTTCCCAATTGGGTTCTGTTGGGCGGCAAATAGATCTCCTCTCTTCCAGTTATGAAAGTTCCATTTGCTGCAGGCAAGGAAGTCCGTTAGACTTGAGAACAAACTCCACCGCTGATGAATATGATACAAACTGCTCAGTGTATCCAGGAGATGTGGAATATTTAGAACAGGAGATATCTAAGAAAGATACTAGAGCCAGACAGTTCAGACTAAACAGAATAACAGAGAAAAAGTACTAGAAAAGAATGGTAAGTAGGTAAAGAATAAAAGAACCCAATCAGAACAGACCGCGAAGGCGGACAGTTAGGAAGAAAGGAAGAAGTACCGTGAAAGAAACCCACTCACCAGTTAAGAAAATGCTCCTTAAGGTCGTAGCGCGAGCAAAGGCTTCGCTCGCTAAAACAGAGTGACGGCGCCAGTTGCAATTATACCCCCGGTACCTAAAAGTAAAAGAAATGAAAAGACCAGTAGTGCTCAAAAGAAATACCAACAGAAATAAGCATTAAGAAGGCAAAAAAAAAAGTAAGCACGGCACGGCACAGAGCAAGCCGAGTTCCGCGTGCAGTGCAGTAGAATTCAGGCAAAGGAGAAAGCAAAAAAAAACGGGAGTGCAAGGCAAACACAAGAAGGGCTGAAGAGCACAGTAAGGAATCAAAATAGGCAAAAGTAGGCAGCCGGAACGGATGAATTTCATGAGAGAATCTCCACACGAACCGAGCGTTGGTAAACAGATACAACGTGTCGGCTTGTGGGAGGAGCCTGCCTATAAAGGGCCGGCGGCCATCTTGGGTGAGGACTGGAGCATGATCAAAGCTTCCAGCGCTTCCACAGCCTCCAATTCCTGACAGTATACCCCCTCTTTCTCGGGGCACCCCCGGGTTTGCCCGGATGGAGTTGATGGAACCTCTGCACCAAACGCGGGGCGTGTATATGACCCACAGGTTCCCACGTCCTCTCTGCTTCTGGATAGTTCTTCCAATGAACCAGATAGTACAACCGCCCTTTGCGGTAACTAGAATCCACCAGATGAGACACCTCGTATTCTTCAGGTGTTGGTTTCACTCGGGCTCGTGTACGGTTCACAGGTCTCTTGAAAGGATCCTCCTTATGTTCTTTGAGAAGGGAGACATGAAAGACAGGATGTACCCTTCTGAGGTATTCTGGCATCCTGAGTTTCTAAGCAACTGGATTGATTTGTTGTATGATGGAAAATGGCCCAAGGAAACGAGAGGAGAACTTCCCCCTATGAACCCACTTGGGTAGGAATCTGGTGGATAACCAGACTAATTGTCCCACCTTCCAGCTGGGATGGGCTTTCCAACCCTTGTCGGCCCATCTCTTTTGTGAAAGTTGACTTGCTTGGTGTGCCTCCTTAGCGAGTTTGTGAGCTTCTTGCAAGTCCTGTAGAATCGTATCTAGAGTTGGAATTTTGGTTGAAGGCGGACTGAGTCCGGGCAGGTGTTGAGGATGGTAGCCATAGGTACAATAGAAAGGACTCATCTGGATCGAGGTGTGAAGAGAGTTGTTGTAGGCGAATTCCGCTTGTGGGAGGAAGCGATACCACTCTTCCTGCTGTGGACTGCAAAAACACCTGAGATATTGCTCCAGATTGGCATTGAGTCTCTCCGTTTGGCCGTTGCTTTGAGGATGGTATCCTGAGGAAAGAGCCTTATGAATTCCGAGAACCTGACAGAGGGAAGACCAAAACTTCGAGGTAAATTGTGGTCCTCTGTCCGAAACTATGGTCTTAGGTAGGCCATGTAGACAGACTATGTCTTGGAGAAAAGTTGCAGCCATCTCTGAGGCCGAAGGCACTTGCTTGAAGGCGGAGAAATGTGCCAGTTTGCTAAAGGAATCGACGGTCACCATGATCATGGTCATTCCGTATGACGAGGGGAAGATCCACAATAAAGTCAGTGGATAAGTGTTCCCATGGGCGATCCGGTAAGGAGTGTTGGTGTAATAACCCCAGAGGTTTTCCTGTTTGGTGTTTGTTGGAAGCACATATTGAACAAGTAGAGACATACTGACCTACGTCCCTTCGTAGGGTAGGCCACCAAAATCCTCTCCGGACCAAATCAAAGGTCTTCCTAATACCAGAATGTCCTGTCAGGGGGGTGTCATGACACCAAGAAAGTATCTGTTCTTGCAGCTTCTTTGTGGGGATATAGAGGGCTCCTTCATGATAAAACAACCCGTCCTTTTCCTGTTTAGTAGATAGCGGAAATTCAGAACACATCTGATATTGAGGGATTAAATCCTGAAGAAACGAAACCGTAGAAGCCAACACAGTGAGATGTGGCAATACCAGTTCATGTTCTATATAGGATCCGGATGGATCTCCTAGGCTTCTAGATAAGGCGTCTGCCTTCTTGTTTTCTGTGCCAGGTATGTAAGTTATCATGAAGTCGTATTGTAGGAAAAAATACGCCCATCTGGCGTGTCTGGCGTTGGAACATTCCAATTGTTGTAAGACCCGTAGGTTGCGGTGGTCAGTTCTAATAGTGAAAGGATGTGTGGCTCCCTGCAAGAGGTGTCTCCACTCTTGGCAGGCCAACTTTATGGCCAAAAGTTCCTTTTAGATAACAGAGTAGTTTCGCTCACTACTAGTTAAAGTCTTGGAGTAGTATGCGATCGAATGTTCATAGCTGTCTTCTGTCTCTTGAAGTAATACTGCCCCTACTGCCCCCGTAGAAGCATCTGTTTCCAGAATAAAGGGCTTAGCCTGATCTGGTTGAACCAGGATGGGTGCTGTGGAAAAACATTCCTTTAAAAAGTCGAATGCTTTTTCGAGGTTCTCCGTCAAAAGTGAATCTAACGCCCTTCTTCAACAAGGAGGTCAGAGGGAGTACCTTTTTGGAAAAATTGGGAATAAACCTCCTATAAAAATTTGCCAATCCTAGAAACCCTTGCAGTTCCTTGATGTTGGTAGGATCTTTCCAGTTTCTTATGGCCTTTACCTTATTTGCATCCATTTCAATACCTTCCTTAGACAATACGAAACCCAAGTAGGACACCCTCTTGGATTCGAATGAACACTTCTCTGGCTTTACTAGCAGATAATGGGACTGCAAACGTTGTAAAACCAGTCGGACCAATGATCTGTGCTCAGACAAGGACTTGGAGTAGATCAGGATGTCGTCCAGGTACACCACTACCGACACAAACAGCATGTCAGCGAAAACCTTGTCCATGTACCTCTGGAAGACGGCTGGTGCGTTTACTAGGCCAAAGGGCATCACACGATATTCATAGAGCCCGAATGGGGTGCGGAAAGCCGTCTTCCACTCGTCTCCTTGTCTGATTCGCAAGAGGTGATAGGCGCCTCTCAGGTCAAGCTTCGTGAAGTACTCCGCCCCTTGTACAGCCTCCAAGACGTCCCGAATCAAGGGCATGGGATATCTATCCCGGACAGTGACCTTGTTGAGACCCCTGTAGTCTATACAAGGGCGAAGCTCTGTCGAGTCCTTTTTTGGGATGAAGAATAGGGAGGCACCACATGAAGATTTGGACTCTTGAATGAGTCCGTTCTGCAAATTTGCATCTAGATACTCTCTTAATGCCTTCCTTTCCGGTAGTGACAAAGGGTACATTCTTCCGAACGGTACCACTGCTTCCGGTATCAGATCGATACAGCAATCCTCAGTTCTATGGGGTGGTAGTTGTTTTGGAATTATGTCCATGAATACCTCTGAGAAGTCCTGGTAATGTAAGGGAACTGAGGCCACTGTGACTGGCTTCTGGATACTTCTCCTGCGGTCTATGGTGTGGGGAGCGTTACACAAGGTCATACAGTGATAATCACAGAACTTAGAATTGAAAGAGACCCGGTTTGCAGTCCAATCAATGTGAGGGTTGTGTCTTCTTAACCAAGGAATTCCTAATACCAATGGAAAATGAGCAGCTCGGATCTGATCAAACACCAGAAACTCTTCATGTTGACCTAACCTCACCCTTAATGGAACAGTTTCCAAAGTTATGGGTCTGGATGACAAGGGCCTACCATCAACCCCTTCTACCGGAATCGGGGTGACCTTGGGTTTGGTGGGTACCAAGTGCTCTGTAGCCCACTTGGAGTCGATGAAATTTCCCGCTGCTCCACAATCCAACATGGCGAACACCTCTGTGGGAGCTTCTTCGGTTAACCATAGGTCCACTCTGAACACCATTAAACTGTTGTCTTCCGGGGTGTTCACTGCTCTTGTGTAGCTGCAAGGGTGCTTGTTAACTCCCCCGAGACTTCCCTTGCTATAGATCGGGGGCTGAAGTTTCCCTGTCGACGAGGAGGGACTTCAGTGCATTCTCTCAACAAATGTGTCGAGGAGCCACAGTACATGCATAGTCCTGCCTCTCTCCTTTTCCTTCTTTCTTCTAGCGTCAGAGGACCACGGGCAGCTCCAATCTGCATAGGCTCATCTGTAGCAGGGTTGGCTCTAGGTGGAGGAGTAGGGGTTGGTTGTGAGAAGCTTCGGTTTCTTCTTCTCTCTGATCTTCTTTCTTGAAGACGGGATTCAATCTGAAGGGACAATGTCACTAGCTCCTGAAAAGATGCAGGACGGGCTACTCTGGCTAGTTCATCTTTGATTTCATCCTGGAGACCTCTTCTGTAGATGGTTTGCTGGGCGGAATCAGGCCAATCTGCCTTGGCTGCTAGCCTCTGGAAGCGAGTTAGATAAGTTTGAACGTCTGTATTTCCTTGTTTGATGTCTAGGATTGCTTCCAAGGATGAATAGAATACTTCTGGCCTATCAAACCTTTCACTGAAAACTTCCGTAAAACGGTCATAATCACTCAGAAGGGGATCGTTTCGGGTAACAAAGGGTGTAGCCCATGAAAGAGCGTTTCCGGTAAGATTGGCTATAATGAACCCAACCTTTGATCTGGCTGTCTCATAAGCGTGAGGTCGGAAGGCGAAATACACCCTGCAAGCGTCAAGGAATTCCTTCAGGTCTCCTGGATGTCCATTGTATTTGCCAAAGGAAAGGGGCATAGTAGGCAGGTCCCCGCGATCATCCCGATGTAACACCACTTGCTGTCGGAGGGCTACGTTCTCTGTTCGCAGGGCCTGCACCTCCATAGTAAGGTTCTGCAGAGCAGCCACCAACTCCTGATACTGCTCGAGTGACGCCATGAAGGATTTCGGGCGTTGTATTCTGTCAGATACCGAGGCTTCCTCCCCCAACTGCTCACCTGTTTCTTCCGGAATGGGTTCTGTAAGAGTAGCCTCTGATCTCTTCTGATCCCTCCTCCTTGTGGGAGTCTTGTCCTTTGATGCTCGGGCCTTTTTATCGTACAGATAGGGTCTGTCCCCTCCGGAGGCCACCTTGGCAGAGATATTCCCTGACCGCGGGGATCCCCAGGGGGCCAGTTCTAGATTCAGGGAAAAAGCACTAAGGCAGAAAAAACCCTGTTCCCAGTTGGGTTCTGTTGGGCGGCAAATAGATCTCCTCTCTTCCAGTTATGAAAGTTCCATTTGCAGCAGGCAAGGAAGTCCGTTAGACTTGAGAACAAACTCCACCGCTGATGAATATGATACAAACTGCTCAGTGTATCCAGGAGATGTGGAATATTTAGAACAGGAGATATCTAAGAAAGATACTAGAGCCAGACAGTTCAGACTAAACAGAATAACAGAGAAAAAGTACTAGAAAAGAATGGTAAGTAGGTAAAGAATAAAAGAACCCAATCAGAACAGACCGCGAAGGCAGACAGTTAGGAAGAAAGGAAGAAGTACCGTGAAAGAAACCCACTCACCAGTTAAGAAAATGCTCCTTAAGGTCGTAGCGCGAGCAAAGGCTTCGCTCGCTAAAACAGAGTGACGGCGCCGGTTGCAATTATACCCCCGGTACCTAAAAGTAAAAGAAATGAAAAGACCAGTAGTGCTCAAAAGAAATACCAACAGAAATAAGCATTAAGAAGGCAAAGAAAAAAGTAAGCACGGCACGGCACAGAGCAAGCCGAGTTCCGCGTGCAGTGCAGTAGAATTCAGGCAAAGGAGAAAGCAAAAAAAAACGGGAGTGCAAGGCAAACACAAGAAGGGCTGAAGAGCACAGTAAGGAATCAAAATAGGCGAAAGTAGGCAGCCGGAACGGATGAATTTCACGAGAGAATCTCCACACGAACCGAGCGTTGGTAAACAGATACAACGCGTCGGCTTGTGGGAGGAGCCTGCCTATAAAGGGCCGGCGGCCATCTTGGGTGAGGACTGGAGCGTGATCAAAGCTTCCAGCGCTTCCACAGCCTCCAATTCCTGACACCAGGTCTCAAAGGTCATCGGCCAGTGGCCAATCAGCCGATAAGGCCAGTCCAACCCTGGTCACAGGGGGTGACTGGACCGGGGTAATGATGGAGAGGGTGCTCAGGACAGAATGGCACGAAATTAGGTTATAGGTATGTCTCAGTTGAAGAGCCTAAGGCCAGTATACCCAATACAAAATTGTGTCCTTGTTGGTTGAAAAGGACAGGTGTGATTGCCGTGGATGAAGGTGAGATGAGAGAAAGGATGAAAAGAGTATTACAATCTAAAAAGAGGTATGACAGTCTAAATTGTGTAAGAGAAATGGATATGTCTCGGGGAACAATGGTGAGAGTTAAGTTGAGAAGGAATGGTCATGTTTGTTGAAATACTCAAGGGAGATGGGGGTAGCAGTGTATTTAGGAGATGCTGTAAAACTGAGAAATGGGAGAGTTGTGGAACAAAGAGGGTGGCAAAGGTACCAAGAGGGTGAAGTGTGAGCAATTAAAAGTGAGGTACGGCAGGTGTCAAACATTGCTAGTACCTGTAAAGGGGAGGTGTGTTATGTTTGGAGACTGAACATAGTTTCAAATGTTATTGAATATATAATGGAAGGTTTGCTTGTAAATAGTCACCATACCTCATAGGAAGCTGGAGCTGTACATTAAAATCCTAAGGGGAAGTTCTAATGGAAGTTGGAATATACAGAGAGAATGCTTTGGTTAGAAGGAAGAGGAGGAGGTTGAAGAAGAAAGGGATCAAGTGCGGGGACAACCAATGCTGGGGCTGCTGCTCTAGATATTGGACTGAATGAATGATACAGAAGTATAAAACAATTCCTGTGCACTTAATACTTTGTGACAGAGAAAGTGGAGGCCTTAGGAAAGGAGATCTAGAGAGGAAACTAGATGATGGAATCTTCCTCCAGCTGATCTGAGCTCCCCTGTTTACACGTCCTCTGCCCCTTCCCTTCTCAATAGTATCAATGTCGATTTTGGTATGCAGCACCCTGGTGCGAGTCCTTTTGGAAGGAGTATGCCCTTTGATTCCAGTTTCCAAGGTCAGCTCCTGCTGGAAGGCTGGTGCATTGGGAGGGTGTTACCACCCAAACAAAGAATCAAAAGGAGAGGCATAGCCATCCAGTTTTCTACCTAGTCACTTGGCAGGCCCAGGCTGCCTCACCAGAATACACATAACTCTTTCACATATGAGCTGGGCTCACATTGGTGACACATGTACATATCCAGTTGATAGAACTTGGATAATTGTGAGAGATAGTAGCCACCACAGCTTAAACTCAGGTATGGTTTATATTTAGTTTACAACTGTCAAGAGGATAGCAGATGTCATGTATGTGGTTTTGGGAAAGGGAGGCATGTCTTAAATGCAGCCCCTGTGCTGCAGTGACTTAGATGTCACTGCAGCAGTCAAGAGTGCACCTGTGTCCCCTGAATACGCTGTGTGCCACTGGGTAGCAGCCACTGCAGATCAGGATATTGATCCAGCACAGACTGGTCTCTTACAGCACTCGCCAGCAAAAGAAGCATCGAGGCCTAAGCTCTCAAGGGCTACCTTCTGTGCTACTCTCAGAGCTCACACTGTAGGCACTGCCAGAGCTTTGTCTGGGCCAGAGAAATCATTAGCCAACAGACATCCTACTGCAATGGAGTCCAACTTCAGGGAGGGGTTATCCCTTCAACTAAGCACTACCATTACCAAAGGGCCAGAATGTCAGACCATCAAACACTCTTGCCAGCTGGTTTGGGTACTGGGATGTACTGCCCTTCCTTCACCCATTGTCACCCAACAGCTGTGATACTCGCAGCAGTAGCACCCAAAGCCAGAGACATTGAGAAGCATCCGAGCATTGGCTGGAATACTCTGAACTTTCAGCCACTTTCTGGCATGGTGGGACGTCATCTGCTAAAATGCCCACACTGACTATGGCCTCCTCTTCAAGGAGTCCAACAGTCATGATATCCCACTTGGGTCTCCCCTTGCAGGCCGGATCTCCTTTCTATGTGTTGCCGCCCCACACAGAAAACAGTTTCAGTGTTCGAGTGCCTTCACTCTTCTTTTCTGTGGGGGTTGACCAACCATCGGAATGGGACCTTCCTTCATGTTTCTGGTGGACTTTCTTGGAAGAAGGGCCATAACCTCTGTCCTTTCCTTCTTTGCATTGTTGATCATCAAATGCCTTGTTGTCCGATTTGGAAGTGTTAGCCTGAGAGTTTTTCTGGACTTTTATGCTGATGAAAATCCATCTCGCAGTTTAAGGATATTCTCGCATGCAACCAAATTAAACATGCCCTCAGAAGGGTCAACTTGTTTATGATTGATCCATTCACTCAGATACTTGATACTTGAAGGACTGATGTGCAATTATTTTTTTTAGCTCTGCAACGCTCCCGAGGCGGTCTTTCATTTCCTATAAAATAGGCCTTTTCTCAAGAGTTAACTGAATAATTACATAATTTCAAGCCATTGGTAGAAGGCTCAGAAGGGCTGCACCCCACAACTCTTCTTCCACATCCTGGAGGAAGGCGAGTTCAAGTCCCTTAATCCAATCAGAAATGTCTTTCCCCACCTCATATAGAGGAACTAAGTTCTTGGGGATGTTGTGCCTCAGCTTCCCTTGGGAGCCACCACTAGCGGTACTTCCTTCCCCACTTTAAGTACTCAGTCTCTCAATATCCATTGTACATAGTACCACAATGTCCCTCTGCCTCTCTAGGGCAGTAGCAACAACCTGCTTCTGTTCCTCTAAAGACAATCTAATCTCTTCAAGGAAGCGCTCCGCATCAGTTAGGTCTTACCCAGGCTGGCTCACCTGGGACCTAACGGAAACCCTTGACCTTACAGAAGCGTGGGACCAGATTGATGCCTGGGACCTTAAACTACGCTACGTGCTCTTTCGGTAGAATGGTGGGAAACGTTATTCTCTCCATCCACTTCTATGCACCCCAGAGAATTGGTTACTTAAGCTAGGGGCTCAGTAGGGTTATTGCCCCCCTGTGAATCCTCCACCCCACCCCTAGCTTCCACAAAAGCTTGGAGGATGTTCAACAGTTAAGCCTTCTTAACCCAACTGCAGCAAGGGAATACCCTTACTTGGCAGAACTCCCACAGCTCACCTATTGTTAGGGTGTGTGCAGAGCTCATATCAAGTTCCATTGTAACAATTGAAAAAGGTCCTGCCAGTGAATGAAACGTTATTGCACAGTTTTTATTTGTCTGACTAAGCTGTAGGCACAGTCTGCCTCAAATCCCAACCGCTGCCCACAAGTGTGAGAAATTGATTTCTGCCCAGCAGGAGCACAAGGATGAGTAGAAACTAAAGCACTTAGCCCTTATACTTCTACAAAACTACAGTGAACCCAATCATAATAGTAACACAGGTACAGTTAAGCGATCTACCTAAGCCCAATGAAGCCTCTATAAAAATATACATATTTTAATTAAACACACTGTATGCAATAATAACTGAATAGAAAATGCTATAAAAACACACCCTTATAGAAAGAACACTGAATATGCAAGACAGCAAGATACAGCACTCTGGGTAATGAAGCAGGTGGAGAAAAGGCAATAGAAACCACAAGACTGTTTGAAAAGAATATGGGCTTGCTGCAAAAAAGAATTATAGTGATCTAGCCAGTCTTTAGGATCCAAAAATGGACTGGAGGGAAGTGATCAGGCAAGAATACCTTCGCTGTAACTTGAAGGTTGGTGGTTTGTTTCGAGTTCGGGAAAAGCACCAGGGTCAGTTCAACGGCTTACTGGATTGGCAATGAAAAGGCTGGTGGCTCAAGTACTGCATGTGCAGTGATACTTATTTGTTTGAGCCAATGCAACAACATGCTTCCGGTGGTATGGGTACGAACTTGTGCATTTTGAAGGTTGGCAATTGCCAAACAGTAGATCCTGGAGGGTCGTGTTAGTTCAAATAGAGACAAAAGGCTTGATTTGCAGTTCTCAACAGTGTATCACCAAGTTGCAGGAATCCTGTCTGTCTTGGTTCTGAGATACTGGGGGTCCCAGTCCACAGTGTCGGGGGCAAGAGTAGTCCTTGTTCCCAAACTCCCTAACAGGTGGAGGGGACTGGCACACACCTGCAAAAGTCCTTCAATACAGTGAGGCCCTGCGTATCAGTGTGGCCAGCAGAGACAGGTCTTGCTCTAGCAGCAAGTCAACCCCAATGTGCCCTGGGGATGGTTAGGGGACAGTGCACCTCTGCCTTGGAGTACCTGTCTTCACCTCATAATTAGACGACTATGGAAAGGACTGCTCTCCCAACAGGGTCCACATACATTCTTATTCAATGGTTGAAGTCCACAGATGGGAGGCCTCCCTTCTTTTTAAAGGTAAAAGCCAGCAGGAGATTGGACTTAAGCAAGCCTGCTTTAGGGGTCCAACACTTGTCCATGCAGCAAGTGGACTTTGCCTTTCGATATAATACTCAAAGTGCTTAGATGAAATCTTCCTCTAGCTGGTCTGAGCTCTCCATTCCCTAAACTAGCTCTGTCCCTTCCCTTGTCAATGGAATCCAAGACCCTTTTGGTATGCAGCACTGTGGTGTGAGACTAGTGCTCTTGGGATGGGTGCGTTGCTTTGATTGCGGTTTCCCAGGTCAGCGGCTGCTGGGAGGCTGGCTCTTTGGAGAGGGTGATAGACGCTCTCACAAAGGATAAAAAGGAAAGGAATAGCAATTTAGTCTCCTGCCCCATCACTTGGCAGGCCCAAGCTCTTAGACCAGGATACACACCCATTGCACAGCTGAACTGGGCTCACAGTGCAGACTCATGTAGATATCAGATTGATGTGGCTTAGATAATCATGAGAGATACTAGCCACCATACCTTAAAATCTGGTTTAGCGGAGGCCACCAGGGGGCGCAGGCATGATGGCTGCCTGATCGTTCGGCTCCCCTGAAGCCCGAGAGATTTGTGGAGTAAACTGCGATAAAAGGAACATTATCCTCCTAGAAAGGCTGAAACCAGGTGGGGGAACTCCTGGGGACTCCAGAGATACCTTCCCAAGCCTTGGGGGTCCACGAGATATTTGATTTGGAGCTTCCGCGCCCCCCCTCCAGGCCCGTGCCGCGCACAAGGTGAAGCTCCGTGGCCAGGCCCCTCATCTCCGCGGATGAGCGCCGCGCCGGGATCAATCTGAGGAATCGACACCTCTGCCGGCATCACTGAAAGCCCGTGGGAGCCCCTCGGAAACCGGGGCCCTCATCCGTGGGGGGCTTCCCCAGACGAGCCCACCTTCGGCTCCCGCGGCGGCGGTTTTGGACATCAGTACACCCCGGGCCCCCACAGCCAGACCCCGGCCTGCCGCACACACGTCTGTGTATCTCGGGCCGTCGCAGGAGCGCGCCCAGGCCCCTTCCTCTCCTCGCCCCACAGGCGTTGGGGAACATCTTCGCAACAACTACCATAAGGACTCCCCCCGGCTGCTGCTGTGACACAACCCTCAGAGGCCTACCCCTAACAGGCCCGGGCCGACGCGGGAGCGCACCTGGGTCCCTCTGCAACCTTTGAATGCACCCACCGTCCCCACGTCGGGGCAACCATGAGTAGTGGCTGTCGGGGGGGGGTTGTGGCACGACCCACCCATCCTAGCCACCACACCTCATCGGAGTTGGCACGGAACTGGGGGACCGTCTCCCCGAGCCCCGGCATGAGACCTCGAGGAACCACAAAGATCTAGAGGGGGAGACACCCCATGAGTTGGAAAGAAACCCTGGCAAGATACCAATTCACTCCCGAAAACAAGAGATGGAGACCAACCCCCCACCTACGCCAACCCCCGACATGAACACCATGCAGAACAAAATCCAGACAATCTTAGACGAAATCAGGGGGATGAGAACGGACATGGGAGCTAAGCTGGCCGACCTCACCGCCAAGGTCTCCACGTTGGAGGACAAAATGGAGGGAGTAGAGAATAACCAGGCGTCCACCGTCTTCCTGGAGGATCAGATGGAGGCAAGGTTTAAAGAGATGCAGCGGCGCGAGGGGGAGCTCTGCTTCAAAGTGGACGACATGGAAAATCGTGACCGGAGATGTAACCTGTGATTCTTCGGCCTGACGGAGGTGGAGGGGGAGACCCAGACCGGCCTGGAGGGCAAAGTGCAGGAGATCATTAGGATTGTCTTGGGAACGGACTCCGGAGAAACCATCCTGATTGATAGGGTTCATCGAGCTGGCGGAGGCGGTAGGGGCCCACGCTCCGTGCTTGCACTATTATAGAGACAAAGCGAAAATACTGGAAAGAGCTATAACCCTAAAGATGCAATTTGACAACTCCAGGGTGGCAATCTACCAGGGCCTATCCGCCCTCACGCTACAAATGAGGAAAAAATGCAGTCCGATCACTAGGTGGCTCCAGGAGAAGGGGCTCCGATACCGCTGGGGACACCCATTCTACCTATTCTTCGAGTGGCAAGGGGAAAACTTCCAGCTCATTACAGAAGAAGACATCCAAAGAGGCATCGACAAACTGATCGCGGTCCCCCCGGGGCCCTCGGGGGAGATCGACAGACCCGACAGAGGCCCGAGCTCGGCCCCACAGGGCCCTGACCTCAGCCAGGGGAAACACAAAGTGAAGGGCACCCGGAAATTCTGAAAAACCAGGCACCCCTCGGAGGTATGTGGAGGACCCACATGATTATGGGACAGAGGAGAAAAGAAAAGGAATCCAGTGCTGATCTGTTGTGGTTAACTCGCTCACTTGCCCCCCCGCGGCCGCCGGCGAATTGAGGAGAAACATGTGTTCCACTTTTGCTGATGCCAAGGCACGCGCAATGGATCCGAGTGATTGAGAGGGAAGGGGAGAAAGTTAAGAAATGTGATGTTGTGTTGTATTGCATTGGACTGCATTGTCCTAATGGGCCCCTTCATGTTTGGGGGCGATTTATGTTGTATTGTGATGTTGCCACAGTTGGCGAGGCTTATGCCGAAATTGAGGGTTGAAGGTTTCGGGTCCCACCTGTCTGAAACACAGAGTGGTGTTGTTCTCGGTTGTCGGAGGGTGGCCAGGTGCATCCCCCCCCCAAGACCTTCGAAGTCCCCCCCAACTCACACTGGAAGCTAGTTCACGGTTGGACCCAGCCCCTATGAGACACGCAGCGGGAGTAGAGAGGACTGGGTTGGGGGAGGTCTTGTCGAGGGATTGGACTCCGACTAAACCTGTAAAATGTTCCTATAGGTATAACTTGGAGGGTACGATCCACACTATTCATCTCTCGGGGCCCAGGCAGCGGCCCTGGTGGTTCGTTGACTAAACCCGATGTATGTCGGGCGATGGAGATGGACGCCTACCAAAATGGGTAAGGGAAATGGGGAACTTGGGAGGAGAGAGGGGAGGGGGAAGGGGAAAGAAATAGGGAACGCCATGCCATGGTTCTGGGGCTCAAGTCAACAGATGATAACGGGGGCATTCACTGAGGCTTCACAGGGCAGGGATAGCGACGACCATGGTTGAAGGTCAGATCGGTACGCTCAACGTTAAGGGTCTCAACTCGCAAAACAAGCGGTCTCTCACAAGTAACTTATTCCGCAAACAGAAATTACTTGCCCTCTTCCTACAAGAAACCCACTATAGAAGGGGGGCCGAGTCAACGATCAAAGGAAAGGAGATAGGCAGAAACTTCTGGGCCTCGCACAAATCCTCTAAGAAGGAGGGAGTGGGTATCCTCTTGGGTAAATCGCTGCATGTCACCGATGTAGAGACGAAAAGGGGCTTTGGAGGCAGATTTCTTGTGATCAAGGGGTTAGCCCAGGGCGCACGAGTCACACTAGCCACAATATACGCGCCCAACGCCAGCCAAGTCAAGTTTATTGCAAGGTTCTTGGGGTCATGGACGGGTGGGCCGAGGGAGCCACAATCCTGGGCGGAGACTTCAATCTCATTACAGACCCCCATCTTGACTAGTGGTCGGCCGAAGGGACGGGACCAAAAGCCCCCACAAAAGATAATCTCGCCTTGAGGGACCTCCTTCAGGAGTACTACTGGGTTGATGTATGGTGCAAATGCTGGCAAACCCCTGGGGGTTACACGTTCTTCTCCCCTCCCCACCAAACATATACTAGAATTGACTTGCTGCTGGTTTCGGAGGAGGGAGGGGGAGAGGTTGGAAACGCTTCGGTTGAATCTGTGACCTGGTCAGATCATGAGCTCCTCGTTATGGAATGGCGGTTGCAAGCCACCGTGAAATCACGTAGGTGGCACTGTAACGATACCCTCATGAGGGACCAGGTGTTTAGGGAATTCCATAGGAACTAAATAAAAGCCTTCTTCTTATTGAACGACACAGGGGAAGTCCCAATAGTTTCAGTCTGGGAGGCAGCAAAGGCCACCTTCAGGGGTCTCTTTATCGCAGAGGGTTCGAGCAAGAAGCGAGAGAGGGCCCTGATAGAATCCAGACTCCAGGAAGACCTGCGGGCCATGAGGGCACAGCTCACCAAGGGAAACATAGACTGCAAAAACCTCCCGAGAGAGAAGAGACAAGCTCTGCATACAATCCTGATTGGAGAGGTAGTTAAAAAAATGAGATACACGAAGCAGAGATACTATGAGAGGGGCGACAGGGTTGGAACTGTTCTGGCACATAGGCTGAGGGGAAACAGGGCGGACAGACACATAGGAAAGGTAAAGGACGGGGCGGGTAACACCCAGATAAAAACTGAACACATAGCCCAATCATTTGCGGCCTTCTATAGGGCCCTCTACACAAAACAAGAGGGTGAATCACTGGATGAAATTCGAAAATATCTTGAAGACCACCCCTTACCCAAGCTCACAGACCTAGAGAGAGAGACACTGGACAAGGAGATAACGGAGGAGGAGGAGGTGGAAGAGGCCAGCAAAAAGCTTAAAATAGGCAAGACCCAGGGGGAAGATGGGTACAAAGCAGATTTCTATAAACAATTCCAGTTCGAACTAACCCAACCACTGGCCAAATTATTTAACCGAATCAAAACCTTAGAAACCATTCCACCAACATTCCTGCAGGCCATAATCACAGTTATCCCTAAGCCGGGCAGAGACCCAGCGGAGTGTGGCTCATATAGGCCCATCTCGCTCCTGAACACAGAAGCCAAGATCTTCACCAGGATCCTGGCGACACTTCTAGAAAAGGGTCTCCCCCGGCTGATCCATCCCAATCAGGTAGGCTTTGTAGTAAATAGGCAAGGAGCAGATAGCATGCGCAAAACCCTGCACATACTGAGCTCAAATGGAGAGAAATCTGACGGTGCCCTTCTCCTGTCTCTAGACGCAGAGAAGGCGTTTGACAGGGTGAGCTGGGCCTTCATGGAGGGGGTTCTGTCGTCCTTGGGGATGGGACCCAGATGGCGGGGATGGATGTCGGCCCTTTACTCCCGCCCTTCCGCTAAAGTGGTGGTCAATGGAAGAGAGTCAGAGTCCTTTCCTTTAGAGAGAGGCACAAGACAGCGATACCCATTGTCTCCTCTCATATACGCCCTGGTGATGGAACCTTGGGCTATAGCAATCAGGACTAACGATCAGATCCAGGGTGTTAAAATCGGAGGAACTGGCTACAAAATAACCCTGTTTGCCGACGATGTCCTCCTGTACCTCTCTAAACCATCCCAATCTGTCCCAGAGGTGTTGAATAGTCTAGAGCGATATGGTTCCCTGGCAGGCTACAAGGTCAATGTAGATAAATCAGTGGCTTTCCCGGCAGGCCAGCTCAACGAGACAGAGAGACAATACATCGATAACCTTCCGTTTTGTAAAAAAACGGAGGGACTCTCTCACCTGGGGACCCAAATTCCATCAGACCTAGGGGATCTCTTTAAGGTAAACTACCCGCCCTTATGGAGGTCGATCAAACACGACCTGGGACGCTGGTCAAAATCCGGCCTCTCATGGATGGCTCGCCTCAACTCCATCAAAATGGTAATCTTCCCCAAATTCTTATATCTGTTTCAAATGCTGCCAACCCAGATACCGAACCCATTTCTCCTGGAGATCAAGCGGGCCCTTCTCCGTAATCTATGGGCCGGTAAATCCCATAGAATTGCCTACAACACTCTCGTAAGACCCAAAGATGAGGGTGGAGTTAATTTCCCCGATCTAAACGCCTATTATAAGGCGTCACAATTGCGCATCCTTGTTGACCATTTGATGACTGGCCCAAAGAAACAATGGGTAACATTGGATAACACACTCTTCTCGCCGGTCACATTGGACGAGTGGCTATGGGTCCCCAAGACATCCATTCCAAGAAGGGTTTTGAAACATCCAGTGTTGGGTGTGCTGTGGTCCATTTGGAAGGAAGTGGGTTACCCATGATGGCTCACAACGTGGCCCTCACCTTTGAGCTGCATCTGGGCTCAGCTTTGGGTGGATGGGGTGTTTATTTCTCTTGGTGACTTGAAGGACGCCCTGGGCCTCCCTAACCTCTCCCCCTTTCGATATCTACAGCTCAAGGGTGCCCTTTCCGAGAGCAAATGGGGAGACACACTTAGGCGGGACCTAACCGATTTTGAGAAATTCCTCATAACACACAAAGGTACCAAGGGGGTGATATCGCGGCTTTATAGCTTTTTGCTGTTCTCTACCCCAAGGGACCCCCCCCATCTTCCCAAGTACAATGGGGGAAGGACCTAGGCACCCCCATAACGGAAAAAAGATGGACCAGGATCTGTAGGTAGGTACAACGTTCCACAACTGCACCCCAATGCCGCCACCAGGCCCTGAAGTTGATATACAGATGGCACTACCCCCCACAGAGGATAGCCAGAATGAGAAAAGGTTACAACCCCCACTGCTGGAAATGCCATGTTGAAAAGGGGGTCTATGTCCATATGTGGTGGAAGTGCCAGGTGGCACAAACCTACTGGAGTGAGGTCCTGTCATGGATAAGAGGAGTAGACGGAATGGTGAGAACTCTGTCCCCCTGGCTGGTGTTCGGTATTGAGGTTGAGGGGGGCCCCAAGGTGAAACACGACCACATTTTGCAGGTCATGCTAGTTGCGGCTAGATGCTGCTGGGCCCAAAAATGGAAATCACCCCGACCTCCTGGGGAGGGGGTAGTGGGTAGCGAAAACACGGGCAATCTACGATATGGAGTATTTGACCCACCTGATCGATGAATCCAAATCTAACATCGAGGCCCTATGGCTGACATTTTTTGATAAATACAGGAAAATAGCCTGAGGCACGAGTAACCATCTCAGACGGTTCTCTTGATGGGAACAATACTATCGGGGCAACCCCTTTGGAGTGGGAAGAGATAGATTGTTACAGTAAATGTGACTTTTATATGTTGGACCTTGTTTTTTGAGCACCGTCTGTCTTTCGGAAGCAACCCTATGCTCGCATTGCATCCTCAGATGATGTGCTGGACCCTTTTGATGTTATCTACCATTAAACCATGGCATGGGATAGGGGGGGGCGGGTATGGGAGGTGCAGTGGGGGGAGGGGGGAGTTGTGACCTCACTTTGATATATGAATAGATAATCTGCCACTCAAGAATTGCGCCACAATTGTTAATTCAAAAATTTCAAAAAAAACTTCTTTATTCCTTATTTGCCCTTTAATTCTTGTTGACACGTGTTTCGGCTACTCAAGAGCCTTTCTCAAAACAAAACAGGGCTTGATAAAATACACATCAAATTCCGTCTTATTCCATAAATCCCGGGTAATTCCCTTCTGCTTGGTAACAATCCGTCTCCTCGCGTCGGCCTCGAACAGTAAGAGAAAGGCTCTTGAGTTTTTTTTAATAAAGAAGTTTTTTTTGAAATTTTTGAATTAACAACTGTGGCGCAATTCTTGAGTGGCAGATTATCTATTCATATTAGTAACCAAGGAAGTAGGGGATTGGTTCCTCCAACAAATGCCACATAGGATGTGACACGGCTGAAAGGCTAAATTTAAACCCATCTAGGTCGCCAACAGGAGAGGTTGTACCGACAAATATCCCGAAACACTGATCTGTATCACTTTGATATATATTAATTCTTGCATTATTTTTTTAATTATGTCATAATTGTAAAACTCCTATAAAACCAAATTTTCAAAAAAAATCTGGTTTAGCTGATATTTTATCTTACAACTACCAAGAGGATAGCAACTGTCAGTGGTTTTGGAAATAGGGGTTCATGTCTTAAATCCAGCTTCTGTGCTGGAGTGACTGGGCTGTCACTGCAAGAGGGCACCCATGACCCCTGAACCTGCTCTGTTCCGCTGCAGATCAGGATACTGATCCAGCAGGGCATGGGTTTACACACATGCTTTTGGCATGGAGCTTAAGGAAGGGGGAGGCTGATTAGCAGGTCAGTCTTTCTAAGATGGAATTACCCCACATGCTTTTATTATTTAAAAAGTCGTCTAACAAGTCAGCACCCTTGTTAGACGACAACTCCTCACAGTGGTCAGGAAGATGGCCAAAGGAAAAGACTGATATCAGATGGTGCAGCCATTTTGAGTATCGGGTAGTCTAATTGGCATCATGCAGAAAAGACGAATAAAACACAGTTCCCTGCCACCAATCTGTCGTAGACAAAACTAAAAGGCAATTCAAACGGTGCCAGAGAAAAAGGTATACAGGGTCCACTGTAAGGTGGTGTGTGCTACAGGAAAGCATATTGTAGTGTTACGAGTTGACCAGCGCCAACAAAATAAATGAGTAAAGCAAGTGCAAGAAGTTAAAATGACCTTCGTTAAGTTCAAAGTCAGGCACAGTTCCAAGATGGACAAAATGCTGGGGATTCCCATTTATATTAATAGAAATAATGGTGCAAAACAAAAACTCCTTCCTAGCTAGGCTAGGAACAGAGGGAATCTAGTCCAGTTGGTTATACATTCTAGACAGACCATTAGCATGGTTATGTTGGGACCCAAGCATATGCTAAATAGTGAAGTCAAAACCTTAAAGGTTTATGGGCCAGTCGAGAAGCATAGGATTCTCACCCTGCATGTCTATCATGCATTTTAGGGGTTCGTGGTTAGACTGTATGGTGACAGAAATACCAAATAGGTAGGTTCTTGGCTTTTGTAGTACCCACACAATGGCACAGCACTCTCAACTGTGGCCCACCTCAACTTCCTATGCTGTTCAGAAACTGGGCGTTTCCTGCCCATGTCATCATGATGGGATAGGAGTGCTCCAATACCTGTGTCGGAGGCATCAGTCTGTAAAATAAAAGGTCTTGTCTGGGGCCTGGCAAAGGGTATCCTACAAGCCAAGAAAGGCCTTCTCCCACTTCATGATCCAAGCCTACCGTATTAGGCTTCATAGGTGTGGTGAGGGCAGCTATGGGTCATTAGTCTGCCATGAAATTTCTGTAGTACACAGAGAGGCCAGGCTCTCATCTGGGTTTAAATGGGGTGGGGGGAACACTGGTCTGCCAGTCTTGTACAAACTGTAGTTTGCTAGGTAGTGACTGAATTGGGCTTCCACCTACTTCATGCATAAGGTAGACCACTGCACCCTCTCCAATCAGTCACTTAGTTGCCTTCATGGTATGGTGAGCTTCCTGGAGGGCCTGCAACACTTCCCAAGTGGAGCTGAACACTGCAATGTCATCAAGGTGTGCCATGCAAAGGCTTTCTAACCTATTCACATCATGCTTCACCAATCTCTGGAATGGGACAGTAGCATTTCTTAATCCAAAATGTATTATCATAAACTGATGAGACGCTTATGGTGTGGAGAATGCAGTATTTTCCTTGGCACTCCCAGGAATGCCAATATTTACTGGTGCGGTCAAAGGTGCTGTGGCGGTTCAGAAAGACAAGGACTCAGGTCTTCAATTTATGGATATTCTTTATTAAAATAAAAGTAAAAACTCCTGACTTCCCCTAAACTATGGGTTTTCCCTACCTGACAAAAACAGTCAGTCCAAAAGGAAGCTCTGTACAAACTAACCTCTTCCCTGTCACTATCCAAACAAATAAGGCATGAGAATTGCTCCCTTTTCAGGTGGGCTGCTTTTTGGCAAGTTCACTTTAGGAAAGTATTCATAATAAGTTGTTTGCAACTACTTTTATCAAGTCTTATAGTTCATATATTGGGCTCTTCAACTGTCTTTTACAAGTTGGTTCTATTCTTATCTCGTGTGATTTTATTTGTGCGATTTTATTTCTTTACATCTGTCTTTTTACTTGGGGCAATTCTCTTCTTAGTTAAACTTGAAACTTTCTCTTCACTCAATGTCCAGTCCTTTTCTTTACTAGGACAAATAAGTGTTCCAGTAATGATTTTCACTGTTCACCAAAACTTGGTCCTTATTTGGATGAGTAGGAGGGTCCCTTTTGTTATTTTCGGCTCCCCACCCAGGTGTGATGCTTGAGCTAAAACATGGCGCTGATGCGCAGTGCATTCTGGGGGCACTCAGAGCCATAATGGATATTTATTCCATTGCCTCAGTGATAAGCTGCACTTGCTTTGCTAAAAAACATGCTTTCAATGTTATTCGTTGCTGATCCTGGTATGCAGGCCAGCCAAGGACACAGCGCTGGGAAAGCGAGAATCTACAGCTGCAGGCTGTTACCAGATATAAAAAGGTTTTGTTATGTCTTGCTATACTTGCGCCAAGGTCTATGGAATTGTTTTTCGTGGTGCTTTAGAAGAGGGAAGCTTTGCTCCTTGGGGTTACTGTCGGTTGACCCGGCCGGCAATCAACTGTCACTCAGCAATGCACAAGCGCTAATGCCAGAAGGTTCAAGAAATTGGCACCCCTTTTTGAGGAGGGCATATATGCGGAGCTCTGGAAAGTTCAGGTGGAAAAAAACACAAAGACCTCAGTTGGAGGGGGGACGCCTTTTCCAACCTTCCTGTGGGCAGTTGTGCTCTCTGCCTGGCTGTTACCGGGGTCTTCCAGACGCTTCTGGCGAGATGAGGGATTCAGTTACGCCCATGGTGATGTATTTTCTCTTTAATTCTCTATCTTGTCTGTGTTTTATTTCTGTTTTATCACTTGTTGCTTCTTAGCTATGAATAAATAGCCGTATAAGTGCTCATTATTTTGCTAACTGCGTGTGTGGTTGTGAGTTATTGCTCCATCTACCTGCGATCAAAGTATTTGCTCTGCTCTGCAAATGTACTGGTGATAAATAACCATCCTTGCACTCTTGGCGAGCAATACATTTTGGCGACAAGGATGGGATATTTGTGATGAATTGCTCCAAATATTAAAGAATCTGTTTGAACACAGATAGGCTTTGCTTACATTGCAAGTGAAAGTTTGTTTTCATTTGGCAGTGAGCGTTGGACTGTTTTAATCTGTGTTTATTTTTGTGCGCATGCTTGCGCGAGTGACTGCAGTGTTTAAAGGAGAAAAAAATAAGAGGTTTTGCAAATTACTGTAATGATGAATAGTTTGTTCAGGAAAAAGGGTGTCCCCGCTGGTGGTGAATGCCCTGAGGTTATGATTCCAGGTTGGGCTAAAAGCCTATATGATAAATTAGCCCAGGTGTGGGCGTGCGGAGCTGGTCTGAGTGAAACATGGGACTGTAGTTTGGGAGAAGCTGCTCCTTTAGAAATAATGCTTTGTTTACAGCAGATTTTAGTGGAGAGGGGACGGGAATGCATTGCGTTGGGCAGGCGGGGGTGGGTCCTCCTGCATGCCTATAGGAGAATGCATTAAAAAAAATGTAGAAATGAAAGAGCATATTTTACAATTAGAAAAAGAGTTAGCTGCCAAGCAGCAAATAGCTTGATGCAGGAAATTCAGATTAAACTTTTTAAAGACAAGGCTGATAAATATCAGGCTGTGGCAGAGCGGGCTGCGGTTAGGGTAGCTTGCTAGAAGTATAAAAAGAGGTGAGGGGGGGTCAACCAAAGGAAAGTGGCAACTGTAATGACTACTGCAGGTGTGGATTGGGACCCTGATAAGTGGGATGGAGACATTTTTGACTCAACAAGCCCAGAGAGTAGCCCAGCAAATGAGTCAGATTCTAATGCAGAACTGAAGCAAAAGACAGTGGCAGTGAAGCCAGTTAGGAGACGGCGTGCCGGACCCCACCCGCAGAATCCTGCAGGCGGGGTTGTGGATTTAACCACGCTGGAAGATTATACCCAGCAGGAGGTTGGGGAAATCATTACTTGTTTGAGGCAAACGTCAGGGGAACCTTTACTGACATGGATGGTGAGATTGCTAGATGGGGGCTCTGCATGGTTGTTGGTAGATTCCACAGACTCACCGCGCTTTTTGCCTTTGTCAACTGACACCAATGTACAGGAGGTTTTAAGGGCAGGTCCGCCCCCTGATAATAATGGGCAAGATTCACAGGTGTCTTTGTTGCATCTAGCAGCCCAGGCATGTAACCGTAAGTATCCCATTACCACAGATTGGCCTAGCGAGGAAAAGAAGTGGTACACTTTGAAAGAGGCGATTCAAAAGGTCAGAAAACATGCTATGAAGGAGGCAATTCATGTAGATGCTCCAGGCACATGGGGGCTGTGCCGCTCTCAGTTTCAACCAGGAATATGGTGATCAGAACTGCACCGCCCACATACAAAAGTGTCATTACGACTTTGCTCGTAGGTATGACGGGCAAACCCACTGACCGGCAATTGGCAGACTTAGGGGAGTGGGACAAGAGTAATGACAAGCCGCGAGAGAGAGAGGGGCATAGTGAGCGAAAAACTGAATGCAGGAGGCAAGATACTAGAGACTCCCGAGTGTCCAGAAAGGACATGTTTTTGGCTTTGTTAAAAGATGGTGTACCGCGAGAAGAAATTGATGGCATTGAAACCAGGGTAATGTAGGAACTATACAAAAAGAGAGGGCTTGCAGCCAAAGAGTGCTATAAACAGGTTAAGAAACAGGTGGTGACTAAGCCACAGAGGGACACCTCACCTTCCGCCCCTCCTGAGGAAGAACAGGAAGAAGGGCCTATGGGGACACCTTCCCCGTACCAGCCAACATATGCTGATTTGAGGAAGGTGGTGAGTGCAATGTTAGAGGCATGGTTAGGTTACACATTCAAAATTTGACTAGGGATTACGGCCAAGCTCCGGCAGCGTCCGCTCGCATAAAAGTTGATAGGTGGCCCCATGTTAACGTTAAGATTTTTTGGGGGCTGGGAAATACATAAGGGGTGCAAGCATTGATAGACACCGGGGCGGAGGCCTCTCTGATTCATGGAAATCCAACACGATTCAAAGGCAGACACTTAACCCATTACCGGGCTAGGGGGGAAGGAGACCCCCGCAGTACAAACAGAAGTAGATATGAAAATAGGCAATTTGACTAGGCAGAAATACCAAGTGTTGATTGTCCCGATACCCGAGTACATAATTGACTTTGACATTCTAGAAGGATTGACTTTCGGACTAGGAGGTAAAACGTATCAGTTTGGGGTGAATGCATTGACCTGCACACCCATTACCGTAGGCAAATTGAAGATGCCCCCAGTGCAGGTGCCTCTGGCGACCAAGCGGGTAGCGATGAAGCAATACCGCATTCCCAGGGGGCACAAGGACATTTCAGACACCATCAAAGAGTACGTAGAGGTGGGTGTGTTATGTCCTATTACTACCGCATGGAACAACCCACTCTGGCCTGTCAAAAAAGGGGACGGGTCTTGGAGGATGACATTGGATTGCCACAAGTTAAATAAACACACTCCTCCCTTGGTGCCCGCAGTCCCAGATGCCATTACCTTGATTGAGAATGTCCAAAAGTTTGAGGGGACCTGGTATGCAGTGGTAGATTTAGCCAATGCATTTTTCTCTGTGGCAATTGCTGAAGAGTGCCAAGAGCAGTTTGCATTCTCTTGGAGCGGGCGTCAGTACACCTTCACGAGGTTACCTATGGGGTACATACATAGCCCAACTATCTGCCACCGGCCGGTGGCAGAGCACTTAGAAAAGATACTGTGTAAACCTGACATACAGATCTCTGACTACATTGATATTTTGAATCAGGGCAAGGATGAGCGCAGTGTGCAAAACCAGTTAGAAGTCATTATGGAAGGATTGAAGAAGGAAGGGTGGGAGATTAACACGGACAAAAATTCAAGGGCCAGCTGAGACAGTGATATTCCTAGGGATTCAGTGGCATAATGGGCATCGCAAGATGGTGCTCAAGGCCCGACAGAAAATTCTTGAGTTCACCAACCGGGTGCGAAGGTGTGGGTTGAAAGACCAAGTGGCCCACGAGTGCCTGCAGATGTTCAAAGACCAGGTAGTTTTAGTAATGGAGCCCGGTAGAAAAAAATGGCAGTATGTGCCCGCAGACAAATGTTACCTAAGAGAGTGATTTTCAACACTGATATCTCTTTTCTGGGTTTGCCTTGTTTATCCTGTGTCTGGCTGGTGTAATTGTGGGACTAAATGGACTCCGTTTGGCAGAGTCAAACGGCATGCTGCTGTCCATGAGGGATGTCACATCTGTGCCAGTGATTCATGGGAAACCGATAATGATGATCAATGATGTCCGAAAGCAGCCTTATGCCAATGCTGAAAAGCCAGCCAGACCGAAGAAATGGATTTGTGGAATGCGGAAAACACGTCAGGTGCAAATGCAAACAACGTTGATGCCGCTGTCACAACCCTCGCCCAAAAACCCCTTTGGCAAACCCATTGGCGAGGTGGAGTCAGGACTCGGGCCTCTAGAGCCTGGCATCCTCTTCAAAAGCAGTCCTGGTGCCAGGCTCATACACCATGAACAACAATGTGCTTGGGAACTACTTTATTGTATTGTCAGCCAACATGGAGGCATCCACATAGCTTGGTTCCTAAGAACCAAGCTATGCGGTCTAGTGTTGTGGGTGTGGCAGGCCTGGAACTACTTTCCCTGTACTACTTTACCTGGGCTATATAAACCACACCCTGACTGCAGAACATGTTTCGTGTTACTTTGCAGCTTGCAACGTGATGCTCACCGTGTCCAGCTATTCCCTCAAACCTCGGAGAAGCAGAACCTGCAAGGAGACAAAAGGAACATCATTAGCAGCAGCATCTTACCTGCAGTCTTCATCTTTAAACACTTGCAGCTACTGAGAACAGCTTCCTCAAATCTGCACGCCTCCCGGACAGGACGACCTGAAAGAGGAAGATAGAGGCAACATTAAAGAAAGCTGTAGAGACATTTACAAATTACGAACTGCTCAAAAGGCGTACCTGGCTGGTCGCCTCTCGGCTGGCACCACTCCGGACATTCCACTCATGCTGAAGAACACTGCGACCTACAAGCAAGGAAAACACAGGTTAGCAAAGGCAAGACTTTGCAGCGCTGTGCATAGCGCTTACTTACCGCATCATAGCGCTCTTAATGAGCCATCATTTACCAGCAGGGCTCAACCAAGACAGTTCGCCGCGCTGATGCTCCGCATACCTAAGGGAGAACAAAGAGATTTTAAACAAAGAAAGGCATGCAGGGTAGCAACAAAACCAAAGAACAGCAATAAGACCTACCTGAACAATATCAAACGGGCTGGCGTCAGTGAAGTAACTGGACCACACTTGCCCATGAAAGACAAAGCGCCCCTGCAAAGAAGGCAGGTTGGAGAGCACGCCTAATTCTACCACAAGGTGAGGAGAGGGCGCCAGAGGGACTGAAAGCATACAGTGGTGGAGGGAGGATACTTACCCCAGTCAGTCAGTCTTGAACACAGTCCTCCAGTATTTTCAGGCAGAACCTTCCCCGCAGACCACATCAGGGCAAAGCTGAGAAGCGTACCAGCGAGTAACCCAGCTGGGTGGCGTCCCTGTGGATACCAGGTGAGCGTAACAGAACACGAAGCCTACCATAACAAATCCACCTGGGCGCCATGGAGACATCAGAAATGGACCAATTGGCCCAATTACTTGGAGAGCTTCGTGCTGAGGTTCATTCTGCCTGACAAGAGACTAATGCCATCCGGAGAGACCTAATAGTGACCAAAGAACACACTGAAGAGATTAGCAGGCAATGCTTGCAATCACAGGCAGGACAGACGCCTCTACCTGGAAGCAATCCAACGATGCAAAACCCTGCCATACCACCCACTCCGGTACAGATCACGTTACCTGGAACAGTGCCCCTGGCACCACCAGAAAGGTTCTCAGGTGACCCACATAAGTATGCGGCATTCCTCAATCAGTGCCGCCTTCATTTTCTTTGTAGACGTGGAGCATTTCCAAACGACCAAGCTCGGGTAGCTTTTGCTTATCATACCTGAGTCGTAGTGCAGCAGATTGGTCGGTGCCGTTGATAACCAATGACGATCCTCTATTACATGACTTTGGGGGGGGTTCCAGAGAGAAATGGAAAAACGTTTTGCTCGCCATACCCAGGAACAAGCAGTAGACAATTAACTCTTGTCCCTCCGACAGGGGAAACAGGACTTGTTAACGTACATTGCTACCTTCAACAGACTGGTTGCCGAAGGTAGGTGGCCAGAAAACAAAAGAACCACGTTATTCCATCGAGGCTTACGAGGCAAATTAAAGGACGTCTTAGCCCAGGTGGTTGATCCACCCAGAGACTGTGCAGAATTCATAAATCTGGTTGTGCAGCTAGATCACCGGTTGCAGGACCGAAAGGCAGACCGGTGTAAAACGGACCCTCGGACTGTGTATGTTCGACCAAGGGAAAACACTCCCCATGTACCTGCAAATGCTGTAGAACCTATGCAGATTGGAGGCATACGGCCTCCATTAACAAAATAAGAGTGGGGCAAAAGAAGACAACAACAGCGTTGTTTGTATTGTGGGAAACCAGGACATTTCCTGAAGGACTGTCCAGTAAAATCCCCAAGAAGAACAGTCGGGGCCACAGAGGAGGATGAAGCTAAGGAATTTGGAAACTACCAAGCTCGACAAACGTAGAGGTCAGTTTGTCAAGTGAGAAGAAAGAGTTACTGACCTCGCACTTTGCAATACCAGTGATCTTAATTAACCACCAACAGTCATCAAGAATGCATGCCGTTGAAGCATACATCGATAGCGGAGCAGTTGAAAAATATATTGATCAAGAACTGGCAGCAGCGATGGGGCTTCCTTTGTGTTCTAAGCCAACTATGGACTAAGTAACCACCATGGATGGGACAGAAATCGCTTCCGTACCAGTAACCCAGTGCACGGCCAGGGTAACCTTGCTGTGTCAGGACGAATATCGGGAGTCTATTTCATTTGATCTCATCAAGGCACCTCAGTTCAGGCTAATACTAGGGATGCCATGGTTGGTTGCTCACAACCCTTTGATAGACTGGCGGGCACGAAAATTAACCTTCCCCGGTGACTGCTCCCCTGCCTATTACCAAGAGGAGAAACCCCGACGTCTGCATCCCCATGACTCCCGGAGTGACAGCATCAACCCTGGGAGCAACTAATACCTTGCCAAGTGAATACCATGATTTCCAGGATCTTTTCCGAAAGGACCAAGCCAATACATTGCCGCCGCACAGGCCCTATGACTGTCAGATCGACCTTGTTCCTGGTGCACTAATCCCTTGCGGCAGGATCTGCACTCTCACAGAACCAGAAAACTTTCATTTGAAATCCTATTTAGACCAGTACCTTGCAAACTGATTTATCCATCCTTCGAAGTCCCCCGCAGCCAGTCCTTTGTTCTTCGTACCAAAAAAGGAAGGAGACTTGAGAACCTGTATTGACTACCGCACATTGAACCAGATCACCCTGAAGAACCGCTACCCCTTGCCACTTATCCCTGAGATGCTAGACCAAGTTAAAGATGCCCAGATTTATACCAAATTGGACCTTCGAGGAGCGTACCACCTGGTCCGAGTCAGAAAAGGAGATGAATGGAAAACCGCCTTCCATACTAAGTATGGCTTGTTTGAATATGAAGTCATGCCCTTCGGGTTTTGCAAAGCTCCTCCGGAATTCCAATATTTCATGAATGACGTCTTAAGGGAGTTAATTGATGTGTGCGCCTTAGTGTTCATAGACGACATCTTAGTATACTCAGCCTCGGAACAAGATCATGTCAGACACATTCGTTCAGTCCTCACCAAGCTCCGTCAACATCGCTTGTTTGCAAAGCTTGAAAAATGCTTTTTTCACGTCGCTGAAGTAGAATTTCTTGGTTTTATCCTCACTCCAGGAGGCATCAGAATAGACGTGCACAAGGTAGATGCCATTTTGAAATGGCCTTCACCGACATCTCTGAAAGGGGTACAAAGCATGCTGGGCTTTGCGAACTTCTACCGCTGGTTCATCCCAGACTTCTCTCAGGTTGTGCACCCAATCACAGTACTATTCCGAAAAAACGAAAAGTTTGCTTAAAAACGAAGAAGCATAAGAAGCCTTTCAGGAACTTAAACGAAGGTTTACCTCCACTCCAATCCTGTGACATCCTTGTCCAGACCTCCCTTATGTCGTTGAAACTGATGCGTCCAGTCTCGCAATGGGGGCTGTCCTTTCACAGAGAGACCCGGAAACCGGCCAGCTACATCCTGTAGCCTTCTGGTCGAAAAAGTTCTCACCTCCAGAGATTAATTATGCCATCACAGACAAGGAACTCCTGGCTATCAAATCCGCTTTAAAGCCTGGAGGCACTACCTTCTGGGGGCCAGCCACACCATTACAGTCATCACAGACCACCAAAACCTGCAATACCTCAAAACAGCCAAGGCCCAGTCCTCGAGCCAATTACGGTGGGCCCTTTATTTCGCCGAATATGATGATTATGTAATCACATTTCGACCAGGAGTAAGAAACGGAAAGGCGGATGCCTTATCTTGCATTGGCATAGATGAAATAGTATATACAACTCCAGACCCAGTACCTATTATACCTGAAGAAAAACTCTTGGGTATCACGACAGCCTTAACACAAGCAGAACTACGAAAAGAAATCCAACGGGCAATTAATTCTGATTCCTACCTCGCATGGCAAACTAAAGGAGAACAATATACCATCAAGGACCACCTACCCGTTTTTAGGGATCGCCTATATGTACCCAAGAAGGAATTACAACAGCATATTATTTCAAACTATCACGATTCACTGATCGAAGGGCATCATGGGATCGCCAAAACCCTAGCTAAGGTGAAAGAGAACTTTTGGTGGCCTACCTGGCGTAAGGACATCATTCAGTATATTCAGTCATGCGGTGTCTGTGCACAAAATAAATCACAGAAACAAAAGCCACCTGGTCTCCTACAACCATTGGACATTCCACCAGTTCCATGGCAAACTCTTTCCCTTGATTTCATCACTGATCTACCTCCAAGCCAAGGGTTCAACACCATCCTTGTAGTTGTGGACTTATTCTCGAAGATGGCCCATTTTATTCCTCTCAAAGGCCTCCCAGAGGCAGCCACTTTAGCAAAGGTGTTCCTGGAGGGCTTAGTTAAGCTACATGGCTTCCCTTCGGTTCTGGTCTCTGATCGAGGCAGCCAGTTTGTTTCAAACTTCTGGAAAAAATGCTGTGCAATGGCGCAGATCGACGTTCGGCTATCTACCAGTCACCATCCCCAAACGGACGGCCACACCGAGAGAACCAATCAGATACTGTCATGATGCCTACCCCAGGTATCCAGACCAAGTCCATCAACCCCGGAAGCAGGCATCATGTTACCTGGAGCAAACCCAGCAACCCCTGTTAGCGGCTATCTGGGTACAGTCCTGGCGCCATAGGCGCCAGGCTCATATGTTAAAACTTACCTGATGCAGACCATGCTGCAAGTGATCCAAACCCATGTGAGGCTTGAAGGGACTATTTTATCTTAGGAACTATATTGTTACTCGGGTGTGGTTGTGGAGGACTACTTACCTGGGACTACTTTGAAGGCTATTTAAACCACGCCCGAAGAGCAGCACATACTTTGCGTTATTCTGCATCCAGCAGCGTAACGCTCACTGTGTCTGCAGTCAGCATCCTGCCACGCCCGCCTCGAGTCCAGAGTGCCTAGAAAGAAGGGAAAGAAGAAGAAAGGTTAGAATAAGAACTTTACTGGATTTCTTACCTGATTTCGGATTCAGCGCATCTTCGAACCCGAAACAGACTTCATTTTAAACGCGTCGCATCGCCAGAAGCAGCACTGCGCCATACTCACCGTTCCTCGCAGCATCTCTACGATCCGGTGCTGTCTCCATCACCAGGTTGCCGCATTCCAGCACCTAAGGGGGACAAGAAAACAACAAGGTGAGCCAAGGGAACAAACAAGGACAATCTCTTACCACCATATGCTTACCTGATTTTACCGCAGGAGGTATTATCCACCAGCACGCCAAATCCTCCTACGCTGCACCTGCAATACAAGATAAAGCAGTGAGTTAAGCCTTGGCATCATTTACCGGACAGTGTTACAAAACACAGACTCTTACCTGAACGCTTTCAGCTGCCACAAGACGATCATCTTTTGGGTCTAAGCTGCAAAAGAAACAAGGAATTGGACAAGAGTGATTATTCAGACATTTTGAACTCTTTAGAACTATACACTTACGGCCTTTCGCCCGGAGGTTTGGAGCCAAGATTTGTCCAGAACTCTTCCAATACCCTCAAGGCAGTGAAGTAACTGGCCATCAAAGCGCCCCTCCATTCTTCGCAGGATGGAGAGCTCATCATACAAAACTATAAGGTGAGCTTTGTGAAAGGGAATGCCAGAAGTGATAAGTGGGGACGCAGTGAGGTGTTACTAATCAACTCCACAGGTGGCTAATTCCCTTTCCCCGTCTTTAGGAGAATACTTCTATGGGTCAAGCAGATGAAGGTAGGTGGGCCAGTCCAGTCAGTTATCTCTGCACTACGCATCACGTTGGTGGAGACCATGGCTGTCCAGTTCCGCTTGACACCCCTGTGGGAGCCAGGTGAGCGTAACAGATACTCAAGCAATATTTACGGTGCATGCTGCACCACAAACAAAGGAATTGGAAAGACCTACTATGGATAGCCGAATATGCATATAACAATTCTTTGCATTCAAGCACGGGACAAACGCCCTTCTATACCCTTCATTGCAGACATCCACGTACCTCTAAACTAGACCTTCCAGCCAGCTTGGAAATGCCAGCGGTAAAGACTCTACACACAACCATTACTCAGGCTTTCAAAAGGGCAAAGGAACACCTTATTCATGCCAAAGAAAAACAAAAGAGATTCGCCGACCAACCCCGGAAAAAGGCCCCTGATTATCAAGTAGGAGACAAAGTTTGGTTAGCCGCTAAATTCGTACCCATCAAGGCAACCCGGAAATTTCATCCCAGATTCTTAGGACCCTATACCATTAAGGCAATTATCAACCCAGCAGCCGTGAAACTGGATTTACCACCTAATTTACACATCCATCCGGTATTCCATGTGTCCCTCCTGAAACCAATGCAACCCGGCACACGGATTGGGACACCACCTAAACCCATACTTGTTGACGGAGAACCAGAATTCGAAGTCAAAGATATCTTGGACTCTAAATACTCTAGGACCAAGCTATATTACCTCATCAATTGGAAAGGATTTGGACCACAAGATAGATCCTGGGAGCCCAGTGAGAATATCCACACCACCACGTCTAATCAGGAAATTCCATCGGAACTTCCCAACCAAACCTGGGCCAGACAGAAGGAACACCATGGGAGGGGCCTTAGGGGGGAGTTCCGTCACAACCCTCGCCCAAAGCTCCCTCTGGCAAACCCATTGGCGAGGTGGTGTCAGGACTCAGGCCTCTAGAGCCTAGCATCCTCTTCAAAAGCCCTCAGGGAGCCAGTCCTGGCGCCAGGCTCATACACCATGAACAACAATGTACTTGGGAACTACTTTATTGTATTGTCAGCCAACATGGAGGCATCCACATATCTTGGTCCCTAAGACCCAAGCTATGCGGTCTAGTGTTTTGGGTGTGGCAGACCTGGAACTACTTTCCCTGGTACTACTTTACCTCGGCTATATAAACCACACCCTAACTGCAGAACATGCTTCATGTTACTTTGCAGCTTGCAACGTGACGCTCACCGTGTCCAGCTATTCCCTCGAACCTCGGAGAAGCAGAACCTGCAAGGAGACAAAAGGAACATCAGCAGCAGCATCTTACCTGTAGTCTTCATCTTTAAACACTCGCAGCTACTGAGAACAGCTTCCTCGAATCTGCACGCCTCCGGGACAGAACGACCTGAAAGAGGAAGATAGAGGCAACATTAAAGAAAGCTGTAGAGACATTTACAAATTACAAACTGCTCAAAAGGCTTACCTGGCTGGTCGCCTCTTGGCTGGTACCACTCCGGACATTCCACTCGCGCTGAAGAACACCGCTACCTACAAGGAAGGAAACACACAGTTTAGCAAAGGCAAGACTTCACAGCGCTGCGCATAGCGCTTACTTACCGCATGATAGCGCTCTTAATGCGCCATCATTTACCAGCGGGGCTCAACCAAGCCCCGCTGGTAAATGATGACAAAAGAGACATTTTAAACAAAGAAAGGCATGCAGGATAGCAACAAAACTAAAGAACAGCAATAAGACCTACCTGAACAATATCAAACGGGCCGGTGTCAGTGAAGTAACTGGACCGCACTCACCCATGAAAGACAACGCGCCCTGCAAAGAAGGCAGGACGGAGAGCACGTCTAATTCTACCACAAGGTGAGGAGAGGGCGCCAGAGGGACTGAAAGCATACGGGGGTGGAGGGAGGATACTTACCCCAGTCGGTCAGTCTTGAACACAGTCCTCCTGTATTTTCAGGCAGAACCTTCCCTGCAGACCACATCAGGGCAAAGCTGAGAAGCATACCAGCGAGTAACCCAGCTGGGTGGCGTTCCTGTGGATACCAGGTGAGCATAACAGCCAGCTATACAACAGATGTCTTTAGGACGGTGAAAATATTCCCCGGTAATTACCCAGACAGAGAATATGTGGACATATTTGGCACAACAGGTACTCAACATTACGCACTTTTGCCTTACTGATGTGCATCATGCAGAAGCTTTGCTGACTACTTGTTTAGTAGCGGTGCCGACACCAGTTCCGGTGCTAAAGCAAATTTTGGGCGTCATGCACAACGATTCTGCAGTTCAAGATTCCAATATCAGACAATCCTTTTCAATCTATGAGTACTGCAGGTTTTGCCAGGAAACAGATCACAAGTGGAGAAACTTGACACGTATTATAACATACAATATAACTCAAAGCGATGTATGTTACTTTATGACCTGCAATGTAACAGAAATTGGCAAATGCCAACAGCTGAATTTAACCAAACAGAAAAATCAAACTGCGTTTGAGAAAAGGTTGTGTTCACGAGTTCCAAGCACATGTGCCAGTGTGAACAATACTATGTCTTGCAATCATACAGGGATAGCTGCCAGTCATCTCAATCACATGAAACTTCCAACAGGATGGCTCTTCTCATGTGGCAACATCACTTACACTTACATTCCAGCTAACATTTCCGGAGGTCCATGTGCAGTAACTCAATTAGGGCTAATGATGTTCCCTTTACACACAGCAATGTCTCGAAGCAAAAGGTCAACTTTTGAATCTGTGGGTTTATCCCCAGATTGTGATTCACATGTGCATTTGTTATCAGAGGCTGAGGTTCTAGCATTAGCCCTTTCATTAGTGGGAGTTTGGGGTTTAGCTGCTGGGGGTTACAAATCTTTAATTAAAGTAGCATGGTTAGTGGTAAAAGGACTTAATCATACTTGTCAAGCATTAGAAGAGTTGCTCCTTGATAGCAAAGTTATTAGAAAAGCAACTTTGCAAAACAGGGCTGCTGTTGATTATCTCTTACTGAAACATAATTTGGGCTGTAACGCAGTTGAAGGTGTGCGTTTCAATCTAAGTGACCATTCATGATCCATTGAAAGTCTGATTAGAGGTTTAAGGGACCTAATTTCCCAAGTGTCTCAAGATCATACTGGGAATTGGTGGGATTGGTTATTTTCATGGATTCCTGACATTGGGGATACACTGTGGTACGCCTTTGCTTGCATTTGTATTATTTTGGCTATTATAATGATTGGTTGTTGTTGTATTAAATTTATTCCCAACTTAGTTCTGATGTTTCGTCGATTTCAGAGACCGGCTCCTCTACCACTGGGCTATGGAAGGTAAATATCCAAGGGTGGATTGTGATGCTTGAGCTAAAACATGGCGCTGATGTGCAGTGCATTCTGGGGGCACTCAGAGCCATAATGGGTATTTATTCCATTGCCTCAGTGAAAAGCTGCACTTGCTTTGCTAAAAACATAATTTCAATGTTATTCGTTGCTGAGCCTGATATGCAGGCCTCAGCCAAGGTCATATCGCTGGGAAAGCGAGAATCTACAGGTGCAGGCTGGCACAAAATATAAAAAGGTTTTGTTATATCTTGCTATACTTGCGCCAAGGTCTATGGAATTGTTTTCCATGGTGCTTTAGAAGAGGGAAGCTTTGCTCCTTGGGGTTACTGTCGGTTGACCCGGCTGGCAACCAACAGTCACTCAGCAATGCGCAAGCGCTAATGCCAGAAGGTTCGAGAAATTGCCACCCCTTTTGAGGAGGGCATATATGTGGAGGTCTGGAAAGGTCAGGTGAAAAAACACAAAGACCTCAGTCGGAGGGGGGACGCCTTGTTCCGACCTTCCTGTGGGCTGTTGTGCTCTCTGCCTGGCTGTTACCGGGGTCTTCCAGCCGCTTCTGGCAAGATGAGGGATTCAGTTATGGCCATGGTGATGTATTTTCTCTTTAATTCTCTATCTTGGCTGTGATTTATTTCTGTTTTATCACTTGTTGCTTCTTAGCTATGAATAAATAGCCGTATAAGTGCTCATTATTTTGCTAACTGCGTGTCTGGTTGTGAGTTACTGCTCAGTCTACCTGCGTTTAAAGTATTTGCTCTGCTCTGCAAATGTACTGGTGATAACTAACCGTCCGTGCACTCTTGACGAGCAGTACACCAGGTCGGCCACTCTCCCAGTTACCTTTCTGTCTCAGGGATCACAGTCTGCACTCGGTCTTCTTCGGTGATGGTCCGGTTGGCTTTTCGCTTCTTCGTTCAGTGCCTTCTGGTAAGTGGTCTCAGCGTTGATTAGGGACTTGCAAGTCCACCGGGCTTCAGTAACGCCACCACTTCTCACTCGCTCATTAAATGGACACTGTTAATCTTTCTGCTTCTCGTACTTCAGGTTTTCCTCAGGGTAAGATGCCCGGACTAACACACAAGCTTCCTCTCAGAACCTGAAGCCGTGCATCCCATCTCCTTCAACTCCATGCTCACAGCTGATTTGGATCTCCTGGCCTGCTCTCACAGCAGGTCTCCATTGCTCAGATTTATGACACTGCCATGGGACTTCCGCAGCAGAGCGGTAAAGTCCTTCTCTGTTCTGTGTTACGCTCACCTGGCTCCCACAGGGGCGTCGGTCTGACCCGGACTGCTGCGGCCTCCACCCACGTGATGCGTAGTGCAGCGATGACTGACTGGATCTACCCTTCTAATCTTGTCTGCTTGACCCGTAGAAATATTCTCCTACAAGTGTAGAGATGGATTTAGCCACTTGTGGATTCAAGTGATAGCTCCCCCACTGTCTTCCCCACTAATCACCTCTGTGCCCTCTCAGCAATCTCACCTTATATTCTTGAAGGATGAGCCCTCCATCCTGCGAAGCACGCAGGGGCGCGTTGATGACCAGTTACTTCACTGGCCTGAAGATATTGGAAGAGTTGTAGACAAATCCTGACTCCAAAAGGTCCTGGCGAAGAGGCGTAAGTATATAGTTTGTAAGAGTTCAAAATGTCTGGAATTCACTCCTGCCCAATTCCTCTTCTATCTTGCAACTTTGACCCAATAAGAAGATTGACTGCTGAAAGTGCTCCGGTAAAAGTCTGTGTTACCCAACACTGTCCGGTAAATAATGCCAAGGGTTAAACTTGCTGCTTTCTCCTTTTCTTACAGGTGTGGCATAAGAAGATGTGGCGTGCTGATGAATAATACCTCTGGCGGTAAAATCAGGTAAGCATATGGCAGCTAAAGAGATTGTGTCTGTTCTCTCTGCTCACCTTGTTGTTTCTTGTCCCCCTTAGGTGCCGGGATTCGGTGATATAAAGATGGAGACAGCGCCGGATCGAAGAAATGCTGCGTGGAACGGTGAGTATGGCGCGGCGCGGTGCTGCTGCTGCGATGCAACGCGTTTAAAACAAAGTCTTTCCTCTGGTTTGAAGATGCGATGAATCTGGAATCAGGTAATACTCTTGTTCTAATCTTTGCTTCTTTCCTTCTTTCTAGGTGCTCCAGGTTCGAGGCGGGCAGAAGGCTGGATGCTGCTGCTGGCACGGTGAACGTTACGCTGCTGGATGCAGAATAACGCGAAGCGTGTGCTGCTCTTTGGGCGTGGTTTAAATAGCCCCCAAAGTAGTCCCAGGTAGGTATTCCTCCCCGACCACACCAGAGTAACAAAATAGTCCCTAAGGTAAAGTAGTCCCTTCTAGGCCTCACATGGGTTTGGATCTTCTTGCAGCATGGTCTCCATCAGGTAAGTGTGCACCTATGGCGCCAGGACTGATGTCCCATATGAGCACATATGAGCCTGGTACCATAGGCGCCAGGACTGAACCCAGACAGCCCCTATCAGGGGTTGCTGGGTTTTCTCAAGGCAACATGATGCCTGCTCCCAGGGCTGATGGACGTGGTCTGGATGCCCGGGAGTATGCATCATGACAGCACTCCCCCTCCTGGTTTGTCTGGGAAGTCCCGGTGGAATCTCTTCGCTAATCGTGGTGCATGAACGTGGTCACTAGGCACCCATGACCTTTCCTGTGGCCCGTAACCTTTCCGATCGATTAAGTAAAAAAGTTTTGATTTAACCACCTTGGAGTCCAGGATGTTTTTCACCTCGAATTCAGGTTCTCCATCTATCAAGATAGGATCTTGTGGTTTGGGTAGTCTTGTTCCTGGTTGAACTTGTTTTAAAAGTGAAACATGAAAGACAGGATGAATTCGCATATTGGAGGGTAATTCCAGTTCGACGGCCACCGGGTTGATAATGGCCTAAGGTCCCAAATATCTAGGATTAAAAGTCTGAGTTCCTTTAAGAGGTATGTGTTTTGTAGCTAGCCAAACCTGATCTCCAATTTGGTACTGTGGAGTTTCACTTCTATGTAGATCAGCATTTTTCTTGTAATTCTCTTTTGCTTGCTTTAAATGTTCTGTTGCTTTCTTGAAGGCTTGTGTAATAGAATGTAAATGACTAACTGCAGGCATTTCTAAGTGCTGAGGCGAATCGAGTTCTGAGGTTTGAGGGTGGTGTCTATATATGGTGTAAAAGGGGCTTTGTCCAGTTCCTGAATGTACAGAGTTATTGTATGCATATTCGGAAATCCATAAAATATCTTTCCAATTATTTTCAGTCTGGTGAAGCATGCAACATAGGTACTGTTCAAGGGTCTGGTTGGTCCTTTCCGTCTGACCATCTGTCAAGTTTAGGAACTTCCTCCCCCTCCTCTGACTCCTCTGAGGTAGACTCTATTGGGATGGCCTCGGTCTTCTTTCGTTCCTTCCGTGTAGTGGGAGTCTCTTTCTTGGGTGTCCTGATCTTCTTTTCATGCAGGTAGGGTCTGGCCCCTCCGGAGGCCACCTTGGCAGAGAAGGAACCCTGTCCGCGGGCAACCCCAGGGGGACAGCCCTAAAATCAGGGAAAAAGCACAAAGGCGGAAAAAACCCTGTATCTTCAGATGGGTTCAAATGGCTGTAATTCTCTTCCTTGAAAACAGGAAAGCAGTCAACGTTGGTCGAATACAAGAGTACGTTTGTTTGTGGCTCTATTATTCCTTATAGTTCGGACAAGAGTCTGGTGAATTGCTGGAAGTGGATGTTCCAAAATAGAAAGATGCCAAATGAAAAATCTGACTGGAAAGGTGAAAAGGAAAGTAGAATGGAGAGAAGGAGAGTGAGACAGTCAGCGCTAGAAGGAAGAACAGAACTAGAAGCACTAAGGTAGGCAGACAGGAAGATGCTTACGGAGCGGGAGACTGCTCTGTAAGCGAAAATGAGGTGCCGGGGCCGGCTGCAGAATTCAGCAAGGCGCCGGAAAACAAAATAACAGGTAGCAGAAAGATTAGGCAAGAAGACAGGAATCCAGAAGTATTCCCAAGCAAACGTAGGATTGGAACCGGACTGATAGGAGGACGCGAGGTAAGTAGAAAGTAGGAAGTATGAAACAAACAAAAGGCTGGAATGCCAGAAGGCGGCTGAGGATAGATACAGTAGTGGACTCGGAAACAGAATGAAATTAAGAATACGGAAGGCAACGGGGAAGTGGACGTTCCGCTGAAGTAGGAACAGGAGGGCGGAATAAAGCAAAGGAAGGAAGGAGGCAAGCGAATAACACAAACGAAGTTTCCTCACGAACCGCAGCGTTGGTAACAGATACAACGCGTCGGTTAGTGGGAGGAGTCAGAATATAAGGTCTCGTCCGCCATATTGGGTGAGGACTGGAACGCGCGTACGGCAATCAATGCCTCCAGACCCTCCAATCCGAGTTCCTGACAGTATAACCCCTTCTTCTCAGGGAACCCCCAGGTTTACCCGGATGAAGTCGGTGAAATCGTTGTACTAGCCGTGGGGCATGGACATGGCTCACTGGTTCCCAAGTCCGCTCTTCTACCGGATAACCCTTCCAATGAACCAGATAGTACAATCGTCCTTTGTGGTATCTGGAATCCACTAGATGACACTTCATATTCTTCGGGGATAGTAGACACTTGAGTACGCCCTCTGAATACGGGTCTCTTGAAAGGGTCCTCCTTATGTTCTTTCAGAAGGGAGACGTGGAAGACTGGGTGCACCTTTTTGAGATATTCCGGTAGCTTGAGCTTGAATGCCACAGGGTTTATCTGCTGTAATATTGGGAATGGCCCAAGGAAGCGAGAGGAGAATTTACCCTTATAAACCCTTCTCGGCAGAAACCTGATAGATAACCAGACCAACTGCCCTGTCTTCCATGCTGGATTGCCACTACGTCCCTTGTCTGCCCATTTCTTTTGCATAAGTTGACTAGCTTGATGAGCTTCTTTGGCTAATCTGTGTACCTCATGTAGGTCCTGTAGAACTCCATCAAGAGCTGGGATCTTGGTAGAAGGATAAGCTGATAATTGTTGGGGATGGAACCCATATGTACAATAGAAGGGACTCATCTGGATAGAGGTATGAAGGGCGTTATTATAGGCAAATTCTGCCTGAGGGAGAAAACGATACCATTCTTCTTGTTGAGGACTGCAGAAGCATCGGAGATACTTTTCTAGGCTGGCGTTTAACCTTTCTGTTTGTCCATTACTTTGCGGGTGATATCCTGAAGAGAGAGCCTTGTGAACACCCAGAACTTGGCAGAGAGAGGTCCAAAATTTGGATGTGAATTGGGGTCCCCTGTCTGACACGATGGTTCTGGGTAAACCATGTAAATGGACAATGTCCTGGAGAAAGGTTGCTGCCATCTCGGAGGCAGACGGTATCTGTTTGAAGGCTGAAAAATGGGCCAATTTGCTGAATGAGTCTGTGGTCACCATGATTACTGTCATGCCATAGGATGAAGGGAGGTCTACTATAAAATCGGTGGATATGTGCTCCCAGGGACGGCCCGGTAAGGAATGCTGCTGCAACAATCCTAGGGGTCTTCCTGTTCGTATATTTGTTAGAGGCACAGACTGAACAAGTAGAAACGTACTGGCTTACATCACTTCTTAGGGTTGGCCACCAGAAACCTCTCCGTAGGAGATCATATGTTTTCCTAATACCTGAGTGCCCGGTTAAGGGCGTATCATGACACCAGGACAGAATCAGTTCCTGTAGCTTCTTGGTCGGAATATAGAGTGCACCTTCATAGTAGTACAATCCGTCCTTGTCCTGGTTCACCTTAGATGTAAACTCAGTGCACATCTGATACTGTGGTACCAGATCTCGTAGAAAGGAAACAGTAGATGCCAACACAGCAAGGTTTGGGAAAATAAGTTCATGTCCCTTGTAGGAACCACATTCTTCTCCCAGACTTCTTGACCAGGAATAGGCATTCTTATTCTCTGTTCCAGGTATGTATGTAATCACGAAATCATACGGTAAAAAGAAATATGCCCATCTGGCATGTCTGGTGTTGTGTTCTGACTTGAGTGTCATGTAGACCGTTGAGACCTCCGTCCCCAAGTGACGCACAGGGGAACCAAAAGAACCCTGTTGTGTGACCTTTGGAGCCACAGGTGGGAGATGTTACTTCCCGGATCCACGGAACCTCTGGAACACCGATGCTGCTGTATAAAGAACAAGGTTAAGTACCAGGCAAATACAATATAGCACAAGAATCAGAGGATCTGAATAATCTTACCTATCCGGTGATTGGAAAGCCCAGGAAACCTAGTGAAGGAGGTTTGAGACTCAGATGAGAGGCGGTCCCCAGAACAACAGGGAACGGAGTCAAGCGTGGACACAGGATAGCCCACCTGTAGAGCTGAAGACGTAGTTTGAGTTCCCAAAGGGCAATGGCGTAGAAGTCCAACAAAGTACCAAGGGATGATCTGAAGACAGATGAGGGACGGGTCGAGGTTCAGCAATGGGTAAACAGTTCCAAGCAAAGGTACAAAAGGGTAATCCGAAGGAGTCCAGGTGAAATATCCAAGATCAAGGTAAACCAACAGAGTATAACAAACGTAGCGCCAAACAGAGTCTAAAGACAGCTGAGAAGCGGGGAGTGCTCTGTGCATTAAGCTTTATATACTGTGCGCTTGAGTCATCTGACGTCCACCATGGTCACGTGGGAAACGCCGCTCTGAATCACGTGAGCAAATGAATGATCTATGCGGAGGTGTTCCGCCGCACCTTCTGCTGTATGTTCTCCATGGCAACTGCCAATGCAGGAAGGGCTGCAACCGGGCACGTACATTGTACCTGGTACAGAGCTTTTGGTCCTTTGGGGTAACCACATCACGTGAGTCTCGAATCCTGGAGGGAGTAGTGTGGGAACCCGGGGAAGGTGTTGTGGAGCTGTTAGACGCTCCTCTGCACACCAGAACACTGCTATCATGTTGGAACATTCCATCTGTTGCAAAACCCGAAGGTTACGATGATCTGTTCGAATGGTAAATTGATGGTTAGCTTCTTGTAGCAGATGTCCCCACTCTTGGCAGGCCAATTTAATCGCCAAAAGCTCCTTCTCGATAACAGAATAGTTGCGTTCGCTACAGGTAAGTGTCTTAGAGTAATAAGCTACAGGGTGTTCATATCCATCTTCCTGCCTTTGAAGTAGGACTGCCCCTACTGCTCCTGAAGAGGCGTACGTCTCCCGAATGTAAGGTCTGGTCTGATCCGGTTATCCTATGATGGGTGCGGTGGAAAAGCATTTCTTTAGAAATTGGAGCGCCGTTTGGGGCTCATCACCAAAGATGAACTTAACACCCTTCTTCAATAAAGAGGTCAGAGGTAGCACCTTGTTGGAAAAGTTGGGAATGAACCTCCGATAAAAATTGGCCAATCCTAGAAAGCTCTGAAGCTCCTTGATGTTGACTGGATTCTTCCACTCAGTGATCGTCCTTACCTTGTTAGCATCCATTTCGATACCCTCCTTGGACAAAATGAATCCCAAGTAGGACACAGATGTGGATTCAAAAATGCATTTTTCCGGTTTAACCAGCAACTGATGGGATTGAAGATGCCGTAGGACCAGTCTGACCAGTGATCTGTGCTCTGAAAGTGTCTTGGAGAAGATAAGAATATCATCCAGATACACTACTACGGATACAAATAGCATATCAGAAAAAACCTTGTCCATGTATCTTTGAAAGACAGCTGGAGCATTTACTAGGCCAAACGGCATCACTCTAAACTCGAAGAGTCCGAAAGGGGTACGGAAGGCTGTCTTCCATTCGTCCCCCAGCCGGTCAAGTGGCACAGCGAGTAGAGCGCTCGCTTTGACATCCGTGCAGAGCCTGCGAACGCAGGTTCGAATCCCGGCAGCGCCAAACTCAGCGTTTCATCCTTCCGAGGTCGATAAATGAGCACCACACACCGTGGGTAATAATAAGCAGCGCTCAGATACCTAAGGGTTCGTAGCGCTATATAAATGCCAAATTATTATTCTCAAAAGGGGATAAGCCCCTCTCAAGTCAAGCTTTATAAAGTATTCCGCTCCTTGAACCGCCTCCAGAATATCCCGAATCAAGGGCATGGGGTATCTGTCCCGTATGGTGACTTTGTTCAGACCCCTGTAATCTATGCAAGGGTGTAGTTCTGCCAAGTCTTTCTTTGGAGTGAAGAACAAGGAAGTTCCACAAGCAGACCTGGACTCTTGGATGAGTCCGTTTCGTATGTTTGTGTCGAGGTAATCCCTTAGCTAGCGCCTTCCTCTCCGATAACGACAGTGGATACATCCTCCCAAAGGGAACCACTGCATCTGGTGTTAGGTCAATGCAGCAGTCCTCAGCTCTATGCGGTGGGAGTTGTCGGGGTATGGTATCCAGGAACACCTCTGAGAATTCCTGATAGTGGAGAGGAACAGAAGCAACTGTGATCAGTTCTGGGATTCTGCTTATGGAAGACTCCGGGGGGTTTGAGACCAAAGGTAATTCAAAACAGTGTGATCTACAGAACTTGGAATCGAAGTGTACCTTGTTGGCGGTCCAATCAATGTGAGGGTTGTGCCTCCTTAACCATGGAATACCGATGACCAAAGGAAAATGGGCTGCTCGGATCTGATCGAAGACCAGAAACTCCTCGTGGTGGCTTAACCTCATTCTCAAAGGAATTGTCTCCTTGGTTATCGGCCCAGACGACAAGGGTCTACCATCAACCCCTTCCACTGGAATAGGTGCGGCCTTAGTTCTAGTGGAGACAAGATGTTCCGCTGCCCACTTGGAGTCAATGAAGTTCCCTGCCGCTCCACAGTCAAGCATGGCTAATACCTCAGTGGGACCGGCCTCTGGTAGCCAAAGGTGTACTCGAAACAGCATCAAACTGTTATCCTCAGGAGTGTTTACTGCTCTTGTATGGTTGCAAGGGTGTTTGAAACCTCCCCCGAAACCTCCCTTGCTGTATATCGGGGGTTGAAGTTTCCCTGTCTTCGAGGAGGTACTTCAGGACAGTATCTTAATAAGTGCTTTGAAGAGCTGCAGTACTGTCATGATCTCTGCTTCTAAGAGATCAGGACTTGCCCGACTCCCTTGGAAGCAGACCCATAACCCCGGTTCCGAGTGCCAGCCAGTCCCAATTGGGACCTTTTGGACCCTGTCCTGGTGCCAGTGGCACCAGGCTCATAAAGATGCCCAGTCCCAGCGCTGGAAGCGCCGGGCTCATAATGCTTGGGTGGACTTACCTGCAGCAGACCATGCTGCTTACTTACCTGCCAGTTGAACCCCTGATCCTCTTCTGTTTGGGACTACTTTTCCTGTTGAGTGGGGCAGGAGCCACTCCCTAGGTTCAGAACACTGGAACTCTTCTGGAAAGCAGGAACTCTTTTCTTACCTAGGCATGGCTGTGGAAGGAGACACCTAAGCACTACAGGAGGCTATTTAAACCACACCCGATGGATGACTCTTGCTTTGTGTTATTCTGCATTCTCTGCAGCAGAACGCTCATCGTGTCTTCTGCTTCTGATCCTGGGCCTAAGGGAACAAAGGCTTATCATCCTGGAATCCAGTCTTCAGCAGCACCTGTAAAGACAAAGAAAGAACAGGTTAGCACTACGGTCTTCAGTGGCAGCGCATCTCTTACCTGGTCCATCGGCTGTCACCAACGCCTCGCGCTGCATTCCGGCATCAGAAAGACAAAGGCTTACCTACTCTTCGCATGCTCCGGAGGTCTTCACACTGCATTCCGGCATCTGAAAGACAAAAGCTTACCAGCTCTTCGCACGCTCCGGAGGCCTTCGGCGCTGCATCCCGCATCTGAAAGACAAAAGAAGGTGCGTTTAAAGACATTGGGCAACTTTATTACTCACGTGCCATTACTCCTTCCCACGCCGAATCCAGTGGGTATTCCAGCACCCTTCAGCTTCTCTAAAGCTCCGAACTTGTACCTGCAAGATAAAAGGGACAGTTAGTGCGCATCGTGAAGCAGGCTACAAGCGCTTACTTACGTGCTTCCAGGCGCTTCTATTCCTCATGTGGGTTCGATCCTCAACTCCCATCAGCCCGCCATCCGCCATCGCCGGAACCCTGCAAAACAAGAGATATCATTACAAAAGACTTTTAAGACATTTGAAGTGCCCAGAACTTACCGTTCGTGCAGTTAACGACGGACAGCAGTCCTCTGAGGTCAAGAGGCCTGCACGCTTATCCAGTGAAGAAACTGGTTACGGCACCCTGCCCCGAGGCAGATGGAGAGCTCGGCGTTCACTTACCTAAGGTGAGGGCGTTAACCTTTGGGGTTCTACAGGAGAAGAGAAAGGGAAGAGGAGAGAGGCACCCAATAACCCCAGTTCATTAATCCCATATTTTCTATCTGCAGACATCTTACTCTTCGAGTCAGACATACAGTGCACAGAGGTCCAGCCCAAAGAGCCAACCGTGTGTTACACATCACCTTTGAAGATACGGCATTCACCCAGTCAAGACCGGCGCCTCTGCGGGAATCAGGTGAGCGTTACAGAACACAAAGCCTACCCCAAAACTCCCTCCCAGGCGCTATGGAAACCTCGGATACCGACCAGCTAGTCCAGTTACTTGGGGAACTAAGAGCAGAAGTGCATGCAGCCCGTCAGGAAACGAATGCTCTAAGAAGGGAACTGATTATTTCCAAGGAGCGAACAGACGATCTCGCTAGACAATTGCTACAGTCACAAGCCGGACAAACTCCGTTACCCGCATCAGGGGCAAATCTTCCTTCAACATCCTCTACGAACCCAGTGCAGATCAACCTACCTGGGAATGTACCTTTGGCTCCGCCCGAACGATTTTCTGGTGACCCAAAGAGGTTTGCAGTATTTATTAATCAGTGCCGGTTGCACTTCTTATGCCGGCCAGCAGCCTTTCCAACTGATCAAGCTAAGGTAGCTTTCGTGCTTTCGTACCTTAGTGGCAATGCGGCAGACTGGTCGATCCCTCTAGTTAATCAAGATGATCCGGTTCTCCATGATTTTCAAGCTTTTCAGCTCAGTATGGAAAAACTGTTTGCAAGACATTCACAGGGGCAGGCCTTGGACAATGAGCTCCTTTCATTGCGACAGGGTAATCAAGACCTTTTGGCTTATATTGCGTCTTTCAACAGACTGATAGTGGAAACTCGATGGCCTGAGGACAAAAGGATTACGCTGTTTTATAGAGGTCTACGTGGAGAGCTCAAAGATGTGTTAGCCCAAGTAGTGAATCCCCCGCAAGACTGTTCGGACTATATTGACTTAGTCGTTCAAATTGACCACAGACTGCAGAACAGGAAGGCCGATCGTTCCAAGTTTGATGCTCGAGTATTTTCCAAACCACCAACTCCTACCAAAGGAGTAGACTCCGGGGAACCCATGCAAATAGGGGGCCTGAAAGGACCACTAACACAAAAGGAGCGGGAAAGGAGAAAGCAGCTGCAATTATGCCTCTATTGCAGAAACTCGGGGCACTTTCTTCGAAACTGTCCGGTGAAACCAGCCAAGAAGGCAGTAGGAGCTGCAGTTACCAGGGTCACAAACTCTGAGCAGGGAAACAACCTCGCCCGACAAGAATAGAGGTCCTCTTGCCGAGCGTTAAAACCAGTTCAGTGACCTCGCATTTCGTGATACCTATGGTCCTCATTAGCCCTGAACATCCGGATCGATTACATGCGATTGAAGCTTACGTCGACAGCGGTGCCATCGGCAATTATGTGGATCATGAAATGGTTTTGAGGATGAATCTGACTCTTTGTCCAAAGGCTGTAAAGGACGTCATTACTACGGTGGATGGTACGGAGATAGCCTCCGGACCAGTAACGCATACCACCCAAGAAGTGACGCTAGAAAGTCAAGATGGACACCATGAGAAGATCGTGTTCTATGTGATCAAGGCCCCTCAGTTCCAGATTATTCTAGGAATTCCTTGGTTAGAGAAGCACAATCCTCAGATCGATTGGCGAGCAAGAACGGTTCAGTTTCCAGAATGTGTCTCTACTTGTCACCCTCGACCTGGTGTTGCACTGGCAGCAATTTCCTCGGAGGCTCCCCAGTTACCTCCTGAATACCTAGAATTCCAAGATGTTTTCCGGAAGGATCAGGCTAACTCTCTACCTCCTCATAGGTCTTATGACTGCCAGATAGACCTGATACCTGGATCTACTCCTCCTTGTAGTAGAATTTATGCCCTCACCGAGCCTGAGAATCTTCACCTCCGACAATACCTGGATCAATACCTAGCGAATGGGTTTATTCGTCCTTCCAAGTCCCCTGCTTCCTCAGCTTTGTTCTTCGTTCCAAAAAAAGAAGGGGACCTTAGAACTTGTATAGATTATCGCGCCCTGAACCAGATCACCGTTAAGAATAGACATCCGTTACCTTTGATCCCTGAACTCCTGGACCAAGTCAGAAAAGCATGCATATATACAAAGCTGGATCTTAGAGGAGCCTACCACTTGGTACGAGTAAAAGAGGGCGATGAATGGAAGACAGCCTTCCGCACCAAGTATGGGCTATTTGAATATCAGGTCATGCCCTTCGGACTTTGCAATGCCCCGGCCGCCTTTCAATATTTTATGAACGATGTCCTCAGAGAGCTCATAGATGTGTGTGTTGTTGTTTACATTGACGACATCCTTGTTTATTCTTCATCGGAAACTGAACATCGGAAACACGTGAAAATGGTCCTCGAGAGATTGCGTCAACACAAACTTTTCGCTAAGTTGGAAAAATGTGTTTTCAACGTGACTGAAGTTGAATTCTTGGGATTCATATTATCACCTAGCGGAGTGCGTATGGATTCAAAGAAGGTCGATGCAATTCTCAAATGGCCATCGCCATCCTCCGTAAAAGGTGTTCAAAGCATGTTAGGCTTCGCTAACTTTTACCGCAGGTTTATCCCCGAATTCTCTCGAATAGTCCAGCCCATCACCGCCTTGTTAAAGAAAAAACAAACGTTTTGAATGGTCTACCGAGGCGGAACAAGCCTTCCAGAATTTGAAGACTAGATTTATCTCTGCACCGATCTTAAAACATCCTCGCCCAGAACTCCCCTACATCGTTGAAACTGATGCTTCGAGCCTTGCCATGGGGGCAGTTCTATCACAAAAGGACCCAGTAACCAATCAGTTGCATCCCGTGGCATTTTGGTCCCGCAAATTCTCGCCTCCTGAAATCAATTACACTATTACTGATAAGGAACTTCTAGCTATCAAGTCCGCCTTTAAGGCTTGGCGGCATTATCTTCTGGGGGCCCGACACACTGTTACTGTGATTACAGATCACCGAAACCTGCAATATTTGAAAACCGCAAAAGCTCAATCCTCTAGGCAACTCCGTTGGGCACTATTCTTTGCCGAGTTTGACTTCATAATTACCTATCGACCTGGTACAAAAAACGGTAAAGCTGATGCCCTTTCTCGGATGGGAGTGGAAGAACATTTGATCAATCCTAAACCTGTACCTATCATTCCTGAACAAAGAATTCTAGGTGTAATCGCCACACAATCCATATAGGAAGTTAAGGATAAAGCCAGGCTACTGGTAACTCCAGCAGACATACAGAATTGGCATCTGCAGGGAAAGGACTTTACGGTGAAGGACAACCTATTATATTTCCAAGAACGGTTATACCTGCCCAGCACAGATTTACAGAAAAAGGTAATCTCTTGTTATCACGATTCTTTAATGGAAGGACATCCCGGTATGACCAAGACCTCGGAAAAGATCAAGCGCTACTTCTGGTGGCCGTCTTGGAAAAAAGATATCAGAGACTTTATAATGTCCTGTGGAGTATGCGCCCAAAACAAGAGTCAAAAGGAAAAACCAGCCGGCCTCTTACGTCCTATTGACATCCCGCCTCGCCCTTGGCATACGCTTTCTATGGACTTCATCACCGATCTACCTCCATGCTCCGGATACAATACGATCCTAGTAATCGTGGACCTATTCTCCAAGATGGCGCATTTCATTCCACTCAAAGGCTTACCAACAGCAACAACTCTGGCCCGAGAATTTCTCGAAAACATCGTCCGACTGCACGGTTTTCCTTCAGTTCTAATTTTGGATCGAGGTAGTCAATTTATTTCTCATTTTTGGCGAAGTTGCTGTCGGTCGGCTCAAATTGATGTGAGACTTTCGACCAGCCACCACCCTCAAACCGACGGACAAACCGAGAGGACCAATCAAACTCTGGAACAGTATTTGAGCTGCATGCTACAACAAACTGAAAAAACTTGGAAAGATGTCCTTTGGATAGCCGAATATGCCTACAATAACTCTGTCCACTCGGGAACTGGGAAGACCCCGTTTTTTCTTTTATACGGTAGTCACCCTCGAACCTCGGAGTTGGATCCACTCCAAGATCTTGGAACACCAGCAGTAGACCACCTGCATTCTACAATCACCCAAGCCTTTAAGGAAGCCGTTTCTCACCTTCAAAGGGCTAAAGAACAATACAAGAAAGGAGCAGACCAACATTGGAAGGAAGCCCCCCAATATCAAGTAGGAGATCAAGTCTGGTTATCCACCAAATATCTACCTCTAAAAGGACCACGCACATTCAACCCAAGATACCTTGGTCCCTATTCCATCACTACCATAGTAAATCCAGTAGCGGTCAAGTTGGACTTGCCCCCTCACATGAAGATACATCCGGTCTTCCACGTCTCTCTATTAAAACCCGTGCAACCTCAAACCCGACTAACAACTTCTCCAAAACCTATTCTAGTTGATGGAGAACTCGAGTTTGAAGTCAAAAGCATCCTGGATTCCAAGATCTCCAAATCTAAACTATTTTACCTGATTGACTGGAAAGGCTACGGTCCCCAAGAAAGATCCTGGGAACCTGTAGAATATGTCCACGCGCCTCGTCTAATCAAAAGATTTCATCGAACATTTCCTAACAAGCCCAAACCCCCGGAGAAGCCCGGTTTGGGAGGGGCCTTGAGGGGGGGGGGTGCTGTCATGATCTCTGCTTCCAAGAGGTCAGGACTTGCCCGACTCCCTTGGAAGCAGACCCATAACCCCGGTTCCGAGTGCCAGCCAGTCCCAATTGGGACCTTTTGGACCCTGTCCTGGCGCCAGTGGCACCAGGCTCATAAAGATGCCCAGTCCCAGCGCTGGAAGCGCCGGGGCTCATAATGCTTGGGTGGACTTACCTGCAGCAGACCATGCTGCTTATTTACCTGCCAGTTGAACCCCTGATCCTCTTCTGTTTGGGACTACTTTTCCTGTTGGGTGGGGCAGGAGCCACTCCCTAGGTTCAGAACACTGGAACTCTTCTGGAAAGCAGGAACTCTTTTCTTACCTAGGCGTGGCTGTGGAAGGAGACATCTAAGCACTACAGGAGGCTATTTAAACCACACCCGATGGATGAATCTTGCTTTGTGTTATTCTGCATTCTCTGCAGCAGAACGCTCATCGTGTCTTCTGCTTCTGATCCTGGGCCTAAGGGAACAAAGGCTTACCATCCTGGAATCCAGTCTTCAGCAGCACCTGTAAAGACAAAGAAAGAACAGGTTAGCACTACGGTCTTCAGTGGCCGCGCATCTCTTACCTGGTCCATCGGCTGTCACCAACGCCTCGCGCTGCATTCCGGCATCTGAAAGACAAAGGCTTACCTACTCTTCGCATGCTCCGGAGGTCTTCGCACTGCATTCCGGCATCTGAAAGACAAAAGCTTACCAGCTCTTCGCACGCTCCGGAGGCCTTCGGCGCTGCATCCCGCATCTGAAAGACAAAAGAAGGTGCGTTTAAAGACATTGGGCAACTTTATTACTCACGTGCCATTACTCCTTCCCACGCCGAATCCAGTGGGTATTCCAGCACCCTTCAGCTTCTCTAAAGCTCCGAACTTGTACCTGCAAGATAAAAGGGACAGTTAGTGCGCATCGTGAAGCAGGCTACAAGCGCTTACTTACGTGCTTCCAGGCGCTTCTATTCCTCACGCGGGTTCGATCCTCAACTCTCATCAGCCCGCCATCCGCCATCGCCGGAACTCTGCAAAACAAGAGATATCATTACAAAAGACTTTTAAGACATTTGAAGTGCCCAGAACTTACCGTTCGTGCAGTTAACGACGGACAGCAGTCCTCTGAGGTCAAGAGGCCTGCACCCTTATCCAGTGAAGAAACTGGTTACGGCACCCTGCCCCGAGGCAGATGGAGAGCTCGGCGTTCACTTACCTAAGGTGAGGGCGTTAACCTTTGGGGTTCTACAGGAGAAGAGAAAGGGAAGAGGAGAGAGGCACCCAATAACCCCAGTTCATTAATCCCATATTTTCTATCTGCAGACATCTTACTCTTCGAGTCAGACATACAGTGCACAGAGGTCCAGCCCAAAGAGCCAACCGTGTGTTACACATCACCTTTGAAGATACGGCATTCACCCAGTCAAGACCGGCGCCTCTGCGGGAATCAGGTAAGCGTTACAAGTACATACACAACCCAGACTCTCTTCTTCTCTTTCTCTCTTCCTGTGTTAATGGTCCTCGGGTTGTTCCAATCTGCATAGGTTCATCAGTGGGATGGGAAGATATGGTGGGAGGAATAGAAGAGGGTAGAGGGGTTGGTCGAGAAATGCCTCTGGTTCTTCTTCTTTCTGATCTTCTTTCCATCAAACAAAACTATCTGAAGAGACAATGTCACCAGTTCCTGGAAAGACGCAGGTCGGGCTACTCGAGCTAGCTCATCCTTAATCTCTTCATGAAGGCTGCGTCTATAAATGGTTTGCTGGGCGGAGTCCGGCCAATCCGCCTTGGCTGCCATTCTCTGGAAACGGGAGAGATAGGTTTGGACGTCAGTGTTTCCTTGTTCGACATCTAAGATTGGTTCTAAAGAAGAGTAGAATACTTCAGGTCTGTCAAATCGTTTCTTAAACACCTCCATAAAATGATCGTAGTCATCCAATATTGGTTTGTTTCTGGTTACAAATGGTGTAGCCCATGAAAGTGCATTTCCCGTTAGATAGGCTATGATAAACCCAACCTTGGATCGAGCAGTCTCGTAGGCGTGGTTACGAAAGGCAAAATACACCTTACACGCATTGAGGAATTCCTTCATTCCTCCTGGGTGACCGTCATACTTGCCAAAGGAGAGAGGCATTGTAGGCAAGTCTCCGTGGTCATCACGATGCATCACAACCTGTTGTCGGAGGGCGATATTTTCTGTTCTCAGGGCCTGGACCTCCATAGTTCGATTCTGCATGGCTGCCACCAGTTCTTGATACTGTTCCAATGACGCCATGGTGGGTTCTGGGCATTGTATGCTGTCAAGGTTAGGAACTTCCGCCCCCTCCTCCTCACCTAACTCCTCTGAGGTAGACTCTATTGGGATGGTCTCTGTCTTCTTTCGTTCCTTCCGTGTAGTGGGAGTCTCTTTCTTGGGTGTCCTGATCTTCTTTTCGTGCAGGTAGGGTCTGGCCCCTCCGGAGGCCACCTTGGCAGAGAAGGAACCCTGTCCGCGGGCAACCCGGGGGGCCAGCCCTAAAATCAGGGAAAAAGCACAAAGGCGGAAAAAAACCCTGTATCTTCAGATGGGTTCAAATGGCTGTAATTCTCTTCCTTGAAAACAGTAAGGCAGTCAACGTTGGTCGAATACAAGAGTACGTTTGTTTGTGGCTCTATTATTCCATAGATTTCGGGCAAGAGTCTGGTGAATTGCTGGAAGTGGATGTTCCAAAATAGAAAGATGCCAAATGAAAAATCTGACTGGAAAGGTGAAAAGGAAAGTAGAATGGAGAGAAGGAGAGTGAGACAGTCAGCGCTAGAAGGAAGAACAGAACTAGAAGCACTAAGGTAGGCAGACAGGAAGATGCTTACGGAGCGAGAGACTACTCTGTAAGCGAAAATGAGGTGCCGGGGCCGGCTGCAGAATTCAGCAAGGCGCCGTAAAACAAAATAACCCGTAGCAGAAAGATTAGGCAAGAAGACAGGAATCCGGAAGTATTCCCAAGCAAACGTAGGATTAGAACCGGACTGATAGGAGGACGCGAGGTAAGTAGAAAGTAGGAAGTATGAAACAAACAAAAGGCTGGAATGCCAGAAGGCGGCTGAGGATAGATACGGTAGTGGACTCGGAAACAGAATGAAATTAAGAATACGGAAGGCAACGGGGAAGTAGACGTTCCCCTGAAGTAGGAACAGGAGGGCGGAATAAAGCAAAGGAAGGAAGGAGGCAAGCGAATAACACGGACAAAGTTTCCTCACATACCGCACCGTTGGTAACAGATACAACGCGTCGGTTAGTGGGAGGAGTCAGAATATAAGGACTCGTCCGCCATATTGGGTGAGGACTGGAACGCGCGTACGGCAATCAACGCCTCCAGCGCTTCCAGACCCTCCAATCAGAGTTCCTGACACCATCGGTCTGGGGATGGTGACTGGTTGATAACCTTACGTCGATTTGCGCCAATTGGCAACATTTCTTCCAAAAATGTGAAATGAATTGAATACCTCGGTCAGAGACCAATACGGGAGGAAACCCGTGTATTCGAACAATGTTTTCGAGGAACTCCTTGGCCAGAATTGAAGCAGAAGGTAATCCCTTCAAAGGAATAAAGTGGGCCATCTTGGAAAAAAGATCCACAATAACTAGAATGGTGTTAAATCCATTACATGGAGGCAGATCAGTAATAAAGCCTAAAGATAAGGTGTGCCAATGTGTAGGTGGAATATCCAAAGGTTGTAAAAGGCCAGCTGTTTTTTTCTTCTGACTTTTGTTTTGGGCGCAAATGCCGTAAGACATCACAAATTACTTTATATCTTTTCGCCAGGTGGGCCACCAGAATTGTCTTTTAATTTTAGCTTCGGTTTTTGCGATACCTGGGTGACCTTCCATCAGGGTATCATGATAATTGGAGATGACAAGTTCCTGTAATTCCTTGTGTGGTAAAAATAGTTTTCTTTGATAGTAGGGTAGATCATTGATGACTGAGTAATCTGGGCCTTTCTTTACCCAGTCCTGCAGGGCTGCTGGATCGAAGAGTTGTTGGATTTTTAAATGAACTTCTTCTAGTGTCTGTAAAGTAGTTCTGCCAAGAATTTTTTGTTCGGAAATTATAGGCACCGGCTCCGGGTTCGCATATGCTTCCTCCATTCCTATTTGGGATAAGGCATCTGCCTTGCCATTTTTACAGCCTGGTCGATAAGTAATCACAAAATCGAATTCGGCAAAGAACAATGCCCATCGAAGTTGGCGCGATGACTGGGCTTTGGCTATTTTTAGATACTGCAAGTTCCGGTGATTACAGTAATGGTATGCCTGGCACAGAGAAGATAATGTCGCCAAGCCTTAAAGGTGGATTTGATGGCTAATAACTCTTCATCGGAAACCGCATAGTTTAACTCGGGTGCCGAGAACTTTCTGGACAAAAATGCCACGGGGTGAAGTTGACCAGTTTCAGGATCCTTCTGGGACAGGACAGCTCCCATGGCTAAACTGGATGCATCAGTTTCCACTATGTATGGAAACTCTGGGCGTGGATGCTTTAAGACAGGCGCAGACGTGAATTTCGCTTTCAGCTCTTGGAAGGCCTTTTCAGCATCTTCGGGCCACAAGAAACGCTTGTTCTTTCGCAAAAGTGCTGTGATGGGATATACAACATGTGAGAAGTCCGGCATGAATCTGCGGTAGAAATTGGCAAATCCGAGCATGCTTTGTACCCCTTTAACTGAACTAGGTGATGGCCACTTGAGAATTGCGTCCACCTTTCGTGAGTCCATTCGGACTCCTTTTGGAGTCGAGATAAATCTAAGGAATTCAACTTCCGTAACATGAAAAACACATTTTTCCAATTTTGCATATAACTTGTGCTGGCGTAGTTTCTCAAGGACTGCACATACGTGCTTAACATGGTCTGATTCTGAGGAGGAGTACACAAGGATATTGTCTATGTATACAACAACACAGGCGTCAATGAGTTCACGAAAGACATCGTTCATAAAATACTGGAAGGCTGCTGGTGCATTGCACAACCCGAAGGGCATCACCTGATACTCGAATAATCCATACTTAGTGCGAAAGGCCGTCTTCCATTCGTCGCCTTTCTTTACACGTACCAGATGATATGCCCCTCGGAGATCTAACTTAGTGTAGATACAAGCATCCTTTACTTGGTCTAGTAATTCGGGGATCAGAGGCAATGGGTACCGGTTTTTTACTGTAATCTGATTTATTGCGCGGTAGTCTATCCACGTTCTAAGGTCACCTTCTTTTTTTGGTACGAAGAACAAAGCTGAGGAAACAGGGGACTTGGATGGACGAATGAAACCATTAGCAAGGTATTGGTCTAAATATTGTCATAGGTGCAGGTTTTCGGGTTCTGTGAGGGCGTAGATTGCTACATGGGGGTTTTGCACCGGGGATGAGGTCGATTTGACAATCGTATGATCTGTGTGGCGGTAAGGTATTTGCCTGTTCTTTTTGGAAAACGTCCTGGAATTCTTGGTATTCCTGAAATAACTGCACGACTGGAGTAGTGACTGTGGCCAGGCCTTTGTTCAAGGGTTTTTCCGGGTAGCAGGTGTGTGCACAATCCGGGAAGGTTTTTCTCTTCTCTCGCCAATCAATACAAGGATTATGTGTTTCTAACCAAGGTATCCCCAGTATTATTTGGAACTGTGGGGCTTTGATTAAGTCAAACACAATAGTCTCTCGATGCCTTTCCTGACCCAACAATGTCATCTCTGTAGTGGAATGAGTTACAGGCCCTGAGGCAATTTCAGTTCCATCGACTGTGGTGACGACATCCGGAGCAGTCTTTTTGCAGAGAGATAGATTCATCCTAGAAGCCAATTTATGGTCCATATAGTTTCCTACGGCCCCACTCTCGATATATGCCCTTGCTGCGTGCATACGCGATGGGAGTCTTGGATCAATGAGGACCATTGGTATGATTAAATGCGAGGTCCGAGTGTCGTCCTTCAAGCTCGGCAAGCGGACCTCCATGCTTGTCGGGCGTGGTCGTTTCCCGATTCAGGCTGTTTGATTTCTAACAGCTACTACGGCTACTTTCTTGGATGGTTTAATAGGGCAATCCCTTAGAAAATGTCCTGAAGCCCCACAATAAAGGCACAATTGCATTTGTTGTCTTCTTTCCCTCTCTTTTTGCGTTAAGGGTCCCATAACCCCCCTGATCTGCATGGTTCTGATGTGTCAGTTCCTTTGGAGTTAACATGTGGTTTGACCAGTACTCGATTCTCGAATTTAGCTTGATCAGCCTTTTGATTCTGGAGTCGGTGGTCTAACTGGACTACTAAGTCTATATATTCTGTGCAATCCTGGGGTGGGTTCACCACTTGGGTCAAAACATCTTTGAGTTCACCCCGAAAGCCCACGATAAAATAAGGTAATTCTTTTCTCCTCTGGCCAGCCGGTTTCCACCACTAACCTGTTGAAGGTTGCAATATAGGTTAGCAGATCCTGAGTTCCTTGTCGTAGAGATAAAAGTTCGTTATCCAGGGCCTGACCCTGTGAATGGCTGGCAAATAGTTTTTCCATGCTCAATTGAAAACCTTGAAAATCCCGAAGAAGAGGGTCATCCTGGTTGACCAGCGGGATTGACCAATCTGCTGTGCTACCACTAAGGTACGATAGTACAAAGGCTACTTTGGCTTGGTCGTTTGGGAAAGCTCATGGTCTGCATAGAAAGTGCAAGCGGCACTGGTTCATGAACACGGCAAACCTTTTCGGGTCCCCAGCAAAACGTTCGGGTGGAGCTAAAGGAGTGCTCCCTGGTAGAACCACTTGCACAGGATTGCTCGAAGAGACAGGAGTTGGATTCCCTCCAAGTCCAGGTAGTGGTGTTTGGCCGGTTTGGATTTGCAGCACTTGTCTAGCAAGATCATCAGTGCGTTCCTTTGACAAAATAAGTTATCTCCTGAGGGCATTAGTCTCTTGGCGTGCAGAGTGCACCTCTGCCCTAAGTTCCCCAAACAGTTGGGCTAGTTGATCGGTTTCAGAGGTTTCCATAATGCCCAGGTGTTTTTTTTTTGGTAGGCTTCGCGTTGTTACGCTCACCTGGCTCCCACAGGGGCGGTCGGTCGGACCCGGACAGCTGCGGCCTCCACCCACGTGATGCGTAGTGCAGCGATGACTGACTGGATCTGCCCTCCTAATCTTGTCTGCTTGACCCGTAGAAATATTCTCCTACAAGTGGAGAGATGGATTTAGCCACTTGTGGATTCAAGTGATAGCTCCCCCACTGTCTTCCCCACTAATCACCTCTGTGCCCTCTCAGCAATCTCACCTTATATTCTTGAAGGATGAGCCCTCCATCCTGCGAAGCACGCAGGGGCGCGTTCATGACCAGTTACTTCACTGGCCTGAAGATATTGGAAGAGTTGTAGACGAATCCTGACTCCAAAAGGTCCTGGCAAAGAGCCGTAAGTATATAGTTTGTAAGAGTTCAAAATGTCTGGAATTCACTCCTGCCCAATTCCTCTTTTATCTTGCAACTTTGACCCAATAAGAAGATTGACTGCTGAAAGCGCTCCGGTAAAAGTCTGCGTTACCCAACACTGTCCGGTAAATAATGCCAAGGGTTATACTTGCTGCCTTCTCCTTTTCTTACAGGTGCGGCATAAGAAGATGTGGCGTGCTGATGAATAATACCTCCGGCGGTAAAATCAGGTAAGCATATGGCGGCTAAAGAGATTGTCTCTGTCTGTTCTCTCTGCTCACCTTGTTGTTTCTTGTCCCCCTTAGGTGCCGGGATTCGGCGATGTAAAGATGGAGACAGTGCCGGATCGAAGAAATGCTGCGTGGAACGGTGAGTATGGCATGGCGCTGCTGCTGCGATGCGACACGTTTAAAACAAAGTCTTTCCTCTGGTTAGAAGACGCGGTGAATCCGGAATCAGGTAAGAAATCAGGTAATACTCTTGTTCTAACCTTTGCTTCTTTCCTTCTTTCTAGGTGCTCCAGGTTCGAGGCGGGCGTGGCAGAAGGCTGGATGCTGCTGCTGGCACAGTGAACGTTACGCTGCTGGATGCAGAATAACGCAAAGCATGTGCTGTTCTTCGGGCGTGGTTTAAATAGCCTCCAACGTAGTCCCAGGTAGGTATTCCTCCCCGACCACACCGGAGTAACAAAATAGTCCCTAAGGTAAAGTAGTCCCTTCTAGGCCTCACATGGGTTTGGATCTTCTTGCAGCATGGTCTGCATCAGGTAAGTGTGCACCTATGAGCCTGGCACCTATGGCGCCAGGACTGATGTCCCATATGAGCCTGGCGCCATAGGGGTTGCTGGGTTTTCTCAAGGCAACATGATGCCTGCTTCCGGGGCTGATGGACATGGTCTGAATGCCCGGGGGTATGCATCATGACATTCTGCTTGTACTCAATAACATAAGTATTTCTATTCAGGTTTACTCAAGGGTACTACATGACTATAACAATATCAGCTTCTTATTCATGTTTTCTTTGAGTAGGTGTTATTAGTGATGGGCAATAGGTTGGTTGGTTATGGAGTTCTTCGTTGGAATGGGAGTCCTTTTTCCCAAGGGGGGGGAAGGGTCAGAGCAGGGGAGTCTCTCCCGGTGAGGTCCCACTTGCCTCTACCCCCAGACAGGGTATTTCCCACCTCCCTAGCCACAGAGGGAAAGCCCCCCCCCTGCACTCCTACCCCTGGGAGAGGTAACTGAATCCGATGATTCATCACAGTGCATAGGCACGATGCATCACCAAGCTGGTCGAGAAGCACATATCAAATTGTGGAAATGAGAGGTATCTTGGTTACAGCATTCAGACTCCTATAATCCAGAGAAACTCAAATTTGCAGATCCTGCTTTAGGTACTAGTACTTCTGTAATGGACCTACATCTTGTTAATTATGGTCTTGATGAGAGCAAGACCTTATGTCCGACATCCTGTAGTTTGTAGCACAAACTCTGTGTGAAAAGTATTTTGCTAAATGAAGGGCAGGGGTGAGGGGTCTTGTTCACTTTCCTCAATGGGCTCCCTCCTATGGAATAGCCTCCGCCTCCACCTTGAGCAGGAGCATCTCAAATTCCAGAAGCTCCTTAAAACCTTCCTCTTTTTCTCCTCCTTCCCTTCTTCTCTCCTCTGCTAATCCAAAAGTTGCTGAATCAGTGTCCTGAACACTTATGCATTCTTGGGGCCCTGACCTCCCACACCAATTCTGCCCATCTCCTATCTATCCAAACCACTTGCATCTGCACACCCTCTGCCCTGGATGGTCGTACTCGCACCTCCCACATCTCCAGTCTGTATGGTACTCAATATTCCTAGCAGTTCATCTCTGCTCACAAATGAGCTCGGACTCCCCAACACTTACCCACTTTCCCTCTTCCTTGCTGCACTTGCATGTTCTGAATACTCAATGCATAGTAGGTTCGGCCCTTCTACCTTTCCGTCCTCATTGTTCTTATATATGGTGTTTTTAATGCATTTGCCCCACCCTTGCTCCCTCCCTGACCTGTGCGCTTATAAACAGTATTTGTTATTGTAAAAGCAGTTTACAAGCAAACAAATAAAATTGGAAGGAAAACGGTCCCCATTATCAATGCAATAATGATACCAAGGAGAAAAACCTGGATTAAGTGAGAACAAAGGGGCAAACTGCTTAAGCAAAGTATGGCACTGCCTCGTGTCAGCAAAGGGGACAGATTAGCTTCCTCAAGGGAGCCATCGAAAAAGGCTTCTCTGAAATAAGTCGGGAAGAGGTTCACTTTCCCCCTCTTCCCTGTGTGTAGCCAAAAGTAGGGCTCCCACTTCGAACATAGGACAGAAAGCCTTCTACCTATGTATGTGGAACTTCTCTAGGGATACCCTTGTACAGGTTTGATTTCACCCAGTTTCTCTAGAACTTGGTATGGCCCTGTTCACTTATTGTGCAGAGTTCAAGGCCTTCTAAGTTCCACAATTAGGGCCTCCGGCCGAGGAGAAAGTGAGGCTTTCCGGTTATTGCAATGTTCGACAAGAGTAAAAGGGCAGTTCTTCTTTCTCAGGTCAACACAAAGTCCACCCATCAATGGTTGTTGCGGTAAAGGGGTTTGACCCCTCAAGTAAACGGTCCCAGACTGGATGCCCAAAAAGGAGCTTAAAGGGGGTTAAACCAACACCATTTTAAAACTGCTCCATGTATGAAAATAACGACATGGTAGGAGATTCCATGTCTTCGTTAAGGGCTCTTGCATGGCACCCATCACGCTCTTCAACAAGGCATAAATTAGTTTTAAAAAATTGATTAGCAGAATTTGCTAATTGAAATATGTTTGATTAGCAATTTTGTACTCCTATTTTAAATGTCACCCAAAGTTAGTTTTACCCCAAGACAAACAATTAGCAAGAATACAGCATTTCTATGTTCCTCTCAAGTGCAATGAGTGTCTGTAAAATGTAAAGGTTGACTACATGAATGGACCATATAAAAAGATCTGATTTTTTTAAAAAAAGCTCTGACTTTTTTCAGTTCAAGGCTCTGTGCAGCTGGGTCATGCAGCAGTCAGTGGTGCATAGTGCAGCATCCATCAAATTGTCAACAAGACATCAATACAGATGCAATTGTGAGTGTGTCATTTTTATTTTATTATCAAGTTTCAGTTATCTAGTGTTCTGGCATATAACAGTCACAAGCAACTTCCCAAGATGGAGACAGCAGCTACAAGGAGTTTGTGACACATTGGGGACATTAGTTATCTTATTCTGCAGAACCGAATGTTCAGATGCCAGTCTGTTGGTCTGCCCAGGTCAGTGAGGCCCTGATGCAGCACCTACCAGTTACTAGTGCCGTAAAGTCTCATGCATCTGCAAGACTGATGGGCCCAAGTTAACATGTAATCATCCATTTGTGGTCTGGCTTATTGCAAGTCAGCAAAAAGTGAGATGATTTAAAAGATCAAAATAAATAATCTAAAGAGGGAGTTCCATCAGCCACCTAAAAGCCAATAGAAAAATCATCAGGGTGCCCAAGAGGTCGAAAATCTCTTCTCTAAACCTATGGCACACAGGGAACACATTTTGTGACTCCATGGCATTGTGGGAAGTATTGAGTGGCAAGTTAGCAGCAAATTGTGCAACGTAATGCCCATCAGGCCACCAACACTGCCGAAGGATAAATAATGCACATTTCTGTTCTTGCAAGCACACTGGTGTTGCTGGGTTGGGTCTAATGATTTGCCCAGGATCACACAGTTTGGTTAAGCAGTGAAGCCAGAATTTTCCAGGAATTTAAGCAACTTGCCACATACCTACCAAGTTCCAATTAGTAGTACACAGATTTGTTTTGTTTCAAGAACTACAAAATGGTTGTTTGTTTGAAAAGAACACAAATCACTCGAAGCAACCACCTTTGGGGGAGTATTTGCAACACCCTGAATACAGCGCAGCCACCTGCACCAATAACACATCCTGCTTGCAGAAGGCCTTTAAATAGTCTACAATTAAAAAGATATTTTTAGAATAAAAAGTTGGGCTAGGCTTTGCTTACCTCTCAGGCCCGTTGTTATCAAGTCACAGTGGGTTGGGCCTCTCTGCCTAATTTTCCTCTACACTGCAGACCAATTCCTACAAAATAGGCAAAAAGCAATTCATTACCCACAACAATGCACACTCACTCTGGGGGGGCTCGAGAATCAACACAGCCCCTCAGCACCCACTATGTAGTGAAAATATTTTGCCTTAATAAACAAAAGAGGATTCGAGCCTCTGGGAGGAGTGGGGTCCAGCAAATGCCCCCATGTTTTCGTTCTGGGGCTTTGAATATGTGCTTTGCAGTGCTCACATTAAAGTTAAGGCCAGTGTAAAGCTTCCTACTGGCTCTGGCTGCCTGCCTCGTGATAAATTCGGCAGCTAACCTCCATGTACCATTGCAGGCTCGGACTGGCGTATAGGGCAATAGGCCCATGGCTTAACCAAAAATGCAAAATGCTTGTGTGGGCCCATTTTTCTGGGTCAAAGTGGGCCCTCTTTTTTTGCCAATGTGGGCCAGTTTGATAAATTACTGGACTATATTGTGGCTAATAGCTTCGACCAGTGTTGCTGAATAAATATGCTCTGAAATGTACAATTTGCATCACATTTAATCAGAAACCTCCCCCTTGGGTTATTCAACAGCGTCACAAAAGGAATGAATTCCAATTTGCAACTGTGGAGCACTTTTTCGGTGGTGCCCGAGACAATTATTCTAAGCCCCAGTTTGGCCCTGCACCACTTTTAACCCTCAGCAGTGGTGAGACGGGAGGCACACATCCTGTTGCTACTCACAGAAGCCTTTTTTCAAAGGCCTTCTGCGAGCAGGCTGCATTATTACTGCGAGTGTTGGGTGTTAGAGAGTGGCTGGCAATAATACATCTCCTGCCCGAATGGGCAGAAGAAATATTATTCTCAGCCAGTTGCTAACACCAGCACCCTCAGTAATAAAGCAGCCTGATCACAGAAGACTTTTTGAAAGGCCTTCTGCAAGCTTTGTGGGCCTGTTTTTTGGGTCAAATTAGTGGCCCACCTTTTTTGCCAATGTGGGCCAGTTTGAAGAGTTACTCCACTTGACTATTATAGTTTTGACCAGTGTTGTTGAATAAATATGCTCCATGTACAATTTGCACATCAGAAACCTTCCCCTTGGGTAATTCAAACAGCGTCACAAAAGGAATTAATTCCCATTCGCAACTGTGGAGCACTTTTTAGTTGGTGCCCGAGTCAATTATTGTATGCCCCAGTCTGGCCCTGCACCACTTTCCACCCTCAGCAGTGGGGGGTCAGGGGGCACACATCTTCAGCCGGGCCTGTTGCTGGGTGTTAGAGTGGCTGGCAATATTTCACCCGCACGAAACTGGCGGGAGAAAAGGTTGTCAGCCACTTTCTAAAACCAGCACCCGCAGGAATAATGCAGCCTGCTCGTAGAAGGCTTTAAATATTCTTTCATGGAATGAAAGAATATTTAAAGCCTTCTACGAGCATGCTGTGTTACAGAGGGGCTGGGTAATAGCAAGTATGGCTGGAATTAATATTTCTCCCACCCGAACGGGCGGGAGAAATATTTCTTCAGAGGATTGCCACTTGTTAAACACCCAGCCCCCCATAAAACATTAATGCAAACGGGCCCTGCTCTCCCACCCAAACTTCCCCTAATCACTCCTTACCTCAAACGCCAGAGCCGAGTGTAAGAGGGGGACTGAGATCCTCCTCTCACGGGATGACATCGCATCCAGGCTGGGCTGGGCTCCTAACATTGATACAATGTTTTTAGCCCAGCCCGGGTGCTTCTGCCTCGCCTAAAGTGCACGCGGTGCACAGACTCACTCAGGCAGAGTAAAGGCAAATTTTAGGCACAATCTTTTGTTTTGCTGTATATTTAATTAATCATATTGCAAATTGTGCGACATGATTAATTAAATATACAGCAAAACAGCTGTATTGTATTGCAAATTGCGATGCAATACTGCTTATTTTATGCCTTGCTTCAATATCTGATCTTTCAACCAGTCAAGTAGCCTGTAGGTGGTACGTGAAGGAGAACTTGTAAGAGACTCCACGTTTCTTGGATATTGCCTGCATATAATTGCACATGATGTTTGTCCCCCCTATCAAACAAAGCTTCTCAGGTAAGCCAACTGAGGAAGAATAATACCCAACCGGGCCTGAGCAACTGAGTTTGCAGTAAACATTCGAAAGGGGGTGGCATCAGGATATATGGTGGCATGGTCAACTACCACCAGGATACACACATTGTTTGAGGCTGTAGGAGGGTCAATGAGACCATCAATATCAATACCTACCACAGGGGGAGGCACAATGGTGCCAGGATTTGTTGCTCATTGCAGCAGCTACACCACTTGTCATCTATTTGTACATCCATTTTGGGACAATAGAAGTAGAAAGCTAACCTTGCCCGTGTCCTCTTCCTGCCAAGATGGCCTACAAGGAGGGGGCTCATGTGGCAACAGCAGAAGAATGTGTCTTTCAGACTGGGGGGCCATCAACCTCCTACAAACTCCAGCTGTGGACTCTTATGGGTTCACTATAAATAAGCCCAGCTTCCCAATAAATCTTTCAACTGGGAGCAGGCCAGTCTCATTAAGCATGCAAGAGAGAGACAATCCCTCTGAAACTTGCTGAGTTCTTTCCTTCTGGGTCCACCTTCTGCAAGTAACTATGTAGTTTAGAGTGATCCGCAGGGTTGAGATCATCGGGCAGCACAACCTCTTCCTTGTTAGGATCCAGAGTGGAGCCTGGTACCACAATAGCAGTTGTTGTGTAGATAACTTTGGATAATGGCCTAAAATAACCTGATGACAGAAAAACTATACGCCGTGAGAGACATTGGCTGAAAGAGTTTGTTATGTGTTGATTGGGCATTTTGCTTGCAGCTACGATAAGGGTGCTGCGTAAACACAAAATAAATACAGAACACAAACTTGCACGACCAATACAAATGTATACATATTGTGTAAGTAACTTTTGGATTGCAATCATTTCAAAGGCCCAATTTCATCTGCAAAACCAATGGTGTCGATAACATATTTTCTTACATCCACTATGTGACAATTCAAAAGGACAAGGCTGAGCACCAAACTATTTCCCACCTAAAAGAAAGGCCACACACGATTGAGTGCATTTACTTCCCAAAAGAATTTAGCAGGCCCAGAATGTTTGTGGAAGAACACGACAAATCCTGGAGAGTCCAGGATATCATCACCAGTACAATGCTCTTGGATTCCCAGTATACAAAGTAGAGCAATTTAGAGGATCTTTTACATTATGTTTTTTAGCAGTACCTATTCCCAAATCATATAAAAGTATTGACATTGTTACTAAGAAAGGCAGGTATTGGTCAATGACGTCCAGCTTTCTGATATTGTTAAGGGTCAACAATCTACCGTGTGAGTGGTCGGTACTGTTGTATTTGGGACAGGAACAATTAGTTAACAATACACCTTTTAAAGGTTAATTCATATTTTCTATTTTTGCTTAGGTCTTTGTATGCATTATATTGTGACAGAGGTTTTATGGATTTTATCATTCTGAAAGCAACTTTAATTGACCATTTTGTATTACTAATATGTCCTGTGTAGAGAAAATATGTACAATTTAAATGTGATTTGTATTTAAGGACCATCTTTATAATGTGTTTTGGAGTACACAAAGACGTTAAGACGTAAGGCCTATTACAGGCATATGTGATTTCCTAGGCCCCAAGAACTGCATCCTTGCATTTGAGATTAAAAGTCACCTGCATGAGTTTGGCAATTGAAGGGGGACATTTTAAACTGCTTATAAAAGAGGAAACTAGAAACTGAAAATGCTACTTATCAGGCCTACCCAGCTTAGGAATTCCCAAAAACAAAACATGAAGAGCCTACATACAATGGCTCTTGGTCAAGTATAAGCTAGTTCTGAAGGTTGGCATGGGTAAAACAACAGATATCTGATTCTGACCTCCAAGCTTCAAGGGGATTGTCATAATTCATCAAACTCCAGGCATCCCATAAAAACTCCACTAGCCCAGGTTAAGGAAATGGTCACTGAACTACATGCAAAGCCAAAGATATTCTGTTTTGAAAACCTATTGATGGCCTGAAAAAGGAGTATGTAGGCAATGCACCGCCAATTCCACCTGCAGGAATATATCATCCACTCCAAACTAGCAACATGAAGAGATTGCAACATGAGTGAAATCTGAAATCAAATGTCTCGTCATCAAATTGATTGCTGCATCACAATAGAAACTCTGATAGATACAAAATGTGGACTTTTGTAGATGTGAGTTATAGCTATAAATGTATGTAAAAGAAATATATACTGTGCCACATTCTAAATAGGCCAACAATGGCCAAAATGCATAATTTCACCAAATCGTATCCCTTGTCCCAGGAGGATAGCTCAGAGGCAATGTGCCCGCCTTGGAAGAAAGACAACACAGAGTAACACAAGTTTGATCCCTGGGTCCGTGCTTGGAAACCTCTGGGTATTAAACACGCTATAAATAACCTATCATATCATAGCACAATAAATAATTTGATTGTCATAATGTGCACACTAAGGTACATAATCTGAAAATATTTGTTTTCGTTAAACTCAAATGTTCACATGTAACGCTAGAATATTACCTGTACAACTACGCAGATAATTTTCAAAATACCCAAGAACCAAGACTCCCCACCTCGCAACCTTGCCTCTTCTCTCGGACATCAGCCATTGGATGACCAACAACCACCTAATCCTCAACCCAGGCAAATCAGAGATCCTAATATATGGCAACACTGCTCTGATCCCCCAACCTTTACTGCGGCCGGCTGCACTTGGAGCCCCACCTGCCACCTGCACCACCGTCAAAAATCTGGATGCACCATGGATGCAGACCTATCCCTCTTCAAGTACATCAACTCCATCTAGAACCTGACACTTCCACTTACACATCCTAAAACAAATCTTTCCTTACCTCTCTTACCCTCAAAGTGTCTCTGCAATACTGGATGGCCTTTACCATCTCCCGCCTGGACTATGGCAACTCCCTCTATCTCGGCGACTCTGCATGCCAGCTCAGGAAACAATGCAGCAGCCAAAATGCTCAGAATTTTGCACTGGCTCCCAGTTAGCCTAAGAGCAACCTTCAAAGCAATGTGCATCACACACTGAGCCCTCCATAATACACAACCAGAGTTCCTTTAGCACAAAATCATCCACTACCAGCCACTGAGAAACCTCAGATCAGGCTCAGCCCTCCTTCTGGCTATTCCACCACACCATTTCACCAGAGTTGGTGGGTTGGCTTTCTCTATCCTAGAGCCCACTATCTGGAACACTCTCCCTCTGCACATAAGCTGCAACGAAAACTACCTTGCCTTCAAAAAGCCTTTAAAACCTGGCTATTTACTGCATTACCCTGAAAACCCCTAAATCTTCAAATCGTAGTATACAAACCGTCTCTCCATGCAATTCTGCTGTGTTCGTGGCATCACTGACCTCCAAACACCCGACAGTACAGTTTGCGGCGGCTCGGACCAGACACACACACAAACACCCATCAATACCCTGCTTCCCCTCAAGCGCAATTAGATGAATCCCAGGATTCATACATGAAATGTCACAGGATTGATGAATCTGTAACTAGGGGGTAGTCCTACCCTCTGGAATTTAAATATTTGCAATAATTGAATGAAAGTTTGTTCAAGCCCTAGTGAAAGCACATCTAAATGGGGCAATAAGCATTTGTCCCATTAGCAAGTTACTTGTGAAGACACATGAACATTCAGATGTATTTACACAGCTTTTTATTATTTAGCTGGATATTTAACTTTTTTCTTTTTGAAAGCAATTAGTCGTATGAACAGTTGTGCCCAAAGTGCGATACACAAACAATTATTTCAAGGCATTATGACTGAGCATAAACATGTAAAACACACAACTCATCAATAAGTGGGAGCATCATGAAAACCAATTCGATGAACACAGTCTTAATGAGTTTTGTGAATGGGAGATCTTGGTTAAGGATCTCCTCTGCCCGGCTGGAATATGACCTCGTGCTTGGTCGAATATGACCTCGTGACAGGTCAAAACAGGATTGATGAATGACTGCACCAGGCATGTGTGGAAAACTGGCAAATCGCAACAACGGTGGTAGAAGCACAGTGGGTTAATGGAACCACTGCCACCACCATCGCAATCGCACAGATTGCGATGCACTGCAGGGAATTCATGGGAAGTCCGGCTGCTATGGCCATGGGCATCCTGTACCAGCAGGCCAGGTGGAGGTGGTGCAACACCACAGTTGGTGGGGTGGGGTGGGGGTAATCAAGAACCAGCTCAGCATCACTCTGGAACGAATGGGGGATTGGCACGTTTTGCGCAAATATGAACCATAGGATGGGCAGCTCTTCGTAAAGGTACCTCCTACAAATGATCAGAAAGCATTCGACATCTGGGTAGACTCACCACCCGACCCGTCTATAAGAATCTGGAAGCACAACCTGTGCACCTCCTGTGGCAAATATTTGGAGCATAGACTGTCGCTGCTGCAAACCATTTTTATCACAGGCGCAATAGAAGCCAAGTACATGAGCTGGCGCCCAAGAACAAAGGGCCATCAATGGCAGCAAGGTACGTATAATACACCACTCTTCTGGCCGCAGGTATTGCTGTCCACACACATCAGTAAGCAGCGAGCACTATGACAAAATGCGGTCATTATGTTCACATAATTCTCTGCATACTTATACCAGACTACACCTAAACACCAGGCAGCAGAATGCAGTGCAGACCTATGACAAATAAGGGCACACTGAACACATATTGAGTCTCTAGCAATGATGCCACCCCCACTCATCAGCACCCATCCACATGGGTTGCTCCTCTACTGGAGCCTGGCCAGCCACTAGCCTTTTTTCTGCCAAAAGCACAAACGCTTTGTAAATCGTACCCCATGACCTCCAACACTATGGCATTCCCACTAACAGCACACTGAGACTATAATAATGGTAAAAGGTGCTATACAAGTCAAATACAAAATAAACATTGAGGAATGAAACAGAAATGGGCGAGAAGAAATGAAGACTGAGGAGTGACCACAGGCAGATTGAAGACCAGTTCATGGAAAGAATGACCATTCAGCATTTGGAATTTTGTTTCCAGACAGCCACCTGGAGAGAGGGTTTGCTGAAGGAATGATTCCAGGCTGACTGAGTTCCCATCTGACTTTCCAAAATCAAAAGCCACATTCAAAAGGTAAACGAAACCCCCAAATCAACCCCAAACTGTGCATATAGTTTAACCAAAGTAAATAGGAAAAGTAAAGGGCAGAGAATTTCAGAAAATGCAATTTGAGATCAGAGAACAGAAACCCAGGTGCTGATATTTTACATGCCCTGTGCCATACCAGTTGCAAGGGACACCAAGTGAGTTACTTCTTTAAAGCCAAATGTACTTCGTATTGAGAAATGAAGTTTAAAATTGAATGCATTTTGGTGCCACTAGAATAACCTTTGTAAAAATTAAGTAATATTTTAAATGTAGATTGTGACTTTAGCCAGTCTAGAGTCATCTTGGGTTATAGTATCATTTCAATTCTATCATCAAGGATGATATTGCCCATTAAAGCAGGCAGGTGTGTGGGGGGGGGGGTCATCGATTAAGTGTTTGCACAACAAAAACGCATGCTGAAGGAATTATTTACTAAGAATTGTGCGAAGTGCAAATCCAGACAGTCTGATCTTTGGATGCAAAGATGTATGTGTAATGTGGAAGGGATTGGGGGTTTTGACACTGCACAGGCTACTGGGGTGTAATACATCTCCACCCAAATACTCATGTAGGCTGAAAACTGCACACAGATACATTAGTACTGTGCAGGCATACATAGATTGAACGTTGTGTGCACAAACAGATTGAAAAACACAACCCAACACACAAGAAGTTAAAGCTGCATACTTACCTGTAGTCAAAGTCACACCTATACACATACAGCTTTGAATAAACAAACATGTTTAGAGAAATCTGCACCCACATATTTTGAGAATATAGTACACATGAGAGTTCAGAATAGAAGAAACAGATCGCACAGAATATTATTTCGAATTAAAACCTACAGGAGACAAATGCAAGTTGACCACCGTTTATATTGAAAGCACCTATATAGCAAAAACATACACAACCCCACACGGGAGTCAAGATTGTATATGTACATTAGATGTTAATTATTCATATAAACATTCTTCAATACCATACTTGTCTTGTTTCTGGAGAAAATCAAAAGGGTTTAAACACGTTTGCATTATGTTGGAATGTTATCATTGATGAAGCTGGTGTTTAGACAGAGCAAACGTAGAACATAAATGTAGAATTGCCTAGTAACTTTGTGAATAAAACATATCTATATGAAGATGGTTTGAATTAATGCTTGTATTGACTGGTAATAGCATTATTCGGGAGGATAGCTCGGGGGCAACCTGCTCGCCTTGGAAGCGAGATGACACAGAGCACCACAGGTTCGATCGCCGGGTCCACGCTTAGAAACCTCTGGGTATTAAGCGTGTTATAAATAACCTATCATATCATTCATATAGGCAGGTAAAATAATTTTTGTTGAACATTGGTTGTGTTATCTAGTAGTGTGTGGTTTCCAAGATAAAAGGTGGAGACCAACTTAGTTGAATTACATTATTCTTTTAAAACATTTCCATTTCTGAATACCACACTGTCAAATACTTGCCCAGAATTGTGGGGTGGGACTGTATGAATGAGGATGCGAGACTGGTACATTATACCTACCTGAGCCAAAGATTTAAAAAACAAAATATTCTTACAGTGGGTACCTTTGGCATAGAAGACTTCTTCCTGGTTTTTGCCTCTGGATTCCTCTTTGGCTTACACTTTGCCTTAGGCTTGGTAGGGCAGCAGCCTTCTTTGCCAGAGACCTTGTTCTTGGGAGGAGGATCTGCTGTGTCCCCTACCAGACCTAGTTCCTTACCTTAAAGCACCCTCCCAGGCACTTGTCTCGGCTCTGAACACTAATAGGTATCTTAATAGTCATCCTTTTTACTTCAAGGACTACATACATAACAGGACCTATTTAGGGAGTGGGGGCACATCAGCCAGCTCGGTAGGCCATAGAGGAGACCTGACAAGTTCCTCTGCAGTTATCAAGGTTGAATCTACTACCGTCATCTTGCCGGTCACGTGTCTATGATGCCATTGAATACACAGGCATCAATATGGACACTTTCATTGAAGTAGTCCCTTGCATTGTCATGGAAGGAGACATTCATCAGCAACCTTTTGCTCGAGGGACACTAGAACAACTTCTGATCTGACATCTTTGGCCACAGAGTCAGAGTCTGAAGAGAAGGATGCCCATGTGCAAATGTTTTCCTGAGAGAAAGTCAGATTTACAGAGTAGACACCCAAGGTTTACCCTTACATCTGGTGTCATGCACGGTTCCTCAACAAGTCCCAAAAGACTAACATATGGAGATTTATGCCAACCAGCATGGTGCATCAGCATTCTTTAAAAATAACAGCAGCTTTGCAATGTGCATATACCACTTCAGAATAAAATGCCTCATGGAAAACATTAGCTTTAACAGAACACAGCAAATTAGCCACTCACTCCTTTGAATTTACATTCTTGCATTGCAGGGTGAAATGCTCTTTGATCTGGTTGGCTACATCCCCTCAGGAGATCTGCTAATGTGAACCCAGCTAGATAGAAAATAACACCTTTCACCCCGATGATGCGGCTGCTCCTTTGAGAGCCTCCGTGCTGGGCCCGCCGAAAATGTGGCTTTATAGGAGTTTGGCACCTGCCTGAAAGCCCCCCTGCTACTCTGCATGGTGGGAGGACCTGGGGACCCTGGGGGGGGGGTGAATGTGAATGCTAAACCCCAAATTTCATCTCCCGGCTCCTCACGCCGAGAAAGCCAAGATGGCGGCCGGGGACTCGCACGGTCCCCCAGCGCAAGTAAGCAGAGCTTCGCTGAAGGCTCCCTCCCTCCAAAGCGAACCGGAGGAGGAGCCCCACCCCCCATGGCCGGGACCGGACTGCAGCCCCCCCCTGACACCCGACTCCAGGCCCCCGCTGCCTCGTTACTTGCCTCAAGGAGTCCCCGGCCATAGTGGACCCATCTCTTACTGTGGGGGCCTGTCCCGGACGGAGCCACAGGTACGGCTGTGGGTCCTGGGGCATCCCATGCTGCGGTGGGGGTGTTCCTGGGCCCCCACTCTCCCCCCCCACGGAGCACAGAAGCAGGGAACCGCTTCGGGGACGGGCATGCCTGGAGGCCCCCCCCTCACACCATCCTGCAGATCCATACAGGGCTACTGCGACACAGGGGCTAGATACCCCCGGGGCCGCCTCCACCATCTCCTGGGGTGCCACAGCCCATTCAGGGGCTTCACCTGCTCACCCCAACAGCTCCTGGAGGAGGGGGGAGCCCCTGCCCTGATCCCCCCCTTAAGAGTTATCCCCACTAACCACCACTCCCCTGAGGCTACCTACAGACCCCTCCAGCCTACTCCTGGGCACCTCTGCCCATCCAGCGGTGCTTGGCGAGTACCCCCTTACCCTGGAAAACCCACAAAGAAAGCTACGGCGACAAGGCCTACTGGACTTGCTCCCCCCATAAGGGGACTTCGTATTTGGAGTTAAGACAGCACCTCCTGTCCCCTGTTGCACCCATGTAACGCTCACCTGGTTCCCTCGGAGGCGCTGGTCTTGGGCTGGGCGCTGCAAACGTCTTCAACGTAAGGCGTAGGGTTCGTTTGGCTCCCGGATTTGGCCCCTTCCTCACCGAAAGCTTGACCTGCAGAGTGAGGTGTCTGCAAGTGGAAAATCAAGGTATTAGTGGCTGGAAGGATGGGAGAAGTTCCTAGCCCCTCTCTCCCTTTCTCCCCGTAGTACTCAGATGATTGTTGTGCTCACCTTAAGTAAGTGAATGCTGAGCTCTCCATCCTGCGTCTTGTGCAGGGGCGCTGGGTCCAGTTACTTCACTGGATGTGAGTTCCGCCTCTTGATTGCAGAGGGTAGGTGAGAGCGATGCCGCCGTTTGCTGCACGAGCGTGACTTGTAAGTATTAAAGTTCTCTTTAGATTGCTCTCTTTAAATGTCTTTTTCCTTATGTATATGTTTTTTGCCTTTAGGATGCTGTCGATGCCAAAGATGATGCTCTCCCGGATTCGTGGCAGAGAGCGTAACAAGAAGATGGTGAATTCGAAGGCACGTAAGTAGGAAGACTGCTTTAGGGCCGTAGAATGCACCTTAGTGTCCCCTTTTGTTTTTACAGGTGCCGGAATGCAGCGCGAACAAAGTTGGAGCAAGCGCTACACAGGTAAGCAGTATTGTAACTGAGCGTTACTAACCAATGTTCTTTGTCTTAGCAGGCCCGATGCCGGATGCGGAATGCAGAAAAGAAAACGACTTGGATGCTGCCGATGGATCGGGTGAGTTGAAGCGCTAACTTTGCCTTTGTCTAACCTGTGCCTTTTGTTTTGCAGGAGCTGCTGAAGATTGAAGATTGGTTCCCAGCAGGTAATTTTCGTGACTACAGGATCCGGAGCTGAAGATTCGCTGGAGCTGACACGGTGAGCGTCCTGCTGCAGATGCAGAATAACGCGAAGCATGTGGTACCAATCGGGTGTGGTTTAAATAGCCCATAGGAGTACTTAGGTGTCTTCTTCCACAGCAGCCGCGCCCAGGTAAAAGAGTTCCTGCTTCCAGAAGAGTTCCAGCCTCAGTGATCCAGGGAGTGGTGCCTGCCCCACCCAGAAAGAAAAGTAGTTCCTGTTAGAAGAGAGTAAAGCATCATCTGGCTGGTAAGTAAGCAGCATGGTCTGCTTCAGGTAGGTTCACCCAAGCACGTTTACACTTGATATGAGCCCGGCGCTTCCTGTGCCGGGACGGGTCCTTACTATGAGCCTGGCACCACCGGTGCCAGGACAAGGTCCAAAAGGTCCCTATTGGGACTTGCTGGTGCTGATAAGGCATGTTATGAGCCTGTTTCCAAGGATGTTGGGTAGGTCCTGACTCCTTGAAAGCAGTGGTCATGACAACCCACTAGAAGGCCCCCCCGCACACACGGTGCGCAACACAGCCCTAACTGTCACCCCCCTCCCACCTCCTGGGGCGCCCTGACCCACTCAACCACTTGCCCCTCCTGGTTGTCAACTTGCCCTGAAGATTCTGGCTGCTTCCGCAACTCCAGGCCACTGCTGGATCCGAGGTCACCCACCGTAGTACCTCCCCCAACAACAGCACCGGATAAGGGTACTAAGCACCCACCAACCCGAGGAGCTGCTGGGCCCAGGCCCAGTGACTCCAATCTGACGGACTACTAATCAAACACAAGCAAGCTGACACTCCCCACTCTACCGGGAACCCACCATGGCTAAGCAGTCGAAGATCAACAAGAACGCAGACATCTCCACAATGCTATTGGCGGCCGATAAAGCCAAGAAAACTGATAACCCTCTCAGAATGGCCCCACAGAAGACATTGGACGGTAAAGAATCCTTAGCAACCAAAGAGGACATCCAGGCCTTTATGGCAGACATCAAAACCGAGTTCAGATCATGCATGACGGAACTCACCACAAAGCTTGAGCATACTAACCAAAGGGTTCCAGAAGTGGAACAGCGCATAGGGGAAATTGAAGACCGTTCTCAGGACCAATCAACATCAATGGGGGGGGGGGGATCCAACGCTCTATCCAATCCCTGCTAGATACGTGCGAGATCCTTTAGTTTAAACAAGAAGACTTGGAAAACAGGGCTTGACGTACCAATCTCCAGATCTGAGATATTCCAGCCTCCGTCCCGGACAAAAATCTCCCCGAATACGTAGAGAATTTCTTTCAAGCCCTTCTCCCCCATCTAGATAAATAGCTGCTTATACTGGACCGAACCCACAGGCTCCGCCCTTGACGGGGGGCTGACAACTGACTCCCCTATGACGGGATAACCAGAGTGCACTTCTTTACAACTAAAGGAAGCCATATTGGCGATAAGCCGTACCCGAGACAAAATATCCTTCCCGGGGACTCTTCAGATCTACCAGGACCTTTCACTTCTTACCTTACAAAAAGGAAAATCACTCCGTTCTCTCACCCTTTACCTCCAGAACCACCAGATTCGATACAGGTGGCTCTTTCCAACAGCCCTCCAGTTCGCTCACAATGGTTCCCTCTGCAGAATTACCCATCTGGAGGACGCCAAAAAGATTCTACACTCAGACTCCCCTGAAGGCGCCTCAGCAGGCACAGCACTTGACAACACTGGCGAAGCTCCTGCTTCCCCAACAAAACCCAAGGGGTCCTCCTGGTCTCGAATCCCAAGATATGGGAAAAGAAAATAACTATCCACACGCTTCCTGCGGATCCCCAGGCCCTCCGGAATCCTCGACTAATCCTGCTGAAAATGCCAACTCCTCAGCTTTTAGAAACAAGCCTAAAAATGGCCACACCACGGCCCATGCCAGTTTCCAAGGTACAGACCACCAATGAGTCCTTGGAATGACTTTTCCATGCAAAATGCCAGGCCCCGCGGGGTGCATGGTATTGGCCAAACTGGAAATGGGGGGGGGGTCTGATCCTGAAGCCCCACCTCCCACGTTATATAAGTTGGGGCCTCCCCGTTGGAGCCTCTGTTTAAAGGTTCAGAGTGACCAACAGCTGCGACCCCCCCCTACAATGGCGGCTAGTCCTCCGCAGTGATAGATCCCCCCCCCCCGCCCCCGGGCTCTCGAACTCTCCGATTTATCTCCCTTAACGTCGAGGGCCTCAACTCCCCGGCTAAGTGCAAATCGATCATCCAATGACTCCTGGACGAGGACACGGGTGTGGCCTTATTGCAGGAGACCCATCTGCTCCCGGGGGACTTTGGTCGCCCCGGAACTAAAGACTTCTCACTACAGTTTCTGGCCTCAGAATGCACCAAAAAAGGAGGGACGGGGATCCTCTTCAGAAAGGACCCGAATCCGCAGATCATAAACTCTAAAATTGACCCAGAGGGCCGCTATGTGGCAATTAAGTGCCTTATATTGGGTCAACTATATACGCTGGTCTCCGCATACGCTCGCAGCGTGGGCCAGGTGGCCTTCTATGATTCCTTGGGCTCGACCATCTCATCTTTCTCAGAGGGGTTGAAGGTTATTGGAGGCGACTTTAACGGAGTTCCAGACCCCACGAATGACAAGTCAGATCCTCCCTCCCCTAAAGATCTCAACACGGCCCTGGGAATCCTGCGCATCTTTAGGACCCTGGAGGTAGTGGACGCCTGGAGGGTGCTTCATCCTACAGAAAGGGACTTTTCGTTCTACTCATATGTCCACAGGACCTTTTCCAGAATTGACCTCATACTGACGTCACCGCAAACTCTGGCCTACATTATGGAAATCTCGATTGGAACACACACCCTGTCAGATCACGGACCAGTAGCTCTAGAGGTTCGTGCCCTTCAGGCCACACCCCCTCCACCACGCTGCTGGGCTCTTTTTGACCCAATCCTCAATGACATCCCCCCCGAGAGATGCAATCGCCTCCACGATCCGAAACTTCTTCAATGAAAACCGCAGTGAAGACACCTCCCCAGCGAACACATGAGATGCTATGAAAGCGGTGGTCCGGGGGGAACTTATCGCTCAGGAAGCGGCATACCATAAAGCCAGGCGTCAGATTCGCCTCTCCTTGGAGAAAGAGCTCCAAGAAGTGGAATATCACACAAGCTGAAGGGATGGTCCACAAAGACACAACAGGCAATCCGCACTGCCTGCAACAAAAATCGAGGCACACTGCGCTGAACATACAGCCCATCTCTTAGCCAAAGCGAAACAAATTCTATTATGCAAAAAATAATAAAGCAAATAAACTGTTTGTGAGCAAATTGGCCAAGGCAAGACAGACCAATACCATTACCGGACTACATGACTCTGAGGGCACGGTTCACTACGCAGAGCGGGAGAAACAACAACTGGCAGCGGACCACCTAACTCAAGTGATGTCCCCCCCCCTAGAAACTGAAGCAAACAAAGGGAATATTTACAAAAAAGACTCTACCCCACCTGCAGGATGTGGCCCGAACAAACCTTGACACGCCCATGACAAGTGAGGAAGTTATCAAGTCCCTCAGGGCACAGGCCCCGGGTCCAGACGGGTTCTCGGCAAGATTCCAGCTTCAACTGGTGGCTCCTATGGTGGCCCTCTTTAACTCCTTCAGGGACTCGGGCACGGTCACCCCCTCCATGGCAGAATCCATCACAATCCTGTTGCCCAAACCGGGAAAATACCCGAAAGACCCGGCCTCATACAGACCAATTGCCCTGATGAACATTGACGCCAACATTTATTCAAAAAGCCTGGCCAACCGCCTCACAGCCATCTTACCCGAACTAATCCATCCAGACCAATCTGGCTTTATTGTCAATAGATCCACGGGTGACAATATCCGCAGAGCCTTGAACTTGATCGATCTCACAACCCGGAAATCACAGAAACTAGTCCTGGTGGCCCTGGATGCCGTTAAAGCATTTGACAGGGTGGATTGGGCCTTTATGGGTCAAACTATGGAAGCCTTTCATATCGGGCCCATGTTTCAGAAGATGGTCCTAGCGAACTACCAAGTCCCGAAAACCCTTCTCAGTGTCAATGGCATTCTTTCCGCTCCGATACCGCTTGGCTGTGGGACCAAGCAGGGATGCCCGCTATCCCCATTACTTTTTGCCATGGTGAAGGAGCCATTCGCCCAGAGAATCAGAGCAAACCCCAACATCAAGGGCCTTCAAATCGGCCTTACCCAACACAAAATAGCCCTTTATGCAGACGATGTCCTGCTCACCCTTGCAGAACCTGCATGCTAACTGTGTCACACCCTGGCAGAAATAGACAACTACGGGAAAGTCACAGGCTTTCCCATTAACTATCCATCACAAGTCGGTGGCTCTGGGGATGGGCCTGTCGCCGGGCGACCGAGATGCCCTCTCTTCACTATGCCCCGTACAATGGAAGGAAAAAGCCATCACCTACTTGGGAGTCCACATGCCAGCTGACCCAAAAGCGGTGCATCAGGCAAACTTCCCCCCACTCTTCCGTGAACTGGAAAAGGACCTAAAGAGGTAGGCGACGCAGGAAATCTCCATGATGGGGCGCATCACAGCGAGCAAGATTAATCTTCTTCCCAGATTTCTGTATGCATGCTCCACTCTCCCAGTAACCATTCCCTCGGCCGCCCTCCAAGGGCTCCAGAGGAAACTGCTCCATTTCATCTGGAAAGGCAAACAGCCTGGATCCCCCTGAGAACGATGCTGGGGAACGCACACCTGGGAGGACTGGGAGTACCCAACCTGCAGAACTACCAAATAGCGGCCCAACTAGCCCACATCCATGCCTGGCTGGTGACGCCCCCGGTGGGTGGAGATAGAGCAATCCCGGCTGCCCCTCCCTTTACGTTTTCTCCTGCACACTCTACCTCAACTCCGACAAAGCGGGGAATGAGCTTCTGCTTTCCACGAAACACACATTAAAGGCATGGGACTGGGCGTGGCGGCAACAAAAGATTCTGAGGGGCCTAAGCCCCTTCTCCCCGGTCTTTAGGAACCCCTCCTTTGCCCCCGGAACCATTGCCCACAACTTCAAGAACTGGATCAGGGGAGGTCTAGAGACACTGGGCCAACTTTTCATGGAAGGTCACCCCCGGACATTTCAACAAAGCAAAGAGACTTTTCAGCTGAAGAAAGCAGACAGATTTACGTATACTCAGCTCCGAAACTGGTGCTCCCACCCGCAAACCCGGCAAGCAGCAACGCGCATGCCCTCACCACTTGAACTAACATTACAAGAGCTCCCAATTCGAGGAAGGATTTCGGCCCTATACAAACGCTTTTCGGGAGACTTCTTTAGCTCCAAAACCCGAGCTATGGCCCAATGGGAAGCGGATCTAGGGCACGTGCTAACCGACCAGAACTGGGTGGACAGTTGGTCACAAACTCATTCAGCGTCCGCTTGCATCACAAACCGAGAATGCGCATACAAACTCTTATTACGTTGGTACTAGGTTTCATCACATAAATCGGGCTCTGAGCCCCACCTGTTGGAAACTGTGCGGGCAGCCGGGCTCCTTCTACCACATGTGGTGGTCATGCCCGAAGGTTCAACTTTTTTGGTCCCAGTGCATAACCATTATCGCGGACATTACCCAGAAGGCAATCCCACTTGAACCTGAACCTATCCTTCTGGGGTCCCGGTTCTGGGATGCTATCCAAGATTGGGAAGAAAAGCTAAACTCCTGACTCAATGCCTCCTGGCAACGCAGATTGTGGTGGCTCACACTTGGAAGACCGCTGATGGTCCATTGGTGGCATTGTGGTGAGGGAAGATGTGGGACATCCTAATTGTAGAGAAGATAACGGCGGCCCGAGCAGGAACTCTGCATCGTTTCCAGGACACTTGGGCCCCATTCCTAGACTATAACTAGAAGTTCCCGGCCCTCACCTACCTACCTCGGAACACCGCAAGGGTTCTGGAGGGGACAGAAATGAACAGAGAAGAGGAAGCAGCATATTTTTTTAAAAAAATAAATAAAAAAAGATTGCACTTCAAGCAGGAGAATTATCTCAAAATAAAAGCCCCAGTCTTTTCCAACATGGCCGTCAAGCACTGAAGACACAGCAGTTAGAGCTCCGTACCCCATCGGAAGCCCACATATGTAAAGAAAGCTTCTTTAACCATGAAAAAGCATTAGAACCCTGCAACAGGCACAAGTGGCAATGCTGGAGGTGAGGACTACCCCTAAAAGATTCAGAGAGAAGTATCTCTGAGGCAAAACCCGCGCCACTCAAGCTTTCCCATGGCAGATCGGAAAGCTGCAGTCCCTGCCCTATTTCTGGGTCAGAAAAGAAGCCCCAACAAAGCTTAGTTGTTCAGTACACAGCAGGGCAAGAAAACTGTAATTAGGGCACCACTTGATACTTCGGTGTGTCCCTGATGAGATCCGTTGACTATCGGCAGCGGGTGTGATCCCGCCATGTGAACATTGTGAGCGACCTCCACTCTGCATAACCTGCACCCCGCATTGTTACCTAACACCCCAGGGGAGAAGTAAGCCACACACAGAAGGGGAGGGATTCCTACAAAACTTTCATCCGGCAATTTCATCTTTCATCCCCGCTGAACCTATCCGAGTTAGGCGCTGTGAGAACTGAGAGGAGCGGTTGCTCGGGAGACATGTAAAAGCACCTATGCTTTGTTAACCTCCAACAACATTGTAAAGGCAATGGGAAGTAACGCAGCGCTGTACCCAGTTACAACTGACACATCCTGTATTCAATGTTTGCCTCTATACTCCGATCACCAGTGGGCTTGACAGAAGGGCTAAGGGCTGACACAGGTCACTCATAATAGAGCGCAGACTCACAGAAAGTACTATTACGCATGGCAAACATCTTTGGGAAAGATCCTTTTCAATAACAGGGCGACTGGCTTTGCATATAAAGAGCCAACAGAGCCAAAGTAATCCTCACATGGTATTGGTGGAAATTTTGCTACAGTAGTGAGAATTTTACTAACACTGACAACACATGGTTGGAGGAAGAAGCATATCACAAGCTCATAACATGCAACACTATGAAACGATAGGGGAAAAACTCCTTCCCATATTGGCCGTAATAGACACTTTCAGGAAGGCTTGAGCTCTGCACTGCAGGTGAATTTAAGGAAAGCACCTAATTATAACCATCACCCAATAGTAAGCACAGCTCTGGTCAATGCCAGGGCCCAAGGAGAAAGAGAGCGTCTCTCCACGCTCCCACAGCCTCTCCCCCACCCCTCAAAGAGAATCCTATTAGAACCTGTTGGCTCAGGTCGGGAGACGCCCAGAAACAATCAGAAAACCCAAGTGAATTTCCAAAGAAACGGAGGGGGAGCACAGTGACAAATATGACAGCCTTGAAAGAAGACGTAGAATGGTGCTTGCGAAGACGTAGAATGGTGCTTGCAAGTATTTCAAGACAAACTTTCCTCCTCTACACAAATGTAATTCGATAATTTTACAACAGAAATTAAATCTGCCTTAGTTGACATACAAAAGGACATTGCCTCTCGAAGAGAGAACTGATATTAATGAGGAGGCACTACAAGACTTGACCCTACAAGACTTGGCCCAGCAATCCATGCAGTCAGAAGAGCTTCTCGAGCAGTTGGCATAAGCAACACATAATGTGGAGTTGCAATGCGAGGATCTGGACAATACATCGAGGTCTAACATTCGCATACAAAATATTCCATAGTCCGTGAACGATTTGGCACTGAAGGAGAACATTACGGGAGTCTTCAAAGATGTATTGTACATGGAAGTGGAGGTAATAATTCCTATAGACAGAATCCACAGTGTAGGTCCAAAGCATCAAGATCCGGCTGCTCGACCCACGGACAACTTGGTGGCATTGGCATATTACCCCCAAAAGGAAAAAATCTTACGGGAAGCCAGAAAAGCAACGAAGATCACACTCAATGGGAACGATATTCAATTAGATCAGGATTTCTCTCCACTTGCACTACAATAAAAAGAATAGATACGCGAGAAATTCTGCAATAATTGCAAACAAAGAAAATACCATACAGATGCACCTTCCCATTTGGTCTTGTACTTACTTGGGAAGGTAAGCCGTATTGCATCACAACCAAGGAGAAGGGGGTCCGTATTCTAAGTCTCAACCAGGAAGATCAGGCAGAGCAAAGTACTGCGACGGGGCACATGCTCCTCGAGGCCCGCGACACTGAGTGTACAACTATAGGATGGCCTTGAACAAAAGCCCAAAAGGGACCTTCCCTGGCAGAGAAACAACCCCCAGTATGCTGATGGATTAAGAAGATGTTAACTCGCATGGATGGAAACAATAAGGGGAAATAAGGTACATTATCTTAGAATAGGAAAGAAATACGTAATGCTGGGGGCACAGTTGAAGCTCATCTTGGAACCCATAAAAAAATATGCCTGGTTTAGGGAGTCCAAAGAGAAAGTAGCAAGGATGGTCTACACCAGGGAGAGGGGATTGTTGTTGGGATTGCGCATTGGGGAGGGAACAGGTTGGGAGGATTGCTCGGGGGTGGGGACGGACTGTACACGGGATGGGAATCTGAGATTTATAATGTTTGCCTTTAATAAGTATCTCCAGGGCAGTGCTCTTGTAAAACACCATAGTTTTTAGATGTTTAACACTAGTTCCCCGAGAAGAGAATGAAACTGGAACAAGCATTAAGTACATATCAGCCTGATCTTATTGCCCTACAGGAAGTGCATATCAAGCATTAAGACCGATAAAAGTTATAAGAAATTTAAAAAATTCAGATACTTAGGCAGGCCAATGCTAAGGGCAAGTCAGCGGGGGTATTAATAGCGGCGGGCATGCAGGTCTCCATTATGAAAGTACAAGCTGACAAAGATGGACAGTTCCTCTTCCTTTTAGCACAGATGGGACCACTGATTGTAACATTAGTTTCTATTTATGGCCCAAACACTGGTCAGGAGGTTTTTTTAAAGACAGTATTAGCCAATTTGCTCAGGGTGAGGTGATTCTGATGTGGGATCTAAACATCGCATGGGACCCGGTACAAGACAGAAGCTCTATAACCAAATGTGCGCGCCCCCCCTTCTTGAACGCTGAGAAGGAAATTTGACCAGTTGACGCTTAGAGATATTTGGCCTATCTTGAAAGGAGCTAAAAGGGCATATACTTACTACTCTCATGTTCACAAATCTTTTTCAAGGATGGACTATTTCTGATACTCGGACTGATGGGTAGAGTGATACAGATTGATACCCATGCCATTACCATCTCAGATCATGCCACCCTGACGATTGACCTTGATCTCCCGAAAGTTATCCCCACACTTTGGAGCTGAAAATTCCCGAAAGTTATACTGTCAGAGCAATTCCTGTGTGATGAAATGGACCGCAAGATAACCAATTACTTTAGATCCAACCTTGGAGGGGACGCAAGTTTAGATATGGTTTGGGATGTGTTTAAAGCAAACCGTAGGGCAGAACTTATTGCAATACAAGCGCATAGGGGGATGCTAAGGCATACATTTGTAATGGACTTGGAGGTAGAGGTAAAGAATATTTTAAAACAAATGGAGGCAGAAACATCATTGAAACTCCAAAAGCAATACCAGAGCGGAAGGGGCAGACCGAATTTAATACGCACCAGAAAAAAGCCTATTGTAGTTAAAGCAGAGGGCATATATAAAGTCTAATAAAGCAGATATAATGTTAGCCAGACAATTAAAACAGAAAATGGCAGCCCAAACAATACAGGGGGCGGAAGACACACTAGGTAAGATAGTAGGAACGACGGAGGAAATCATGGCTCAGTTCCAAGCATTTTACACGGCCCTATATAATTCCTTGCTAACCGACTAGAAGCCATTATGCCCAACCTCATTCACCACTATCAGGCGGGATTTATAAAAGGGAGACAATAATATTCGGCGAATCTGTCACCTTATCGAAAAGGAAGATAAGGCCATATTGGTGTCATTAGATGCTGAAAAAGCCTTTGACCATGTGGAATGGTCCTTTCTGTTTAACACTAAGCGCCATGGGTTTTGGTCCCAAGTTACTACCGATGGTATGAGTTAATTATGTGAACCCTTCAGCCAGATTGCTTATAAATGGCCAGCTATCCTCGCAGGTTTCCCTCTGCAGAGGAACGAAAGAGGGGTGTCCCCTTTCACCTCTTCTTTATGCTACCCACTTAGAACCTCTATTGTCACAGCTCTGCCATTCGGGCACAATACAAGGCATATCTTTTGGGGGGAGACTCAAACTGATGGCATACGCAGAGGATATGCAGCTTGCGATTATTTACCCAGCAGACTCATTACCTGTGGCACACACCCAATTAGAAAGGTTTTACAAAATAGCAGTCTCAAAATTAATTTGACAAAGTCTGAAATCTTAAATCTCGTGCTTACACAAAACAAACTGCCTAAAGCAATGGAAGCGTCACAGCTTTGTTGGAGGCCGAAAGGTATTCAGGTGTTGGGAGTTAACATAAAACACTCACTTGGGGAATTGTATTCCGCTAACTTCTACCCAGAGCTTCCTCAATCTTGGACCCCTCACGGTCTCATGGCTAGGTCAGATCAATTAGATTAAGATGGTAATTCTGCCTAAAGTATTGTATCTATTCCAGGCCCTCTCGATTAGGGTTCCCGCGCTTTCTTTTGTACATTACATAAAACATTATCAAATTTCATATGGAATAACAAACCTCCCTGGGTTGCATTGAAAACATGACTGCTCTCCCCAAACAGGGGAGGAGTAGGACCCCCTAACTTTAGAGAATACAATAGAGCAGCACAGCTGCGAGTGATAAAGGAATGGTTCGGGGATGGTTCCAATAGAAGATGGTGTCATATGGAAAGGGCTATAGTGGGGCCTAGAATGGGAGAGAAAATGTGGCTGCCTAGGATGAACAGGCCTCGGAACATACACCAAAAGCGAGATTACCAGTCTAGTGGAGGAAATTTAGGGTCAGATTAAGCAACATCATATTACCTCATTTCCCTCCCCCTTCACTCCTCTGAACCCGCAATTTACTCGGGAGTGCCTGCTAACTCAAGCACCCGTTTTCCGATTCATGGACCACAATATGCGTGGCTTATCCGAGACTTCCGAGGAATCTGTGCGGCTCCACCACGTCACAGCGCCACCATTAACACCTTGCGTGAGACTCCCAGCGAAGGGGCGTACTGTCTTGCACAGTCACCTATAAGGGGGGGCGGAACACGTGAATGGGGAACAACAAGCGTAAATGTGAGCGTTACGTGGGAAGTACCACAGTAAAATACCTGCAAAGCCCACACGCTTGCTAACACTTATTCATGGAATCCAACAGTGCTCAGCGGCGCAAGGAAAAAGACGCGCAAATTCGGAAACCCATCCGCCACACGAAATCTGGCTTAAGCGTCACCGCCCACCAAAAACAATGTATAAAAACCGCACAAACACAAACGCGCGTATCCAGCTCCGATGAATGTGCCATTTTTTGCAGCAGTGATCGTGGGACACCGCAGGAGGAGGAAGCTAGCCAGGGCATGCATTTTTTTACCCAGTACCAGCCTTTTTGGGATGCCCGATGGCCAGGTTTATGGCAGATATAGGTTTCCAACTCATATCCTAGAGCTGGTCAGGGAGCGGGAAGAGGACCTCACATCACCCACCCTGTGCTCCCAAGCACTAAGCCCCTTGGAAAAAGTGCTCCATGTACTGCATTCTTTGGCCACTGGGTCATTTCAGCTGACAACTGCCATTGTCTGGGGCATTTCACAGGCCATGCAGTCACGCTGCCTACACCAGGTGTTGGCAATCATGACTGCACGCCCCTCAGTCCGCAGGCACATATACATGCCCAGAACATCCTCAGAAAGGCAGGCCGTGGTCCAGGACCTTTACGGGGTGGCGCACTGCCCAAAAGTGCTTAGTGCCTTCGATTGCACACGTGGCCCTACGTCCACCTAGAGCCACTAAGCACATCTATTGCAATCGCAAGCACTGGCATTCCATCAACGTGCAGATGGTATGTGATGCAAAGGGAAACATTACCTCTGTATATGCCAACTATCCAGGGTACACCCATAACAGTTTCATATTCAGAATGTCACCCCTACACCGGGCGCTGGAAGTTGAGAGGCATGGCAACACATGGCTCATTGGGGAGTACAAATGGCCCTGCAAATGCTTGAATGTTCCTCACAGAGAAAAATAAATAAATTTAAAAAAAACACTGACAAACCATGACACCTCCACAGGGGACAGTCCCTACCCTCCTAGTACTAGTACCTACATGATGACACCAATACAGAACCCCACCTCACCACACCACCCCAGGTAGGATACAACGCAGCCCATATTGCAACTAGGGCCATAGAGGAGCACACATTCAGAGTGAACAATCACGCTTCCACTCCCTCGACCACTCTGGTGGTGAGCTACTATATGCACCACCAGTAGTGTGCCGGATCATTTTGGCAGCATGTGTCGTGCACAACGTTGCAACACAGCGTGGTGCCCCCATATCCCCAACCACATGCACGATGGCTGTGCATGGGAGGGGAAAGGGCACGTGGCGAGGCTGCCCGTACCCAGCTTGTGGCACAATTATTCACCTAAGATCCAACCCCTGCGGAATGTACAGAGCCCTGGGACATACCAGGTCACAATCAATGACAAAGGGACAATCATCTGTCCCAAATATACCACTCTGAGAATGTGTCCTTGGAAGTGCTACATTGTGTGCATCCCTTAGAACTTAAACTAACTCAAACTGGTGTGCACAAAAGAAACACAGGGAAGATGGAGTATGCCCCAAACACCATGGCAAAGTGCACATCCAAATGCCGGCATGTTACCTAAACCCCCCCACACTCATGTCACCTGGTTGCCACACCATGCCATGGCATGCAACCTCAAAACTGAGAAATAAATGCCCAACACACAACTCTGTCACAAAGTGCACAATGAGCAATGGAACATGTCCAGAAACAACTCGCTCTCACACATCAAACCAACAATGTACACAGGAACATCAATTGGCCAGTACAACATACTAGAAACACAGGCCCCAAGAGTAACTCTGTCTGACAGTGACCAATCACAATTGCACAAGTGCATCAATGTGTTGTAACTTGCACATGGCACTCTTGTATTTCCAGTGTGGCTCTGATAACTAAAGGGGGCAGGGAAGCACATACAGCCGGAAAGCCAACAATAATTGAGATCGGCAAGACGGAACACGAACAAAGGATGTAGCTCAATCTCCAAACAACAAGGGATGCCAACCATGCACCAGACAACCAATCATGAATCCCACTATGGGTGTATACACAGGTGAGACTTTAGTCTGCTTCCTCAGAGTCAGACTGAGACGGAGTCTGGGCCAGGATGGCCTGTAGCACCAGTGGACCTTCACAGGCTAACACCACGTCCTCCACTGGTGGTTGGTGACGGCTCATTAACCTGTTCCTCCTCCTCGTCACCTAGTGCCTCATCACGTACACATGTAGAGAAAAAGAAATGACATGTAAATAGCAGCATTCACACACATAGGCATCACATTGCATTGCAACGCATTCACCTGCCATGTCACAGATGGCACAAACTCCTGCACGTATGCCGTGTCAATGTAAGGGAAGAGTAGCATGAAAGCAGCCATGGATGTGTGTTGAAGGGCCCAATACCACATATACCACACATGTGCACCTGACTGGCATAGTTGAGTCACCAACATCCCTGATGCAAATACACAGATGCCACATAGCATTGCTATGCCTGAACTGTCAAACAGTTTAATTTAGTTTATTCATTTGTATTGCACACCAGACCCGAGGGTATGAGGGCGCAGGAGCAACAAGGTTATTCGCAGCTTGGTTACATGTTACAATGCAGTACAGTAATTACAATGGTTTTATGGATACAATGCAGTAAATACAGTGGATAATAGATGATTGAAGCAGTCATGAAAAAGGCAAAAGTTTACGGATTTACAAATATACATATTTACAGGTAGGTAGCGGTGAGGTGGGATAAATGGAATTAGCGGTCATTGTTCTTTATCCAGTGTATGTAGTTACGTCTAAAGTGTGTGTAGGTTTGGGGTGTTCTTAGAGAAGGTGGTAGGGAGTTCCAGTGTTGTGCTGCTTTCACCTGGAAGCTGTTGCCACCCATTTTGGTGCGTTTGAATCTGGGAACTGTGAGAAGATTAGCGTTGGAGGTTCTAGTAGGTCTGTTGGAGGTGTGTTTACTTATTCTATCGACTAAGTAGCGGGGGGCAGCGTTGTTGAGGCATGAGTGTGTTAGTGAGGCTATTTTGAGCAGCATTTTATCTGTGGTATTGAGCCAGTTATGGGCTCTCCTAATGTTGGAGATGTGTTCTCTCTTGGGGATGCTGAGCGCTGCTCTGAGAGCGTTGTTTTGTAGCGTCTGTATTTTGTTAGTAACTTATTTGCTAGCTCCTACATAGAGGGCATTGCAATAGTCCAGTTTTGATAATACAAGGGCTCTGGCTAGAGTAATGCAGCTCTGGGTCGATAAGGGTTTGGCTGCTCTTATAAGCTTACATGTGTAGGCTGTGGAGGATGCCATAGAGCTAACCTATTTATGGAAGGAGAGGGAGGAGTCAATGTATATTCCTAAGGTTTTCACTTCCTTAGCTACTTTGATCGTGTTCCCTTTAATGAAGCTGGTGTAGTTGTGTTCCAATTTGGTTAGGTTTGTGGTGGAACCAAGTATAATGAGTTCAGTCTTATCATCATTCAGGCATAGACTGTGAGATGCCATCCATGCCTGGATGATGAGGTACACCCTGTTCACCAAGGCCAAATCATGGTTGTAATCTCCTGTCAGCGGGATGAGGATCTGGGCATCATCGGCATAATTAGTGTAGGTGATAACCAGACCATCTAGATCATCGTTGTAGGTTTTGTGTTTGGGTGTAGTATTAGGTGGGCTGGTCGTAGGTCTTTCCAATGTGAGGTTGGCGCAGGTGCTAATGGTAAAGGAATGGTTATTCAGTTTGGACTGGATAGAGTCCCTGGCTCGAGGCTCGTACAGTTCAGGTAATCTGGACCGTAATCTGGCATTTCTTTCTGGGAGGCTGCATGGTAGGGAGAATTGGAACAGCATGGTTGTGGGGTGGGGCTTTACGGAAGGTGGTGGAATGGTGCCTACTGTGGCCAAGCTCAAGGTGGAACTAGGCAGACAAGAGGAATTAATGAGGTGGAGAATAGTTCTCAGCAGCATTGTGAAGATACCTGGTAGGAACATTTTGTTGGTGGTGGGTGGCCTGGTTGGCGGTTGGCAGTCAGCAGATGCTGCATATGTGGCTGGGATGTACACGGAAGGATTTTTAAAGAGAGCTGACACGATGCCTAGATGTAGAATACAACGTAAACTGACAATGCCTAGGTTTGGAACACAAAGCAAGCTGTCACAATGCCTAGATTTGGAGTACAGAGTAAGCTGATACAATGCCTAGATTTGGAGTACAGAGTAAGCCGACACCATGGCTAGATTCAATTTTTAGAGTACGCTGACACGATGGAACAGGTAAAACACTTCAACATCGACGAGGAGGCAAGGCACGGCATGAAGAGTTGTACATACAATGTGCAGCAAATGATGGGCAAGTTAGCATGACCAAAGTGTGAAATGTCATTTAGATCCATGCACGATAGCATAGGGTACCTTTGAAATACCGGGCGTTGGTGGAGCACGGGATACAGTTTCGTTTTGCATGCATGCATGGGGTTGATGAGGGAGGAGTTTTTATCGGGGAGACACGCCCGCAGCCATGTACTTGGCTTGCGTGCTATTTGGCAGTGGAGAAAGTCGCTTAAAGGAGCGGGGCTGTGCTGTAGCTGGGAGGGGGTGGGGAGCAGGCCACAAGCAGCTCGCACAATGTGTTGACTTGCTGTAAGGAGGCGGGAGCCGGAACAGCATGAGACATAACTTGATGATTGGCCCACAGCCATGTACAATGGATGTGACATGACATGTAGATCACAAACTCAAAACACACAAGTGACACAAGGTGCAACTATGCAAGGCTGGTGGAATAGAGTTAATCCAGACACACATTTCCCATGAGGCCAGGTCACATTGAGTGCAAACAAGCAAATGGGCATGATGAAGGGTAGACCTGGGTTTTGAAGTGAGAGTGGGCAGTGCAGTACATGGGAATGGCATCCAATCATCAATCAGCTACATAATCATGTACAAAAATAACAGTGGGCTGGCTGCAGTGGAAGGGCTAGTGCAGACATCCGGTGTCAATTGCTGGTATTGGGTTGCAGGGATAGAGCAAACATCCACCAAGCGTGTGGGATGCCAGGGAGGCAGTGCATGGGTTCAAGTGGTGGCCCAGAGACCCGTGGGCAGGTGACTAAAGCATACTCTCAGTCATGATGGACTTCAGCAGGGGAGGAGAGAAAGCACAACACATGAGGAAGCACCACATGTGCCTCCAGACCCGTAGATGGTTCACCTCCACTACCATTGAGTCAGGGAGGCTGTCCCAGAGGGAGGCCCCTGCCAAAGACAGACATTAACCACCAACTCATTGCTATGGCAAGCTACTGACCCTGAGGGAGTAGGAGAGGGATGATCAAAGACCATGAGAAGGAAGCAAATCCAGAAGACAGAGTTGAAGGTATTGGGGCCTCAGGACCCATAAGTCCTTGTGGACAATGCAAAGGGTTTCAAAGTGAACAGTCATAGCCACTGGGAGCCAGGGCCATCACCACAGTCCTAGGGTGAACCAATACCTGGGACCGGGACAAAGGGACAATTCCCACAGTCCAGTTCAGGATGAATAGCAGAGGGAAGAGAGAAGCATAGAAATATTGGCAGAGGCCCTTGCAGTAGCCCATCATAGGACTGAACAGTCCTCTGGAGACAGTGAGCTGCTAGGGGGAAGGAGAGTAAAGGAAGAAAACCCCCGAGGAGGTGCAGGTGGTTGGGTGAACTCTCAAAGACATTAGAGATGTGAGGAGTGAAGGCGAGTGTGGATTTGAAGATCACAAGCCATCTGCCACCACAGGTTTGAGCAGGAAGAGGGCAAAGAGAGGCTGGGCAGAGACGACAGGAAAGGAGCAAGCAGGTGTGGTCATGAGTATTGTCACAGTGTGTAGGACATCGTTTACATGCAGTGTGCTGGACAACTAGCCCATGTCATTCCACCATGACATGGTTCATACATGTCGGTCATGTAAATGCAGGGACAACTGCCAGACAATCGTAACACATCATTCAATCTACATACCCATTTCATGGATGTACACGCTTGACCACTCACCGGACAGGTCCTCATAATCTGGCAGGTCTCCCATGCCTTGGATCTGCTCCACATCAATCATATCACTGATGAGTTCATCCTGTGGAGGGCGTTCATCGTCCTCTCGTGCTGACCCACCTCCAGTCACAAGAGCAGAGGCGAAGGCGTCAGCCAGCTTCTTTTTGTTTCGGCGCTGTAGGTCATTCCAACGCTTCATTGCCACAGCAGCAATGCGCCTCATTACCCAAGGCGTTGATCATATCCATGACACACTGCCAGTGTACCATAAGCTGAGCAGGTGTATGGGTGCTCCCGGCCTGCACAAGCATGTCATGTTTGTGATCCTGCACGTAGTCCAAGAGGACATGGAGTTCTTCATCACTGAAGCTCCTCTTCCTCGAAGTTTGGGTTCCCGGTGCCATGCCTTGGGCTACAGCGTGTTGCACTACGGCACGCTTTGACTTTTTGCAAGGATGTGCAGCCCCTGTGTGGCTGGGACCACTTGGGTCAGTAGGAGTCGGCGCACTGGTGGCCTGGGCTGTGGCATCACACCGATGGTGTGACAGTAGGTGCCCTTGCAGGTGGCTCTACCTGGGTGCCAGTGCCAGGACGCTTCACAGCACGTCCCTTCACCTTTGATGCTCGGACAGCATCTGCCCCAGCATATCCGTGTACCTGGGTGGGGCGCACTACAGGCCTGGCTGGGGGACCCTGAGCCTGGGTGGCGGTTGCTGCAACTGCCCCTGCAGCTTCCTGACCATGGGTGCTGGGGACGTCGGCATCAGCTGCATCTCCCTGACCCTTTTGAGTGAGGGGCATGTCTCTCCCTGCATGGCCCAGGGCACCTCAGCCACCTTTGCCTCCCTTCCTACTTGTTGCCCTCCCAGTCATAGCACTGATGGATAAGTGCAATGGGAGGTGCAGCTACCAATTGTCCTGGGAAGTCAGAGTAAGGGGGTAGGGTACGTGATGTAAAACATAAGTGTGCTCCAGCAAGGCTCAATATAACCCCACTGGAAAAATTAACTGGCCGCTCAATGCACAGGCACCCCAAAAAAATTGAAAACATGTATGCAACCCCTCGCTAGCCCACGTCTAAAGTAAAAATGTTACGCAGTATGCTGTGGCACCCAGCAACACAAAAAATGCATACGCGGATAACACGTACGGTACAGTGATGTTAAGAATAGGGGTACGCGATACACAGGGGTACCCACAGTTTGCAAAACACGTACGCAACTTTTGCCTCATAGAAAAAAAATACACGCAGTCGAAAAAAAATACACGCACGTGTGCAGAGGCAACTCCCCTGCACAGTCACACTAGTGAACAATTCATGTGGCACCGCAAAATACTCCGAAGTCCACGCGTCCGCTACGAATTGCACGTACATTGCAATTTGCACCTACACACACACCTTTATCCCGATACTGAACACCAAAGCCCAACATTCAGCGCATGTCACGTTACTTACACGCTAATTGCCTTTCCTCTGATTCCATGCTAACGCGCTGTTTCCATACGTGCAGAGTCACTGTTTCCGACTGGCCACGTGAGTAACACGGAAGACCCACCCTCCTGCCCACCAGCCAATTTACCTTCGTCCAACTGCCCTAAACTGCCTCCTACAAGCCATCTGCTGCTGTCTGCCCACACTGTGTGCCTGCTGCCCACGTGGCCTGTATTTTGGTGCCTGCTCTAGAGCAATTACCAGTGCTCCTGTCATCGGACCCGTGACCACCTTGTCTGCCAGAAGCCTCCCGATGTGCCATACCACCACTCCACAGCCCAGCCCCAGGAACATCTTGCCCACCCACACCTGCCTCGGGGGTTGCCATGTCTGACCCAACATAATCGGAGGCAAGTGCCAACCCCACGGGTGGCGAGGCAGAGGGCTCTCGGCTTCTCAGCCAGGGAAGTTGACATCCTAGTGGAGCAAGTCCTGGGGCATTAGGATACCCACTTTGACGGACTATAGCAAGTCAGCAAGGAAGGACGGAGGAAGATCTGGGCGAACATCATAGGTGCCATCAAGGCGGAGGGGGTGGCTCCCCGTGACTACCATCATGTCCACAAGCACTGGGAGGTCTTGAAGGCCAGGACCCACAATAATGCCCGGCGCTTCCTCAAAGCTGGTGAAAACCAAGGGGGGAGCCGGGGCCGGCTGACCACCGACAACAATCAGGTCCTAGAGCGGTTCTACCTAGTGCTGCACGCCCAGGTCATGGATTTGCAGCTCCATCTGGCGTCGACTGGTAAGTGTCCATGTGTTGACCACCATAGTGCATGCGCATGTTAATGTGTGGTTGGAGTGTGCACCTTGGCCTCATGTCTGGCAACCTCTTGTACAGATGTCTGTGTGCATTTCCCAGACAGTGCTGCATTAAAGTCCATTCAAGCAAGTGTGGAATCAATGATGTTTGTGTTGTAATGCATGATGCGCGCCAGCATGTAACAACATGCACACTGTTTGCATACATGTGTCTGGACTGGGGCATGTGAGGTGTGACACATGGGCGCTTTTGGCAACATCATGGACATGCATGGTGTACATGTGCATGTGGCTGAGAAGCGAGTGTGTGACTGGCCAACACTCAGGGATGTATGTTATTTGAGCATTTGAATGTGTGACCGACTCATGCTGGCAATTTGACCTCGAGTGAACTGACATGATAGTTCCATGGCCTGCATGCATGAATGAGATGTGTATGTCTCATGATGCATGTGAGGTGAATGCCCAATTTTGATGTGCTGACAGTGCCTTGTCTAAGGATGCGAGTGTCTGTTGTGAATGACAGAAATTATTGTGCATGTGTGTGAATAGCACTTCCCTGTGGGCTGTGATGATGGTTGTGACCTTTGACCGTGCCACCCATGTACATTTGCATTGTGCCAATCACACATGTTCAGTACCCGGATGTTTGTGTACTATGTTTCCCTATCCACAGCGAGGATGGAAGAAGAGGGTGGAGAAGGTGCTGTGGAGAAAGGCAGCAGGGATGCCTCCACCAGGCACAGACGCAAGGTCCAGTCATCTTCCCAGGTTATATCTTCAGAGAGCGAGGAGACTGGTGCCACATCCGAGACAACAGCCGCAGCTGCTGAGGGGAGGCCCAAGAGGGTGAAGTTGGTCATGGACTCCTCGGCAGTGGGGGGGGGGGGGCAGGTGAGGTAGCACAGGGGCAATCCGATGTGGAAGACAGTGGAGAGGCATCCAGGTTGGCGGAGGTGGAGGAGGCTGCATCAGCCCACCCATGGGGCCCGGCGTGGGTGATGATGTGGGTGTGACTGGTGCAGTCCAGGGTCAGGCGCCAGAGGCAGTGCAGGTCGCTGCGGAGGTGCCTGTGCCTAATCTTGTCCCTGGGACTGCGACTGCACCAGTATGCACCTGCGGGCATGCCTCAGGCCAGACCCATCCACATGTGGCGGATATTTCCACGCAAACAGAAACACCAATACCTGTGGATGAAGCAATTCAGGACAGGGTGGAACCGTTGCTAGCCGGTCTCACGAGGCGTACAGGCACCATTCGTAATGTGGAGGCTTCCAATCGGGGGCTTGCACGTCATCAGGATGAGGTCTGGCGTCTCCTGAACTGGCTGGCACATTTCCTGGTCTCGAATTGGGTACAAGGACTGGCCACTGCTGCAACCCCCTCGTCTTCCTCCTCTGAGCGCCAGTCGTCCTCCCTGCCGTCGTCTGGCCCAGATACCATCAGGGCCCCCTGTCTGTGTACCTGTCCCAACCCCAGCAGCCAGTCTGGTGGAGACCACATCCCTACCAGAGTCGGGAGTGGAAAGTTGGATCAGCCGAGGTGGTCACCACACAGATCCATCCGGCGACAGGAGCTGTGGCAATGGAAGGAGAGCAGGCACCAAAGAGCAGGGTATGTGCACGACGGCCCTGGGTGGTGGTGTCCTCCCGGAGGCTGTCCTTGAGACTCAGGCACAGGCTATTTGGCAGCAGCAGGCTCGGAGTAGGACGCTATAGGACTCGGGGAATCCCATCAAAAGGAGGCAGGTGGCAAACGTGGACCTTATGCAAAGAATGTCTTCCGTGTTGGAGCGTTTGGGCCAGCAGATCGGGGCAGAGCAGCAGCAGGCACGGGAGGCAAAAATGACCATGGCCAGGGCGCAGAATACACTGCGTCGGGCAGAGAGGCAGGCAGGTGTCCTCGAGCAGACTTGCAGGGAGTTTGAGGGGAGCATGTTGGAGTCCCTGCAAGCCCTCAAGGGGAGAGCAGAGGCCCGCCTAGGGGGGAAGTAGACTAGTGTTTAATGATGCCCTTGCCGAGACTTTGAGGGGACATGGTGAGTCGAAGGACTAGCCCACTGCCATTGTATATAGTTGCAAGTGTAATATTTTTTGGACTGCGCTCTACTTTTTGTATATGTTTTATTTCAATTTTTCAGGAATTTTTTATGATGGTTTTGTTATACGTTTGGGACAATGGACCTCTTCTATTTGTAAATAGTTTCAATTTTTTTGGATCCTTGTGTGTTCACCATGATGGAATGGTTTTCTTTCAATTTTAGTTTTCATTTAGATATTCATTTAAGGACATGGACATCATTTTTGAGTTTGAATTTTATAATTCCTGTACACTAGTTTTTTTTCAATTAGACGATCTTTTATTTATTTCATGAGAATAAGTATGACTTTAATACTGGGTTTTTATATTTTTTAATATTTTTACTCAGTGGTTTTTGGCATCGATGGTTTTGTGCAGGTTTCACTTATTTCACAGGTTTCTTCCTTATTCTGTTCTTCCTTATTCTGTTCTATCTCCCTCATGACCAATGTTGTTCATGTTGCATGCATGGGTCATGTTTGACATCTATTTGCATGGGGCATGTTCTGGTGTGCATGACCAATGGATGGGTGGTAAGGTGCACTTGGTGTGCAGCGTGTGGTGGCATTTCATTTCACATGTGCAGCATAAATGTGTATTGGTCCTCAGTGTGTTGGGTGAATAATGGGAGTGTGAAATGTTTTTAATTTTGTCACAGGATTGGCTTGATGCAGTGTAAGAGCCTCCGCGGGCATGTCTTTGTGATCATTTAATTGTGTCTCATGTACTTTGACATCCTGCCTTGCAATTCATTTTAATTGCTATGGTTTTACACATGGACAGTCCAATGCTGCACCGTTGTTGTTTGGGAACGGTATGATTGCCATGTACACAATCAGGACTGAGTCATTCCTCTGTGCTTGTGGTACTCCTCTGCCCTGAGGAAGTCCTGTGCAATTCTGCTATGGTCAGCTGTGTACTCTCTGTACTGGTCATGAGGTCCCTCACACGACACTTGCACACCTGCACTGGATCACAGGCATGCACCATCTGTAGACTGTTTATGTATGCCAACAGACAGCTAGCAACAGTTTGCAACTCCTGTCGGCATTTAGGCTTGGAATTGACACCGGTGGGTTAATCTTGGTTATCTTTATGTGTTTTTTTCTTGAGATGTCCTTTACATGTGCAGGACTGCGACCTCCACAACCACATTACATCAATCATCACTTCCCAGGGACGGACACCGTCTCAATGTCAGCTGCCCCGACAAGTTTCTTGTTTCTGTCTTCACTCGGTTACCCCTCCCGGGAGTCTTTGGACCTTTGCAGACTTGTGTACATGTGCATTGAGAATGACATGTGATTTGATTGGATGTCATCTCCTTCACACATGGAAGGGTCCCTCGTATTTATGGAGTGATATTTTCAGGTGTTGTATGCTCGTTGAGGCTCATGCCGTGATAAGCCAGGCTAATGTCAGTTTTTGACAAGAATCGATGGTGCTTTTCATTTTCTCACAGTGTGAGTATTTGTACATGTGGTATTTTGACATCACATGGTCACATAGCATGTAGGGCCTCTCTTTACAATAGACTTTTGGGATGTGTATGTTGGGATGTGGTTGCAGTCAGCAATTGCGTGTGATCAGCTCCGACGCTGTAGCTTGCGGGCCAGGAGTATGGTTTATTAGTTGTTTGCTGTGTGTTTTGCGTGCAGGGGTTTAAGGGTGGTGTCACTACTCTGAATGCAAGGTCCTGAGCACGCCATTGATGGAGTGAACGTGTGTCACTATGTCATCATCGGCATGCAGGTGGTGTCCAGTATGGGGGGGGCCTGCCTGCAGGTTGCCGTGATGGCTGATGGGGCTGTGGGTGTCCCATGTGGCAGGGGAGGCTTGCGGGCTCAGGTGATGGGGTGTCCCATGTGGCGGGGGATGCCTACGGGCTTGAGTGGTGGGGGCTCGGGTGTCCCATGTGGTGGGAGCTGCATGAGAGCTCGGGTGGTGGGTGCACCATGTGGCGGGGGATGCAAGAGAGCTTGGGTGATGGGTGTCCTATATGGCAGGGGATGCCTGCGTGCTCGGGCGGTGGGTGCTGGGGTATCCCATGTGCAGGGATGCCTGCGGCCGTTGGTGATGGGGGTGTACCATGTAGTTGGTGTTGCCTGCTGGGTGGCGGGACGGGTGATGGGGGCTGAGGTGTGGGTGTCCGTCAGGAGGGTCTGTTTACTGTTGATTTGTCACTGTCACGCGTTGTGTTGGAGCGAATAGTGTCTGTCCGGGGTACGCAATGAGTTTCCACATGATTTGACTGGGGTGCGGCCAGGGGTACCCTGGCTGCAGTGCATCCAAATAGCATGGAAACTCCTTGCATCCCCCAGGTGCACCCCGGCCAAATCGCATCAAAAACAACGTGGTTTGGCTGGGGTGCGGGCGGGGTGTGTGAGATTTCCCCAGATGCACCACAGCCAAATTGCGTGGAAACTCATGACGTAGGCACCGTGTTTTACGCGATTGTGTTCTCATACAATTTGGATGGGGGGAGCGGTTAGCTGGTCCAGGGATGGCGCAGGATCTTGCGCCGCTAGGCATTTCGCTTGTTTTTTTCTGCACGTCGGGGCATGTTAGGGGCGTTACTGACGCAGCTGGATATTCCTTGTGCCACGGTTACCGATGCCTCGGAAAATCGGTGAATCCACGCAATTGTTTCTTTGTGCCACGGCTGGCACATGCTCCTTCTCGGTTCGCAGTGCTTGCGCCTTTTCGGCGCTGGATTCTATGAATCGGGCCGTTGATCTCTAAACTTTACACGTTTCTAATAGACAAACCACGGTCAAGTATATCAATTAATCAACAGGCTTGGGTAAAGACCCTGGGGTGTACACCAACAGGGGATGCATGGTCCAAACTATGGTCAGATATCCCAAAAATTACTAGATCTATACAGATTTAGGGAATTTTGGTTTAAATTAATGTTCCAATGGCACTACACCCCGGAACCTTTACATAAGATCGCTCCTTCGGTATTAGCTTTTTGCTGGCAGGGATTTGGGGGGAAAAGGGGATTGGTAACATGTTTGGTGGCCATGTTCCAAGTTGTCCCAATTTTGGAGGGAGGTGCAGGGGAGTATGAAGGAACTGTTTGCTTTTAAGACAAAGAGGGGATTAGGTATGGCACAACAGGACAATTTACTGTGGCAAAAATGTGTTCGTTTATTTATTTATTTATAAAACGCACCAGACCCAGGGGCATTGGGGCGCAGCAAAAAGAAAGAGGATTGTTCAGCTTACGTTACATTGCTGTGCATTACAATACAGAATATTAGTAAACAATGCTGGCATATATCATACAAATGAAAAATAGTAGCGGAGAACATCGAAGGCAGGTATATACAATTATACACAGTGAAGGGGAGTGATCTGGCAGTATGGTATAGGGTCAAATGTCATGCTGCTTAATCCATTGGATGAGGTTAGATCTGAAGCGTGGGTAGAGCAGGTCTTCTCTTAAAAAGGGTTGGAGTGAGTTCCAGTTTTGGGCAGCTTTGACCGGGAAGCTGCTGCACCAGTCTTCATGCGTTTGAATCCAGGCACTTGAAGTAGGTTAGCAGTAGCTGTTCTGGAAGGGCGGTTAGTGGATTGTCTTTGAAATCTGGAAGTAAGGTACTGGGGGGCGGCCATATGTAAGCATTTATGAGTTAGGGAGGCTGATTTTGGGAGAATTTTGTCTTTGGTGGTTAGCCAGTTGTTGGATCTTCTGAAGTCAGATAGGTGGGCTTTCTTAGGAATATTGAGGGCTGCTCTCAAAGCGTTATTTTGCAAGATCTGAATCTTATTGGTAATGTATTTGTTAAAGCCAATGTGTAGGGCGTTGCAATAATCCAGTTTGGATAATACCAGAGCTCTTGCTAGAGTAATGCAGTTGTTAGGTGTAAGGAATGGCTTAGCGGCTCTAATTATCTTACACGTGTAAGCGGCAGCTGAGGCCATGGAGTTTACTTGTTTTTTGAAGGTGAGAGTAGAGTCTAGGTAAAAACCAAGAGTTTTCACATCCTTGGCTACTGAGATGTTATGGTCTATGATAAAATTAGAATATTGATGGCCTCATTTATTGAGATTAGCCTTGGTGCCCAGAATGAGGAGTACCGTTTTGTCATCATTCAGGCATAGACCATGAGAGGCCATCCATGCCTGGATGATGAGATATACTCTGTTCACAAAGGCCAAATCATTATCGTAATCTCCCATCAACGAAATGAGGATCTGTGTATCATCTGCATAATTAGTGTAGGTGATACACAGGCCGTCTAGATCATCGAAAAGGGGCTTTGGGAAGATGTACAGAGTAGGCGAAACACATGAGCCCTGAGGCACACCAGAGGTAATTGGAATAGGGTCTGCAGCTGCTGAAGGTGCGACCAAGGCAAACGCTTCTGAGAGGTCGAGCAGCAGAAGTAATGCTGTGTTGCCATTGTCTCTCAGGGTTTCTATTTGTGCTTTAAGGTCGATCAGTGCAGTTTCCGCTCCGTGTTGCAGTCTAAAACATGACTGACTTACTCCTAGGAGGTGGTTGCATTCCAGACAATGTTGAATTTGGAGGTACGCTACACCTTGTCCAGAATTTTAAGCAAGAATGGCACTGTCGTAATGTGGGGCGATAGTTGGTGGGGATGAATGGGTCAAGTGTTTGTTTTTTTAGAAGTGGGAGGACCCAGGACTGTTTCAAATTGTTAGGAATGGTACCAGTGGAGAATGAAGCATTTATAAGTTTGGTTATGAATGGGGAAAGGTCAACAGAAAGGCTTTTTTAATTCTTCTGTTGGTGGCCCTCCTTTTTGGCTCAGAACTGGAAATCTGCGGACCTCCCCCCCACAAATCAAAGAAGGTATCACAATTTGATTCAAGGGGAGCAGGCCATGTTTTCATCTGAACGAGTCTCTATTTTGAATTTTCTGCATGGAGACTATATTGAACAATACTGCCCGCAGAACCTATGAATACTGGAAATTCCTTGAACTTAATGAAAGGTTTGTTGTCCTGTGGACAAGGGAGTGGGGATATGCAAAAAGGGGGAAGGAGTGAGGGGGGGAGGGAAGGTTCAGGGGGGGGAAATGTTGATTTTATTTTGTTTGTTCCGTAAATCTCAAAACCTGATAAATAAAATATATTGCAGAATGCAACGTTGAAGCTGCTCGCATTGGTTTAAATAAAAAAGTTTTCCTATACACCTATGCGGTGTATAGGAACACTCATTCAAAGCGAGCAGCTGCAACGTCTCATCCTGCAACGTTGAAGCTGCTGGCTTTGGTGTAAATGAAAATGTTCATATACACCACACAGGTGTATTTGAACACTTTCCTATCCACCAAAGTAAGCAGCTTCAACATCCTGCAATGTTGAAGCTGCTCACTTTGGTGTATAGGAACTGTGTTCTCAGCAGCATTTTTGTAAAATAACGAATAGGTCGTTATTTAACAAAAATGCTGCCGAGATTGGATTGCGCCCGTAGCACCTTAGAACAGGCGCAATCCACACAGAGCACGGTCGTGCTCTACGAGGGCACCCATGCCCACTTGAGAATGGCAGTGGAGCCTGGGCATCCTCTTTTGGCGCAGTGAATCATGCCATTTGCCACCTTCACTGCGCCAAGTTGACAATAGGCCCCCCCAAGTCACTGAGGTTGCACACTGGAGGGGTGGGGAGCAGGGGGCTTATTTTCGTTAACAGTAGCTCACACTCCAACCACAAGTGACTAGCTAAACGATCCACTCTGAACTGTGTCGGGTGTCAATAGTTCTCCTTTCATGCACTCTCTTGGGCCAAGCAGGTTGTTAAGTAAGCAGAGTCAGTTTCCCAGTGGTCCTTGAATATGGCGTAGCACTGCATGACAGCAGCCTACTGATGATCCCTCTCAATTGTACACACATTGGTTTGGAGACTTGTGTAGGTGCAGTGATATACCTTTCTCTGATGAGAAAAATCCTATCAACCATACTCAGATTGTGATGCTACATTTTAACAAATAAAGCGATGGAATGTTAAGTGCAAGCCATGAAAGTAGGCCACATATTCCTAGTGATCTGCTAAGCAAAAGTGCATTTCTGCAAGCAGCACATCTTCAAAACATAGGCATATTCATCTTTGCACAGGGGCAATGACGAACCTGCGTCAAATTATGATCTAAACCTTCATACAACAAAAAAAACACATTATGAAAATCCAAAAGCAACACCGTAGAGAATGAACAGTAAAAGCAATGGATAAAGAAGGGGGGAAGCAAAGGCTATGGAATGCACCAAGTAATGATAATGGGACAGAGGGCAATTTTCCAAGGCCTTTCTTGTCACATGAAAAAAAAGAAACTCATAGCTTGCCGCATAAAATGGACACTTGTAGTGGGGACGTCATGGGCAGGTTCTGTCACTCGAGGCCAATAATTCTAATAGGGACTGAGACTGATTCATGTAGGGCACCCTGTAACCCAGTTTATCCGTTTGCCCCTTACTCAAAGTAGTCTTAAAGAGACAGGTATTGCAAATTCTCTTGAAGAAACCCATTTTTGCGTTGGCAGTAAATGCAGATCCGAGCACTTCCCTCCAAATACATGGAAAATGTTTTTTCATAAAAAGCACGGGTAAGAAGCATGGAAAACAAAAACTGGTAGAAAGAAATGAACTGCCCCTCCCCTCGTTTGATTACTATGCAATAAAAGAAGAGGCACAAAAAATAATTAATTTATGTATTGGCCAGTAGCGCAAACAATTCCACTTCATTTTGATTAATGTGTTTAAAAATAGAAAATGTTCATACGTTCAGCTATACAAATAACTTACACAGCAGATTGAGTGAAGTGCTATATCTATACATGTATCTATATTTCCTATTTACAACACGAAAACTTGAATTGCATTACACAGAAAATCCATACAAATTCTGTAACAAAGTAGTTTCTCAAAGACAAGTCTTCTTCATATATAAATCATTTACTGTGCCTAATACCCTTTACTAAAGATCAATTTTTTCTTCATATCGACACATGCAAGACAAGCGTTGACTTTCCAGGTAGGGTTTGCATCCTAAATGTATCACGGTGCTGAATAGAAGCTCCACTGTGGATTCACAAGCTGAAAAAGACCAAAAAGAAATGCGGTGACTTTATGATCCATGGAATGAGTCATTGATATTCCCCACCCACAAAGATTCCTACTGCGCTTACATAAATCTGGGGCCCGACTCATGAAGAATTGGGTATCGCTGAAAAGTACAAATCATGTGCATATCAGGAATACCCAAGTCTTGGAAACGTGTAGGTCACCGGATTCACAAAAGGTGACCAATGCATTTAATTAGGGTAGGATGGTGTAGTATCTTGCCTCTTGCCAGATGTGCCTGGATCCGAGATGACATGGAGCAGGAAACAGACTGACCCAGGTAAGCACAAACAGAAGATGCTTTATTTACTTACTTACATAGATGCAGTTATGAAAGATAAGAGAGAAGGTCACAAGCATCTGTCCTGGTTCCCTGCCCAGCTCCAAGTCCCAACCGTCACTTTACAGAACCCCCAAACCTCCAACACGCCAGGCTCCACCTGACCATTCCATGAGGCCCTGCATTCACCCAGACAGTCACACTGATCATCCAAGCTACAACACATCTCCCCCCTTAAAACAACCACAAGAAACAGACCAGGCCATGAGTGAAGCCGAGGGATGATCTCAGCTCCCTGTGCTCCAAGTTCAATAGCTTCAGCAGCAAGTACCAAAACGACCACTACAGCTTCATTGTGGGGAACGAGGACCTAGAGTGGAGGCTTGTTGAGCTTCCATTGAAAGCACTATGCTTTAGAGAGAATATAAGAAATTTGAGGAAATGGTAAGGATTACAAGACAAACACAAATTTTGGACACATTTTTTCCATACAATCCTGAAAGAAAAGATATGTGAGGAGCTAGGAAGGAAGGGTCGCCGCATTGCAGTCCATTGCATTTCTAGCTGTTTCAGTCACAACATACCAAACCCCTCTTCTCGGGAGTGAGCAGAACAGTTAGCCAAAGAGACTCCAAATAGGTAAGCAAACTGTTGCTCTTTAGTCACGATTAGATTGCAGCATCCGTTTCCCAACTGCTTTTCTATTCACAAAGGGCCCTGCTCATCCATTTTCATGAGGGTATATTGAGCCAATAGTAGGAAGTGGACTGTTGCCCACTATGAGCGCCACTGCCAATGCTGTTGTGAAATAAGAGATCATCGCTGAGCGGCTGAATTGTGAGTCACACATGATTGACTCTTTGGAAAAAGCCGATGCTCGGTTACACATATGAATATAATTCTGCATCAGTTTGCAGCCAACTACCTTTCTTTTCTGGTAACATTATACACCATTTAGTCCAAACACTAAGTCACACTACCACTTATCATAGGCTCGGCTGATGGTCCATTTTGTATGGAATCATTTATTCAAACCCTAACGCCAACTTCAAACCCCAACTAGAACCAACAAGCTATTGGAAACCCTAACCCTGTCATCCAAATGTATTATCCTCAAATTAGCCTCACATAATAGTACTGCACAAGCAGACCTTGTATTGTCTGTGTAGATTGTCAATTTGCAGACACATTGGTACACATTCGTCATGTGTTATCATAGTCATCAACAGAAGAAAATATGTAATCAAGTTTATGGGTTAAGTTATTTTATCTAATTGACCTAAGAGAAATTAACTTACTCGACCTGCTGGTCTAGCAGGATTACAAGATTTTTCAAGACCTGGTCACATACACTCCATTGGCATACCTCAATTTCACTCTGTCTGCTTCCATTTGTTCTTTGTCTCTCAAATTGAGTCGGAACATGCTCCTGTGCATTGTGAGCGACTTAGCATCTAATGTTTTCTTTCCCCAGGTCTTACCCTATACAAGTTGATTGTAAACTATTTGGCTTTTTACCTAATTTGCCACAGAAAGTGTGCTGCAAAATGCACCATGTTAACACATTATTTAAGAAACATTTCCTCTGGGGAGAGGGAGGGACGGACACCCTATTGTCCCCAAACTCTGCTCGATTGGTTCAGGCAGAACAAACCTTTCCTTTGCATGCTCCCCTTGGGGTGGGCCCAAATACATTAGCTTCAAAGTCTGCTTGTTAGACAATCCTGGCGATTCCTCTGGTGCCAGTACCTCTTTTTATCCCAGACTAGGCTAGGCTAGGCACACTGAAAATTGCAATGTAGTCACTCACCTGAGTAAGTGAGCTGAAATGTGTAGAACTTGGAAGAGAACCTACACGTCCTAACCAGTTACATTAGACATTTGCCAGATTTGCTAAGACTCTCTCTAGACCTCTAGTTCAAAGAAGGCATAGCTTTCTCATATGATAGGTCAGGCGGCTCCAAGAACAACCTCTTCCCTCTTTATTTGGTCTGTGGGGAGGGTGAGAGAAAGTTAAGACGATTGGACGGCAGATCCCCCGTCCCATTTACCAGCTTAGGCTTGGGAGTCACTGACGGCATGATGAACCACATTTGCGAAACGGTACGCTCCTTCAATTTGAAAAGCTGGTACTGAGAGCTGGCTAGTACTGGATAATTTAAAGCACTGCACCTGGGCCAGATGCAAACTGTCTTACCTTGTACCCCTCTGCCACAAATTAACAATTTGCTGCCCTTAGGATGTATACAGAAGCTTTAAAAGAAGGCAATATAATTTTTATATCCTGGGGACTCCTGGACAAAACGTATCTGTGACACTGGGGGCCTGGGAAGACGCATTCACACTGTTACTTAACATTTCCCTGGCCCCATCAGCGAATCCACGTGCATCCCTTGTCCATACCAGCCACGGCAAATAATTTAAAAGAAATCTTATGTCCTGCATTGTTGCAGAAGGCGTTTCTGTAATATGAAGTTTGGTTTAAGATTCATGAACTTCAGAAAAGAGTTGTCTGGCTATGACCTAAGACTCAAGAGCACTGCAGAGAGATGGAGGATAACTCCAAAAAAGGAAAAGCAGAGGTCAGGTTTTATAAAAGCTTGACCAGATTCCTATTGCAAGAACTGCAAATGTATAAACGATTCCAGTAGGTATATTTCAAACAAATTGATGAAGCACCTCACAAGTGGGAATATGTGTTAAAATAATATACGCACAGTAGATCAAATAAATGGAATTGTGAAACTTAAAATAGGATTGTGCAGCTCAAAAAGAATCTACAATAAATATTAGTTCAGATAGGAACTAGAAAAAAGATTCTCTAGGAGAGGCCATACTGAACATAGTATTGGACACTCAAGAGAACAATACATCTCAAATGCTCTTCACAGAAAAAGTGGATAGCATCCAACTTCGTGAAATCCTCTGGCACAAAATAGCATGAAAGCTAAACAAGAGCTATTCATGCCAAAAGAAATGTGATGCAATGAAGGTGAAAGAAAATAGGAACAGGATGCACAGTAAAACAATGGGACAAAGCAGGGCATTGATAACCATTGCTATGGTTTTGGCCTGCCTGCATCGCAAAACCCTTAGCCTATTATTCTTCAGTTCAGTAGATGCAATCCCCCCCCCCCCAATACCTTCACAACAAATTACTAAGGACCCCCTTGCGCTTTCCTTGCGCACTATGCCATGAAATCCCAGACCACATGGTGTGCAAATACCATAAAGCATTAAAATGTCTCTAGGAGGATGGAACCAGTCTCCACAAAAGCGTCACGATTAAAGTAAATCTAGCTCCACATGCAAAAGCAAGATTTCCACAAGTATCGAGAACAAAAAGAGAATCAGTGGGAATCAGTGGAACGAAGGGTAGCATTACGTGGTCTACTATTACTCAGGACAATATTTAGCAAGACCCTAATTCTATCGCGAGAATTATTCCAAATATGTGTGAGATGTACGAGTGAGTCCACACATTTTTGCATAGGTGCTTCTTCAGGACCATAGACAATAGTTGATGCCAAATACACAGCAGCATGTGTCATTTTGGCGATTATGCCCCAGGGTTCCTTTCCAAGTTTTTTTGGTGGAAGGTAATTTGGTGTTCACAAACCAATGGAATTGCCCACAAACAAATACCCAATGTCTGTGGATCTTTAGACCATCCCACAGGTACAGGAGGCCCTCTAGGAGACATGTCACCTAAAAAAATCTGTTTCAGCAGGAACCTGCATATTCACCTCCCATGGTCCTTTACCAGTTCCACGCAGAGAGGACTCTTCCCCTCATGGAGCCAAAATATAAATACAAGTGCCGATCAGCTTGCAGGCCCTAAAGATTACTACTAGCCCAGAACACAAACAATTTTTACATTTGCTTTCTGGCTGTGATCAAATCTCGTGGTGACTATATTTTGAAATAGACAGTCTGCACATGCACAATACATACAAATTAAACGGGACTTTACTGCAAATGCCAAGTATATTTTGCTTCAACGTAGAAACAACTCACATCAATGTATGCACTAAATGTACCAAAATATTGTGTAGCCATGAAAATACCTTAATAACAACAACCAAAATAGCACGTTCATTTTTTCACACTTAGTTATCAGTGCAATCACAAAAACAACTACTGGATTAATTGTAGTATTATTGGAAAGAGAACGAAGAGAGTAACAAAGGAAGGCACACAAAGTAGTGAGCGGATGCAAGAGTAGCACAGATTGGTAAAAGGAAATCTGCTCCAAGTGATCTAAAAATAGAATAACTCCAATCTTGGATTTTAGTAACCACCCCTCCCCCATTCGCAATGTCTAACCTGTAATTGTATTCTTTTTCTCTGGTTTCTAGTACAAGCAACTTTTTGCTTATTTCTGACCCAGCAATATATTGAAAAGGCAAGATCCATCTCAGAACGAAAGATAATGGTGCAGTCTTTGTTGTGAATAAAGGTGCAGGTAATGAAGAGTGTGGGCTGAAAACAGGCGTGATCTCCCACTTCCTCTCCTTCATGACCAAAGACCAATTTCCGTCAGAAACGTGTCTGATAAAGAATGGCGTTAGTGGGAGTCGGCTGTATCATGTGACCTATCCCAAACCTGGCTTTTATTTGGATCAGAGTGCCTTCCAGCAAGTGTTTACATTCGGTATTATATATACTGTTCATCTTTCTTCGTCAGGCTTTGTGCTGCATTTGCCCTCACAGCTGCCTGGATGAAATTAAGTTCTTTGGGCTTGTTCCAATGCCTGCTGGTCATAATAATCTGAAATCATGGCCAGAAGTTGGAGTGGTGTAGAACCTGATAAAATGGGGAAGTCTGGATTGTTATCATTATAGAATCATTAGACTCTTTGGTAGCGAATCATTACTCTTTGCTATGGAATCATTCCATTATTGCATCCTGTTTAGCTATCCATTGTACATTGCTGAAGTAGACACTATCCGGATATTAGACTGCCACTTTGTATGCATTATTTTTATTTAGAAGGACACACTGCCATATTTGAAACACCATGTAGAGCCATTTAGAATGACACATTGTTATTCTTGTAGAGACACATGTAGAGACTGTCATGTACACATGTATACATGTGGAGTGTGCACTTAGAATATGTTTGCATTATGTAGCTAGCGCTTGGATTTGCGAATGAAAAGCGTAAACGCTAGAAAGCATTTAGCTGGCATTATAAAGCCATTCCACTGAATGAGACAGAGGAGCGCCACTCTATGCGAAGTTTTATGAATTAGTGTGAAAGATTGGAATGCAAACACAGATAACATGGCCCTTGTCTGAATGGAGAGCGAAGGAAGCCTAATCAGCATGGCATGGCCTGGTGTTCGCAGAGAGAGGAAAGGGGGGCAGCGCCACATGGGGAGATGGGAGAAGTACTTTTTGGAAGGAGAAGCATTGCACACAGGCACGGAAAGAGGATTTTGTGAAGCCAACAGTGGGGTGAATGGGTCTGAATGGAGAAATAGGAGGCAGGCACCGCAGACAGATAGGCCATGAGCTAGTAGATATGCTTTGAAATGTCACATTGACACAGAACACGACAAGAACACAGACTTTCAGGCACGTTCACATTTAGAATATGCTGACAGAGAAAGAGACTCTTAGTAGAGAATGAAAGTAACCATGGGCAATGAGAGCGTCATGGAATAGTATAACCAGAGGTGAAGAAAGAAGGGAGTTAGTTGCTGTTGGAGATGGTGCTAGATGAGATGAGGGAGAGATGTCTTGGTGCAGCAGAATCTGCTGAGGCCTTGATGAGATCGATCTGGCAGAGAGAGACCGAGGTCTGGCTCGGAATGACTGGCTGGTTGCAGAGTAGCAGGAGAGGAGAGCCTTGACAAAGAGAGCTGGAGACCAAGAGAGGCACATGCAAATGGGAAGTATGGTTTATGGCCTAAACTGATTGATTAGAACAGACACTCGTACAAAGAGCTTTGGGTTTGGGAAAGGGGAAATCAGACAGGGATTGTCTTAGGTAGAGTGTGTGAAGTATGGTGTGGATTGGAGAGGATTGATCCTGTATGAAGGCGAGGATTGCTGGATGTTTGACGCTTGCATTAGGCTGCATTAGAATCACAGGCTTGCATTAGAAGCCTGTAAGGCTTAGTTATCCACTGCATGGTAGATTTGCACCAAAGTATAAAGGTGCCCAAAGTATAAAGGTGCAAATTCGAGATTTGCATAGTTTTATGGAATGCGTACATCATCATCATGCATTGTTATGTATGAATAAATGTATTCTATGGTTATAATTGAATCGATTCATGTGTTTTCTTTGTGTCTTGTGTTTTGTGTCCATAGGAGTAAGATAGGTGTATGTTGTTAGAAGTAATCTAGGAGTAACACAGTGCACATAGGCCCCGAGATACAAAAGCAGGGGGGGTATAGTGATCCACACCCCCCTAGGAGATTGTCTAAGACCGGTGCATGGTCGCCCAGGGGGGCTAGACCATGGTAGACTTTGTTTTACGGTTTAATAGGAGGAGAAGCTGTTTCTCCATTGCAGGACTTAATCAATTGTGGGCTGAAATGTTTTGCACAGATTGAAGTGCTTGGGTTGGTTCAGCAAAAAAACAGGATGCTTAGAGGAAAGGCAGTCAGTACAGATGTTGTGGCACAGATACGTTATTGCTAACGGAACAGCCACAGGAGGGAAAACCTCAAAGCATGGTGGAGACACAGATTGCTGCCAGGTGAAGAGAAATAATTCAGTCTCGAGGATTGCCCGTCAGCCACCAGGGCTGTTCCGATAGGGCCTCATCCATAAGGGCAGCTGGACTAGATAACAGTTGCAGAGTAGCCTGGGCTAAGCTCTATGGGTTGTGGAATGAACAGATGTTTCCCAGTAGTGGTTTTAAACCAGAAAGACCTGGCCTGGAAGGACGCAAAAGTCTACCTTTTGTAAATGGCCAGGAATAGCAAATACCATTCAGAAGTAAATGTTAGGAGCTTGGTGAACTATTAAACGGCAAGGTTGGGATGCCTGCAAGTTCAGTCTTCTAATAAAATGTCGCCAGTTTTACTACAAGTTTGGTGTCAACTATTACGCTCTCCCTTACAGGTGGCATAGTCGGGGCGAGCCTAGCAATGAAAATGGTTCCTAAAGAAAAAGCCACAGAATGTACGGTAATGGGCGCGCAAAATGCAGAAAGGCTTTTCCCCTCAGCCTTACCTTGAACGCTTTGTGAGATTCCCAGTGTCCTCTGCACATCCCTACAGATCTTGGAGAGGCAGGTCTGGAACTCTTCATCGCACTCATTCTTCTTCTTCCCGCATGTGTCATAACAGCGGTCATGCTGATTACAGCATTTTGTCATGGAGGGAATGCCAACGTCAAACTGTTGGGGAGAGTCAAGATGCATCGTCAATTCCTTTGCAGAAAACGAAGACAAAAATCCCTGAACAAAAGACCAATCAAATAGTTCTATATAATGGTGCTGTAAAATAGAGCAAAACAAAGAAGTGATGGCTGGAAGGTTTAGAATGCATCTTAAACCTCTTGTAATTGTTCTGGGCAACCCCCCAGACCATCGTGCTTTGCCTGCCAAGCCATTACAGACTTGGTCCCACCCCCAAAGGGGCAGTCCAGCCCGAACTGCTAGGTCACAGCCTTTCTGCGCGAGACCACAAGCATCCCCAAGACATGTTTCGGCCTCAGAGGTTAAGATTAATTCTAATTCTAAACCTTCCAGCCATCACCTCTTGTTCTGCTATAGTCATCCGAAGTGGCTATGCCCAGACATGGGTCCGCTGCCTGCTGGGTATGCCCAGCAGGCTACTGTTCATTGATGAGGTTTAGCGAGACCGAAACATATTTGGGGATGCTTGTGGTCTCGTGCAGAAGGGATGTGACCAAGCAGTTGGGGTAGACTACCCCTTTTGGGTTGGACCAAGTCTGATTTGCATATGGTCTTTACCCTTTTGTAATAGCTTGGCAGGCGAACAACGATGGTTGCTTGCTCAGAGCACTGCCAGAGGTTAAGATGAATTCTAAATCTTCCAGCCATCACTTCTTGTTTTGCTGCAGTAAAATAGATTGTTGTTAGGGCACCTTAAGGGCAAACAACCTCCTATATCTCCAGATATCAACTCCTGCTCAAGAAGCTGCACTCCAGGATAAAGCGGAGAAGAAATCAATATTAGAAGACAATGTTTGAATAATGGAATATACCACAGAGCGTGTAAATGTCGCCTTTTATGGCACTGTTGGAGGGGTTAATACTTCACTAGTTTAGACAACAAGGTAAAAAGAAAAAGGTGGAATACTTCTATTGCCTTTTGGTGGCGGGCTATACTGTCCACAGAGGCATGCAAGCAGCTGAAGCTGCCAAACAATACAGTACATTCTAAAACAAAAGTCATTTCCAAATAAGTGTCTATAAAAATTGCAATCTTTATTAAAAACCACACAATGGCGGCCACCCCCAAAGACCCCCCCAAAGACCCACCCAAGGCGAAAGAGAGGGCCAAGAGCAGGGAGAACTCCTGGTGCCCCCGCGGAGCGAAACAGCGGGGTCGAAGGACCCAGGGAGAGCGGAGATCCGGGGCCGAGACCCAGCAGCGGGAGCGCCGCAGAGGGCCCGGGCGGCGCGAAGCCGGAAGTCGGAGCCGCAGCCCATCGCACAGGAGATCGGGACGCGAGGGTCGTCCTCCTACGCTGCGGCGGACACCCGTCCCCCGCGGCGCCAACACAGAGCGGGAACCGGTGGGACCCACCCTGGGGAGAGGTCTGCCGACACCTCCCAAGCGAAGTCGGCGGGAACCGCGCGGGAGACGCGCCCGACCCGTGGAGAGGAGCGCCGGCCCGAATAGGCCACTGAGAGCGGACTCAGAGGCCCCCGGTGGGGGACGGCGGGCTGTCCGCGGGCCGGGCGACGGCTCCTCCGCCCCCCCCCACTCCCATAGTGGGCCACAGACAGCGGGGGAGGTGCCCCCACGACTAGCACACGCGGGCCGCGTCCACGGCCGGGCACCCCACCCGCGGCAAGGAAGACACAAAGGGCAAGGAAGTCCCAGAGGACGCCGGGTGTGAGGCCCCCGCCGGGGAACGGCGGGGCGTGTGCCCGCCCAGAGGGGTCCCCCAGGCACAGCAGAGACCAGTAGAAGGAGAGAGAAGTGGCCTATCCCCTCGGGCCCCCAACCCCACCACCGGAGAGGGCTTTGGGCTCAAGCACCACGCTAACAGGGCACGCGGCCCACCACCACGCAGTGATCAACGCGGCAAACAAGCACCTCCCCCTCCCCCCAAGGAAGACACAAAGGGCGCGGAAGGCCCCGAGGATACCGGGTGTGAGGCCCCCGCCCGAGACCGGTGGGGCGTGTGCGCGTCCTTCCACCAGTGGGGCACAGGTGGACCCGCGAAGTGACCCACCAGGAGCTCCCCCCAGCCCAAGTACACCCAACGGAGAGCCCAGGGGGGGACTGAATGGACTGGCAGAGGAACTTGCAGAAATACTGCTACCGAGACCCAGGCCCCTACGGAAAAGACCCGGTCCGAGTCAGGGAGATGGCCCACTCAGAGGCCGCTGCACCCGCAACGGAGGCAATGGAAAGGGGCTTTGCGTCTATCTTGCAAGAAATTAGAGACATGCGCTCCGACATTGCCCAGAAGTTTGAGAAGATGGACCAACGGGTCGACAAAGTTGAGGACAGACTCCTACAGGTTGAATCCAACCAATCCTCCTCAACAACCCTGGAGATAGAGACTAATATGAGTTTATCATCCCTGGAGAAGAAGGAGGAAGAGAGGTCAAGACAAATGGACGATTTTGAGAATAGGGAACGGAGAAACAACCTCAGGTTTTTTGGGGTCCCGGAGGCAGAGGGGGAAACGGAGAGAGAGCTTACCCGAATGGTGCAGAACATAATCGCCCTCCTCTTCGAAGAGGAGATGACCGCTGAACTCACATTTGTCCGGGTACACAGGGCAGGAGGACGAGCAGGGGGCCCTCGTTCGATTCTGGTCCGGTTCCACTACTATCTGGAGAAGACACGGGTACTGGAAGCAGCCAGGAGAGCCCAAGAGATAACATACAACAACTCACAGGTCTCCATCTTTCAAGACCTCGCCGCATACACACTATCCAAACGCAGGATGTGCCGCCCCCTCACACAGCTGCTGAAAGAAGGGAGTACGATATAGATGGGGCTTCCCCTTCTCTCTAACCTTCGAATACCAGGCCAACGGACGACGTTGATCACGGAGGAAGACATCAAAGGAGCCATCCAGGTCTACGTGGTGGACCCACCCCCCCGAAGGGAGCCATCAGGACCGGCGACGGGCGGAGCAAGTGGCCTGGGCCCGGCGAGCGAAAGAAGGAAGAAATCTGGGGCACGGAAATTTAGGAAAATGAACACACCCTCACCAGCGAAAGAGGCAGAGCGGAATGACTCGGAGGGATGACTAGCAAGGGGTCCCAGCCAGCACTGGTGCGGAAGAATGGTCTCCTGGGATGACCAGAGTTAGCTAACTACCTACAGGGAGGTAATCAGGGGACCACCGAAAGGCAAGAACGGTACCAGAATCAGGCTGAACAGCAAGTACAATGGGGGCAATTACGGGAACGAAATCGGGGGGGGGGCTCACAAGAAGGAGGTTTTGCAATGACCGCCTGGCCGAGAGGGGCAGGCTGGTGGTCCGGCCAAAATGCCAGCAATGGCGGAACTATCTGGCTGGACGCCGGGGCAGGGGGTTCACGATCAGGTTGGGGTTCGTTTGTTGGGCAAAGGGTTAGGGGGGCAGTTGGGGGTTCATTTCAATAGCGTCCAACCGGTGAATCAAGTGGGGCGAAAAAGGAGAACCAATGCAAAGTTGTTGACCAGTAGGGCAGGAAACATTGATTATGGCTGACAGCCGTCCGGCCCTGGGAGTGGGTACCCTGAATGCGCGGGGGCTGAACACCCCCACAAAAAGATCTCTGATTTTCAGAGAGTTTAAGCGGGCGAAATTAGACGTACTGTTTGTGCAAGAGACACACTGGGCAAGGGGGAAGGAGCCCAGGCTGCGGGGGGGAGGAATTGAGGAGGTCTTCCATGCATCCTACAGGACTAAGAAAAGGGGGGTGGCCATATTGATAGGAAGGAACGTAGGGTTCGAGAAGGAGGCGATCTTGAAAGATCCCGAAGGCTGTTACCTGCTGATACGGGGCGCCCTACAGGGGTCCCCCATTACCCTGGCGGTGGTGTACGGCCCGAATGAGAACCAGGCCCAATTCTGGGAGGAAACCAGGGATAAGCTCAGACTATTCACGCAGGGCCCACTGGTGGTGGGGGGTGACTTCAACATGGTCCTGGATCCCTCCATAGATAGGAAGCGGATGGGCCCCCTCAACCCCAGGTCCACAGAAGAGGCCATGGCACGGAGCTTTCGGAGAGTGAATGAGGACCTGGGCCTGATAGACACCATCCCGACCCCTAGGACAGGGATCCCCTCCTTTACTTACTACTCAGCCATACATAATTAATTTTCCAGGATAGACTACATCCTAACGGACGAAATTCTTCATCCGTATGTAGCAGGCTACAGGATAGATCCAGTCCCCTGGTCGGACCACGACATGGCCGGAGTCACCATCACAATGGGCTGGAATAGGGAAAGCAGAGGGTGCTGGAAATGCAATGACGCCCTGTTAAAGGATGAGGTCATTGCTCAGGAGGTCTTGGACTCCATAACCGAGTTCTTTGAGCTTAATGATAACGGGGAGGTGACCACGCACCCGCTCTGGGACGCCTTCAAGGGAACCCTACGAGGAGTCCTGATAAAAATAGGCGCTCTAAAGAAGAGGGAGAGAGTGGCCCAGGAGAAAGCCCTAAGAGAAAAAATAGCCCGTCTCCAACCGGGTGGATCCCTGACCCAACCCCTAGACCGTGACTGGGTGGCAGCACTGGAGGACTATAGGCTTCAACTAAAAGACCTCCTCCTACACAAAACGGAGAGGAGTCTTCAAATGGTTAAGCAAAAATATTATGAGAAAGGGGACAAGGCGGACAGGATCCTTGCCTGGAAGTTAAGGGAGGTACAGAAAAGCAGGAGGGTGAAGGAGGTGAGGGATGCCCGGGGACTCCTAGGCTACGACTCTCCCCATATAGGAGAGGCTTTCCGACAATACTACAGAACCCTCTACTCTTCCAAATACGATGGGGACGATACCCAGATAGAAAACTTCCTGAACTCCATACAGATTCCATCCCTCTCCGGGGAAATGACAGAGGGGTTGGAGGGCCCGATAACCGAGGATGAGGTGGACAAGGTGATTATTGGGATGAAGGTGGGCACTACCCCGGGGGGAGGACGGCTTCTCCGTCCTCTTTTACAAGAGATTTCGCTCCTCCCTGGCTCCTTACCTAGCAAGGGTCTTCAACGCGGTGCTAGAGGGGGACATCCTCCCAGAATCCATGAGGGGAGCCGTTATAGCGGTCTTGCCCAAAGAGGGAAGGGATCCAGCGGATTGTTCTTCCTATCGCCCCATATCACTATTAAACATTGACGTCAAGATCTTGGCCAAGGTGGTGGGGAGGAGGTTGGAAGGTATAATGCCGAAGTTAGTACACGGGGACCAGCTGGGCTTTATCAGAGGAAGGCAGGTGTCAGATAACATCCGCAAAACAATAAACCTCCTCCACTTCGCTCAGTCGTCGGAACTGGACGCATGCGTCCTTTCCTTGGACTCGGAGAAGGCCTTCGACAGGGTGGAGTGGCGCTACATGGAACTCCTCCTCCGCAGGATGGGCTTTGGAACTCACATCATGCTTTGGATAACCGCCCTCTATAGAGCCCCAACGGCAAGGGTACAGGTGAATGGGATATTATCCGAATCATTCCCCCCTCTCCCGTGGGACAAGGCACGGATGCCCACTTTCTCCCCCGATATACGTCCTCACGATGGAGGCGTTGGCAATAGCGGTCACAGCCAACCCGGATATCAGGGGTATTAAAAGGGGTGAGGTAGAATTCAAGATCTCCCTGTTTGCGGACGATGTCCTGGCCTACCTGGTGGACCCGGGCTCCTCGCTCCCCCCCTTCCTGGCCCTGGTTTCTGCTTTTGGACGCTTCTCTGGCCTAAAAATAAACACTGGGAAATCTGTCATGCTACCAATGAGAACAATAGACCCAGTGCTAGACCCTCTGGACAGGTTTCACGGGATTAAGGTGGGTAAGGTTGCCATAAGGTATCTGGGGGTACTCCTCACCAGGGATCTAGCGAATTTGGGAGCAGCCAATTACAACCCCATGATTGCGGTGATCACTTCACACTTGAGGAGATGGGGGAAGATGATCCTTTCTTGATACGGCCGAATGACTGCAATCAAAATGAATGTACTCCCACGGCTCCTGTACCTCTTTACTGCACTCCCGACTAGAGTCCCAGCACAGAGCTTCAGAGATTTACAGAACGGGGTACGAGACTTTGTATGGCAGGGGAAAACCCCGAGAACCGGAAGGGCCACGCTGACCCACCCAAGGGAGGAGGGGGATTTGGGCTACCGGATTTCCACCTATACTTTTGCGCGGCCCAACTGCGTGTCCTCCTGGAGCACATGAAAGAGGGGCTGGGAACGTACTGGTCTTAGAGAACAAAGGTCCGAGATCTACTATGGGCACCACCCAGGACGATCCCAAAACACCCAAGATCCCATCCGACCCTGGGAGTCCTCTGGGCCCCAGCACCGCTCACCTTACCACATGGCCGTCTCCGATGTCCTCTCTATGGGGCCACCCTATCAACCTGGGAGGGCAGGGGTTCAGGCACTCTCAGATCTGGTCAGATAAGGGACTGGAGTGGGCTGGGCAGATGTTCAGAGAAGGCGAATTCATGCCTTATGAGGACTTGAAAGATGCTCTCGGACAAGGATCACTTTCCATCTTCGAGTACCTCCGCCTAAAGGGCATCCTGTGCGCCCAATCATGGGGCCCAAACCTGAGGAGGCAGTTGACTCCTTTTGAGAAGCTTCTAGACTCAGCGACGTCCAGGAAGGGGGCGGTGTCCAGTGTGTATAAAATACTAAATACCTACAACCTTCAAGGAAGAAGGAGCTTCCGCCTGTTCTGGAACGACCTGGCAGGCGAGGAGATCTCTGAGGACGCCAGGGCCAAAATATTCAAGATAGCATTCCATGGGAACCTATTCACCTCGGACATGGAGCATAACAAGATAATACAGGGGTGGCACAGAGACCCTGTAAAACTGTCTAAAATGTTCTCAGGGGTGTCACAGAGGTGCCCGAGAGTTTGCGGTCAGATGGGATCTAGAAGCCATATGTGGTGGCACTGCCCGAAAGTACAGACCGACTGGGAGTCGGTGAGGGGCTGGATAGAGGAAGTAACAGAGGACAGTCTGCCGCTAAATCCTTTGACGATGCTGCTGGGCCTCCCCCCGGAGGACACAGAGCTCCACCGATACCCAAGGATGTGGGAAACCATGCTGAGAGCAGGCAGGGTAGCCCTGGCCCAGAAATGGAAGAGTCCTGAACCCCAATCCAAGGAAGACTGGCTGAAAAAAGTAAAAAACATGTTCCTGATGGACAAACTAACTGCCATGGTGAACAATGACACAGGCTCATTCCTCACAGACTGGTACGGGGTGCAGCAATCCTGGGGATGGGATGTCCATTGAACTTAAGGGAAGGTGCCTATCCATAAGGGAACGGGTTAAGCCCCGTAAAACAGGACACTATGGATTGGGTCCCCACGACCTGGGGAACGGAGGCATTAAGTCAGCTAAAGACACGGTCACAAATCGCATCGCCCTCGAGGCTCGAGAGACGGAGCCAACACAGGGAGTCTCCCATGAACAAATCACCGGAATGGACTCGGGAAGGGGGGGGTACAAAGGGAGGGAGGGAGGGGTTGTTCAGTTTTTCTTTTGTTGTTTGTCATATAAAAATGCAAATAAAAACTAAAGTTGAAAAAAAAACCACACGATAACTAAAAACATGATAACCACTCAGCAAAGCAAAGGAAAACACCAGAAGATAGACCAATGGTCTTCAAACTGTGGGGTGCGGGGTGCGAAGGGTCTCCAGGGGGAGCATGAGGCACTTCCAAATTACAGTACGAGAACTGCTTTTAATAGAAAATCTAAGCAGATAGGGCATCGGGGGGGGAGTCAAGCAACAGTATTTTTCTCAAGGCGGGAGGGTGGGGGGTGGGGCTTGGCAACTTTTTCATTCGAGGTCAGGCTCGGCATAAAAAATAAGTTTGAAGACCGCTGAGATAGAATGAATTTATACTTGTAGCAGGGCTCGAAATTAAGAATTATATACGCAGGATCTAAAAGCAGCTCCTGGGTATCCAGCATCAACCATTCAGGAACGTGGAGCTAGTACATAGCGTTCTGTAACTTCCACATAAGATGGAAACCTAGAATTGTGTCCATTATTTATTACCCCTTAATGCTTTAAATCCAGTGTAGCTGCGTCCTAATGTTTATAGATTGTTCCAAACGCAGAGAGTTAAATCCATATTGTTACGGTTGAATACGTTTTTTAACCAATAAACAATACAACAATTAAAATAAAAAGGAAATACACATTGGTGTTTGTTTGGCATCACTTCACCGGGGGAGCCAAAAGTAGCGCCTGGTATATGTGGTTGTTGAGGAAGGAACAAGTTACTTACCTGTAACTGTTGTTCTCCAGCATGGGTCTGGCATGGATTCACATGCTCATGAATATTCCCCGTCGTCAGGCTGGGAATCCTCGCTAAAGAAAAAATCATTATCAGTTTCGTTTCTGATCGGTCTTTCCTAGTAGTAACCAATCACTGATCTCTGCGTCATACTGACCACAGCCAATGACTGCCCTCTACCTAAGCCCCGCCTCTGGCAGCCATCTTCAGATTTTTACCGCACGTTCAAGTGTTGGGATCCTCGTGCTATTGCTCTCGAGCGTTAGTGCTATTTTTCACGTTTTTTCTCAGAAAAATTTCTCTTTTTTCGGTCAAAAGAGCCTCAAGCTCCACTGTTTCTTCATCCAATCAACGGGGACCCGTGTTGGATTCGTCTACGCCCCTCAAGGGTGAAGATTTCGTCGAGCCACGCTTTTGGAGGACTCCAGAAGTTTCTCAGGCCCATCTCGGACATGGCCCAGGAGAAGGGAAGCTCGACGCCCGGAAAGCTGTTCAGGGTCTGCCCTGGATGCCAGCTTCAGAATGTCTTCAAGGAGGACGAACACTGCCTTTGCCTTTACTGCCTACATGAGAACAAGACGCACGTGGAGAAGGATGTCGGAGCGGACCATGAAGGACCGCCATCAACGTCTCGCCAACTGGCTGGAAGGAAAGAGCCCGTCAGGCGAGAAGAAGAAGAAGAAGAAGAAGAAGTCCAAGCGGTCTTCTAAGACCTTTGAGGGCGCCCCGGCGACAGGGGTCCAACAGAAGGCCAAGCACTGCGAGTCCGCTGGAACCGGGAGCGCCGAACGGTCGGGCTCTACGGGCGCCAGGCAGGGCGCATCCTCCCCGGCGCCATCAATCACGAGCCAACGCTCTGGCTCGGGTAAGAGGAAGGCTGAGCACCCGGCGAAACTCCTGGAGAGACCCCGGTCGTGCCCTAACGCCCCATCGGAGGGGGAGCGAGGTGGTGACCCTCCCCCCCAAGGAGAAGGCGGTGAGCGCACCTAAGGTGGCGAAAGCCTTGATCCATCCGGCCAAGGCCTCTATCGAGACAGTCGCGGCGGCCCTGGCTCAGCCTGTGGAGGCTACACCAGTGGTGGCGTCCCCGGGGCCCAGAATCTCCCTGCCACCGCGGAGGGAGTCCTCTTTCATGCCCATCGACAGGGCCCCCGTGAAACCTCCGACGGAGAAGAAGGGGGGGCAGGAGGTCGTCGTGGACTCGGCCTCAACCTCTGAGGAGGAGCTGATCGAAGTGTTAGGCCACGGCTCTGGCGTGAAAGAAGGCCATCCTGTCTGAAGGGACCCCGACGTGGAAGACGACGAGGGCGTCGAGGATGCCGACGGGGCGCCTGATCGCCTGTCGGATCTCCCTCAACCAGTGCCGCAAGACAACTTGGCGGCCATTTTGTTGGCTATACAGTCCTTATGCTCGGAGATAAGGACGAGACTGTTGTTACCACCAACGGAGGAACCGCTCCAGACGGGGGACCCAGAGCCAGATGAGATTACTACTACGAAAGACAGATCAGAAACAAAACTGATACTGATTTTTTCTTTACCGAGGATTCCAAGCCTGACGACGGGGAATATTCATGAGCATGTGAATCCATGACAGACCCCATGCTGGAGAAGCCAGATTCTTCTAGGCTGCAAGCAGGAGCTAAAGGACTCCCAGCTTCCCTCAATTTCGAACCCTGTTAAAGGCAGGCTGGGTAACTTGGAATTGAACAGCAGGTGACATTTCAAAATAGACAATTGGATAAAGAATAGGAACACAGAAAATAGTCTTTGTGGCCTAGGTAGGGAATGGGGACCGAATCGGTTTCTACGACTCCATCTCGTTTGGATGCTTTTTCATTAGCTTGTGCTCCGGTTCGACTGACGAATTGGCTTGATGGTACTAGGTTGCAGTGGCATGCACGTTCAAACTATTGGTTTGACTTTGCGTAGGCACAGTGGAAGCATGTCTGAGCTGGGAGGCTCGTTGGTGTCTATTGTGCAAAGCTGTAGGTTTGAGCCGAGCATTTCAAAGTGGGTAAGGTAGTTTAAGGGGGCTCGGTCATGGAGCTGGTCGCTTTGAAGCTAGAAGGCTCGATCAGGTGAATCGATGGGTGTAGCAGTGTTTGACAGCTCAATCGGCGGTCTGTTTCAGGACAATATCTTGCTGTTGGACATCAGTTTTAGGGTCGGCTTGATAACTCAAAACTGGCTTGAAGTTCTTTTAGGTTCTGCTGAGCAATAGCAGCTGCTGGAAGTAAGAGTTCTAAACTATGGAAAATTGGTGGGGGGGGCTTCCTCCTTCAGAGAACCACACCAGTAGTAGCTCTTCTGCTTCCCCCCCCTCCCACTTCACTTAATCTTGCAAGCTGAAGTTAACTCTAGGAACCTCAGAGCACACCATTTCCCTTTGATGTCCTGGTCCTCAGCAGCAGGCAAGCACCACGTTTCTCCAGCAGATCTATCATCTGTTCCCCAGGGATGCTAAGTGATTAGGGTCTCGGCCTCCTCAGATTACCAGTCTCCACTGTTCTGGAAGGAAGCTTAGCAAGCTCCAAATGTAAGCCCTAGAGTGGGTCTCTTCCACTCCAGATATACATCAATCCTAAAAGGGGACTGGTGGCTTCCAAGTCTCCCACTATTATCGAATAGGGACACATTTGCCCATGGAGTATCCTCACTCTTTTGCTGCAATTTCCATGGTGGCTTGCTTTTGGAGGAGTTACTGCAAGCAAAGGCTAAGCCCACTGGGCAGTCCCCAAGCTCCCGTGCTGCCTTAACTCAGTCCCGTTTCCAACCTCTCCAAGAACAACTAACAGCAACTACAATTAACATCCCTTGATCACCGCTGAGGTCCAGGCTCCAAGGACACATTTTAGGTTCAGCTCAGTCTTTCGAAGTTGCACCTTCAAATACTGGGGGGGGTGGGTGGAGGGTTGGGAGGAAGTGTGATACTATTACAAGGGAGAACAAAAACCCTTCTCGAGTTCGACTAAAGCCATCTGGCATCAGCTATAAATGAGGAGCTGTTGTCTCAATCTTCTGCGCTTTCATTTTCAGGACCAGTCAGTAGATGTAAGTTTGGTACATTCATTTCTATTAATACAAACATGGCTATAACTGTCAGGGGTTACACAGAGCACCCAAGTAGGCTTGTGGCGGCTGTGCTGATGTAAGGGGACAGGCAAGCACATACAGCAGGATGCTAAACAAGAAGCAAGAATAGAAAAAGGTAATTCAGAACAACGGAACAGGAAGAAAATGCAGACCTCAATGGTGAAGAAGAAGGGATGGGAACCATGCACTACACAAACAATGAGGAATCCCACTGGGGTGTAAACACAGGTTGGACTAGAGATTACCTACAGATATAAGGGAAGCTCAATGCCTCTGTGCAAATAACTTTTACATGCACCACACCCTGGAAGGGGGCAGCAAGAGTGGCTTCTGTGTCAGGACCCTAGGGCACAAACAAGGAGTGTACTTGCACGAGACAGGTCGGTATGGGTCCAGCTGGAACCTATAGTGGGTGCCCTCTGAGGGAACAAAACACAAAACACTTTTACATTAAATTCACTATAGACTACAAGTAAAACGAGACAAAGGGGCAGATATTGCCTGCTGGGAAATCCAGCAGCCAAACTCTTAACAAAGGAATAACAGAAGCATGAATGAGGACAAGAACAGTAACAAATATCTAGGGAAGAATAGGCAGGCAAGGTAAGCAAGGTTCAGGACAGAGACCAGGAAAGAAAGAGGAACAGCAAGTCGAAAAGAATCAAGTGCAATGGCACAGGAGACGAACTGCAGACTAGAAACTATTGACTGGAATCAAGGAACAGCAGACTGAACCGTAGCCTGGTAAATAGGAAAACTGGGATAGCAAGGACTGGACTGTAGCATGTACCAGAAATACAAGGGACTGGAACTCTGGCCTAGAACAACAAGGGCGGAACTGCAGTCAGAACAAGGAAGATCAGAACTAGAATCTAGGAAGCTAAAGCCAGTAAACACGGACTATGGCCACAGAGCAAGAAACTGCAGGTATGGAACAAAATAATTGGTGGTAGGGAGCATGGGGCTGCAGACAAGGAACAGAGACTGCAAGCAGGGGAGCAGGGCTGCACAGCAGGAAGCACAGATACACAGGGCAGAAGGCAGGGGGAGAGAAAGCAGAGTAGGTGGGCTGACAGGCAGGAAGCACAGGGCACTGGAGCAGGTTCTGGCAGCAACAGTAAACCGCAGAATTCTAAGTCTCAAGGAACAAAGGGCTGGGAGCGAACTCAATGTAAGAGCCCTGTGCTCCTGCAGGCAGCTGCTTATATAGTGACCTGCCCTGTGCTGAAGCAGGTTCATTAGTACCACATCTGAAGGTAAATCTGTCTCCTCCCTCTCTGGTCCTGGGAAAGTTGAAAGCAGAAGTGATCTCCAAGGCTTTTGGGGATTGTGGTTCCAAGACTGATGCATGGGAATACCAAGGGAATGAGAACTGCCACAAGGTGCATTATGGGAGTTGAAGTCCATTTTGTATATAACGATTTGTGAAAAGGAAATGTTAAATAATGATTTAGGGTCTTCTCTGAAGATGGTAGAAAACACCCCACAAGCCTGCATACAGCACCACCCAGAGGCACATATGCAGAAACATGACAATAACTGTTTCTAAACTACCTACTACATAACCATGTCAAACGTTTTCTCACCCATCATCCAATGTTTATGTTGATTGTGCAATGCCACTACGTAGGATAAAACATGCGAGATGTCAACGAGTTTTAACACAAGGCCTAACTAAATGAAAAAAAAACATGTCTTTGCTGACAGGAGGGTTGGGGCCTTAGCAGACGTTACAGATTAATATTGAACTTTCCCATACCCGTATCCATTTACACCTATAGGGTCACGAGATACTTATGGGCATCTGGAAAATATTAAACCATCCTATTCGGGCCAACGGGCTCTTAAAAGATAACACAAGGAAAAGGTTTCCTAGGTTCTCATTTGTAGTCTGCAACTGAAAAAGTGCTAGGACGCCACCCAGATGCTGCTAGGTCTTTGGACTTTTCCATAAACAAAAGGTAGAAGTATACCCATTAAATGGATTGCAGTGTTTACATTGCTTAGTCTATCAACCTGCAATCAGCTCATGCATAGCAACTGAAACCACCTTCAACCAAAGAGCATCTGGAGAAAGTGCGTTGGATCATATTCAGTTTGTAAGCCATCCTGTAAGAAATACAGAGGACCAAATCCTTCTGAATAGAAGGAGAACGTGAGGAGAAAAGAAAAAGAGGAGGGGGAAGACAGGAAAGAGAAAGGCTTACGACAGAGAAACAAGGAAGAGAACGAGGGAGTTTTATAGGGAAAGGGGTTGTAAGGGATCAGGCAATAGAATGCTGAGTGAAATCAGCCAATCTGTAGCGGGAGGGGTGCGACGGGGAGTGTTGGTGTGAATCGTCATGAAACCGCAGAACCAACTTCAGCACCAAATGAGCTAATTCACTCAGCATTACACACTTGCAGTAAAATAACGAGTACGACTACCATGTGGCCTTGAGGAAAAAAAAGCGAGGTAATGTGAGAAACAAAATCAGCCCATCACCCCCATACAGGTTTACTGTACAATCACAAAATCAGCCCATCACCCCATACAGGTTTACTGTACAATCACAAAATCAGCCCATCACCCCATACAGGTTTACTGTACAATCTAAAAGCACCCAAATGGTTTGTTACTTTTTGGCTGAAAACTACATCTGGCCAATTTCACGGGTTGGAAGATGGTGGGTGGGGCATCAAGCTAGGGCATTGCATGGGAGAACATAACATCCTCGAATGACGGTGCCCATTGTAACAAGCACATTTCTAGTAAGCATAGCTATTCAAGCATATGGTCTACATGCAACTAGCGGGTAATAAAAAGCAGCAAAGGTCCCGCAGTGTATGAGGCACCGAGTGGTGAGGGTGAATGGAGCAGAAAGATTCATAGTCGTAGATAGCCAAAAGGCATCCAACATGAGGATGGTTGTAAAGGCTAAACAAAGGAGGCTCAGCCAGGAGACGGGCGGTGGGGAGAGAAGGGAAGCGGAACTTAAAAAGGAGCAAGTTGTGGAAAAGGCTCACTATCAGAAATGTGGGCCTTGAGCGGGAAGAAAGGAGGTGAAAAGAAGACGACAACCGTAGGAAAGAGGAGGGCAAGGTGGCCAAACCAGATTTCACCACATTTTTGGAATTTGGTGGCGACACTGCCCATCTGTCTAAAAAATGTTTCTGTTACTGCCCCATATGCGATACTTGACTTCACTTTGAAATAATGCTAAGTGTGATAAAACTGTGTAAGACAAGGACAGAATGAATACAATGCCCTCCAACCTAAGGCCCAGCCAATGCTGTAGCATGCCCCAAAAGGTTCATTGGTACCCATCACACCAAGTATTAAAAGGCAACCCATCTTGTAAACACCCACAGAGCAAAAAAGCACACCTCTCGCAGGGTGCATAGCTCCACTCTTAAAGATGAAGGCAGGCAAGCTTGTTATGCTTTGTTGTGAGCTTGGAACCTCAAATGATGAATTAAAGTAAGTGGCTCAGCTATGGAAAACTGGCATAAAAAAACAAAAAACAAATGTGAATTGTGAGAAACCCAAGGGCATTCTCACTCCTAAGCCCCTTGGATCCTCTGCGCAGGTGGCCAGGAAACGGCCATCACTCTTGGATCCCGACCCTGGGGGCGGAGAAGCGAGGGAGGATCACCAGGGCGAAGGGTCCTTGAGGACTGGGAATGGGGAGCCCTTGGGCAAGACATGGTATCCCCCTTTCCCTACCGACGACCAACCCAACCCCTCCCCGAACTTTATAGGTTATTGTAAGTCAGCTCCCCTAGTTTCCCCAGATCTAAACTCCGACAGTACTGAGACGAATAAGAGGCAACAAAGAGCAATGGTATGGGGACAAGGAAGATGCATGTTGAAAGCAGTAAAGGTCAGGCATGCCCCGTTCATTGTGGTCAAGCAGGGCTGATTGAGCATCCACACATGCAGCCTGTCAAGGAGCTGCAGGTGTATATGCAGCCTGTCAAGGGGATCCAGGTGTATAAAAGGAGACCATCTCACCAGCAAAAAGAGTGACAGGAACAGCAGCAGGAAGGCCTGTGTGAGCAGCAGCGAACTTTGGAAAACATGCAGAGACGCTGAGGTCTGCAGAGAGGGGCTATTTAAGGAAGTGTGGCGCAGGAGCTGGGGCTGCATGGAACAAACCGAATGTTGTGAAGGGAGCCATGTGGAGAGGTTGTCCTTTTTCCTTCTCGTCAAGGTGATCATTCCCCTGTGTCAGGAGTTTGCCACAGGAGTGCCTGAGGGGCAGGAGGAGCTCTGACATCACATGCAGGCCGGATGATCCAGGCTGCTGGGAAAGCTGTGAACGTGGCCAGTGAGTTTCTAACGAGTAAGAAACCCAGTTCGCAAGCGTTTGAACTCTTTCCTTGTGATGGACTACTTTGTATCAGAGTGGTCGCGTATTTGAGGAAACACGTGTTCGAAAGTCTCTGAGGGCCGGGCTCTACAATTAAAGCAAACTGAAGCATTATTAAATGGGTTGAATTGAAAGTGCGTTATGAATGCAACCCACCTTTATTGAATACGGAACTGAATGAAAACTCTACCAATAAGCAGAACGATATTGAGTTCAGAAATGAATTAACCTTTAAAACCATTGCATGTTGAACTCTAAAGTGAAAACCAACCATGTGTTAAAATTCATAAAACTTTGAAAAACATTGGAACTTTAACATTGAAAGTAAATGAAACTTGAAATTCAAGTAAAATCATTGTTTGCTGCATTCTAAAATCCATGGAACTTTAACCTTGAAACAAAGAAAGGCATGATGAATACTAAACTGTGTGAAAACTACATTACATGAAAACCAGCAATAAAAAGAGGGCGCAAGTGCGACAAAGGACCATAAAAGAAGATCAAGGGTATTTTTGCCATACTGAAACTGAGTCTTGGGGAAGTGAGCCCTATGATCTGAAGTATTTACTGACTTGAGAACGGAGCCTAAAGGCGCTTTTGTGTTTGGAACTGTGTTACTTGGAGAAGGGAACCCCGAGGATTGGTTAAAACTTTATCACTTTGAAATTAAGAAAAGGTAACCAAAACTTTTTGTTAGAACTATTTTATACTTGGGGAAGGGAGCTGAAAAGAAGCTGTGAGCTGAAAAAAGCTAAGAACTTTATGTTTTTGGTTGCCGACATACCTGCACATTGTATAGTTTAGATGTGAGGGCAAGTATAGGTTTTGGACACGGACAGATTAAGTTGAACTCTGACTCAGACTTTCCTTAGTCTTAGTTTCATTCAGGTAGGGAAATTCCACCTTCACATAGGGCAAGTTAGGCATTTTTCCATCCGGACATTGAAGTTAATAAAAGTGTTTGTTTTGAATTCTGAATCCGTTGTCGGTCTTGCTTCGCGATGCCTTCACAGAATACATTTCATTAAACCAGAGAAAAACCATTGTTTACTGGCATGTCAGCCTTAAAGCATATGTATTTAATCAATATTACCTTCGAGCTAAATTAGGAACCCTATATCCTTTATATCCGTTCCATATACTGCAATAAATATTGACCTTTATCGTTAGCGGAACACAGAGCTTTGTCCTTCTCAAACATTAAAACCCAACTTTATAAATCACTGGTTAATGTTAGTTAAAAGGATAGACTAGGCCATGCAACTATATTCTTAAAGAACCGGAATACTGACATGCACACCAAATACTTCAGATCCACATCCGTTCGGTGGTGCAGGCTTGTAGCCATAACGAGGGAAAGGCTTTGATCCTAGAGGAATAGAGAAAAGAAACTAAAAATTAATTCTTGAAATGCTTTGTATCAGTCATTACATTTGCCTCAATTATTTTACTGCAACATTTTGTAGATTTCCATTTTTGGTGCAAATATTGTTTTAGTTACTAGAACATTTTTTTCCAAAAATTACAATTTTGTACTGGCACAGGTAAAACATTCCAAGCATGCAATGCGTGGAATATGTACACTGGAGGGAAAAAAATATTTAGCTTTGGAAAAAAAATGGGAACAAGAAGCAAAGCTTGCAAAAGCTACAATTAAAAATAAAAAGTTAAAAAGCACTATTTTAAGTGGACGGAACACAAAGCACGCTAAATGGAGTGCAAATCTACACAACCTCCCTACTACAAATATCATCAATGACCATGGGGATGTAGTGGTACTATTTCTGTAATGGTGTCCACCTAAGACAGTAGATCAGTCATGCCCCAAAGACATGCAGCTAATATATTTACTGAGAAATCCAGTACAACCTTTGGTGTACACAGTGCTGAAGCAGGTGAAACTTGGAGGACAGCAGTCCTGAAGCAGAGGTTGGCAAACCTGAGAGATGGAGTGGATAATCATGCAAACGGCACAGTGCAAGGCCCAGGTATCTGCCCAAAATATCTTATACAAGGAAATGGCTGTTGCCTCCATTCAGTAAGTAGCCATAACCCTAGTAGATTGGGTCGGACCTCCTAATTGGAGGGGAACTTCTGAAATCGGATGCTATGGGGCGGTTTCCGTCAGCCACATGTTTCTGAAATGTAGGCATACCTTACCCACTTTCATTGTAGTGCCAACAAGAACATGTCGTTCTAGGTTATGAAGGGAGCAGCTTTCTACAAATATAATCAGCAGAGTCTGTCAGTGGTCAGGCAAGGAGGCAGTAGATCCAGAGAGATTAGAGGATAATGACCGGGCACACACAATCTGAAGAAACCGTTGGGTGCAAGGAAGGATCACAATATTGGGTTAATATCCTCTGGGCTGATGTCAAGAAGGGGTGGGGGGGCAAAAAAGGGGGTCTAACTCACTTATCCTACGTGCTGAGGTAATGGTCACCAAAAAAATGGTCTTCAGATTTAGGAAAGGAAAACATTTAGAATAATGTTCACATGGGAACATTCAATAATGCAATATTCAAATTATTTTATTGGTAAATCAAATCAACAATTTTCTACAATAACCAGCACTGTGATCCCTACCTAAATTTACACTCAAAAACTCAAATGACTGCCATTAATCATATACAAATGTAATTGCAATACGTTCAAACATAACATGAGACAAATAAGAATACAATCAAGATCTCATCTTTGTACACAAAATATATATACGGAAATATTAACACATAGAAAAAAAATATTAACAAGATTGTGACTAAAACCAGCAATTCATCTATGTAAACACTATTGTTCAAGAGTAATTGAATTCAAAACATGTTCCGTTATACTAATCTGACACGTGCCTGCTATTCAATTAGGGCACCATATCCATCTATAAACACTAATGACCTCATTTTTCACCATCGATCATCACCAATCGCTTTCGACGTGTACGGCTGACTAATGCCACATCTTCCTGAGGGTGATACATTCTTTAGAGATTACATTTCCAAACTGAACTACATGGTAATGACTTTTTCCCAAAATTGACGCGTCCATAAAAAGGTCCTATGCATTGTTTCTATAACTGCCTTCTGCCTAAATGCTGTTGTGATTCAGAATCTTTACTTACTTATTCGTAAATAAGGCAATTTTTCAACCTTTTGTTGGGGAGTATGACGATACATAATTAAAGGCACGTTCAACTAATTGACCAATACCACAAAACATATACCTTCTGGACTGCTCACATGGCACGGCTGGAAATTCTTCAGAAATTAAGGCTGAAAAACACGTGTTAATTCGCACCTAGGGATGGGCGTTCAACAAACCAGGTGGCTGGGACAGCTAGCGAGAATACAGAATACCCAGCTGCTGTCCCAGCCACCCGAGGCCCTTCTCTCGTGGCGCTTTTCTTTTTCCATTGCGGGTAGGCAACAGGGAGCCTCTCCCTGTTAGTCTCCCCACCCACTGCCACTTGCCTGCAGGGCCGGAGCATTGCGCTCTGGTTCCATAGCACCTTCCGTTTGGCCGCTGCTCTTTTCCATATGGTGGCGGCCATTTCTTTTTATTATTTTCATTTCTCATCAGGCGATCGGATGCGCTAGCAGAGCAGATCTCCTAAAGAAAAACTGTTAAAGCCATTCGCACACCGGACAATCCCTGAGGTGCGACTGGCTTTCATGCCCTGCCAAGTGGGTGGCCAGGGGCTTTAATGGTCCACAGCCTGAGCTGAGGCCCTTGCTTCGCTCGGACTTCCCTTAGCTCGGGCTGGCAGTCCATTAAAGGCCATGTCCACCCTCCTGGCAGGGCATGAAAGCCATATTATACATTGTACTGAGAATGTACTGGCACAATTAGGGTCTACATTATTGTTGGAAAATGTATTTTAAACTCGTTCTGGTAGGCGTGGGAGTCGCCTGAAACTGAACGTTATAAAAAGTATCAATTATCGACACCCAAAATGTGCCACTGCTTTTCCAGATTACTTGAAAACATGCTGGCATGTAATCACGAGTCGGCAAAACAGTCAAATGGCAATCATCTTTGCCATTGTTTTGGTTTGCGTTCACTAGAGAACTATAGTAGCAGCCATCTTAAAAGACTATTCAAGCACTCTAAATCAGACAAGCAACCTATTTAAAGGATTCGCATATATTGGCGATGTTCGCAGAAGACATCCTGACATATCCAACACATCCGTTGGAATCCGTTCCTGCCCTCTTCAAGACAATGCAGCACTACGGATGACTATCAGGATTTTGCGCTAACTTAAAGAAGACAAATGCGTTGCTTCTTCACCCAGACATCCCCCTTCCATCCCAGCTTATAGCGAGGTGGGGATTCCAAGTGCAAACAGAGGCGATTGGATACCTCGGGGTAAACATCACGTCCACCCTCAGGAACCTGTTCCAGGTTAATTTTCTGCTCCTGTAGAACACTGTTAAATCCGACCTGAGTAAATGGTCCGAACTATCATTATCTTGGGCAGCAAGGGTCACATCTATCAAAATGAACATCCTCCCTAGATTCCTATTCCTCTTCCAGTCCCTGCCAATCATAGTCCTGGACACATTCTTTGTAGAAATCAAGCAACAACTTCTAGATTTCTTGTGGGCAGACTCCAAACAAGACCCTAATTCTAACAAGAGATAAGGGAAGCACATGATTCCCCGACTTCTCGGAATACTACAGAGTGGCTCAATTTAGGATGCTCTCCGACTACCTCTGGGAAAACCCAGAAAAGCAGTGGGTGCCCTTGCAGAATTCTCTCTTCGCTCCGGTTACATTAGGCGAATGGTTGTGGGTCCCATGCGCCTCCATGTCCCGCAGGATCCGAGATCATCCAATCCTAGGCGTATTATGGACCATGTGGCGCCCCTCACAATCCATGAAGGGCATAACTACATGGCCATCTCCCCTAAGCTGTATTTGGTCCCCCCAATACGCGATTACCTTAGTGAAGACCCCAGCTTCCAACCCCTTTACGACTAGGGCTTAGTTAGGGCTGGACAAATGTGGAGGAAGGCAGCGTACCTCTTGAAAGAAGAGCTAGAACAAGCGCTGCACGGCATCTCAATTTCCCTCTCTACTATACTTGGAACTCAAGAGCACCCTTCACGACCCTACGGACCTAGATGGGGAGATTCCTTGCATCGGCCCCTTACTGCATTTGAACAAGTCTATAAGGCTCTCCTCACATCGCGTCCCACTTCGGAAATCAAATGGGACACAGACCTTACACTATACGACTCCCCAGGCGCATGGCAGGCAATTCACAGAGGGGTGTGGAGTTCAACTATCTCCATGAAATACAAAATGCACAAAGTAAATTTTCTGTTGAGATGGCACTACACGCCTCAAAGGCTCTCCAAAATGTACCCAGGGTCTTCCCAGTTTTGCTGGAAGGGGTGTGGGGAGGTAAGCGATTACTGGCACGAATGGTGGAACTGTGCACGTTCAGACCTACTGGAGTGACGTATTGGGGTGGATCCGAGCAGTATACGGGATCTTCAGAACTCTTTCTCCATTATTGGTACTGTTTGGCATTGAATCAGAGGGAGAAGACACATACACATTGCTAACACACATGCATCGCAACCTTCTCCTGGCAGCAAGAACATGACGATCAGGTGGAAGTGCGCTACCTTGCCCTCAAAAAGGAATGGATCACCCAAGCTCATACCATATACGAAATGGAGAGTCTTACCGCCACTCTCGAAGACTCACAAAAGCCCATTGACCTAATATGGCTCCCCTTCATAGAATACTACGCATCATATTGAGAATCCCTGCTGGTCTCCCCGTAGTAAGCATCAAGACCTAGTTAGGCATCGGCTGCATCAAGCCTTTGCCACGGTGTTAATCATATTACGCACACCTCTTTGTTCTGGGGTCTAAGAGCTTGTGACTGGTCCAGGATTAGATCATATAACGCATGGTGGACAAGAGAGAGTTGAAAGTGGCAAAAGAGGACCTTTTTACTCAGCACTTCAGGTTATGTCGATCTTCCTTATGAAGAGTTGGGGGAGGTGGGCAATAGGAGGGGAGGGGAAAGAAACGAAAAAACTGGTTTTACTCGACTTGCCGATGCACCCATTGTACGTCATAACTGGTTACTATTGTGATGCATCTAACGTGTTCTCAGCCCTTGTTGCTTTGTTGTAAAACCAATAAAATACACTTGGAAGGAAAATAAAAAAGGATTTGCACTCCTCCAATAGGTTAAGGACTCTCATATAATTTTAAGTTATACATCCATGGTTGTTCTTTTTGGCTTAATTTAGTCAATAGGTCTCCAGCTGGGCCAGAGAATATTTTTTGAACGCTTATCCAGAAAATGTCATCAACACCAAGCAAAACAATAACTGAAGTTAAACCATTTTACTGAAAGATTAGATTAAGAACTTATTTTACGTCATCAATAAGGAGGGCAGTGATATTATTAATGGATTGTGACCAACCTCCACCTTCACGCCAGTTACTTGTCAAATTAGCTTATTACTTTTGAAAGAGTAGAAATTAAAAAACAAAATGTATTCCAAGTTCAGATGTCATACGCCAAATTTAAAAAGTCTGAATTCAAAGCAATTCAACCATTGTTATCAAGTCGGACGAAAAGGGTGGTGGCATTGTTGTGCTGGATGCTAATAAATATAACCGACTCAACCTTCTGCACCTATGGTTTAAATTAAAATGGTGTACCTCAGCAGCATGATAGCAGTTTACTATCTAAATATAAAGCAGGTCTAGTTTCGGTATGATGGCTATTGAGATTACACAATTATACAGTTACACATATTTGATGTCATTAATTAATGAAAATACAGGACTCTGCGCCAACAACTCAAGTTGAGTTAAATCTTAGATTATGCTTTATTGATCATCCATGACCATTGAGCCCATAATTGATAACATGTTTCGGCTCCACTGAGCCTTTTTCAAATCCGGGCTACCCATAATTGTAATATAGGACATACAATATATCATAGTCAAAAAACAATTTGTATGTACGACATCATAAAGTATAACATAATACCAGTTTTCAAATATCGTGACCACAAAATATGCATAATAACATGAAAGAAATTAGACAGAAAAACAAGGATGGGCAAAAGGGAAGGGTTCATGGGTGTAGAAAAATAGGCAAACATATCATAATACATTGTTATGTTTGAGTAAACAGAAAAAGAGCACAAAAAACAGAAACAAAAACACAAACAAAAAGAAAAAAGAACCCATTAGTAATCATTATTCTTCAATTCATTGAATAATATAACCAAATTCTGCAATGGTCCCTTGAGACAAACTGACAACTTGGTGGATGTCCTTACCCGAAATTTGATGTAACCAGTTCTTATGACTATTTGTCCATGTAGTAGTAACGGGGTGCAATCCCCAATATCAATCTAAACAAAAAATGTAAGTAGCGAAGGTAAATAAAACTGATTGTCCAATTTAGAATATACATTAATTGTGTATATCAAGGTTGCCTGTGGCAACTAGGCATTTTCATGAGAATAAATCCCGCCCTTCACCAAACGGGCAAAACAACTCTTCTTAATGGTCACAGGCCATTTCTGCCTTATTCAAAACAATTCATTATAAGTTCCGTAGTGAAGACAATTGTAACTAACCATCATTACGTGAAATGATGACGCATTTCCAATTATAGAACACGTATATCAAGTACGGAAAGCACAACATATAGCTTATTTTGTTGCTACTCGTCAAGTACCATTAAAGCTAAATCTCATTGAAAAGTAAACCATGAGATAAGCGGTCCTCTCTTACCAGTTCCTGGAACACAAACAGTCACACGCGTCGGCAGGTAAGCCGAACGCTTACCAGGTATGCCTTCTTATACTAGGCGTCATCACTGTGCGCGGTTACCACGGCGACGCAAGGACAAGCGTCGTCATTGAAAACCGCATTCTATCCCCCAGCATTCTACAAATTACATATGCTATATAATTCAAAATATTTGAATAAAGCCTGAGAAACTAACAAAGCATGTATACGCTTCTCCTGACCCAATTTATATTTGTTGAATACTTAAATGGTTACTATCACAGTAATGTATAATCACGGGCACTAATGCACCTAACTACAAAAGGTTGGTGAGCATTACACGCAACATTCAAATAAAATACTGAGCTACCAATTATGATGGGGTATCCCTTTAACAACACCCTGAAATACATGTAACCTCCTAATAAACAATGAGCCGTGTTCTAAATCAAGTATAACAATGAAAATTATTCGAGCTTGAGAAGCCAGATTGCAATGTACTACATCTCACAAGAATGAAACCATTTCATTATCTGTATTAAGTCCTGTATTTGTCGAATTGAAGTAACAAATTGCTCTTGCTTCCGCTTGTCGTAACGCCTTCACTCTGTCACCACCTCTTTTGTTCAAGGATACTTGTTTAAGACCAATGAATCTAATTTCCGATTTGAGATGTAGCTGATGTGTTTTTTGCCAATGTTCAGCTAACGGAAGTGATGGGTCTTGACTGCCAATTTTGGCTAAATGTTCACGGATACGGATTCTCAACTGTCTCTTGGTGCTACCAATATATAGTTTGTGGCAGACACAGATGATGCCATATACTACAAAAGTTGTTTTGCAATTAATTCCTTGTTTAATGATCCAACATTTTCCATTTTTATCTTCGAATTCCGTTGTTCTTTGGTATGCATATTTACATTGTGGACAGACTCCACATTTCCTGAAACCAGAATCTTTCTTGTGTAACCATGTACCTTGAGTAGTGCTCTCAATGTCCGGTAATAACGATGGACTAAGGATAGATTTAAGTGTATTTGCTCTTCTGAAGGTAATGCGTGGATGATCACTCACAAACTCACCAATATGACTGTCCAATTTAAGTAGGTACCAATGTTTGTTCAAAATTTTTCGTAATCTCTGGTGGTCTGAACAATATTGAGTGATAAAGCTAATCGGCATGTTAGCTTCCAAATTATTCCCTTGTCTCTGTCTCAAAGTATCCTGCTGCTGCATCAATTTGGTTCTCTTGTATGCTTTACTTATATCTTTTTGGGCATATCCCCTCCTTCTAAAACGTCGTTGTAATAGATTACATTCCTCTTCAAATTTTAAGTTACTATTACAATTTCGTCTCGCTCTGATATATTCACCCAATGGTATATTGGTGATAGTTGGTCGAAAATGACAACTTTTAGCATGTAATATTGAGTTAACTTCAGTTGGTTTTCTGAATGTAGTTGTTTGTAGTACTTGATCTTCCAAATATATTGTCAAGTCCAGAAAATGTATCCGCTGTTTGTTGCATTCTCCAGTAAATTGAATATCAAAACAATTAAGATTTAACTTGTCCACAAATTGCCCATCCTTGTTTTTCTGTCTAATTTCTTTCATGTTATTATGCATATTTTGTGGTCACGATATTTGAAAACTGGTATTATGTTATACTTTATGATGTCGTACATACAAATTGTTTTTTGACTATGATATATTGTATGTCCTATATTACAATTATGGGTAGCCCGGATTTGAAAAAGGCTCAGTGGAGCCGAAACATGTTATCAATTATGGGCTCAATGGTCATGGATGATCAATAAAGCATAATCTAAGATTTAACTCAACTTGAGTTGTTGGCGCAGAGTCCTGTATTTTCATTAATTAATTTCTTCAACGTATGGGACGGTTAGGCTTTTTACCGTCCTTATACAGTTGACCTGCGACTTCATTGACCGGATTTTGAAACTTTTAATCTTGCACGTATAACTATCGGGATTGTAAGGAGTCGCCCTGGTGGAGCAAGGTTTTTCAAAGCCACAGTTTTTCAAAACATATTTGATGTCATTTATTGTTAGCTTGGTCAACAATACTCAGTCATGATAGGGCCTGGTGCGTACTAAGCGGCCTCAGCTGAGCGTACATAAAACAATCATATTGGGTCCTGCCCAGGAAGCCCTTCTCTTCCTCCAAGGAACACAACATTCCCTGGGAGGTCCCCTAGTATCTCGTGCTTCAACTACAGTCCTGTCATTAAAACAGCCACCTGACACTGGGGTGAGGATTAACAGGGACTCTTGATGTAGGTAGACCGAGGAAGGGGTGCAGTTAGAAAAGCGCAGGGGAGAGCTCTAGTCCACAGATGGGTATCGACACCTTGGATTTTTCTAGAGCTCCCAAACTTCATGCCCCATTCCTAAAGACAAGACGGTCTAGGTATTGCATCGGTAAGCAAAGGACACTTGTTACAGCAGCCAGGATTGGACCCTTAACAGGCTTGCATTTGGACCAATTCACAGTAGCATTTTGCTTATGTATGGGGGCCGTAGCACCACTTGAAGATGGCTTGACTGAGATTCAATTCAGAGTACAGCCTACTCCAAAGTCCACTGCCAGAAAGGTGAAGACTAGGTTCTCCGAGAAAGAGGAAATCTCTTCTCCATAACAACCGCAAAAGCCTATTTGGCATGACCAATGGCTGCACAAGCCCTACTGCAACTCGTACACACTGCATCACTGCAGGTGGCAGAACTCGGCAAGTACCCTCTACAAACCTTCCTGGTTGTGAAGGGAAGAACACACTTGCTTGCCCCAAACACCCTGGACTGGGTCTCTAAGCAATGACAGAACCAAGAATGTGACCCCTGGCTCTCCCAGCATCCCTGAACCACCTCATGCCATTCGAGCTGCTGCTAGGGACGTGCTGAAGTCAAGGTTGACCTCTATACTGGACAGCCTTCACGTCTCTGTATGCTCAAAGCCAAAGCTCTGAGAACGCCGAGACACCAAAAAGACTGACTCAAAGCTCTTGAGCCCTGAAAGACAGTCATGTCCCTCTAGACTTAAAAGTACCCTACGGAAAGCACCCTTTTCAAACTTTTTAAAGACATATGCTGAAATCTTTCCGGAACACCAATGACTCCCAAACCAGGGTGCCAGTTTAAATGAAAAACTGCTTTCTCTGCCTTTTCCCTAAAAGCAGATTTCGACAACGAATATATTCTGGTAAGCGCCGCCACCTTCGCGCTAGTTTTTGCAAATGTGCAATTTAAGCCTCTCATTATTGCACACGGGCGTTTGTGGAAGCCCAGCAATGAAATACCAGCGACCAGCATAATTCCGCCAAAAGGAGCACTTTGTGCCTTTTACCTCCACATCGGTACACGAGGTACTGAACCCCTTCCAAAATGGCCGTCTGATTTTCGCCTGGAGCTTCCTTTGTTTAACCACGCTCCCAGCAGCAGTCAGTGCCCTCTGCCATTTGGCTACTGAGCCTTCTTCACTGCCATTGGTCGCCAGCAGGCGAAGCCGGCCCACGTTCTCCAAGGCCCAAGGAATCAAGGCCATCGCCTGTTTGATGCCGCGACTGCCATTTGCCAGACCCTCTGGTCCTCTTTTTAAAAGGTAACATTTCCAACCCTCCCCAGCCACCGCATTGTACTGGGTGACCACATTCTATCCACGTGCTACCACCCGACCCAAAGCAGATTGATTCGTATATCTGAACTATTGATCTGCGTACATATGTGCGACCGATTTTCACTAGAAATGCTAGTCTATGCTACTTGATTGTTCCTACCAAGTTTCCAGCCTCGAGACATGCGCTCCATCACCCTTACACAATACGCCCCCACTCATTGCCAAATGTGTGTGCACAGCCCCCTCTACTATCACTTCTAGTGTTCATTATAACCCTAAAGCACACTGATTTATTGCTCCCAATTCTCGACTCATTGTGCCTGCAATTGTCCTATAGTGTCAACGCACACGTTATATGCTTCATATGGTATCTACTACATGAATTATATAAATACCCAATGCTTCTTGTATTCCTTCAGCAAATCTGAACGTGCCCACTTTTGCACTGTATTAGCAAAATCAAACTAACCCATTCCTGCATTTCACTAGCATAATCGAATTAGCCTATTCTCGCATTACATCAGCAAAGTCGAATTAGCCTGTTTTGCACTGCATTAGCAAAATTGAATCTGCCTATCTTTGCATGTCACCTGTATAATTGAATCAGCCTACTTGTTAGACCACTAGCATAATTGAATCTACCCACACTGTTAAAATACAGTCCAAGTCGTACCTGCATACGCCCGTACGCCTGTAATTGCCCATTGTGCTTACCTGCATGTGTCCAGCCCACAGCACTTCTCCCCCCCCATAGCTCAACAGCCCAACCTACATTGCATCCACAATTATGCCTGCATGGCTCATCCTCATCAGGGTCCCTTTTTGTGTCATGCACAATAATACGCCATGCAGCAAAAAAAAGCTACATATCGCTTAGCAATGGACTAGCCAAACTCGGCTGCCCAAGACACCACCCCATCCCCTGTCCCACACCTTTCCTGCCCACCATGCCACCATTCCCCCTCAGTGCCCACTCATACCACACCGCTAAAGTCAGTGCCACTTTAGACAACCCCCTACCCAACAGTCCCAACCCCACTAAAGATGACTACACCAATACCAACCCGAACCCCGCCAAGCTACCAGAATACCGGCCCACAGCCAACCCTAACCTCACTACCCGCAACAATAGACTAGGCTCTAGACTCCACACCTCACCTAGTAAATCGCCTGCAACATCTATGACTAAGGCCATTAATAAGAACACCACCAACGCCACTAACATCGCCTCGTTAAAAGGTGCTCTACTTAATGTCAGATCCCTTGTTGCTCATCCCACCTAAATCACTGACATCGTCCTCTCAGCAGATCTCAACTTCCTTGCCACTACAGAAACCTGGCTACATGATGCAGCAGGTCCCCATCTAACCCTTGCGGTTCCCGACAAATACTCTATCCTCAGGGCCGACAGACATAATGCTTGCGGAGGAGGTGTAGCTATCATATTTAAATCCTCGCTCGACATTAGATCCGTTACCTCCCTTCCACGAAAATCATGCGAGCACCATTAAAATACAAACCACCCCTAAGAGTACGATCACTCTGGAACTAATATATAGACCCACAGGTACCTTTGAGGAAGACATTACCTCTCTTATAGCCGAGCACTCTAAGCCCCTCTCACAAATCATCCTAGGTGAGTTTAACCTGGGGTACAATGACCCTAACGAAATTCCTGCATCCTCCCTTGCTAACGCCCTATCTGAACACGACTATACTCAATTCAATACTCTACCCACCCATCAGAAAGGCAGAAGTATTGATTGGCTCGCTGCCCACAATTGCAATATCACCTGCAAAGCCCCTCAACCTCTCGTATGGACTGACCATCTCCTCAGATCATTTGACATTAGCATTAACAACCAGAACCCCAAACAGTGCTCCCTTGCACCAGCCTGTCTGACCAGAAACATGCGCAACATTACTGCGGAAACCCTTACACCACTGGTTCTCCCACATCCTAAATACGCTCCCTGCCACTGCTGACCTCAACTTACTAGTCAGTACCTACAATGACGCCATGACCAAAGCCATTGACGCCGTTGCCCCACTAAAGCGTCGCAAAGGCAAACCTAGAGCTCATCTGAACTCTTGGTACACACCTGAACTCAGAATACTTAGAAAAAAGAAAGCCAAGGTGGAAACCTTATGGAAAATGACTCCATCAGCTGAAAATAAATCCAAACTCATGACTATCTCCTACCTTTACAAAAAGGAGATAATCCGCACTAAGAAGGAAGCCTACAACATCAGAATAAACAATGCAGGATCCTGCACTAAAGAACTCTTCAACATCCTAAAGGAGCTAGAAAATCCTAACCCACCGACGGACACGTCTGTGAAAGACAAACCCTGCTGCAAGAGCATCCAAAATGCCCTTGCTAACAAAATCACTAGCCTCCAAACAAAAACTGAGGTCAAGCGACTACAACTTTCCAACAGTAACTCCTCCACCCCTAGCATACCTACTACCACTAATACCACCACTGGCTTCACAATCAAAAAGGTAACTATACCAGAAGTCCAAAAAATCATAGCATCCCTCAAACCTTCAAATTGCAAAGGGGACAGCTGCCCCGCCCAGATCATCAAAGATGCAGCAAGAGACCTATCCCCCTTCATCTCCAAGCTAATAAACATATCCTTCTCCACCAACTCACTACCCAACAACCTGAAACATTCATGGGTTCTCCCTCTTCTCTAGACCCAGCCATTCCCACTAATTACAGGCCTATCACTATGGTTCCATTCTTGCTAAAAATCCTTGACAGAGTTGCCTACCTGCAAATTCAGGATTACTTAGTGACCAACCAACTGTTAGGATTGCGTCAATCTGGCTTTCGACCTCAACATGGAACAGAAACCGCCCTGGTTGACCTCATAAGTCAGATTGATGACATTAAAAACAAAGGCAAGGTTGCCATCCTACTCCTTCTAGACCTCTCAGCAGCCTTCGACCTGGTCGACCATAAAATACTCTGTAACCATTTCTCCTCCTCTGCCGTCACGTGGATACAATTCTTCTTGGCCAACAGAACCATGAGGGTTTTGTCATCCGCGGCAGCAGCAGACCCTATCCCCATCACCTGTGGTGTCCCACAAGGATCCTGTGTTTCCCCCACCTTATATAACATATTTACAAAGCCTCTTTGACAAACTGGACCATCTGGGTGTCACCAACACCAACTACGCAGATGACACCCAGATACTCCTCACCATCTCTGGCAACTACAGTGTTGACGTCACCATGATCAACAAAATCTTCTCCATCATTCAGGCATGGATGGGGACACATGGCCTCTGCTTGAATGATGAGAATACTGAACTTCTCCTTGTCGGATCACCTAATAACTTACAGAAACTTAGCCCTGGCTACACCAACATCATCATCGATGGCAACACTATCCCTGTTGCTAAAAATGTGAAAACCCTCGGCTTTTACCTCGACGCCAATACCAACCTCACTAAACAAGTTAACACGACCGCTTCAGCTACTGCCTACACCGGGAACCCAATTAGAGCCTGCAGACCTTTTTTATCCACTAATAGCTGCCTCACGCTGGCCAAGGCTCTCATACAATCTAAGTTATATTGCAATAGCCTTTACCTAGGTGCCAACCAATCTATAATCAATAAACTACAGGTTCTCCAAAATAATGCGCTATGAGTAGCACTAAACATTTCTAGGCGTGAGCATATATCCGCCACCAGCATATCATGCAAATGGCTCTCCATACAACAAAAAAACTGACGTAAAAACCCTTTGCCTCACCTACTAAGCCCTAATCCACCTAGCCCCTCCCTACCTCTCTAACAAAATCACCATGAAGCCGGCCACTAGAATTACCAGATCCTCCAACACTCTATGCCTCACAGTGGCCAGATTCACCTATAAAAGAGCCGGCGGTTCGAGCTTCACGGTCCTCGCCTCTCGAACTCTGGAACACCCTGCCTCTGAACATTAAACTGACCAAATCCTTCCAATTATTCAGGAAACTTGTCATTGGATGAATGAATAAAAACTAGCCTTAAGTTAGGCTTAGCCCACTACAAATTGTATATACTGTACATGCCTCACAAATGCTTCAACTGTAAGTTCTAACTACCTCTAACTGTATATACTGTACAAAACGTTACAAAGGTATTACTGAAAATTCTATATATGAAGTGCCTTGTAACCTGTCCTTAAACGCCCTTTTACTCCCAGGTCTGGAGCGCTATATAAATAAAATAAACAAAACAAAGGCGTTGGCTAGTACTGTTTTTATTAGTTGTGTGCTTTTTTGGTAGTTGAACAATCCTTTTTTGTAGCATTTTGGCTGGACATTTTCATATTTTGTTACCGTCATACTATTCATTCTGTACCAACTCAGACCCCTTCTAAAGAGTTTAGCCTGCGCTTACTCTGCACTAGCTCAAAAGGCAAGGGAGGTATACCCATCATGCTGTGCCCGTTTCATCTTAAGTTAAAAGGCTTTGGAGGCAAATAAATGTGTGTGCTCTCTCACTCTGGAACCTGACCCCCCAAAGCATTCGTGAGATAACGCACTTATCCAACTTTAAAAAGGCAGTTCGAAAACACCTCTTTTCAATTCTAAGGACTAACAGTGGTCCTCTTTCTTGCCGACTACTTTGTGACTTAGGCTGCCTGGTTATCGCTATTTGGGCGAACTGAGGCAAATGGGCGTGTTGCACTCGACAAGAAATTTCATAATAACGGCAATAAAGAATAAAACCATAAAATTGAGATTCACATAAGCCTGAAATTCAAATAACTAATGAGGAGACAAAAATATGAACGTCCTCCAAATGGGTCAGACAAAATATGTTCTTATGGGGAACTTCACAGAGTTCGAAAATGCACATCACAACTCATTGTCGGAGCAAAAGTAAATTGCACAAGTGAAGTTAGACTAAGGGGGAGGGGGCAAAATGCCAACCAAAAGGTGCAAATCCCACTGGCATTTTCTCATGTGCAAAATAAAGACAAGACAAAGTTTAAGTTACTTTGATATTACTAGAGTGGGGTTTTTAGACCCATTTGGCATTAATTCATAAACGACTAGATAGATACAGAGTCAAATAGCCCAAACATATGTGTTATTTTGTAGCTTCTGGAATTAGCTACACAAGCACCCAAATACAAGGTTGAAATTAATTCTAGAAATACCAAATCGTGTGAAATTGTCAATATTGGGTAGAAATGAGTCAGTAACCTAACTTTTGACATGGCCTGCAAAATGATTTTTCAAAGAAGGCATCCTCCAGCTATTTGTAATGCAAGTATGCGTTTATGGGGAAACGGTTCCTTCCTGGATCAAGGACAGCCAGTAGACAGTTCAGACCTTGCACATACAAGTCCCAATAGTCCTTCCATATCGATGTGCAGTTTGGGTCCTGTGTCCACCTGCTCACCTCTAGACTTTTCTCACGCCTAGCATCCTCTAATAAGGACAGCCACCTAAAATTAGATAAATACTGTACACCAATTTCATTCTTTTGGGAACTGGGGACCCCTAGGCGCAGGAGCAATGCACCCTGTTCTGTGGGACAAATTGAAGGCCCTGCTGCCATATTCTGGGATCAAGGATGAGCGCCCCTGGCCTGTGAATGCCTGCGCCCGATATGGGCAGCTTTAATATTTCTTAAGGTCCACCTGCCGGGAACCAAATACCTTTCTCAATCACGATGGAACATTCCATTCTGGCAGAGAACAGTACTTAGTAAGGGGGATGGAGACTCCCACCAGCCCCTGGCAAATTGAGATTTCAGTGTTGCTGAATTGACCCTCCTATGCTCCCAACCTACTTTCTTTCACTGTCAGCATGTTAACGTTCACCTTCACCTTCTTGCAGCAGCTACGCCCCATTTAGGTCAAGGGAGGGTGTACTGTGCTCTTTGGGGCACTTGAATTATTCTTCACTTCATCTTTTTATTTTCCTGCTCCTCCTTTCACTGCCAATTTAACAGCTCCATAGAAGGCTTCAGCAAAATTCAGAAGGGACTTAGAGCAGTACCTCAGCACCACGTGAGATGGGCTTACTCTTTTTTGGCCTGTGGCTGTATGTGACAGGGGGGCGATACTTGTTGGAGACAATGGCATAGACTTATGGCAGCAAACATGCAGGATTCTTTGCCGGTCAGGCATTGCCAATGACAGGAAAATGTCCAAGCAGGCCTCTCTCAAGCAAACGTCAGCCTGAGGATTGAGATAGCTCTCAGCCTGCCGACTAACATACTAAGGATGGTGAAACGAACAGGTGGGTTTTCAATCTTGGGTCTTCCTCGAGCCAAAAAGCTCAAGCTTCTCCTTAGCATAAGTGAATGCCAAGAGTTATGAGAAAGGTGAAAAACGAAAGTAACTCATTTCGCGCCTTGAAACACTTGTGTATAGGCGCGTTATAAATGCCATATCATAACTGTGGGTGGGGCAAACGAAAGAGGGAGACGTGGGTCAGTCTAGAGAAGGAGGGAAGAGTGTGGGGAGACCATGTTTTTATGGGTTTTAATGCTTGGTTATGCCTTGCTAGATGTGCTTTGACAGTTTGCGGCCATCATACGCCTGATCACCATTCTACTTTAACCTTATACCACACACATTGATTGGCCACCCACACATTGCTGGGGATACCATTTAGCATTTAGTAACTGCCTTCCCAGCACAGAAAATCCAAACTACACCTCTACCACCAGCAACCTTTGAAACATTCTGGTTTGCGCAGCAGTCCTCGTTAGTAGCAATCGCAACATAATAACTAAATCTGGAGTTCACTTCTGGCACTCCCCCCCCCCCCCCCACAGTGCCATACCAGCACTCTGCGCACGTGTTCCGATGATCGTGGATGGCCACAACAGCAAAGCAATCTTATACTGCTCCTTCTGATCTTACTAAGCAAAACCAACAATGTTTACACACAGAGCTGTCTACACTTAGATGCTGAGAAGGACTATCTGCTGCAGGTCCATCACTGCCAGAACAATTATAGCACACTAATAACTAAAACTACCAGGTCTGCTGATGAAGAGCAGGAATGAAAAATGAGGAATGAAAAATAAGGCATTAATGGAACTGAATAAAAAAAGAATAAGAGGAACGGGAATGTTTGGCGAATAGAAGCAATTTTACATTCTAGAAATAAGGCAAGAACAAGGATTGGAGAAAAACATGAAACCTATCACTTTACCACTGCCAAATAATGGAAATTGCATGCCCGCTTTAAGAATGATGCTCGAAACACAGGCTGCCATATTCATGTATTTTTGAAAATAAAAAAGGGCAACAAGACACCAAGTAGTGAATAGGTATTTAAGACAGAAAGGGTGATGCCTGGGAAAGAGAAGGGGGGCGTGCGAGGGTTGTGTGGATAGCGAAGGTAAAGCCAGATGAAGAAGGGAGAGCAGATACGAGACATATGTAGTGCGAGAACAAAGACTGAGAACAAAATGAGGACAAGGGAGACTTTTTTTTTTTTTTTTTTTTTTTTTAGAAACAAGGAGACGGCGGCAGTGGTTGCACAGCGAGTTCCCTCGATCCGGTGCACGTCAATTTATGTTGAAAAAAGAAACTGGGGTCATGGTGCGCCGCGTAGGTTTCAGCTATTTAACACAATACACAAGGATTACAACAGTACATGCATTTTTTGTGATTCCCACCAACTCATTTTTGCAGTTCATGGAAAATGATGTAGGTAACTGCCTCCTATTGAACGATCAGACCACTAAATGAAGACTAGAGTGCAGCAAACAGTCATTTCAGAATATAAACTGATCTAATCTCAGCATGAAATAATTTGTTTTAAATCTCTGAAAGAAAGCTTTGTCTGGAAATTACGTGACACCCATAATTAATATTAGAACAGTCTAATGGAACCATGCCCCTGGATTGAGCTCTCTGCGGACACCTCCATCTCCAACACAAGCTGCAATTTCTATTATGCAGCACCAAAGCACCTTCTATTAACCGAAACTATCACATTGGAGAACAAGAGGGAGATGACGGAAGGGACACACAGTATGTGGGCGTTTGGTTATTTACCTGCTCATTGACTGCTCATGGCCATTCCCACCATAACCTGCCCCTCATTGCCGAAAACACATCGTCCTGGTATCACGTTTTGCAATCGCCATCAAGAAGTAACATTAAAAGTTGTCCTGCTAGTGTTCCTTCTAAGCAGCCTGCTGAAAGTTAATGGATTTATTACATCAGTGAACGTGCTACTGGTGTAATATGTCTTAACCAAGTGTGCCTTGAGGCACTTGATTTATAACTTACTGGAACCGAAGTGCTGTTAAAAACAAGCATTGACAAAGCCAAGAGTTTGGGCTTGTGTATTGGTACTAGATAGACATTTGCAAAACACTATCGCATGGCCATGTAATCACAACTTGTTCCTGCAGTTGCCATCCAATTGCTAGGCAGCACCATTTATTTGGATGTTTGTAAAGTGCCTGTACAAGAAATGGTGTTTCAAGGTGCCACAAGACCAAAAAGGGGGAGGAGGGGACAAGGCAGAACGATAATGGTCCTACTATGCCTTGTGAGATTCGGATCGTGCAAGTGCTATGGTGGGATGGGGCATGCAGGGGGTGAGAGACTACATGCTATGCACGAGGAGGGTGGCGGACTGTGCAAGGGGGGGCCTGATGCCCTTTGTAACTCAGAGCAGTGTTCCAGATTCAAAGCGGGAGTATTTTACTCCCTATTTTTTAAAGTTGGGAGCAAAATGATTTTTAGGGAGTAAAAATCTATGTCAAATCCCAAATGGAGTATTTTGTAAGCGAGTTAAATATGTTTCAACTGGAAAACAATTATTTTTATAATAGTTTCTTTGCATCTCGCTATTTATGCACATTAAAGATACATGTTTACTTCTTCCGATAACACAATATTAGTACTTTCTTCCTGTGGTACTATGCGCACTACTGGTACAAGCATATTCATGGAGCTCTACGTGTTTTACCTATTTTTTGTTGGGGAGTATTAACTCCCTATTTTTTATTTTTGGGGAGTATTTGCCCATTTTCTTTTTTTTAAGGGAGTACAAGTAGCCAAATCAGCCTTTATCTGTAGGGCTGACTCAGAAGGAACCAGGTAGCCAGTCACTAGGCAGACAGGGTTGCTAGCAGGGGAGAGGAAAGGAAGACGAGAAAAGGAGAGTCTTGAGGAGCTTCCGGAACTTAAGGCGATCCGGCTCAAGCCTGAGAGTGGCAGGGAGACCATTGCAGAGGGAGGAAGAGAGATCTACCCCCTTCCACTGATCTGCAGAGAGTTGAAGCTAGAATATAGAATGGAGGTTTTTAGGAAGCGTGTGTTGGATGGAGCATGGTCCCAGGCCCCAGAAAGCCTTGTGGATGATGCAGAGGGTCTTGAATTTGATCCTAGCAGCAACCGGGAGCCAGTGGAGAGATTTTAGGGCTGAGAGATGCAGTCCCTGGGTTTGAGGCCAAAGATAAGTCTTCCAGTCCTATTCTGGATTAGTTGATGTGGGTGACGGGAGGATAAAGGAAGATTGACAAAGAGGTTGTTGCAGTAGTCCAGCCTAGAGAGGACCAGAGCTCTGGAGAAATTGAGGTTCTGTTGGGGGCGAGGGGGTGAGAAAAGGGAGAATGCAGCCGATAGCAGGCCTTCTTGGCAAGGTCCGCCATGAGCGGAAAGAAGGAGATGAATCAAAGATGACACCAAGGTTTTCTGCCTCACAAGAGGCTGAGGGCAGGGGACCCATATATGGCAGCCAGAGGGAAGGAGGAAGCAGGGGTCCCTATGAGAAGGATCTCACTGGCATTATGAATAGCAGTCTGACAGTCAGGTATCTGAGAGGAGGCAGTAGAGGGAAGCTTGAAGGAGAGCTGCGCGTCATCTTCATAACACTGGAAGTGAGAAGAGAAGTAGATCAGGTGGGATAGAGAAGCAAGGTAGATGTTGAAGAGCCACAATGTGACGATAGAGCTTTTTTGGGACTCTGCAGGAGGAGAGTGTGATAGGGGAGAGAAAAGGGCCCAGTTGAACCTGGGTAGGGCGGTCAGAGAGAAAGAGGACAACCAGTCAAGTGCCAGGCCTGTGATGCCAAGGGTGTCACAGAGACGAGTTAACAGGGTGGCATGATTGACCGTGCCGAAGGCAGAGTAAAGATCCAGAAGGATAAGAACGGAAGGAGAGTTGGAATCAGGATTTGTGAGCAAGTCTTCACGGCTGTACAGTAGAGCAGTTTCGGTGCCTCTGGCTGCTCTGAAGCCAGACTGATGGTCATGGAGACAACTAATAGATTCTGTGGGTGGGACCAGTTGGGAGAAGACCAGCTTCTCCAGGAGTTTGCCCAGGAAGGGGGTAATGGAGATAGCGTGGTAGTTAGCAGGGCAGGGAGGGTTCGGCAGAGTGCTTTTTGAGAAGAGGCTGCACACAGGAGTGCTTTAGGGGTAACGGGAAGGAGCCAGTGGCAAAGGAGTGATTACAGAAATCCACCAAAGCTGGCGCAAGGGAGGAAATGTTGTCCTTGAATGTTTCGAGGAGGAGGGGAGAGGAGACTTTCATAGAGGACTTGCCTAGTGACCTCATCCGGTGCTTTGGGCGAGAAAGAGGAGAGTAGGAGGGAAGGAGAGAGGGGGGCCCAAGAGAGGCCTGAGATCTGGGGAGGGAAGAGGGATGGGAGTGAGGACAGGATGTCCCGAGTTGGGTGAGAAGTGGGAGGCCTGTGAAGTACAGGAGGTTCAGGGATGGCAGGGGAGAAGTGGAGACTGCAGAAAGATTGTCAAGTTCATTGCAGATTTTAAACAGTTCACCCGTGCTGTTAGAGGTCTCAGAGATGCAGGCTTGGATATGGGCTCTCTTCTTCGAGCGGATGGAGAGTCTGTATTGCCTTTGGAGCAGGCGGCAGGCCAGTCTGTCAGAGGATGTGCCGGATGCCCGCCACTCAGCAACTCTGCACTTGCGTTTCAGAGAGGATAGGTCCGAGTCATACCAGGTGTTGCGCTTGGAAGCAGACTTCATGTGGATCCTCATGACAGGGGCAAGGATGTCCAGTGTGTTGGTGATAGGGAGGTGAAGATTTGCAAGGGCAGAGACAGCGTGGGAGTCCGAGGCAGGAGTGGGAGGGGGAATGAAAGTGGCTGCAAAAGTAGCAACTGACTCTCACTTTGTCGGTCGAATGACATAGAAGGAGACTGGCAATGCAAGCAGAGGCTTAGCCGGGGAACCTAAGAGGTCCAGGTAAGAGGACAGGAGAACATGGTCAGATCAGGAGAGAGGTGTAGCGAGAGGGTTGGAGCTGGGGATGTCAGTTGGGATGACAGCATCCAAGGTATGTCCGGCTGAGTGCGTCAGGCCATAAGGGTGAATGTTAAGGGAAAGAAAGTCACAGAGACTCAAGGAAGAGTCCAGTGGCCGAATCAGGAGAGAGTCATGATGAATATTGAAGTCACTGAGGAGGAGAAGTTTTGAGGTGGAGGCAAGACGACAAGAGGAAAGGCGAGACCACTCAAAGAAAGAGGGAGACCGGACCAGGGAAGGTTGGGGAGGCACCAGGCCTGCAGACTAGGGATTCGAAGGAAGAGTAGGTCGGAGTGGGAATGATAGTAGCAGGGACCCAATCAGGGAAGATCAAGGCCACTCTGCATCCAGACCGGTTAGGCCCGGACTTGGAGAAGATTGTGTAGCCCTCAGGGAGGAGTGCGTCAAAAGCAGTGACAGAGCTGGCAGCGAACTATGTCTCAGGTAGAGCGAGAACGTCAAGGTCAATGTCTTCCAGAAGGGAATAGATTTCAGAGGAGTGTTTAACAGCCGAGCGAGAGTTCAGGGTAGCTAGGTGAAGCTGGTTGCCACCTTTGAAGGTCTTCTGAGGAGGGGTACAGGGATGTGGTACACCCATCGGTGATGGGGGAGGGGCAAGAAGGGTGGCAGACAGGAATGACAGGTGAAGGGAGGAAGTTGATGAGACGCCTATCAAGGAGGAGGAGGTTGGGCTGAGAGACCTTGGCCATGACAGTGCCTTTCTGATAGATATTAATGATGCACCTAGAGGATGAGAAACATGCCAAGAGTACTTCCCATGTGGTGCCACCATTAATGGGCAACAAAGAGATAGAGGAGAGGACAGAGACCACTTGGGGAGTCCATCGGTACGGAGAGGGAGAAAGACCAAGTGGATGTCTGTGACAGTCTGCCGGGAAGAAGCGTTGACAAAGGTGTCAGCGATGGGCAGGCCTAGGTTGGAGACCAGGAGATCTTTTTTGAACGTTTTCCTTCTAGGCTTTGAAAGAGAGGTAGGATAGGTGATAGAGTAGCGGTTAGGGGAAGTGGAGAGAACCAAGGAGTGAGAGGGCAGCGAGATGTGGGGGTGGAGGGGGGGGGTCAAGGAGGGAAGGCAGAAGGAGAAACTGCACAAAGCACGATGAACTCACCAGGTGGCCTAGCAGCAAGACAGGTGGAGACGAATCAGTGCACGATATTACCCAGGTCGCGGAATGTGATATTGGGTTGTGCCAGCAACAGAGGAGGAGGGTGATAGCTGGGGGGGGGGGGGACAGGTGGCTTAGCAGCAAGGCAGAAGCAGACAAGTCAGGAGAATGAGAGGCAGGTCCAGCCCAGTGGAGAGAGCCTGGGGTGAATTTGAAAGGGAAGCTAAGAGATTAGACCAATGGCAGATGATACGGGTGGTTAGTCGGGCCGTGGAGTGAAAAGTCGTGTATGCAATGCAAGAATCTCTAGCAGCAAGACAAAATGGGCAAGTCAGAAGAACAAAAATGAGAGATGCACAGAAGCAAGGCAGACAGATCATTGTTGGCTGCAACATCCCTGCTTTCCGCGTCTGGGCACAAAGATGGGGCTTGGAGATAATGGGCTGGGCGAATTATGGTAGCACCTTGAAAATGCTCATTCCATTTCTACACGAAGGTCAAAACTGTTGATTTGCAGTACTTGTTTTCCAGTGCATTCACTCGGATAGCCATTTTCAACATTGCTTGAAATAGGCAGAGTGAACTGACCAGAGGGAAACTGGGAAAGAACATTGCAGGCAGCCATGTGCAAGAATGTCAAGGGAAATACTGCAAAATACCTACCATTCACCACTGCTCAGTGAGGGATAAATAATCTGCTGTGTTAGTCGAGAAGGGCCAAACTTTCTACAATGAATGTTTGCATATCTAATGATGTTAGGATATTCAACGGGTTAAGCACTTGTCTCAAATACCTCCCACACACAGTAACTGGTTATTTAGCCCTTTTTCCTTCTGTGGATAATAAAAATGATTACCATTAAGTTGATGAGTAATAAACCACAATTACTAAAGTGTGATGAACTTCAGCATGAAGCGCTATATGAAAAGTGGTATCACCCAAACTCCTTCCAGCCTGTGTGACTGCTGTGCAGTGCTTATCACTCTTAATTTTACCCTGGCTAATTAAAAATTCGCCTTTTCATTGTATATTATAATGACGATGGCTACTCCAACATCTTTCCGTATGTTGTTTCTGTTTTTACTAGAATACCAAACTACTCAACGTGCACGCCTTTGTTCCAGTGGCTCAGCTGCCTCAGATTTCTACATATACCTCAACCTGTCGAAGTTGAAATGAGGTTCCCCTGACCATAGCCCTAAGTGACCTTCTTTCAGAAGGTCTGCTGAAGAATTTCAGTTAAATTACTCTTCAGTCATCCTTTTCTTGCTGGGGCCCTTCAAAATTAAGTCCAATGCCTATTCCTGGCAATGCTTGGATTTAGCTTGATCGTTTTCTCGGTGAGCGAGTGATTTCATGGACCCAAATGTGTGTAATCTGGACTGATTGAGTAGAGGCGCAAGTAAACCCTCCTTGCACCCAAGGTATATAATGTACTAAAATATGTGCTATTTCTTCAAACAGGATGACAAAGCTGCAAAAATGCACCAAAGGCAAAAATTAAGGAAGTTCTAGGTGCAGGATTAGGAAGTGTAGGTAACCCTGAGAAAAGTTTCTGTACCTGCAATGTTACAAAAATCCCTGGGACTCAGTCCAACCACATGAGATCGATTGTGGTCTCTGATTCTTTTGCATCATAATTGTACTGGACCACAGTAAGTCCAAATGCCACGCATTTATTAATACAAGGAGAAATCTAGAGTTCATGAAGTTAGTTCTGGTAGGTTGGAATGATTTTCAGTGCAAGTGGTTAATATCATTCAGGGCACAAAAATGTGTACTGCCCAGTAGCCACTGGCTACAGATAATTGCCTCTTGGCGAGTAAGAAATGGTGCGCTATGTGTAGAATGAGGCGACAAGAAACTTTTTAGAGCATGCTGCTAGCTTCCAACTTTAAAAACATGTACCCCTCGCTCGTATTGATGCAAGTTAATTAGTCTTGAGACTTTAGTTCAGTTTTGCTTGTAGATACGGAAAACATAACTTTTTAAAAGTATATTATGATGATAATAATGCAACTTGTTATTTGCAAAATATTAGGCCGTCTAATTTACACACATTTTCTTTCCAATGGGTTGGCTAATTGCCCTTTGTGAATTAGGTTGCAAGCTACACACCCTGCTGGTGTTCGGTTATGTCCCAACTCAATGCATGTCCATGCATGCTAAATAAAGTCATTTCTGCTCCAGTGCAGCCCTCCACAATCCATGCCACTCCCAAAAGAGTCATTTCACAGCAGAGTGCGTTGTTAAGGGGCTGCAATTGCTATATTTAAGCTGTCGTCTGGAAGGTAATGTGGTGGTGATTACAGCTGCACATCCGTTTCTCGTGTAATCCAAATGCCACCAGCCACACAATGCATAATCAATACCAACCTTACTACAATTAGTCGAAACTTTAAAAACCACCCATGTTCTAGTAATAGTAGGTGCTGCTTAATTGATTTTGCATCGTCAGCCGGGGAAACCAAGTTATCTTCCAGCACATAACAGTGGCGTTTTCAATGGGCGAGCTAATTGGTCACTAAATTTCCCTACACGAATGTCCCTATATACTTTTTCCCTTCCACTTCAACTGACAATTCAATGTTTACATTTTGGAAAACGATATTCTTAGTTTAGTCAAGAACAGAAGTAATCGCTCATGAAACGATCATCAATCACCATTATTAGTGTATAACTATTTGCTACATGTGTGTGCTTTCTGGATGAGCGCATACGTCCTTGGTAAGGTTTAGTGCTCAATTGAGTCAAATCACACATTATTTTCCTCATTTTTACAGTCTTCGAAACATGTAGGTATGCCTCATTTGGCCACAATGAAAAATCACCTAATTTAGTAGGGGGGGGGGGGGGGAAGCTTGGCAACAAGCGACTATCAAAGCTACAAAGTGGCCAGAGATGAGCCATTCCTGGCTCTTCAACAAACACAACTGTGCATTACAAGACTTGTAGTTCATGTATTCTCATAAATGTGCAAATAATCCCAGCATACAAATCATCGTTAGCTAAAAAGCAGCAACTGATTCAAGGCGTCTCCTTGGATGGTTCCAAATGCCAGACATGGAAAATATGAACAAGCCGTTTGTGTGTTTTTTTTTAAACAGTGCCATTTACTTTCATTTGATCTGAATTTAGCGTTTGTGGTCTAGATGGCACGGCCCCGGAAGCCCGAGGCACAAAGGGTTGCGTACAAGAGCACAGCGTTCTGCAAGTCGGGCTTCTGGGGATGCAGTATCTAGAATGTAAAGGAGGCAGCCCGGGTGCTGGAACAGGTAAGTGGGGGTTGAGGGGAGGGGGGTTATGCAGCGATAGAGAAAATCTGGTGCAACCCCTGAAAGGCCCCAGAAGAGGGCCAGTGCCAAAAAAGGTAGAATCTGTGGAATGCAGCCTTTGGTCCTGGAATTCCTGCTTAATAGTTTAAAAGGCCTCTTTCCCCCTCTCGGTCCATTCCCACGCCTTGTCTTTCCTGGCGAGTAGCCGGAGGGGTTCAGATATGGTCACCAGATTCGGGATGAATCGTCCACAAAATGTAACCATCCCTGGAAAGCTTCTGCTTTCCGATACGCTTTGCCTATTGAATACCTTGAACCTTGTGCGGGTTGGGCAATATGCCCCCTTCATGAAAGAGAAACCAAAAAAAAAATATGCGTTGTTTCAAAAACTTGCATTTCTCCCCGTGTAGGGTGCGGCCTGGTTGTTGAATCCTTTCCATTGTTCTTCCTAGTCTACTCATGTGTGCTGCTTCTGCCACCACAAACACACGAACAGAAGTATGTCTTCACTTACATTTATGACACCCCACAAGCTTGTACTGATATAGGTCCTGGTGGGTCGTAAATGTTGTGATGTAGCAGGAGTCCGGGTGGAGCTCGAGCTGGTGGTAACCGGACCTCGGATTCAATTTTGATAATACAGGAGTTCCTTGCAGCTCCCCCACCACATCGTCCAGCATGGGGGTTAAATGTCCCTCCCTCTTGATGGTTTGGTTGGGGAAGTCTCATATCTACACATATGCGCACAGATTCTGGTTGTTTCGGCTTTTGCGCTACGACTATGGGCAGAGACCCATGGAATGGACCCCTCCACCCTCTCAATAATATCCAACTTCACCAGGTTGTCAAGTTCTTGTTCCACCCATTCTCTGAGGTGGAAAGGTATCTGGCGATGTTAAGGGCTGTCAGGTAGACCGATTTGTCAATATGGAGTTTTATTGGGTCACCCTGCAGTTTTTCAATTCCAACTAATACTTCTTTGAACCTCTGCAGGACTTCATTAATGTCCTCGACATATACTCTGTATGCAAAGTGTACAATCCCCAAAGCTTCTGCCGCTGCACTGCTCAGCAGGGAGTGACTGCTAATATCTAAATTTTGCCTTGCTTCCTCTTCATTCATGGGCCACCCTGGTAGCAAAACCACCCTTGATGAATGGGTTGCGTGCCTCCAAATGTGAATATTCTTGCTTTTGCCTTAGGTGGGGGTGGTGGCTCCGGGAGAGCTTCATAGTGTTGAGTCGCCATTACACATACCAACGCCCCTGTGTCCCTCAGGACCGGCGTCCTTGTCCCGTCTATGGTCACCACGCATTTGCACCGTCTCCTTTTTTTGGTTTTTAGTCAGTCAATGCTGGAGATGAAGAAATCTCATCTTCTTCCTCCACTAGTTCATGCTACCTGTTGCTGTCTCGAGGCATTGACCGACGTCCTATTTGATCCTCAGGGAACTGCCACCGGGGTGGGGGCCTTACACATTCTGGCGCAGTGTCCCATTACTCTGCATCAGCTGCACACACTCCCCTTTGCTGGGCATTCTCCTGCATGCAGGAGGTCATAGTCACACTTCGGGCAGGGTGTTGGGTTCACGCCTCAAGTTCCATCGTGGCTTCCCCACCATGCCGTCCCACTGAACAGACCTCTTCTAGTTTGAGCGACCGGACGGCGGCGTCCATCTTGGTGGCACAGACTTCCGCCAGCACATACTATCTGCCATTCTCTAGTATGCGGGCCAGCATAAGCCTGGGCTCCCGTAGTACCTGGCGTGGTAATTTCCCTGAGGCCCAACCTTGTATTAGCTGATTTCTGACCATTGCTTTTTCGTTCCCCCCCAGTGTCCCCCACCCAAGCACACGTGGGTGCTAGGTGCCTAGGGCGTCCATAGAACTTGTCCAAAGACTCTACCTCCTTCTGTTTGGCAGCACACATGACAAGGCAGCACACATGATGACAATTCTCTCGTAATCTTGGTTCGGCAGCGGCAGGACATGTTCTTGCAGGCAGTCCTTCGCAGCCTTGTATGAGTTGGCCACTGGAGTGAGGGATTTAAAAATCTTGTGCACTTCAGATCCAGCTGAATATATGAGTGTGGCCACCTTTGCTTCTTCATCAGATTCTCTGGTTGCTTTGAAGTACATGTCTAGCTTTTAAACCCAGAGATTCTATTTTGGCCCCGGGCTTGATGGGTTCCTGGACGTGTCAAATTCTGGCATTGGGCCAGGCAGCCTTGTTGACAAGGGTCCCTCCTAGCTCAAGGACGTCTTGCTACAGGTGTGTGCCCCACCTCTTGAGGATCTCCTCCTTCCTCACTCACGGTTTGGGTCTTTAGAACTTTTTGAGGTGACTGGGCGCACAGTCACCTCCCTCAAGCGAGGAGGCTACAAGTTACACGTGCCAGAGTCCACGAGTACTTCTGTGTGTGCCTAGGCCGCAGCTCCACCCACTTACAGTTGTATTGTGGGACCTGAACTTTCAAACAAGGTATGTCCACAAATGTCACTCATACGCTTTCCGTTCTGTTTTTTTTTAGAAAGAGCGCCTTGCGGCCCATCTAGCGATATCTTGGCCTGTAGGGCACTATTTGGTAGGTCCAAAAATGTGCCCTTGGGCGCACAAGCACTCCATGTGGGACCCGCTGCCACTGGGAATTAAGAAAATTGTGGTTTGCCTCGTACTGCGAGTTTGCAACTGACAGGCGATGAGAGGAATCACTGCTGCCGCCCGTTGATACAGCGTGCACTTGAATTCCTTTCCCCTACCCGGGCATCGTCCTTGTCACCAGTGTTAAGGGTGATGCGCCTCGTGTGGAGCTCCGGTACATAGGCCTTCCCCCTGTTATAGAAACCACTAGGATACAGATCTTACACCATCGGGCTCCAGTCGTGCATGAACTTTCTGCGCCCCCTTTATTCATCTCACGTGCGACGGCTTAACACTGCTGTTGCACAGCCACGTGACTACATCACAGGTTTAGCCTTTTGGACATGGAGCTGAAACAGTGACTGCTTCCATGAGATTGTTCTGTTCTTTCCAGTTTAGAGCACTGTACATCGATAAGACAAGATAGGTGGATTTTCAAAACAATCCTGGAGTGGTGGCAATTTGGGCAAAGCGTCTCCCGGGCCACACCTAGAAATTCCCTAAAACGAGGGCCTTTAATTCTTTTCAAAAGCGGAGTAGCATTGGAGCCGTCAAGGTTGCATGGTATACCAGCATACCTGGGCACATTAGCAGAACGGGGACCGTTTCCTGGCCTTCTCCCTGCCAGCCAATTTTTTTTCAAACCACAGGATGGTCTGGCTCCTGCAGAAGACTGTGCGGACAGAGGTGGTACGTTCAGCAGCCAGGTAAGCTCCCTTGTGCACAATGAGCACACTGCTGTGCGCTTGTACCCCTGTAACCTGGCCTTTTAGTATAACTTAGGGTGACCCAGTGAATCACTTTTCAAGGGAAATAAGAAACTAAGATTCTGCTCCTGTAGAATCCTTCTAACAAAGTGTTGGCGTGCACATAATATTTAATTTCCAAGCTTTTCGGCGCCCGTTTTTCTTGTGGCATGCACATGCTACCTCCTCCCATTCCTGCATCTACTCCTCTCCTGCATCCCATCTCCGTTTTCCTGCCTCCTTACCCTCCAACCTTAACTCGTGCCTTCCCCCTTACTGTGCCCCCCTTCTTCCCCCTCATTTGTTTTTGCCACTCAGTGATATTATTGTCACAAAATCAATGTTCTGGTTGATAAACCATCAAGAACTCTTTATACGCTTACGCCCCTTGATTTGTCACTGCTATTGTCATGCCTCAAAACCTTATTTGACAGCTAGCGCGGTAATACGAATCTGACATGCCTATTAATTTCACATGTTACCAATTGTTACAACCTTTACACTTGTTCTCTCATGCAGAGTCAGATCTGGCTGGTGCTATGGGCCAACAATAGCAAGCAACTTCGTTCAACCGATTCCTGACAATTTGCTATGCGCATATAGAATTTCTCCCTTCCAATTTAGCGTTTCAGGTTTATTGCAGATAATTGCCATAAACTACGCATGCAAAATAAAAACCAAATGTATAAATAATATAATCACAATTTAATAAACATGTTTTTGTAAATGTGAATAAAAGAAGTCTAGCACATCATAACATTTAACTTATTAACACATTAGAACCAAGTTCCTTTTTGTTGCTAATAAACAGTACACCCCAAGACCTAACTATGGTTAATAGCACAAGATCATATCTACACAAGAAAATAAAAAGAAGTTACGTTTTTAAAGCAATACGATCTCATGTTAGCCCTGCACATAATACACACTCATCAAAAAGGTTAAAATATAACACATTGGGTGGAAGTTCACGGCACATACACAAAACACACAGGATCAAAAAGATTCTTATTCTGCAACCATGCTGCAATAAAAGACTGAACCAGTAGGAACCCCGATCAAAACATATAAAAGGTTTAGCTTCCATTCTCTGGAACTTAGAAATATCAGTGTTATAGCTGCTCGTGAAAGGCTCATTGCCCAGACTGCCTTGTATAGCGTTTGTAGCTTCTGGCTTGATTGTATGCATACATATAGTACCAGTTTGGCAACAAAAAAAAAGTCAAATCTATTGGATTTGCCAATGCTCGTTTTAGAATGAAACCTGCGTAGTGCTAGAGGCGCTGGCCTGGTTATTAACCAGCGAGTCCTAACATTATTTGCTATGCGATGTTTAAGTTTATATTTTAGAGTGTAATAAAATGAGTGGAAGCGTTTACCAACAGAACAAGCCATTTATTTAAGGGACATATTTCGACTTGTTTTTATAAGAAATAACAACCCTGTGAGGTTTAATTGAAACCGAAAGTAAATGGGTGTGTTTCTTTGGCAAACAACGTCAGCACTAAAAGGCGCCTCATTTGCCGTTTAGTTTCATCATAAACCGAAATGGCTGGGAAAGTAAAAGCCATGCTTCATACTCGCAAGCTGCTGGAATGCTTTTATTTTGTTTAAATTAAGGAGCGTATGAGTAGAGTCTTCTATACCGGTGTTCGTAATAGTATGTCACGTGGTTACGGAATATTATGATGTGTGCAGTTTATAGCACTGTTAACTAAAGTGTTTTACACGGAACAGAACTATATAGTTATTTCACCTGTTGAAAGCCTTTCTTCCCTCCGTGATCCTCTTGCTTCGGTGACAAAACTAATCATTTGTAACTTCCCAATGTTCAGAAAAAGTTATTAAGGTCCCCCTTTTAGCAGTGAAAGCATCGCCAAATGTCATTGAAAGGACGCAGGATTCAAACGATAACGGGACGCTCTCGTCGTACGGAGCTCCGCTTTCGGACTTTCCACTGTGGAACCCACAACGGGCAAACGTCCACTGGCTATATACTCTCCTTTTAAATAAATATGGCTTGTGTGGGTGGCTCTATTCTGTTAAACTGTCTCTGGTGCACATTATTAACAAACAATGGTGCCACGTACCAATAGCCAATGCCCGCTATACGCGGACTAAAAGAGTAAAGTGCATTAATGCGCCCCTTTACTGGAGTCCTTCCACAAAGATTCAAAACAAATCGAAACAAAAAAATGCATTGCTGCAAGCAAGTTACTCAAGGCAACCCCAATATCTCGTTTCACTATCACGAACCATGTGCCAAGTTTCTAACATATGGCATCACACCATCCTCCCATGAATTCACAAGAGAGTACAAGAGACATCCAGCCACAAGGTATTAGCAAGAACACACATCAACCACCATTACCATCGTTGCACTTTAACTGGCAGAGCCCGTCTTCCCCTCCCAGCAGATCCAGCGCCGCATTCAGGTACATGTCGATCTTGTGCACCCCATTGCGAATAGTTTTCAGGGTCATCCTCCAGTCGGGGGTCTGTGCTGCTTGTTCTTCCCCGCACCACCCTGGGGTCACAGTCCATAGGGTACAAGCGAGCAGCAGCACCGACAGCAGTTGGTATAGCATGTCCACCGATGCCAGACACTAGCAGAGTATGCGTAACACAGAGGAAAGTGTTAGAGAACAATGAGCGAGCAGGTAAGCTGATCAGTCCGTCCTTGTACCAGACGGGCAATTATGCAATCCGGATACCTGATGAATATAGTCGGTGTATCAAAAGGGCATCAGCACTATTAAAAACTGGAGTGGAAACTGAAATTGCTGGACACAAAAGTGGCAACGGTATAACCAGAGCGAAAATCGACATGCCGAATCTACCAATTCAATAATAGGCTGCAACTTTTTTTTAAAAAAAACGCTGATATTCAGAACTTGCAAAGTACTGTTCTGTCCTAAAGCAACTTGGATTCAAAACATAATGGGCAATTACAAGTCACCCTCTGTCCGCGGCACTCTCTGGCTGCCAGGACCCGTAATTAAACTAACGGGTGCGCTGTCTAGCAGCTAGAAGAGCACCCGGAGGCTTGTGTCCCGAATGAGTACTACGTGCTCCATTTATTTTCTCCATAGATGTTGCTCTCGCACCAATTTCCCGGCAGTCACTTAGGGTGTGCGCGAGTGCACCTGCACCAGGCGACTCCTGTCCTCGGTCAAGGAAGCTCGAGGCGAAAAGGCAGCTGCTCAACACTGCCGGGCAAATAGAACCGAGTCCACAGTGTTGGGGCTCCTGCCAGTGTTCAGCTTCGGATAAAGAGTTGTTGCAGAATGCGCATTTTCCCCTGCTAGGGACATACAACAAAACGAAAACTTTAAGAAAACGTTGCATTCGGCTGCCCGGGGGAGGGGGGTAGACGCTTCCGCCTCTTGCTTTACGTAATTGCGTCATGCGCCAGGGCCCTGAATCCACCGCTGCCGGTTGGTAACAAGTTGCAGAAACGCCTATCCGACAGCTGAGAGTGAGTCAGGAGGAGGAGTGCCACAGGGCCGAGATGCACTGTATGGAGTTGATAGCGTGTGAGTGAGGCCATGACACTGCTGGTGGAAATGTAAATACCAGTGCAGGGATGGTTGAAGATGTGAGGGGTCCATTAACTCCAACTTTTGAGTAAGATGTGTTGGGTAAGAAACTAACTTGAGCAACGACTTGGTTTCAGGCATATGTTAGAAATGAAAGTGTATTGTGGTGAATTCTCGGATTTTCCAGTGCAAGTGGGCAGGGGAAAAAACGGTAAATACGTTTTTTGGGGGGCATATTCAGTTTCAATTCGTGCCATTCTTGTGTAACCCTTGTGCGCATATATTTTTTTTAAAAAATAGATATGTTAAGTTGAAATGGAATTGGAAGCCTGTAGTATAATGTTATTGTTGTGGGGGCCCGCCATGGACATCCAGCGGGTCCCCAGAGGGCTATGGTCCCCAGCACTTGACAGGCCCAGTGCCTGTGGGGGTGGCCTCAGGGTGCTATAGGACTACAGCACCAGTGTGGGTGGGGGCACAGCCAGCCATGCCCATGACCATGCAGACCTCTGCCACCATACTGGCACAAGGGTCCCATGGCATCAGGACATGAAGGCCTGTGCCTCCACTGGTAGGCCTGCAGGCCTACAGAAATGAGACATAGACTCAGTCGTTCCTCTTAGGAGTCTGCAGCCGTTCTGTCTAGTGTGCCTGCAGGGGCTCCTTTTATTAGGTTGGGCCATGACAAAGTCTTGAAAGGGCAATGTACATTGGAGGGAGACATCCCAGTTAAAAAGGCAACACACACGGGAGGGTCCCACCACAACAGTTATGTTGCATACCTCTCAACTCACACGCTTGTGGCGGGTGTCTCCTTCCTCTTAGGCAGCTCTTTCACCTGCCAAGCTCCCTACACGCCTTTAGGAATCAATGGGCTTTCACCCGCCAAATACAAAATTGGGTGTTTTCACCCGCCCAAGGGCCATGAAAGGTGGAGAGCTATGTATGTTGGGAAGGAGGGACGATAATCCTAGGCCCCCAGCGCTTTCGGATGAGGCAGAGGCCTGGAAGTGTTCCGCAGGGATTTGGGGAGGGGACAGGGAGGAGGGGGCGCTGGCAAGGACCATAGCGCAGGGAGGGTGGGGGATGTTTCTTTTAGTCCAGTGAACGAGGGGAGCCAAACACCATCTTACATAGTAGCAGCCTTATTTGAATAGAGCCTAACTTTGTGGTACAGCCAGGACCGCAGCCCTGCGCTACACACATTGAAATAAATAAATATGCATGCGGGAATAGGTTGTAGCTCAGGCACGGTTGAGAAAGGCTTGAACTGCAGATTCATAGACCCTTCATTGACTCATGTTGCCAAAATTTCGTATCCCAGGAGGATGGCATACAGCGTGGCACTCCTGAATCAAGGAATAATAGTGCCCTCTACCGCTGCATGTAACACAGCCATCTATCTGATGAAAAAGGCAAAAGGTGGGGGTTGGAGGATGATTCAGGACCTTCCTTTCTTTTAACAACATTGTCCAGGCAGAATTCCATGTAGTTTCAAACCTTGCAACAATACTATCCAGCATCCCCGATGAGGTGACCTACTTCACTGTGGTAGATCTTTAAAATGCCTTCTTTTCCATACCACTGCATCCCGATTTGCAGTACCTCACCGCGTTTACTCATGGGGGAATGTTGCCTCAGGAGTACTGTGAGTACCCCAGAATCTTCAACAGGATCTTACATGCTGATTTGGGGGAATATCCAAGTGGCCAGTACCATCATCCAATATTGTGAGAAATCTAGGGGTATTCTCCCGAGAATCCTCTATTCAGGTGGCCAGGGAGGGCCATCGCTTTTGGATCCCAACCCCGGGGGTGGACAAGTGAGTGATGATCACCTGGGTAGGGGAGGCCGGGGTGGCCCTCAGGAGAATACCCTAGGAGAGACGCAGTATTTTAATGGGACAATGGGTGAAGAGATCCCAGAAGCCTTTATGGGTTATGTAGGTCCCATTACCCCTAACCCCAGAGAGAGACAAACTGATTTTCCCAGAACAACCCCAGGGAAAGGGTAAAGCAAAGTAAAACAAAGATATAATCTCAATTTTGTCGCTTCTTTCTTTTTCCACAGTTCAGATCATGGGAAGGGTTATACAGGCCCAGGGTCGCATGTAGGTCCTGAGTAGGAAAGAGAGTTAGTTAATACAAATAGAATCACCTTTGGCCTAACAAACTAGGGCGAGGGTGTCTTCCCCCTATCTTTTTTTTTGTTTTATTGGTTAATCAGATTTAAACCTTTAACATTCCTCCATCATCAAGTTCATCATCTTCAGATACTTGTCCAATGTTTGTGGAAATGCAATGAGTTTTCCCCAAAACCGGTTTGCTCAGTCTAGCTGGCCTGCTAAAATTAGCTCACAATTCGGGACCATCTTCCTCCTGATCCAAATTTAGGGATTCAACAAATTATAATGCGTCTAATGTTCTGCCAACCTTTTCAGCTGTCATTAGCCGCTCCTAGTATTCCTCTTCCGTCTCCTCAGAGATATTAATACTGTATGCCTGACGTTTCGATGCCGGGGTTGGGCAGGCTAGCATCACATGCCTGACCGATTCTAGTTGGTCCTTGTTTTTACAGAATCTGCAACATGCTGTTGATTTTTCAATAAGTCTTCTCCATTTTACCTCTCTGGAATGCCATATGTTAAGCCTGCAGCGCATCAGCAAGTCTCTGTAGTGGTTTGATGGAAACTTCAACAGGTACGGTGGGAGCATATTTAGACCTTTTCGTTCCCAGATGATGTTATGGCACAGGTTTCTTGTCAGTCTATTCTCCTGTGTTTTCTCCCAGTCCTTTTCCTGGATAGTTCTTTTGGCCTTATCCGGATTACACTTCAAGGTATCTTCCGAGACATCTACCTGTTCCAAACTTGCCTCGCATCTCTTTTTCCAATCGTGGAAAATCGTGTCTCCATTTGGTACCCCGGACCGTGCTAGGATTTCAAATGGCTGGGATGGATTGTCGAGGATACACTTTCTGTAGAGGGATAAGGTTTTCCATAGCACGATTGAGACCATGGATTGGAGCCTTAGTTCTGTTCTTATGAGCTCTAACGGCAGCGAGTTCGGGAGGCGTAAAATCTTTCGCCAGAAATAGGCCTCGCATAGATTCCAGACTTCCCATTTTAGGGCTAGAAGTGCCTCCGCTCCATACATGATTACGGCCACCACCTTTTGCTTGTAGAAAGTTGTTATCGGTGTCAGGGAAAATTTACCGTACCTGCGATGTAAAAGTATTCCTTGGTTGGTCAAGGCGGTTAGTTTTTCTCAAATCAGTGCATAGTGTGCCTGTTCGTTGCAATTTTTATTTATCCTTATCCCAAGATATATTGTGGTATCCACCTCCTCCAATTTTTCCTTTTCCATCGACCACGTCTGAATTTTCCCTGCTGGTTTTCTTCCGCGGCATGACCTCATGGTTAGAACCATGCATTTTTTATGTTTATTTTCATGTCATTGTCTTTTAGGTATTTGTTAAATGCCTCTATCTGTCGCTGCAATCCTATTGGCGTTTGGTCTGCAAAAACAGCATTGTCCGCATACAGCATCCACGGTACCTCAGTTCCATTTACCTTCGGGGGGAAAGCACGGATCTGGTCTTGAGTGATCTTCATGTCTGCCATGTATAGGACAAAGAGAAAAGGGGCTAAAGCACATCCCTGTTTTATTCCCCAGGAAGTTTTGATCTTCCTAGATAGCCCTCCATTTGCTGTAATTTGTATCTGTATCGAGGTGTCAGTGTATAGGGCTTTGATAGCTTCGAGCAGGTCCATCTGGCACCCCCAGTTCCTCAATTTAAGCCACAGGTGCTCTCTGTTTATCCCATCGAACGCCTGTTCGAGGTCAATAAAGTAAGTCATTTTTTTTACTTCCAAAGCCTTTGCCTTCAGTAGATTGATCAAAACAGGTTAAGGGCGGTACCAACGCCACTTACGAAGGCCGTTTGTCTCTCGTCCAAGATTTTAGTCTGAGAAGCCCATTTTTTTAGGTCTCTTAGCAGGATGAACGCGAAAAGCTTGCCAATTGAATCCAACAGCGCAATCGGCCTGTAATTTCTGGGGTTTCCTCTGTCCCCCTTTTTATAAATTGGCACGATGTAAGCCTCGGTCCACGTGGTTGGAATTTGCCTAGCTTTTATTATTTGTTGGAATAGTGCATATATTAGGTCGGGCCAGCCTTCACAGTTTTCTTTCAGCATTTTATTCGAGATACCATCTGGGCCTGCTGCCTTGGAGGTGCTAAGTTAATTAATTAGCATTAATATGTCGTCTCTATCGAATTCCAGGGCCCATGGAGTGTCATCCGGCATCTTCTCTGTGACTTTTTCCTGGGTTTTCCCTTCATACACTGAGGTATAATGCTGAAACCAGTTTTCCTCCGAAACTTGGTTAACACCTATTGCCGATTGGTTCAAGTCCCTAGTGTTAGTTAAGTCCCACATACTTCTTGTGTTATTTGTTAATATTGCGGCTAACATTTTCTCTGCATCTCTTTGTGTTCTCAGGTAGCGAGTTGAGCCCAATCAGTTTTTATATGTTTTCCGGCACTTCCTCAGGAGTTCACATTTCTCTATGCTGTTGGTCTTTTTTATGCGTATGAGGTCAGCTCTATATTGTTTTCGTCTGGCAACTACGAGTTCGTCACAGGCATGTTTTTTTTCAATTTGTTTAATTTTAGTTGAATCGTGCTTGACCACAAAGGCTTCCAACAGCCATTTATACTCGACCACCTCATCACCTTTCTCTGTGGCTTCCTTGTAATCCTGTACCAGTTTTGGTATAACCTGGTTTTTCAGCCTCAATCGATTTCTTCCCCACGACACCTCCGTTCCCATCATTCTTTTACTCCCTGTGGTTGATCTTATTTCCCAAGCAAGTTCTGTTACCAGCAAACAGTGATCACTATTCGCTTGTTTAGTTATTGTGAATTTTATTTATCCAAGCAAGCCTATTACCTCCTACAAAACAGTAGTCTAGGCATGCTCCCGATTTTCCACTGTGCCACGTATTAGCATCCATTAGATCTCCTCTCGTCTGGATATTTAGCATCCTCATATCACGGATTCGCATTTCCTTCATCCATTTTTTTTTTCTTTTCCTAATAGATGTTCTATTTCTTGGATTTTACCCTCTTTGTCCAACAGTTTGATATTTAGATCCCCATTTAGTAGTATCAACTGATCTATTTCCTCAGTCATAGATATGTCGATGGCATTCATGATGGATTTTAAATAGATCACCTGCCCCGGCATGTTTTCACTCCAATAGGTGTTAATCAGGATCATCTTTGCTGGCACCTCCTTTTCATCTGCTTTAAATGCTATTTTCAATATTTGCACATAGGGGTTTGGGATGTGATGCTCAAGCACTTGCAAATGACTGTTCAATTTCTTTAATATCATGAGTCCCGCAAATGGTCTTCCTTTTGGAACCTTTTTGGCAAGGTTAATTCAGACTTCATAACTCTCACACACTGGTGGCCCACGCAGCCAAGATTCCTGAATGGAGATAAGGTCTTATTTGGCCAGAAAACTACTGTCCTTAGAGAACAGATGTTTAAAGCCTCTGGTGTTCCATGAGGCACAGTAGACAGGTCTATGCTGGCCCTCCTCACTCTATTGTTTCTTCTTATTTAAGGTGCTCGCCATCCATGACCAGTCGTTTGTTTTGTTTCCTGCTTTATTCGGGTTAATTTTCACCTTCCCTGGGTTCTCTGAGTTATCCACAGTAAACTTCAGGGTTTTCAATTTCTCATCACTTTTTTTTTTTTATTATGGATGGGTTTCCTTTTTGATTTTTGATTTTTTTTCCCGCTCTTTTTCGTTTTCTTTTAAATCCTTTTCTGTGGCATCCTCATGGACTGGTCTGTTTTTTGTGCAATTTTTGTCGGTAGCTTTTTCCTTATTGCGTGCTGAGTTCACCTCTTTGGGTTCCTTTCCTTCCTTCATTGTTGTTTTTGGGTTGTTCTGGTTGAAGTCATCGTCCAGATCCTCTAATCGGAAACCCTTTTTTTTTTTTTAGGATATCACTAGCAGCCAGGAATTTCTGCTTGATCTTTTTAGAAGTAAGATGTAATATAACTTGATCCATCCTCTGTTTCCTTGGGAATTCCACTACTTTTATATCATCAGTTGATATCGTGCGTAGGGCTGAGGATTGGTTGCAAAGAGTCATCACATAGCTTCTGTTTAACACCGCCCTTCTAGGGCCATTAGATGCAGTTTCTAATTTTAGGTAGCATCCTTTGGATAGAATAGATTTCCTTGGGCTTGGTGGGGGCAACTCTTGCCTTTTCTTGGCTTCAGTGTGCTCCTTTTCTCTGTTAATTATTTTTTTGTTTTGGTCGGGGGTTTCCCTGTTGATTTCGTGCATTCATCTCTTTGTTAGCCTGCTCTTTCCTTTTTTGTTCCAGAGTTCTGAAATGGGTGGACTCTCTTTCAGCATCACTAACGGTTTCTCTTTCCGAGGAGTCAGCTCTTCTCCCTGACTTCCTAGGGATCTTGGGGAAAGTCTCTCTTTGGGATTTCTTACGACCTATAGGATTTGAGCCCAGATTGGCGGTTTCCCAGTTGTCTATGGTTTGCCATTCCGATGGGCTGATGCTATTCCAATCTTCCTCATCGCTGTTTTTATCCATAAGATCAATCAGGTCGTTTAGATCCACTGGTTGCTCCAGCTCTTCCCATTTTTCGTCTGCTAATAGAGCAGTATTTTTGAGTTCATTTTCCCTATCAACCTTTATATTGACTAGCTCGCACATTGCCAGTTCTCTTCTGGGCTTCCTTGCACACTGTATGTTTTATCTTCTGGGCTGTGTTCTTAGATTCCCCAGGAAGGCTCTTAAGCCATTTACCTTCCGTTTTAAGACTTCATTTTTAGATTTTTTTTTAACGTTTTCGTTTTCTTTTTTTTAGCTACCTCCTTCCCCTTTTGATGGACCGGATCCTTAGGGGTTCCTCCTGCAAAAATGGCAAAGTTGGGTGATGTTAAATCATGTTTTTCCTCCCCCTTTTTCCCAGGGGAGATAAGAATCACATCCTCAAGTGGTAACTCTGTTTGTTTGGGATGGGTACCGTTGCCTTGTTTCAATTTCATTGGGTCTTTTCCTCCTTTGGGGTTTTCTCCCAAATAGTCCCCATTGTTTTTCAGTTTATTCAGGCTTCTCATCCATTTGCAGTCCTCAAGGACTGCCACCATCAATAGTGATTTGTCGTTTGCATCCCTTCTCGCTAATTCACTGAGGCGATTTTGCCAGAGTTGTGTTAATTCTGCTTCTTTGTTCATTCGTATGTTCAGACTCTGCAAAGACAAATCCATTTGCATATTTGCATCTTTTATTTGTGTGTTGGTGGTAATCACCTCTTGAACAGAGTCTTTAATCACCTCGTAGAGTTTTAGAAAAGGGGCCAGTGTAATATTTAGCGAAGCCATAACCACTTTTTGAATGTGTTCCATGTCCTTTTCTCTTCCACGTTTACAGGCTTCGCTAATTGTTTGTGTGATTTGTTCTTTCAATAAGTCACCAGGGCGCACATTTGCGTGTACCAAGATTGGTGTCTGAGTCATTTCCATTGCCGTTTGAGCCTCACAAGCTGGTGTTTGTGAGTTCTCTCTATCGGTCACCTGGGCATAGATTTTCATCTTCAAGGGTTGATGTTTGAGTCATTTTCATTGATGTTTGATTCCCCCTGATACTTTGTTGATATTATGACAGAGTCCTCAACCTCAGAAGATCTCCCTTTGGCTTGTTCTTTGTCCATGCTGCCATCCTCTCGTTTATTAGGGAGAAACTCTTCCTCTTTTCTCTTTCAATTTTTCACGTCAATAGCGTTATGTCTTGCATCATTTTATTTGCTAGACTTGAGTTGCTGAGGCTAGCAGATGGCAAGACTATATTTCCATTGATTCTTGGGCTTCCTGATGACATCCTCTCAGATTGCCCCTGGGCTTGCTTATCCCTACACACAGGGCTGGGGTGCCTTCTAATCAGTTCCTTGAAGGAACTCAAATGTAGACTTCCCTTTTTTCCTTGTTTTTTTTAAAGTCGTAGCCATTTCATCATTTTGATTGCTTTTGTCCTTAGGACCTTGATCCCGATACTCTTCCCTGTATGGCTGGAAGATATCAAATATTACTGGGGCTGGCTCCATGGAGAATAAGTATTGCAATTTTTCTCCTGTGTCAATAGTAGAGTCCTGTAAGGCTTTTTCAAATTGACCCAACTCAATCACGTCCCATTGGTCTCCATGTTCCCATGAGGCCTCTGATGCTAATGTTCCACTTGTGGTTCGATTAGGGGGTATCATCACATAACTGGATTCCTTGTGGGTGTCTTTGGAGTCTCCCTTATTCTGCTTTCAACCCCCACCTCTGCTGGACAGTCATGATAGTCAGTCATACCCTTACGCATGGCGGGTATGGCCAGATTTAGACTTCCGGCTAGTTCACATTCCGTCTTGTCAAAGGAATGATGTCTTCCACTTGGGGGGGATAGAGGGTGGAACAGGTCTATGCAGGTAATCCCTCGCACAAATTCTGCATCTTGACTCTGTCTTCTCGATCTCAATTTCTGATCTCCGATAGTCTGGGACTTTCTCAAAAGATTCACCCAAGAGTGAACTAGATTGAATCGAGCTTCCTTCGGGTTCCTTTAAGGGAGCAGGACAGTCTTTTGGGGTGATTTTGTCTGATTCACAGACCGTTTGGTCGGCCACATTCCCCTGGCCTGCATAGACGTCAGACAACTTGGATTTTGCAGGGGCTATGGGTGGTCGGCTTATGGTCCCTACTACAGTGGATACTGTACAGGCCATGGGTAGCTCAGGGGACTTTGGAACCAACTGCAAGGTGTCCTCATTTTCCAAAAACAGCAATTGGTTTTTACACATTTCCGTGTTGGCCGTGTTTGCCCCCACAGATAGGCTCTTACGTTTATTAGTACAAAAGGGTAAACAGGTCTGTTTTAACATTGTCATTTTCAATGAATGCCCAGGGCTCCTATTTGCCTCTGCAAGTAAGGCGAATCTTTGCCTTACCTGGAAGCGGGTTCTCAGGGCCGTTGCTGGTAGATCTGGGGGAGCGGGAGCTGACTTCATACTGTCGTGCAGCTCTTCTTTGTGGTGCTTTGTTTTTGGTCGAAATCGGCTGCCTGCCGCCAGCAAATTGGATTACTGGCACAGGCAAGCAGCCAAACAGCCCAACAGCAAGGTAATCCAACTAGACGATGCCCTTTGCGCGCTCGGGCTTAGTCTCCCCCTATCGTTTACCAATCACCTTGTAATGAGCCAGCCTATAAATGTCAATTCCCATCTCCCCCTCCCCATTTTCAACCAAATACTGAGATGAGGACAGGCAACTAAGATCAGTAAAGATTACCGCTAGGAATAACGGGGAAAGTAAGGGCAACCTACCCTTGAAAGAACTCAAGTTGGCCCACTAATAGTCAGGCAGGGTCAGGCATCTAATGGTGACCATTTACAGCTGACTCCAACTGACTGTTTTTATCACTATAAAAGGTGTGGTTTTAAACAGATGGATGAGCAAGCTGGAGAGGCATTTTGGACCAGATAAGCCACGAAGATGGGAGCTGCAGGAGGAGGTTCCAGTGAAGAATTAGTTTGCTGCAATGTTTGCCCGGTTTGTGAGTAGGGGTGCAGCGTTGCTGGGGAGCCGTGTCTTCTGAGAGCTGGAGTGAGGCAGCTGGGATCCTGCTGGCAAAGTCTGTGCAATTACTCGAACCCCAGGTCGTATGCTAGGCCAAAGGGTGTCGGAGGGGCAGGTGGTGAGACCCTGACCTCGACCCAAAGCATCCGGGAGAGACCGTTCGCCAGCACTACGCTACCCGGTGAGTTCCGCATGACGGAGAGAGATACTCTGGAGCGTGCGGGTGGCTGGAGCGGGAAAGGGAGGAAAAGCAAGATTGGTGAAACGGCACAAAGCGGAAAGCAAGAAGGAGAGTTTTAAGAAGTAGAATGAGAGAAACAAAGTGAAAGAAAGTAACAGAAGAGAAATGGTTCACACGAGCGGCACAGAAATAATAGACGGAAAGCAAATAGATTTGAAAGAAAGGGCAAGCAGCTCAAATGTAAAGTTAAAGCGAACGGAAGCAAAGTGAGAAGAATGTGCGAGGGTGCACAAGAAAGTCAAGAGAGGGAAAGCGGCCCGAAAGGAAAGTAAGGAAAAGGTGCGAGTGAGCACAGAGAAGGAAAGTGAGAGTTTAAAGGTACAAGGATGCACAGCAAAGGAACGAAGTGCAAGTGTGCACCATCAAAGGTTGAAGTGAGTGAAACGGAAGGGTGCAAGAAACACAATAAAACAGGAAGGTGCAAGAGGCACAGAAGAAATATAAAGTGGAAAAAAACAGTGCAAGTGTGCACAAAAAAGTGAAAGGAATAAAAGACAATGCAAGTGTGCAAGATAAACACCTCAAGATAAAAGGTACCAAGGAAAGTGCAAGTTACAAATAGAGATGGGCAAAGAATCAGAGTGGTCGCTCTAAGGAAAAGCAAAGAGCCTGGCGTTTTCGAAAGCCTCTGAACCCAGCTTAAAACAAGGAACTGTGATACATTTCATATGTGACACTTGACACTTGAATAAGTTGAAGCTTGGGGAAGGGACCCCCAAGGAACTCGAAGGCACTGAAGGTATTTCAATTTCACTGCAAGGACCCTGTGGCAAAGATCTTGCAAGCAGCCCTGTTTGATTGAACTCATTTTGGTAAGTTGAAAACTATGCCTGGCAAGAAAGCCACTGGAAACCAACCCTTGTTTTCCTATTTTTCTGTTGAACCACTACTTTTCATTTGTGACAGAAGACTCCCTTACACCCTTTTTGTATATAATGAGGACAAGCATAGGTTTAGACACAGACAGACTTTTTATTTTTACTTTCAGACATCAACGGCCCTTGGAAGCATCATTTCAGGGAAACCTCCCTTTTAGAGTTAGGGCTAGTTAGGCATTACACCAACCCTGAAACTTTAAAGGTTTTGAAATCTTACTTTTTGAGTCATTGTCTCTCTTGTCACCATGCCTGTCTCACAGTATGTCGACCATTTGCTGGTGTGTAGCGACAGTGAAGAGAAGTGCAGGAAGGATTCCATCACCCTGCTGCGGCTATTGGCATACAAGGGGTACACGGCAGATAAGGCAAAGCTGAAATATTATCTCCAAGAAGTGCTCTATTTGAGCCAGTTAATATCTGTTCACAGGAAAAAATTATACCTGATTGTGCTGCTTCAGTGCGCAGCACTCCCCAGCCCAAAACTGTAAAAGAGATTCAAACATGTTCAGTGTTACATAATTATTTAACGGCATGGATTCTAGACTTTGCAGTGTACACCAGGCCCCCATTACAAGGCTTTAACAAGGCCCAAAAGAATGACCATACGATTGCATGGACAGAGGATATGCTCACCAACTTTAACTCTCTAAAAGAAGGTATCTCTACTGCCCCAGTGCTGGCCACCCCTGATTTCACAGAAGAGTTCCATCTCTTTTCCCATTCAAATGGCCAATTGATGACTGCAGTACTGACACAAAAGAGCACGATGGGCCACAAGCCATTGGCCTACTATATAGTGGACTGCTAGATTCTGTGAAGCAGTGCCAGTTCCCATGCAAACAAGCCCGTTCTGCAGCTATATTTGTGATTGAGAAGAGCTCCACAATTGTTATAGGGTTCTCTGTAACACTGTACGTGGGGCATGCAGTGTTCGGCATTTTGAAGTGGCCTAACTCAACCTTGACCACACAGCGGGCGTCCACGTATGAAATTGTCCTGTCCAGCCCCAACATTCATATCGTGAGGTGTAAAACTGTAAATCCTGCCACCTTTCTAACAGAGCAGTGCACTGAGAAAGACCTTGTAGCACATGATTGTGTGACATTTGAGGGGGAGGAGGATGATATCCCAAAGGCAAGGGAGAGCCCCCTTGGGGGGGTGGGAGGGGTACTTTTTGTTGATGGGTCAGCAACTATCGACCAGAACTCAGGTTTGAGACCTACTGGTACAGCAGTACTGCGCTTGGTAGACAGAGTATACAGGGTATTGGTGCAAAAGAGATGACTTGCGCACTATTCGACCCAAGCAGCAGAGTTTATAGCGCTCATTGAGGTGCTTTTAGCTTCTCTAGGGTGCCGTGTCACCATCTATTGTGATTCAGCTTATGTCGCCACCGCGGTGCACGCAGGCCTGGTATTGTAGAAGAGGAGGGGATTTAGGAGAGCGGAGGGGTCGCTGGTACAACATGCAGCACTGTTAGATAAACTGATTGACGCACCATCTCAACCATCCTTGACAGCAGTGGTGAAATGCACCGCCCATACTAACGATGCAGACAAGGTCTCACTCAGTAACGCTGCTGTAGATGCGGCAGCCAAGCCAGCTGCATATTTACTGGTGCCAAGTGTTTTTGAGTACCCAGTGGTAGCGCAGAGCAGGGAACAATTGCCAGCCTCCTACAATTCCATACCAATTGCACAACTGATAGAATTGCAGGGACGAACCCAACATGAAGAGAAAGAAATGTGGTTAATGAGGGGATGTAAGCAATCCTCTACAGATTTATTGTGGCAACAAGAAACATCAGGCAAAGCAGTTATGCCATACGAATTGCTGCTGGTCACGTTCAAGCAGCTCCATCACCCGCCCCATGTATCCAAGCAACCAATCGCAGCAGATGCAGATATACAGGAGGACTGATTTGTCCCCCATCTCCATGAGGCAATAACTAAAATGGTCATCAACTGTACCATGTGTCAGAGTTACAATACTGGTCTCAGTTTACGAACTATCCAAGGTACACTACCCCACCCTACTGTGTCATTCTGTGAGTTACACCTTTCACCTATGTCCGTGTAGTCGATATGCAACGGATGCCGCTACCTGATAGATGTTGTGTGTCCTTTCTCACGGTGTGTGGAGGCTGGTCCCTGTGCACACATTGATGCGAAATGTGCGGCTACAGTTTTTGTGAGAGAGGTCTTTCCTTGACGGGACGTGTGTGAACTTTTAAGGTTCGATAACGGCATGCACTTTTTCAATGAGCTTTTTAAGGAAATCACTTCATTATTGGGCATCAAGCATCATATGTGTACAATTTACCACTCCCAGGCCAACAGGGTTGTAGAGAGGATCAATGTTCTTCTCAAGAGTAAACTTTCCAAGCTTTGCAGTACCTTAAAGAAAAATTGGGTGCACTGCTTGCCTCTCTCTTTGTTCAGCATGCACTTTCAGCCCTGTAAGGATCATCATTTATCACCCCATGAGGCGCCACATGTACACACCTCTATCTGCAATCGGGAGAGCATCTGATTCTCACAGGTTTTCGTCCATTCTAGGGGACGAATTCTGTAGCTACTTCTCTGCCCTAAGCAAAGCCATAAAATGTATCTCTCAACAGATCGCGCCACCAAGGACTGTAGTAACGACCAGTGCGGCATCTGATACTCCACCCATGTCGCCTCATCTTCAGCTTTCTTCTGGTGACCACGTCTTTGTAAAAAAATAACTGCCCCTTTGATTTTGTTTATGCTGATGTAAAAGTTAATTAAGTTAATGTACTAGGTGCATTTATCTGATTTTCGCAAAGCCAACCAGGCCACACTCCCTGCCCAAATGCACTAAAGTACTAAACATTATGCGTGAAGTATCTGCTAAGTAATACCTTTTCTCCAGGGGGAAATTCTACGGTCAGCTGCAGATTGATTGCTAGTGTTTCCCCAATGTGTTTTTGACCTTACTAAAGAAAAAAAGAAACATATTGGTTCTACAACGAGCATACCTCTGTGATAAATAAAATGCTCCTATGCATTGTTTGCACCAAGAGCTCTTATCTTCTTTCTCTCTCTCTCTCTCTCTCTCTCTCTCTCTCTCTCTCTCTCTCTCTCCCTCTCTATTGTCTATTTTATTTATTTCCTTTCCAATGGATGTACATGAGTCCAATAACTCCATCTATAAACTAGCAACGTTCTCATTTTTCTGAAAGACCCTCTTATAACAGTGTTCTCCCCCACGTAATAATGTGTAATGCATTGGGTAGCTGTTATATTAGCTATTTCTATGTTTGGACTAGGCATTTATATATTTCTCAATGATACTCTTGTCAACCAGCAACGTATGGGTAGTTTTGCAACTTTGCTCATGTTATCATTTTCCTAATGTGTTATGTAACATAATTGTAAATGACACTTTCTTGCCTATTGTTTTAGATTTTGGTGGATTGAAACATTTTAAAAGACACATTAGAAGTGCTAAATAAAATCAATACAAAGGACTTGTGTTAGACACAATAGAAGATGTGAACCATCCAGAGTTAAGTAACAGTTGATACGCAGACATGAGTTCAGTAGGGAAAATGAAAGTTAATGGAAGCTGTTACTTGTGCTCCTTGATTCCACATGCGTGCAGGAGCCCCCAAGGTATTAATGGCACAGGAAATTCTGATTGTGGAGGCACAGAGGCCGATTCATGGAATAATTAGCGCGGCGCAAGTGGCCAAAAACGTGCGATTCGCAGTGGAATAGCGAAAATCGCAGTGGAATAGCGAAAATCGCACGAAAAGCAGCGCACATCGATTCATGGAAGGCCGTGCGCGAGAAAACCATCGGACGTGCGATAAGAAAGTGCGCGGCGCACGTTGGCGCACAGGCCATCTAACGGCATGCGCCAGGTCACAGCGAAAATCGCACAGTCCACAGCGAAAATCGCACATAGCGCGGCGCACGCAACAAAAGTAGGCGGAACACAGGGCGTAACACTCGGAATGGGGAACAACTTGCCAAAATGTGGGCGTCACGGGGGAAGCACAGGGTAAAAGTGCGCAGAACGCCCACACGCTCGCCTACAACACGTATTCATGGAATAGAATAGGTCAAAAAAGCGCACGCTCAAACCAGCGCACAGGCACAAACACGACCGCCACAAGAAAGCAGGCGGTAGCGTCTCAGCGGCTGTAAGAAATGTGCGCCAAAAGGTGCGCCAACAAATAGCACCCATATACTGCCATGATGAATGTCCTATACTGTGGCCCTCCAGGACAAATGAGGTGCAAAGGGGTACCCACAAACACGGACACTCTGACAAAAAAAACGTGTGCGCGGGAAGTCGCACACGCGATTTGGCCGGGTACGTGGATTTCAGGGGTGCGCGGGAAGGTCCACACGCGATTACAGCAGGGTACGTGTATTTCAGGGGTGCGCGGGAAGTTCCACACGCGAATAGCCTGGCCGCATGTATTTCAGGGGTGCGCGGGAAGTCCCACACGCGATTACAGCAGGGTACGTGTATTTCAGGGGTGCGCGGGAAGTTCCACACGCGAATAGGCTGGGCGCGTGTATTTCAGGGGTGCGCGGGAAGTTCCACACGCGAATAGGCTGGGCGCGTGTATTACAGGGGTGCGCGGGAAGTTCCACACGCGATTACAGCAGGGTACGTGTATTTCAGGGGTGCGCGGGAAGTTCCACACGCGAATAGGCTGGGCGCGTGTATTTCAGGGGTGCGGGTGAAGTTCCACACGCGAATAGCCTGGGCGCGTGTATTTCAGGGGTGCGCGGGAATTTCCACACGCGAATAGGCTGGGCGCGTGTATTACAGGGGTGCGCGGGAAGTCCCACACGCGATTACAGCAGGGTACGTGTATTTCAGGGGTGCGCGGGAATTTCCACACGCGAATAGCCTGGGCGCGTGTATTTCAGGGGTGCGCGGGAATTTCCACACGCGAATAGGCTGGGCGCGTGTATTACAGGGGTGCGCGGGAAGTCCCACACGCGATTACAGCAGGGTACGTGTATTTCAGGGGTGCGCGGGAATTTCCACACGCGAATAGCCTGGGCGCGTGTATTTCAGGGGTGCGCGGGAATTTCCACACGCGAATAGGCTGGGCGCGTGTATTACAGGGGTGCGCGGGAAGTCCCACACGCGATTACAGCAGGGTACGTGTATTTCAGGGGTGCGCGGGAATTTCCACACGCGAATAGCCTGGGCACGTGTATTTCAGGGGTGCGCGGGAATTATCACACGCGATTTGGCTTGGTACGTGTATTACAGGGGTGCGTGCGAAGTTACACACGCGATTAGGCTGGGTGGGTCCTGTCACCCTCGACGGCCCCTGCAGGCAGCCCACAAAACAGGGGACTACCCTGCACACCTGCTCATGTCTCCCACCACCCCCACCCCCCCAGTCACCAGGGGTACCCTCCACCAGGCCCCCACTCATGTCTCCCACCACCCCCCCAGTCACCAGGGGCACCCTCCACCAGGCCCCCACTCATGTCTCCCACCACCCCCAGCCCCCACCATCCAGGGGCACCCTCCACCAGGCCCCCACTCATGTCTCCCACCACCCCCAGCCCCACCATCCAGGGGCAGCCTCCACCAGGCCCCCACTCATGTCTCCCACCACCCCCAGCCCCCACCATCCAGGGGCACCCTCCACCAGGCCCCCACTCATGTCTCCCACCACCCCCAGCCCCCACCATCCAGGGGCAGCCTCCACCAGGCCCCCACTCATGTCTCCCACCACCCCCAGCCCCCACCATCCAGGGGCACCCTCCACCAGGCCCCCACTCATGTCTCCCACCACCCCCACCCCCCAGCAGTGCAGGGGCAGCCTCCACCAGGCCCCCACCCATGTCTCCCACCACCCCCACCCCCCCAGCAGTGCAGGGGCAGCCTCCACCAGGCCCCCACTCATGTCTCCCACCACCCCCAGCCCCCACCATCCAGGGGCAGCCTCCACCAGGCCCCCCGCCCATGTCTCCCACCACCCCCACCCCCCAGCAGTGCAGGGGCAGCCTCCACCAGGCCCCCACTCATGTCTCCCACCACCCCCAGCCCCCACCATCCAGGGGCACCCTCCACCAGGCCCCCACTCATGTCTCCCACCACCCCCAGCCCCCACCATCCAGGGGCACCCTCCACCAGGCCCCCACTCATGTCTCCCACCACCCCCAGGCCCCACCATCCAGGGGCAGCCTCCACCAGGCCCCCACCCATGTCTCCCACCACCCCCACCCCCCAGCAGTGCAGGGGCAGCCTCCACCAGGCCCCCACTCATGTCCCCTATCACCCCCACCCCCCGCCACCAGGGGCACCCTCCACCAGGCCCCCACTCATGTCTCCCACCACCCCCACCCCCCAGCAGTGCAGGGGCAGCCTCCACCAGGCCCCCACTCATGTCTCCCACCACCCCCAGCCCCCACCATCCAGGGGCACCCTCCACCAGGCCCCCACTCATGTCTCCCACCACCCCCAGCCCCCACCATCCAGGGGCACCCTCCACCAGGCCCCCACTCATGTCTCCCACCACCCCCAGCCCCCACCATCCAGGGGCACCCTCCACCAGGCCCCCACTCATGTCTCCCACCCCCCCACCCCCCAGCAGTGCAGGGGCAGCCTCCACCAGGCCCCCACCCATGTCTCCCACCACCCCCACCCCCCAGCAGTGCAGGGGCAGCCTCCACCAGGCCCCCACTCATGTCTCCCACCACCCCCAGCCCCCACCATCCAGGGGCAGCCTCCACCAGGCCCCCACTCATGTCTCCCACCACCCCCAGGCCCCACCATCCAGGGGCAGCCTCCACCAGGCCCCCACCCATGTCTCCCACCACCCCCACCCCCCAGCAGTGCAGGGGCAGCCTCCACCAGGCCCCCACTCATGTCCCCTATCACCCCCACCCCCCCGCCACCAGGGGCACCCTCCACCAGGCCCCCACTCATGTCTCCCACCACCCCCACCCCCCAGCAGTGCAGGGGCAGCCTCCACCAGGCCCCCACTCATGTCTCCCACCACCCCCAGCCCCCACCATCCAGGGGCACCCTCCACCAGGCCCCCACTCATGTCTCCCACCACCCCCAGCCCCCACCATCCAGGGGCACCCTCCACCAGGCCCCCACTCATGTCTCCCACCACCCCCAGCCCCCACCATCCAGGGGCAGCCTCCACCAGGCCCCCACCCATGTCTCCCACCACCCCCACCCCCCAGCAGTGCAGGGGCAGCCTCCACCAGGCCCCCACTCATGTCCCCTATCACCCCCACCCCCCCGCCACCAGGGGCACCCTCCACCAGGCCCCCACTCATGTCTCCCACCACCCCCACCCCCCAGCAGTGCAGGGGCAGCCTCCACCAGGCCCCCACTCATGTCTCCCACCCCCCCCAGCCCCCACCATCCAGGGGCACACTCCACCAGGCCCCCACTCATGTCTCCCACCACCCCCACCCCCCAGCAGTGCAGGGGCAGCCTCCACCAGGCCCCCACCCATGCCTCCCACCACCCCCACCCCCCAGCAGTGCAGGGGCAGCCTCCACCAGGCCCCCACTCATGTCCCCTATCACCCCCACCCACCAGCAGTGCAGGGGCAGCCTCCACCAGGCCCCCACCCATGTCTCCCACCACCCCCACCCCCCAGCACTGTGGGGAACCTGCCAGCAGGCCCCCACACATGTCCCCCTGGGCCCAGGTCCTGACGATACACAATCATGGCAGTAATGGCCAGCATACCCAGCACAAACACCCAGGCAAGGATTGCATCCACCCACATAGTGAATGCAATCACATGACACAACCCCAATGCCAAGTATGCAAAAGAACACATGTCCGTCACACACGCATACACAATGGGTGCAAGTGAATGTCAAAACCCATATCATGACATGTAACAAACCAATGAGAAAATAACACAAGTGTAAGAAAATATAAAAAATGTATTAAATACCAAAAATAAGTGAACTTTTCAAACATACAACGATGTGGCAAAGTAAATAAATGGTCCATGTCCGAGAACAAAAGTGATAAAAAAAAAACCAAAGGAATAAAAAATTAAAAAGAATTTGTCCAAAGCAATATCATGTCATAGGAAATTAATGAAAAACCATTACGTCATGGTGAAAACAATAAGAAATTTAAAAAATGTATCTCCCAAAAAAACAAACTATATACAGGAATGTTCCAGGGTCCATGAGCCCAACACCAAAAATGAAACCTACCACTAACTAATGAAAAATATATGTACAAAAAAGTGGCCATTGTCCGAGCGGTCCAAAATAATAAAAATAAATAAAGGAAACCTAGCACTAACTAACTAAATAACTATATACAAAGGCAGCGGGCAAGTCCTGCGGCTCACTTGGTGTGATGTCCTGGAGGAGGGACTCTGTCCTGGCCCCGAGGTCTCGCAGGGACAACCCCATGTCCACCTCAAACTCCCTGCGAGCTTCCTCGAGGCACTCAGCCCGCCTCAATGCCCGACGCATGGAGAACTCCGCCCTGACCATGGCGAGCCGCTCCTCTTCCGCCCGCTGCCGCTCCGCACCTATCCGCTGGCCAAACTCCTCCCACACGGAACACACCACCATCCCAGGGTTGCCCTGCCCTCTGGCCGATGCCTGCCCCTCTGATCTTGATGGCCCCGAGCCATGATGCCTCCCACGTCGAGGCCGCTGCTGCCTCCGACGCCACTGCCTCTGCCAGCACGACGGCATCCAGGCTGATGGAAACCACCAACGCCGTCGTGCACGTGCCCTGCCCGATGATGCCGTCACATCTTCCATCTGCTGGGGTCCACTTGCTGTGTTGTCCACCCCTGCTGGACCTCCGACTCCCAACTGTGGCAGGGATGGGATCCCCACCGAGCTGGCTGCATTGGTCGGGGCAGGTCCACAGGGGGCCCTGGTGGCATCTGGGCCGGAAGACGGCAAGGAGAACGACCGGTGGATAGCCTGCACAGAGGAGGAGAGGGCCGTCAGATTGGCCAACACATGCAGGAAACCCCCGAACATGGCCGATCCCAATTGGGCCACGTCGGCACGGTGCACTTTGTGATGACGTGCGTGCTCCTCCCGGGAAGCACGCACGTCATCACGAATCACAGCCGTGCGCATCGCGACCCCAATCAGGACCTTCTCCACACGGCCAGGGGTTACCACGTCCGCAGGTGGAGGGGAGTCAGGTGACATGGACATCCCCTCTACCTGCGGACGGGCCTGGGACGGGGCATCCCTGCTGGTGCATGGTGGTGCACTCACAGGGTCAGGGACAGTGACATGCACAGGCCCCTCCACGGTGACCTGTGCTGCCTCCTGCCCCTGGCCCTGGACTGCACCACTTGCACCAGCAGGGATGCTCCCACCAGGCCCCATGTGTGCACCAGTGTCGGCCTCCTCCTCCTCTGTGCAAACCACCAACCTGGATGGCTCCTCACCGTCTCCCGCCGTAGCAGGCCCCTGTGGGGGCTCACCCACCCCTTCCGCTGCAGCCGTGGGGGCATCCCCGCCGCCTTGCTCCACAGCGCCGTCTCCGCCCTCTTCTTCACTAGCCGCTGCGTAGAGGGAGACAAAGGACACAAGCATCAGGCTACTGTACAATGGTCCCCTAGACAGGAAGCAATAGCAGATGAGCACCACTGTCAAAGTACACTTCCACCATGTCCCTCCACAACACATGGGTCAGTCCAGGCAAAACACACACAGTAACAGGCATGGTGCATGCCATGGACATTTCCATGCATGTCCAATGGACTCTAGAAACATTCAATGATATGTAACTCACATGCATCATGGCTCATGCATATCACATGCACACACTTCACCTCAGTCACATCCATCTGGCCCCAAACACACCGAACACAGGCGAAACAAGGGTAAGTTGGGTGCGTCACTGAATCTGTGCATTGTCACACACATGTGTCATGCATCCATGGCATGCACAAGTCACAGACACGCAGGTCAGGCACACAGACATGGCTACCATATATGTACCTGGCATCAGCACCCATCCTTCACCCCCATCCATGTCCAGGTACAGAGACCGGCATGCTCTCATGTCCAAAATCTGCATAGGGCTCCCCATGCCGCATTTCAACACATGCAACAACCATGTGGGTCACACATCACTGGTCGCACATGCATTACCATGATGTCCCTGCACACATACATGCATACATGGCCCATGGCACACATACAGGCAAGTATCATAGAACCAGCACACCGCAACATGCCCTGTCTCACACAGTAATGCTTGGACACATACCGCTCAACTCCAGGCGGGCCTCCCTCTCAAGGACCTGGGCGTGGAGCGCTGGGCGTACGCGTTCCAGGACCCACTTCTGGATGGAACTCATGCGGCCCCGGCCCCCCTCCACGAGGCGCCGGGCCTTCACAAGGGTCCTGGACCTCAAGTCCTCCAAGCGCTTCTTGATCTTCTGGACGTTGCGGGTTGCCACCCCCTCCGCGTTGATGGCAACCACACAGTCGGCCCAGATCCTCTCCCGTCCTTCCTTGCTGGCGCGGGACGATCCAAAGAGGGCATCATACTGCCCCAGGACATGCTCCACCAGGACACCAACTTTGGTGGCAGTGAAGCTGGTGCCCCTCTGCCCCTCTGGCCTGGGGTTGCCACTGGTGCCAGATGTGGAAGTGCCCGACATGGCAACCCCAGAGGCAGGTGTGGGTGGGCAACTGGGTCCTGGGGCTGGGCTGTGGAGCGATGTAATCCCAGTTGGGAGTCTTCAGTTCCAGCAGGGGTGGACACAGCAACTGGACCCCTGCAGATGGCTGATGTGCAGGCACCAAATGGCAGGGCACGGTGGCAGCAGGCAGGCAGGCAGGCAGGCAGCAGCAGATAGCACGTGGGAGGCTGCTCGGGGCACTGGGGGGCAGTAACTCGGCCTTCTGGGCAGGAGCGTGGTGTTCCGTGTGTTTTCGGGTGGCCAGCTTGATACGGAGTGATTTGGCACGTGAAAATCCTGCACGTCAGCGTGAAATCCGAGGAAAGGCCCTTAGCGCGTAAGCGCGTCAGCACGCATACGCGATTCTATTGGACCAGAGTCCCTCAGCGCGTAAGCGCGTCTGACGAGACCCGCACGGGCGTTCCCCACTCAGCACGTGATGACGAAACACACGTGGAAATACTGCACGTCAGAGTGTCATCGCGTGATTGGCCTATGTACGTGTATTTCATTGCGTGTAATTGGACAAAAGTGCGCGTACACGCGATTGGCCTATGTACGTGTATTTAATGGGTGCGCGGCCACTTACACACGCAAGTACGTCAGCGAACCTGTATCCCGTGGTGCGTGTGAATTTCCACACGCTATTGGACTGGGAACTGGATTCCAGGGGTGCGCGGGTCACACGCTGTATCCCGTGGTGCGTGTGAATTTCCACACGCTATTGGACTGGGAACTGGATTCCAGGGGTGCGCGGGTCACACGCTCGCCTAGAACACGCGCAAAGCATAAAATTGCGGACTTTAACAATAACAAGCTCAGACGCCAGGATGAACATACCGTTCCTAGCAGCAGTGGCAGTGGGCTACCAAAGGAGGAGGAGGAGGATAGTCAGGGCCAGAATATTCACACCCAGAACCAGCCTTTTCGGGATGCCTGATGACCAGGTGTATGGGAGGTACAGGTTTCCACCACACATCATACTGGACCTGGTGACTGAGTGGGAGGATGACCTCACATCACCCACCCTGTGCTCCCAAGCACTCAGCCCCCTGGAGAAGGTCCTCAATGTACTGCACTTCTTAGCCACTGGATCATTTCAGCGGACAAGTGCCATAGTGGGTGGGGTGTCACAGGCCACCCAGTCACGCTGCCTACACCAGGTCTTGAACATCATGACTGCACGCCCATCAGTCCGCAGGCACATATACCTGCCCAGAACACCTGCAGAAAGGCATGCTGCCGCCCTGGATTTTTACGGAGTGGCACGATTCCCCAAAGTGCTAGGTGCCATCGACTGCACCCATGTGGCTCTACGTCCCCCCAGGGCATCAGAGCACATCTATAGGAACCGCAAGCACTGGCATTCCATCAACGTGCAGGTAGTATGTAATGCCAAGGGAATCATCACCTCAGTATATGCCTACTATCCCGGGTCCACCCACGACAGCTTCATTTACCGAATGTCCACCCTATGCCGGGACATAGATGCTGGGCGGCATGGCGATACATGGCTGCTTGGTGAGTATGTATGCCACTGCACATGCATGCATGTTGGATACTGAGCAAGGTCACAACCCCACCAATGATACCAATCACCACCTCCACAGGGGACAGTGCCTACCCTCTCAGCCCCCACATGATGACGCCAATTCGGAACCCCACCCCGCCACCCCAGGTAAGATATAACACAGCCCACATTACAACCAGGGGCATAGTGGAGCGCACATTCGGAGTGCTAAAGTCACGCTTTCGCTCCCTTGACCGTTCTGGCGGGCAGCTGTTATACGCTCCCCCAGTAGTGTGCAGGATCATAGTGGCAGCATGTGTCCTGCACAACGTTGCAACACGCCGGGGCCTGGCCGTGGACATGGTGGTGGCCCCACATCCCCAACCACATGCACAGCCGCTGCACATGGGAGGGGAAAGGGCACGGGGGGAGGCAGCCCGTACACGGCTAGTGGCTAATTACTTCACATAGAAATCACACCCCTGTGGAGTGCACACTGCCCTGGCACATTCCATCTGACAATCAATGATGACTCAACCTGACACTGATCCTGAATGTCTGGAGAATGAACCGGGAATACCATGTCAGCCTGAGATTGTTCACCTGGAAGTGTCACAATGTGTGCATCCCTACCCACACAGACACCACCAATGCAGTTTTGTGAAGTTACACATTGAAGCAGCTAAAATGAATACCCACTTGCAAAATGCAACAAGAGGACAGTGCCATGTCAGCCAACCCAACCCCAGCACCGCCACACGACACACCGTGCCATGTCATGCTAATTGCAGGTAAACAAAGTAATCCCCACAACATGACATCAGTCTCACTATGTACAGTGGCACTATTAGAAACCTGCAACACCTGAAATGCTCACAGCAATGCCGGACCAACAACATACTTGAGCACGTAGTACCATTAACATGACATCACAAATGTTACATATTAGTAGTCGCACCACCTGGAAATGCCTGCACTCCCACCACTACCAACTGTGCAGTGTTGTCGCCATGTAGAGTTGTAGGTGCACTGCTGCCAACATGGTCCCCATCTCCAGACTAGAGGTCCTTGTGTGGACATGAGGAAGGGACCTGCAAATTGGGAGGTAGACACAGAAGAAGAGTTACACATCAATGCAACATGCAGTGTACAACACAACAGCAATATGCACTATGCATGTATACACAGTATTGACTACAGACTGGCCACACAGCTCATGGGAGTCCAACGTCACTGTGTAATTCACTGTCACTTGGGCACACCCTTTGCAAGCCCATGGAAACGGGAAGCAGGAGGGGTGTGTGTGACTCAAACCCAAGCATCTGAACCAAATACATTACAAGCCTGCATGTGCCCAGCCACAATGCAGCGTATGCCCACAGGAACCACGGAAGCCAACAGATCGAAGCCAACAGATCGTAGCCAACAGATCGAAGCCAACAGATCGAAGCCAACAGATCGTCCCAAAAAAATTGGGAATAAAAGAAATCAAAATAAAAATAAGAAACGATCAAAAATGGCCATTGATGGGCCCGGGGGGGTTGGGGAGGCCACCCAGGAGGTCCGAGGACAGGATGCACACCAGAACCCACCTGCGTGGATCCTGGGAAGATAAAACACCTCCATGGGCTCATGGCCCACATGGCTACCCTATTGTGGGAGTATCACTGCTGTCGCTATTATCACCCTGTGCAGCTGCATCCGGAGGTGGTTGCACTATGGGAGGCAGCTCACGCAAGGCCCTAGCCTGCTCCTCCATGGCTGCAAGCATGCGGGTGTGGTAGGTCTGGTTCTGGAGGATGAGTGTGCGGAGGTCCCCATGCAACAACTCACGGGATGCCCGGACCTCCGCCCTCGTTGCCTGCATCTCAGCTGAGAGCGTACGGGTGAGACGCTCCAGCTGCTGTTCTGTCCTTTGGTGTGTTGAAGCCTCAAGCTCAACAAGAGTCGTCCTGAGGTGAAGGAGCTCCTGCCTCAGGGCTTCCCTGTGGCCCTGGGACTCAATGGAGATGGCCTCCTGCAGAGTCGCCAGTGCCGCCCGCCTGTCCCTGTTGGACCCCAACATGTCCTCCCTGTGTGACTGGCAGATGGAGTCGGTTGCCTGCTCTAGTCGCTCCATCAGCCTTTCTGGGGGGACAATGGAAGTGGCCACCCTATCCATGGCCTGAGCCATCATCTCGGATGATGCAGCCTGTTGGGTAGCCATACCGTAAATGGATTGCTCCCATGCGGTATTGCCGGGTGGCGTACGGCCACCACGTCGGCGGGCACCACACCTGTCTGGGGCAAGGCGAACTGCGCCTTGCTGTGCCGGCACTGCCTGAGGCTGCAGGACTGCATTCCCCCTCTGATCTGCTGGCCCAGGAACAGGATCAGATGTCGCGGAGTGTGACCCTGCATCCGTAACCACCGAAGGCGTAGCTGCCAACACTGACATCCCCATGGAGGGTACTGACCCTGGTGCAGGTGGGTGAGACAGAACAGAATCCCTCCCTGGAACACTCACCTGCGACGGCACGTAGGTCTCATCCGAATCAACACCTGAGTACAGCTCGGGGGAGGTGCAGCCAGAGACACCCCTTGAGAGCACGACCTGCAGCACTTGTGGGTACTCCCCCACCACCACACCACGTCCCTCACTGGTGGTTGGTCGGCCCTGGGACACCTCCTGGGTCTGCACCATCTCCACAACCCCAGCAGTATCAGGTGCGTCTTCCCCTGCAAAGACATGAAAACAAAGAAATGGAAACGGGCATTAGCACCATGGCACACATTGAGGGCTGAGAAGCAAGAGAACCAGTACTTGATTGACACATGTCCCACATGACTAAAACCCTCCCATGCATGCACCCTCACTGCGTATGAAGTGCAGGCAAATGGCACACACTGATGACACCAAGATGGAAGATGAACACATTTTCTGCATGCTGCCTGGCAGTGACATCACACATTGGCCTGTGATTGGCAGGTGAAACACACATGCCATCACACAGATGGCATGTACCATTGCTATTGAGTGAAGATGGAGAGGAGGGCAGCACCTATTCATTCAGTCCAGTTCCCGCATGTAATTGCTTTTCTAATTCTAACAGGTCAGATTTTTCACCTGGAGCTGCCAGTCTGAAATGGTCAAATTGCACAGGGACATGTGTGTACAAATGATATCCAGGTAACAAAGTCACTCCACTTTACCATACCCATGTCAGACATGTGACTAGTGGACAGCGACATGCCTAGTGAAAGTGGTGGAATGCAAACAAACTGACTGAATGAACAGTGAAAAAGAAGCAAATATGTTGTGTCAAGGTGACACTTCAAGGGCAACTGGCGTGCAGTTGTGCTAGATGTCTACTGTTGGCAGAAGGGATACTGCTATGGCCAAATGCAGCTGCGCAGGAAGGATTGCATGAAGCACATGGCTGACCCATACGACTCGGGCGCACACACTCTCACCTGGCACCCGAACAGAAGCCCTAACACACACACCATGCACATGGATGACACACACATGCATGTGCACTCACCGGACAATGCCTCGTAATCAGCCAGATCTCCCACGCCTTGGATCTGTTCCTCCGTGACGTAGGTCCCAGCGACTGACTCATGTGGAGTGAGTTCCATGTCTACTACTGGAGACCCACCTCCAGTCACTAGAGTTGCGGCATGACTTGAGGCCAGCTTACTCTTTGCCCTGCGCTTTAGGTCATTCCAGCGCTTATAGCAATCATTGGCTGTGCGCCTCACGATTCCAAGGGCACTTACGATGTCCGCAACGGTCTGCCAGTGTGCCTGGCGTTGTGCAGGTGTGGTCTTGGATCCTGCAACAATGACCATCTCGTTGTCATGTCCGGACACATACTCGACAAGTGCATTCAGTTCGTCATCCGTGAAGCTGGGCTTCCTGGACGGGCCGGACTGTGTAGCCGTGTCTGGGGCATCAGCCTGTGCCGGACGAGCACTCTTCCTCTTCCGCTTGGAAGGTGGTGGTGATCCTGAGTGTCCTGCGCCGCTCTGGACACTAGGGGCAGGAGCCCTGGTGGACTCTGTATCAGGAGTGTGGGATTGCACACTCAGCATGGGAGTTGGTGCAGGCATTGGCTCTAGTGTGATGGTGTCAGGGGGAATGTCAGCAGCATGGACTAGGACCGACACTGTTCTGGCTGGGTGTGTGAGGGCTGGGGTGGATGGAGCCGCAGCTGCCCCTGCAGCCTCTCCGCCCTGCCTCCTTGGTGCAGCAGATGACCTTGCTGCCCCAGATCCACGTGCCATGATGGCATCAACGTGCACCAGCGCACATGTCGTAGCCCTGCTGACCTGGAAGTCAGCCATGGAGTCAGCCAGGTCTGGTGCCACAATGGGCTGGTCCAACAAGGGCTGAGCATGGATGGTGTCAGCCACTTCAGCCTCAAGGGGAGGGGGGGAGGGGGGGGGATGATGGGTGCCCTTGACTGGTCCTCCACACATGGGGGGACAGGCTCACCCTGCAAGTTACGACCACGTCCCCTACCGGATCCACCACGGCCACCACTTGTGGCTCTTCCACCTTTGCCACCCTTACGGAATCCTCGCCTCCCAGCCATGGCACTGATATTAATGTGCGTATGGGAGTGGCTGTAGACCATTGTCCTGGGCAATTGGGGGTCAAAGGGGTTGGGTACCAGATGGTAATTGTACCCTAGTGCTCTAGCACGGCTGATTGTAACCCCTGGGGAAAGATGACGGGTCACGCAACGCACAGGAGGCCCAAAAAAGGGAGATGATGTGCACGCAACCCCTCCTAGACCACGTGTGCAGAAAGAAAAACCTGCACTACGCTGTGGCACCCAGTAACACAAGAATGAACGTATGCGTGTCACACGCAGCCTAGAATGACCTCTGAAGGGGTAGGCTACACACGGGGCAAGCACAGAAGTTGGATACGTGCGTGACTCACCGTCTGCCAGGTAAAAGAGCGTGAAAAATGAGCGCGTTTGGCTGGCTAAACCCCCGCCAAAAGAAGATGTGTACGCTGTCTGAGAAGACAGGACAACAGTAGAAGGGGACACTGTTTGAGGGAACAGGCCCAGGTAAACCAGTAAAAGAGAAAAAAGAGAAAAAGCTGTCAGAGGTAACAGGGAATACGAACTGGAAACGCCGTGAAGTAAATCGCGTGTGAAACGACAAGAAGTACAGAATTCACCCACTCGCTCTCCACGAAAAGCACGTACAAGGAAATGGTGTTCTACATGTACCTTATATACTGGCCCACACGTACAGCGTCACTTACGCGGCGTGTACGTTCACCAATCACACGCTTTGTCACTCCTGCGTGTAGATCCATTTTCACCAATCACACGCTTTGTCACTTCTGCGTGTAGATCCATTTTCACCAATCACACGCTTTGTCACTTCTGCGTTACTGGCGCTGCTGCAGGATCGCTGCGATACTCTGCGCCACGGCTGGTTTGGGAGCCTAAAATCCATGAATACGCTGTGCGCGGAAATCGGTTTTAGCGCACGTGCCTGGCGCAGTCAATCGCACGCGGACACTCTGCGCAATGTTTACTGCATCTGACATCGTGCAGGCTGCAAAGCACTTCCCAGGCGCAAAGCATATGACTAGATGTGGTGGACCCTGATCAACTGCAGTGCACCCAAAACCCCAAGAGTGTGCAGCGTTTGCAAAGACCATATCTAAAGTTAGAAGGTGTCAAGTTTGTGGCAGAACAAATTGCAAGAAACTACAATGAGCTGCATGGCAGGAGGATTAGTAGGATTTGGAGAAGAAGTGATAGACAAAGTGAACGGTGTATGCAGCGGCTACTGGTAGGAGCAAGTTGCAAAACTCACATGGATCCATGAAACCAGTGAAAGTGCAAAAGCAGGAAGAATATGAACTGTGCTTTTACAGCGAAGGGAGCATCCTTGTGGGGGTCAATAGTAGGTACAATAAGACATTATACATTCCAGATCTCAAAAAAAGGACAACTGGCATGATGAATAACTATTGGGTGTGCGGCCAGCAGGCATTTCTACCCCTCCTGCTGACATGGAGGGGCACCTGCTCGCTGGCCTAGTTGCACTCAGCGGTCCTGGTGGTCCCCGAAGATCATTTGACAGTGGGACCAGCGTCTCCACCACAGTGCCACCACAGAAGCCTATTTTTTGCATCCTGCCAGAGAAGGAGAAAAGATAAAAATTGCAGAGGAGGAGATGATCGAATTATCTATCGCAGGATTACTCACAATTACTAAAAGAAATCCCAGATCCATACTGACTCTACGACAAAGAAGACACATTCTTTACATCACTGTTGCTACCAAGGTGCAGACCGCTGCGAATGCCAAGTGGCTTGAGCTTGTGCGATGAGAAGTGATCCAGCTGGCCAATGCAAATATAATTTTTATTTTTATTTTTATAACTCTGTTTATTGAGTTTGAACAACACAACATAGAAAAACAAACATGGATCATCAGCATACATAGGATGAAGGCATCATAGCATTAATAACAGTTAGAAGAAGCCCATAAGGCCGAGGACCCTGAGACAATAACAAAACAAGGCAGGTAACCAATGCTAACAGTGATATTAATCTATCCCCACCAGCGGATCTCAGTGAGCATCTAGCCATTTACCCCATATTTTTTCAAATTTACGGGGGCAGCCCCATGCGTTATAAATCCGGCACTCTGAAGCTGCGCACCTGTCCAGCTCGTTACTCCAACGGTTCAGCCACAGTGAGTCGGCAGATCCCCAATTAGCTGCAATAAGTATTTTGCCTGCACCCAATGCGATTGCCAAAAACATTTTCCCATATTTTGACAGGTCTACTTCACCCCAGATGCCGAAGAGAACCATTTTGGGATACCTGGGGATTGGTGTCGCCAGGGCGGCAGAGATTGTACTAATACAGTCCTCCCAGAAGGCCTGTAACACCCGACAGTCCCATATCATGTGGTAGAAGGTGGCAGGTTCATTTTTGCATCAAACGCATGTCCCGTCTTCTAGTCCACCCCATCTGGCCATTACAGCACGTGAGTGGTCTGAGCGACGGAGGATTCTCAACTGTATTAGCCTAAGCTTGGATTCCATACCAATTTCTCTAGGAGACATTAATGCATCAACCCAATCTTCAGGTTCGAGGTGACCTACGTCCCTTTCCCACTTTGCTTTGAGCCCGTCTAGCTGTGTAGCTCCGAAGGAGTTGAGGGCCTGGTAAAGAGTGAAGGTGACCTTAGAGGAGATGCGTTGCAGGAGGATATTGGTCTCGATGGGGGAGCAGGGAGGGTATGATTGTCGTATCAGGGAATTGGGTGCGTATAGCGTGGGCTAGTTGCGCGTGCCGAAATCAGTCAATGGGTGCCAGGTCGAATTGTTCTCGGATGGTCTCAGAGCCCAGGAGGCGACCCCCTTGTATCACCTGTGCTAGTATGTGTATTCCTTTTGCATGCCAGTGGCCAAAGGAGCCCATTCTCACTATTTCCGGGAGGAGCGCATTGTGCCATATGGGTTGTGATAGCGTTGGCTGTCCTTTCCAGCCGATTAGTTTGTGTGCGTCTCGCCAGGCGCGACGTATATGGTGGGTCATTGTGGGCAGCGCCGGGAGTTGGGCATGGGTGGCGTACAGGATTTGCAGCGGTGTCAACGGGGCCATTATCTCCAGTTCGATACGGATGTGTGGCAATGTGGGGTCTGCGTGCATCCAGTCGTTACCACTCCTATCTGTGTCGCAAGGTAATAGGTGCGTATGCAGGGTAAACCGATGCCTCCCTCCCATACTGATCTCTGGAGCGTGTCAAGGGCGATCCGGGATTGTTTCCCGCCCCATAGCAGTGTGCGTAGGTACTTGTCAATGAATGCGAAGGTTTCTCGGGGGATGAGGAATGGGGCGTTCTGAAGGACATACAACAGCCTGGGGAGGGTCATCATTTTGAATAGCGCGGCTCTACCCATTAGCGATAGGGGAAGTGATTGCCAATGGGGGGTGTCTCTGGTGAACGCTCAATTACTGGTTGTAGATTAAGTCGGGAATACTCCTCGAGTGTCGGGTCAAGCCGTATACACAGGTATTTAAATTCCTTAATAGAGACATGGTATGGGCAGGTCTCCGGGATCGCAGACTCGACCCCCTGAATCGGGAAGAAGATGGTTTTGTCTTCATTAACCTTTAGGCCCGCAAAATTCTGGTATTCCCTGAGAATGAGGGAGACAACCGGGCATGAGATGCACGGGTTACTGAGGTATATGAGAAGGTCATCCGCATAAAGCGAAAGGCGGTCCTCTCCCCCATCCGGCCAAACGAAACCGGTTCAGTTGGTATTGGCTCTAAGCTCAATTGCTAGCGGTTCAATGGCCAGGAGGAAGAGGAGTGGGGATAGTCGGCACCCCTGTCTCGTGCCCCTACCCAAGGGGAATGATTTGGAAGACCTGCCATTCACCCTCACCGTGGCTTCCGGGGTTGCATAAAGAAGTTTTACCCATGATATAAATGTCTGACCCAGGTTCATCCTAGCCATGATCGCCCACAGAGCTTCCCACCCCACGGAGTCAAACGCCTTTTCAAAGTCCACCGCCAGGAGGGCGAGTGGGGCTGGTATTTCTTTCGCTCTGCTCAGCGCCAGTTGGACTCTACGTAAGTTCATTCGAGTTGATTTATTGGGCATGAATCCACATTGGTCCGGGTGGACGAGGGTCTCAATCACCTGCAGTAGTCTATTGGCAAGTGTTCTGGTGAGGATATCAGGCGGTCGGAGGCACATTCCTCCAGTGGTTTTCCAGGCTTGTGTATGACTACAATGCATGCCTTCCTGAGGACTGAGGGGAGTGCTCCTAGTGTTCCATCTGGAGATCAAATGGCCCGTACATGTCCCCTGCTTTGTTCGCGTCTCTCTAACCAGGCCAGAGTCTTGTTAGCTTTGTCGCCCCGTTCATATATTTGGCTTCGAACTAATTGGTGGGCCATTCGTGCATTATCTAGATAGGTTGCTAAGGGCGTCTTGCGCTGTGAGCATCGCCTCTTTTGCTTCTTGGGTGCTGTGTACTAGGACTTGCTGTTCACACTCCAGGACTCGTGTTTCCGCTTCTCTGACCTTCTGGACTTGACGTTGTTGATGGGCGGAAACCGCTGAGATAGCTTCCCCCCGGAAGACCGTCTTGTGCGCCTCCCAGATCGAGATCGGGCAGTCCACGGAGCCTTCATTGAGTTTGAAATATTCCGTTGTCTTTTTTTCAAGCTCCTCAGCGATTTCAGGGAGGCGGAGATGGTATGTGTTTAGGCGCCAGTTACGGTTTGGGTGGCGGCAGGAGTTTTTCATGGTTAGGAGGAGCAGAGAGTGGTCTGAAATTCCTCTTGCAAGGAATTCAGCGTCGAGAAGCCTGTGATTTATGTTGTGGGGGATAAAGGCGTAATCGATCCTGGTGAACGATTTGTGGACGCCCAAATAGAAGGAAAAGCCAGCCTCGTTGTTATGAAGCGAACACCATGTGTCCGTCAGTCCCAAGGCCTCGGCGAACACGGCGAGCGGTGTGGAGGTGGGGCGGGTTCCAGGTCTCCGATAGGATCTATCGACTGTGGTTCCATTACTTCATTAAAGTCCCCCCCCCCCAATCACCCAAGTATCGGCCTCTTCTTCCAGGAGCAAGCTCTGTAGTTCGGAGAGTAGTTCTTTCGCCAGCGTGGGGGGGGCATAGATTTCTGCGAGGCCCCATTTCTCGCCCCAGATATCAGCTAGCAACAGTACATATCGGCCTCGGGGTTCGGTCTTGATCTTCCTTACCTGGAAGGGAACTCGTTTGTGAACGAGTATCATCGTGCCCCTGGCACCTTTCGTGAATCCGGCATGGTAGGTATGCGGATAATTGGACCTTTTGAAAAAGTTGGCGTTTGTGCCTATCAAGTGCATTTCATTTAGGAGGGCAATGTCTGGCGAGTGTCGGTTTAGGTTCTGGAGCACCAATCTTCTCTTTATGCTGGAGCCAAGGCCATTGACGTTCCAGGACAGTATGGTTACCTTGTTGGAATTCCATCTATCTGCGTGAGTCTTCTTGTTGGGACATCTAGAAGGATCAGTGGCAATTGCGCTTTTTCTGGGGACATATGGCGGTTTCCTTCCAAGGGAGACATCCGAGGATTGCCTCGCATTGAGGTGCCTGCTGAGTGGCTGATAATGGCGTCCACGGTCCTGGCCAAAGACAGTGTTTGTTTTCCTTGCCTACGTTTGTCGGCTTCAAGCCTTCTTGTCTCATGGTTCCTTAGGTCCCCCAAACGCCCCCCACCCTGTCCTCTCCCCCCCCCAACTGGGAGCACCTGTCGCCCAAACATTAAACATATAACTTGATAAACTTCCTCGGGATAACCCTGACTGCGATAGCGCCCGCGTCGCATTAGGAGCGGCGGCCGCTAGGTGAGCGCTTCCATGTTAATACGTTGCAGCTTAGTCTCCCCCACTGCGTGGGCCTTACCCCTTTTCCGTGGGGGTCCCCGTCATGTCATTGTCTGCGTTGGCCGGAGATCGAGGGGGCGAGAGCCGCTCGGGTCGGGGCCTCTGTGTGGGTGGGCCTGGTGGTGTGCGCCTCGATCTGGAATCTGAGAAAACTTGGGTTTCCAGCCAGTCCCATGCTTCTTTGAGAGTGTAAAATAGATGAGTGTTGCCCTCATGGTGGACTTTGAGCGATGCCGGGAAAAATAAAGCATATTTGATAGAAAGCGACCGAAGTTTCTTCTTGACTGAGTCAAAAGATTGGCGGGCCTTTTAGACTTCCTTGGTGTAGTCTGGGTAGAACCCGACCCTATAGCCATTGTATGTGATCGGGCCGGAGGCCCTTGCCATTTGTAGGATCGCATCTCGATCACGGTAGTTCAGCAGGCGTGCGATTATCATTCTAGGCGGGGCGCCCGGGGTAGGTGGGCCGGTGGGGACTCTGTGCGTCCTTTCTATGGAGAAGAATTTGGACAGTTTTTTGGGGGCGAAGACATGAGTTAGCCAATCCTCCAGGAACAGTTCAGCGCTGGGGCCTTCCTCCTTCTCCGGTATTCTGAGGATCCTGAGGTTATTGCGCCGCGCTCTCCCTTCGCTGTCCTCGGCACGGTATTCCAGTTGGGCAATTTTTTGGGTGATCGCAGCAAGTTGTTGCTCCAAGCGGTGCACCGTGTCTTCTGTGTCCGACACTCTCTGTTCCGCCTCACCAACCCTGGCCGATAGATTGCGGAGGTCTTGGCGTATGAGGGACACCTCGGTGGATATGCCACCTATTTTAAGTTCCAGCGATGTCCTCGATTCCCCAATCGCTCTCATAAGGTCCGTCAAGGAAATTTGGGGGTCCTGAGGCTCGTCGCCGGCCCCTTCGTTTTCTGGGGGCTGAGGTCCGCGGCGTGGAGGAACCTCCACGGTGTAGAGGTCCATTTTGCTTTGCAGTGTTTGTCGCTTGGTCTTTTCTTTCCCCATGTCGCGGTTGATCGGCCCGTGCAGTGTGGGCACAGCCGCTTCAAGGGTGGAAAAGGGCTAGCGTATGCTAAGCGGGTGTGCTCAAACAGCGCAGGGGCCCATCGTGTGTCTGTATGCTGGCTGCGCTTTAACATAGTTCGTTGGCAGCGTATCTCCGGCCACGGGGGAGCGCAGCCCCCGATTCTCCTTGTCCTGCTGCAGCTCGACCCGGGTGCCGCTGTCCTGCTGATTGGGGGAAGGGGGGAAAAGACCGGCAGCGTAGGCCCGAGCCGCTGGCAGTCAGCCGCGGAGACTCACCCGCTCATTTCGCCGACGGACCAGGAGAAGCGCCTTGAGGATTCGCCCACTGCCAGTGTCGGGTCGACAAAGGAGATCGCTGTGGGTCCCCAGCGGTATCTACAGGGCGCCGGTTCTTGGAGTCAGTTGTCTCTGTGTGCCTTCTCAAGGAGGGTTCCCCAAGCACGCTGTGTCGTGGAGGGGGCAGGCACTGCTTCAGGGCCTCAACTGCCGCGCCTCGTCCGTCTGCCGACTTCGGGAAGGAGCTCACGTCTCCTACTCCGATTTTCTGCGGGGTTGCGGGCACTGGTTCTCTACTGCATCCGCTACCCCCGGGGCACAGCCGGGGTGGGAATAATACACTTTAATGGGAGTTCTTGCAGGATAATTGTAGCGGCCGCCGGGAGCCCAGGCGATTAACACATATAATTTAGAATTCTGAAACTGAAACACTGAACTTTGA